>NC_137569.1:8048351-9248351 GCF_963082525.1 Nesoenas mayeri | reverse complement strand
AGCTCCCTCAGCCTCTCCCCATAGGGCTTGTGTTCAAGTCCCTTCCCCAGTCTTGTTGCTCTTCTCTGGACCCACTCCAGCACTTCAATCTCTTTCCTGAGCTGAGGGGCCCAGAACTGAACACAATACTCCAGGTGTGGCCTCCCCTATGCACAGCACAGGGGAAGGATCACTGCCCTTGTCCTGCTGACCACGCTATTTCGGATACAGGACAGGATCCCATTGGCCTTCTTGGCCACCTGGGCACACTGTTGGCTCATGTTGAGCTTCCTGTCAATGAGTCCCCCATGTCCCTTTCTGCCTGACTGCTCTGCAGCCACTCTGTGCCCAGCCTGGAGCTGCAGGGGGTTGTTGTGGCCAAAGCGCAGCACCCGGCACTTGGCCTTGTTGAACTTCATCCCACTGGAATCAGCCCATTTTTCCAGTCTATCCAGATCCCTCTGCAGAGCCTCCTGCCTTCCAGCAGCTCCACACTCCCTCCCAACTTGCTGTCCTCAGCAAATTTGCTGATGATGGTCTCAATCCCCTCATCTAAATCATCAATAAAGATGTTAAACAGGACTGGACCCAACAGTGACCCCTGGGGGACACCACTAGTGACTGGCTGCCAGCTAGATGCAGCCCCATTCATCCTAGGTCATAGTTTTTCCAGTTGTGTGACAAGAAATGTTATGTGCACAAAAAGCTTTTCGATTAAAAAAGTTCTCAGAAGAAAATACTTGGCACTGCAGGCTTAGATGTTTTTTTAACAACATGGACCAAGTCCCTGTTTGCAGTTATTCTACAGAAAATAACAGAAAATCTATTTTAATATTTCTCTTGGGGTTTTTTTGTTATATCTGAGTAGCAGAGCTTCTGTACGCCGAGGTCCTTAGAATCACTTGAGATCACATAGCCCCCATTTGAGTGTGTAAACTATCGTTCTTTCTCTGTTTTCAGCCCAAGCTCTGGGGCTCTCAGAGGCGGTGAAGGTTCCCTATCCTGTATTTGAATCAAACCCCGAGTACCTGAGCGTCGAAGGTTTGCCCGAAGGAATCCCCTTCCGTAGTCCCACCTGGTTTGGAATTCCACGCCTTGAAAGGATTGTCCGTGGGAGCGGCAAAATCAAATTTGTTGTTAAAAAGTATGTTTGTAATTCAGTTCTTTTTTTTTACTCCTGATTTTGAAGTTATTTGATTTTCTTCCCTGCAGCTTTAGGCTTTAAATGCTACCTAAATTCGCTTCTCGTGAAACAGAATATTTTGCTCATATGTTTTACCTCATAAAAGGATATACCTTCCTTATTTAACTTGTATAGATGTATCAATTGCATGTTCCATGCACCAGGGATCTATGGGAAAAAATGGCCTTGTACCTAGAGAAATGAACCCAAAAGGAGATTGTAGAGTAGAAAATGTAGCTTTATGTTTTCTACCTTTTTGTGGTTATAGTAGATGAAGAGTCATCTCTGCTTCTAGCAAAGCTTTATTATAGAGAGCTGATGTTATGTAAATTGGAACTCAACTGAATTCCAAGTAATTTGTGACATTTTGCGGTATTATTTTTCTCGCGTGTGTGATTGATTGGATCATGTTCTGTTCAACTTTTAGGCCTGAGCTTGTCACTTCCTATTTGCCTCCAGGGCTGGCCAGTAAAATAAACACTAGAGGTAAACCATTAATTATTATTTGCTGCCATCAAGTCATAAATATTTACTTTCTGCTTCCTTAGCAGACTGAGAGATTGTTGTGGTTAAAAAAAAAAAACAGGTGTTGCAAACAAAAGACATTATTTAATATGATCTAGCATAGAGTGTCAGTCACTTCTCCCAGCTTGGTGTCACCAGCAAACTTGCTGACAGTCACTCTATTCCCTCGTCCAAATCACTGATGAATATATTGAATAATACCGGCCCCAGCACTGCCCCTGAGGCACTGCACTGGATCCAGGCCTCAACTGGACTGTGCCCCATTGACCACGACTCTCTGGCTTCTTCTCTTCAGCCAGTTCGCAGTCACCTCACTACCCAATCATCCAAACTGCACTCCCTCAGTTCAGCTGTGAGGATGCTGTGGGAGACTGTCAGTGCCTCACTCAAGTCAAGATAGACCGCATCCACCACTCTGCCATCATCCATCCATCTTATTATGTCCTCATAAAGTCAATGAGGTTGGTCAAGCACGACTTCCCCTTGGTGAAGCCATGTTGACTGCCCCTAATGACCCTCTTATCCCTGATACGCCTTGAGATGGCACCAAGGAGAAGTCGTTCCATCAGTTTCACAGGGATGGAGGTGAGGCTGACCGGTCTATAGCTACCCGGATCCTCCTTCCTGCCCTTTTTGAAGACTGGAGTGACATTTGCTTTCCTCCAGTCCTCAGGCACCTCTCCCATTTCCCAAGACTTGGCAAAGATGATGGAGAGCGGTCCAGCCAGCCCCCTCAGTACCCGCGGGTGCATCCCATCTGGACCCATGGATTTATGGATGTCCAGATTGCCTAACTGCTCCCTAACCCAGTCCTCATCAACCCAGGCAAACTCCTCATTGTCCTGCCTTCCTCTGGGGCCTCAGCGGTACGGGGCTCCTCAGGACAGCTCCGGCAGAGTAGACAGAGACAAAGAAGGCGTTCAGTAACTCTGCCTTCTCTGTATCTTCTGTCACCAGGGCACCCACCTCAAGTCTTCTGTTCTGAATTAATGGAGTGAAAATCTAGGTGTGATACCTGCCTTTTTCAAGAGCACTAAACCTACTTTTTAAGGCTGTGAGCATCACTGTATTGTTCAAATTTTACAATGCAGACTGTACTTAGTACAGACACAAGGGATTCTTTGGTCTGTTGGAACTTTCAGAATGCAGCTGCTTTTCCATTAGCTGTGCAGGATATACAACGATAAAGCGTTTGTGCTTTACATCTTTTATTGTGTTGACTTCCAGCAATGAGTCCAAAGAGATCGAAAAGGTCACGAAGTCCTCCAGGGAATTCAAAGGTTCCAGAGATTGAAGTTACTGTTGAAGAAGGTATGGAAGGAATATCATTAAATATTCTTCTAATGTTCTATTCTTCTGATGTTTTCTGTTCTTCTCAGTTTTTGTAGCCCATAATTAACTTATACATGCACCTCATGTAGCAAACTCAGTTTCATTTCGGGGATTTAGATAAACTTTTGTATAGAAACGGTTTTATTTTTTGTTTCTGTATACCAGTGGATTCTGTGCAGGTGATGATTATGTAGAATGTTGGAGTTTAACAGTTTCCTTGGGCCTTTGTTTCCAAGCAGAGATGTGGAAGCTGATGCAGTCCTGAGCAGAGACACGACAGCTGTGATCAGTAGTATCAAATGCTCAAATAAAACCCTAGAATTAGTTCTTAAGGGTTTTTTTGAATTCTATTCTTGATTCAGAATCTAAGTTCTCTCCAGTAATCAAGTTTGATGCGTTGTTCTTTTCATATGATGGCTTGCTGCTGCTGTCTGCACGTATATATCTAATGTCTTTTTACAGGTCCTAACAAACCACAAACACCAGATGTTCGAACTAATTCGCAAACCAATGGGTCCAATACGACTTACAAGCCCCGAGGAAAAGAATTCTCTTTTGGTAAGTGTTGTGGGAATTAGCACACATGCATTCTGTTAATGTTGGTACCGAAAATGCTAGTGATTACATATCAGAGATATTTTGAATTTGTGTTTTATTTTACAGTTAGTGAGTGACTGAAGTTCTTGTTTTCATGTACACTCGGTTCTTCATCATGTAGGATAAGTTGCATTGGAGAAATTCTGGGTGAGAATACTCTAAAATGCAGCACAGGTCCATTAGATCTTATTCACTTGGGTTCAGAATCAGTCCCTTTAGACCTTTGCGGCTCTGTTGTTAATATTCCACAGTGCTGAGGTGCCCTTGCCTGTTGCACGGTGCCACCACGGTGCAGAAACCCAGCTGAGATTGGATATTGTGCATTAGCTTAATAAAAGCTCCACACGCTTGAGATATCAAGCATCGCTGTGGGGAAATATCCAAGTGGTGTGCAAGACCTAGGAAGGATTTGAATACTGGGACCAGTACTATTCGATATATTCATCAACGACTTGGATGAGGGAATAGAGTGACTGTCAGCCAGTTTGCTGGTGACACCAAGCTGGGAGCAGTGGCTGACACTGGAAGCTGTGCTGCCATGAGAGACCTGGACAGGCTGGAGAGCTGGGCAGGAAAAATTTAATGAAATAGAACAGGGGCAAGTGTAGCATGTTGCATCTGGACAGGAGCAACCCCAGGTTCCAGTAGAAGTTGAGGAATGAGCTCTTGGAAAGCAGTGTAGGGGAAAGGGCCCAGTCCTGCAATGCTCTCTGCAAGTGGGCTTAACTGAGTTGTAATGAGGCTACTTATGGCCCAGCTGGGTCCTCGTGGCCAGGAAGCCAATGGTACCTGGGGTGGGTTAGAAAGGGGTGGTCAGTAGGTCAGAGAGGTTCTCCTGCCCCTCTGCTCTGCCCTGGGGAGACCACACCTGGAATCTTGTGTCCAGTTGTGGCCCCTCAGTTCCAGCAGGACAGGGAACTGCTGGAGAGAGTCCAGCGCAGCCACCAAGATGCTGAAGGGAGTGGAGCATCTCCCGTGTGAGGAAAAGCTGAGGGAGCTGGGGCTCTGGAGCTGGACAAGAGGACACTGAGGGGGGACTCATTCCTGGGGATCAATATGGAAAGGGGCAGTGTCAGGAGGATGGAGCCAGGCTCTTCTGGTGACAACCAGTGACAGGACAAGGGGCAATGGGTGCAAACTGGAACACAGGAAGTTCCACTTAAATTTGAGAAGAAACTTCTTGATGGTGAGGGTGTCAGAGCCTGGCCCAGGCTGCCCATTGGGGTTGTGGAGTCTCCTTCTGTGCAGACATTCCAACCCGCCTGGACACCTTCCTGTGTAACCTCATCTGGGTGTTCCTGCTCCATGGGGGGATTGCACTGGATGAGCTTTCCAGGTCCCTTCAACCCCTGACATTCTGTGAATTAACATGAGTGAGCTGTGATCTGCTGGAGCTGATTTTACAAGATCACCATTATAGACCTCTCCAGTTCTGGGAAACAGTAAAGGAAAAGCCAGGCCAGACTGGAAGCTGTGCAGTTGTGTTTCAGGGCTGTGTCATGGAACATATGAAGAACTTTCTGCCACTATTTTGGATGCTGGTTCAGATGAGTAAATTTTATGCTGCCTGATACCATAAATTTCGATCACGCTTGGATTAATTTAGTTTTTAATTGCCCTTGCTGTGTGTAGTAGCAGTGTCTTTCAAAGCTTTAGGAAAATGAGGATTGACGTGGATGTAAGTTCAGATTGCAGCAGGAGGTTTCAGTGCTGTCTGCAGAATGAAAGCCATTTTTGCTCATTTTACTGCCATAGTAAGTCAGTTACCAAGCATAAGAGTTTATTAAACTTTTATTAAAATATTCTTCAAGGCCTGATCGACTGTGTGAGTATTGATTTAATTCTTCCAATTTCCTCCTGGCAGAGGCGTGGAATGCCAAAATTACTGACTTAAAGCAGAAAGTTGAAAACCTTTTTAATGAAAAATGTGGTAAGTTTATTGATTCTTTTTCACGGAGATGTCTTTCTTATGAACATGCAGTTAGATGCATGAGAGATACGTTCATGCATTTATTCCAAGGTCCTGCAGTCCCTGTGTACTCCAGGCAATTTCTCATTTGCATTCATTCTCACATAGATTGCTTCCAATTCTGTGTCACATTTCCACTAGTTATTTTTATTTGGGTGTGGAAATGGAGACGTTGTGGTTGGATTACTGCTTCTTTAATGACCCAGAGACACAGTGACTCCACATCCTGGCACATCTTTTTGAGCTTTCTTCACTCCTATGAGTGGGACTTTGTGTGACATCAGTCTCTGCGTGACTCAGCGTATGGATGGGATCTGCAGAGACATGCTCCATCGTATCCCAGCGCTTCTTCTAGCGCAGGCGGTTTGGAAGCTGATGAATTTGGAAATACTGACTTATCACTGTGTTTTTTGGAACACGAGCGCTGATCTCACCTGCCCTTGGTGCTGTTCTCTAGCAGAGACAGAACGTGTTCCTGTGTAACCTCATCTGGGTGTTCCTGCTCCATGGAGGGATTGCACTGGATGAGCTTTCCAGGGCCCTTCAAACCCCTGACATCCTGTGATTCTGTGTTGCCTGTAAGAAAGCGGAGTACAAATGGGACAGTCTGGTGTGCAGACCACGCCAGTGGCATGAACTGGCTGCAGATTATTCATTTTCAACTGCAAATTATGATCAGATTTAGTGTAACAGGATGAGTTCTGTTTGAGACTGTTATTTCATTTTCTTCCAGCTTACTCATAACTGCAACCACAAAAACGCAAAGCCTGCTGGTTCTGCTTAATCTACTATGCATGTGCCCACTGCAACATACCATTTATACCTGAGGTTTTCCTTTCTGGATACACAGCAGTTATCTGGCTGGTGGCTCATTTGCTCTGTTGTTGCATTTCAGGGGAAGCGCTGGGGTTGACTAAACCAGTGAAGGTGCCGTTTGCGTTGTTTGAAGCCTTCCCAGAGGCTTTCTATGTGGAAGGGCTACCTGAGGGGGTGCCGTTCCGCCGCCCCTCCACTTTTGGAATTCCAAGGCTGGAGAAGATCCTGAGAAACAAATCTAAGATAAAATTCATTATTAAAAAGTAAGACTGCCGTGCATCTTTGATAATCTATTCTATGAGAATTGAAACGTAGACCAAAAAATGAAATTGTGTTGCCGAGTTGCTAAATTACTAATTAGAGTACACACTGGAGTATTTTTAGTAAATGACGAAATGGTCAGAAAGCTCTTGTAGAGGTGGAGCAAGATACAGTAATCTGTTCTGAAAGAGCCTCACAGCCTGTTTTGGGAGGAAGAGCAAGTCCAGATTTCTTAACCCATTTCAGTTATCACACCACTGGTTTAGTTTGTAGTGCATGGAATGCTTATGGGTTACTCACGAAACTTGCTGGCAGCGTACTAAGAGCTGAGAACTGAAGATTGGTATATTGGGGAATGTAAGGATTTATTTTTCTTGTCTAGAACAGGTTTAGATACCCATGTGCAAGTGTAGAAACAGTGGCAAGAGAAGTCGTAGAGCCGCTCCGCCATTGCATTCTTGGCTGGCTGTTTGGCTGAGAGGATAGAACTTGGTCCTTGGCTTTAATAAATTAATATCAGAATGTTGATGAATGTAATGTTATTATTGTACATGATATGCTCGATCTGTTTGCAGGCCCGAGATGTTGGAGGCAGCTGTTAAGGAAAGTTCTGCTGTAAGCCCCCAAAGTGAGTTTTTCGCTTACCATTCTAGGATTAAATACAAATCAGGAGAGCTGTGTGATGCTAAAGAATTCCTGAAAGACTCATTCTACGTTGTGGCTGGTTGGTTTGTTTTTGAGATGGGAAAAACACCTACCAGTTACAGTTTAAATTATGCTTTAGCAAGGGAGTACGCCTCTAATATACTCTAATACCTTCTATCAAAATGTGACAGGTAATGTGTGATTCACAGAAGTAATTCACGTCTAGAGATTAATTATTTGCTCCTAATACGCAGGTCATGTATTAAGAAATGACAAGCACTTCAGAGTCAGGAGTGCTGATAGAAGAACTGCGTCAGGTCATGGATGAAATGTTTTGAGTTGTATTATTATGTGTAAACTCTGCACAACTCGGCTGAGTTGCTTGAACTGTGCTGGTTTGTGCCACTGGACAGTGTGGCTCACTAATATAACTAAGGGATTTCTTTGGTAATGATCAGTTACTGAATTAACTGCAAGTGCTATGATTTTTCTGATAATAAGAATACCAAAACACATGCTCCATATACTCTTTTTTTACCCCCCCTTAATAATGTTATAAACTTCTTAGAAAACCAGCTAGGTAAAGATGAGCGTTACTTTTAATCTAGCTCTTCCCTTGGGTTGCAAAGAGACAGTAACATGTACCTTCAGTATGCCCTGCTTTGAAATGGAACTAGGTCTGCTTTCAAAACTTGTAAACATCTGTTATTTTGCAGTATTTTCTTTATATATGATATTCAAGATTTTTGTTTCTCTACGTATGTTTTTAAAATTTAGTTCTTTTACTTTTAGGGAAAAATAATTCATCCAATATAGGAAATACAGCAAGCACCACAACAAACACAGCGGTGAACACAGCTGCAGGTGTTGAAGATCTTAACATCATTCAGGTGACTATCCCAGGTGTGTACACTGTCTGGTTTCACATCATCATTTTGTGCTTATATTCCTCATGACACTTGTTTAGCCTGAAGCCTTTTGCTGCGGTCAAGCTGGTTCACTGAAATTGCAAATACAGTCAACAAAGAGCATAATTTAGTATTCTGTTTGTGCTGAGATGTCAAGTATTTTCTAACACTCATGAATATCTGTGCAATGACATCTCTAGAATATTCTTGGTCCGGCCCCCTAGTTAAGAAGTATCCACATTTTTCCCTTTTTTCTTATGTAATAAATTAAATACTGAATTTCCGATTTCTTCTCAACTTCAAGAGATAAATACTCCATCTGAGTTGAATAACCAAGCACACTGAACTGCTCTGTCCCAGAGCTAATTAGTACTTTCTCAGGCATTTATTACATTCATTAGAAACTGTGAGGAGCATTGCATGCTGTGGCCGTCTGTTGAACGGTCACTTTGCTTTTAGCTTTCCCCACCATTATATATACTGTAAGAAAATAAAATATAATCTGTGGGTTTAGATTAAGTTTGAAAAATCATCTCTAGGCAGTAAAGCTAATGTTGTTTGTGCAAATATTTTGAAGCTTCTCGTGGATTTCTTAAGAACCATCTGTTTTTACATATTTCTACAATTCTGCATTACTGCTAAAACCAGGAGCAAAGGCAGCACCTGTTTTGAAGCACTTGGGTGTAGCTGCTTTGAGTAAACATGCAGAGATAAATGAGTTTCGGGGAAGAAAATAATTGCTTAATTCTGATGTTATTCTAACAATTCCTTCCAGATGACGAAAGTGAGAGGCTGTCAAAAGTAGAAAAGGCAAGACAACTGAGAGAGCAAGTAAATGACCTTTTTAGCCGGAAATTTGGTAATTGCTTCTTACTCTCAATTTTTACATAGGTGTGAATGCAGTTAAGGTTGTTCATATTGAATTCACGGAAACATCACGGTGAATGATGTATATGGTTGTTAAAACGAACAAATATGTATGTGATCGTTAAAACAAACAGCTAAACTGAGGGAGTGGGGTCTGGATGAGCGAGTAGTGAGGTGACTGTGAACTGGCTGAAGGGAAGAAGCCAGAGAGTCGTGGTCAATGGGGCAGAGTCCAGTTGAGGCCTCTATCTAGTGCAGTGCCTCAGGGGGCAGTGCTGGGGCCGGTATTATTTGATATATTCATCAATGATTTGGACGAGGGAATAGAGTGACTATCAGCAAGTTTGCTGATGACACCAAGCTGGGAGGAGTGGCTGATACTGGAAGCTGTGCTGCCATCAGAGACCTGGGCAGGCTGGAGAGCTGGGCAGGGAAAAATTTAATGGAATATAACAAGGGCAAGTGTAGAGTCTTGTATCTGGGCATGAACAACCCCAGATTCCAGTATAAGTTGGGGAATGACCTATTAGAGAGCAGCGTTGGGGAAAGGGACCTGGGGGTCCTGGGGACAGCAGGGTGACCATGAGCCAGCACTGGGCCCTCATGGCCAGGAAGCCAATGGTACCTGGGGTGGGTTAGAAGGGGGTGGTCAGTAGGTCAGAGAGGTTCTCCTGCCCCTCTGCTCTGCCCTGGGGAGACCACACCTGGAATATTGTGTCCAGTTGTGGCCCCTCAGTTCCAGCAGGACAGGGAACTGCTGGAGAGAGTCCAGCGCAGCCACCAAGATGCTGAAGGGAGTGGAGCATCTCCCGTGTGAGGAAAGGCTGAGGGAGCTGGGGCTCTGGAGCTGGACAAGAGGACACTGAGGGGGGACCTCATTAATGTTTACAGATATATCTAAAGGGTGAGTGTCAGGAGGATGGAGCCAGGCTCTTCTGGTGACAACCAGTGACAGGACAAGGGGTGGTGGGTTCAAACTGGAACACAGGAGGTTCCACATAAATTTGAGAAGAAACTTGTTCCCGGTGAGGGTGGCAGAGCCTGGCCCAGGCTGCCCAGGGGGTTGTGGAGTCTCCTTCTGTGCAGACATTCCAACCCGCCTGGACACCTTCCTGTGTAACCTCATCTGGGTGTTCCTGCTCCATGGGGGGATTGCACTGGAGGAGCTTTCCAGGTCCCTTCCAACCCCTGACATTCTGGGATTCTGTGAAATATGAGGATTGTTTATGGATGTTGTGCTTTGACTTTAAAAAGAGTCTTTTGTAAGTGATGCAGTCTGGTGTTTTAAACAAGAAATCCTAAGAATATAGGTTGCTTTATGTTCTTCCCTGCCCCTCCTGTTTTTTTCTGTGCAAACATGGATGAAATATTTACTTTATTGGCAATCCGTGATTCTTAGGGCTTCATAATCCTGACCTCTTAATAGTAGTGTTATAAGGTCATTTTAAAAGTGTAACTTAACTTTTTTGCTGTGTATAGGTCTCTTTTCTCTTTTTACTTTTTATTTGCATTGTACAGCAATAATGACCTGAATTTCTTTATCTGAAATACCTTCATTAGTGCTGTGTTGAGTTGCTTTTCATGGCATTGCAGGAGACGTTTTTTTTTCTTCAGTTAGCTGTTTCCTTAGATATCCTCTTCTTCTATAGCTTTTATTCGGTAAAAACAGAATCTGGGTTCTTCATATGATGAGCTGTCAGAGTTGGAGTTGTAGCTAATGCTCTCATAGTAAGGTTCATGAGTGTAATTCAGAACATCTATTTCTAACACTGTAATTGTTTCATTGTCCAGTGAATTTCCATAGTTTCAGACCAGATAGAAAGCTTGGCTTCGCTTTTAGTTTCTTAAACATCTGAGGACTTTTTTTTTCTTCAACATAATCATAAATATGCAGACTTGAAAATAAACATGAGCTCTCTCGATTAGGTGAAGCCATTGGTATGAATTTTCCTGTGAAAGTCCCGTACAGGAAGATCACAGTGAACCCCGGCTGTGTGGTGGTGGACGGGATGCCGCCCGGCGTGGTGTTTAAAGCTCCCAGTTACCTGGAAATCAGCTCCATGAGGAAAATTTTGGAATCAGCAGAGTTCATCAAATTTACTGTCATTCGGTATGTGATTGCCAATGATCAGATGGTACGGGTGTTGCGAGGACAACTCTGTAGCTTGGAGAAGTTGAGATTTGAAGGAATAGAAGTTGCAGTGCGTCTTTAAATAGTGGAAGATGTTGGCTCTTTTGGATAGCAATATATCAGGACAAATGAAGCCGAAATGTTCGTAGTGTGAATGAAGATGGTAAGATTGAAGGACATGTCCATTCTATCTTTCTCAGAAGTCTGAAAGCGTCAGTTTAGAGAGAGAGAAATTTCTTAAATATCTTAATCACCAAGTGTTCTGACTGAAAGGACCCTTGCTTGATATGTTTTGTTTAATTGGGCTCTGAAGAAGAGGTGACTCCCTTGTTAATTAGTGCTGAGCAAGGGAAGGATTTAGATCTTTCTGTGTATGTTGCTTTTCAAAACGCTGGTGAACAAACCACGGTGCCCAAGAGCTGCTATGACAGTTCCTTTGTTTTGTTTGACTTTTTGTTTGTATTTTAGCACAACCTCTTGTTACAAAACACTGGGGAGGTTGCCTTGGGAGGGAGACCCCATGCAGTACGTTTTAGAATCAGTAATTTTTCTTCTTGTTTTTACAGACCATTTCCAGGACTTGTGATTAACAATCGTAAGTATTTATGAGACACTGATGGCATATTTATTTTTGTAACTTACTTTCTACATTTTGGCTTAGTGGCAGAGGCATTGCCGTGGTTAAGGTCTATATATAACTCTTGTCTGTGTCTCTCTCATTAAGATTTCCTGACCAAACATGCATGTGCAATTAACTTGAGAGCAAGGTGGTAAATTTACAGAACAGTATAATATTAGCATTAACTTTGATATGAAAATGCAAGACACTGATTTTGTATTTTTCAGCTGCAAAGTCCCAAAGAGATTTAGGACCCAGACTGAGCAGCAGCCTTACATGGGAGTGCCTACGTTTTGGGTTCTAATCAACCCATTGCAGTAGCAGTTAATAAGCAAGAACTTTCCAGTAGCTGCACAACTGCGTTCCAGTGAAAAATTCTGCATTCTGCTGAAACTGGAACAATTTAGAGAGGCAGAGTGTAATTACCTGACGTGCTGTGGCCAATTTGGCCACATTAACGAATTGTTGTCGGGGCGGGGGGAAAGGTCTTAGTATTTTCAGTTGCCTAAGATAATGATGACCTGATTTTTTAGATCTTATTTAAGGGAGAAAACAAACCGCAAAATACTGTCATTACAGTGTCCCTTGTGTCATGTTCCTTCTTAGCCAATGTCAGATTAGAAATTCAGAGGCCAAATAGAATCTCCTGTTGTTAATTTGGCCTTAGCGACTCAGCGTTCGTTCATTTGCATCCAGCCACAGGGAGGCCTGTGAACTGTTCTCAGTGTTCTCAGGAGGGTTTTACAGCCAGTAACTCGCGCTGACCTGCTCAGCTGTCCTAGGGAAAGATCCCTCTGTAACAGGGGACCTTCCAGGCAGATAGGTGCGTAATAGCATTTCTAGAGGACTGAATAAGAAAGGAAGGGATCTATTAAACTGTTGTCTATCCAGCGTAGCTGTCAGCGTGTGTTTGGTGTGAGATCATATGCTGAGTAATAACAACATCCGATCATCTTCCATCACTGGAGGAGATGATTGGTCATTCAACACGTGGGGTTTGTGCATTATCCATATCCATTAATTAAGATCATAATGATCTGATATTGATAAATACTGGAGTGAATGATTGAAAGGCTCTAAGTCTGCTGCTCATAGGTATGATGCCTTATTCTTCTGAACATGTGGGAACTTAAAAGGAACTTTTTGGTGCTTGCAGGCAAGACAGGGAATGTTTTTCGTGTAACAAAAAATGCTGAACTGCAGCTCAATCACAAGTGTTAGTAACCTGTTCATGCGACAAGTTTCAGGATTTGCAGATTCGACAAGTAAGATTGCCCTTGTGTTGCATGTGGACCGTTTTCATTGTGAAGTTAAACAGTGATCATGTCTCATCTTAGAGCTGATGGAAAAAGCTGAAGCAGAAGCAGCACCCCCAGCAGCACCAGTCCTACCAGGTGACGCAGAGCGGGACGCGTGTCCTTGCAGGACGGGGAGGGAGCGGAGTTCTCCATCTTATTGGCAGATGATATTAGTAATCATGTCCCGGGTCTGTGCTGCCCATCATGAGCCGTTTTATTTTGACAGATGGTGTGCGACGGGGACTTTTATAGCTATTAAATATTAATAAATTAATAGAAAGAGCCATCGCATACCTCAGGCTCTGTCACTGGCGTGTTCCTTGATTTGATTTTTGCAGCTGATGAGTGAGCTGAAAAGAAGGATTAGTAAGGGCAATATATAAAGGCAATTCAATATCCATTTACTGATGCCTGCTTAACTCCAAGTGTGTGTCTGTGCCAGATAGATGTTCAGCCAAGTTCAGTTTGCCTGTGTAATGTGTCAGGACCTAGATGGGGTCTTGCTGGTATTTCTGCCCACTGCAGAGCTCTGAAACCCCTGCTAGACTGTGTCTAGAGTGCACAGACATCACCACGCTTAGTCTGAATGAAGAACTTAGCTTTATGCTATGAATAGCTGAAGTAAATGTAGTTGAGCAACTTCCTTGTGACCCAATATAGTTAAAAAAATGTGTATCCCAAGTTGGCGTAGTGGGGGAAATAGTTTAGCAATTGACTGAATAAGCTGTTACTCAAAGAAACTGGGAAACTAAATGAAAACGTTCAATAAACACTTTAAGAATAAGGGACACTTGTATGGTGGAAATAACTATAAAGGAAACTACAGGCTCCTCCATTTACCTTTGGAGGTGGCAGGAGGGAGGAAAACAGCTGCTGATGGTCAGTGAACATGCTGAATTCTGTCTGTCCTTGACCCACCCGCAGTGTTAAAAAGGTTAAATGGCTTTTCCAGCACCTGTCAGTCTGTAATTTATTTTGCTGCAGACTCTATATACACATGTTTATTGCAGACAAATATACTTGAGTCTGATCATAAGAGAAAAAAATGAAGCTTTTTTTAGGGAAAACAATTTCCCTTGTTTGTCTATGGTACTTATATGATATTGTTGAAACTATATTCGTATTCATTTGGCTATATTTGTTTCATTTAAGATCCAGCTGAACCAAGCCGAATAGAAGTATCTGTAGGAGGTGAGTGTTTGTCTTCAACAAATATTTTTAAGTCATTTTGAAGAAAATGGCATGGTTTTTTTTAAAGGAGGCAGGTCAATCAAAATGAAACAAAAGGGCTTTTATTGGTTCTCAGGACACTTTTTCATCTGTATTAATGTCATGCAGCATCATGTAAAAACTGCGCTGCAGCAAAATTTATTATTCAATTAATTCTACAGGGGAAGTTTGTGAACTCTTGTTGTTGATTGGTAAGTCATGACTATACCCTTTTTCCCCGAAAAAAAGACCTACCCCAAAAATAAGTCCTAGCATGACTTTTCAGGATTTTTGAGGATGCTTGAAATATAAACCCTACTCCAAAAATAAGCCCTCATTACAGTTCATAACAAGTCAATTTAAATAGTGTCCAGGCAGCTAGCTATACATGTAAAAACTAAGATTAATTGGCAGTAGAATGCGGCAGGACAGATAGACCCTTCCCCAGAAGAAAAACAGACACCCCCAAAACAATTGTGGGGTCTTTTAAGTGTGGTTCTTTTGGGGATGTCTGCTTTTCCTGGGGAAGGGTCTATCGACCATTTACTACATACAGTGCCATATGTAGACAGATGAACAAGAAATATACCGTACTGGTATTTTGACCCCCAGACAACACGAGCGCAAAGAGAAAGAGCTATTCCGTCGAGTACAAGAAAGGAATCGTGGAGGACTCCCAGGGCAAAAATCTGACTGCTTTCTGCAAAGAGAAGATGCTGGATATCCGAATGGTCCGAAAATGGCGAGCGGAGTACAATAACCTCAGTCAACAGGCGTATGAGGGCAACGCTGAGAAGCGCAAGTGTGGGTCGGGTCGGCAGCCGTTGTTTCCCGAGCTGGAAGATGTGATCTGTGAATGGGTCGCAGACAGGAGAGCAAAGGCTTTGGTTGTGCGCAGGGCTGATATCCAAGAATTTGCCCTCGCGGTGGCGCCGCAGTTGGAAATCTCCCCAGGAGAATTCAAAGCGTCGCAACACTGGCTGGATGGCTTCCTGCAGCGGTGCGAACTGTCTCCAAGAAGGTGGGCCAAGGGCTCTAAAGGAAATAGAGTCACAAATTCACGATGGAATTCAGGCTTTGGAGAGTTACGGTGATGTTCCAGAAGATGGTGACGTGACTGTATTTGAATAAATGTTGATTTCTTTTTTGTTCGTGAATATCGGTAAATGTAGATTGTTGTACATGGAAAAAGGAAATAGCGTCACAAGAAATTCATGATGGAATTCAGGGTTTGGAGAGTTGTGATGGTGTTCCAGAATGTGATGACATGATTATATTTGAATAAATGTTATTTTTTTGTTCAAGAATAAGTGTAGATTGTTGTTCATGGGAAAATAAGACATCCCCTGAAAATAAGCCCTGATGCATCTTCTGGAGCAAAAATTAATATAAGACCCTGTCTTATTTTCGGGGAAATAGGGTAGGCTTTGAGTGATTGATCATGTCCTGAGTGATGCATCTAGTTATTCAGTGCAGTGGTTTCCACAATTTATGCTAATGAATTATTGCCATAATTGGGGAATTTGAAAGCCTTATTGGCCTGAATATACTGGGAGGGTATACTGGGGAGGGGAGTATTGTTGTTCTTCCAAAACTTAAGGTCACAGTTATTGAAAGCTGAAACATCAAATGCCTTTATAATGCCAAAACCATGTGGGATCACTCAAGTTGTTAGATGATGGAGGAGAGACAGTTGTTCATGAATACCCTTGTGTGAAGGAAATCTAGATATGGGCCTTCAAAGTGGTGGTTTGGAAGAAACATGCTTTTGAATTTATCATCTCAAACCGGATTCACACGCCGTTACCAGAGGAATGATCTTGAGAAAAGGCATGCAGTTGCTAAAGAACTCAAAATCACTTGAGAATTAGGCTGGAAGGTGTAAAATCATATGGTGAAATGGCTTGGCCTTGTAGTGGTGAATTACCCTAGTCCTGGACCCTTTTTTCTTCATTCATTACTACTTTTTCAACAGGTATCACAGAAACAGAAGAAATTTCTCAAATAAAGCAAGAACCGGGCACGACGTGGTAGGACCTGATCAATACTGGGTAAAAGAATTTAGTATTTCTTTAAGTCAACACCTGTCAAGGAATAATGGTTTTGTATTTTAGGGGGGTGAGGAGAGGGCTGAGATCCATGACTGAATGCCAGCAGGTGCCAGTCCTTTACTTGTGAATTATTTTATTTGTCTTGTTTCTCACTTATAAAATGTAGGATGTTTTCACTACTTTATCCAGATGCAACGTAAATCACATTGTGTTCAAATTGGTCAGGCAGTGAGTCTTGGGAAAATGTGGCCTCTAAGGAAAAGCGGGTGATGGTAATTACATACCTCGGAGGCAGAGTAAATGAAAGCCTAGGGAATTAGTGTTTGTGAAGAGCTCTGACATGGCTGTGTGAAAGAGAATTGCTATTCTTGGTAAACCCTGTGTATTTCCAAATTGTAATTGGGCAGGAAAGCTCTTCACTATGGCTGCAATATTGTCTAAGCTCAGGACGCTTGGTATTAACTGTGATGACAAACCAACTTGAAAGTTGATTTAATTTAAAAGTTCATTTAAATTTGTTTTTCCAGTAACTTCTATGAAAAGCTTTGTTCCATTTCCAATGCAACAATGTCCAGATTTTTCTCTTATACTATTTTTAACTTTGCTCATTCCTAACAATGACATTTTGCTGGAGGCGGAGAGCAGTGCTAGTGATGCTGTGGTGTCACTACATGCTGACCCACTGGGCTGTGAGTCTGTGCGCTTCAGCCACAGAAAAGGGCCATGTTCAGCAATCACAGCTCTGTAATACTTTTTCCCATTTCAGTTTTTTGATAATGCCCCAAACCAAGTCTTTTCCTTATTCCGTGGTGTTTGATACTTCAGTCATTTGCCTGACATAAAGTCAGGTGCATTTGTTTAGTCCCCTCGAGCTGTAACCTGTGTAGGTTTAGTAAGAAAAGGACATTGTGTTCGTCCCAGAGAAGAAAATGCGTGTGGACTGTTCCTGTTCATAGATGAGCGTTCGGCACAACGCAGCTCAGGTTCATTTCTGCCAGCCTGAGCAGCCAAGAGCGGCGCCGTGGTTTGGATTTTCAAATATTTTAGGCCATACCAAAGCAAATATTGGATTTAAATTCTTACAGCGAGCCCTCAAGCACGCATTTAATCTCATAGTTCTTGAGAGCAATATTCAGCTTCTGCGTGCTCTCTGAACCCAGGCCTAAAGAACTCAAAGTTCTGTTTTGAAACGCAAACTACTCGTATTTGTAATAAGATACAGAGCTGCGATGAAACTAACTCCTTTTTGTAATTTTTCTTTCTAGTCAGAAGTATCCAGTTCTGAGAAGAGCCCGCCGGGACTGTCTTGAGCTGTGTAATATAACTGTATAAGAGAAGTACCTTCTATACAAACCGGTTTTGTACTTTTAGATAGAAATGTCTACTTTTTCAGCAGTTCTGTGAATTGACTTTAAGAAGGACTAGAGATGTGAAGATGTCCCTACTCATGGCAGGGTGGATGACCTTTGGAGGTCCCTTCCAACCCGAACTATTCTGTGGTTTGGAATAGCTCGTTTTCCTTTGGAATATATTATAAGGACTAAATTTGCTGCAACAGTGCTGGGGAGATGACAGGGGCTAAAATCAGCAAAGACTTCACAGAGGCTGTCTGCATCTCCCAAGCTGAATTCCACCCCACCTGAATGCATCTCAGCTTTTGCAATGAAGAAAAATTCCTGCAAGTAGTTCAGTTTGTTAGTTTTACTTTGGGGAAAAGAAAACAAACAAACAAACATTAAGTTTTGGTTCGTACGCCTTTAATGGACAATAGTATCTGTATATTTGAACTAATTTTTCCTATGGTATCTATCACAATTCATATGTTTTTCATAAATAAAAGATAAACTGGTTCACTTGACCGTCAGTACGCATTAATGAGATGGACTGTGAAATGGCCAGTATTTCAGCATGTGGATTAGGAACCAATTTAAAATAAACCCTGTTATAGTCTGTTCCATTTAACTCAAAGTAGTAAGTGCATGTTTTATCAGAATATCAGATGGTTTAGATACGATGGGTCTGGTCTCGCAGAACTGGCGTGGAGCTGTGTGAGAGCTGTTTGGAGCTGTGGCAGATGCTCTTCTGGTCATCCAGAACTAGTTATGGAAACGTACGCTACAAGCTGCTCCAAGTCTCACTATGTCAAAAGATAAGTTTCTTATAGTCCTGGTTACACCCCACATCATATTAAAAACTCATGTATACATTTTTTTTTTAAGTTTCACAAACCGTAAGGGATGTAAAGTTCTGGTTCAATGATAATCTCTAGAGAGAACATGCAGATTATTATCAAGGTTTCTCTTTTATTGGCATGAGTTTGGGATGACTGCATTATGCACAAATGGTAAATCTTATTCCCTGATTAAGAAATAAAGACCTTTCTGGTGGTTTTCATGACTGTCCATGCAGCATATTTTACAAGTCAAGTTCTAGCAGTAATTCTGTAGGCAGGTAGAACATGCTGTAGCATATTCATTCCAGCAAAGGAACTTAAGTTCCAGTTGTGCCTTTCAGACGGCAACGCAGCTCCGGGTGGGTGAGATCGTTGTATCTGCAAGGAAAATTTTGAAGCCTTAAATTCAACTGGGTGGAATGTCTGTTCCCAGGGAGCCACCTGAAATTCAGCAGCCGAATTCAGAGCTCATTCTGGAGGCAAGGGCGCGCTGTAGGACGTGTGCTCGCGTCCTCACGACTGCTCTGTGCAGATCTAGCAGCTCCCACTTCAACGTTCAGACTGTTGCTGTCAGTAGGAGCAGGGTTAGTTGTGCACCGAGGCTTTTGGAAAGCGCTGATCCCAGCTGTACCTTCCAGCTCCGGAGTGGAACCAGTGATCTGCAGCACAAACAGCCCCAGTCTCAGTCCCATGGGCACTTACCTGTGGGTACTGTCCCGAATTACAAACACCAAGGTATTTCAGTGCTGATTACTTTAATCGACACGCTCCGTTAATTCACCTTCCATAAACAGGTTGTTATCGGAGCAACGGCCAGTCTCGCGATTGCTGCTAGAAATGTGTAGAATGGGGAAATGAGTTATTGCAGCTTTCCCCGGGTTTTCAGCTGCTTTCCGTTTCCCCTTTTGCAAAAGCAGAAGGATGGTCCATCCCTCCTTCACAGCTATCTTGGGGGACACTTTTTGCATAGCTGCCTGCTATAAATTGCTGCTGGAGTCATTAGGGCTCACTCCAAATGAGGGTGAGACATCCTAGCGAAAGAACTGTGGAATAATTGCAGGCTGCTGCCTTGTCAGGTGTGTAACAGCGGAGTGTGGACACCCTGCGACTTCGCATGCAGGAGCTGGGGAAAGAAAAATGAAGTGAAAACCGCTGCAGTGGTGTTACTGGAAGGACTGGGAGCTGGTGGTGGTGTCTGTCCCGCCGCTGGGCTTGCAGTAATGCTGGTGGGTGCGCCCGAGTTCAACACTGAGGTTCCTTTTTGGTGTCAGATGTTTTTGAGTTGTGTTCAATAGAAAAAAAATAGACCGACAAAATAATTGCGCCAATATTTATACCTTCTAAATATAAATTTTATATTAAAGATTATATATAGTCCTAACAGGTAGACTTTTATGATGTTGACCATGTATGAAAATCTCATTTCCAAACTACTAATACATGAGATGTTGTCACTCTTGGGGTATTGAGTGATAACGCCCTAACAACCCTTGGCTGTACTAATAAATAAATAAACTTGAAACAACTTACCAGAGCTCCGAATACTCTTTGTTCCAGCAGAGAAGCTTCGTGGCGATGAAGCAGCAAACAATGTTTATTCCGCAGGCGTTAGTGAACTTTCCAAAGCCTGCCCTGCGCCTTGGGCCGGTTCCTTTCTGTGCAACAGGAGTTTCGGATCCAAGCAGTGCAGGACCCGGGGGTTCCGCGGGGTGTCCCTCGGGTACCGCACCCCGATGGTCCCGCAGCGCCGGCCGCCTGAGCTCAGATGGGCTCCACCATCTCTGGCATCTGCCTGCTCGCCACTGGTTTTCCACATACAAAACTTAAACCCTTTCTCCTTCATTTCTGACAGACCACTAAGGGCAGACTTGGGCTTTTGTCATGTCAGGACATACTGTGCTGTTCACACACAGCAATTTGGCATCAGTGAAGTAAGCAAGGCCTCCTGTGGCTCTAGATTGAATTAAGCTTTATTTTAAACTACCAAAAAAATTTAAAAATCACATTTTGAACAAAATGAGGGTGTCCTTCCTTTCCTCAGCTTTCAATTGGTAGGAGGTTTTGGTACTAGTTTTGGGTGGAGCACTGCAGAAAAGAGAATAGTCCCTTTGCCTAAGAGGCTGAACCTCCAGTGCTTTGTCTTCAATAACCTTGATTGGCATCTGTCCCCTGATGTCCTGTATCTACTGTTGGCGCTCCAGCGCAGCTCTGGTACCAGCTCTCTGTCCAGAGGCCGGTGCAAGTTCATTTCTCCAAGATCAGGTCCTGCAGCCACACACCAGCCTTGTCCAGAACATGAATCAGCTCAACTCCATGAACTCAGCGCGTCCGTCTGATGGGTCATCACTCCTCCAAGAATTTTCTTCTAAAATCATCCTTGATGCCCAGTGACCATGGGACGCTTGGTGGAAACGCCAACGTTGTGTCACAGAGTTCCAGGCTCTGTCTCACTGCGAACAAACCCATCGCCAGCACTGAGATCTGCAAGCTCCGCTTCATTGCTCACATCGCACCATGAGGAAACAGGAAGAAACATGAATGAAGCGGTTGCCAGCGATGCGCTGTCTGTAAAGCAGTTCTAAATGTAGTACAAAGAATTTGCGATTATGAAATTAGCTTTCGTGACAAAGTTGGTGGTGGTTCTGCATAAGAAGCAGTGATCTGGCTATTAGCCGAGCACAAGCTGAACAGCCCCAGAGGTATTTTTTTTAATATTACCAGTTGTGTAATTTTGCCTTGTGTGCAGGGAAGTCCCCGTGTTAAAATAATTCGAAACCAAATTTAAATGCCAGTGTTTCTGATCTCAGCACCTGAAAGCACCATACTTGTGAAAGCTATAGTTAGTATTTGGTTTTTTTTAATGCAGACAGAGCAAGCCTTTTTCTTTACAGCTCGTGAGGGCAGCAGGGCTGCTCCCAGCTCTGTGTGCCCTCAGGAGCCACCAAGGGTGCCCTTGCTTGGGGACAGACGTGCTCCTGGGTGCACCTTTGCCTGCGAGCAGCGCAGGATGGATCCGCGCAGCCCTCACCTCCCTTCTGGCCTTTCTGCTCAAAGCTGGGGGCTGATGAGGACGCTGGTGCCATTTCAGAGGGGATTTCTGGGGACCCTCGTGTTCTGGGTGTCCCCGTGCCCAGGTGAGGGCTGGCTCAGGTCCTTGGGGGCTGCTTGAGGGTGGCAGACTCTGGAGAAGCTGCAGGAGACTGAAAGGAAATGGTGATGTGAGGGCAGGAGCTCTTGGCCCATCCTGTGCACCCCCACCTGCCCTGGGAGCGCAGGATGGTCTCCCAGCCGTGCGGAGGGTGGCATTGCCATCCCTGGGCTCTGGGGGAGTGTTGTGTGCTTCATTCAGCCCACCCAGCTCTGTGCCAAAGTGTAAAGACTC
Organism: Nesoenas mayeri; assembly: GCF_963082525.1. Taxonomy (NCBI): domain Eukaryota; kingdom Metazoa; phylum Chordata; class Aves; order Columbiformes; family Columbidae; genus Nesoenas; species Nesoenas mayeri. The sequence continues at coordinate 9,226,406 of NC_137569.1, read as the reverse complement.
TGGTCACCATTGCCAAGGGACTTGTCTGTCCTTGACCCTCTGGAAAGCGGGCGCTGCAGCACCCTGTGCCGTCAGGGAACAGCATCAGCGCTCAGAGGGACCACTTGGCCATCGGGGCAGCCAACCTGGCCCTGGACCTTCTCTGTTATCTGATCCCAGGGGTGTCCCCAAGGCCTCCTCTGCAGCCACGGAGCTGCTGGAGGGGCCAGGCTGGAGACTCCCCATGGGAAACACCTACTCAATACAAACCACAGCGGGTAAACAATTACGGGTGCGATTGCAGCGGGACTTCCTCTTCCCCGGGGCTTTAACGGCGAAGCGGAGCCTGCGAAGGCAGAGGGGAGCTGGGGCCAGGGAGCCGGGCAGGAGCAGAGGCAGCGATGGGGGATGTCTTCATCCGGCACATCGAGCTGCTGGGCTATGAGAAGAGGTTTTTCCCCAGCCAGCACTATGTGAGTACGCAGCGACCTTCCGGCAAGCTGAGCAGCCAGGGCTGGTTGGGGTAAAAAGGCTGGCCAGCAAATTTCTTTAGATAAACGTGATCTGGGGCTCAAGTGCATCCTTTTTTTGGGGGAGTCATGGCTGCTGGCATGAGCCAGAGGCTAAAAGATACTGGATACACAAGATTTTGGGCAGGTCTTTTGCAAGCCGTTGGTTACTTTGCAGGCTTGGAAAGGGCTTTTCTCTCTTTGATTCCCACCCGTCTGCATGTTTCTGTCCCCTCTCTCCCTGCTGAGCTTCCCTAATGCCCACCTTGCTCGATGCCTGAGCCGAGCTGCTCCCACTAGAATGATGGAAGAAGAACATGCAATTTATCTGAAATTGAACCATGGACGGGGTTCCGAAAGGCTTTGGTCACAGTGGGGTGCGGGGCCCCTCTCACCGGCAGACCTGCAGCACCTCTGCTTTGCCCCTCAGGTCTACATGTTCCTGGTGAAGTGGAATGACCTCTCTGAAAAGCTCATCTACCGCCGGTTTACCGAGATATACGAGTTCCACGTGAGTCATGCCGGGGTGGGCAATGGCCCCAGACTGCTGCACTGCAAGCATGGGGTGGGGGAAAATAAAAGGAGGGCAAATTCAAGGTGAAATTGCCCCAAAACAAATCTGACTCAAAAGATGCTCCCGTGTCCCAGTGCTTCGGTTTCCTTTGTCTCTTGAAACGGGGAGCTGTTGTCTCTGCGCTCCCTCGGCTGGTTTCTGGGGTTGAGCTGCAGGGTTCAGCCGGCACAGGGCGGTGGGAAGGGGCGTGGGTGTCACTGGGGTCCCCCGGTGCCGGTCTCACAGCCTGGCTCTGCTCCGCAGAAAGCGCTGAAGGAGATGTTTCCTATCGAATCCGGGGACATCAACATGGAGAACCGGATCATCCCGCACTTGCCAGGTGAGGGGCAGGTGCTGGGGCTGAAATAGAAACTGCAGCTGGTTGGGAAATTCCCCTGCGGGCCGAGCTCTGCGGGCCAACTCCCACGCAGGAGCTCGCTGCGATTTCTGTTCCTGCTCGCCAGGCTTGGAATCAAAACCCTAGAAAGGTCTGAGCAGCAGTGGGGGTTCTCCCAACACTTGCCAACGCTGCAGACCCCATCCTTGCTCCCCAAAAGCTGGGCACCCCAGGGACACGAGCTGCAGCATTGGCTGTGACCAGTGGCCGGTGCAGAGGGTCTGGCTTTGGGGAGCCTGAGCTGAGCTCAGCTAAGCCCTTCCTCAGTGACACCATCACTGGGACTGGTTTCAGTGCCCTTGCAGCAACACAGAGAATTCTAAGAGGAAGTGATGCAATATGTCTTCCATTATAGGGAAAGAAACGATGCAAAGAGCAGGCAGTTTGTCCCCAAGCAAAGTGTAGGTCAGCAAGATTCCCCCTTTTATTTAATTTCCTGTTTTGAGGAAGGCGGGAAGGCTCATGAGGAATAGCTGTGGGTTGTGGCTGACGCCTCTCGAGGAGGAATAAACCTGCACGGTGCTGCAGAGCGGGCGCCGAGGGCTGCGGGTCCAGTCCGGCTGCACCGCGCTCTGCTCCGCGCTGCCCATGGCCTCCCCGGCCGAGCCTTCAAAAGGAGGAACCCACAGCTTCAGCACTTCTGCAAAGCAGCTGTGGCCCTGGGAACAGCTTCTCCCCCTTTTTTTTGGCACCATGCGTGGCCCCCACGCATGAGCAGAGCAGTGAGGGGGAGGCTGGACCAGGATCACCCTATGGACACCATGCAGCACCCTTGGGCCAAACCCACTCTTTTTCAGGACAGAAATAATTATTCAGAGCAGTCTGATTGCGAAATTTGTAAAAACCGGGTGGTCTGCCTGCTTTGTCCCCTCTCCCCCAGCCCCAAAGTGGTTTGACGGGCAGCGCTCGACGCAGAACAGGCAGGGCACGCTGTCCGAGTACTGCTATGCGCTGGTCAACCTGCCCCACAAGATCTCCCGGTGCCTGCATGTGGTCGACTTCTTCAAGGTCCGTCCCGATGACATGAACCCCGTCACAGACAGCCAGTGAGTCCCCCCGTCTGCCACTTCTTTTGGGGAAATCCTGCACTGGCAGCATCTGCGGGGAGCAGATGGCAGCTGGTGGTGAGGGGCTGCGACATCGAGCTGCCTTTGCTCTGAACCCTCTAGGATCAAGAAGCCCGAGGTCTTCCTCCTGCCGAAGGATGCCAAGAAAAACCCCAGCGGTAAGAGGCCTTGAGGGGTATGAGCAGCTGCCTCTGTGGCCGAGAACATGGGGCAAGAACCAGCCCTTCCTGAGCCAGAGCTGCATCTGGGAGGAAATCACATCCTGGGGACAATGAGTCCATGTCCTGGGATCTGGCTGGTTTAGGTCCAGAAGATGCTGGGAGAGTGCTTTGGGCTGTCCTGGGTTGCTTTTGGCCTGCCTGAAATAGAGTATTTCTGTGCCAGGGGGCTGGGAAAGGGAACATGTCTCACTTCTGCCCCGCAGACATCACGGGCCCCATCGTCCTGCAGACGTACCGAGCCATCGCCGACTACGAGAAGAGCTCCACGTCTGAGATGGCTCTGAAAGCCGGCGACATGGTGGATGTCGTGGAGAAGATGGAGAGCGGTATGTGTCCATCTCTCCAGAGAGTCCCCAAGGGCCAGACCCCTCCTGGCCACCATTTCAGCATGAGGACTGTGCTTGCAGCTCACATCTAAATGCAGCATGCGAGTTAATGTGGGTGCATGTGTCAAAAGGGAGGTGGTTCTGTCAGGGTCTCCTGATGGAGAGGAGAAGCTCAGAGCAAATGCAACTGGCAGCACTGAACCTCTTGGCACTTCCCACCCCCTTGGGACACATATCATATTCACATGGAGCCACATGACAGTCAGTTTTGGCCAGTGTGGGGCAATCCTAGAAAACCCTGCAATCTCCTCGCATGCCTCAGCCGGTGAGGTTTCCTGCCCAGGAGGGAACTGGATGAACTGGCCAGGCTCCATGGTAGCACCATGTAAACAGAGACCGGCCCCAGCACCATCCAGGCCACAGGGATCGCTGTGCCCACCCTGGCTGGGACAGACCTGGTGGCCCCATGGTGCTCCCACAACACCCTCTGCTCTTGCTACAGCTGCTTTTTTTGGGGTTTTTTTTTGGCAGGGTGGTGGTTTTGCCAGTTGAAGAATAAACGGGGCTGGGTGCCAGCTGCCTATCTGGAGCCCATGGATGGTCCTGATGAATCTGAAGAGCAGGAGCCCAACTATGCAGGTAAAATGCTGGGGTGAGCAGGGTGTGCACCAAAGCACATTTGGGCAGCCCCCACTGCAGCAGGGCCACTGGGCACAAAGATGTTGCTGTAGGAGCTGCCAGGAGAGATAAATCTCATGGTTTAGTGCTTCAGCATCAACCTCAGGAGCTTCCCATGACCTGCAACTCTAAATTAAACCCTGCTTGGCTGATCACAGATGCACATCTTCGTCCAGTGTCCGTCCTAAGCTAGATGGGTGCAAGCTGAGTTTGCTGGGTTAGCAAAGGAGCTCGGTGCAGCATCCGAACCGAGACGCAGGCTTTCCAAGCACTTGGCTTCTGCACTTTCCTTATCAGCGCCCTGCATCATCCTGCTGTGACAGCGGCGCCTTATCACACAGAGCAGAGGGAGGATCCTGCAGACTCTTGCCGCTTGCTCTCTGAGTTTTGTCTTCATGGTTTTCGAAACACTGCAACAGGCTCTATTAGCACAACACTTTCTTCTTCCTCATTTAATCGCCCGAATTATAAACATGCTCTTCAGCAGAAACGGGTGTGCCCCTGCTGCCTGCATTCACCAGCTTTCTGCTGGAGAGGGGCTGGGATGAGCCACAGGCACCCACACGGCTGGGGGCATTTTGAACCCAAACCTGAAGTACTCTGGGTTGTGCCTAAAACGTAGTGTAGATGTTCTGGTGCCTCCTCTCAGGGGCTGGAGAGGCTGAGCCCATCCTGGCTGGTAGCACACAGCCTGTTTCCTCTGCAGGTGAGCAGTACATTGTCCAGAAAAGCTACACAGCCGTGGAGGAGGACGAGCTGACCCTGCAGGAGGGTGACACCATTGAAGTCATCCACAAGCTCCTTGATGGCTGGTGGGTCGTCAGGTGAGAGATGCTGTGAACAAACCAGGCAAGCGGGATTCAGGCGGAGGGAAGGGATGGACCAGCGGTTCTGTGCCCTGGGGCTGTGAAACCCACGGACCATTTGGTTCCGGGCTGCTTCAAGTAGCCTGTGGCTTTGCCAGATGTTAAACGTTGCAGTTGGGGGCTTCAGAAATAGCCAAGGAGGAGGCAGGTGGAAAATAAAGTATCTGTTATTTTCCTTTAAGTATTCTGTCACATTTTGCTTTGCAAAACCTCAGCATTCATCCCAGCCCTGGCCTGCCCCACAAACTCACGAGTTTCCAAGGGGAACCTCAGCTGCATTTGTGCTCTGGAGAGTCACAGACTGGACACGATGTGCAAATCTTGGGGATCCTCCTACCCCACCTGTGCCCCGGCGAGCGGGGACACGGGCTGGGAGGTGCTGGTCGCAGAGCCAACACCGCAGGTGACATCACTTTGTGCTGCACTGCAGGAAGGACGAAACCACCGGTTACTACCCCTCCATGTACCTGCAGAAATCCGGGGATGCAAACACCGCTGTGAAGAGCGAGCTGAGGAACCGGGGCGCTCCTCCACGAAGGTAGAAGCAGCCCTGGCGGGGGGCAGGAGGACTAAAGCTTTTCTTCGAAGGGGGTGAAATGAAACCAGACGGTGGTTTGTGGTGTCCCTCGCTCGCCCTGGCAATGAGGAACTGCCCAGGAGAGACGTGAGCAGGGCAGAGAGAGACCAGGAGGCAGATCCTGAAGGGCTGCCGCAAAGACAGCTCTGTGCTCCCCGATTTCCATGGGCCAAGAGGCACCCCAGCATCACTGACGTGGGGCTGCACGGTCCTTGCCCCAGCAGGGCCTCCAGCCCGGTGCATTTCTCCTCGTCCTTCTGCAAAGTTTCTTTTCTGGGCTAATCTCGTTTAATTTTCAAATTGGCCTTTTTCTTATTTCCTAAGTGCATCCACTGAGTCTTTGAGAAGCGAGGGGAGATTTGAGTAATCAGAGCTGCTAAATGGCCTAATCTGATGGGAGGATTTGAGCTAATGGAAGGGATTTTATATTTATTAAAAAGATAGAAAGCAAAAATAACTCATTAATTACGATGGAAAGAAGACTGCTAGGAAAGGCAGAGCTTGCTGCTATCTGTTTTTGCCTACAAGAAAACACAGCAGCCTTGCTACAAAACCTCACAAAATCCAGCTCTGCTGGAGCACAAATTGAGTGTGAAACAGTGTAAAATGTCCCAAATCCACCTATTTGAGCGCAGTGATGCGTCCTGATAACCCTTGGGCGAGGTGAGGTGGCCTGTGTCAAGGACAGTGATTGCCCCGCCATGGTGAATGCTGTCCCTAGGCTGAGCTCTGCTGCAAAGCTGGAGACCTGTCCTTGTGGGCAAGAGCTTTATTTGGGGTGGACAGGGGCTCCGAGCAGGGAGGTGGAGGCAGGTGGGCACAGCAAGGGGTATTCATTGCCTTGCAAGAGCAGGGGGACGATGCCATGCGGGGATGTCAGGAGCCACCTCGCCCATGGCAATAAAGACACAGTGGTAGCATCTGTCTGCCTGCCTGGGGACATCCCCGACGCGGGGAGTTCCCCTGAGGCTGCACACACAGCCTCGGGCTGCTCCGCTTTCACTTCTCTCAGTAGTTTCTGTGCTGTGGGTTCAACGTGGCACATGCAGGTGCAGGCTGGCACGTACCCCGCACGCCCTGCCCTGATCCTCGGGTGTTGGAGAGCCCCGCCAAACCCCACAGCAGGGATCGAACATTGCAGCCAGCATAGAGGCTGCATGTCCATCCATCCGAGAGCTATAGATCACTTCCAGGGCATCTCAAACTCTGTCGAACAAACCTCATCCTTTCAGCTTTCTGCCCAATCTGCCTCACCACCCCCATGGTTACATTCCAGGCTTGTTCTCAGCTTCACCTTTCAGTATTTGCTTCCAAAGCGCTGCTCCAGCCGCCTCCTGATGTGCTGTACATCGCGTCTCACCTCCGGCTGCTTTCGAGAGCTGGCGTTCACCCTCTGCCTTCTGCCAGGCAAAACCAAAAAAGCAGATTTTGGGGTTTGGGTGAGGAAGAGGAGGAAGTGCGGCATGGAAACCCTCAGTGAGAAAAGTGCACGGTGTGAGAGCTGCTGGCCTGGGAACTGAAAGATTTATTTCTAACCTGCTGCAGATCCACCATCCGGAATGCGAAGAGCATCCACAAGCAGAGCCGGAAGCAGATCAGCCAGGAGATCTACAGGAGGAACAGCAAGAAGTACATCCAGAGCCAGAGGAACATGAGGGGAAATTTCCAGAACAAGGCCAACGTCATCCGTAAGTCTCAGGGGGATGCGGCTGAAGTCCTGCAGGCACGGCCTGTGCTCTGCAGTGCTGGTTGCTGGAGCAGGACAGCATATGGAGGTCACACCGTGCCTGTCCATCCTCCTGTGGCAAAAACTTGTGCAGGGAGATGTTTCTTTCCAATGAGGTTTCTCACCTCTGCTTATAGGACTGATGGAGAAGGAGCAGAATATAGTGCTGGTGGGAGGTCAGCCCACGTTTGGGGCTTGTGCTTTCCTCTGTGCACCTGACCTCACCTGTGCTGCTGTTACCGTCATTATCGTGTACGTTAGCTGTCAGCAAAGCACCTACAGGGAGGTGGTGCATAAAGGAGGAGGCTGCTATTGAGGCGGATGCTTTAGATCCGATAGTCCCCATATGGGATCCATGACCGTCCCAAGAGACAGCAGCTCCTTGCACAGACCTGGAACTGGGCTCCTCCTTAGCAGGGCTCCCAGCCGGGAGCTAGTGGGCTTACACCAGCACCCCGACCCCCGGGAAGGCCTTCATACGTGGCTGAGACAGGAGGTTTGGTGGTCATAACATAGGAAGCTTTGAACGTTCACATGAAGGTGCTGGGCAGCGAACAGCTCTGATCCATCTGTACATTTGCTTTATCTGCAGCTGAGAAAAATGAGCAAGAGGAGAACAAGCCCAAAGCTCAACCTGCTGTTCCTCCCCGACCCAGCAAAGATCTCATCCTGAACCGCTGTACTGAGAGCACCCGGAGGAAGATCCTGTGAGGTCTCAGCCCCGCACCATGGGGCCGACGTTTCATCTCCACCAGCTCCTGCACGGCTGGGGCTCAGAGCGGACCAGGGGATCCCCGTGGCCACTGGCCGGACCAGCTCAGCCCAGGGCCCGTCTTCACCTACCGGCACGGCAAGCCCGAGCTGTCCTAATGATGCCACGAGGAGGGTTTTGCACATTTATAGGTATAATTATTCTGCTGCCAAACTGTATAAAATTCCAAATACACTCTAGAAAGTGTTCGGTATTGCTTTAGTATTATCTTGCTATTGTAAATGAGCTCTTTTGAGAAGTAATGATAACCCTTGTATTTCCTACGAAGTGAAGAAGTGGAGTACATTAATCTGTCCCGATCTAGTTAGACTCAATGATCCTGTGGGTCCCTTCCAACTTGAGATATTCTACGATTCTATGGTTGTGACCCAGGCCCTCCACTGGCTCCTGGGGGGCTGAGGCCTCCACAGCCACTGGGTCCCCTTTATCCCCTATCTGTATTTTGAATGGTTTTCTGTTTTTCACCAATAAAGGAGAGACACTTTATAGATGTATTTCAACATCTGTATGGATGTTCGGTCAATGCAGACACCGCATGGCCGCAGGAAAGGCGTTTTTCCCCTGCATGTCCGGCGGGGGTTGGGGAAAGGGTGTCTTTTGAAAGATGCCGGTGGGGACGAAATTTGGTTGTGGGGGGATGAACCACGGCAGGTTCCTCCTGCAGGGCGGCCGCTTCGCTCCCTCTGGTGGAAAGCGAGGGCTGGGATGTGGGGTGCGGTGTTTGCTGGGGTGGGGTGGGAGCAATGTGGGGTGAGCAGCTAGATTTTGGGTCTAGGAATGGGTTTGAGTTTGGATTTGGGTCTGAATTTGGATCTAGTTCTGAGTATGTGACTATATTTGGGTCTGGATTGGGTTCTGTGTTCGTGTCTAGGAATAGGCTGGGTTTGGATCTGGGTCTGGATCTGTGTTTAGTTCTGGGTGTGTGACTACATTTGGGCCTGGGTCTGCTTTTAGGTCTGCTTTGTGGTCTAGGAATAGGTTTGGATTTGGGTCTGAATCTGGGTCTAGTTCTATGTGACTACTGGTCTGGGTTGGGGTCTGTGTTTGGGTCCAGTTCTGTGTCTAGGACTAGGTTTGGGGTTGGATTTGGGTCTGACCCTGGCACTGGGTCTGGTTCTGGTTTTGGACTTGGCTCTGGGTCTAGGTTTAGATTTAGATCTGGGTTTGGGTCAGCGTGTGCGGTGGACCCCACCAACTGCGCGGGGCGGCGTAGCCCCTTTAAGACACGACCCTCACGTCGCACGTCACCGGGACACCGCGGCTGGGCGCGTGCGCGCAGGGGGCGGGAGGCCGGCAAGATGGCGGCGGCGGCCTGAGGGGCAGCGGGGGGCGGGAGCGATGTGGGGGGCGCTGGGGGGAGCCCTGGGGGGAACCCTGAGGGGAACCCTGAGGGGAACCCTGGGGAGAACCCTCGGGGGAACCCTCGGGGGAGCGCGGCCGCCGCCCGCCCTGCGCAGGGGCCTGGCCAAGGCGGCGCGGCCGCGGAACGTCCGCCAGCTGCGGGAGGCCGAGGAGGCCGCCCCCGTCTTCCAGTACGCGGGGAAGGCGGCCAAGCGCAAGGACCGCGTCTTCGTGTGGGGCTTCAGCTACTCGGGCGCCCTGGGCGTCCCCAGCTTCGTGCGGCCGGACGCGGGCTGGAAGAAGCCGCGGCGGATCCAGTCCACGCCGTACCGGCTGGAGACGGCGGAGAAGGTGCGGGGGCGATTGCCACGCGGTTCGGGTTTTGTGGTTTGTGGGGTTCGGTTCGGTTTGGTTTTGTGCGTGTTTTGTCATTGTCTTGTTTTGGTTGTAGTTTTGGTTTTGTGTTTTATTGGCGTGGAGCTGTTCATCAGGGTGATTTTTGATATAACAGCAGTAGCAGGCGGGAAAAAAAGTACTCGTATAATTATCAGAGCCATAGGAGAGCAAGAGCGTAAACACCATTATAGAGCAATAAGGCCTCATTTTCAGTGGCTTTCGAGGCCGTTTTTACCTTGACCAAGTTGAAACCTTGTGTTAAAAATCATGTTATTCTTTTGCCTATGTGTTTGAAGCATCATAGAATCATTTTGGTTGGAAGAGACCCTTAAGATCATGAGTCCAACTGTAACTTAAATGTAGCGCTAAACCATGTCTGCAGCTGTTCAGCCCGTCCGGGGGTGGTGATTCCCCATTGCCCTGGGCAGCCTGTTCCAATGCCCGGCAGCCCTTTCTGTGCTGTCCAGTTTAACAAATGTCAGAGCTTTAATACGGCTTTTTTTTTTGGCAAAATGGCTACAACAGGAGAAGGTTATTCTCTTAGTATCTCTTTGTGTTTGGCTTTTCTTAACCGGCTGCTGCTGCAGGTCAGCAGATGGGTCTTCCTGTTGTGTTTGAATGGCTGCAAAATAGTGCAAAAATAAAGATGTATGCACACAAACTCAAAACTCTAAGTCAGGAACGCTGGACTGAAGTTTACACCATTGTGTGTGTTTCTGGTCATTTTTGCAAAGACCATACGTGCCATGAATTTGGGCCATATTTGGGTATAGCTTAAAGAAGCATGAGTGATGGTGATTCTTGTTTTTCTAGGCCATTATTTATAACTTCACGGTGTGCTTTTTTTTTTTGGTGTGTTTTCAAAGATCTCCTCTGCTGCCTGCGGGTACGGATTCACGCTGCTCTCCTCTTCCACCACGGACATCATCAAGGTGTGGGGCATGGGGCTGAACAAGGATTCCCAGCTCGGCTTCCAGAGGAGCAGGAGAGATCACAGTAAGGATTGGGGTGTTTTAAAGACTTACAGGGTGAAGTTTCCCTTACTGGGAAACTTTGCATTAGAAGGCGTGGAAAACATCTAGGAGGTGTTGCTGCAGATGGCAGGACTGTGCTTATTCTATTTTATTTTTTTAAAGAGCTCTGTTTTTGGAACTTAGCTTGTTTTTTTGTGTGCTTTGTAGTCAATCAGGATATACATCTGTTCTTTGCACTGCACTGGATGTAACTGAAATCTAAGTAACTATCTGTTCTGCAAAAGTGCATGTGTTTTGGTTAAGGCGTTGCTGTGACTCTCCATAGTTTGATACTAGACAATGTAGCAAACTAGTTAATAAAATTATTCTGTCAAGGTGGTTTGCTTGCTTCTGTTGCCTTTGCATCTATAAACTAATTTGCTTTCCCACAGAGATCATGTTATACAGTCAGTGATTTTTTTTTTTTCTTTTTGTAAAACTGCAGTTTTTTTAAAATTTTACTACCAAATTACATTTTGAAGGAAAAACACATTGATTCAGTCATTCTCTTGCATACCAGGCTCTCAAACCTGTTCTTGTTTTCCATCTGACCTGCAGGTTATTTTTGCCAGAGAATCCAGAAATAGGTTGAATGGTCACGCAGTTCAAGCCCCTTCTAAGTCGGGGACCGTTCAGTGCTTGGTAGGATCTGTAGGAAGAGCAGCGCAGACCATCGGGATTGCTACTGCTCCGTATTTAACTTCCCACAGACAAGCTTCCCGTTGGATGTGCTGCTCGGTACTCAGTTCTGTAACCTCACTTTGGCACCTGCGAGTTCTCACGCTGTGTCCCTGTAGATGGCTCGTTTCCAGGGCAGTCTGCAACCTTCTCTCTTTCAGGTGGTCGTATTTCATGCTCTGACTTCAACTGTTCCTGAACTAGACTACTAATACCTTACTCTCGCCTTCCTCTGCCTTAGCCACTTCATTGCCTCTTTTTTTCCAGAATCCCTCAGATATCAGTGATGTTTCCCGCAGATCCCGGTAGCCTCTGTTGCTCTGCTGGAAAGAACAGAGAGAGGGGAAAAGGTTTTTTGCTTTGTGACTTCCACATCTTTAGACGGATACAGACTTTGCTGTCTTTCAGTTCCTGCTGTATTGCATGGCAGCTCCTGCCATTGTAAACAGCCAGTTGTGATGCCCATCCTCGCGTAAAGTAGTGTCTGACTGGAAAAGGGAAAAAAGAGTGTGCGGACGTTTTATTTTATTTTATTTTTTTAATTGAAAGCAGTGAGAACTAGTTAAAGCACTGCTCCATGTGAGCGGAATACTGCTTTGGGTCCTCTGGGATTTGATTTCACTTGTTAGAGTGGCTTTCTTTGATATCAAAGCTTTTTATCTCCCCTTAACCTTTTCTCTAGTACTGATTTATGTTTTGCTGTTCTTTTTTTTTTCCCTTTTTTTCCCCAGCTGACCGTAACTGATTACATATTCTTCAAGTTACTAAATCTTCTTTTTCTAGTACAGCCTGTCATTTTCTCTTGTAAAACTTAGATCTCTTATCCCCTATGGAGCCAGGCTAGCTAATGTTTTCTTGCATTCCTTTTTTTCTGAAAGGGCCTTTAATCTACCCTTTTTTAAATATGAAGCCCTGAGATTTTTTTGTTCAGCTTTCGTGCTGTCTTTTTGTGGTTTGATGCTGGTGATTGTACCTTGCTTGGAATATCCCCACTTGCAGAGACTGCTTACTTGGTGCTTGTCGTTAAGCTCTCCAGTAATCCAGCTCGGTTCACCAAAGTGGTTGAACATATGGCTGAAAGCTTCTGTTTCTCAGGTCTGGCCACCTCAAGCCTTAATAACGTTCAGATTCTAAGTATGGACGATTTTTGATTAGGCAGTGATTATTGGTTTCAGTCATCCCTATAGTTTTTAACTTCCGCCTCCCGCTAATAAATCCCGGTCACCATTTTACTCTGGTTAGTATCATGGCTTTCTACAGTGTATCTGCTTTTGGAAAAAAATATGAGTGTAAGTACAACAGGATTGACAAATATATTATGAATTTGCCTTGTGGAAGCTACCGACTTTTGGAATTTTTCTCTTCCTTAAGCTAAAGGCTATGAATACGTCTTGGAACCATCTCCAATTCCATTACCACTGGAGAAGCCGCAGCAGACTCGAGTCTTGCAAGTGTCCTGTGGGAGAGCCCATTCCCTGGTCCTGACAGACAGCGAAGGAGGTACAGTGTCGCTTGTGCTGGTGACAGGGGACACCTCACTGCTTCCATTAAAAGCTCTGGAAAATACTGTCTTCTGTCCTGCAAAGCTAGACCCTGGTGAGCTGTCCGTGCTGTAAATGTGGTGCAGGTGGTTGTTGGCCTTGCTGCGGTTGCTCCCTGGAGTTGTGAGCTGATAACTGTGCGTTGAGCTCTGCTTAGGTTCAGCTGTAACTGTGTTGGAAGTTTTTTCGCTACAAGTGTTGCAAAATACTGTTTGCTTATCTAGCCCCAGGCCTCATTTAAGCATAGCCGATTTGTCTTGTTCAGTCTGATGTGGTTTGGAATACAGTTTTGGATGGCTATGCCAATACTCCTGTGTTACTTTCCCCTGGAAGACCCAGAGTGCTACATTTATAAAAGCGATTAATTAGTAGGCCTTTATACGGAAGATTCTGTTCGTGAATTGGCTCTGCACATCTCTGAGAATTCTCTTGTGCAGTGGCTTCCGTGCTGTGCTGAGCGATCCAGTGCTGCTTATCAGCGGGTGAGCTGCTTGGTTGGTTGATTTAAGGCTCCTGTGGGAGCGCTGATCTATTTCTGCGTCTCCTTGGCAACGGCAGCGTGAACCAGGCAATTACTGACAAACAGCCAGTGGGCTCCAGGTACCGCTACTGGGCCTGCAACAATATCACCGGGATGTTGTTGATGAAAAACGGGTTCAGTCCCTTGAATTGAGGTGGACTTGGTTTGAAGGAGCCTTATGCCAATTTTTACAGTGCTGTGTTCCAGCTTTCATACTGAGGACCATGTGAAAGTATTTTGTGTACTTGAAAAGAGGCTGTCAGGGGATTGGACAGTAATAAAACTAGTGCATTTTATCGTTATTTTTCAGTTTTCACCATGGGGAACAATTCTTATGGACAGTGTGGCCGTAAGGTTGTTGAAGATGAAACTTACAGGTGAGAATCCAAAGATCCTGAACTTCCTTAACGTTAAAAACAAAATTGCATGAAAATAACCTGGGGGTGGGAAAAATCTGGTAGCATAAGGTACCATTTAAGATTAAGGAGCTTGAGAACGTTGCAGGCGTCATATAACCGGCCTGTCTTTAAACCCAGGCTGGGCACAAGCTCTCTTGTGACCGCATTCACAAAAGACAGAATGATGTCAGCAGGTGGCACTTTTCACAAGGCAGAGTGAGAATATCCGACCTTCATAAATAGCCTGAGGTAATTGGTGTTAGCAGTCGCTCTTTTTCCCTTCAGCCTGTCAGAGTGCAGGTGCTATTTCTGAGGGTGTTAGAAATGCCATTTAACGATAAAAGAGGCATCCTTTTGACAAATCTCTTTGCTGTATCTGCCTTTGAATCCATAGTGCTTTTCCTTTACAGGGGTTTTGTGGGCCACACCAAGGCATTTTCTCAAAATGCCCTGTAAAATAGCTATGGAAGTGGATAGTGGGAATATGTTGACAGTTACTGGTTCCTTGGCAGGGTGTAGAAGAGATCTTGCTGATTGTTCTCTGTGATCCACAAGCCTTGGCCTGTACAGCTTAAGAAAATAGCTGTGATTTACCCTGCTTTTTTGCCTTGATACTGAAAGTTAGTATTGTAGCTGGATTGTTCAGGATTCCTCTTTTTGTAAAAGAATGAAATGGATGTTAACACTACTCTGTTTGTGCTCTGGGATTTAAATCTGGTTAATCGCTAGTTAAGTGCAGTGTTTATGTAGGTGCTGCAGTATTATCGAGTGTCTGTGCTCACTCCAGACTAGGGAACGTGTCTGAGGGCTGCTCCCACCCCCAATTCCCATGAGAGGTTATATTTTAAAACTGATAGCTCTGAACTACTTAAATAAGAGAACGCAAAATTACTTTCCTTCTTTGCACAGTAATTTTACACTGGATCTGTGCTATTTGTCTGTATTAAAGAATATGTGAAATAATCTCTCTTCATGTAAAAACAAAGAGGCTCTCAGTAAAGCCAGGCTTTACCTTCGCATTTTCCAGTTGCAGTCCTCTGAAATCCTCTGTGTTGCCTTTTCTCTTCTCGGTGGTTGGTTGCTGGTCTCCAGTGAAAGCCATCTAATTCATCAGCTGAAGGACTTTGACAGCAGAGTTGTCCAGGTAAGAGGACCTTATTTATTGAATTCTGAAGGTGCTTTGAAAACTAGCTGAATAAGTGAGCCCAGAGGCTGGTAATCAGTGGCACGAAGACTAGTGGAATGCCAGTAACTAATGGGGTATCCCAGGGATCAATACTGGGTCCGATGATCTTCAGTAATGAAAACTGAGACACAGGAGGTTCTCGATGAGCATCAGGAAATGTTTTTTTACTGTGACTGAGCACGGGTACAGGTTGCCCAGAGAGGTTATGGAGTCTCCATCCATGGAGATATTCCAGAAACATCTGGACATGGTCCTGGACAACCTGCTGTAGGTGGCCCTGCTTGAGCATGGGGGTTAGACCAGGTGGCCTTCAGAGGTCCCTTCTAACCTCAACCAGTCTGTGATTTTGAAGTAGTTGAAGCTCTTTGAAATGATAAGGTGATCTACTATATGGTTGCTTATATAAAGCACAAGGTGGCATTTTGCTCCGTGCCTCTGCAGAGTGGAGCAGTTGCAACTGGCAGTGCAGGGTCTGACCTTCCTGAAGAGTTTGTTGGGAATGTCAATGCAGTGTTTGCTTGCTCAACTTCTAGGTAACACCTGCGGCAGGGAGGTTGTTCTGAAATGTCATCTCTTCCTGTCCTGGTTCCTCATTCTTCTTCCCCTTTGGCACTTTTGTACCACTTGAACTGTTTTATTTTGAATTTTGTCTTCCCCATTTCCAAAGTGAGCTGTGAGACTGTCTTCTTAGGTGAGCGAGCATTTCCCTAGGGCCAAGTTTGTAGGAGAGCAATGGACTGCAGAGCTGCAGAATTTCCAGACACAGGAGCAGCTCACTGGCCTGTGCCACTGGAACAGTGCTCTGGGCAAACATTGCTCCTGTTCCATGCAGCATCCTAGAAAGCAAAGGTCATTCGTGTAGGTCCACGTGATGAGAATGTGCTGTGGTACATTCTAATGATGTTTTAAATTAGGCTTGTAAGCTTCTGTTTGGATTTTTATGATTTTATTTTTTTCAAGGGGCTTGAATAATTAGTACCTGTTTGTATTTTGAGGGCAGCACTTATGTGCTTAATATTCTTGGTAATCACTCTCTTAACTGTTGGATCCCTTTAATCTTTGGCTAATTTTTAATGTCTGCTTTTGAAGATCTTGGCTTTAATTCACGCCAAGCCTGTGACAGACAGGATTGCTAGTTCAACATCAATGTCAGTTTGAGAACAGATGTGTTCCTAGAGTGCTCGCATGGCAAGGAATCAGTAGCAGTTTGGAGCTGGCATTGAGAGCCATGCAGTAGCACTCTGGAAAGGGAGATCTCTTATTGACTCTTCGCTGGTTTATTGTGTTGTACTCCTGAACTGAGCTTTGTGTTAACTAGGCCTTGTTGTGGATCTCAGAGCACATCAACTGCAGAATCACTTTCCACAAGAAAATGCTGCTGTTTTCTGTGCTGCATCGTGCTGTTCTTGGCCTGCCCTGCCTGTAGAGCCATTCGATCTAGAGAAAAAGGTCAAAATCTGAGCAGATGGGCTCTGTTAGAGGTTCATTGCTCAGTTTGTCTGCCAAGTAATGCTTCATTGAATCGATTCTGAACACGTGGCCATTCCTGACCGACTCTGACCTTCTGTTTGTGTGCAGGTTGTGTGCGGGCAGGACCACAGCCTGTTTAGAACCAAGAAAGGTGCGGTCTATGCGTGTGGCTGGGGAGCTGATGGACAAACAGGTAGGAGCTCAGCTCAGCTTGTGTTTCAGTGAGCAAGCTGTCCTGATTCAGAGATTGTGGCATATATTTGTCATGCATATGTGGACGTAAAGGGGCTGGTATATTTCCAGCTGTGTGCAGATGTTCCCAATACTCTTGTGTAACCAAACTGAGACAAACTAGTTCATTTTTAGAGGAGCTTTAGGGTGCCTTGCTGGTGATCCAAGCATGCAGTCTGACAAGAATGTGTCTGCTTGTGGAGGGATGTGGAAATGGCATGGGAAGGTTAGCTCCCTCATTCTGTGCAGACTTTGCCTTACCAATTCTCATTTTGGGGTCTGTTTTACTTCTTCCTTCTTTTGAACCAACAAAGGTTGTTGGCTGGTACCACGCTCTTATCATGGGATCTTTCGCCAGGCCATTTTTCTGGTTGCTTCTCCTGTCAGAGAGCTTCAGTCCTTCCTGCTGTTCCATCCTGCTGCTCCTGAAGCTGGGTTCTGCCCGTGGTTCTCTTGGGTGGACATACTGTAGCACATCTTGTTTGTCATCTCCATTCAGGCCTCTTGTCCAGATAGCTGTTTGTCCTGCGACGTGTTTGCTTCCCAGCCTCTTGCTGCTTCATCCGCTGTTGTATAACCTGATGGCCGTGCGCTGTTGCTCGTGGCTGTCCTTGCAGGACGCAGCTAGTTTGTGAATCTTCACCTCCGTCGGGATATCTGCCTAGCTTGGTTGATGCTCTCTCAAACACTTCGGTCCACGCAGATGAGAGATGAGGATGTGGACAGTTTTCCGGATGTGATTGTATAAAGTTGTTTCATACTCTAAAGACATAGCTTTGACCAGTAGAACTGGTGCGTGACTGCTTGTTGAAGCTAATAGTTAAGAGATTTCTTTTGGAGGAAGTGTGATTGGGTTATAACATGACAAAATGTTCCTATGTAGGTGTTGAAAGTTTGTCTGGAAAAAATTCTTTGTCATCTCTTTGCTTTTTTCCTTTCAGGTCTTGGACACTACAACATCACCAGTGTTCCTACTAAGCTACGTGGTGACATCGCTGGAGTGAACATTATCCAGGTCTCTTCCTATGGGGACTGTTGTCTGGCTGTTTCAGATGAAGGAGACGTCTTTGGCTGGGGAAATTCAGAATACTTGCAGTTGGCATCTGTGACAGAAACCACTCAGGTCAGTGAGCCTGGGGGTGTGTTTTTACATGTTTCAGTTCAGCTGCTGCACACAGAGTTAAAAATCACACACTTTTCCCTGCTCAGGGTTCTTTTGACAGCAGCATAAATCAATTTAACACCACTGGCAGGCTGGTTTTACTTCTGTTTACAAACCGCATCTCTCTGAAACTGTTGTACAGCTTTAGGGCAGGATGTGTCCCAAGACTTGTCGCCTCACCCTAGTTTGTGTCATTTGTTATAAAGGAGGAGTCCACCCTCTTCTCTCCTTTCCCCATCCCATGGACTTTCCACCAAATTGAGATCCAGCTTGAGTGCTTGTGCTGGACAGGAATTAGTTTTTTGGCTGGCTAGCTAGAATTTTGAGCCGTGCTGCTTTGAGCGTGATGTCAGTCCAGGTAAGCCTTGAAAGTCCCTTCCACTCAACCCTTTTGTTGGTGAATTTTTCACCAACGACCTTAGTAGGTTTATAACTGAATCCTTAACAAGTTCCCGTGTTTCACAGATAGAAGTTTTTTGGAGCAAACTTGCATAGTGGAAAAATGTAGCACTGACTTGACACTAAGCATTGTAGTACTGAGGTCATTAGGCAGGTGGTGTCTTCTTACAGTTAGTGTAGGAAATTGAGTTAGGGAATTAATTAATACTCAAGCTATTCTTGACAGAAGGCTGAGAGTGGACAGTTGCTGTAGTAAAATACGTACGTGTGTTATTCGCACCTCTCCTGATGCATCCTCAATGTAGGGCTAATTACTGAGACCCGTAAGGCCTGAAGACAATGACCAGGCTAAATAGTGCAGTAGTTTCCTGGCTGGGTGCTTGGTGGAGGTCAGAGGGGTCTGAAACAGACGAATGGCAAGTTAGCGAGAGTTTTAGGTACAATATAGATAAAGTCCAAATTGTGGATGTTGTCTGTGAAATCTGAGATCACTGTTTACATGTGTCAAGCCATGTAGGTTCCTGTTGTGTTAAAATGTACAAAATAAGAGTGATTCTCCTTCAAGTGATTTTTCCCTAGTGTGTTAAAAATGCCACTGTATTACCATGTAAAATGCCACCAATTTTAGTGATTTTGTCCACTGTGAAGACTTGCAAATGTGCTCAGCTATTGACATTTCCATTGTGTCTGACTTGGAGAGCCAGGGATATAAGCGGACCTTAAGCATTCCCAGCTCTGTGCCATGCACGTAGGCTTTCCAGTGGGTAACTTTTTCCACTTTGTCTGCACTCTCAGCCTTAATGAATTTCACATAGTTTTTTTAACCTTTGGACTTACATTCATTCTGTTATTCAGGCAATAAAGGTTGACTCTATCAGGAGTTGAGTGTATGTGAGCTCTAACCAGAACTAAAGAACAAGGTAAAAGTGTACCTCTAGTTTGCAGTTTATTACCTTATCTCTAACGATTCTCTTGCAACCTCATACAGGTGAATGTTCCCAGACATTTGCCGTTCAAGATTGGGAAGATAAAGGAGGCTGCGTGTGGAGGGACTGGCAATGTCGTGCTAACAGGTGAGTTTGCTTTTACAGTCGTCGTCTTGTGCAAAGCTGTGCAGCAGGTAGATTGGAACATTGTGGAGAAGACATCTTATTCAGTGGAAACAGAGAAGTACTGTCTGTTAGGAGGAAAGCTGGAAGACTGGGAAACCTGTGATTTAGGAATGTACTAGGGGAGTTATTTTCAGTAGCCACAGAGCTTCCAGTATGTGCTGCTGTGGGCGCTCACGCAAACTAGAACAAGAGCGTGGTCGCTGCTTGTTCTTCAGATCCCTTGTTTGCTCATCACTGCATGTGTGGTCTGTAGTGAAGATGGATATAGGAAGTAGAGCAACACTTGAGAGATAGAAGAGCCCTTCAGTTTTACTGTAAATCTGACATGTAAATAAATATTGAAAAACTGGGGTGAAGAGTAGAGAGTTCTGAGAACAGTGAAACTCTGCAGCAGGCTTCTTATTGAGTGCTGCTTTGGATTGGCAGTGGCCAGGGGAGCATAGCTTCAAAGTCACTGAGAAACGGAGAGGAGTGTACTACCTTTGTGAAGGATCATCTCGAGGAAGACCTTTATATATATGATGCGGTTGTGATAACAAGACTTTGGAGCTTCTGGGGCGAAGGGAGCAGAGCGAGCAGACACTGCACCTTACTGTGTTATGCTGTCTGACTGCTGCCTTTCCCAGGCAGCCAGGTAAGGCAGGATGCCAGGCAGAGCAGCCAGTTGCTGCTCTTTTGGCCGTGCCTCAAAGGAAAAAGCGGCAATAATAAACACTCAACCTCTGTCCCATCAGTCATTAAGCTGAGGTATTTAATCTAGCCAGTACTATGCTGACATTATTTCCCCATGAAAGTTTTGCCTGTGAAACCTGATCTACTTGCACAGCTTAGGAAAAAATTAAGGCATTTGGATGGGAATGCATTGTTTGCTAATTTATATAATCAAAAGGTGCTAGACTGCTCTGGGAGAAAGGAAAACGTCCCTTTGGATTTGATTAACTCTTGGTCATGGCATGCATTGCACAAGCACAGGCTTTCTTACAGAATGTGTTCTCATTGTAATGCAGAAGAAGGAAATGTTTTTGTCTGGGGATATGGAATTCTTGGGAAAGGACCAAACCTAATAGAGACAGCAGTGCCAGAGATGATCCCACCCAGTCTTTTTGGCTGGTCGGACTTCAATCCGGACATCCGTGTTGCTCACGTTCGCTGTGGACTCAGCCATTTTGCAGCACTCACAAGTAAGTTGCTAGTCCTGCTCTTGTGGGGATGTTACGCTGGCAGGTTACTGGTAGTTAGAAGGAAAAAAAGCCCTCCCGTCTTTATTTAAACTTAAAGCAGACTGGAACGCAACAGGAGGGGCGGGCAGCACATTTGCAGGTGTCAGCGTGGTTTTTACCATAGGTGCTTTTGTGATAAAGCTTATTACAATGCGAACATAAGGCTATTACATACCTGTCCTTTCTAGAAGTAATTTATGCTTTAATTAAGGATGTGTTATTCTTCTCAAGCAAACAAAAAATTTCAGACAGGAAACCCAGGAAGGTTTTTTCATTTCCTTGTACAGAATGACAGTCAGTTGCACTTTAGAAGCAGCAGGAATTCGTGTGATAAATGGACAAAACTGGGAGTCTAAATCAGAGGTAGATGTCAGGGTTTCTTGGCTCTTCTGGCCCATTCAGTTAGGAATCTGAGGTGAGAGGACCTGCACATTTAACATGCACAGGGTACAATACAAGGTATGTACCCCATGTACTTGATACCAGCCTTTAAAGAAGTTTTGAATGTGAAGGTCATTTAAAAATGGGCAGCAGAGGGCAGCAGCACAAACTCATGTGCTTGGTAGAGAAAACTCACCGTGCACTGGTGAAAAGTGCCAAGTGCTTGGTCCTTGGTGGGGAAGCAGCGTGCGTGACATGAGTATTCAGGAAGCGTTAGAAACTGTGTTCCCATTAAATCTTAATTATAGAGCGTTTTGGTTGCCTCTGCTGTGGGGCTGATCTGAATGCTTTTGAGATCTACATGTTTTGCTGAGGAGCTTAAAACTTTCCAGCTCTGTTGCACACAAGTGTTTTTCTTTTCCCCAGTTGCTGTTAGGTCACTTTTGTCACGCAGCTGAATAACCAGTCCCTGGGTGCTGACTCGGGGCAGATTTCACCGCCATGCTTACCCCGTTTGCTGTGCTGGTAGCTGATGTGGATCAGCTCTAATTGTCTAACTTCCAGCACAAATGATTCAGTTCACCACAAATGATCCCCTGGAATCTCTTCTGCTGCATTCTTTCTTCAAAGAATATTCCAAAGCAAGAGCTGCAAGAGGGGGAAGCAAAGGCTTGTGCCCAGAACTTGATGCTTGCCCTGCTCATTAGGCATCATTTTCCCCAAGCACAAGTACATTTATTGTACTTGGGGCTAAACCCGATGGCTTTCATGCTGCAAGTATAACCCTTTATACTCCCAGAAGAACTGAAGCCACACTTGCCAGCATCACAAATAGAATTCTTCCTTTTTAATGTCTCTGCCCTATTTTTTATTCTTTTTATTTATTTTTTTTTCCTGTCTAGACAGAGGGGAGCTGTTTGTATGGGGCAAGAATCTAAGAGGATGCCTGGGAACTGGAAGAATGGAAGACCAGTACTTCCCATGGAGGGTAAGGATGGTAGTATTAAGGCCATGAGTATGTTCTTTAGCTGGTCTTTGTTATCCTGAGTTTAAGAAACATCATGTGCTGCATGGTTTTGTTGAGTAATTTTGAAAGAGTGGAAGCCTAAGATGACTGTAGAACTGGTTCATTTTCCAGAGATCCTTGCCTAGCCTGCTTAGGGATGGAGATACTCAGTAAATTTGAGTCTTCTGGTTCTGCTGTTTCAGTATAGATTTCACATTCCAAAGGAAAATCCGATGCTGTGCCATCACTTCTGAGTGGTTCTTCACTTGCTCTTGTCCACAGTCTTCTACCTGCTTCCCCTTACTGACCCTTCCCCTTCTAACCTGCACTTCGCTTTTGTACATGCTGCAAAGAGAACCACCGGTATTGGTCACCTGTGACCCAAAAGACTTGCTTTGCACATCTGAATGACATGAATGTTTTAGTCCTGGTGATCAGACTATGGTGGCAGCAGGTCCACACCACAGTGAGCTGCCCTCCCCTGCTGCTCTTCCGACCCAAGCAGCTCTGGTGGTGGGTCGCCGTGTGGTTCAACAGGGGATCCTTAGCCACGAATTGGTTTTATAACTGTTTTCACAACACTTCCAGTTCCACACCCTTCTCTCGGGTGGCTCTGAGAGCCAGACTCTGTGGGTGTAGAAGAGTCTTTGGCTCTGGAGTTCAGTACTCAGCCCAACAGATGTTCCTGCTCTTCTTGAAAGCCAAGTAGGAGAGGAGGGAGGCAATCAGTTGGACCACCCACATCCACCCATGTGTGGATGTGTTTCTTCAGCATGCTTTCTTTAGAAAATGAACAAAAAAACCAAAACCAACTCTGGAGCATTTGCTTAAAATCTCACTGTGGCTGAGTGGAGCTTCTGGATTCGCCAAGCGTGGCATGTCCAGGTTTCCCTGTGTGGACACAGAGGGTTGTGCTCCCTCAAACAGCCAACGCCTGACACTGCTACAGCCATATGCCAAAACAAGGGCCGCTACCAGGGTACTTATCTGTCACCTCCTGTCCTAGAACCAGCCCTCTCTCTTAGCTGTAAGGAAAAACTGGTGTTTACAGCCTCTGCTTTCCTTGTGTTTGAAGTCAACTGTAAGTGGAAGAGCTGTAACTACAGTCATGAGCAAGCAGGGTCTGCTGAGCATTGAAGTAGAACCTGCTTTAGGCTGAGTTGAGCTTTTGCCTCCTTCCAGCCCCTGCTGATGAGAGAAGAGGCAAATCCTTGTGATGCTTGGGCAGATCCTCCTGCTGTGTGGATTACTCTCTGCTCCGTCATGCTCTTTCTGCTGCTGAACAGACGGGCTGGGGCTACAGCCTCCTTGCTGTCTGCTAGTGAGACCTCTCTCCCTGTCCTTCCCAAGGCTGACATGCTTCTGCGGAGGGAGAAGTGGAATATTTCACAGCTCAGGGCACACGCATGTCTGGTGCTGAATCTTGCTTTCTCTGGGTTTTCAAGATGGCACTTGCATAGGTACATGTCCCTGTGAAACCAACTGGCATGTTAAGCAGAAGGAGGATGAGAAATAGGAAGTATCAGGTACTTGAGAAGTAATCCACTCTTGTGTGTCTGCTGCAGGTGACGGTACCTGGCGAGGTGGTGGATGTTGCGTGTGGAGTGGATCATATGGTGAGCATGGTTAAGTCTTTCATCTAGGCATGTTGCTGGGCCTCAGCACTGCGCTAAGAAGATGGGGGACTTGGTGACGAGCTTCTTGGAAAGGAAGACTCATTCCGTGAAGCCAAGCAAGAAGTGACTGCGAGCAGAGGCAGCCACAGCAGTGCGTGTTGTCATGTCCGTGTTGTTGAAACGCTCCAGCCTGCCTGCAGGAAAGATCTGCGTTTCCCTGAGGAGACTGGAAATGAGGGGAGAGCTCTGGTTGGTTCATGGCGATCTCCCAAAGCCTCCGAGGCTCAGCCCACAGCTGCTGATTCCCTTGTCCAAGTATGAAGAGCAGATCCCTCAGGGAAAACTGGCACGAGGTGAAATTTGTAGCACATTTATGGATGCTTTCCCTGTCACCAGCTCCTGCGTGTCAGTGTTGGGCTGAGCCAAACCATTTCTCAAGGGAAAGGGGTTTTTAATAACTATGTTTTATGTGGAAGAGAAGTCATGCTGGCTGCTGGAGTCCAGCACGGCTGTCCTGGGTGTCCCCTGCCAGCTGCACCCTGCCCAGGCTGCTGTCCCCACAGAAGCTGGTCACGCAGCCGCTGTGCTCTCCACCCAGGCCATGGCGGCTTTTTGCGTGGACTCTGAACACCCAAGGAACATGTTTGTTACACTGGAAAGGTGAGAACTCATCTGCAGGGGGAAAGGACTGTTAACTAAGCACAGGAAGATAAATCACAGGCTGTCTGTGCTGCCGTTGCTGTGCAAGGAGACTGATAGTGGCAGTAGCCAGTGGAGCCCGTTCGTGGGGTCAGCTGGAACGAGGCTCCTCCTGGCTCCAGCAGGGTCGGTGCTTGCGCAGCGGACACGAGCAGCGCTTGCTGCTCATCGGGTACTTGTGTCTTCATGCGCTGATCACAAACAGCGGCCTTAGATTATTTTTTGGGTGTCCCTGTGCTCTCTGTCTTCAGGTGTGTGGTGGCTCTTAGTTGCAAAGAGCCCTCTTAAATAAGCCAGGTTTTTTGGTAGTGCCTAGGGGAAAGAGTCTTTAATGGGCAAAATCCAAGCTAATATATTTTTAATAAAGTTATTATAAAGTCTTTATCAGGAGTGATGGAAATATTCTTGAGTTTGGTGTCACCCATGAGCTGCTCTGTCTTGCACTCTGCATTCAAACACAAGCATTTTGGTTCACAGTGCTGTGACAGGGGAACCTGTTCTGCCAGCTGAGACCCCTCCACACCTGCAGAACTGAGACTTTCTAGGCAGGCACCGTATCCACAAACCACCACGGCCTTGCATTTTGCCTCCATGAACTGGAATTCTGTATCAGATCTGTTGCGTAATTGCTGAAACTCAGGGGGTAAACTCTGCCTTGATTAAATGACTCTTGAAGGGCTTTGCATAAAATATAGGAAAGGTGAAACAGAGTACACAGAAATAAAGAGTGTGTGAGTTATTGATGTGACTGTGTATTGCTGTGGTGGGTTGAGGCAGAACAAGCAGAAAGCTGCCGTTAAATTGTGGCAGACTTTCACTGCTGTGAATTCCCACTAATTTAGCTTTAATTTATCCCTTCTATGTGTGACTTGGGCAATTTGAGCTGCCCAAATGTCTGGTTGGCCTTGTGGGAGTAACTATGCCTTTTTAACATGAGGAAGCTTATTAAAGTGTTGAAAACAAATAGAAAAAAGGGCGGTAAAAAGGTGTTTCGAGCACTTCCCTTGGTGGATGTTGCTGTTGGAGGCGCTGGGAGCGCTGCGGGCTGTGAGCCGCTCGTTCGGAAGCGCTTCCTGATGCCTCTCGGGGCCTGGGATGAGAATTAATGCCGTGTCGTACCTGGTTGTGTTGCAGTCTTGCTGTGCAGTAAATTGCAAACTCTGTGTGTTAATTAGATGCCAGCAAGGACTTTAGCCCTAAGTGGAAGTGTTGTGTGGCTCAAGGCGGCGGGAGCATTTGCGCTTTTGCTGCAGAGGCTGTGGGCATTACGGAACACGCGGCTGATGGAGCTGGGTCAGCGGCAGAGCCCGCAGGCTGGAAACACCAGCACTGACCCCTGTTTGGGCTACAGTGGGGTCTTGACCTTGGCCAGATGTTCCCCAGCTGCTCTGTCCTCTCTGTCAACAGAAAATGAGAAAATACACTGGGAAACGTGTGGGTGGAGATCAGGCCCATGCAGGTGCAGCAACCCCAGGTCATCACAGGTAAGTAACTTTGCACTGTTTTGCCCTTCAAGGTCATCAATCAGCCAGCCCCAAATATACCTGCATCCCTAAACACACCTGCAGTGAGGGTGGGTAAAGGCCAGGGATGCAAACGAGGAGCAGCGCAGATTAGAACTAAAATAACCTACTTGATTTTTGCATTGATTAGCAAGAGTAATTTGCCCTCCAAACAACACCGTGCTGTTGTGTTTGGCTTAAAATAGCCTGAAATGCTTCAGGACACAACACTTGGAGCCGTGTACACATACGGATCGCGGCACCTCGGCGCGGGGCTGTGCCACCCATCAGGAGCGGATAAAACACAAGAAAGCCCATAAAAACAACAAAGATTATTCCAGGCAACTGCTTTATTACAGCAAACTCTTTTCTCTACAGGATCCTTCAAAAACAAATGACTCAGAGAACTAATGACTAGCCCGAAGTGTTGAAAATACTCCTGAAATGATATTACTTTGTCATGACTCATCAGAATCTATTTTTGTAGCTGCTTTGTTTTTCACAAGGGGCTGGACCCCCCTCAGCATCTCCTGCACCAGGGCATGGAGGAGGTTTAGGCACCAGTTTAACAGCCTAAAGCCTTACTTACCCTAAGGCACCAGTTGCTTTTGCAGGTGGCTGCAGGCAGCCCTGAGATTGCACAGCACTGCGGGTGCTGATTTGATTTTAAACTGGATTAAACTCTCACGACGACACTCTGCATGAAGGCCGCATCCCAGATTAGCAATCCCACCCTCAATTCTGATGTGAATGCTCTTGCACTTGACCAGAAGAGTCAAAAATGGGTTACGCTATGCTAAAAAAGGAGATCATTGATCTCAGTTTATGTCGGCAAGCTGCTTTCCTTTAAACATCCATTGTAAAAGGTTGTGACTGTGATGGGGTGGTGATGCCTCTAATTTCACTGGTTTTTCTTGCACACATGGGACACTGGGTGCCTTGGGGACACCTCAGCGGGTGTATGGAGGTGAAGGGTGGGCACAAGGGTCAGCGCGGTTGTAGGGTGAACAAAAAGAGCGCTACAGCTTATAGACAATGCCAAGCTCTGCTTTATTTTCATCAGTTTGATCAGTACAAAAGCAGACAGCGTATGTTTCACTTTTTATTCTTTTTCATTTTAATTAACACTTTACAAAGTACAAAATATACTGTCATTTATTTTGGAACATTAGGACTTTTTTTTTTTCTCTTTTTCTGTGTGTGTTTTGTTGTTTGTTTTGTAGCTTTTCCATACAGTACATAAATCTCAGCTTTTCAGCATAAGACCAGCAAACAAAAGCAGCGTGTGCACTCGCTGAGAAAGCAAAGCATCCACTTCTCAGCTCCACGCTTTGTGCCCAGAGCACGATCCTCACCTGCTGCCGCTCCTGCCCCCCAGTGTAACGTCCCCCCAGTGTAACGTTCCCCCAGCCACGCAGAGGCCACCACCAAGGCCACTGATGCCCCAGCACAAAGGCCACTGACTCTGTCCATCCCTTGTGCCCCCAAACTCGCACAAGCTGCTGCCCCACGGAGCGCAGCCCCTTCCCATGGGTGCAGCGCAGACCCCTGCACAGGGCGGATCCCTCCACTCACTTTCCATTAGTCTGGTAATTAAAGGGGGAAAAAAGCATTATTTGCTCCCCCCGGAGGTTTCTCAGAGGTGAGCGGAGGCTGCAGGAGGGGTGCCCAGGGCTGCCGGTGTCCTCAGCCAGTCTGCTGGGTGTCCCAGGCCAGAAGTGGTATTTCACTTAATGAGAAAATGACCCAATAACAGTTTTTAGAAGGTTTGTGTTGCCAGTGTGGGCCCTGGGGAGCAGACCCTGGTCCGCTGGGCAGAGGCTGCACCAGGAGCCTCTTGGCTGCCCGCTAGAAATTTGGGTCAATGCTGCAGCTGTGCTGGGTACCTGCAGACAACTTGGTTTCCTTCTCAAGTCAAAAAAAAAAGGGGGAGAAAGAAAGAACTGCTTGGTCTTGTTCAAGCCGGTTGAGACACTAATAAAGGGCTGACCCAGACTCATCCAGCTCTGAACGTGCCCAGCTCAGGGGAGTTACAGCGTGAACCTGCACTGGGACCAAACTAAAAACGTGTCCCTAAGCACTGATGAGGATGATGAGGCTCCCTCCAAATTAACCCTCTTGGTGCCACCCCGCGCCCGAGGAGCAGGAGGTGACCAAGACGAGCCACATCCCAGCGCCACCAGGACCTGCTGGCACGGCTCAGTGTGGGGAGCGTTGTGTGTGTTCACCAAACTGGGATCATCAAAGTCCCTAATTTTAGTGAAAAATAAAAAGGAGAGAGTGGGGAGTCAATGGCGAGGGAGGGAGATGGGCTCTTCCAAAGGCTGAATCGGAGCATCCAAAGCCTGATCCTGCCGCGAGTCACTGCCCAGCAGCCTCCTGCTCCCTGCCTGTCCCATTTGTGTCGGCAGGATGAGTGTCCCCGAGCGTCCCCCTCGCTGTCACCGCCACACCCCGCAAACACGGCTGCCACAGTGCAAAAACAAAGGGCCCACGCCTTGACTTCATGCCTCATGAACCCCAAATCCAAGCCTGCAGCCCACACGCAGGGGGGACAACGGGCGAAGTACCGGGGCCGGGACCACGCTGGCTGTGACGCTGAGCACTGGCGAGGGCCGGGTCACTCTGCATCACCAGGCCCTGATCTGGGCACCAGCGGCACCGAAATGCAGATCTCACACCCCTGCGAGTGACGGCCACTGAATTAGCATGAGTGTTTTTAGCAGCAGCAGCGAGGTTTCTGAGTGAGAGGCGAGGGCAGGTCTGGGTCCCAGCTCCAGCACAACCAGAACACGGGGAAGGGACCCAGCCTGTCCCCGGGAGCTGCAGCTCCTGTGCTCCCCACTCCCCCCATGCAATCAGAGCAGTTCACAAATGCCAATAAGAACCCGGAGAAGGGAAGAACAGAGATGTGGCTTGGGCACCTCGGAGCTGCAAGAGGGGACCCTGGCAGGCAGGGTCGGGGTGGGGAGAGCGAGGGCACAATTCATTTTTTAATCCTATGATTAAACTAAAATAAGGCCGAGGTCATGGAGCCAAACTGACGGCGTCTCTTCCTACCCTTCAAAGGACAAACAGGGAGCTCCTATTGCAGAGCCATCCTTTTCGTACGCTCAACCCCCCCAACCTGGGCACCATCCCACGCGAGGCTGGAGCCACCAACACATGCACCGTGAGGGAAACATTCAAAATCCAGTGAATTCTTCAAGAACAAGGCTAGTTAAACTGGCTGCCTACACGTATTGCTGCAGACGAACCGTGGGGCTGGATGGGAGAGCCCTGACACGCCGGGCCTTGCGGGGAGCTGCGGTGGGAAGGGTCCGAATGGTCCCTGCGCCCCAAACAGCCCAGTCCTGCCCAGAGACAACACTGCCGGAGGAAGGTTTGTGGTTCCTGCAGCTGTAGCAGCAGAGACAGCTCTTTAGGTCATTTCAGTGATCTCAATAATTCAAAAAAATCACCTTAAAAATAATTACAAAACTAACTACACCAAAAGGCTGTGGGTTTTTTCTCCTTTGCCCCATGCACACAACGCCCTTGGCCCTTCCTTCATCCTCCCGTATGGCAAATGGTCTTCTGCTCGTCACACCGACCACAAACCCAAACCGGAGCCTGCTGATTTCCTTCAGCAAAAGCGGAATTCCCTTCCAGCCGCTGGGACAGACTGTGCGGGCAGCGGGGACACCAAGTCTGGGCGGCTCGGTTTGCCGGGGCTGCATCTCCCATACAACCCGTTCCCCAGGGCAGACCCCCAGCCCGTGGCCGCTCCAGTGAGTGTTTCAGCCGGCAAACAGGGCCGAACTCCCCCCTTGGGACCCGCGGGAGCATTAAATCCCCCGGCGGCCGTGCCAGCGAGCGAGTGCTGCCAGCGCCGGTCCCACAAGAGCCAGGGCAGCGGGTCCTTGGAAAAACTGCATTTTTCAAGTTACAGAAGAGCTGGTAGGAATCCTTTGGGAAAAAAAATAAAAGGCAGAAAGCTGTTTTCAAATCCTCGGGATGCTGAGATAGCAGCAGAAAGCCGGGGGAGCAGCGTGACCCCGCTGCAGCCAGCCCCCCACTGCGTCTGGCTAAATGGGCCACGCGAGGGACACAGACGTTGCCCCAGGGAGGACAAAAACAACCAGCCCTGCACAATGAAGGATGGAAGAAGCCCTTTTTTTTGGCATTCTCTTTTAGGGGTGGGAGGACACCAGTAAAACTGCTGGGTCTCCCTGTACAGGGACAGGCAGGGGACACAGCTCGGACAGGGAGCAACGCGCTGCTGCTCCACTCCCGGGGACTCTCCAAAACTTCAACCCTGCCAGACTCCTGCTGGGCAGCTCCATCCGCTGCTGATCCCAAAATCCACCCACACTTCATTTACAACATTCTACAGAAAGCTAAAAAAGGGTAAAAAACCCCAAGGGAGGCCAGGGAATCAGGCAGCTGGTGCCAGCTGGGGCAGAGCCGAGCTGGGCTGGAGCCAGGGCAGGAGGTGGGGGCTGCCGTCCCCCCACTTTGAACACTAAATTTAGGGGCTTTTAGGGGGGATGAGCTGCCCAGGGTTTGTGCTCCATCCTGGGCAAACCAGGCAGCGCCACAGATCATCTCCAAGAGGGAATTACAGAGCGGGGAGAAGCTTCTACCTGTGATCTGCAGTTCCCAGGTAACATTCAGTCCTCGGCTTCAGTGCACACGTCATCTCCCCAGCCTGAGGGAGAAAGGGCTGGTGCTGTCTAGAGAGACCAAGAAAGGGACATCTTGGCTAGATATGTTCCAAAGAGGTATGCTTCTCTGCACATTCACACCCTATCATTATAATATACTATGATACATACTTCATTTCTTTGCCCTGCTTCAGCAGGGTCTGCACATCGCTCCATGTCCAGCAGAGCTGCTGCAGGGGCTGCTGCTGCCACAGCAAGGACTTGCAGATCAGCCTGCAGTGCACGGCCCACGTTGCAGAACCCCATCGTTCTTCACCTGTGCTCACCAGAGCTGCTATTTCCCCCCAGCTGTGCTTCATGAGGATTAAATAAAGGAGGCGGCGGAGGGAAGGCAAATGGGGGTGGGTTGGAGATAACAGAGTAACTCGAGATTCACAGTTAAATGCTTCCCTTCTCTCCTGGGAAGGTCCCACAACCCTTGGTGGGGACGTGCACAGAACATTTCCATACTGGCTCAGGGTTGCCAGGATGCCTGAGGGATACTGCTGGTATCCCTGGTATCGCTGCCCCTGACACATACAGCCCAGGCAGGGGACAGACAGACAGACAAGACAGATGCGCTCATGGGGAGAAGGTATCTGAATCTGGAGGCAGCTCTGCACACCTCAGCCAATGTAAACACATCCCAGCACTTGCTATACAATGTAAATACTATTTGGCAAAGGATTACTGGGTTTTACTCTCTAGCAGGGAATAAAAGTTTAATCCAATCCAACGTCTGCAGGCAGGACTGGAACAGGTAAGTGAGATGCCTTAAGCTGCTTACTGGAGATGTCCCCAACAGTCAGAGTAAGAGAGAAATGAAATCCTCAGCAGAAAATGATTTCCTGTCCATCACCGAGCGCTGCTGTGAGAAACCTCCGCTCGGGAGCCGGCACAGACGCTCGGGCTCGGGCTGAACGAAGAATTTCTCCCTTGTCATTATCAGAAAATACCAATTATCCAGTGCCAAAATAAGAATGTTTCTCTCATTGAGCACGGACTGTGCCAACACAGGACATGGCATCAACTCAAGTCATTGATTGGCTCCAAAGTGTTTGAACATCCTGGGATGTACAGAGTTTGAACATCCCGGTGCTCTCAAACAGGACATGTGGGTACAGGGAAAACTGCAGGGATGTGACTGGCCCCTCTGGCCACAGCACCGACACCACACGCCACGTAAACCACAGTGTTTCAGAAACTACCAACCAAAACCAAACTGACTCCAACGTCTGACATGAAACAAAACGCTTCACAAACCCCTGCGAGGAGACACCGATGGGCCGGGTTGAAAAGCAGGGGCCTGAAAGAGCCGGGAGATCAGCTGCACCTGGGGAAGCGCAACTGAAATACCAAACCAGGGATGTTTTGGGTAAAAACCTCCTCCCACCTGGACCTGCCAAACAGCTGAGCAGGACACTGGGGCCGAGGTGCAGAGACCCCAGCGATGCAGTCGAAACAGCAGCTCTTTGCTTTTAGCCCTCCAACACTTCCATCTCTTTATAATAAAAATAACCCACTGATGTAAAGCTCCTCATAGGTCAACAAATGCGAGTTTCTCTGCGTCAGCCCTGGGTGTCTCCTGGCCACCAAACCACCACCAGGCACGTCCCAGGGAACCACACACCCGCGGAACAGCCGGAGACGCTGGAGAAGGGCACCATGGAGTGACACTGGAACAGACACGGTGACGAGCACAGGCCACCCCAGACCAGGTGGCAGGAGGTTCGGAGGTGCTGGAAGCCCCATTGCAAACCCCACTGCGGGCACTTTGCAAACAAACCGTCGCTGCTTACGGGCTGAATCAATTCAAGGCTAAATATCTATGAAGAAAAAGGAGCAACTTCCCTACAGTCTCTGTGCTGGGGGCACCACGCTGAAGAGGAACAGGGTGTTGTGCAGGAAACGCGATGCTGCCAATGGGCGGTTGTGTCTCTGCCCCTCGCAGCGGGCGGAGGAGCCGCAGCTTTGCTCCAGGTTGGCTTTGCTGCTGCTCTTTGCTAAAACCACGTAGGGAAATCCCGAGAGCGAAGCTAAGTATTCATATTGCCTATATACTTGAATTAAAAATATATGGTGAATAAATGTGTGTATACAGCACTTACTACATACCTATACACACACAGAGCGTGTGCCTGGAGTATACACACAAGTACTCACGCAGTATATATTAACCTATATTGCTCAAGTATATATGCTATGTACAGTATATAGCCATAGGAACATAAAACACAGGTATTTGTATATCTGTACAATAGAGACATACTAAGTATTTCTATGTAAACACTTTACAATTATATGAACATACGCACACACTTGCACAGTAGAAAAGAATTTGCAGCCAAAGACTAATTGGGGCGGGGGGGAAAAAGACAAAAATCTACATAGTAACACATAGAACGTGAGAAAGGTTGAGATTTCTAAGAAAACAAAGGCCTCGGAGAAACAAGGAGGGTGCGGGAGGGCTGATCTGTCCCTGCCCACCCCTCCCTGCAGGGCTGGAAACGCTGCTTGCATTTCGCTGTTTGGTGAATCTGTTGTGCAACGAGAGGAACCCAGAGGGCCCGGGAGGGTCCTGCAGCTGTCAGTGATCCCGGAGCGCCGGGACGAGCGTCCCACCGCCACCCAGCGATGCACGGCACATGCCAGGGATGCTCAGAGACATTCTGATCATAAGGCATTTGAAAACAAAATAGACAAGACCCTTCATTGTTTCCCCAGGTGCTGGGACAGTGGGAGTTGTTGAGCTGCTTTAAGAGCTGCTGTTTTAGGCTCATTAAGCACTGTGGTGTTATATTATTATTGTTACTATTAATTTCTTTAAACCGGTCTCCTAGATTCCCCCTCCTGCCTTATCTATTATCAAATTCGCTGGACTGCCCTTCCCCAAGGCTCTGGGTCAAGGTTTAACCAATTCTGGCTACCTATGAAATATCCCAGTTCCCAGCAGCAAAGCAAAGCGGCGACGCTAAAAGGAAAGTAAAGTATCAAACTACCCCAAGTTATGTAGGACAATCTTTTTGGCTCTCAGGACAAAACAAGAGAGGAAATAACAAGGTGAAGCAGAGGATGATGGCAGAGAGAGTCCCCAGTGGCATTTCACACCTTGTGAATCTTTCAGGCTTTCTCATGCCCGGACATCCACCTGCTTTGTGAACTTTTAAACACCCAAGGACTTGTATAGATTTCACAAACTGATGGCTGACTCCCTTGGGAAAAGAAGTGAAAAATTTAAATATCAGCCTCTAAAATAGCTTGAGTGCAAAAATCAAAAAACACCCCAACAAATTCAAAACTATTATTTTTTCGCTTTCTCTTAAGGCTCAGTAAAGTTGCTGCTTGTTTCAAGTAATTCCTTACCGTACATGTCATGGTCCTTAGAAAGCAGCACTAGCACATGCAGAGGGCAACGTATGTTGCTCTTTGATGTGGAAAGTGGATAAATAATCATTTCCCAACAGCGGACAAAACCCAGGAGCACAACGAAGACCCTGTCCCAGTGCCACCACCCACACACACGGGGAAAGCTCAGGCTCAACCCAGCACACCAGAAAACCTGGCTGGCAACTCAGCAGCTGCCCCCGACTAATTTGCCGGCATCCCTCTCCAAAAATGTCCCGCACAGCCCTACAAACATCCCGATCTGCCGTCCTGAGGAGAAACCCTTCAACAATTGACACGGTGTAAAGCTCCCTGCGCACCCTTCAGCTCAGCTCGCTCAGCCACGCTGCGCAGATGCCCACGAAACGTCTCCGAGCGCTTTTAAACCTCGCGGCCCCTGCTCGCATCCTTAGACCAAAGCATCTTTCCAAGCAAATATCCAGAGACGTGTGGGACCACACCTGGAATAAACGTTTACTCCAGAAATCTGGAGGGAATATAACATATCATGGGGCAATTCTGAAAACTCATGTAAAGGGAGCAGCCAAACATACTGTTTGGTGAAGTATCAAACGTGTGCCTCAGTGTTTCTCAGTAGGGATGATTTAGCTCAGTTATGGCCAACAAAGGCAAGTAGCCCCCACGTTTTCCTGTGCATGCTCCGATTCCTTGTCTAGTTGCCACACATCACCTCACCCATCAAAAATCAGAAAGATTTGAAACTCAAAGTCTGGGTCCAGCGGCACCAGAAACCACAAACGTTAGGCTCAACCCTCCAGCACCGCAAATGGAGAACTGAACAACGAGCTGTAAGCCAGTGTGTTTGCATGTCCTACGCACCAGTATAGACCAGTTTGCATGTCCACCACACCAGCATAAACCATACCTGCGGCATGACTTCAGGTACTTGCTTAGTGCCTCCAGATTAATGCAAAGCCCTGGCTCAAACCTGCAAGACGCAGCCTCAGGAACCTCATGCCAGAGGCTGTTAAGCAAGGCTGGAAAGCCCTCATTAGAAGTGTAAGACCTGCAACTTTGTCATATCAAAAATGAGATGGGAAGAAGACTGGAAATGCAAAATACACTTGGGCTCCTAAGTGTAAAAGCAGAGTCCTGTGCAGATGGGTTCACCCTGGCTGCAGTCACAGCGCCCTGCGGGCTGCGGGTACCTGCGCCTGGGGGACACTTGCTCCCCAGCACCGGTCCTCACTGTCCCCACGGGGCTGGGAGCGGCTGTGGGCGCGACTGGGAGGCAGGTGCCACCACGGGCCTCGACGCTCAGGTCCTGCTGGGCCACAGCTTTGGCTCAAGCCAGGAGCAAACACAGCCCCGCTGCCCCACGGGAGGAGCCCCCATCACCTTCCCACAACAGGACTGGAGGGAAATAACTCAAGTTTTACATGTTTTCAGCACGATTCTGTTTCCTAAGGGAAAAATCCCAGGAGGCAAGTCGGCAACCAGCAGCAATTTCCATCCTGGTGATGAAGGAGATGCTGAAAAACTACAGGAGGGTCCCTGCACAGCTTGGGCACCTTCCTAGCCCTGGTGGGGACAAGCTGCTGGGGCTCTCAGCCAAGGTAGCCTGGGATGTGCAGGGACTTTGGGCAATATCCCTGTGCATGTGAACACCGTGGATGGGAAAGAAGCCCATGGGGACAGGAGAAGAGACACGTTCCCCCCTCTTGCTGACCCTGGGGGACAAGGGCTTGGGGATGGTTGTGATGGTGGGACCAAGGGATGGTTTTGCTGGTGGGACCAGGGGCCAGCAGCTGCCCTGGAGAAGGGGACACAGTGGGAGGACACTGGGGGCGATGGGAGGGTGAATGGGGAAAACTGAGCTAAAATGGCCAAGTTTCAATGCAAACGGAAGCCTTGGTGGCACCAGAGCAATGACCCCCCCAAGCCTTGTCTGAGCAGCCGGGCTTTGACTGCAGGGAGAAAGGGAAAAAGGGGAAAATTCAAGGAACTGGATGGTTTCCCCTTCTCCAACACCAAACGGTTTTGCCAGGGGAACCATAACCCAATTCCCACTCTATCTCAGCACACGCAATGACGGACAGTCCTCAGAAAGTCTGATGTGAGGAGACAAGCCAGCACCGTGCCACGTCTTTTCTGTTTAATTCCACATTTCATTGTGTTTACGGTTTTCAGGGCTCTCTCTGAGCAAGCGGCCCGTCCGTCCCGCCTGTGTGTGCGGCCGGCCCCGCGCGTCGGGGGACACCGGTGCCCCCGGGCAGCTCCTTCCACACCCAGAACACGGGCAGGTTACGCTTCGCCTTGGAGCTGAACGTCAGGAAACTCCCTCTCCTCCTGCCCCTCATTCATAAATTTAATAAAATAACAATAATAATTATTATTATAATTAAAACAAAGGCTTATTGGAGCTGTTTCTGCTCAACTTTCCACAGTCTCTTTTCATGTCACTCTCTGGAATCAGATTTTTCAAGAAATACTGTGAGAAAAAAAGAATAATAATAATTATAATAATAATAATAATTATAATAATAAAAAGCATCTGGAACCAGCTCAGAAGATTTCTAATGCTTTTCAGCTTGACTGACTTGGAGTGCATTGACCACACCGTTTATATTTTCTTCAGGTACCTGCAAGAAAACAAAACAAGAAAGGTCATGCTCTAGCAAGAGCCAGGGAGGGGTGACAAGGGAAGGAGAGGCAGGACGCGATGCTACAACAGCCCCAAGGAGCCGGGGGCTTTGCTGCCGGACAACTGAACTCTGCTGAGAAAGGACTCGGCCTACAAGAGACACTCCCTGGTTCAACATCAGGCCAGGTTGGTGTCTGTGTGGTGGGGGCTGGTGGGGAGGCAACAGCTTTGGGGTTTTCCTTTCCTGCTCCTGGTCAAGAGAGGTTCTCCTGCCCCTCTGCTCTGCCCTGGGGAGACCACACCTGGAATCTTGTGTCCAGTT
Organism: Nesoenas mayeri; assembly: GCF_963082525.1. Classification (NCBI taxonomy): domain Eukaryota; kingdom Metazoa; phylum Chordata; class Aves; order Columbiformes; family Columbidae; genus Nesoenas; species Nesoenas mayeri. Next base: position 9,189,868 of record NC_137569.1, on the reverse strand, counting down.
GTGGCCCCTCAGTTCCAGCAGGACAGGGAACTGCTGGAGAGAGTCCAGCGCAGCCACCAAGATGCTGCAGGGAGTGGAGCATCTCCCGTGTGAGGAAAGGCTGAGGGAGCTGGGGCTCTGGAGCTGGACAAGAGGACACTGAGGGGGGACTCATTCCTGGGGATCAATATGGAAAGGGGCAGTGTCAGGAGGATGGAGCCAGGCTCTTCTGGTGACAACCAGTGACAGGACAAGAGGCAATGGGTGCAAACTGGAACACAGGAGGTTCCACTTAAATATGAGAAGAAGCTTCTTCCCGGTGAGGGTGTCAGAGCCTGGCCCAGGCTGCCCAGGGGGTTGTGGAGTCTCCTTCTCTGCAGACATTCCAACCCGCCTGGACACCTTCCTGTGTAACCTCATCTGGGTGTTCCTGCTCCATGGGGGGATTGCACTGGATGAGCTTTCCAGGGCCCTTCAACCCCTGACATTCTGGGATTCCTCTTCCTCCCCCCCTCCTTTTTTTGGTAAAGCGTTTGTACAGAGGAGCTCGCTCACACAAAGCGCCTGTGCCCAATGGCTGTCCAGGGCATCCTAAAGGTTTGGGACCCATAAGTGTGGGTGGGGAGACCATGTTGGGTGACAGGGGGGACGTCCATTGAAAGAAGAAGAGAACTGCCAATCTGCTTGTAGTGGGGAGTCCCGGGTGGTGTGGTGAGGCACCTGAGCTTTCTTATCCAGTCTTGGGATGAGAATTAACCACAGAAGTCCACATACAGAATCATTAGGAGGTGTCTTACTGCAAGAAAAAGCAGAAGATGCGAAAGATCTCAAGAGTGACTGTTGTCAGTAGCAAAGAGTATCACAAGTTTAAGTTACATCAGACAGAAAAGAGGTGTCTGACCGTTCCATAAACCCGAATCTGACACTCAGGGGACAGCTGACAGCTCGTGGAAAGGGGACTAAAGGAAAAATAAGTGATCTATGAGCTGCTGCAAGAAGCCGAAATAATTCACCTTAAGTAAGTTGAAGAAGGGGCCGTCCCATCTGTGAGGTGTCTGAGTCCTTGGCCACGAGCACAATACCCGGATTCACTGGACACCCTCCAGAGCTCAGACAGTGGAAATACAACTGAACTGTGATTTTTCTGCAAGGCTTTTAACAAAACTGAGTAAAAAAGCCCATGAGAAATAACAAGAAAAATGTTCAGTTTTCCAATGGGAAGATGGAATAGGAGCGGCTAACCCTGATGATGTGTGAACAGAAGTCAGCTGGGGAAGGAAGAAAATCATCTTAAAACAACCACACAGCAAATCCTTCTGGGTTAGGAGGAAAACCCCAGCAAACCTCCACTGTAGGAAACAGACCTTGGAGACAGGAGTCTCCAGTGCCTCTCCTTCATCATTTTCCCGGTATGCTGAACTTTGCAGTTGGAGAAGCTGTATGACTGTTTCTCCAGAAGATAATGAGAAAGGACATAGGAATCAATTTTGCAAAACCCATTTTCTTAAGCAGCCTCAGCAGATGGTCAGTGGGTCTGTCCATACGCTCTGTCAGTGCGGAACAGGAGCAGGAGGAGGCAGAACCGATTCTGGCCCATGGGACCTGCACGGACCCACCTCCTCATGACACACAACGGGCTGAACCTGCATTCACTGCAGGCGCTCGACTCCCCTAACATCAAGGGAATGGTCTCAACCACACCACTAATGTCTGGCGTGGATTTTCTCCAGGACAGATGTGCAGTTTTGATTTGTAGGACACATCCTAGCTTGCCACCAGCAGAGAAGTCCTACCCCTCTGTGTCCTATAGAAAAGATCTCTATCCCAGGGCAGCTGGGGCAACGTGTTCAGATCAAAGCATCTACCAGGAAGGGAAAAGTAAAGCTCCAAACTACGTCCCAGACACAGTTTCAGCCTCATGAGATGCAAAATGCTGGTGAAGATGAGCAAGACACCTCCAAGCACAGGACAGGGGGAGCAGAGCACCTGGAAAAGGGAACGGGACTCTTCTCCCTTGCTCTCTCTAGAGGGAGCTGGAAACCACAGCTCTGCCCCTTGTGTCACCCAGGGGACACAGCAGAGACCTGGAGGTTCCCATCTCGGCGTTGTCTACAAAAGAGATTTCTTCTCAGGCACAAATCCTGATTTTCAGGGCAAACTTCTACAGCTACAGCATTGCAGGAAGACCCGAGTGTTAACAAGCAGGTCAAATAAAAGCTCAAGCAACAAAAACCACCCTAAAATGCACAGGAGAAAAAAGATCAAGTGAAAAAGGACAACCGGGTTTATGAAGTGCTCTAAGTTGTTGACAAGTACTGAAGAACTGTAAATAATGAAAGGAAGGATGTGGAGAAAGGATTCAAGATGCACTTTGACCTCGGTAAGTGTCACTAGAAGTCAAGGTAGCAAAATTAAGGAAAACATGTGAAAATCTAGAGGTTTAGGCCAGTAAAACTGACCTTGAGCCAGCAAGCAGCCAGTCCAGGCACCGCTCCCGGAGCCAAGTCAAGCAGAGGAGGGCTTGAAATGCACCTGCATCCAACACGTTTTGGTGGAAGGGTTTGACAGGTAAAATAGCACCATCCAGGCAAAAAGGTTTTTAAAACCATAAGAAAAGAAAACAGTGAGTAGTGAGGAAAATGCTGAAATGCATACAGCCCAAACCCTGCCCTGGCAGCTGCTTGGGGGGACCTGCCGGGCTCAGGTGAGGCAGGATGAGACCCTTCGCAAAGGAGGAGCTGCCTGCAGAGTCATCACAATTGTACGGCACAAGTTGTAAGTGAAATCTCTATTTTAAGCGACAGGGCTGAGCTCTCCAGATATTGCTTGACAACTAGGAGCACTCTGCGCAGAAAGCATGCACCTGGGGCCACAGCGGCAGGTAGGAATGTGAGGCAAAGCTAACAGTATTGATTTTAAAATGGTGTTTTATTAGCTTATCTTATCAGCACAGTTAATATTCAAGAAAATAAGACAAACTTATATAACACTTTGACCTCTGCTATCTGGAATAATATTTACTTTTACTCTTTACACACATGACCTATAGGCTGCAAATGGTTCACACCAACTGTGAAAAATCAAAGTAATTAGCTGAAGCAAAAACCCGCCTTGAACTCACTGGAGCTTTTACAGGTCAAATGTAGGGCCTGAGCAGTGAATTTACAGTGGTGAAAGGAGAAGTATAAAGCAACAGAGGGCACATTTAAGAAAAAAACAACAAAAATATGAAAGCAGCTGAGTTTTGTTAGCGCCCAAGCTGCTGACTCCTGCCCTCAGTGCTTGGGGAATAAGGTTCCAAGTCAAACGCCATCCTGTTTGTGGCTACAGACACGGTAATTCTCCCTTTTCGGGGAAATCCGTGATTTTTGAGCGTGTCCTATACAGCCAAAGGAAGAGCAGAGGTAGGCCTAGAAGGTAAAGTATCCAGCAGTATTAGAGAGAAGAGAAGAAGAGAAGAGAAGAGAAGAGAAGAGAAGAGAAGAGAAGAGAAGAGAAGAGAAGAGAAGAGAAGAGAAGAGAAGAGAAGAGAAGAGAAGAGAAGAGAAGAGAAGAAGAGAAGAGAAGAGAAGAGAAGAGAAGAGAGAGAAGAGAAGAAGAGAAGAGAAGAGAAGAGAAGAGAAGAGAAGAGAAGAGAAGAGAAGAGAAGAGAGAGAAGAGAAGAGAAGAGAAGAGAAGAGAGAGAAGAGAAGAGAAGAGAAGAGAAGAGAAGAGAAGAGAAGAGAAAGAAGAGAAGAGAAGAGAAGAGAAGAGAAGAGAAGAGAAGAGAAGAGAAGAAAAGAGAAGAGAAGAGAAAGAAGAGAAGAGAAGAGAAGAGAAGAGAAGAGAAGAGAAGAGAAGAGAAGAGAAGAGAAGAGAAGAGAAGAGAAGAGAACCCTGCATACACGGCAAGACCCTCGTGCTGGTGACACGCACTCAGTGAGAACAAACACACAGAATCCTTCCCTGCTTCAAAATCACGTTCCCTTGCTGTCCCGACGATTATTTCTATTTTATCTAAGCGTACACCGTGAGGACGATGCAGGGACAGCAGGACCCACAGACGGGTCCCAAAACCCAAAGGTTAGTGCCATGCAGGTAGCAGGAGATGAAGGCAGGAGTCCGCTATTAGGAGAGTCTTCAAAAGGTTCCCCCCAACACAGGCACCCTCCTGAGAGGCTGGAGCCTCCAACGACGTTTGCAGGAAAATGGGGAGGGTTTGTGGCTGTTTCTAATAAAAGATAGTGACACAGTGGATGAGGCTGCTCAGGGAGGTGGTGAAGCCTCCATTGCTGCAGGTCTTTAAGGACAGAGACCTGCCCTTTGCAAGAATGAGACTCCAAAATGCAGCTTTGCCTTGGGGAAGGGGCTGGGCTTGGGTCGGGAGCTTCTGACCCAGGGCAGTGACAGGCGGGAGGCTGGAGAGACGTGTCTGCTGGGCTGTGTCAGAGCAAAGGCAGCTCCAACAGGCTCTGCAGATGGGGAATGATGTTCTCATTGTGATTTTCTCACAGGGAGAAGATCACCCCCGTTCCAAAGAAGGTGTGTTGATACTCACCAACGCGTGATCAAACTTAAAAGTACTGATGTAGTAGGCTGGGATGTCGGCTGCAGCCAAAGGCTCAGAAATCTGAGCAACAATTCCACATTCATCTGTGGGAGAGGTAAAAAAGTCAGTCATTGTCTGAATGACACCTGTCGACCTCACAGAACTCCTGGGTCTCGCCAGCTCTGTGCCTATACAGCGAGGAGGTTGTCTTCACAAACTCCAATCAGAACGGATCTCTGTACTAAAATGTGTTCTGTCTCACAGAATCAGGGTCTTTGGGCCACCATGATATATTGCACATTTGGTTTTATTGCCTTCTTTTTGTTATAGAGAAATATAAATCCCCCCGAGGCACAAAACATTAGAACTGGAACGATTTCTAGAGGTCCAAAGAAAATCAATTAATGATGTTCAAGAAGGAAGCACCAACACCAGTCTCATAAGCCCTTAACCTCCGTTCTTCTCTTCAGTTGTTGCTCTTGAACACTTTGCCCGGCATCTCTGAGAGGAGATGCTGACCCGCTGGTTGGCCTGGACATGCGGCTCCTGGACCACAGACCCCACAGCCCCTGAGACAGGATTTCACGCCAATTTAAATGGTTCATCTGTCCTGTTCATGGCAGATCAATGGTACATTGTTTCCAGATAAAATCTTAGTTTCACTGATCCAAAGCAAACATTTCAACTTAATATAATATTACTTATAATACATAAACGTCAAATATTTAGGGGACTAGCAGGCATCCTGACACCCCATCCATGACATACATCATGCCGCTTCTACACATAGAGAAGGTGCATGAAAGTTTCCCTCTTGCTACTTTGGGTTGTCTGGTGTTGAAGTTTCAATTAAATATAAAAATTGGCCAAACATTTTTCAGACATGTTCTTGAATCCCATGTTTTGTAACTGTTTCAGAGACCATGGGAAGGAGTCCAGTATTTTCTGAAGATCAGGCCTTTGTTGCAGTATTCAGATCGGCATCCTTAAAATCACACGGGACATAAAAATAACAAGAACACCTCTGCAGACGTGAAGCATTTGCTCTGTGCTATGTTGGTCCGATATTGAACAGAGAAAATGTTTGCAGTGCTGGATGTGAAAAAGGACTATGAACAGGACTCCCACTTGGACCGCTATAAATCTGTCCCAAATCTACTCAAGCCACAGTGTTGCCCACGGACTGCACAGTGCTTTCAGACCACACATTTCAACCATCTACAATGCATTCCCATGCCATCTTTTTCTCCATTTCTTCTTTTTAAAGAGAGACCCAGCCATAGCTACCCCCCAAAGTCCAGCAGATGAATGCCAGGATGGAGCTCTCAGGCCACGTAGCACTTTCAATAGTATACTTAGAAGCCTGACTTATTAGGGAGGAGCAAGACAACTCCTCTCGGAAAACCTCAGCTTGTGAAGTCATATTAAGCTCTTAAAAAGCTTCAGCCTCCGATGGATTTTTCCATCATCCTTGAAGGCCCTGAGGCACCTGGCTACCTGTGCACCGACTGATCCCCCAAATGTTTACCTACCGAAGCCAAGAGGCTGCCCGCCGATCCGCACCATCTTCCAGAGCTCACCAGATGCACTTGTAAACAACAAATTATTAGGAAATCTGTAAAAAAAACCAAACAAAAGGAACACCAAACGTGGCAATTAAAGCACAGCAGTGTGTCAGATTCTGCCTGCGGGGATGCTGCTGTTCCTGTATCCCTGCGCTGCTTGAAGCCAACAATAGCAGCGGCAGCAGCTCGGTGAAACTGAGAAAACTCAAATCAAACAGGACAGATGCACCTGCCTGGCCCTCCAGATGTCTGGTGGAAAATCGGCATCTGATGCTGAAGCTGATGCTGAAGCGCACACAGGCACCCAGAGAGGCAGGGAAAAAGGTTTCTAAAAACCAGGTCGTGCCTCAGCTTTACAAATCTCAAGACCATTAATCTGCAGGTGTGATTTGAGCTGCATTTCTAAACATCTAGGGACAGAATATGCTTCCATACCTACTCTCCTAGGCACGTGAGAGGTGACCACTGTTTTTGTGTCCCTGCATCATCAGTGCTTTTTCCCTTACCGTCCCTGGAATCCCTGCAGAGACCCCTGTTTCTTAGCAGGGGAAAGAAGAACAGTGACCAAGGGACCTGCCCAAGGTCAAGCAGGCAGAAAGGAACTGGCCACCGGGACTCCCCAAGCACCCGGCGCCGCTCCAGCCCTCCAGCCTCCCCCAAAGGCAGACAGGTCTTACTCCAATTAAGGTCGAAGCAACTTTCAAGAGGGCAATTAACAGTTTGCAATCAAAACCAAACGCTGTACTGTGTCTCAAAACTAAATCTATGCCCTGAATCTCAGCACAGCATCCTGTCTGGCCTGCAGACCTCAGAGATCTCTGTGATGCGAAGCTGCTGAGCACACACACACACACACACACACACACACACAGGCTGCTGTTTGCTCCCTGGCTGACTTTCTCCGTGCCAGACAAACGAGCCATGGGCTCCCGCGGCACAGGGATGACTCAGAACATCATCATCACAACCAGAGTCTGCATCAAGCCCAGCCAAGTGTAAAAGCAAAGGGGGAGGACAGCATCGCTGACATCCCCACCCTACTTTTGGCCTTTAACAGCAAAACTTCAACCACATATGCAGTATTTTTTTTTGTTGTTTTTGCTCTTAAAAGCACAACTAATCAACAAGAAAATAAAAGCATCTAAATTGCTTTGATCCAGTGTTCCTTTTTCAAAAGTGAGATCGCCCTACGTTACATCGGCTTGTGATTTCACTGAGGGCTTGGACAGACAAGCCCAAAATTCAGGAGCTGGAACTCACATGCCAGACTGCACTCGGAAACCTGACAAGGTTTACAGGCACATGGCACCCATGCAATGAGGCTCCCAAGAATTAACATGTAGGAGCTTAAGCTGCCTCCTGCCCCCTTTGAGAACATCTTGGGTGCTTTTTTGGGGCCCGAGAGACCTTAAGACCAAAGCTCACCTCTGCTGTGTCTGGACATCCATGACCAAGGAGATGTAACCCTCAATGAGAGAAAAGGAGAAAAAGCGAATATGTCCTGAGTCTTCGCTGCCCACCACCGAGTCTTTTACTCTGATGAAACAGAAGAGAACAGCGTTAACCGTGGCTAGAAGAGCGAAGGAAGGCTCTTAAAGCACATATAGCCACTGAAAGCAGAAATGTTCATATGCTAACTTAGGGAAGTGAGCTTGAGTCCTGTCATATTATACTGCTTTTCCTTTTTTGATTTTGCAGGGAATAAAATGCCATTCCCCACAAGTGACAAAACTCTCCCAGGCCTGCCCCAAGGTCCTCTGGCAGGAGGACCAGGAGCTGCAGACACCCCGGACAGCAGCACATCTGCACATCCTCCGGTCCTGCATGGATATCCAGCACATCGACTGCATTGCTACTCTGAGCTTAAACCTGAAAAGGCTCAGCTTTCCAAAGCCAATGGATATCTCTGGGCACCTTCAATCTCCTAATTTGCTTCCCCTTGTCATGACAACCCTCTTGAGCTCCTGAAACCTCGCTAAGTGCAGGGCACCAGAGCAGCCCAAGGCCACAGCAGACCCCTGGGCATCCTGGAGCGGCAATATGAATTTGTGCCTCCAGACAGCAGCCACATCTTGCCTGGGAGCCCATCTCCCTGCCAGGACCTACCCATTGGAGTAAAACATGACATCCATGAGGAGTGTAGCAACAGCGGGAAGGGTATCTGGATCCAGGCTGGTGACGCAGAACATGTTACTTGGACTGGAAAGGGGATGAATGACGGGCCTCTGAACTGAAAGAGACACACACAGACACACACAACTATGACGCCACATCTGCAGCAGGTTCACATCCCACCAGACGTGTTACCCACACAGCAGTTGCAGAGAAAACTGACGGTGTTTGTAAGGAAGTTCGTCACTGCTGAAGCGCTGCTGGCTCTCAGACAGGGACCAAGGGCCTGGGGACAGCCTGCTCTTGTGGGGTGTGATATCACTCCATGCATCCTGCCCTGCACGGGGCGCAGGCCAGCTCTCTGCTCATAGGGGCTTTCAGGCCATCGGGTGCATCCACACGGGACAAGGAGCAAACTCAAGGAGCTGCCAACACAAACTGAGAAGTCCAAATAAATCAGGCTTCCACCATTTAAAAGGCAGGGCTGCGGAAGGCATTTCTCGGGCTGTGGTTGTTGGCAGTACACCCTCTTTCCCCTCCTTTCTGGAAGCCATAATATCTACAAAAAATAAAAGCCAGCTGACATGGAGCAGCTCGGCAAACATGCTTGCAGCCAGAGGCTGGTATGTGGGCTTGCAACTATCAACCACAGCAACACAGTGAACTGCATACCTGCGCATAATCAATGTACGGGCCCTTCCCTCATGCTTTTTGTATGAGGCTCATTTTCTTAAACAAGATTATCTATAGCTATCAAGTGACGAGGCTGAGTGGCACTTTTTAATAACTGATCCCTGATTTGTTTGGTTATGGGCATAAAATTACACACAGGTGTGTAGGTAAATGTGTATTTAAGTAGTTCCTCTTCCTGATTGTGCCCTTTGCTTGATGCTTGTTCCTCTGAACTATAAGCATCCTAACGTTCTATACAGCCCTGGGCTGACAGTGGCCTTGATCTGACAGGTACTGCAGTGTGAAATTTGAACAACAGTATCTCTGTGCATCAATCACTGCGACACCTGAGCTTTTATACAAGTCATTTTCCTTTGAATAGTTGAAAGATGGAAGTATGGGCTACAGACTGTGATTTTTTGCAACTGAAATTAATTGTATTTTAACCTTCTGTCCTACAAAAGCCATGTCTCCTCTGGAAATATGAAACTAGCATTAAAGGCTGTAATTCAGCAAAGCTCATCAGCGTTGCTCAGAAAGTTAGGCACCTACTCAAATCCTTGGTTGAACTGGGACAGACTCAGGCATGTGTTAAGATAATTTATTACCTTACAACAACATAAACATTCACCAAAACGTTGAAGGAAGGTAGGAGGCAGATTTTCGCCCCCATGTGTCATGGAGACCAGCTCCCTGGAGAGCTGAGCCCACGCTGGTCCTTACCCAGTTTTGGTTTGACAAATCCATTCGTTATCCCGAGGTCATCGGCAGCCACCGTCTCCCCATTCACTACCCGGAGGATGGTGAACTCAGCAGCCAGCGTGTGCATCACGAAGGGCAGGTCCCGCTCACGTACCTGAGGGTGACAACAGGATTAGCTCGTGACGGTGTGCACCGCTGCAGCAGAGGTTACGGGCTCTCAGGGCACAGAAAAGCAGACCCATCGCTCCTGCTGGAGCCAGCTGGTCAGTGAGGATAATTACCACCTGCATGTGTGTCTAGAGAAGCACATTTGGTGACACCACTGCAAATATCAATAGGATTAAGCACCACAGTGCTTTTAAGATCGTGGATAGAGTGTGGAGACTTCTAACAAGGAGATATTTCACCTCTTTTCCAGTATTCCTTCAAGAACTCAGCACTGCCTGTTCTTCAGCCTCTCTTCCTAAGAAAATAAAGCTTATGTGTTCGTGCCCTGTGTGAGTGCACACACATGCATGTCAGACAGAAAGACAGTCTTACTGTCCGTCCCTGGAACATCTCTGGAGCCTCTTGGCCGTCACCAGCCAACCCGACAACAGACACTATGTTCCTCTAACTCTCAGAAAACCCAAGTCCGAGGGAAGGTGGGAAATGCTGCCAGTGCCTCCACTAAGGGAGAGACTGCAGTGTGGGCTCAGCACTCTCATTAGACACCAGATAACCCCACCAACAACTGCCTCATCCCATGGGAAAAGCTCCTGAGGTGTCAGAGAGCCTCACTACGAGGCACAGAGCTCTGGGGAAAGCAGACTTCAGTACTTCTGCTGCTACTCAAACAACCTCCTCCCAGAAATGTCATTTAAACTGCCCAAGTGAACTTTCGTATGGTGGCAGATAACTCTGCCTGGCCCTCTCGAGTCCTCTTACCAGGATGAAGTCCGTCTGATAGGTGGAGAGCATGAACACAGAGATGTTTTGGTCAGCTAGGGGTGCTATGACTGACTTGGCAATTTTGGTCACTCCGATGGGCTGGGAGCCGGAGAAGCCACCTCCACCAGACACGACGTTGAGGGCAAGCCATGTCGCATCAGCCACGCTCAAGTGTTCCGAGGAAGGGAGCTCTGCAAAGAGACAGAGGGGGAGGACAGAGGTTCGCTTTAGAGGTCAGGAAAGCCAGGTCCACCATCTGGTCCATACGTGTTTAGCGTAGACCTCAGTGCAAGGAATGAGATGAGCCCACTTATCCAGCCAACCTTCTGGGCCTCCCACGCTGCCTCACAGGTCGGCACTGTGCCGCTCTATAGATATACCGATCGCCTCAACTTCCACTGCAGGATTCATATAGATTTTCAAGGACAACACAAAGAATCACACAAGCTTCAGCCATTCACATGGACGCTGGTGACCAGCACTGCTGACTTCCCCAAGTGGAAAGAGCCTGAACTCTTTGACTTAACTTGCACCTCCTCTATGACACAATTTCTCCAAGTATTTCACTCGAGCTTTTCTGGTCTCTCTTGTTTCCTCCTTTGTGTTCTAAACCCAAACGTTGTTCTCCTGGATCTGTGATGGAGGTTGACAGAGCAACCTGGGCACAGGCCCAAGAGATGCAGAGCAGGTCCCTGCTCTTCGTCTGTTGTCATTAAGTAGTTAAAAATCTGCAGGTAAACCATTTCATACAAATCATTAACTGTTTTAAAGAAACCTTAATGTATCAATAGCCCGTGAAACCAGACATGGACTCTGGAATTAAGGTATAAACTTCTTTAAGATTCTCTGGACTTTGGATTTTGGTTTGGCAAATTATAGAAACAAACAGTTTGGATCCAGACTTACAAATACATAATCCCAGTTAAATCTACTTGCCACAAGGAACCTGACCTCAGATGCAGATCCAGCCAGCCGACACACAGCAGAGGTCCCAGTGGAAACCCACACGTTTTGTTTAGAGGTTAAATGCAGCCCAGCAGCCCCAAAACAGAAATCCCAGTATCACTGCTCTTGCAGCCAGCCCTGGCACCACGGACAAGCTGGTTCGTGTCTCCATCCCCACATTTCCTACTCTATCCACCCACTCCTGGCTCCTCCGTCCAGTATCTTTCCCTTCTCCTGCAGCGAGGCCTTTGGGAGCTGTTTCTGTACAGCTCCAGACACCATGTAATAAATTCATAACCTCCCCCCCCGGCTCCCCAGGCACCACTGCTGTGAGACAACAACAGCGCTGAAAACCCAAAATGAACTGAATAACAAATACTGTTCGCTTTGCTCTCCTCAATAACCTCAATTGTGTGTGGCATGAAAATAACCCTGAGCAAACACACTGCAAACAGTGGGGACACTGAGGGTTCTGCTCCTGCATTTTGATGTTTAGCTTTGTAGGGCAATGTTTCTTTTTTACTGAATAATCAGAGCTTGCATGGAATGAAAACTAGACACCAGGGAGAGCAGGTAAGTTTGCGCATTAATCAACAGCATGTTACCTCAGAGAGACCAGTGCAAGTTGCTTGCACAAAATTATTGCAGCAAAATACCATTTTCTGATCAGACGGCCCTTTGCATCAGAAAAGCACCCCCAAAACAACGCTTACTGCATCACCTGGCACGGAGACGCTAGGGCTCAAAACAACTGCCGCTGATCTAATAAGCAGCTGACATATTTTTTTCCTTTACCCCCACCTCTACTTCTTGCCTGTGAAATAAATAAGAAGGAAAGGAAAAAAAAAGTGTTCTTTCTTTGGAGATGTATTTGCTCCTGGCAGGACGGAGCGGGCAGGCACAGGCAAGGCCACCTGCACGTCATCAGTATTTACACTTCCATTTCCCACATCCCAACGCCATTAGAGCAGCCAGGCAACTAAATCACAGAAAGGTCAAGTGACACTTTTCCTCTCCGCAAACTCGTCCCCAAAGGCTCTGGCAGCACAGCTGTGCAAGACACAGCTCCGTGTGCTCCGGGGACCGACCGTCCCACCCGCAGCGGCCGCGTCCCAGATGTGCCCACGTCCGCTAACAACTCAACATCACAACTCATCTCCCTCTCTATAAGCAGAGTAGATGATATTCCTGCTTTGTACGGGTGACGTGGGGCTGGCTGCAGTTCATTAAATACCAGTTTAAATGCAATTTTGGGTCAGAGATAGGCTGGAAGATGCAGTATTTCACGGTGGACAGAGGAATTATCACATTTCACCCGGGCAGCAGCAATGCTGGAGGACCTGCCCCGAGGAGACCTCGTCAACCTCTTCCTCACGAGGCAGGAGGGCTGATTTGCTGGCTGCATTTGTAATTACTGCCAAGTGTTGATCCTGTTCGGTTTTATGTGTTTAACAGACCCTACGAAGTGTGACAGGGGTCATCGCATTTGCTTAAGTAACCTGCCTCTCATAATTCAATTAACTTTGCAAAAAATGTATATAAAGTACCTGAAATACCTATTTTGGTACACTGTTTCCACTAGGCAGCCAGATGGAAAAATACAGCCCGAATTCTAATGAAACAAACCCAGGCTAGAGGCTCAACAAATTCAGCTAAATAGCATCAAATAAGCCACGTGGGAAGGTGCTTTGCCCAGGAAGCTGTTAAATGCAGTAGACTCAAGGAGAGCTGAGAACACCAGACGTTAATGCAGACTCAGTGAGGCAGAATAAAGTAATAAATAAAGGGCAAAATGAGGAAATGCCCATGTTTCAATACCAATCCAGCACCTTGAGCACTTCCCCCAGAGCTCTTGCTGCCCCACAGCCCCGGCACTGCAGCCTCCCTTGTCCTCACACTGTGATCTCAGCATGGAAATCTTCCTGCTGGGCTCTCGAGATCCTCTTGCACCTGGTTTATCTGAGAGCAGGTCCCTCCTACTTCTGGGGACATCCAGCTCTGGCTGAGAAGGACCTGTAAGAGGTCAGAAACTCAGGCTTGGCTTCTGATAGCCATGGTCTTTGTTTTGAATTTGCATTGGAGTGAAGCCTTTTGATCTTTCGTGGGTTTGCTATGTAACACTTCGCAGACCTTCTGCCAGGAGAAGACACCCAGGAGCAGCTCAGATGTCACAGGTCCATGGTCATCATTGCTGTCCATCATCACAACCATCATTGCTGTGCATCATCACCACCATCATCACAACCATCATTGCTGTCCATCATCAAAACCATCATCACAACCATCACTGCTGTCCATCATCACAACCGTCACTGCTGCCCACCATCACAACCATCATTTGCTGTCCATCATCACAATCATGACCAGCAAGTGGAGGTGGGTCACAGACTCCAGCTGTCATTTCATCTCTGGTAGCTGCCACAGAACCCACCAACCTACGCAAGATGTGACCATCCTGATAGCCCAAGCACGGCACTCATCTCATGTATGATTTTGCCTGGCAGTACAACACCAAGGACCAACTGCTGGTGGGCTCCAATAGCCCGTGGCACCACTCCCCCTTGGCACAGCAGTCTCTCTCACCCAAAATTCTCCATCCCGCATGAAATCTGCAGTGCCACCAAACAGACAGACAGACGCTGTGTGGGACACAGCTCCTCCAAGGGAGATATTAAACAAAAGCCAATCCCGGCTCAAAACAAACCAAATAAACGTGTCAAATAAGGTTTAAGGCAGGGTTGTCAAACTCATTTTCACTGGGGGCCACATCAGCCTCGTGGTTGCCTTCAAAGGGGCGAATGTAATTTTAGGACTGTATAAGTTCTAAATGGTTCTCTTCCCACTGTATAAGTCCTAAAATTACATTTGGCCCTTTGGAGGCAACCACAACTGATGCGGCCCTGGGGGAAAATGAGTTTGACACCCCTGGCTTAGGGCAGGAGTTGAACTGCTTATTCACACCATGGGTGATTTCAAAGGCCAGAGGTCTGTCCGGAGCCTCACTGGCCCATTTGGCAGGTACAGCGGAAGCAAAGCAGGTTCCATGGCACACATCATCCTGGGGCACGAGGTGGTGAGTATCATATCGGCCATAATTGGCTCCTGAGCTCAAATAATCAATACCATTTCCAGCGAGGACAACAAACGTTGGCTGAAACCCAAGTAGGTATTGAATTGCTGCCACTGGAGCTCTATGAAATTCTGTGAGCACTGCGAGCTGGTGCTCCATGGAGAACTCTCAAAACACCTTTGGAAGATGCTGGCCAGATGATGAGCTTCCAGCTCAGGGGTCTTCGCAGGCACCCAAGGTGGTCACAGAAAGCAGGGAAGGAAGATCTCCCGGCTTAGAGCCCTGACCAAAGAGTCAGCCCAACCGTGTGGGTCTGCACAACGGGGGGGAAAACAGCAACATTTTTCTGCCTCCTGCACTGTTTGCCGTGGACCTTGTTCCAACTTCACATACTCACTTCAGGACACCTATCAGCTTTCAAGTGAAACAGTAGATATCAGATGGATTTATTGTAGTGCTTGGAGAGAAATGAAGGCGCTGAGTTGGTTTGCTTCTTTGGTGGGGATGCTGGATCATCTCCTAAGCACTCATCTTCACTCAGCACACAAACCCGCATTATAGTGGAGTACTGGGGGTGATATGCGGCTCCTTGATTTGTTCTGGATGCGCCAACTGCTTATTCAATTAATCATTATAGGACTTACGTTTGTAGCCATGGCTAACTCCAAATGTTGAAAAATAATGAAATATAAAAATACTGAGGATTTTTTTGTCCAGCCTTCTGACTTTAGATCAGCCTCCTGGCTTTAGATCCCTTATGCTGTACTCATTTCACCTTTTATTGCCTCTCTCTGCAAAAATGACAGCTACACTCTGGCGTGTACTAAAAAGACAGAGAAAAGGGCGCCTGCAATAGCAGGACTCCAATGGTCAGGCATTAAAAATAAAAGCGCTGTCAACTGCAAAATTCATGATAAATTGGGAGAGCTGTCGCCCATGCCTCCATGTGGCAGCACAGTTTATGTGTATCTATTTTTAATAGGATTTTTATGTTTATTAAAGGGTTCTCTTCCCACTGCCCAGTGGAAGCTTTTGATTGCTCTGCAGTTTTAAAATCCCATCTTATAACAAAGTGAGGGATTATCTCAGGTTGCTAAGCCTGATCCAAAGCCTGCGCATCTTTCTGACTTCTCTGTTGGCTTTATCACGCAGAGAAGGGGCTGGAGGCCACGGGGGCTGCAACTGGGTGCTGCCCAAACAGCATCCGATGGCCACACGTCAACGGGCCCATGAGGAGCCAGGATGGCCAAGTCAGTCTCCAGCACCCATCCGTGTGGCTTCTCGCACATCTAATAAAGCGTATGTGTTTGAACTGGATGTCTCCACTCATAAAACATTTAGGGATCTTTTATTCTTGAGGGCACCATGGAAATGGGCCACATGAGCTCAGAATGTTTGGTGGAGGGGAGAGCAGAGGAGGATAACCACCTGAGCCTCACCGCTTTTGCAGAATTAGGCTAGGTGAACATTCCTTTAATGTCTGGAAATGGAGCAATCTGTTTGTCTCACTGACAGAAAGCCACACGAAAGGGGTAAAGCACAGTAAAGCTGTCACTTATCAGTTTCCACAGTGTGCTAAAATCCAGAAAGAGCTCCGAAGCTGGTCCAGTGCCCAGTGTTGTGTGTCCCATAAGGTTTATTCCTGAAGGATTCTCGTTTTGCTCTGCCCCACGGACAAGACGAAACTTCCCCCAGCAGGGCAGCAAAACCAGCTTGGGGATGATACAATGCAAATCATAACCTTTCAGAGATGCAAATATCCTTTATTTTTACCTCAAAACACATACACTGCCAGCTGCACACTTAATAACAGGGAACAAAGCCTTCTGCTGCCCCACGGGTGGTGTGTGGCGTGAGGTGCCAGGAAGAAATGCCTCGGTGTGGGTTGGATTCGAGTGCCACTGGGCGCTCCCACACCGGGGACTGAGCTCAGCACAGCAGCCGGGTGAGCTGGAAGCACATCTCTCGGCTTCCCGTTGGGAAACGTGACAATTGGGACCAAAAAGTTAATGCTTCTGCAAACGAGAGAAGGAAGAAAATCCCACAGCTCTGATTCAGCTGAAATCGTCGCACACGTCAGCCACCTCACGCTCATCCTGAGAAGAGGTCGGCACGCTCACAACCGCGCCGCTTTGGGGGTTTTTGCTGTTTATGCTAACGGTTTGTTCGGCTGCCACGCTGTTCAGAGGGCAATGTCGAGGTGACAGGCACAGCCGATGTCCCTGTGAGCAAAGGTCGCGACATGAGGGCAGCAACGACTCCAGCATCGCGTCCCTGCCCCGCAGCGCCTGCTCTGAGCCACACGTCTCATTCAGCGGCACATTTTGAAGCACCAGTAGCTCCTAATGTTCATTAGATACCAAGCCGTACCAGCACACGGGACAGCAGGTATCTTCAGGATCACAGCGGAATGTTAAACTGCCAATTTCTGCCTGTTTTATTGATCTGTGTTCATCCCAGATTTGTTCCTGATGTATGGCCGGGCACCTCTGCAGGGCTGGATCCACGACCAGGGAACCTCGCCATCTCCAACCATGTGCTTCTGTGGTTTTGACATTTTCTCCTCACAGAGCATGCAAAACTGAGTTTTTAAATCCAAACTGCCTCCAACAGGGAAGCTGTGAAACCTGTCATCTCATTTTCCTATTTAGGTATTATCCCACTCACAAAACTGTCAAAAGAACATTGTTAGGTTCATAAACACTCTGCAGGGAGTAAACGACAGCTTGACATTTTATTTATCTTAACCTCGATGTTTCTGTGCCTCAGTTTCCTATCTATAAAGCGGGTACAAAAAACACCCTTTCTTCTAAATCTTGCTCTCAAGGAACAGCTGACCTGTTTAGCTGAGCTTTATACACATCTCACAATAGAAGCACTTCACAGTTAATGCAAAAATCAGCACGAGGCGGACAAGCAGTATGGAAAATTTCTGCCCAAAGAGGGAGTTTGGCAAAGATTTAAGTGTCTGAAAACAGGGTGAGTATGGAAGGAACAGGGAAGTTTTGCTCTGGCCTCTCTGAGCATCTTTCCTTTGTCATTGAGGGAGGAAGCTGTTGGTGCGCGAGCAATTCTGGAGATGTTAAGGTAGGTTGGAAAGGCAAAGGTCTCTTAGTTTTCATTATCAAGATCATAGAAGACAGACAGAAAGACAGAAGGAAAGAAAGAAAAAGAAAACAAGAAGCACTTTAAGGAAGAACACACACCCGGAGTCTGCTGAAGTCTCGCTCCTTGAGCGCCTGCACAGCACCAGTATGGACCAATGCTCCCCAAAGCATGTCCAGCGTTGCAGCCAAATCCCTTCATTTCTCACGTGAAATTCATCTTATACTGGTCCTTGTCTGCTGTTACAGATTTTCTTTCAACTACAGATTAGGTAAATCTAAAATGCTATTTATGGGTTTACATCAGAATGGGCGAACATACCCAGTACAATTTTCTTGTGTTTTTCTGACAATTCAATTCATACTCTACCCGGTGTAATGACCAGTTTGAATTTCACAGTACTCATGGGAATAGGACAAATTACATAAACAGGGAATTACATGCAGTGACCCCAGGTCCCACGTCCATCTGACAGAAGTACTGTTAGAAGCAAGGGAGTTCTCCACACCCTTTACTGGAGGGAAATTATCAACACATTCACCCCACATTTATTTTATAACAATTAGGAGACTCAAAAACCTGCTTCCAAGAGCACTGAGGTCACTCAGGGTGCTTCTTCAGGCCCTTTCTCAAAGAGAGAGAAACAGCTCCTAACCAGAAACATTGAGTGATTTATTTAATACTGAATATTTCCAGCCACCTCAGGAGCTACCAGAGGGACTGAGTCAGCTTGGCCACCTCCACCAGAGCTTCACTGGCCCCATAAACAGCTTGCAGGGGCACTTGAGTATTCTGAATTTGAAAATAAGTACTTACTTTCTCCAACCAGCCCCATCCACTATCCCATGCAACGCAACCATTTCTGTAAGCGCTGCAACTGAGCAGCTCTCTAGCAAGGCCTTTATAAGAGGTTTGCAGGGAAGGGATGGTGTAACGCAGCGCAGCTTCTCGACTGTTATAGATCTGCCCACACGTCTGCGCAATGAGGAAAGCCATTCTGACAGTGCTGGAGATGTCATGCTCAAAGATGGAGTAGTTGGTGTACTTTTACCATTTACAGTACAGTTCCAAAATGACATTCTAGGTACAATGTCCATGCCCCGGGATGATGGAGGAGCCCAGTTTGTCGCTGCTTCTCTTGGCCTCCCCGGGAACACGAGCATCCCCTTCTCAGCAGATGCCAAAGGGATCCTCACCTCTGCTGACACGGACACAGCCTACGTGGGTTCTGAGGAACGAGTTGAGGGGTGGCACCTTCCTGGAAAGTTTTTAGCTGGTCTGTTAAAAGCAGCAGAAGGAATTGCAGAGCTCGGGAAGGAGTACGTGCTAATTAAAATTATTCTTTCTGCTCAGCAAGTCCTCAACTGCATTTGTACAGAGCAGAGATGACGCCATGTGGCTGACTGATCTATTTACACCTCTGGAGTCCCCTGCTCATCCCCAGCTCTGTTTCCCAATTAAGGGTGCAGACAGAAATTTGGGCTGGTTCCAGCCATCAAATACGCCTGGCACAGCGCTGGGACTGAAGAGACAAGCCAGTGACTTCTACTCAACACAAGCAGTTTGGGATCTGCTTGCTCCTGAAAACAGGCAAGCAGAGGAACCTGAAAAGCCCATTCCCAGGGAAGAGCTAAAATAAAGTGAATACCGTTGCTGGAGCCTGACGTGAATGCAAAAAGCCAGCAAAAGTCAGGTTAAAATTGTCTGCTGCTTTTTCTGACTTTAAGAAGCAGAGGCAAGAAAGATGCTGTGCTCAGAAATGCACCCGTTCCTGCGCGGCCTCTGGGTGTCTGTCCCGGGCACATTATTGTATATAATATACATGCTCCTGGACACGTATATTATAGCATACACTAGCTCCATCCCAGCACTGGCAGAGCCGGAACGCTCCACAGCCCAGCAATGCTCCCCATCTGTGAGCCCATGTACCCCCACCATAACGGAGGTACCTTCAGATTCGCAAAAGATGCCTCCTGCACCTGTGAGAAGACACAGCTGAGAGCTCATGAATGATGTGATTCAAAGATAATCACGGCACCGCAGATGGGAAAAAGAAAGCTTCTAGAAGATCTGCCCTTGCTGAGGATTTCAGTCCCCTCGGGGCTTTTGCTGGTTCCCCAGCTGGTCCTGGTCACTGGAACGCCAGTGGCTGCAAGAGCGATTATAACCCTTTGCTCTTTGCTTGCAGGGATGGGGCTGTGTCACATAGAACCCCAGAATGTCAGGGGTTGGAGGGACCTGGAAAGCTCATCCAGTGCAATCCCCCCATGGAGCAGGAACACCCAGATGAGGTTACACAGGAAGGTGTCCAGGCGGGTTGGAATGTCTGCACAGAAGGAGACTCCACAATCCCCCTGGGCAGCCTGGGCCAGGCTCTGACACCCTCACCGGGAAGAAGTTGCTTCTCATATTTAAGTGGAACCTTCTTGTGTTCCAGTTTGCACCCATTGCCCCTTGTCCTGTCACTGGTTGTCACCAGAAGAGCCTGGCTCCATCCTCCTGACACTGCCCCTTTCCATATTGATCCCCAGCAATGAGTCCCCCCTCAGTGTCCTCTTGTCCAGCTCCAGAGCCCCAGCTCCCTCAGCCTTTCCTCACACGGGAGATGCTCCACTCCCTTCAGCATCTTGGTGGCTGCGCTGGACTCTCTCCAGCAGTTCCCTGTCCTGCTGGAACTGAGGGGCCACAACTGGACACAAGATTCCAGGTGTGGTCTCCCCAGGGCAGAGCAGAGGGGCAGGAGAACCTCTCTGACCTACTGACCACCCCCTTCTAACCCACCCCAGGTCTCTGCTGGCACGGGCTCCATTTCTGCCATGTGCTCAGCACACAGATGGAGAAAGCACAGCCAGAATTCCAGAGCAGCTGACCTCTGAGGTGGGGAAGCAGCAGCGCAGAGGATGATGCTCTCCCGCAGCATTCTGCCTTGCTGATTTTGACCTAACTAACCCAGATGTTGACAGCTGCCCTTCCAAGCTGCAGATGTGGGTCCATTCCTCCCTGCAGCAGAGTTGCCTTCCAGCAGAACACAGCTCACTTGTGCAACCGCTCTCCTGGGTTTGGTGACTATCCAAATTGCCACTGAACAGCAAATATTTGCACAAGTTCATGGCAGCTTTTTTGTGGAAGAAAGGAGCGATGATATTTAGAAGATGAATACAGTACGCTGCAGGTAAGAAGATTTTTGTAATTGAAAATATGTGCCAAGGTGCTGGGGGGCCCACATAATGCAAACTTTCATCAATATTCAGAAAAAGGAGTGAAATATGTTCCTTCCTGTTCCCACTGCTTATTTATCTTTTAAATATGGGGGAATTAGAGTACATCTCAACTACATGTTGGAAAACATGAAACTGTTTGCTGATTTCCCACAGCATTTTAGCACTGGTGTTTCCTGGAGCAGACAGCTCTCCAGATGAATACTCCTCAGGCTTCAGCAACATCTCTCTTTTTCCCAGATCTTTTTTTGCTCCTTGCCCAGCTGGCTGCTGGCTTACGGGCAAGCAGAGCTGCGGGCAGCTTCCCTGGTACCCTGTCCCTGTCAGACAGGGATGCTGGGGCAGTGACAATGGTTGCAGCGTTGCAGATGGATGCTGTGAGTCCTCCACAGTGGCCTGGCCCCAGCAGATGCAGTTCACCTGCCACTGACTTGTCAAGTGACCTTGAGCACGTCACATCCTCTCCCTTACCTGTGTTTCCCTTCTACATTAAGTATTCGGTTGCTAAAGTTCTTCTCTCTCTTCTCTACTGGGCCCTTGTGGCCAGGAAGCCAATGGTACCTGGGGTGGGTTAGAAGGGGGTGGTCAGTAGGTCAGAGAGGTTCTCCTGCCCCTCTGCTCTGCCCTGGGGAGACCACACCTGGAATCTTGTGTCCAGCTGTGGCCCCTCAGTTCCAGCAGGACAGGGAACTGCTGGAGAGAGTCCAGCGCAGCCACCAAGATGCTGAAGGGAGTGGAGCATCTCCCGTGTGAGGAAAGGCTGAGGGAGCTGGGGCTCTGGAGCTGGACAAGAGGACACTGAGGGGGGACTCATTCATGGGGATCAATATGGAAAGGGGCAGTGTCAGGAGGATGGAGCCAGGCTCTTCTGGTGACAGCCAGTGACAGGACAAGGGGCAATGGGTGCAAACTGGAACACAGGAGGTTCCACTTAAATATGAGAAGAAACTTGTTGGGGGTGAGGGTGTCAGAGCCTGGCCCAGGCTGCCCAGGGGGGTTGTGGAGTCTCCTTCTCTGCAGACATTCCAACCCGCCTGGACACCTTCCTGTGTAACCTCATCTGGGTGTTCCTGCTCCATGGGAGGATTGCACTGGATGAGCTTTCCAGGTCCCTCCAACCCCTGACATTCTGGGATTCTGTAACACATATGTGAATATTTGCCCCACAGAGCGCTGTGGTTCCAGGATGTTACAGTAATAGCACCAAAAATAAGCTCAAGTGATGTCACTTGGCCAAATGTCCTGGTGCACTTAAAGGAAGCAGCTCTCTTTTATTTGCCTCCTGTTATTTTAATTTAATGCATTTTTCCCACAGCCACCCATCTCTGCAGCATGGCGGCACTGGGCGCCACCCCCAGCAGTGCTGGTGCCACTCAGGTGAGGGGTCTCCACGCCTCTTCTTTCACTCTGAAGCAGGAAAAACAGCAACAGCTGCAGAAATCCAAGCAGTTGTTTTTCCCTCCATTAGGCTCCAACCTATAACCAAAACAAGTGACTCCTGTGGTCTGCATCTGGAGAACAGCTGGATCCCCTTGCATGAATGAAAGGCCAGGATTTCCCAGGGGGAAAAGAATGTGTCTGCAAAGCAAGTTTCCTTTGCAGGGGTGACATCTCCTGCTTCCAAAACAGCGAATATCCCTTCCAATCTCAGCTTCCTCTTCTTCAAGCAAAGAATTAGACCCATACTGACTGTGGTCCTCAGCCTGAGCCTGAAATGAAGGTTGTGGCAAGAAGAAAAGCCTGGTGAAGCTGTGTCCCCAGCAGGTGCAAGAGATCTCTGTTCCTGATGCCATGGTGCCATGGTGCCATGGTTCCTGCTGTGGTGCCGTGTTTGGCCACCACTTCTAACACAGCAAGACTGTTGTGTGCATCCCAGATCCTGTCGAGAGGCACGGTCACGACGTGAAATGGATGACAAAAGCCATTTTAAATGTTCAAGTGGGTCTCTGATATACAGCAATGCTAGAGCAGGGCTTTGCAAGGCAAGTGCCTTTACATAAAATTCAAGCTCTCCAATTTTTGAAGTTGTTTTTCTAAACGACCCTTCCCCTCGTGCCAGGTAAAGGATGTGGAGGAGAAGACATCTCTTTTGGAGATGTTCTGGATACACATGAACGAACACGCTGGGTCAGACCAGAGGCAGTTCCAATAGTGCCCAGTGACAGGTGATCACACAGGTCCAGTTCTTGAGCGTTCCCATCTCACTCTGAACCTACAGAACGGATCCAAAGCACGGCCCAAACAACTGCATCCTTTTAAAAGGGAGTTTTGGGGCAGTGCAGACATATCTACACATCTGTGGGCAACACACAGAGAAAGCAGTTCAGTTTCCAGTTTGTGAGGTATTTATTTCTTTCCTTCTACTTCCCCTTTCCCACTTTATTTGTGAACTTGTGGACGGACAGAGGGGACATTTCAGTACTTTGTTTGCAGTGGGAAAACCTTTTCCTGGCTGGGAGATGCCAAATTATTCCTGAGGTGTCACCAATCTTTGCCATTTCTGGAAAGCCCTGTACACAGGCTTGAGGGTTGCACACACTCAGGTAAATCCTTCTGAGACAGCGGCAGCAGAAATGCTACCTTTTCTATAGATTAAACCCTTAAAGCTGTGGCTTCATGCACAGGAGCCAGCATCCCTGCAAGGGCACGGTGCTTATGAGTCAGGGGTGGAAAACTGCTACTCATTTCTGCTATACACACATAACACCTGGAGATAAGACTGCTTTCAGAAATGGGATGTAAAGCTCATTCTGTGCTTTATTCACTGACGCTGCTGTTCCGGAGAGGTGCGGACCCCTCGCTGTGTGTCCCCCTGTGCCCAGAGCTGCCACCAACCTTGTCCTGTTCCCCGATTAGCAAAACAACTGCTGATCTTATTTAAAATTACGAGAGCAAGTCCTCCAGGTAAAGCGAACCTGCGCATACAAGCTGGGGAGAGAAATGAATGCAGATGAGTTTATTTTTGCACAGCCTCCTACCACCAGAGCACAGGGAGCTGCTACCATTACATCACCCTCACGGATCAAACCCTGCAAAGGCGCTACGGCTCAATAGCCATCGGAAAATTAACGCTTTGCTGTGCAGGTCGCATGCTGCACTCTCCGGCGGCCAGTCGCTACCCAGCACTTGTTTTCCGTGGTTAGCTGTTGCAGAAAGGGACGTCTGAACAACCCCAGCAACCTCTGCCTCCAGGTATTCGTCTAACAAAACAAGTATTTTTCTAACAGGACAAAGAGATCGAGTTGCTCCCAATCGGTCCCGAATGTAAGACAAGAGGAGCCACCTGATACCTCAAGGAACAGACTAACAGCTTTGATAGAGGGACATGACTGAGCAGGATTTTCAATTCCCACCCACAGAACTTCAATTACACAAGAAACGGGTATTGTTAGTGTCAATTTTCCTCGAGACCCACGTGGCCTGACGGAGCAGCCGCCGACTGAGACAGCGGCACAGGCATCTTGTCGAGAGCAACACAAAAGCTTTTCTTTGCAGGAAATTAAAAACAAGGAAACAAACACCAGCACTTGCGTAAGCCCCAGACTGGCTCAGACAGAAAATTACCTCGAGACTGTTTGTGTTCCAGATCAATGGATCAGCTGCGGTGCGGGGCAATTAGCACCTTGAAATTATTCAGCAAGCCAAGGGGTGGGAATTTTAGGGGAGGGTGGCAAGGGAAGGGTGAGAGCGAGCAGAAATAACAATAGATCTTTCGGGATACAAAAGTCAATGCTTGGCTCGGGCTGAGCCCACAGTCAGTGCAAATGTGGCTGCTGGATGCTTTTGCAACCAGGCAAAAGGGGGACAGGAGGGAGCTGGGGGGCTGCTGACGTGACATCCCAGGAATGGGTGTATAGTACGAGCATGGAAAGCAGAGCAGATTCCTTCTGGCTGAGACTAAAGCTATCTGCCCAGTTACACCACAAGCCTGTTTTCTGCTGTACCCAGCAGTCCGGGCAAAGCAAAACTACTCTGTAAACAGCTCCTGGCTGTGCTAGATGTGCAGAGGGTGGCAAACACTTGGAGCAGGTACCAGTCTGGTCAGGGCTCTGCCCACGTCTGACAAGGCTCAGGACCAGCCCCGCTCAGAGGAGCGAGCGTCCCCGTGGGGGCTGCTGACCCTCTCCAGCCACACATCCGAAACTCTTCGCTCTTCTGGATGTTATGAAGATATTGGTCTGGTTATTCCTGCCACTGTTATGACCAGGAAAGTCTCATTATTTCATATGTGCTGGCATAATGATTATTTAAATATAACATACTTTACTGTTGCAATCAGAGAAGGAGGAGGGAGGGGAGAAGAGATGCCTGTGGCCAACTCCAGTGTAACCTCTTTCATGGCCCTTCTTTAAACACAAGTGGCCTTTGCTGTGGGACACGGGGGCTTTCTCCACTGGTCCTAAACACCACCCCACAAATAAGCCACATACTAAAAACATAGGATTAAAGTAACTATATAAGAAAGCCTTGCTCCTTTCTTACAGGTCTCTATGGTTCTATTATTAATCTAGGATGAAAAGAAAACCACCCCTGTCCAAACAGTTTTCTATTATCAAAACCGTGTTTGCATCTAATCTGAACACAGGGAGGCCAAGGCAAAACTCTTTCAAGGCACTGATGCTCTTAACACTTTGAAATCATGCTAATCTGATAAGGCACTGAGGGAATTATGCAAGTAAACAAAGCCAGGCTCTGATAAAGGAGTATTAGAGATCGGGCACGTCACGTATTTAGCGCTGGGAGGAGGGAGAAGCCGTGGCTGGCACCGCTCCCCGCAGCCCCCACCAGGAGAAGCCATGGGGAGGAAAGTCCGTCTGTCCCTCCCCTGATGGCTGTAGCCCATGACAAGGAAAATCAAACAGCAGGACGCGAGCGCGGCTGCTCACAGCTAGATTTTCCTGAGCGTTAACATTTGATCCCAGCAATTCCTTCGCCAGGATACTGAGAGATGGAGGAGGAGGAGGGCAGGTTAGAAACCGAGAATAAACACAACAGCCATGATGCGAGGGTAAGCTGCAACCCCAGCAAACGAGAGACAGCAGATTCCTTTCTTCTTGGCTCTGCGTGGTTGGTTGGTGTTTGGCAAAAGCGGAGGCCTCTCTGCGTTCCAGGTTGCTGGAAACACTTTGAGCTTTGTGGAAATGATGCGGGAAGGCTGCAAGCTGCTGCCTGTCCCCCCGCCGTGCCGGCTTCGCTGGGAACTTGCCTCCCATCTCCCTCCAGAAAAACAAGGCTCGCAGCTGGGGAGAGCTGAGCTAAGCCTTAACTCCTAAACTCTGCTTTCGGGGCAATTTTTCAAAAGCCTCTCTCCACCCTGGGACATGAAGAGCCGGACTTTGTGCAAGCGCCACTGCGGGACTCAGAACCTTGCATATCAACCCCCAAAGCAGACCCATCCCAGGGCAGCAGATGCTTCTCATGAAGTTTTGTTGCTACCTTCTTCATCTTGCTTTCCTTATTTATATAATGGGGATACGAACGCTGTTGCTTCAGGAATGCTAATGAGTGCTTAATAGCTGCAAAGCATTTGGAAGGTAAAATGGTCTGAGTAATTATTACCCTGAGCAACAAAGAACAAGATGGTTCAAGAGCACACACTGATGAGTTACAACATCCCACTACAAGGGAGCACCCAAAATCTCCCAGCAATTCTTGCTCGAGGGATTGGGTTCAGTGTTATATGTTGTGAGAGATGCTATGGCATTTTCACCTGCTCTTTAGTATTTGATTCCATTATTATTATTATGGTAATTGCCAGTGGAAAAAAAGAGATTAACGAGTTGAGCAGAAGGGGAAGACAGACTCCAGGAGCGGCTCAGGGATGGCATGAGGCAGGAATCGCTGCCCTCTCCTCTCCTTGGCATCCGCTGTCTGGAGCGCGATGCAACAGGACCCACGCACGGAGAAGCCCTGGTCCCCTCGATGTGCGATACGGGACCTTTCCCTGGAGCAGGGAAGGGTGAACAGGGACACAACAACTCCTCCATTTCCCACTCATGTTTTCACAATGATTGCACAAACTCGAGATCTTTGAGAGCTTTTCCTCTGCCTCCAGCAAATTTGGTTGAAACTAGCCGAGCAAAAAGACTCATCTTTGCAAGTGTGCAAATTCCACTTTGCTATGGAGAACACCGGTGGTCCTGAGACAGTCAGGCTTTTGGATAATCCAGCGCTAAGCACCACTGAACCAGCAGCATTAGTAGTAATTAAAAATGAGATGATGCTTTCCACACCAGGCTGTATACTTTGGAGGCAGCCAGTTCACCCCAACAGGATTCCGACAGCTCAGGATTTTACTGCTTTATTTCCACTCCTTTAACCATGAGATCAATGCAGTTGGACTCAGAAGAAACAGGCAAAAAAATTCTCTTGTGCTGAGATGGGTCTGAAGCTAAAATGTATTTTTCCTCTAGTTCTCCAGACATTCAAGACAAATACAAATATGGAATAGGACTGACACTGGAAAGCAAATAGCATTTAGTCACCCACACAGACCTCTAACAAGCACTTTACTGCATAAGTGAAAATCCCCTGCAGAAGCAGTTTAGTTCAAAGGAAGGAAACCTTTAGGAGAGTGGTAGGAGAACTCCCTGACTGCTCATTTGTGGGAAATTAGAGGTAAAAACAAAACACAGAAGGGAAACCAGAATGGTTTCAGTGGGAAACCTCCAAACTGAGGAAGCAGTTGGGCTGCGGTGGCCTGCTAGCACATAAACATATAGTGTGCTTGCGTGCATCTACATACATGCTCCTATATATAACACGTAAGCACAGCAGCTTCTGCACACAGGGCAATGCTCTCCCCTCCTGACCAGCCCCATTTTCAGTGAGCAGCACCAGCAGGACAGGCCATTTGTCTTCAGGCCACACGTGTGAGCTGGCATCAGGAGCATTCGTCCTCTTTTTGACCCCAGCCTGTTGGTTCATTCTATTTCTGTATTTTTGATCTGTAACCCAGGACAGAGGGTTTTGGCGCTGTTGCTGGAAGGTCAGGGAGGGACCACAGAAGAGCGAGTCCCAGGCACGGAGCCCTTGCAGAGCATGATCTGTCAGCTGCCTCCACCGGGAATTTGCTGTGTTTTCAATTCAAAGAATCTCTTTCATAAACAAAAAAACCCACTCAGGCCTCCATGCCAAGATGGTAAACTGGCAGCCCAGAGCTGGTGGAACAGCACAGGAAACATCCACGTTCAGAAGGGGCGGCCACCCTGACAGAGACGCTCGGCCACCGGACCAGCGAGAAGATCCTGGGGAGAGGGAAGGGATGGGGTAGGATGGGGTAAGAAAAGGCAGGTTCAGGAGAAACACGCTCTGAGAACAGGCTGTTGGGCAGCTGGTTTATCTGCATTGCCTGGGGCAGCCGAAAGTGCCTGCAAGCTGATGGGGAGCTAAGAACCATCCCCTGGATTTCTCTCTCCCTCCATGGACTATAAAAGACATTTCCTAACTTACACCGTACTTTCATTAGGTGCCAGTGAAGATCCCCTGATGATTTTTGGCACTGTCTTGTTGACAGATTCGATAAGAGAGTTCAGGAGATGTGTCAGAGAGGACAGGAGGTTCAACCAGAAGGACAACTTTGGTCTTGAGCCTCTGTCAAACAGTCGGGTGAGGATGAGGAACAGGAGATGAATACATGAGAGCGAGCTGTGTATATCAACCGTGTGAGGCTACTAAATGCACGTTCTCTTCAGGAGTTCCCAAGAAAACTCACATGTATACATGTCAGATGTCCCAGGAGAAGACATCAGGGTGGGGGGTAGCCACAAGGGCTGGGTTTTCAAATGACAGAAGAGCACAAACCTTGACGGGATGGCACTCAGGAGGTTCCAGCAGTCCTGCTTCTAAAGCCTTAATGCCCACATGTCTGAAGAAGGTCTAGAAAAGCAGGTGAATACAGGGCTGGGAGCTTCCCCATGCACAAGGCAGGCAGGTATTTAAAGAAGCAACAGCAGAGAAGAGCTGGGCTGTGTCTTCCCTGCTACAGACAAACCACGGCATCCCGTTCCTCAGTGCTCAAGTTTAAAAAAAATCCCTCAAACTGGACAGTTCATGACCAATGATCTCACAAGACAGGACCAGGGGATTTTATTATCACAAATGCTTCATCACAGGATCACCCCTTCTGCAGCTTCACACCCCAGGGTGGGGACAGCCCTTCCTGGGAAGGGACGATTCGCACAGGATCAGAGCATTTCATGGACTAACCACACACTCCCACTGCCTCCCCAATACACACTATTTATTGAACAGGCACGAGTGACGATACAATAAATACATACGATGGTGATCTCCCCGGGGTGGATAAGAGCATCTTCTCTCCTCTGGAGACCCACTTGCGCTGGGTACAAGGAACCGGGCGCTCTCCCTGCATCGTCACCGTTCACCCACTCACGTTCTGGCACGTGAATTTTCTGCTTAATAAACTTTCCTGCAGTTTGTGTTTCTTGGTAACCCTGCGGTAGTAGTCATGGTGACAAAACTGGGGTCCTTGGCAACACACCAATGATGCTGCAAATCTACAATGACTAATCCTAAAAGCCTAATTTGTAGAACTCATTTAAATGCTTAAAGATATGCAGGTCACTGCAGGGGTCGATTTAATGGCTATGGCATATCTGGTGGTGAAGCAGTTGCTACAGGAGAAGCAGCCAGGGCATCTTCTGGTCATAAAACTAAGTGGATTTTTAATGCAAGATGTAGAGTAAAGAGATTAAAAGGAAAGCACAATTTAAACACAGGCACAATAACAAACCCAGCTGATTTCCAGACAAAGAGCTGGCCAAAGCTTCCAGATGAAATGTTGTTTTAAATAACAATCCTGCGCAACAATATCGCTGATACAGTATCGCCTGGTTTATTTGTGCCTATTCAGAACGTAATGAATGCTCTTCTCAACACATCTTGCCCATGAGCACACGAAACCACAGCACAGCAAAGCCAGTTCCCCACATGGGCCCTGTTAAAGGCACACAGAGGATGCAGACGGGGACTTTCCAGCGCAGAGGTTTCCAGCAATGGGCTGAGCATCTGTCCCACGCTGTCATCCCCATCTCCGCCGGGGGAACGCACGCAGGACAGCGGCTCTCGTTACCTATTCAGCGTCTCAGGCTTTCAGCGCTCTGCTGGCACTAAAAAATTCATGGCCACATCTCCAATTAATACGCTGGCGACGTCACCGAGGGAAGAGCGCCAGAGCGAGCACAGCGCTGTAACTGCGCTCGGCTGGGCCGACGGGGCAGCGCTAGAGCCATTGGCTCTTCTTCGCACAGCTTTCGCGTTTCCCCTCTCCATCCGTCTGCCACCTGGCACTGAACACACACAGGCACGAGGAGATGGAGAGCGGCTCCTGCTAACACACACACCAGCAAAAACCCCTCTGCGTTGGGCTCTCTCCCTCTTTACACACAAAGCAATAAGAGCTGTAGACACTACTTACCCCACATAAAGCAAATCACACTGGACCGAGGCTGTAGAGTCCTAAATCTTTATTCCAGGGTGCTAAACAATTATCACTCACCTAATTTGCTGTGGTTTTGAGTAAGCATTCACATCACTCAGTATCAAGCATCAACACACAGCCAGGCGAAGCTGTTTGATTGCACAGTGATGTGATTTCCATGTCCTGATCCACCACCTTAACCCCCTGCCCTTCCTACATAGGCATCTGCTCTCATCTGACCAGGAGCGGGGACACGAAGTACATTCATGTGGCAGAAAGTAGGCTGCTTTACTTAAAAGCAAGTAGACAAAAAGACTTGTTTGGTAAAATCCTAGTTCTACTTATCAGGATTTAACTCCCCACCCCTTAAAACTGGATGCGACATAACTGCGCTTGCCACTATGGCTGACACAGAGCCAACGTGAGCGCAAAGCACTGCTGGTTCCCTCCATTAGTTTGTCAACGTTTCTGTTCCTGCAGAGGAAATTGAGTTTAAGCAGGAGTTATCTCCACTCGCACTTCATTATATTGCTGTAATAAAGCAATAGCAACAACAATAATTAGTACAGGTACTAATGATTCCTACTCCATCTTCAAGAGCAAAGCGTGCCACATGATGTATATAAGGTTTGCCCGGATGCTTCTTGGGTAAATTCACGCAAAACAAATGCTCTGTAAGTCTTGAAGACAGACTTGGCCTTTGATCTTCTGAAAAACAAAACCCCTCACTGATCCCGCTGGGGCCTGAACCAGCGATCCTGGAGGGCTTGGACAGTCAGACACGACCTCTGGTCACTCAAAATAGCACCTGTGACTCCTGAAACAGAAGCTTTAGACTGCCTGACCACAGAGATGCCGTAGCTCATTAACAGGACGCATCTACTATAGTAAGAAACCTGAATATAGATTTACGCCATTGGTATGGATATTCTGGTGTTAGTGCTTGGCTATGAACAGCACGATGACTGTTTCCAATCACGAGGAACAGAAGTGGCAATGCTATAGGCCAACTGCAAAAGATGGGAGCCCAAAGCGGGCTTTCTGAATCCACGTGTGAATATGGGATTCAACTGAAGTTGCTTCAACCATGGCTCCATTTCACCACCGGGGATAACAGGTCTAGTTACCCTCTCCCCGTGCTACTGTGAGGTGCCAATTAAATCACTTGTGTACTTCTGCGATAGCGTTGTAAGTCTCTGTGCAGCCTGAAAACCTGGACATGGGGATGTAAAGAGGTTTTTGCTCATGTTTTTTTCAGCCAGGCCTATTTGGGCTTCTCTTGTCAAAATAACAAACCCTGCAGGGTCCCCATCAGTGGTGCAGCTCAGTGCTGCTGCCTGTGTCACCTCCAGCAGTCCCCTTGTCCCCAGTCCCATCCGGAGGACCACAGCTGATGTCACCCCTGTCCCAAGGGCTGTCCCTGCCCCTGAGCCCCGGCACTGCCACCTCCCAGCACCGGGAATGGGGCTGCAGGCCCTGCACAGCCACATCAATGCTTTGCTATGGAAAATAAGAGCAAAACAAGGTCCATGTCGCACCTCTCCAGCGCTGGGAGAAACCTTGGGGTTTGCTCCATTTCTGCTATTGCAGCTGGGCTGAGCCCCTGGGCATGGGTGTCAGGTCCCGCTGGCAGTTCAGGGAGCGCTTAGGGATGGAAAAGACAAGATACTTTCAGCTGTGACTCAGCTACCGCAGAAGAGCTCCCTATAAAACACTGCCTGTGAAGCTGTCGAGTTTTTGATGGCTGCTGCACAAGCAATTGCAAGATCTATTCCCTGCTATGCCTAACACTTACCTCCTGCTGAAAACTCAGTGTCTGTCATGGACATTTAAAGCTCAGCTGAACAAAGCATTAGAAAAGCGGACCGATGGCATGGTCAGTCGGGTGTGCAAAGAGGCGACTTGAAGAGGCATTTACCATTTCTAAAACTCCAGGTAGAAGAGACAAAAGGAGATTGGAGAAACAGAGGGATAAGAGATAGAACAGGTCGCTGTGTGGTCCAGGGGACTTGTAAGCTCTTCTCAACATCTGCAGAAGGGTTTGGATCCAGAACCAGAAGCCCTGGGATGATGCTAGTTAAATGCTTCAATGAATTGGACGTTCCCTTCCAGTGTATTTTTAGTTGGCACCAACAGGCATTACATAATGGCTCTTATATAACAGACACACGTACCCTCTTTCGGGCTTTTTGTTTGTTTGTTCCTTCTCACTCTCTCCTCTTTTTTTCCTCAAATCTTCTCCTTAGTGGGGGATTGATCAATAATTGCACTTTCCATCAAATGAGGGAGGCAAATCCTTAGGAGAAAAATCAAATGGAGTAAAAATATTGTCACTAAGCCTGTGAGCGCTTCTCTCTTGCCCAACCTCAAACAGAATTAACTATTCCCAGAATAGAAATTCCACTAAGGCTTATCTGTAGTTTAAAGGGACAGGCTGTGATTCTGTGCAGACACTACATTTCTCAATACTGGAGGGTTTTTTATCTCATAGCGATGATAGCTCAGGAGACAAAAATAAAGCGGGGGGGAGCACTATGTGAGAAACGCTAAGGAAAACTGAAGGAGATTTTCTTTATCTGCCAGCAAGATCATTGCCTGTTGGTGCTTCTTTAAATCTTCCCTGGCGTATTTTCTATCTTTTCTTCCTAACAGCCGTACCGGCAGAGCAACGCAGACCCTTGCCTGCAAACGAGGTGCTGCATGAGAAAAAGAAGAAAGTTTCCAAAAGCTAGAAATATTTCCCTTCCTTTATTTCATTTTCTGAACCTGAGGAGAGCTGAAGCAGGTGTTCTGCCTTTGAATGCAAAAATAAAAACCAGTTCAGTGGCACACCATGAGCTCTACATCACGCTGCCCTGCGGGCTTTGGGGAGGGCTCACTTTGCTTTTGTCAGCCCAGCACAGAAACACAGCACTCTCAGTAATGCTGCCTTTTCCAGGCTGGTCCTCTAAAACAAATGAGCTGCTTCCAGAAAGAGGAGAAAACATCATCTGACAAATAATCACTTTTTTTGCCAGCAAGCTGCTCCCTTCTGCTCTTTTACTCTTCCCCCTCCCCGCACCGGCAATGCCACTGATGCTCTCCTGAGTCGCGCTGGCTTTAGAAATGAACCCAACCCTGGGCTACCTCGATGGGAAGGCACCGTGCTGAGAGCATCGCTGGGTGTCACACACGGGAACAAAAACAGCCTTGAAAGAACTGAGAAGGAAAAAATACAAATGCAGCTGCCTGGAGAGCACCGAGTCAATTCAGAGAGAGGGGGGTTGGCTTTCAAAGCTGTCATAGAACACAGTGGAGCCCACTACTGATAACAGCTCTGCAGGATTGCAGGAGGACAGCCTGGCAGGGCTGGGCTTGTGAACATCGGTAAAAACCCAAGAAACAGGACAAAGAGGGAGCAGACGGGATAAAAAACAAGTTATCTGGCACGGTTTGGGCTAAAGTTGTGCAGCTGAGGGGAGGAGGAATAGCTCACAAAACCTTTGCAAATCTACTAAGGTATATTATTACATGGGGAATATTCCCTTGCACTGATTTGTGGGCTTCTGACACCTAGCTGTTATGATCTTCAATAATTAACTTGAGATAAAAGTCATTTGCTGGAAGAGCTGGCTTGAGAAGTTGTTTGAGCTGCGAAGATATGAATGTATGAGGCTCCCGCTCCGCCTTGCTCTGCAAGTGGCCCACCATAACCACAAGGAATACAGCTATTTGTCATTCGGGACTGAAAATATTAGAGAAAGAAGTGTCAAAACAAGCAAAAGCAGTAAGTTTACTTGCATTTGTCATGGTTTTCTCCTCTATACAAGCCATTAAGGGATTTTACAATAACCCATCACTTGCAGCACTGGGAAATAGCAAAAACAAGCTTAACTGAGACAAATGCTCATAGTTCTCAGGAGAAATGCTCCTAATTCATTTCAAAGCTACTCTGCCCTGCTGCGCCTCCAGCCCCAGGTGCTCCGGATAAAGGCATTTGATACGGGGTCGGACGCAGGGTTGTTTCTGCTGTTGAGTGCCCTTCTCAAGATCAAAGCTCTGCAGGCAAACACGGCACAACTGCTAAATCCCTTGTTAATGAACCCATCTACATGGCTCTACATATATATCGGTAGCTTGTTCGTGCATGTATGCAAATGTGGGGGGGCAGAAGAAATGATATCCCCAGAAATCAACAGCTGAACATACGGTTGGGCGCTGTTCATCAAACAGCCGAGCGCAGTTGCCGCTGCGGCACTTGTGTTGGAGCGGGCAGCAAACAGCCCGGCCGCAAACGGCGCGGCCACAATGGGAGCGCGCCTGGGGGTCTTCCTGCCGGGGGGGAAGGAAAGGATGTTTAATTTAAAAGGAAGGGAGCAGCGTACAGACTGTGTGAACTTGTACAAGTCAGGTTTCACTCCGACCTACTCAAAAATTTGGCCAAACAAAAGCAGCCGAAGTCTTATGAGGACGGAGCAGCATGGCCCTTCTCCATCAGGAGCCTCCTTTGTCCAGCTCCCCATTAGTCCCAGCCAGCAGGGAGGGGGAAGAGCTGCTATAAAAGGTCTCCATGTGCAAAGTTATCCCTCACAGCCTTGAGACACAACGCACGGATGTTCAGATCAATGGTTTCAGGCCTCCCTGGTTTCTTGTTTTTATGAGCCTTCTAGGGAAGCACGAGCAACAGGACTGCGAAGAATCCTAACTAACCATCTGCACACGCAAGCGTGTCTGCAAACATGCTGCTGCTGGGTAAAAAATCAGCCAACTTCACTGTAAAGATTGTTCTACTGTTTTTAAGACGGAATTAAAACAGGTTTAACTCATGTAAGTGACATGTAATAAATTTAAGAATAAAATAAAAAGCCTCAGATCTGCAAAATATGAACCATTAATCAAACAGACGCTCTGAAAGACTTCACTGTGAAATCTCTCGTGATTAGCTGTGGGCACCCAGCCAAAAACGCCTGCAAGCTCTGTTTCACTGACATGTATTTTTAAACTGGCTCCAGCAAAGAGGCCATTTGGGGCACAGAACACCAGCTTTGGGGGCTGGAACCAGTCCCCACCACAGATTATCTTGCAGAGCATCCCTCTGTATCACAGTTTCCATCTCCAAGATAACATCCCCTGCTCCTAATTCCTACTTAGCTTGTATGTCTAAATCTACAGGGCATGGCCCAGCTCCTTCTTACATTTATATAGCATCCAGTGCAACTCTGCCGCAGTTTGGGGAGGAGAACTGTGCACATCTGTAACACACACCACGGAAACAATAAAAAACCAAAACAGGGTTGAAAGATCTTCAGGCATAACACAGCTGGTCTATGGCAGGACCAGTTAGTCCTCGATCATTCCCAATTCTATTTAATGCATTATTTGAAACCACCCAGTGATAGAGAGCCTGCTGCCTCTTTAATAGCCTATTGATTAACTGTATTGCCACAGCCCGTGACATGAACTACTAGAAGCATCTCTCAGACTGCATTAACATCCCCTGCAACCCCAGGAATGCAAAAGGTGCCGGGGCTGGGACAGGAGAGCTGACACTTCATCAAGAGAGCGGCTCTGCCAACTTGGGCTGAGCAAAATATCTGTTAACTTCTCACAGTTTGCAATCACCCAGAATGCTACAGAGACAGGAGGTTACACTGGTGACAAACACAGAATTAAGCTGACAGTTTTAAAAGATTCGTAAAATGTTGCTTTCCATTCAAATTAGAGGGGGAAAAAAAAGACTATTTATAAAAAAGAACTTCCCCCATGGAGTGTTCACTCCCTCCTGATGCAGCAAGAGATATTTGGATATTTGCATTACTGCAAATGCTCATCAACAGAAAAGCAAATGTTTAAAGAGAGGGAGCAAAACGTAAGAGTGTGGAAAATAATGCCAGTTAAAAGGGTTTCAGATTGGTCTGCACTAAAGAAAATGGGTAAATAATGCTCATCTAAACTCTGCCAAAACAGTCACCATTCAAAGGGTGCAAAAGACCTGCAGAGTAGTGCTCAGCACAGCAGGACTAAGGGTGTTGGGCCCACGGCAGTTTCTGAGCACAATGAACCACTGCTAAATATCCACTGAACCACTGCTAAGTATTCACTCTTGTGTCCCGGTCAGAGCCTCCGCTTCCTGCTCTGGAAGCAATGGTGGGGGTTCAAACTCACAGGCACTTTCGGATGTCCTGGAGATGCTCAAGCAGGACAAGGTGCAGACCCAAACGGTGGCTGCGAGGGCAGATTCCGGAGCAGCAGAACCACCGGGGCTCAGCTCCTGTCTAACCCTGCGACACAGCCGCTGGGGAAACGGACACCCTGTGTAGGAACGTGAGGTGCTAATTAAAAGAAAGAACAGAGCAAGCAGAAAGGCAGGTATCAGCATCTTCGGCGTGTCTCAGCAGCTGGCAGTGATCCGATTAAACTCGCGGTTTTGTTTTAAATGTTTGTACCACCTAAGTTTTTAATATAAGATTTTACTGATCGCTGTAGTTGCAACAAACAGATCACAGACAGAAGTACTCGGAAGGGCCCTGCACTTGTTTTCCAAAAGATGTTTCTTGCCCCCATGAGTTTACATTTCAACTTAATACAGAGAGACAACGGACGTCAGCAAAACTGCACTCTGGCTGCTTCCACAGCAGGAGAAACGTTAGGAGCGTAAAGAAGATAAGCACAGACAAGAATAGTTTAAATTCATTTCTGCAGACATAATCCGAGAAGTGCGAAGTGGAACTTCTCTGTGCATTGCAGGGAATCAAAAGCAAAAGAAAGTCCCATGACGGGGCTTAAGCAGAAGCTCAGCACAAGCTCTTGAGCAAAGAAACAAACCAGGCATCTCCTTATAAACACAAGTTCTGAAAGAAGTGACTAAAAGAGATGATGGATGTCCCGGAGAAGGAGAATTTCAAAGTAACACAAGATTAAAACACTGCTCTGCAGCTTCACCCCTCCTCTTGGTGGTGGGAGAGGGCACAGAGCCCCCCAGCAACCCCACGCTCAGCACAGCCCTTGGCTCAGGCTCTTGCCTTCAGCTCCACTTCCAAAGCGCTACCCTGACACAGCTAAATGCTAAGAATTAGAATCAGACCCACCAATCTTGGGTCCTAAAAATACAAATAAAGGGCCAGCTAACTTTTCCAGCTCTGCCGTGCCCCGTCGTTGCTCTGGAACGCCATGGGACAGCGGGCTATGAAAGAAAGCACAGAGGGGAGAGTGCTGCGGAACAAAGGCGTTGTGTCTGCGCTGGACTCGCATGACCTCCTCCTCAGGGTAAACAAATCTGGGCTTCTTCTGAACCAGACACAGTCGGAGATGGATCTACACTCCCAGGACTCCCAACTGATCCTGAAGATGAAAGACAACAAGAAAACCCTAAATGGTGGGTTGCTGCAGCACCATCTCTCCCATGTGTGGCACAGACAGCCCTGCAAACAGGTATAAGCAATTTCTTGACCTGCTGGACTCAGGTTAATCATCAATTAGCTACTTATTTATAATTTATTAATCTCTTATAACTTCCTTATACATATGCCCTTAATGAAAAGGGGTAATCTTTCTTCTCAATATTGCTGTACATCATCAGAGTTTCTCCATAGGGACAACTTACTACAAATCCCACAATGGCATGGAATTTGGGGGCTATTACCTATGCATGGAAAGCTATACATTCATCAGCAGTCAGGGATCATGCCCCACAGCCCCCTCAGTCCCCAGTGGGACGATTCATCCTGCAACGACACTGCAAATCAAATCAAACATTAATGCATGTGCCACCGATCTCAGCGGGAGTTAAACACCCATTTAGTCCCCAGAGGTGGAAACAGGGGTTCCTTGCAGACAACTTCTCAGCAACCACCACCCTGGAGCCTGCTTTACACCAGCCACTCCAGCACAGTTACTAAGGATTTATCTTACACATAAAATTGTTGTTTAAAGCGGTGCAATATTGAGTGCTCTGAAGGTAGGAGGCTGTCAAACTGAGGCTGTCACAGACAGGGACACAATCCTATTTGCCACAAAACCAATCTTTCTTCTCCTGCCATTCGATTTATTTAGTCTCCAGCTTCAGCAGCAGGAAGGATGAAGCTGTCACAGCCCCCAGCTGCGTTTCCCAGCCCAGCCAGATGCCACCTTAATACAGCTTTGGGCATTCGGGTAACGGATCTCAAAGCAGCAGCCTGTAATGATGCGACAGAATTGCCTGCATCACAGAGCAGGTGAATTATCACAGGTAAGCTGAGTTTTGGCATCAGCCTTTCTAAGAACCCCAGGCACTTCTAGTAATAGTTAAAACAGAAGCAAAACCAACATAAATACCAGCCTGGGCACTGAAAACCTTAAAATCATGATTATAGAGGTTTAAATCAGTGTTTCACTTAAAATTAGAGCCTACTATAAAGAATGAAATCTTAGCAACAACACCACTACACTTCATGATGTTTGTAGAACTCTATTCGAAATTTACATTTCAACTAAAATAACCTCGTATGTCTCCTTTGCAGGAGTTTAGTTACTGCTTTTTATTCTTCAACCATTCAGTTTGGGAAGTTGCAATGCATACAATGTTATTTGTCACATAGCTTTTCTTCATATCATTGAAATATACGCTACAGTTAGGATTCGCTTGGTATTTGCCAGCCAAAGGTTATTATTGTTGTTGTTAAGTGTCTGCATGCTCTTTTGACAATAACTCTTCTGTTTCCTTGTCTTCTCTGCCTAAACTTCGTAGTACATACCCGATAATTTAGAGGATCTTCTGAAGATACTTATCAATATCTGCGAGCTCCACTTTGTAACTCTCATTTGAGGAAGGCGTCATTTGATTTACTTCTTTATTTGGATGTTTACCACTCCATAATAAGAGTACCCAGGTAGTGCTCTGGGCTCTACTGACAATCTCTACAATTGCATCAGAGCTTCCTTGTGTTCGGTGCATGTTCCTGGTTCACTGAGGGCTGCTGCTGTGTGCACTGTGATCACAGATGGCCTTTTCCACTGCCCTTTGATGGTGTGGAATGAAAACCACCCTTTGCTGGTGAGCGGGACAGGTTGACCACGGGTGTCCTCGTGCCCAGCGGGAGGACAGAGTGCTCCAGTGGATGATTTTTGCTCATCTGCAGATCTGACACCCACCAGCCTGTTCTTCTTTCTTCTCCTCCCACCTCCCCATCCCAGTCACCCTCACCAACAGCACCTGATCTTCACCTTCTACCATTCTTGTTCATCCATTCAGCTTTACTCGTTTTGGTCTCCTCCTGTCCCCCCTGGCAGCCCTGTCCCCTGTTCTTCCTCCTGACACAAGGTCTATCCCCCCCAGCCTCTCCTCATCTCCATCACTGCTGCTCTCACCCACAGATTTCCCCTCTCCCATCTCAGACTCACTATTTACACCTTAATTCTATTTCCTAATAAGGTACCTTCTCATGCAAAGTCACCTCCTCTGTGAAAGCATGAGAAGACCAGAGCTCTTCCAAGACAAAAGTGCCCTAACATAAAGAATCTCATCTCAGGTCACCCAGTCTAGCAGAGAATCAGGCAAAGGCTTCGGGCATTTTAATGGGAAGCACCGGGCAAAGTCAACAGCAGGCTGTACCACCAGCCCCACCTATCACAACTTTTACACTTTCACTGACACAGTTCATTATCTTACAAAACAAATTGCTCCAAGTGAACTGTGACATTAGTGTGTGCGATTCTCCAGTTGCTCAGGCTATTAATGTTTAAGATGTAATTAGAAGTAAGAGTAGAAAATAGCCTTTGCAGAATATTTTTCAGACCATTAGTTGAAAGAATTTTCCACACAATTTCTCACTGGCATTTCTGAGCACAAGGGCCTTCTCTTCATCAAGTGCTCCCCACCCTGCTAAACACCGTATGTTATTTGCAGTCACACCAGTCACCCACCCAACGTGCAGCAGCGATTCCAGCTCTTACTCCTCTACTTCACCAAACGGGAGAAGATCAGGTCAAATTAGACTTATATTGACAAGGAGCTGCCTTGTTTAACTCGCCTCAATGGAAAAAGGCCAAATCAATCTTCCTCTCTAATCCACGAGTCCCTGTTGGTAGCCACATCGTTAAAGAGCTGAAGAAAGAAGCTGGGAGAAAAACAACAATAGATTATTGCACATCTACATGCTGTAGAAATTATATATATTGTCACCATCCAGCAACAGGGACCCTGTCCACCTATGTACAAGGAGGCAGGCTGCGCTGTACCTTGGTAGCTAATCAAAACTGGCAACAAAAAGTGTCCCCACCTACAACAACCCAGCAAAAACACACTAAACTCAGCTGCAGGAATCTCCATGGAATAGGCTTCTTTTTTCATCCTAAATTTCCCTCTAGAAACTTTTCAACTGGAGAGAACTTTGTAAAGCAGCTGAGGAAGGGCTGAGAATCAGTGACAAATAATGCGAAACGCCCACCAGAGCTGCCCTGCAGCCCACGCTGCGGCACGTGCCTCGGCTGCTGTACCATCAACAGCCCTCATCAAAACCCAATGGTTTGCGCTGCCAACAGACCATCAACTCCCCTCGTCAGATACATCCACGTAACGAGGCTTTTATGCAAGCACAAGCTCTGCTGATGTTCCTCCTCCTTCCCACCATAAAGAGCCGGGCTCGCTCCAAACGTGCCGCCTTCCCCACCTCTTCTATGGGGTGGTACGCAAAGGGGTCCTGATCTTTTGGATATTCAAGCCAAGTTCAACGTGCAAGTGGCTCTCTAAGGCACAGCTTAATATGCTTAAAATGAAGCAGGTGCATATGCCTTAAAGGTGCAGCCATTGCTCCCCAGTGCTGTTAAACCTCCCATTCCAGAGAGGGTTTTTCTTCGGGGTTGGTGAAGTGCACGCTGCCGTTCTTTGAACTCGGTGTTTATGAGACACAGGTTGTACTTTGGAAAGCAAACTGGTTTCAGTTTGCGGTTTCCTTTCATCCAGCCGGGAGGCAAACTGAGAAGCTGGCATGGACTGTCCTTCATTCTTGGACACATACATAAATTTCCTTGTAGAAGTACATACAAGCCACTAAACCCAGGCACATTGTGGCACGTTGGAGTGCTCATCCCGGTCAAGAATTTGTTTGCACAAATTGTAAAAATGAATTTGTCTGGGGGGAAAGCGATCTCTTCTCTGTTTAGAGCATGAAGAGCCACGGTAAACATCCATCAGAGCAGGAACTGCTGTCTGTGCAGCAGAGAGCTGCGACAAGAGGCTGCTTTATTTCTTGTTCACTGGTTGAAATGCCCAAACAGACACCCGCCAGAGGCTCATCCACATGATGACCCACATAAATCCTCACCCCACAACTCCAAAGGCTCAGTTCTAACTTTCAAAACCCTCAAAACACACAAACAAAAAACCCGAATTCACTGAGGACTTCGGGACACAACCTGCCGTCTGGCTCCTGAGGACAAACTCCTCTCTGAATAAATATATACATATACAAATATAGGTATATACACATACGTATATACACATACGTACACACAGGCATGACATATATAAATATATATGTAAATTTGCAACTTCAGCTCAAAGTGTTTCAATAGATAAACATCTTACCCAAAGGCAGGGAAGCAGAAGAGTGAACTAAATACAGACACAGTTACTTCTGCAGGACTCCAGAGACCACCGTTCATTTAGTGCTTACAGTCTGCTCAGCACTGTGCAAGATACAAAGATCAAGAAATCGGACCCTCCAAGGACACACCAGCCACGAGCCCAGTGCTGCTGACACCTCTTGCCCTTGAGAAGTTGCCTCTCATATCTTATAAAACTCTTCAATTTCGAACTTAAAAAAATTCAATAAATGTGGAAGCAGGGAAGTGGAAACTGATAAAGGTTCGGTAAGTCTTGTAAAATAAACATGAGGATGTTTCAGTAGAACATGGCGATGGAAATGGCAAAAAGAGCAAACTCAAAAGAAAATGGACAATACTCACACAACGCAAAACTGGGGACATGTTTACTACAAGCAGAAAGCTTGGAGAGAGATTATGGAAGAGAATTAACTTGAGTTTCTACGCTACTCTGAAGTTAACCAATGCAAATCATACCTTACACCTAAACTAGGTTCCTAGAGTCACGATTTAGGCCTAAGAATTCACGTGATTCAAACTGATATGTATATTCAGAGAGAGAGGGGGAGGGAGGGAAGACAGAGGGAGGTATGAACCCAAACACGTTGTGATTCTTTCCATTTGCCCTCTGGGGAAGAAGTGTTTGCATTTTAGAATTTTATTCTTCTCTTTCATGAGAAAATCAACCGGAAAAGCACTATAACTATATTATGGTTATCAGAGATAGGATTTTAAGGGAAGAGATGTTGTGAAACAGCTTATCAAAAGGCTTCCAAACTTTCTCACTGCTTCTCTAGCACAATGGAATGGAAGATCCTCTGGTGGACTTTAAAGAAAAACAGCAATAAACAATCAGTTCTCAATGGAGGGACCTTTGCAGGATAAACCAACAGGGGCCTCTGGCAGGACCTATGTTATTTCACATTTTTATTAGGGCTCTGTTCACCCCCTTTCCTACGAGTCTTGGAGACACTGTGGATAGCCCTTTGAGGCACATCAGTTGATGTTCAAAGATATTGATGAACTGTTGGGAGGAGAACTGTGAATAAGACCACGGGCATCATTATGCTACAGCGCAAACAAATGACACCTGAAACCCAATGAAATGAGCCGGGAGCAGGTTTAGGGATGCGAAGTACAAATCCAGACATGCACACTGTGCTATCTGGGGAGGTCGTGGAGACCGAGAGAATCGAGATGCTTCAGAAGGGGTTCAGACACCTTTGCGGTGGATTAGTGTAGTGATAGCTATGAAATACGGTCATATGGATCCAACCTGTAGTTCAGGAATCCCTCGGTCGTTGACTGGTGGGGAAGGAAGAAGACAAACTTTCTTGCTCATCTCTTACCCTTGCATATCTTACACAGAGGATGACCCACAAGCCAACCTGAGCTGAGCACCTCAGCAGAACTGGGTAAGTCCAGATTAACACAGACAATAAGTTTCCACTGTTACAATACACTGCAATTGATGCAGTAATCTCTCTTTCATCATATTCCCACGTCTGAGCAGGGTATCAGTCGCCTAAAAGCAAATGGCTATACAGAATCCATACCAGAAACCTTCAAAAGAGCCCTCTGGTCAGTGGCATGGGCATGAATGTACAGAGTGCTCCCCTGCAAGGCAGTGGGGAACTTGGACTGCACATCAGCAAACACCTAATGAGGGTTGCAGGACTTAAGGAGGCACCTGATGTATCAGAACTGCAATTTTGCATCACGGTTATAAACAGAACCCTAAAGAAAAAGCTTAAAGCCCCGCAGTGATGAGGACTTGGTGGGAATTGTCAGAATCGTGAGCTTTGGAAAGGAATTAAAATAGGGAGTAGAACAGTGATAAAGAAAAGAAATAAACTATCTTCTTTTAGATTCAACACTTCAAGGGAAGTCTAAGAATTAAAGGAGGGAAGGACTCCTGAACAACCACTTCCTGCTGCCACAGGAGGGAATCCAGAAATCATCAATGTGTACCGCCCAGTGCATGAAGCTTCCAAATCATGAGTCAGGGTCTAATTAACATAACCTGATGCAAACACCCTTTCCAAACTGCATACATTATTTGGAAGAACAGTTGACTCGTATATTTATTTCTATTGCAGCCTGATTGTGCATTAAGTGCATGAGCCATAAAAGCAACATACGGGTGACTCTGCCATGTAATGAAACCCCTAAAAAGCCACAACTCTCAACTCACAGGTAAATCTCACGCACTTTCTTCTTGCCTGCGTGTCTCCAAAAAGCTCTGCAGCCTCAGCTGTGCGAGCCCTGTTAGTCTCGCTGTGCTGATAAAACACATTTCTGGGAGGTGGTTACAGCTGAAAGACACATTTACTGATGACACAGTCCAAAAAGATGAGAAGCGTTTTAAGCGCAGGGGCAGAGGAGCGGGCATGCCTTCCGCACTACGCACCGCGCATCACAAGATAGACGCGTCTCTGCCAAGGGAAGCTGGAAACGCAACTCCGCTCGACATCCTCATCCGAAAGCTGCACACGAAATATTAGTGCCACGGTCAAATAAAACATTCTACCATTTTAGGCACATTGCCTAATTAGAGGCCATTGTTATCTGAGAACACTGTTTTTGCAGCTGTCAGGAAATTAAATAACCCAAGGGTAACTCGGAATTAAATGAAGCTGTGCAAACACATAGCCCAGCTCTGACATCCTGGCTCTGACAACCAGCTCCTCTGCTTTCCAAGGGACTAAACATCTCACCAGGGCGTGCAGCTATCCTTTCCTATCGAGCCACGGGATAACACGGTACCAGCCCTTCTGGAATCCTTTAGGAACCTGGAGCTCGCAAATCCATATGTATGCACAGGCACTGCCTTCCCTCCACTTAAATAATC
This sequence comes from Nesoenas mayeri, assembly GCF_963082525.1. NCBI lineage: Eukaryota > Metazoa > Chordata > Aves > Columbiformes > Columbidae > Nesoenas > Nesoenas mayeri. The sequence goes on along the minus strand of NC_137569.1, from coordinate 9,145,190 downwards.
AGCACCTCCTGGGAAGAGACCCTCAGTACAAGTGTCCACTAAGAGAGAAATCAAGGGCTGATAAAAGGAAATGCTTACACAGAAACCCCTGCTTTCATCTCCTTTTCAATCAATTACTTCTCCTCTTGCAATCCTTGTCACTTTAAACTTTGACAGCAATCTAGAATCTAAGCAGGTTATACTCTTACAGGGACTTTTTAAAAATTAAACATAAAGGAGGAGCGCATTTCCAGTGAGACCGACGCAGCCATGTGAAAACCACAAAAATATCCATTTCGAAAATACATTTCTGGTGGCCTCCTTTCTTAGCTTCCCACTTGTCATTTCTGCTGTCAGAAACAAAAAAACTTGGACGAATAGCAATAGTCGAGGAGCAAGGAGGTGAGTTTTTGCCAGGCTAGACATTGATTTAGCAATAAACGGCATTGTGCAGAGAAGTGGAGCTGTAATGCAGAAGTTGTAATGCCCGCGTACACTTTGCACCTGGCTGTGAGCACTGAGGGACCAGTGACTCACTACAGACTATCAGGAGGATTCACTAGAAAACTGTTGATTTACAGAAGTATCTCACAATAGATATTCAAGTTGTTGGAATATAGTGGTAAATAAAGTCTGATTTTGAACCACAGAATGGCAATTTGGGCTTGTAGTTAAGGCAAGACTTGATCTGTCCCACAAAGTGTGTTTGACTTGAAACGAGTCATCCTTTTTTATCAGTTTCCTCATACACGGGAGAAAAAAATGAGTTCTTACGTCACAGGGGTATCATAAGATAGGAAGTATGAATCCACTCCAAAAACAAAGCGGCATTATTATGTTTGGCTAAAAATGTGGAACATGGCAAGGTAGACTCCAAAAATAATCAGTGTGCCCACTCTGTCTGGAGAGACGGGTTAGAAATCCAAACCCGGGTCAGGAACCCAAACCCAGGCTGGGAATCAAAACCCGCACTAGGAACCCAAACCCGGGTCAGGAATCCAAACCCGGGTCAGGAATCCAAACCCGGGTCAGGAATCCAAACTCAGGTCATGAATCCAAACCCGGGTTAGGAATCCAAACCTGGGTCAGGAATCCAAACCCGGGTCAGGAATCCAAACCCGGGTCAGGAATCCAAACCTGGGTCAGGAATCCAAACCCGGGTCAGGAATCCAAACCCGGGTCAGGAATCCAAACCCGGGTTAGGCCCCAGGCTGCTCTCAGGAAATCAGGCTGCTCTCTTCCTTCCTCTTCATGAGAAAACGCACCACTAACAATGAGCAAACCTGGAAAATCAAAACCAGATCCAAGCTCCTCAAGCTGGCATTTGCTCACAAGCGGGAAGAAGGGAGCAGAAATTAGCTTTTTTCTTTAGCGATAAGTGAAGGAAGATGAAAAGACTGGCTCAAGATGTGTTCAGAGCATGGATATGAGTGTATCTGTCCCTTTGCACAGGACTGTCTCCTGAGTCACAGAACCCCAGAGTGTCAGGGGTTGAAGGGCCCTGGAAAGCTCATCCAGTGCAATCCCCCCATGGAGCAGGAACACCCAGATGAGGTTACACAGGAAGGTGTCCAGGCGGGTTGGAATGTCTGCACAGAAGGAGACTCCACAACCCCCTGGGCAGCCTGGGCCAGGCTCTGCCACCCTCACCCCCAACAAGTTTCTTCTCAAATTTAAGTGGAACCTCCTGTGTTCCAGTTTGAACCCATTGCCCCTTGTCCTGTCACTGGTTGTCAAACCAATGCGCTGACTTTGATGCCCTCTCTGCGCCACGATCAAGAGCTGGGTCCTTCCCAACCCACTGACTGTGGCTGTTCCTCTCCTCACCCCCTCGCTGCTCCACAGTCCAAAAGAGCCGAGGATTTTGTCTCTGGTCACCAGGGGACAGGAACTGCAGGAATCAGCAGATTTCCCATTTCCCAACAAAACTTCCCCCGTGTTTCAAAAGCTCTTGGCAATGGCTCCGCTCGCAGAACGTGCACACAGACAGCGTGTTCCACTGAAAAACGAGAAACACAGGAGGAAAAGAAGATGGCAAAAAGAATACGATGCAGTTGGACTCACGTTTGCAATTCTTTCTGCATTTTCAAACAAAATAGCACAAGGAATCTAATTTTGTTTTCAAAAAAATTCACATTTCAGACAATATTTCAACTGCACTGACAGAGGAGAGCAAATAATCACGTTTCAAACAAGACTTTAAGATGGACCCATTCAATTCCTTAGTACTGTATGACTGTAACCTTCAGGCTGTGAGGCTTAATCCTGTGCAAGATTAAATACTAAGATATGAGATTTTAAAACAGATTACGCAACTTTCTTCATAAGAGGGTATTTTTTTTCCACCATAATCTCCAATGTGTTTCTCTGTAGAGATGATTTATTCAGTAGATCTGCAAGTGCACCCATTGTAAAGTGAATCCTGTGCGACAGAAGCTACCTCAATTATTATTTATCATGGCTCTTGCCTGTTTCATTATGAAAGCATTTCCACATGTTTACTAATTAATCTTTATAAGGCCTTTTATGAGGTGATTTAATGGGATTATCCCTGTTTTTCAGACTGAGATGCAATGAGAGACTTGGCCAAGGTCACATCCTGCAGCAGACCTGGGACCTTCATCCTGCTGCTCCAAGTCCTGTCCCTTCTCCTTGCGATGGCCGCAGCAAAGCTGCTCACTCCAAAAAGGCTCATTTGCCCTTCCACAAACCTAAAAGAGACTTTCTGTGACTCTCAGGCCAAAAGCCTGAAGGTTATGGTTGGCCAGCGTGCCATCATCAGCTTAATACTGCATGTAAATGATAAAATAGCCCCTCTTTGTTTTAAGTACGCAGAATTAGCTCAAAGCACCAAGTCTCCTCCCCAGAAGTGAACTCTTAGTTTGGAGACAAACACACACACATCACTCTGCGGTTCCAGAGTTAGAAACAAGGAATTCAACCGATTCTAGTGAAAACCAACCAACCAGACTCATTGCACTGGGATCATCAGAGATCCCCTCGATCCCTCATTAGCTCTGGAGACTTCATACCAAGGCTGGCAGAAAGCTGGAAAACTCTCATCACCGCACCAGGAGAAAATGAAGTTGGTGACGCTTTTGTGCACAAACTTGTGGGCTCTTTGCAGGTACAGCCAGGATGGATGTTCGCTCGGCGTTCCCTCCCAGGTCACTTGGGCAGGAGGATCCTCCAGCCCTCCAGGGACAGGAACGTTCTCACTTGGGTGTTTGTTGGTTGATATTTGGGAAAGCTGAGGCACAGGTGCCTCCATCTCCTGCACTGAAGAGAAAATATGGCAATTCGGCTCAGAGACCAACCCTGGGGAGCGCCGTGTGCTGGCATTTTGCAAGGGATTGCCACCAAAGAAATGTTTTCTGTTTGCAGGTGATGACAGACTGTTTTTTTGGAAGGTTACTGTAGTCTCAGCACATCTAGACTAAGGTCACAGCACTTATGAGATGCCAAGGTGGAGGAAACCCACTCTTCGTCAGGTCATGAATTTACATACGGCTTGAAACTTAAAGCAGGTTCACAACTGGCAAAGTTTGGGAGCTGTGGGTTGAGTGATTCCAGCCCGGGGAAAGGGGGCTCATTTCTGCGCGGTGTCACTGGTCCTGTGCTCCAGTTCTCAGCCTGGAAGGTGTAACAGCACCTCCCATCTCTCCCAGGGTGCTCCACACAAAATTCACTTTAGAAAGCAGGGAAAGATCACAAATTACAATGGTACCAGCACTTAAAAGATACAAATGCTTCAAAAGGGCTTGTGGAGTGTATTCAGCCAAGTCCCTTCCTTGCACAGTCTGTGGTTTGCTCCAGGTACAGGCAAACAATGAAAAGCCACCAACTGCCATTGACTCCTACCTTAATTAAAAAAAAACAAACACACACAACAACAACCACCCAAACAAAACGCGTACACCAAAAAAACCTCAAACAAAACCACACACACAGAAAAAACCCATGAACAACCCCAAAACCAACACCAAACCAGAAATAAACTGGTTGGAACAGCAAGCAGACGGTCAAATGTTCTCCAGTGAAACAAATAAGCAGGGCTGCTACTTCTCTGTTGGGCTGCATTTTGCTTTCAGAGACCAACCTAAAATTTCAGTGAATCGTTCCATCATTTCAGCCAGAAAAGCTTTTTAGGTCCTGTATTTAGGAGAGTGGGTTGATAAGAGTGAGCCATGGTATCTATCTGCTCATCTATCTCAGGCTTCGGAAAGCACTAAGAAGCAGCCAAGACATAATAAATTTAAAGGAGGAAATCGTGGCCAGTCGAGTGGTTCAGGAAGAGATGTCTGGGCTTTCTCACCACAGGCTGTGAAACAAAAATAGATATCGATACACACCCATCTGCTGGAGGAAACAGTGCAAAATGTGTATTATTTATGCAGTATTTCTTTAAATAGGAGCAGGCAGAGAAACTGGACAAAAGGCTTTATGTGGCAGGTTACAAACACAAGAAACAATACGTGCCACTGAGATTTCCAAACCCACTCACAGATGAGCTCTAAGGAGAAGCTAAAATGCTCCTTTCCCCAGGTGACACAAAGCAGACCTTGCAATATTACATACATTTCATCCTTCTCTCCCTTCCCCCAAAAGCTTTAACTACCAAACCAAACCGCCTCTTGGCAGCGGGCACAAATCCCACATAATCACAGCCCCCCAACATGTTTATCCATCTACATTAGCATATATGCAATGCAGGAAAAATCTTCCCAACAAGCAGGTCTTTCTAATTAGCCAGTAGTAACATCCTCATGTTTTTAATTTGAATTTAGGTCATTAATACCACATTACTTACAAAACCTGAAAACCACAGACACGGCGCAGTCTGGCCAATACAGAGATCCAAAGGCGAGCGATTGTGCACGTGTTTAATAGAGAAAAACATCTTCTGCCTAGCAACCAGCAGGCTCTCCTGGCGGTCCAGGGGAAGGAATTCAGCGCTATAAATGTCAGCAAGCAAATTAAGCCACCGTGCCTGAGATACAAAGGCCTAGTCACTGGGCAATAAAAAATTAAAGGAGAAATAGTTATAGAAGAAATACTCAAACAAGCAGATGCATCTGTTACCTTCCTTCTCTCCATATCTTTAAATAAAGCTACAGATTGCTCGCAGCTAGATGGGTTCTGAGCGTGCACTTATTTATAAGCTGATTTCTTGCCCATTTTATATACAGGATGAGCGAGAGGACACTGAAAGCAATTTACCATTTTGATGTTACTGGAAAAGGGACTCGGTGTGGTACTAAAGCATATGATGGTCCTGAATCCAAGGTCAGGCAGGGAGCAGGTTGTCTGAGGATGATTGTTATCGAAACAAAGCGCTGCCAGCAAGAGGGCTTTTTTCTTTTTATTAGAATGAGGTCAACATTTCCTGAATTCTGACAAAATCGCTCTGCCACTCTAACTAGTTGAGATTTTTCAAATAGTTCCATTATTCTTAAAGCACTGGGCAATTTATTGTGAGGTATGAACTTAGATGAGGAGCCTGCTCATTCTGGAGGCTCTGTAACTGCATGAATGTCTGGTCTCAGAGAAGTCATTAGCCATACCGGCAGTCACAGAGGGTTAAAGCAAGGGCTGTCACCTCCATCTCACAGAGGAATCTCAGTGTGGGGAGATGGAAAGTCTTGCTCTGCGTTCACAGGGGATCTTCCCACTGCTGCTTCAGTACCGAAATCAAACTGCTCTTCCTCTCTGGTTCCAAACCCAAGGTCTGCTGACTGCAGTGGCCTCTGTGAAGCGGGCTGGCTGGTTTAGGAGACACAAGTCCAGGGTACGTGGTGATGTCCTCCCCTCACTCACCCTCAGTTTCCCTGAAACTGGAATAAGCATTTTTACCAGCCTGGAAATAATAAGGATTCACTCCTTCCTTAATACCAGCATTTGATTTATTTTCCCCTTCTCCAATACCTTTTAAGTTCATTGCCTACAGAGAATGAGTCCATGCAAGGGACACCGACTAAGCACTAAAGCTGGGAAGGCTGCGTTCTTGCCTTGAAAATGGCAGCAACTTGTTGCTTTACAATCTTCCATCTTCAGGACAGATTCCCCCAGGTGACAGACTGCCACAAATCCCATTCATGAAGACGTCCTGCAGCAACCCAACACGGCTGCGCCCCCACTGGAGAAAGATGCCTTCAAATTCCATCCATGGCCCTGTAAGAGGTCTCAAACAGTGAGACTCTCCTCTTTCCATCATAAATAGGGCAGAAACTCAAAAAATAGAACTTGTTGCCTTCTAGGTAAATCTGGGAAGGTTCATATCAAACAGTCCAGCTTTGTTTCAATTGGATGCAAGAGACACAGAAACAAATACCTGAGGGGTAAACTGTAGCCATCTCTCACCTCCATGCAACTAGACCAACTTATGTAGATGACTCTGGACGGGCTCTTCCATCACTAGGCTTGTACAGAATAAAGGTGGTTGATGGAGAGTGTTAGTTCATTTCACACTGTGTTGTGCAGTTAAAGAAGTGCTGTAAAATAGGAGGCTACATAGATGGCATTTCATTGAAAGCTACCCAAGCAAAGCTATTGCTAAAACTAGTAGTGAACTTCCAACAGAAAAAAAAAAAGATGAACAGATAAATCAGCTGGAGAAACGAGAAACAGAAAAGGGACAATCAAAACAAACCAAACACCCTCAATTCCCCTTTATCCCCAACTAAAGGCTCTCTGGATAAATGGTACAGACGCTGGGAGTGCCACTGGAGGAACACTGCTACCCCCAGACCCCGTTATTTTGTTCAGATGGCATCTCCAGGACAGGTCTGCAATGTCAGCAGCTGCTTTCTGGTGCACATACACGGGGTTTCCGAGAGCACGGCCGTCCCCAGGTGCTGGCATCTGCCTTCCTTCCAGTGTGGGAAAGCCGAAACCTTTGTGAACAGAGACTAATGGGACCAGTGAGGTCACAGGCGAAAAGCTCTGCTGGTGCAGCTGCCCAGGGATGTTGGGAATCTGTCCTTGCTGCCCGCGGAGAAAGGGACAGACTGCCCAGAGAGCACAGGAGCTGTGATGTATCTGCACCACGCACAGGCAGCTCTTGCTTTCAGCCAGACCTTGGGAAAAAAGCAAACCGAACTCAAATATCCCTATATTTCAGAAAGAGCAGCTGCTCGACTTCTCTGCCACGCGCCGGCTGCGCTGCAGGTGATAAACGCAAGGATTTTACACGGCTGCCCAAGCACCCCCGGAGCTGAGACACTTGTCTTCACGCGGGAGGGCCCATGGCCAAACTCCTGCTAATTCATCTCAGTATCAGCCAGGAAAAGAGCTTTCTGTGCACTGTCCCCCTGTGTTATTTGCTGAATAAAATTCTTCCTCATTAACAGGCCAAAGCCCAAGAAACGGCCACTGGAACAAACAAGTTTCTGTGCAGTTATAATCCCCACCTCACCACTGGGGAATTAAAGCAAAGAATTAGGCTGTGGCCGTTCCCCTCCAGCACAATGAATGCTTAAGCAGGTTACGGCTTTGCACTGCAGATATTTTCTGGGGAGAAGAAATAATGACTTCTTTCCCAGCCCAACTCACCTGCTACTCCCAGGGAAACGAGCCTGAGGATTATTTTTTGACAAAACAGTTACGAATGATTGCTGCACGTCAGTATGTTTGAAGTGTTAACCTCAAGGATTGCTAAACATGCCGGTATTTCTCCAGCCTATTCTTTTCCCTTCAGTGCTGTTCATGGTATGCAGGAGAAGGGGCCTGGCTGCCTTGAGAGACACCAGCTAACAGGACAATCTTCTCACTGCTGCCACTATAAAAATTCATATAGGTACCCCAGAAAGGTCAGTCTTAATTTTCCACAAAGGCCTGCCCTTCATAGGCTTACATCTATTGAGTTTGTTAAGCACTGGAAGAACAGAAGTTACCTGGAGAGATAAAAAGTCACTTCTTGTTGCCGCACTCAAACTGCTCACCAAAGGTGACAATTGACCCTGTAATTCTGGAGCTGAACCTGGCACTGTGCTGGTCAGGTCAAGAAGCAGCTGATGCACTTGAGGCAGACAAGACTAGTGCTGTTTTGCAAGAAGATGGGATGCTGCAATTCTTACACATTTGGATGCTGTTCAAATCCATGGGCTGATTACACACTATCCAAAGGCCAAGTGAGATTTGTCCTCCTGAGACATTTATAGCCAGACAGAGAGGGGAAGCAGGGAGCGAAGCAGAGCCCTTTCAGCATTCCACGGCATCCTAGATGGTAGATCCTGAATTCCTCCAGACTGTGAAAAACGGCATATGGAAATGGAGAACTAGGATGGAGCAACAGTGGAGCTAACCCTGAGATGATGCTTTGGATGTGGTGGTAACAATTCAGAAAGAAGAGCATGGGCTGGACACAAACCCAAAGGGCACGGGGGTCGTGTTAGGAGAGCGAGCAGGACGCAGAGCTTACAGGTCTCACCAGCAGGTTGTCACTTACTAGCAAAGGAATAGTGATGAAGCTGCCACATCTGTGACACTACTGCCCATGCTGGGTTTTGTGCCTGGTTCCACGCCATGCTGTAGCAGAGGATGGCCTCAGCAGCATACTCCTTACTTCCCCCATGTTGTCTGGATGGTGATCTTTTCTCCTGTCTTGCTTTAACACCCCAACCACATGCGGTGTATTTGGAAAATAAATAAATAAATAAATAAACGAGGATGTTATATGCTGCTAAAACTACAGCCCAACAGAAGCCACATGGGTACTGTAAGTATCAGCAGTAAATTCCTGTGCGAACGAGAGCCAAGGTAACAGAGTCCAAAGGGTGCGAGCAGAGAGAGCTGCGGCTTTGAAGCGCGGCAGCACCGTCTGGCTCCCAGAGATAACCCGGGACAGCCGTGGGACACGCAGCTCCTTGAGGACATGGCTCTGCTGAGACCTGGGATTTGCTCCAAGTACAACACAAAGGGCAACACAATCCCCACTGCTGCTGAGCTAAACCACTGCTTGAGCTCACCTTTCTGTCAGACGGAATAATTTCCAGAGAGAAATAACAGCATGGCTGCTGGAGGCTGTATGGAGATGGTTGTAAGCCAAGCTGGCCACCAGTGACTGAACTGAGGAATCTGCCTTGTGCCAGCTGCGCAGAGAAATGAGCGCCATGGGTACCACAGCCGCGAGTGTGATGCTGGAGAGGAGCACACCCCAGCACGGCAAATCTGCAGGGACAGCACGGTTCAGTGACGCGGAGTCCGACTGAGAACGGGGATCTCCAGGTTTCTTGCTCTGCCATGTACCACAGCCCTCAGAAAAAACCCCTTTTCTCTTCCTTCGGTGATTTCTCTCTTAAAATGAGCCTCTTTTAAGAGGCTTTGCCTCCCACTGTTATGGCAAAACCAAATCTGAACCAGTTTCCCCCAGATACCGCCAATAATAAAGAAGCTAAGACCACCAACAGCAGTAATCAAATTTTTGTGCGTGCCTCTTGCACAAACGCAACAAGGGACATTCTGGCAACAGAACTCTAGATCGCCTCCTCTTTTTGGAGCAAAAGCAGAACAGGTGACATACACTTTCAATCAAACCCCCCAGTTCCCAAATTACAAATAGCAATAGCTGTAAAGATCCATTCACCTATTCTCAACCGAGTGACTATTTTATGAAAATGTTTAGCCACCATTTTAGTGTTCGAAAATGTAATAATTTGTTCTATTATATGTTTAGGAGTACATCTGAAACTGAAAGGGGAATAATTCAGCAATGCTACTAATTACAAAACTTTGACTCTGTACTAAATAAAGACGGTATAGTTTCTAATCTTCTCCTTTGGGTTTGGATATTAAAAAACCATTGAATATTGCAGTGTCACAAGTAGCTACTCGACAGTTAATTCCTATTCAGGAACGAAATCCTCTTTTTTCATGTTTTAATGAATTTTCTCCAAACTAGTAAAACGTGTAGGCTTTTAATTCCAACCACAGAAAGCAGCGACTGAACAAAAATAACAATAGCTTCACATCGCTTCCTCATTCCAGCACCTCAATAACACTGCTGCAAACAAAACCTCCCCACACGATAAATTGTATTACAAACTATTTCCATCCACAAAGCCAAACCATTCTCTCCATCAGCGCTCGCCCAACGCCAAGCGCCTGCAGCTCCCGTGTCCATCGCCTTCTCTGACACCGCCACTCCACCTTTGGCACAGGCTGAAAGGGACCTGCAGCCACAGCACATTTAGTCCAGAGAGAGCTGGGCATAAGAAAGGGGGATAAATCATCACAGCTTTCAGTGATGAGCCAAAGGAGCCGATATGCAACTCCACAGCGTGGCAATGGCTGCGGGGATGATACGAACCACTCATCTTCAAGGGGTCCTTTTAAAGAGAGAGGCTGGATGAACAAGCTGGAGCAGCAAGATGTGCTTGTGGAGGTTTGGGGACAAAGCCCAGCTCATTTTAACACAATGATATGCAAATGGGTTTGCTTTTCCAAATACGCCCAAGCTGCTCTTTAAGACTTGTGCGTGCTCTTCTCTAGGCATTAAAATATATTCACATTCCACGTGTGAAACGCCTTGTACAGCGCGGCAGAAGCGACAGCGTGCTTAAGTGATCAAAGCACCTTTCATCGCGGCACTACCAGCGCTGACAAACAGACCTGTTTTACAAATGCTTTGGTTTATCATCTCAGCGAGAGATGACGCGTTTTCCTCCTCCATCCCCAGGCTGGATCCCGAAGTGGCACACGTCGCCGCTTACCTAGGAAGCCCTCTTCATCCACGATGATGGTGTAGTCCTCCGGGGTTTCCGTGAGGCTGAAGAACTTGCACCTGGCAAAGGCAAACAGCAGAATATGATTAGTCGCTAGACCAAGCAGGGCCTGGTCTTCCACCCACAACAGAGGTCCCTTCCCACCCAAGCTGTGCCGCAGGAAAGAGTCACGGTCTGGTGTTTATGGAGAAACCTGAGGCTTTAACAGGCCTGGATTTTATTCCTGGCTCAGCCACTCGCACTGTGTGACCCACATTCTCCACTGCCTGCCTATGCACAATGGCACTGGTAAAACACTTATTATTTTTATGACTTAGTTCTTAGTTACTTTTCTTAATTGCCACATCCCTTAAGGCTTCCCACCACAGCCCAAGAACTGATGTATTGCACCAACACAGAACAAAAGGCTTTGCTCACCCACTGATCAGTCCAACGCCCATGGTTCACATATGCACCCGTCTTCCCTATTTGCCCACTGACGTTTCTTCCCTTGTCAAGCTTTGACATTGAATCTCTCAACCAAGCACCACTATCTCTTCTTGCTGCTTCAGAGGCTTTTCCCAGCAGCACAGAACATCCCAATTCCCTCTGCTGGTCCTTGCCCGTTGCCTCAGTAGGTGCCTCCCTACCCTGAGAGCCCCAGGTGAAGAGACAAACCCAAACTTTCTCCAGCTTCTATGCAGTTGGTCCCCAGCAATAGCAGGAAGGTTTGCACAAGGTTTTGCAAGCTTGTGTTCACCTTCAGTAGCATATGCACTTGTCAAGCATCAGCACCATGTGCCGGCCGGTCCCCGACCCACGCAGCAGCACAGGGATCGTGTTTGCCAACCAAGCCACAAGGAACCTTTCCACCCTAGGAAGCTTAAATAGGATGACATAGGAAGACCCTGTGTCCGTAAGGACCAAAGAGCAGGATTTCACAGTTACACTGTAATACAATCAGATTTATCTGAGACGACATAGAGAAAATTATTTAAATAATGGAAAGATTGTTCTTAAGGTGCCCAAATTTCACAGTGTGTTCGTGCAGTTCAGCAGCAGGGACTAGAGCAGGGCTTCTGTTGAGCATCTGTGTCCCAAAGCCTTCAGGACTCCTGAAAGCCCAGAATCCCAGGTTGGTGGCTCAAGAATAACAAACACAACCATTCGCTTGATTAGAGAATCAGACTAAAAACTGGCTTGAAGCTTGTTTTTGCACTGGTTGAAAAGAACAAAGATTGCAGCTATCCCCTCCCAAAACAACGGGGAGAAAAATGAGATGGGTGCTGCCCTCCCCTTCACCTCATCGGGAAAAGCAGAAGCAGCAACACGCAGCTCTATTAGTGATCTGCCATGTAACCAACAGCGTTTCATGTAAATGCAAAGTATCAGATAACCTGCATTTAGAGACTCGTTTTCCTGGAAGCATCCGTCACGACAATCAAGCATGACATTCTCCCTCCCAGCACAGACGTATCGCTATAAAATACAGAAGTGGCCCCACCACAGCAGAAACCACAACTTAATTATTTTGTGTCATTGGTAATAGCTACTGTGACAGCCACATTTACTAACTCAACTCTCTTCAGGAATAGTGCCAGGAGAAGCAGAAAACAGTAGGAGCCCGATGCTACCTACAAGCTGGGAAAAGGGACTTCTGGGATCCTGCACCAGGTGGGTCCCAGGAGGTCTATGTAGTTATTATTTAGTGGATTAATTCCCCAGAGAAGTCACCAAATTCTTTGCGACTACTACATGACTGAGCCACAAGCATAGTGGCTGGGGAGAAGCCAGTGGTCTTAAAGGAGGAAACATTAATATTAAATAAGAAGAAAAAAAAGAATCTTTCCTGATCTGAGATGGCATTTATGGAAGAATTTTGTTCCAGAAGAGTAATACATGTCTTGTGCACACATTAACCCCAGCAGAAAAAGTATGATTGTGACAGATGCCATTTTCTTAGCACACATCTCAAAGCGATGATATTTAAGGGATATGTACAGATGAAATCCCGTAATTGCTGGCTCAGAACACATGTCAAAACCTCACATCTTCATACAGCAGCTCAAAGCCCAAACCCCATCTCACTGCAATTCTATGAAAGGTCAGCACCATAAAGCCAAGTCTTCACCAGCACAGAGAAGAGCAGTGGTTCTCGGGGTACACATTTACTTTGTTCAGGCCGCTGATGCCTCCTTTTCCCAGAGAAAAGCTAAAAATGAAAAATTGGAATGGTAAATGTGTGATAAAATATGGCATGGAAACGTTCTCTACCATTGCATGCTGCCAAAAATCAAGTCCTCAACATCAAATCTGTGCCTCGGCAGAGATACGTAAAGATCTACTTCCACTGTGAGTGCAAGTCAAAAATTACATCTTGAATCATCAATGACAGGAGGAACTCAAAGTCATATTTCTCTCCTGCACTATACCACACATGCCTCTTCCATTCAAGTTATTCCAATCATTTCTCTTCCCTCTTACACCCGTTCTTGATAAGCTGGATGCCAACAGCATTTTCTGTTATCACACTAAAGCCGAGAAAGGAAAAAAAATTGCCCTTTAATCATTTTGAGACATGAGGCAAACAGTATTTCTCTAAGTACCTGTGGAAAGCATGTATATAAGAAGAATATAAATATTTTTAGTTTCCTAATAGCCAAACCTCGGACAGATTCTTCTGGATTTCTGCCTTCTTCATGTTTCAGCACGTTTCCACTTGAGCACTGTTGCTGACTTCGACTGCCTGACAACATATGTCTTTTTCTGGCAACGCAGCAAATGTAGACCAATCTATTATTCGATTAGCTCTTCAAAACTCCAAAGCTCTCGCTGCGTATGGAAGTAATATCCGAGCTTGCACAGAGCAGGAAAGCGTGTGTAGGATGCAGTAAGAGCATCATTTCAATTGGCGAACAGCACTAAGGTCTCCATGGGAGAAGCAAGCAGGCAGGAGAGCATCTTGGTTGGCCTCCAGAAGCATCTCCTCAAGACATTTGGTCCCCAGGCCTGCCTAGATCACAAGGGCAATAATATCGGAATGAATGAATGCGACTTCCACTGGTTCTGGGTCAGACATTAAACACACACTTGTGGGAATCTTGCCGTCGGTCATTCCAAAGTTCCGCACAGACGATGATCCTTAGGGAAGCTCCAAGTCCTATCTTCTCACTTATAAGGAAACTATTGAGTTAATGGTTGCCTAGGCAGGGTAGGGTGTTGTGAAGTTGTTTGTTCTACGGAAAAGATCCTTCCCAGCAGCAGTTGGGCGCCTGGCTTCGCCACATTCAGAAACCACGGCCAAATGCCATTCAAAGCAATATGATGCCTGAAAGACATTCAAACGCAAGGCTGGAGGTAGCCCAAAAGTTTGCGAAGAAGCGGTTGAACTGAATGGGAATGAAGAAGCAGCAGCAGAAAGCTGAACTGAGTGAATATGAAAAACATAATTTGTGGGGTTTTATTCCAGGCTGTCTTCTCATTTTAGATGAGACGGGATTTGCATGCTTCACTCTGTACATTATCACGACAATATATATTCTTAGTATAGAAAGACAGTCTCATGCTAATCATCTAATTCTCAGTGATCTTAACTTCTTTGCAGTTTTATAAATAATGACAAGAGGTGGATTCCACTACGACATATTGTGAAGTGTATTTAGGAAAGCAGTGAAGAACACTTGTGCTGCTAATGCATTTTGACATATTTGTGTAACATGTTAAGTACTTTACACCATCTAATTACAAGACTATACAGTCAAATGGCACTGAAAATTGCCAACAGTGAAAATGGCTGGTGTTTTCTAAACAGCGTATTTGTTTGTTGGAATCACAGAATGGTTTGGGTTGAAAGGGACCTTAAAGCTCATCTATGCACAACTCTCTCAGCCTGTCCTCCCAAAGGAGCATCGTTGTTCATATGAGCTGTTTAAACAAACTCCACACTACCGTCCCTACCAAGGGAAACACTGAAGATGTCACAGCACCGTTAGAAATGGTGAAAGGACAGCGACAGCATTCCTTGTAGGCATTAGTTGTGCTCAGATCTGGGATGGAGACATCAGCAAATAAAATCAGGGACCGCCTAAAGAGTGACTGTGATAGCAGAGCTTCGTTCATTACAGAAAGTTAATCATTTTCAAAACCAGCGCAGAACAAAACTAACAGATTTGTGGCCAAGGAAAGCAAGTATCCATGAACAGACATAAATTCAGGGAAGTCCTACAACCGCTCTGTGCCAAAACCTCCAACACGATAACCACAATGGTCTTGATTAATCCATAATAATAATGACAGTTTAAACGAGAGATTACATTGTGTAAAGTTAAAAGGAGAGACCTTCAGTCATCTCCTCTTCTCGCTCCTTTTCTGTTGCTGGGAAAGTTATCTAAGCCTTTATTTAGACTTTGAGACAACTGGGAGCAGAATAAAAGAAAAATTATTGGCACCCTGAAGGAACAAAAGTCAAGAAAGAACACAAAAGGGTGACCTGTGATACAGAAAATAAATATGCAGATGTGCTGAAGAAGATACTGATCTAAAACACAGCTTACGGATAAAGCCAGGACACACGGCACAAATAAACAAGGATTATTCAAAAGAAGAGTCAGCTGGGAATCTACCGTATTCGCCTTCATTAAACCATTATCAAACTGTGGTTCAAGTGCTCATCAGAACAGTTGCCTGTTATCTGGACTACAAGAGCCCATGCAAATGAAAGACGAGCACTAGCTTGAAACAAACCCAACTACTAATTCTGATATGATTTCTATTTGAGTCAGACTTGGTCAGTTCAGACTTCCCAAGCTGCAGATTAAGCAAAGCTACGATATTCTAGAGTTATCTCGCAACATAACCACAGGACTGGTTTTTTGGCTCTATAAAGAGACATTTGGAATTTATTTTGCATGACTAGCAAAGCCCATGTCATGATGCTTTCACTAGTCAAAGCACAGCACAGTATTGCTTTCTAAAACTGTTACTTGGGATATTAAAACATATCTTCATTTGTCATGACAGCATTCTTTTAATACTTCCTAAAAAAACAACAACAGCAATTAGAAAGCAACATGTTACTTGTCTGGTTTATTTTTCCCCCTTCAACAGACATTCACCATCGTATTTACCAAGATTCTGTAAGAAAATCTGTTTTATTTTGAAATAAATTCTTGCCGAATGTGAAGAGAGAAGCCAAACCTACACTGAAGTAGTAGTAAGAAAATACATCCCATGAAGCAACCAAGGCACGTTACACGCTGGAACGGAGTGGAAAGCTCAGCTTACTGAAGGAAACTATATAAGGGAGATGAAAAGGTCCAAGTCCACCCTCATTAAGCCACTCCAGCTGACGAATGTGAAGGACGCCGGTTCCCCATCCCCACACGACTGCCAACAGGCAAAGAGCCTGAAGTTTAGCAGAGACGTACTGCAGGAAATATAAATGCAGCTTAAGACCATGCAAGTGTTACTGCGCTCATCTGTTACTTGTCCATTGAAGGAGCTAAACACAGAGATTTTTTTGGTGAACTCAATGAGAACAATACATAAACCAATGCCCTTAGGTGTTAACACATTTTCTATACCCAAGACTTGTCCTGGGCATAAATCTGTAGACTAATTTATTTACTGACCTGACGTAATTAAAACTTATTCTTAGCAGAGATTTTTCTTCCCGGGTGATAAATTATTTCAAATGAGCTCTGCTGCGCACATTTCACTTGGAGCATCACCACTCACCACCTATATTAGTGAATGGGGCTGAATCAAAAAGCTGGACTTGAACTTTACTGCTCTGGCTGATGTCCGGATGACGCAAGTGCCAGGTGCTTGGCAAGAATCCTTCCCTCCTCACACAAAGTCACCCAGTCACATCCAAATGCCACCTGCACTTGGGGACTCTCAGCATCCTCAGCGACCAGGGTGCAAAGCACAAGGACGGGAACCTGCAGCAGATCTGCACCGCACTTCACACCATCACGGGGGGACATCCCTTCCGTTTCAGCATTTTTCCCTGATATTTAGCGGTACTTGATACGGGCACTAATAAGGATGTGGTAGATCTGAAAGATTAACTGGTGCTCTGAAAGCAAGGGCTCTCGGTCTAAAAAAAAATCAGCTATAGCAACGTAATTTCAATTTTCCTGAAGTAACCTAAAAAACCCAAATAATTACCTCACCTCTACTTCTCATTCATAATATTTTTATCTTCTCTGCCATCTTCCCAAAAACAGGCAACAGAAGTTGAGGGAACAAGCTCTTTATAAATCAAAACTAGGAAGTCACTTCTTACAGTTTCAAGATTAACCACTTCCTCTTAGTTTGAACTCAAAAAAATGCAAGTCAGCAACAAACGTTTCATGGAAGGCACTATTCCATTTTGACACAGCTGAGCCCATCAAGTCTCACAAGTGTCCCCAGGATCTGCTTTTCTCCCCTCCAGCTGTTAATGCAAGTCATGGTTAACGTGGAGCTTTCACTAGATGGAGTCTCTCTCGGCCTCACTACAGCCCTGCTTGCGACTTAAGGAGCTCTACTTGCAATGTAAGAGCAAATTAAGGTAATTTAAGCCAAGAAGTTTATTGAATCCTGTTTTCATGTGTTCAGGGCTTTCTGGTTATTTGGATACATAAGCAAAACCCAGCTGTACAAAGGGGTCTTGTGTAGAGTTCATTAACATGAACATGCAGGAGGAGCAAGGACATCTCCTTTCAGCCCAGAGCACTTCGGGGAGAACAGAAGACAGCCCTCAAGGCCTCTGTGCACGTTCTCCTCTGTTAACCCAAAATCTGAATTTAAACAGATGTCCTCCCCTTCCTGCACCTCCCCAAAAATTTTATCAGGAACAACAGTGTAAAGGGACCGAGACCCTAACAGTGTGAACACTGTCACAGCCCTGAGACCCAGGAGATCTGAGAGTGCAGCTGACAATAGAAATACTTAAAAGCTAAAGTAGCCTTAAGTAACACCTTCCTCCAGCCGCCACAGCCAAGGACGAAAGCACAGTGACCCAGCAGGCTGTAATCACTAAGCCAGATCTTCTAGAAGTGAAAGCGCCCAGGACCGGTGGCATTTCCAGGCTCCACGGCTGGTGGGACGGGAGCAGCTCTTCCCGGGGCTGGAACCGGCGGTGACACCTCCTGGGTGACAGATCCAGCCCCAAAGGCCACGTGTGTATTTCCAGTGAGAGGTGGTGAGCAGGGGAGCCTGTGGCCATTGCTACTGAGCTAAGCCAATGCAGCAGCAAGGAGAGCTCTCTTCCCTTTAGGCAAACCCATAGATTACATCAGGAATTATTTCAGTCTGCTAATTTAGAGTGCAATGTCTTTGGAGTTACAAATAGGATGAGACAAGACTCTTATCCACTTTAAAACAGTGTTCAGAGACTCGACTCTAACACCTTGCTCCACGCTGGTCCTATGGGCCAGCCTGCGACTCAGCCTCGATTGGTGACACAGGTCTAAAACTATCCCTGTTGAGAAGTATGGGGATGGAAAATCAAACCAAACCTCATAATATTCTCATTTATTGTGCTAATGGGAACTAGATGAGCATCTCAGGCACCACTTTGCTCATATTTTATTGCTGTTCTACCTCCAGCTTTTGTTTTTTTTTTAACCAATCTATCAGAAACAAAACAATAGAGCAACAGCAAAAACATTTGAATTCCCAGACTTGCAAAAATCATAAAGCTATTTGCAAAGATGAAACTACTGGCTGATGCATAGTGCAGCGTGGCCTGTACTAACTTCCTTTTCCAAGGACAACAGTAAAAGTGCACATCACTTCTTATCCGGATCCCTTAGTTTTTTCCTTTTGGTTTGCTGCCCCCCTAAAGCATCTCTCACCATATTGTTTATAGTTGTATCACTGTTAATGACAAGGAAGTTATTTTTCAAATCTCCATAGAGGGCCAATGAATCAAAATAGCAGTTCTTTGCTTTGGGAGAGAATTCTGTAACGAAATCTCTGAAGGGGAAGCTGGGCAGTAAATGAAAAGGAAGCTCAGTTTGTGTGCATTGGAAAAGGATTCATTTATTATCTAACGATTAACTAACTGATCCAGACACACCTTTTCCTTTTCTCCCTTTGCTATCCCAGCCTGCCAGCGCTCTTAAAAGCCCTTTATTGTGAGCCAACTTACCCACACCAGAGATGCAAAAGCAATTCTTTCTTTGAAATAGTCCATCATAAATTTAAGCAGAAGGTAACCGTGCTTTAAAACCCTTTTTACAGCAGTAACAGTATCCGCTATTCACTGTCAGAGCTGAACTGACTTTCAGCGCGAGACGGAGAGGTGGAGAACAACACGGATTTTTCCTTAACCACAGAATTATCTTCTACACATCAGAAACTGAACTGAGAAACACATTGCAGATGTGGGTGCGGGACCTAAGGTTTACGGTTGAAAACAAAGCATTATTTAATGTATAACAAAGGCTCATTAATCCATTTTACCAACTGGATCCAGAAGGATCATCTTATGAGGACAACACAAACGCTGAGAAAAAGAGTAAGCCCTGTTTCCTTTCCCCTTCCAAATCAGGCACTATCCATCACTACTGGCAAGTTTGATTCTCTCGTATATTATTCCTTTAATGCCCTCTGCTGCAGAATATTGACTTTGAAATGCTACCAACAATAAAATACAATCAAGTTTTCCTAAGTGCAGTGCTGCTGCACATCCAAACCCAAATATTTGGGGTACATAGTAGCTATTATTGTGTTCAGCCAAAAACCAATGATTATTTTGTGGACAGCACTGAAAAACACAGACTGTGGAGCATATGCTTTTTATTTCAAAGATGGGAGAAACCCAGGCTCAACACAACGGAGGCAAGAGGTTCTTAGGATATCGCTCCAAGATACAAAAGAAGGAGGAAGAAACAGCAAAACTGTTGAGGACTGGAACTGATGAACTTGTTTCCCTGCAGGAACCATAAACACAATTTTCCCAGCATGGGACATAATAGTTCTCCCACAAATTACTAAAATATATTTCCAGCGCTCAATATAGAAAGCTAGATGCACAAGAAATGTTTGCAGCTTCAATGCAGGCAGTAATTGAGAACATATGTGGCAGGGAGGGGGAGGAGGCCAGAACAAGCCATTCTCCATCGAAACGGAGCGGCACGAGAAACCTTTCAGTCCGTGGAATTTTCAAAGGGCTCCCATTTGCCATAGGGTCCAAAATCTCACGTTCTAACTCCATCCAAGGGGGAACGGTGTCTGCGAGCCTGCACACCAACCCCCAATTTAATGCATATTAGCAATTTAAGAGCCACTGTTGAGCCTGAATAAATTTAAAAAAATAATAAAAAATAAGTTTCACCAACTTTGCCTTAAGCACAGAGAGTGGGTTTAGTTTCTTCTATGAACTAGGGACGCATTTACAGGAAAAGCACCTTTGACTCCTCTCATTCTCCCAGGCTCTGCTTTTGGGTCCTGCCCATCATGGGTATTAACTAACCCAGTGATCAACAAGCAAAGCAATATTTCTGCATATTCTAGCTGACATTATTTCCAAACAGCATTGTAGATGTGCCTGCAGCCAGCTTTCCATAAACCTGTAGTGTTTGCTCACAAGGACTGAAGGGAACCTTCATTTGCTTCCTTCGCTAGTGAAGCAAAAGGAAGCTGCTCTTGTGACAATTCTCCCTGGTTTTTTTTGGATGAAGTGCCCTATACATATAAGTGAAGGGGAAAATGCATTTCAATTCTTTTGAAGTCAATACTGACAATTCACAAAGTTTCAGTCTTGTTCTCTTCAGGCCGTGAAGGAAAAGCCCATGGTAAAGGTAGAAGCATCAAACTTCTTTCCAGGCCTACCAGACCCAATTAAAAACATGAGAAATCATTCAGCAAGGTTAAATTCTGTGGTTTCTGAATATTGCTCCTGCAGTCCAGGTGCCAAATCAACACCCAAACCAAAAGCCAGAGCTCCTGGAGAAGTAAAGTCTGGTGATACTGCAGAGTGGATCACGGTGTGCATCAAAACCAGGGGCATGGCCAGTTTTCCAGAGCCTTGTAGACATTTCTTGTTGCTCAGTCACTCTGAAGGAACATCACAGTCACCCCATAGGGCCTTGCTGGGTCTGTCTCGGATCCCTGCAGGGCTGTCGGTCTGAAAAGCATTAAACAAACTCAAAAGCAGCTCAGATCAGGGCCTCAAATCAATGCTCCCAACTCTCCAGACATTAACGGAGTTACTCGTTCCCTCACTGTGTTCTGGGAGATGTTTGCTGGCTGCTTTAGCTGTCTGCACCGTACCTGTAGAACCACCAATATTTGGGTTTTCACCCTTCCACGGTTTCAGCACAAGAACTGTCTCGTGCTCCCTGCACAGCACCGAGCACTATGAGGCTCAGACATCTCTAGACACCGAAGTGTGCATCAGGAATGCTGGTTCGTAAGGCTGGGAAGTTTGCTGGGTGGTAAGAAAACAGCTGCTTAGAGCCAAGGATTCATAAACTCAGTTTCCACCTAAAAATCTTACAACGCCTGATGACTGAGTAATAATATGGCAGGTTAAATACAAAGTCAATAAATGGAAATTAATGCATACTAGGGAAAAAAAGAATTAAATTCTGAATGAAGAGTGACAGGCTGTAAATGAGCTATTACTATTACCACTCAGGAAAGAGATTCTGGAGTCACCATGGGCTGTTCTCCGAAAGGGCCGAGGCTCTCAAAGGAGCTGAGAGAACAGGAATAACCAGGCAGGACCATCTCATTACCCCAAAGCACAGATAAATCCAGCACATCCCCACCTGCCACGTACTTCCTGATCAAACCACCCTAAGGCTACCAAATGGGTTGGAATTCAATTGGAAGAAACACAGACAAGGGGCCAAGAGCGATCCAAGGTGTGGATCACAAGAAGTAACAGCTCAGTGTGGGATTATGGGATTACTAAGCCAAGGTGAATAAAGAAGAATAACTCAGTCTCACAATGTGTGAAAGTGAGGCATGCCATGAATTATCTTTTAACACAAAGTTTTCCATTTTAAAACCTGCATGCTTTTGCACATACATGAGGGATGACCAGATAACAACACAAAAGCCAACAAACACAGGGAAGAGATGGGTTAAAGGAAGAAGATTTCACTGGTGAACACGGTGCCCCGATGAAATCTTCCCTGAGGGACATCTTGAACTTCTGGATCCGGAGGATGCTCCAGGGTATGTACACAGGCCCCTTTTCACTTCCCTGAGCATCACAATCAGTGCTATGGGAGACACGGTGCTGGGCAAGACGTGACTTTGCTTCCACCAACCTTGTATCCCAAAGGGTAGCACGACTCGAAGCAAGGGTAAGACAGGAAGACACAGGGGAGTATAGAGCCAAAAGTCAGGTAAAGCCTGTTCTCAAGACATAGCCTCTCCTGGCATAGCTCTCATGGTTACTAAATTTGTAAAGTATTTTTTAGAGAAGATGGACTGTGCTGGGGAAGGCGGATAGGACAGAACTGCATCAGGAAAAAGTCAGCATTTTAGTAATGGTTTAGAGGTGTCAGGTATCAGAGTGTTCAGTGATAGCTGTCAACTCAGTCAAATTAAAAAGCATCTAAAGGGCAGTAGTCTGTCTGTTTTAAAGAGGCATTTAAAGCCTATAGGAGCAAATACAGTGCATCGAACATGCTGGGAAACCCTTTGCACAAGCAGAGGTAGCAAGAAGTTAAGGTAGCTCTAAGTGAGAGCCTGAGGGCACAGACAACATCTTTCCATTTCCAATCGTCTCGGATTGGATAGACATTTTGGAAGCGAAAGGAAATTCTGTGCCTGTGGCAGGTTTTAATACTTCAACAGATTTTTCCCCTGCCCTTTCCTCTTTGCTTTAAAATGCAGATGAATCAAGTGCAGAACCATTTAAAATACCACTTTGCAGGAAATTCTAATCACCGTTTCAGTTTATGTTTGACTGCCTTGTTCATTCCCCGCTGCCGAGAAAAGAAGATGATGTTTCAGTAACCAACAGAGTCCATAAACACGTTCTCTGGAAGCAGCCAAAGACTGCAAAATAGCTGGGCCTTATGAAAGACCCAATGAGTTGTAATCATCCATTTGTGTCCTGTCCTCACAAAATGCTGTGCAGGTTAAGTATTAAAACTGATTGAAAAAAATTAAAGCAACAAAATATAACAGCTGTCAAAGATTTTACTTAAAATTGTGAAATCACTAGCTGGGATTAAAAAAAAAACCCACAACAAAACTGCACAATCTTCCTCTTGTAAGGGTTTGTGGAAGAAAAAGTACTCTCAGAACAATACAAGGCTGTATGATCAAAGGACACCTCCAATGTATGAGAACTTAATGAGTAATAGTCTTGTATCATCTTGTGTGCAGTTGTGTTGGGACTCACCAAAACCAAACCAGGGTAAGGCTGGGCAATATCAATATCCCCTCCACCCTCCTGACTCGTTCTTCCTTCCAACAAGGGGTCAAGTGGACAAACCAGAAAATACACTGTCAGATGTTGCTTTGAATTTTTATCAAAAACCAAGTTTAAACTATCAGATGACTCAAAAAGGGAAGATGAGACACCTCCAGAGAGGTCCTGAGACTCCTCGAGCACCCGTGTGTGCTCGTACCACACCAGCTGGGCTGAAAAACTCCAAAGGATTAAACTCCTGTGATGTGGAAAAATGCAACCAGCTTGGGTGCCCAAGAGCTCCAGTCTGCAGCATCAGCATCCAAGTTGGAAAGGAAATGAGTCAAAATCTCAGTCATCTGAGCCTCTAACATAAAAGGCTCTTCTGTCACCTCAGTTCTATACTTACCTTTTAACTTGAGTACTTCAACAATACAAGATTCCACGATAACAGATCTATGTAGAACGTATCTATAGCTCCAGGGGCAAGCAGAGCCCTGTGAATTGAGGAGTATGCCCAAGGCATGCTCACAACCCCTTTCCACTCAAATCCAGATTCCAAACACACCTCACAGATACAGCTGAGGATTCTCATTCATTGCCTGCATGAGTCCTTTCTGCCAATGATATTTCAAAACACTTCCAAGCATGATCATAAGACAGAAGCTTATTGGTTTATCTGGGTGAATAATCTACATTTGCCTAGTGCTTCCTAAAGAGTCCAATGAACAGTTTGTTCTACTGAGGAACCACAACCAGGACAACGACAAAAACTTCAGGCGAGATGCAGCCCTGGATTTGGGGTACTATAATGAAGAACACAAAAATATCAATGAAAGCTTATAGCCTGACTCACACAACACAATTGTCCCTTCTCCAGAGCCAGCAAACACCTGTGATTAGCAACATCAGAGAGTTTTCTCTTAAAATACATATTTACATTCCAGAAAACACTTGAATATCCTTGAAGAAGATACAAAACCAAGTACAATGTTGAACTAAGACAATCACAATGAGAACTAGAGAACATAATTATTGCTAGGCTGAGAGTAGACCTGCTAGGGAACCGCTAAACTACTATTGTCAAGGAACAAAAGAAGGAAAAAGGCTCTGAGAAAGGCACAGTTCCACCTGGCTCCTATTTGCTGCTTTTCTCAAGTAGACCTCAAAGCGCTTTCTAAAGAGAGTCAGTATCAATATCAGGTTTTATTGCATCTTGGCTTCATAGGACAAAGCACAAAAGTAGTAATTCTCCCTGGCCTCACACAGCCCGGGCAGGTCTGAACATTTTGGGCTCTTCCAGCAAGTCCTCCAGTAAAATAAACAGTTCGCAACAGCTAAAAACCATTCTTAGCCTATGCTGAGAGGGTAAAGGGAGCGCAGCCTTGGGCAAGATACACGACTTTGCTTTCAAGCCAAGACTTTGTGTTTTTCACAGCAATCAGGAACAAACCCACCAGGTATTGCTGTCTGCAAGCTCTACAGAGTGAGAAAGGGAGGAGATGAGGAACAGCACAGTCCCACAGGACCAGGGTCTGGCCCAAACCACACACACCCCGACATCCTCATCCACAGATCGACCCACGCAACAGCGTAAAAGCTGGAAAAGGAAATAACGACCCGAAAAACAAAATTGAGTCCTGTACAGAGGATGAACATGCATAAGACTCTTCAAGCATGACCAAGGATCTACACTTAATTTAGTCTGACGTGGCGCACAGGTCTCCAGCAGGATCTGGCCTCTCGTACCCAGATGTCTCCAGCAGCAGCTTCAGGAGGTTTCATGCTCCTGTGCCACGTAACACTTGGGGCATTTATAACAAAACTGTCTGGAACCGGGACTTCACTGCTGGGGAAACAGAGTGCAGGATAGTCTGGGAAAGGTAGATCTCTCTTTCAACACGACAACTTCTGTTTTGCTGAGCCTAAGGCTTTACTGTCAAGCTCACACTTGGAGATAAAGTCCGCAGGCTTTGTTCTGGCAGCAATTAATTGGCTTAGTCACCATTTTTTTCCTGCTGTCGTTGACCTATGTCAGTGAGTAAACAACATGGGTTTTCTGATCAAAGAGTGAGGGGGTGGAAGCTGCTCAAAGAACAGAAAACAATCCAAAATGAACCTCTGATCTTCGAGGCTGTTATAAATCAAGACGGGGAGCTACAGAGAAGGTGCTAGGAAACCCACTGCTTATTGCACAAGCTCTTCTTCGCTCTGTGCCAAGATTCAAACCCCACTGGAAGGTTAGAACAAAACACTCTTCTCCACAGCTATGACAGCGTGCCCAGTTGCCAAACCAAGAGTCTTCTGTGTTATTTCAGTCCAAGATACTGCATTAATATACATACAGCGTCATAGACAAGACCATCTTAAGTACAAATCTGGAGTGTTTGCTATTATTCCCCATCCGGACTATCTCAATGCACCATTCTGGTCTGTTCTGCCCACCCTGACGTCCCTTCTCCCGCTGCTGAGAGGCTCTGCTGACCAGCCCTTCCATCCCCAGCACCTTCACTGCGGGGCTGGGCTGTTGCACAGACCATGGAGAGGGAAGATGAGCAGCCACACGTTTCAGATGTAACGTCCTCGGGGCAAGCACGATCTGTTAACCTCAGCAGGATCCCGTTCCATAATTAAACACATCTGATCTTGTCACAGTAAGAGAGATATCAACTTGAAACACGGCAATACAACGATTAACATTCAGATGTGGTGCGAGTCAGAGTAGTTTGGGGGTGACTAATGTCACACAAGGGGTGTGTGAAGTCACTTATTTACATATATCTGTACAATTAAAATTTCCTTAAGTAGCAACAAAACCAAAACTAAGAAAAACATAATTGAATACTTCTATATTAAATGAACTAGGCCACATGGTTATTTTTCCCTGTAGGGTATTTCCAGATCCACTTACACAGCCCTTCACAAAAGCTTGCTGAAGACATCAATCAAGCTTCCTAATGCAGAATGACTGATTTCTCTGGCCATCAAGAATACATTTATATCTCAAAGACCGAATAAATCCAACAGAGGGAAGTTACCATTCATTTATTTGCCAGCAAGTTCTTTGCCATTTTGCCTTTTGCTCCTCTGCTAAAATGAGTACTGCCACGAATCGCAGAATGATCCTCGGACATACAGAACAGTCAATTCCTATCACATCAAAGAGTCCAAACAGCATTTTGCACCACAAACACCAATTTCACCCACGGGTTTAGGTGCTGTTCACTGTGAGTGATGATCAAGAGTCTGGTCCATGATGGAGCTGATGGAAGAGATGATCGCCCTCCTCCCAAAGACAGGCAGGGAAGATTTGGGAAAGTACTGAGAGACTCCCTATTTTGGACCTGGTTTTAAAGAGAACAGCAGTTTTAATGCAAACACACTGTGCCACTTGTCCCTTCCATATGAGTTTTTGAACTATCAGCTAATTTCTGTAAACTATCAGAGCTGTAGTTTTCAAAGAGATTTAACTCATGTAAGGTTCATTAAAAAAGATGCTGGACAGAAGAGGAAAGCTTGTGTGCAGCAGCACTGAAAGGCCATAATGCAAGAACAAACCTTATTAGACAGCAAAGAATCCCCAAGGGGCATGTCCCAACCACAGGAAACCTCAGCGCGCACACCACCAGACCCCAGAGAGCCTCGCTGCAAGAGAAAGCCAGAGAAAACCGGCTTTGCTAGTTTAGCTGCTCATTTTCAGAGAAGTGCGGCCCGGGCATGCTTTATGATGCTGAGTACTCCTTGGCTTAGAAACTCCACATAAAGCTGTGGTGTTTCTTTATATCAATTGCCTGAAGGGGCTGGAAAAGCCAGTAGTGAGAATCTCCAGCTAAGGGAAGAGCACACAGGCTGTGCTGCTGCTGGGAGAAAGCTGTGCCTGGGCTGGGGACACAAATACGTTAATGCCACCAAACCAAACAGGAACCAGACCTGACTCAAACCCACCAGCCTACACACAGGCACCCAAACGTCCATGTAGCAAACAGGGTCTGTCCCCACGCTTGCTCTGGAGACATGGCCATGAGCGAGGGGCATCTCTGGCCCAGGACAGGGCTCAGTCACCCCAGGCCTTGCTTCCCTCCCGGAGCTCCTCCATCATTTTGGAAAAGCTCTCCATCTTCTTCAAGCTCTTCTCTGCTAAGAGCCAGGGGCACCCAAACCCAGCTCTGCGATTTTGGAGAAGGGAAGGTAAGCCTGAGTATGAGTTTTTGAAGGCTGAGGACTGGTAAACTTTCATTAAAGCAGTCTAAAAGTTCTCAGTTACCTCAACATCTGCCTATATAAATATAACATTTCTCTCAAAGCCAACAGTGGTCTGTTTTTATCTTTGCTATGCTTTGATGTCATTGCCCAGAGGGCTGGAAATGCTACTTAGCAGCATCACCACAAAAGCGTAGGTAGCAGGATCTTCGGCAGCCATAGCTGATGACTCAGGAATCCAATATAATTCAGCTTTCACTTCTGGCTGGTTCCGTTACCTGGATTTTCAGCGCACTGCAAAACCTGTACAGGGTGCTGAGTATCTTCTCCTTGGAAATGGCCACCTCTACCCTGACATGGTTGAAATAATTTCAGGTTTCAGCATTACATATTAGCTACAAGCCACTGAGCAAACAAGGCTTGAGGAGAACCTCCCAGAAAGGAGACTGGGGGAAGCTGTGTTTTAGTCATTGATATAAGGGGAAAATCAACTTAGAGCTTCTTCTGCCTCACCGACAGCAACACTTTTCCACAGTTTCTTACCAGCCAGCCAATCTCCAAACTAAAACCCAGCAGCCAGACTTTCAAAGGTAGGCAGGGCTCCTAACAGCACAGACTGTGAAGCTGCCATAGTATCAGCCCCATCAAGAGAAATGGAAAATGAATCAGATGCTTTGATAGCTCTGAAAACCCGTATGAGTAAACGAAATCCCTTTGCACGTTCAGTGCTTCGTCTCACCCTGTAAACATGGAGAACTTCTGCTTCCCACCCACGGCGCTGCGGCACCAGAGGGTCTTTCCCAGTTAGATGAGAAGGGACCTCACTGGGGTTGTTACCATCTCTAGACCCAGCGCATCACCGAGCACTGGCAGCAGGTTGGGGGAAACCCTATCTAAGCAATCCTTGCTGTCAAAAAAGCCACATAACTTCGATAAACTCTCAGTAAAGCAGAGATCATTCATGTTGAGCTAATCTGGCTACGGCACAGCTCCAGCTCTCTTCCAAGCTGGTAGGAGGCAGAAGACACAACAAGCGAGATCAAAATGAGCTTGTGGTGCCAAACGCTTTCATGCTACACATGGAACAGAATGTCATCCTGCACTAATTTGTGCTATGGTTTCTTATTCATTCCTCTGCATTGGTTTCAGATACACTCAAGCTGCAGATCTTTAAATGGACATGCTAAATATAAGCTACGGAGCTGACTGACAGTTTTATTTTTGTCTTTTATTTAAAGACACGACTGAATCTAGTATTGATAGTTTTCTCTCAGCACCCATGTTTGTCATGAGAAATTCCACTCCTCAGCAGGTAAGGGAAATGTCACTCATCTTCCTAAGAAAAGAAATTGCATCTGTCTTCGATAAACACCACTTACATCCTCCTGTATAAATTGGCATCTGCATCACTACACATAAATATACCAGTTATACTAATGCATATATAAATGATTTACAATATTCCTCTGTTTTTACTAGTGTAACAACCTTTGGGTCCAATCAGCCCTTTGGTAAAACCCAGAAAATCCCATTCCCAAGAAAGCACAATCTCCTCTGAATCACTCATGGGTAGTATTGCAAATTTGAGCCTACAGGAATTACTTGAGCAAACGATTGTGAGGAATCAGCCAAATCAGTCTTCCTAGTTTATCTTGTTAGTCCGCTGGATTTGGGGAAGACAAACTTAGGCAGCACACGGCACCAAAGATGCTTTTCTAGGCCCTTTGTATAGAAACCCAGCACAATAAATGGAGCGCTCGCCAGAGACAGGAAACTCAAAGGAACAACAGAAAACATCTTTGGTTAGTAAGGGACATGCTTCACCCCACGTATCACACGTGCTACAAGACTAATCCACTTTGTCAACATAGGCCAGCATCTACTTCTGCTACCAAGCATATTTATTTTGCGTTTCACTTAAAGCAGCTTTATCTTTCAAGCTACACACCACAAAGACAAGAACACTCTCAATACCACAGTTTCACGAATGCCAGCCCTCCAAAGATGGGTTTGAGGCCCGAAAGGAGACATTGTCCTGACTAATCTTTGTCCTAGCACAAGCCAGAGATTTTCGCAGAGTTCAAAACATGTATATAAAACAGAACCTTAAGTGTGGGTAAACAACTGCACACACATACAGGTGCTGAGGTCTCTGGAACAAAGTCCTGTGGTTTTAGCGAAGAAAAGAAGGCCAAAAAAGATACTTTTCCATGTTAAGATGCCTTAGTGTGTGTGAGGGCTCTTGTTCTCGAGAGGCGCACGCGAAGGGCAGGCGCGTTCCCTTGGGAAAAGGCCAGCTCCCCTAAACCGCCCTGCAAAATAAGAATGCAGCGCTCGCTCCTGCATTCCTCCCCAGCTTTATGGCTATGATTGAAAAGGCTTTTTTCTCTCAAGCACAGGAGTGGGCAAATTACGACCTTCAATTTCTGCCTTAGATATAAAGAACATGTCTGAGAAAGCCCAGTGTGAAAACCGACAGAGCCACAGGAGTAGAAACACGTACGTGAGTGCACATGGTTGTTCAAAGGGCCAGGACAAGCCTGGATCTTTACCTGCACCTAACAGGGAAGAAATCGAATGGAAGTGGCAGCACGGGGACTCGGGGCTCTCCGGTGCAGCTCATGGCTTCAACGTGAATTCACTGCGGTATTTTTGAGCTGGCTGCTGAAAATCCTCTTCCACATATTTTTTTTCTTTTCCCAGGGAAAATAAGAGTAGAAATAAAGCACATCACCCTCTCCGGTGTACTCTGAGCTTCCCAGCTGCGGTGAAGCACTGTATTCCATAGGCAAGGCTTTCACCCAGCAGCAGTAAAGGAGCCAATTCATTTTATTTCCATATGATAGTTCAGTGGATGTGGTAAAACACTACAATCATGGAGAAAAGCCAGAAAATATAAAATGCATGCAATCAGGAGTAACACATGATGGCTTCTGCTACTACTACCACAGCTGGCTAAGGGTTTATGACAAGCTATCTATTCAGGACTTTAATTCGGCTCTCACAAAGTTTGCAATCATCCTTAAAATTCGTGAGAATAAAGTGCACTGAAGTGCCCAAGCATGTGGAAGAGATAAGAAGTATTCAACAGTGGACATATAAGAGCTTATGGACATGCTCTGTGTGTTTATATACCTGTTCCTCAAGATGCCGCTTCTTTACGTTCAGCTGTCATTTATGGGGGAGTTGTAGAATACTCCATCTCAAAACACAAGCAGTTGCCAATGCATATTAATGAACATCAGCGCTGTCAAACGGGCAGCTGTGCAACTCGCTGATGTTCAGGATTTCGAAGCACAGAGGTAGGTGGCTTTGCGCACATATTATTCAGCTGCCCAGGGAGAAAGAACAAACAACCCATTGTGTCCATCTGAGAAAGAAAAAACCAACCTGCTGTGGCGAAGACAAATGGGTTTTTAGTAATGCTGCCGGGGACACTGTTGATGACAAATGCTGAATTCTGGCTTGAATGTGTGGGGTGGGAAGATTAAACGTGCTCTGCCATTTAATAAACTTTACACTAAGCTCTGTATTTCTCTGCCTCGCTCCCTTATCAAAAGAATGAAGCAACTTATCAGATATTTCCAGGCATGCTTCAGATGTTATTACCAACGTAAATTATATCAGCTGCCTCTGCTGCTAGAAAAAGAAATAAAAGGTGAGACCTAGGTCAGAAGCCCATAGTTTGGAACAAGTACTGTCACAAAGTTAATTCCTTTTGTTACAAAACCAAAGGCAAGATTACACCTAAAGGGTCATATTTTAGCCATCAGATAATTTCAACAAGTGTGGAGGCAAGAGGAGCAAAGCCTTAGTGCATTATTAAACCACAACCAAGTACAAAGAAATCCAGTTAATCTGGCCCCATATTGTCCCTGTGTGTCCAGACAGTGTCCATTTTATACCAGCAACACTGATATTGCTGACACCCTGCCACAGAATTGGGGGAGTACCAGGGAAAGCAATGCTCCCCATGATTCATTTACCAAACTGTGGCAATTTGATGTTGCACCATGATACCAAATTTGCAATTTTTTTTGGCTTCTCAAATCTTATGACTGCCTCGTTGCTGATATATCTAGAAACAGATGAAGTTATCAGGTAATCTCACGTCATTAAAAAAAAAAGCCCTTTTAAAATAAAAAAGCTAAGCTAGACTTCACAGGTGTGGGGAAAGGTCCTGAAGCATTAACCCGCAACTCAAAAACAAGATGCCACATTATGTGTACATGTGGAGATGTGATGCACCTTGAATGCTGCAGGTTGACATCAGCACAAAGGGACAGACGCCCAGGTAGACACTGGGATATCAGCCACCAAAACCAAACCAAAACACACAACAAAAACAATATATATATTTGTAAAAGGTATATAACTGGACCAATATCCAGGGAACGTCCAAAACTACAAGCTGGAGTTAGAGGTCAGCTACAGAGGAAGAGTATCATCAGTATCCCTGAAATGCTCATTTTCCATCAGAAATTGCTTCAACAAGAATCAAGTCTTTCGCTGAACAGCCCTAATTCTCATCTCACACCAAAGAGCACGGAGGGCAGAGAGCAAACACTAACATGTCCCCATGGAACAACTAACGCATTCCCTGACCACCCACCGACACCACCATGTCCACGGCACTTTCACCATTTACTAAATAATTCCTTGAGTGAGTATTCAACCAGCAGTGGAAATTTGGAAAAGTGCTTGAGGATATCTCTTCCTTTTAAATGATGTGAAGATCTTCTGAAGGTGAACACTATATTAATGGAAGCAACAAATCTACATGAGTCAAAGTACTTTCCAAGGTAAGAGGAGTTTGATGTCCAGACAGACACACATGTACATACTGAAAAAAAACCTGCAGAGAGAATTAAGCAGTTGTGTCCATAAAGGAGAGCAACGGGGCAAAAATAAACAAGAGGGGGAAAAGAAAGAGGCAAGAGATGGAATAAGGGTTTTCAAGCACATTCAGTTATGGCTTTAAAATGTTAAGTATTGCATGTTGTTGCAAACAATAATGCTCTGTTGTACTTGAGTGTAGTGGCAGACTTTGCCTCCACACTGAGCATCCACGTCACATCCAACTGCTCACCTCTTTAATTGCAAAGGGGGAGGAAAATAATGAAGGCATATGTGAGGGCATCTGAGAATCCTGCTGCTTCACAAAGCCTATTATATTATATTATATTATATTATATTATATTATATTATATTATATTATATTATATTATGTGCTCACCTGTACACTGTGTCTCTCAGAGCCATAACTTCTCTGCTCCTGATTAACAACATCTTCCCCACAGATTGTGCTCCAGGTGAGTTCACCAGGGACAGTCCTGTCTGACATAGGCACCCAAAACTTGGGAGTCTCTCCCTGTCCTCTATTGTGAACGGAGTCAGAAGGGTTCTGGCAGGATAACACAGTGTGAGGAACGGGGACATCTTTAGTAATTTTATTGTGCACACCGTGAACACGAATTTTGTCACCAACTTCAATGGTTAGGCCATTGTGGGGGTAGGAGGAAATCAGAAGCAAAAGCTCAAGATCCACTGGGCTGGAACAATCCTGTAGAATAAGATGAATGCAATAGGCAGGTATGAGCCCGCCACACTCATAACTCCTGAGCATCAAATCACCACCACTGCTTTAACACCACTGGGGTTCACATCTGACTTGCCACCCTTACAACAGCAAGGAAGAAAGAGTTAATTTCCCATAAAATTTATATCTATCAGGAACTTTTTCCTCTCTCAACCCTGCTTAATTTCTACCTATCCATTCATGATCCCCTGCCACACAAGCTCAGGCCAGCATTTTCACTTCCACTACCAAGAGATGGGCAACTACATCAGCTTGCAAGTCCCTCAGCAACTTCCAAAGGGCTGTTTCCACCAGCTGGAGCTGCAGGGGCTCAGCACCTCTGTACAGAACAACCCACTCGGCATTTCAACGCAGATGTGGCCATTTGAACACTTCCACGTGAAAATTTGGTTCTTTAAACACTCCAGTAAGTAAAGGCAAATAGCAAACGGCCATTGCAAAACCAGCCACGGGTGGCCAGGGATGCCCTTGGTTCTCAATGTTCCCAAATAACCCTGTACATAGACCAGAAGAGATTAATAATTTCACTGTGTTCACACTCTTGGCCTCCCAAAGGCACGATGTAGTTGTAGCACTGTTCTAAACAGTGCAATAGATTCCCCCGTAACTGATGCTCTTACTTTATAGTGCAAAAGGCTGTCTGATGAGCCCTTAACCCCCCTAAATTGCCTCCAATAATTCATTCGGTCATTTTCAACATCTCAGATGGGGAAATCACGCTGTACTTAGTAGTAAGCAGAAAATGTTAATGTTTAGCATAAGCCCTCTAGATTTCCTCTCTGCTCTGCACAGACTCAAAGACAGTTCTGCTCGTGTGCTTACAGCAGTATGGCCAAAGGAAATGCATTCAGAAAAAACAGCCTTAGTCTCTGTAACTGCCGCTACAGCCGACACACAACATTTGGATCTCCTGAGGTGACAAGAACCTGAGGAATCTTTCTATACTACAGTAGCAACCCCAAGCCTGAAATACAACATATTTCTATGGTCATCAGAACTGTACTATCTTATTTTGTGAACTGTCCTTGATGCACTTACCCTCACAAGACTGAAGGGAATTCCACCCCTCCCCTCAGGTTTTACAGATCAAATCTGAGAATTCAAAGCCGCCTGCACTATCGCTCTATGTTTCTTGCGTGATCTTGCACCAATCTCCTTGCTTTGTGAGCTCCCTTTCGCATCTAGCGCAGAAAAACAACGTGAGAAGGGCTGGTATTATGACACTGTGCCAAAAAGCCCAGAAGCTCTGGTGCCAACCGAGTAGGCTGAACGCTTTCAAGGATGGAGTCAACGGAGTGCAGCACAATCACTAGAAAGCAATTAGAAGACAATGAAGTTTGATTAAAAGAAAAGGCAGCAAGACCACACTACGCAGAAGTACATAGGTACCGCTGGACTCAGCCCGTGTTAACAACCCCCATCAGCCTGGTTTTTAAAGTGAAGAATTGCAGGGATGCCAAACAACCAAGGAGAGCAGCAAGAATCAATTCAATCAGACTAGAGAAAAATCTTTATAATCACTCAAAAGTCCAACTTAAGCAAAAACCTATCACAGTAATACAGCAATGCCTTCCCCAGCCTGCGGAGCAGAACTGAACCCATCCACAGCATCCATCCTCCTGCCCTCCCCACTGCAAGGGAACAGAGGGGAAACTGAGCTGAACCTCACTAGAGAAAGAACCCAAAGAGACTGCCAGATCTCCATAACCAGGCGCTTGCCCACGTGCTCACCTTTCACAGCTAAAGTCACCGCTTTAAGGAACACACTGCACACATCAACATCCAGACTAGGCACTAGCACGCACAAAAAAAAGAGAGTTCCTGCGTTTCCATGGGGATGGCGGTGATTAGATACTTAGCGGCGGTAAGATAAGGCAGGACGCACGGTCAGCACACCAATTCCCGGACGGCAGAACAGCCACAACACCTAAACGCCGAGACAACCACGACACGACAGACGGCAGGTTTCCATTCAGGCTTTAATGCTGAGGCAGTATCTTCCGCAGAGCAGGAGCTGGTGGAGAAGGTTCCTGCTATTTCACGTCTTGAGATCAGACAAGCGATGCCTTAACTCCTCCCCGGATTTGCCTGTTCCAGAAATCCCAGCGGAGGAGGCCCTGCCACATCTATAGAAGCGCCAGTCCCACGACTCCTCCCTCCCAATTTCGGAGTGCCAGAAAAGCACCACCGGCCCTCACCACTTACACGTGGGACAAAGAGGCAAAATGCAGGGGCTGGCTGGGGACACACGTGGCAGACACAAACACGGGATGGTGCAGGAAGGGGGACATAGCGGGCGACCAAGCACTGTTTGCTAAGGACTCCCCACAGCGCAAAGCAGATTTTCTCTGCTGAGCCCCATGTGCCAAGTTGCAGGCAGAACCCAGATGGAGCAGACACCTCCTCATTTGGGAACTGGGCACTACAGGGCTGAAAAGCCCTAAATAGAGACAAAGCGAGAGAGTTTCTTGCTGACCATGATGCCTGGCAGGGCAGCAAACACCTCCCAGCACCAGCCAGCGCTGCAGGAGCATCCTCAGATTGGCCATTAAAACCTTGACTATGTTAGACCTCCAGTGTCATTCCATGCTCAAGAATAGAATAAAGGAGAGGACTGCAGCAAAATTAATAAAAATATAAAACTTTTCTACCAACTGAAATACATAGAGGCCACTCCTGCACATGTTTATGTCAATACTTCTGCACCGTAACCAGTCCGGGGCAGAGCTCAGCGGCTGGATCCTTACACAGCTGCACTTTTGTGCTAATTCCTTTATGAAAGCAAACAAGCCATTTATAGGCAACCCAAATGCACACAGACACACAGAAAAAGCACGCAGTTAGAGAGGCCTTGATAAAATTAAACTCCCCAATGAATTTCAACTCTATTCCTTCAACAGCTTAATAAACAGCGAGCTTAAACTACTGGCAAAAACAAAGTCATTTGACTGGTCACTGAAGTACATTTCTATGGCTTATGTAATTATACCCCCGTGGCAAAGCTTTAGCATTTGAAGTCCTGCTTAAAGGGAAGAAACTAAAAAACAACCCACTACTGTATGCTGGCCCAAAGGTTTCAGTACAAAGGTCTATGCTGGCAAATAGGGAAAAACGGGGTTGTGAAGGCTGATGCCTCAAACATCCACACAGGCACGATGCAGCACCCAGCATCACTCACCTGGATTTTCAACAGCCTATTTCATATCACTGCCCGATACTCAGCAATGCAGGGCATGCATCGTCTGCAACCGTATTTTACAACTAGATCTTCACATCTCCCTGAAGCAAACGGCTGTAAATTGTAATTAGCGCCATTGCTTTCATCTTTGCACATGGAAGCATGGAGAAGACCAACTTCCAGAGCACAGATCAGAGCCAAGTTTAACATTCATCTAGATGCCACAACTGAGCTCAGCTCAGACATCCCACCTCTTCACTCCCATATCCACTCCATAGAGTGTAACGCTCCTGCCATGCATCTGCACTCCCACTACTTGAAAAGGAAATTTGAAGCAGCTACACAGCAAATTTAAGAGCTCCTGAATGAGGACGGTGACCCCTGAAAACAGCATCAGGAGAGCATGGATCTGTTTTATAAGACAAACCAGGCTTTACTGCAAAATCAGAAGAGCGGCAAATCATGTGAACTCTGAAATGTAAAGTGTAAGGCCCAAGTGGCAGTTTCATCTCTCAATTCAGGCCCCTTTCAGTGCCAGTATCACACTGGACGTGGGCTTCAGGGGCTGGAGGATGAATGACTCTGGACAAGTTTCCATGACCATTTTGCGATGCTCCCCCAGAGTAGGCACATGGCAAGAAAGGTGCTATGAAACCAGGACAGCCAGCAATCCTCAGAAACTGATGTGCTGAAACAACGAAACACAGACGCACAAGCAACAGGCCAACAAGGATGAGGAGTCTGGATAGTACCATCTACCCACAAACTGCCCAAGGGTTCATGCTGTACAAGCTTTGCACCGTGGTAGATCCCATTCCTCAGATAAGCCCTTTTCACAAATTCTCGGTCATTTGCCAGGTAGTTCCTGCCACACAAACCAGGAAATAAATTATATATATATATATATATATTTAATTTTTTAGGAGTACTTTTAGGGGACTCTAAAGAACCTTTTGGTCAACTGCAGGCGATGGCTGCACATCTCTACCCCAGCTGGCAACAGCCCTTTGCTGACAAGCAGCCAAGGCACAAGGCAGTTGTCAGCTGCACAGCCGCCGCTCACCACTTTCCTTCCCAGACTACAGCTGTCGAGTAGTAAATATCAGCATAATTAGAAAAGAAGGAGAAAACACACAAACAAATCTACCCAACCAGGCGACAACAGCAGCGCTGCGAGAACCCCGTCCTCAAGTCAGCTGTGTTCTTGGCTTGCTGGCGATGCCCTAAGGCTGCGCTGGAGGACAACAAGCTGGCAAAATAGGAGATGTGTTCCACATGTCCCCTATGCAAAGCTGTGACATTAGTGATCTCCTTATCTAGACACAGCAGGAAAAGGTGAAGAGAGAAGGACATTTATCCTGCTTTGCAGACAGGGAGAGGAGACACAGAAATTAAGGCCAGAAAGGCCTATACTCAGTGGTTTAACCAGG
Organism: Nesoenas mayeri; assembly: GCF_963082525.1. Lineage (NCBI taxonomy): Eukaryota > Metazoa > Chordata > Aves > Columbiformes > Columbidae > Nesoenas > Nesoenas mayeri. Next base: position 9,107,737 of record NC_137569.1, on the reverse strand, counting down.
CAGGCAGCCCCTCAGCTCCAGCAGGACAGGGAACTGCTGGAGAGAGTCCAGCGCAGCCACCAAGATGCTGCAGGGAGTGGAGCATCTCCCGTGTGAGGAAAGGCTGAGGGAGCTGGGGCTCTGGAGCTGGACAAGAGGACACTGAGGGGGAACTCGTTCATGGGGATCAATATGGAAAGGGGCAGTGTCAGGAGGATGGAGCCAGGCTCTTCTGGTGACAACCAGTAACAGGACAAGGGACAGTGGGTTCAAACTGGAACACAGGAGGTTCCACTTAAATACGAGAAGAAACTTGTTCCCGGTGAGGGTGTCAGAGCCTGGCCCAGGCTGCCCAGGGGGGTTGTGGAGTCTCCTTCTGTGCAGACATTCCAACCCGCCTGGACACCTTCCTGTGTAACCTCATCTGGGTGTTCCTGCTCCATGGGGGGATTGCACTGGATGAGCTTTCCAGGGCCCTTCCAATCCAATTCTGTGATTCTGTGAAACATCACACAGCCATTCGCACACCCTGCCCCCGAGATGGGGAGAGAATCAGAAAAAAAAAAAAAAAGGTAAACCTTGTGGGTTAAGATAAACATGGTTTAATATGACAGGAAGGGAAGATAATTATAATGATAGAATACATAGAACAAGGAACACACAACGCAGTTGCTCACCACCCATCAACTAATACCCAGACAGCTCCCAAGCAGCGGCTCCCCCGGCCAGTTTTTCCCCCAAAACATATAGTGAGCACGATGTCATATGGTGTGGAATGTCCCTTTGGCCAGTCCAGGTCTGCTGTCCTGGCTGTGTCCCCTTCTCAGCTTCTTGTACACCTGGAATGGCCTGAGAAGTTGAAAAGTCCTTGACTACTAAGCAACAACCAAAACATCAGTGCATTATCAACATTGTTTTAAATCCAAAGCACTGCACTACACCAGCTACTAGGAAGAAAATTAACTCTATCCCAGGCAAAACTGGGACATTTGGCTTCAAGAAGGTTTTGCTGCCCAGTGATGGGCTGTTGCTCTTGAAACCTGGGAAGCAGCTGCAGAGACAGTATCAAAACTCAACAACAGAGCCCAAGTCCCACCCCAAAGATTAACCCAAGCCCTCCCTTTGCAGCCCACAGAAGCACGTGGAAGGCCCTGTATGTGGCCAACCAACAAAGCTCAGTTCCTGCCAACATGCTTCCATTCAGTCCTTGACATGCTCCCTGGGCCAAGACGGCTGCTCCCTCCAGAATAGCTGCACCCCTCACAGATTTGTTCCCACTAAAGGCACCTACTATCATTGAAGGAAAAATGAAGAAAATGGGGAGGTAGCAGGAGACAAGGTTCCCATCCCAGGGAAAGCCTGGGCAGCTGCTCGAGCAGAGGGAGGCAGCGCTCCGACCGTCCCTGCTGCGCGGGGAGGACACACGGGCAAGACATGACCGCAGGGATCCCAGGGCTGCCTTTCCACCTCCAAACCAGTATTTTAAGTTACAACGGGAGAAAATGGCTACTTTTTGGTACAAAATTATTTAGTTATGACAATAAATCCCAGCTGAGCCATAGAGGAGACACACGAGGAAAGCAATTTTTCCTACCTGGGTAGTGAATGAACTGTGTAATTCTACGCTCCCCCCCATAGGTGTGTTGTTACACATTTAAGCAGTGTTGCTACAGCGCAGTGATTACAGCTCAAATACAGTATTTGTATTTATTGGTGCACTTCCAAAAGTTGCACCGTTATAGGGAAACCATAAACTATTCTGTGATCCTATGGACACAGATGGATTTCCCTCTGAACAGCCCGCAGGTCTTGTGCTGATAATAATGAAAGACTATGTATGGATCAGATGGCTACAGACTGTTGTGAAGCTTCGCACATTAAACACTCCTACAATTAAGCGCTTGCTGCCACAGACTGCTTGGGCTGAAGGATGGAGAACATCACACCATAGCAAAGGGAAGCGATCATTTCTTAAAACGATCTAGCTGCCACTCATTCGCTTAATCCACATACTAAAAGAGACTTCCAGCTATCATCTGCAATGCATGTCTGCTTACACGTAACATCACCCCACTGTCACCCGGTAATAAATACAACTGCACAGTAACCCATGTTTTCTTGCAACCTGAGCTACCAAAAGCAGCTGCCTTCCCTTCCCTCTCCCAACACCACCTTGGGTTTCCTGATTCTCTTGGAAACCTAACAGGGCTTTTATTGAGCGAGCTGGCATTGCGTAGCTATAAACATGAATTCTAACCCTACCTCTCTAAATATTACTTACAAGGTCAACATCTCTCATGTACCCTTCAACCTGCCCTCCAAAGCAAACAACAAACACAAACTTTCTGTAGCCGCTTCTGAGTTTTTGGAAGCTACCAAGTGTAAAATTAAGATACCACCTAGTTGTGTACTCTGCATAAATACCTTTGGCTGTCATGAAGTGAGAGGAGTCGTATTCAGGGGTACCTCAATGCAGCTTAAGTAAATAAGGGTAAGATTCCTACTTGCAAACAAAGTGGGAGCAGACAGACTTGGCAAATTCTTGCTCACAGTCATATCTTTATCCCTTTTCTTCATCCCCTGAAATGTTGCTTGTTAACCAGACAATAGAGGGCATGTTTTAGAAGCCCCATCATCGCACACCACCTCCATTTGAACAATTCTCACTTGGTCTGTAGCGATACAGGAACGGCAGGGACACCTCAGTCCTGTACCTTACTGCCACCAGGGTGGGAAATGGACTAAAAGCCACCAGGAACACAGACAGAAGAAAAGGAAAATGCTGCAGCAAGCAGGAGATAGGGGGGTATGATTAACCTAAAGCCAACTCTGTTTTTTGGGAGTGATGAAGGAAGAGTAAAGTCTCAGTAGCAAGGTGCATGGCTGGGGCTCGGCTCTGCACATCTCACCTCTCCCTCTGACGGGGAAGGACATCCCAGTGCAGTGAACCAGGTCAGGTTAACACCTTCAGTCTTGGTTTCCCAGATCTGGCCACACTTCTGTCCATTGCTGTGTAGCCTCATTTTTTTCCAGCACCTTCAAACCTCCTTGGATAAACCCTCTACACAGACTGTTTTATCCCATCCTCTACACTCGGGTCAAGATCATGTAGAGAGTCACGGATCCCCCCTTTAAGTCCCCTTAAAGCTGCGTTTAGTCTCGTGTGCCACGCCAGAGCTCACGAGCCTGGCAGAAAGAGCCAGGGCCAGGTTGTTCTGCAGTGGGTTTGACCCCTCTTGAGTTCATCACTTGCCTTGTTTTATGAAGCACAGAACTGCTTGTGCAATGTTGTTTCGGTGAAGAAATACTCTATTATTTATGGCACGTTTTTTCAGGGAAATATATATTCAGGCTCGAGTATAACCTTAAAAGTAGGCTGAGAGTCCATCAGGGAGTACGAATGAGTTGAGCTAATGACTCGCTCAGATTCAGCCTCTGCTTCCTGCAGTTTATTGAGGGAATGTGCTGGTCCTACAGCACAACACAGTATTGGAGCATTTAACCTGCACACATTGCTGCCTCCCTGCAGTCCACGCACAAGTATTCTGGGATAATACATGGCTATAATAAGAGGTAATTAATCAATAATCTCTCCTTCCCAGGTCCTCAAGGAGGATTTACCCAACTCCCAGGTAAATGAGGCAAGACAGAGCACGTCTTGTTGCCAGAACCAGCCCCTCTCTATCAAGTGCTAGACACATTAGCTGAAAAACAAATTAGAGCATGTTAAAACACTTACTGAAAAATAATCCTAACAGTATCACAAAGGTAAAAATAATTCAATGTTTTGGTTAAACACTGAAAACAGAACCAAAGTCTGTGAGATCACTCTGTGCATACTAAATAGTACTTTATTTTTAAAGCATACTAATGGAGCAAAAAGAGAAGTGATTTGAATTGGCTCTTCAATCACACAACTTAGCCTGTAAATAACTATCAAACAGCATCTGGACAGAGGTAAAGGTCAGCATAGGAGTAAGTGGGGTTTTTTTATTCAGTGTTAAAATTGGTAAGATGTATCATTAATACTTGAATTTCAAAAGCCTGACCATGGACTGTCAGTGATTTCTGCGCTTCTGCAACAGGCGCTTCCTAAGAAAAGGATCTGGCTGCCACACCAACTTTTGGCCATGAAAAGCTGGAGGGGGGGAAGAAATACAAAAGAAAGAATAGAAGAAAAATAAGGAAGGAAATTTGCAGCAAGGCTCCTTCATTTAAAATGAAGTGCGGTAGGATAAGCTGCCACCATGAGTTTTTTAAAGTTAATTGCTTTTTTCTTTCAATCTCCTTCACAGTGCCTTCAAAGGGAAAGCAACGTACATCTTAACTTTTCCAGCACTAAACTTCAGTTCAGACTTCCTCAGGAAAACACATCACAAGTTATTTATATGAACGAAAAAGCAAAAAATCCCCAAATTACTCATTTCTTGGCATTCAGATAACAGGAATCCTCTAGGGAGATAAAACTTCAGCTTTTGCACAAATAGATGCCTGTTTAAGAAGGTAAAGCCCATTGCTCTGGACAGCTTGTATTAATTTCATTTTTATTGTTACTCTTTGATGCCAAAAGACATTCTTCCGGAAGAATTATGTACTTGGATCACTAAAGCCAACAACATCTTCACCGCTGAGCGCAATGAAAGCAGGATCTAGGCCGCGGCGCTGCGCATATCCATGTCCAGTTATTTTGAGAACATAAATTAACACTGAAGCATCCATCTGGCATAACAGATTGTTTGGTGCACTTCGTCCCCTGCTAATTAATCGATTAGCTCCGCTGGGTAACAAGAGAGTGTTCCGCCTGGTTCTCCGGTTTCGGAGGACGGGCTGAGCGCAGACTTGACAACTAAGGGCTCGCACCGGCCCCGGGCATTTTAAAGCCCTTTCAATGACAGTACAGCAGGCAGGGAATTCCTTGGCTGAAAGTTCTTTTGGAGAGATGGTTAAGTTTATTGGTTAAAAACTGTCCTTTTGTGAAGGGTTTGCAGGCCTTAAAGCTCTTCTGATTGGACGATAGGGAGAAAAATAACTGACGAATTTCCCATAACCACCTTTCCCCAGCCCTCCTGTGCTGCAGCGATGCCTGAGGGAACATCTCAAGGCCTTTTGCTTGTAAAAACCACACTTGTCCCCAGATTTAAGCCCATGAGAGAACACCCCGCTTGGGATGGAGCCAGCCAGCAGAGGACCACGCTGCAAGCGCAGTCATCGCCACAGGACGGGGAAGGACACTCCTGTGTAACCTCACTCCTCGCCCGAGCCACCACCCCGAGCCTTAGGAAGGCTTGCTGAAAGCCGAAAACAAACTTCCACGAGTCTGCAGATGCGGCAACCTTAGGGGATTTGCTTGATGCATCTACATATGCAATATGGGAGGTGCTTTGGTAGGAAACCGTAGAGCTTTTGCGGCAAGAATAAAACAGAAGTTAGGCTCTGTGTTGAGGGTTTAGATTGCGGGGTGACAATAAAACCCTGGCAGATGTATTGTTAACCCCCTCTTCCCCCCCACTTCCCCCTTTTGCCCCTCCCTCTCCCCCTTCCCACTCAGCACAGGCGATGGGGAGGGAAAGAAGGACAGAGAGAAGAGAGTTGGAAAAAATTAAAGATGTTTTACTAATGCTACTGATAAGAATAGAGAAAATAACACAAAATATACAAAACCAATCTTGAAAGTCTCAGCAACTGCAGAGCCGGCACCCGAAGTCCTGGACTGGACTCTGCAGCCAACCGGAGCTGGATTCAGTCTGTCACTAGGCTTCAGTTCGCAGGGACGACTAGCAAGGTCCTCTCCTAATGTCGGCCATAGGGAAAAGGGACAAGATCCTTGTGATCTCCCACTTTTACATGAAGTATTCACGTGAATGGGATGTTATACACAGTTAGTCAGTTTCTTGGTCACTTGTTTCTCGTCACCTCTCTCACCAGATGTCCATCCATGCTTATCAATAACTTCACATTCCATTGCTATGTTTACCAAAACATGTGTCTGGTTCTCCAGGAAAATGCAGTTAATATGAAGCTTTAGCTGACAGGCAAAATTCACTGAAAGAGAAACTTGTTTTTAACAAAACCAGGACACTCTGGTTAAGCTCACTTGACAGTGTATTTCCTGCAGATCTGCTGGATTCAAGCACTGCTGTTTACCTGCTGGTTTCCAGCTGCACGGTTGTGCTGCTGAAGGAGCAGCCATAGCCATGGGAAGCCACCAAAGGGCAGACGCGGCTCTGCTGCCCGGAGTCTCCGCTGCAGGGACCCGCACAGCCCCGCACACAAACTCAGGGAGTCAAAAGTGCCTATGTCAGGAACTGAAGGCTTAATTTACTTGAGACAGTCACAGCATGAAAATTATTGCACAGAAAAATGCTCTTTAAGCTGCTTTTTATAGCTCAGGTCGGCAAGGTAAACGGCAACGATCATTTTATTCTTCTGTCTGAACTGGTCTGTTTGTATAATTCAACAAGTGAAAACTCAAAACATGCTTGGGGAATAACATTTTTTCCTTAGAATCTCCCCATGTCATAAAAATATTCCAAGCACACGTTCTGGGAAATACGACTTTCTCAGAAACTGCCTTTCCAAAGCACATGTATCTCCTCGTCAAACCTGCGTGCTAAGACAGGACTGCGAGCTGCGTGGGCACCCGAGGGCCGGGACCGTCACCCCAGCTCTGTGAAGTTCCTTATCGCACTTGAGGGCGGTACAACAAAAAAACACAAGCGCAAGTGTCTGGAAAGAAGATATCTTACAAACCAATGAGATACTCATCAAAATAGAAAGCTGATTAAATACACTAACAATTCGGTAAACAGCCCGGTTCTTTGCTACAGGGCCACTGCTTCATTGTGTAGGATCTGACTGCTCAGAAGGCATGTACACAACAGCCCATTTCTGAGAAAAGAGCTGCTCTCTGTACCTATGCAGAATTTAAAAATATCTGATGTCAGAAAACAAGGACTTTCAGTCCCTGGCATCACCATCAAGCTGCCTCAGCCAGGCCAACAAGAAGTTTGTATAGTGCAGGATGTGGGAAAGACGAAATACTTGGCTTATATGCTCACAAGTAACATAATAAAAATTCAAGTGCATTTAAAATCCCTCCTACAGAGTGTGAAATTGCGGCAGGGAGCCACTCTGATATCTGAACTATGTTTCATGGAAAATGTGGGACCTGTAGTCATACCATGCCAAGGGCTCGAGCTTCCCACCTGCAACAGAAACCACACGGGCCCGAGGGAGAGGATTCGGGTCCTGTGCACGGCCGGCCAGCGAGTCTGGGATGTGACGAAGAAGCTGCCAGAAGGATTGAGCGTGACTTTAAAATAAATGCCTGCCACAGGAAAACAACTGCAAAACAACATGCCTTCACCAGGCATCCTTCCTGCCTGCCCGGCCATCCATCAGCCGCCCTCGCGCCAAGACACGCTCCGCGCTTCTGCTGCCCACGGGGCGCCGTTCAAGTAACACTTGGCCATGAAGTAAAGCCTCGTGAATGATCAAACGCTACCGGCACACCGCGATGGCCCACATTCCCCCCGTCGAGTATTAAGTTAGATTGGACTAGATGATCTTTTGAGGTCCCTTCCAATCCCAAACATACTGTGATACTGTGATAACACGGCTTATTTTATCTCAGTACCACCCTGAGTCCTGCAGTTCTCCGGGTTCTATTTTTTAACCCGCTCACTATTTCCTCGCACATCCCCTGGCAAACGCCAAACAAACAACAAGCTCCGTAGCGTGTACCACAGCGGCACCGCAGCTCGGAGGAGGAAGGCATGGTGAAAGGATCAGTCACTCTGCTACAAAGAGATGCAAATGATGGCTCTCCCGGTGCTGAGGCAGGACAAGCCTCCTGTGACTGCACTACGGAACCTCCTGGAAGAAGGAAATGTGAAGATCAAGGTCAGGAAGATGTAAGTGGCACAGAAGAGAGAAGGTTCCCCAAGTAGATCCAAAGGCCCCTTGAAAACACCAGCACATGCATGTGCCCACCAGCCGGCCAAGATCCCAGTGCTGGTGGAAGAGCGGAGGAGCCAGCAGCTCACGCACGGACAGCAGCCGAGCACCGGGCAGCCCCGGGCTGCTCGCTCAATGTCCATCTAAGCTTGGGAGCTTCTCATCAAGGGATTTCATGGAAGTTACTTGCTGAAAGCACTGTTGATCTTTCATAAGGTGTGCAGCCACTTATTGATCCAAGTATCAGCCAATACACTAGGAGCAGTTGTTATCCTCACAATGCACAGGCTCAAAAATTGCAAGGATGGTTATTTCAAAGGCAAAATAGACAAAAAAGGAACCTCCTTTCTCCTTCATCTACTTGCTTTAGTTCCTTCTGCTCATCTGTCAAGGTCTGGCACTGTTCTTCCAGGAAGAGTTTCCAATAGATGCTCTTCGTTACCGAATCTAATTTTTGCTCAACATGTTGATCCCATACCGAGAAGCCACATCCCTGCAGTCTCCTGTGCAGGAAATTCCAGGGTTTGTAAAAACTTGGCTTGAGACAAGAAATAAAAGCTCTTCATGTTCAGATGTCACATAAGTCTTCCAAGCGTTATCACTTATACAGCCACGAGTATTTGGTTTAAATCTCTATCTCATGCAAGCCACATGTTCATTATTTCTGTCGCAAAGTCAATTAATCAGCCCTTCTCTGGTATCTGAAGCCTCAACAGCAGTTTTCTTTAGGAACATATTTACACCCAGAGTTTACATCAAGGTCTTCTGGGCAGTGGGGAAAGGGCTGGGATGCAGCTTGAGACAAGGGGAAACTTCCTACTGCAAAGACACGGGGTCACGTTCAGATGAATGATCACCACAAACTCAGCAAAACTGGGGACTGCTGAGGTTCTGTAGCTCTGGAAAACAACTCTCTCCTCTTCTGGTCTCCCACATAATTCTGGGCCATCACTCATTGCAGCACGATTCAGAAAGCAGATATCTTTCCTCTGTATATCAAGAGTAATGTGATTACACAAGACCAAACATTAAAAAATAAATAAATAGGTTAAGGGTTGTTTGCAGACAAATCTAAACTGAAAGCCTGGATACTGATCAAAGAAACACACATTGAATACTTTTATTTAAAACTCACCTCTTAAAGCCAGTTGTCCTATATCTTGGGGCCCAACCTCCTGAGATTTTTGGCTATCTGGGTATGTCAACGCTGAAAACAAAATGGCCAACCCACCCCCACCCCACGCGCGTGTCCTGCGGTTTAACCACTTGTAATAAAACGCTGCTGGTCCTTTGACAGCTATTTGTATTCAGCACTTGTGTAGCACCACTCCTCAACAGCTGGCCAGCTGCGAGAGGTCTCCGAGCAGCGTGTTCTCCGGTTGCGATGGCTGCAGGGCAGCGCTCCCCTTGCACACCCAGGCTGCAAGAGCCCGCTCAGCAGAGGCAGCTTTCTGCACACCTTCTATGCTCATATTCCACGCAGCAATAATAATAATCATTAAAAAGATCCTTTACCGTAGCAACCTGGAGAAGCAGCTCCAACAAGCCCACTACATCACATTCTTTCCATTTGGCCTCTGGCAAGTCTCTGCCACTTTGAACAGATGCCATCAGTACTTGTGCACGTTGTGCTGTGCTGGTTTTTTTCTACTTATTCCACTCTTCTTCTACTTAAAAGAACACACCAGCTTTTCAAGCTGAACGTTCAGCTGATGGCAAAAGATAGCTAAGCATTAAACCAAGCCAGGTTCGCATCCAGAGCCCTAAGGACAAGTCCGCATTTAAACGTTGTCTCCAGCACAACCAACACTACACAATGCTATTTGTGAAGTCAGTATCAGCTGTTAGAACGGTGCTCAGAGGCGATGCTTAACAAAGCTGCGCTTTACTGGGAACGTGTGCACAGACTGGCTCTTGGGAAGCACAATCCAAACCCAAATCCTTGGCTGAGAGTCCACTGAGAAGCCCTATACAGGCTCAATCGCTGTAAGTCATATCTGAGCCTATTCTTCAGCTGAAAATACAGTTAGACACTTACCAAGCTTAAAAAACCCAGTTATTTCCATATCCTTTAGCTTTCCAACTTTTAACTGTCAAGCGTATATGATGCTATTTGGGATTCCACCTGGAATAAAATTCAGCATTGCCGATCTGTTTTACTCTCACTGATCCCATGATAAGGGCTTTTTTTAAAGCTCCAGCTAATAAACCATATGAAGCTCAAGGACATGTATTTTAGGCATCCGAACAGAAAAAGAAAGGCAAACACGATGCATGTGTAACCAAAGAGGCTCAGCCTGGAACATAAATAAGAACAGCTCTATCTTTTTTTTTTAATCAAGATTTTAAAATGAATTGCACTGTTTTGACAACGTAGGTATGGTTGATACAAGTGAAAATGTTTTAAACTGTCTATCTTGCATTTTTTCAAACACCAGAATCCAACAATGAAAACAGCCACAGGCACGAGTAGGTTGTAGAAACTCCCTTGCTGCAAAGCTTGCGGGCAGACAGTATTGCTGATTTTATTATTTTTTAATATATCCTTCATGTATCTTGTTGAAAAAGTCCTGAGGAATATCATAAGCGCTTACGGAAAGTTAGTATCTCTATAAAGCATTTAAGGAATTGTAACCCCTCTGTATCATATGCTTTCAATGGTTCAGACAGCCATGAACAAAAAGTTATTCTTAATGATACTCTACACACTTTACTTGCTTTTAAAATAAGTTTTCTGGGTTTATCACCTTGGAATCCCACCAGCCCGTCTTCAAAGGAATCACTTGACTTTTCTGCTGCCAAACTTTGAAAAAGTTCATTAGTAAATCCTGCAAGCAAACGAATCTTGCAATTATCCCACTACAGAAGGGGTTACAGCCCCTCAGTCCCTGCTCACAACTTGCATTCCCAATTTATCAAGTTACTTAATCGCATACCTAGCTAACCAACTTGAACCCAAGTGACTCATGCTGCTGACAGTGGGCATGCCCTAATGCAGCCACACCAAGCAGGGAGCTCGGGAACCAGCTGCGGACCCTGCAGAACAAACAACCCCTCGAAAATCCAGCGAGTTTGTCACACAAGCACATCTTAGCGTGGCCATCGCTTTCACAGACACATCCCAAACCATCTGCTCTTTACTCTCTATTGTGGAGTATCGCGTTTTCTAACGCGTGCCTGCAGTCATTACCGGCTAGTCCATTAACAGAAATTCTACATCAAAGTTTAACAACTACTACTTTGATCAAAGTGAAATAGGATTCATGTCAGCTGTGTCAGTCTCACGTTACTTGAGTGATCCCAAGAACTGACATTCCCTTGGCTGTATTAAAGTAACACCTGATAGGGAAGCAATAACCTTTTTCTTCCCGAAGTGCCCGAACAGCAGGTCACCCTTGCGCTGGCATCTCTGTAAAACACTGTCACACGCTTTCCCACTGACAATTTACTAATGCTCCCAAGTTTCCTGATGTTGTTTCTCCACCTCTCACCAAATTAAGGCAAGACAGAGAACTGAGACAGGGAGAAAACACACAGCTTAATTACCTAGAAGAGCAGGGATAATCACAGCAAGTCACAGGGCTGAAACAAGACAAATACATACTGACTTTTACAGAAACAATAAATATCCACAGTGTACCCCTAATTACTACAAGTGCTCAGCCGCAGGCTGGATTGTGACTGTGTAATTAGACCCAGTGAGGACAAACAACCAAACAAACTGTCCACACAGATAGTGCTATGGAGTTCAGAGCTTAGTTCCTAATGTTTTGTTCCCACCACGCTATGAAAAACAAATTGAAATCTAGAGGTTTACCAAAGACTTCCACACACTCAAAATATTTTCCTCGCTCTTCTCCTTTGTGAAAGATTAAGTCCCATGATGTTTTCTTACTGAGAGGATGCAAGAAGGAAGTAATTAGCCTTCATATCAAGCTTGAAAACAAAGCCCTAAATCATATGATGCTCTAGTGTCAGCAAAAGGAAATGAAGATAAAATTTAAAAAAAATTGCTTTATGGCTAAAACCACATCAAAATCATGGAAAAAATGTATCGTGTACAAAGGAGCCCAAGTGCCTTTGTTAGTTTTTGGGCAGGTTTGAGTCAAAATACTAAAAGCATCAAGTGCACAACTAGTCAACACTAGTTGACAACAGGGTTGGAAACAGCCAAGAACAGTAAAGAACTAGTCAACACAACCAGTCACACATCTGAGTGCAGCCTGAGGTGCCTGTCTGGTGCTGTGCTCAGAGGAGCAGAGCAAAGGTTGTTTTCCTGACCCTTTTTCTGATCCTCACTTTGTTGAGGATGAACACTCAAGCTCTTCTGGGGTGGGAAGCGCCCAGGGCGCAAAGGAGAGGGAAGAAAACTGGAAGCTCACATCTACTTCCGAGTCCTCGTGAGACGAGCAAACCAAATGCCCCATGGTTTACCTGCAGGCTCCTTCTGAGAGCCTCCCCTACAGCCAGGAGGGATCCGGCAGCTGATGGACAGAGGGCAGACACAAAGCAACAGACTGCAGCACCTTGAGCATGATAAAATAGGTTTGGATAAGCATCAGAACAAAATGAGGGGAATCTCATAAAGAGCAGGAGCCTGCTGCACACACGAGGGCTGCAAAGCACAACTGCAAGGTGACTGCCAGGAGCAGAATGACACACATTATTATTATTATTATTATTATTATTATTATTATGGGGAGAGATCCCACACTAGTGCATCAATCTCGGAGGCTCTCTGAAGATACAGACCCCAGCGCTGGGTGGGGACACGGGCACCAGCGGCAGCTCCGCCCAGGGATGCACCACGAGGATCAGGACTCACCAGCACCGGTGGCAGCTCCAGGTCATTGCTACATACGCAGTCAGAGACAATCAGATAAACTGTAAAGCTGGAGAGACACCATCAGATTTAGATGTGTATTTAAAGGTTCAGGCATGTAGCTCCCAACAAAATCAAAGTCATCTTCAAGCTTCTGGCTATGGGCTACCAGTGTTTTCTGCACCGTTGCCCCCAGGCTCCCATAAAGGGCTTGCTGGACAAGTCAGAATATTTCCGTTCATTGGGAAGAGAGGAAGGGAGGATGATGTCCCAGACTGAGGGGCATGGGAGGTAATAATTCCACTCCTCTGCCTCTTTCTTTACCTAAATAATTTATTCAGCAAAGCCTGCCCACTGTAAAGCGCTGTTAGTCAAACATACATAAGCACTGGGACAGACCTGTGAGAGCATCAAGTGCCACTGCACTAACAAGCACTTCCACTGCCAGGCCCGTGTTTTCGGAACTAAGGTTGAGAACATACTTTCCCTAACACACATCAAAAACTCAGCTGACACAAAAATCAAGTTGTGTTTTTCTCAAGCTGATCCCCCACTGGAAAGCCTGCTAACACATCTCTGCCAGCAGCTCAGCAGATTAATCCACCGCTGTCCCCGCACCAGGAAAATAAAGCCTCACACAAACCAGCAGAGCGAGATGCTGCACTTGGCAGATAGCAGAGCTGCACTTGCTACAAAATACAGCACAGGCAAAGGTAACGGTAAGGGGTTTGCACGCTGTAGTGTCCTCTTTGTTCTGCCCTTTTATCTTACATGGTACTCTAGAAATTAACTCCTAGACCAGAATGTTTCTAATGCCATGTCATTTTAAGATTGCGGCTCAGATTATCTTAAAGTAAAAGTACCACATAAAAACAGGCATTCTCATTCGCCCTTGCAAAAGGGTGGGAAATTAATTTAAGGCCAATAAAAGTAGAGTTCACTGTAGGTATTAATTTCCAACTCTCTGAATTTATTGATAGCCATAAAACTCCTCAATATCAAGCTGAGCCAGTAGCATAAAGAGAGAAAGCAGCAGCAGCACTTGTCCTGGCACACAAAGCAATCAAGCAAGGTCCACGCTACATCGACCTTGCCATCTGGACATGCAGCAAACCCAGTGCAGAGGCATTTCCAGCATTATCCTCTATAATCATGTAAAACTGTATTCTGATGAGAGAGGCCAAAAATCCCATGCTTCAAAGATCCAGCTGATAACAACAATCAATCAGTCCCCTTTCATGGATGCCGGGTCACACACATCACACCGTGATGCTCACGTTACTGCTTCACAAACATTAAGAAATTATCACACTAGCCCTACCAAACGAGAGACAAACAGCAGTTAAGAAGCTGATCCCACGTCCCCAGTGACAAACAGAAAGGACTTTTCTGGAGGCTGCTAGATGTGCAGGATTAGGCCCGAATGATTGCAAAAGGCTTTGCGATGAATTGGATACGGAGCTAAGAATAGAAGCTGGGGATCCTGGTTCCTGTACTCACTACACAAGTGCTGCAGGCTCAGCCTCCTTAACCGCTGCCTCCTCCCACACTGGGCACTGGGGCACAAACTGGACTTGGATGGGGCGAGAGGACACATTGTGAGGCTTCATTGGGAACCTTCCATCAGCTACGCTGCAAGAGCCCGGAACTAGAAACTATGAAATAGCTGGAGCTTCAGCTCCTGCTCCAGTATTACACACCAGCGTTATCAGTCTCCATCTTCATGCCAGGAATTCTGGAGGAATTTGCTTTCCGCAGACTAAAGAGAAAGAAGAATGAAAAAGATAAAGGGAAGGGAAGATTTGAGGGTGGCATGGGAGAGCAAGAAAGATGAAAAGGTTTGTAATTATAGTTTAACCTTTTGCAAAACATAGGCTGAAAAAATTATTTAGTAATTCCTGTATTAAGTCCATAACTTCTGTCTAAGTCTCTGCACGGCATCCATCCTGCCCACTGTTCTACCACCCGTAACACAAGAGGTTCCAGCCCCTCGCACGTCCAGCCTGTGCCCCAGGACATGGGCGCAGCTGCAGCGCACAAACCCCACTGCTCCAGCTGCAAAGGCTTCGGCCAGCCCAGCACAAGTGGCGTTTCTTCGAAACATCCCATTTTGGGAAGAACCAAACACCTCCAGGGCCCGAGATGCAGAAGATAAAGGACTCAAAAGGAGATCCCCCCAAAATACATACAACCCTCTCCCACACAGCCTGACGTAACAAGACTGTACGGGGCTTGAGGGAGCAAGCACAACGGTTATGATATGTTGAAACATGTCACTCGTTCCTTGTCTTGTACAGCAGATTGATGGATTGTCAGTGCAGAACTTGCAGATGATTTCAAGAGGCGGCGAGCTGAAGACAAACTGTCAAAGGGACCCAAATCTTCTCCTTAAAATGAATCAACACAATCCCTGAATCCCCAAGCACTTGGGACTCTTATTAAGACATGAGCGCAATCCAAGAGAACAAATCCTGGTATGAGCCCACAGAGAACAGTCTGTGCATCTCTTCGAAGCAGAAGAAACTGTTTTCATGAAGGATATTGTTACTCAAGGGCCAACAAATCCAGACCAAGAAAAAGAGGTTAATTATGGAAAAAAAAAACAACCAGGGGACATTATGAGGTTTTGAAAAAGTCAGCAATGAATCAGATCACCAGAACATCAGATATTCCACTGAAGCCAGTCCTTCCCAGGGATACTTCCCATTCTGGACACAGCCAAGACATTCACTGGTTTGGTGACACATAACTATATGACATTGATTTTGTGCAGAATGGGAAGGCTGCTCCACAGATGCAAACATTTCAGGAGGAGGCTCCATGTGGCCATGCAAATGCATGGGTAAAAATATTAAAAATAGCTTTACCGAGCTTGTTCCTTCAAATCTGTCAGTGTGCAAGCCTGGACTGAAGTCTACTGCTAGTTTAATAGCGATGTTACACACAGGGAAGGTGTGCAGGCCAAGGTGAAGCGGTTTGGGTGGATTTCCAGGGGAAGCTCCAGCGCCAGGCCGCTCTGTGCAGGGAGGGCCGTTATCTTCACGGGAATCAGCCCACACAATGTCAAAGTCATCATTTTGTGCGCACATGAATAAACAAGGGGGTGGGGATCTTTCAGATTAAATTGTAGAGAAGCTTTCTCCACAACAGCAATCCAACATACCAAGGTTTCCAAGCCAGTCGCTGCTGACCTGTCCAAAAAAAAGCTGAAGCCTAATTTACTGGATTTCTGTAAAATAAGCTCCGGTTTCATCTGAGGCTGCAATAAGCAAAGCTACAACTGCTGTGGAGCTGTAGATAGTGCATACGGCTTCATTCTAGAACTGTGAGAGCAGTGGGCAGCGTTTCCTACTTGAACCACAAAGAACTGAACACAAGTGTGCTGGAAAAAGAAAGAAACAGTAATCTATCAACAGATAGGGACAAAGTCTGTCCCTTCCAATTACATTAACGTCAATACAACCACTGCTTTCGATCGAATAAAGATTTCTCCTCTCACACAGGCTTAGCTTGCTCATTGTCTACCAAAAGCCATTCCATGTCGAGCCATGCTCCTGTTAACTTCTTCCTCGAATGAGAGCGTTGCCCTGATTGAAAAGAGCCTGCATCGCTGCCAGCTGTAATCCCACCATACAGGTACCTGGAAAAAGGACAAAATGAGCTTCCAAAATTGTAAAGACAAAGACATGGCAAAGATAAAATAACCACATGTTTTAACTGCAATTATTTGAGCACTAGCAAACTTTGGTCTTTCCTACTCTAAACAAAGAGATCAGCACCACCGTCACCTGCACCCATGGATGAATCTCTTCGCCTAAGCTTAGACAATAAGTGTGTAGAGAAGATTCTCCCCTCAATTTCAAAAACAAAGCTTAACACACACACAAATGCTACACATGAGTTCTCCTAGACCCTTAGCGAACCATCAAAGCCTTTCTTCCCAGCACAGCGCACCACTGCCTAGCAGTCTGAGAGATGCTCTGGGGTTGTTCTCAGTTCAAGGCACCACATCTTGCCCCTGAGCAGCGATGACAGCTGAATACAAAATACCTATGAAAACGACTGCTGGGGGTGCAGACCCATGTTTTAAATGGAAATAAAAAACATCTATCTGGCCAGACTCACAGGCAAAGGTAGCCTTGTGCCAGTTACACTCTTAACTAGCATTTTCATGCTAGGAACAAAATTTCTTCTCAAAGCTCTCCATCATGGTGCACAACCATTCTTTGAAGTGATGGCACAGAGCCACCACAGATTTTCTTTTTTTTCTTCCACAAACTAGCACTGAACAAGATCTCACAGCCAGAAAGGCACCGTCACACTCACCACAACGCACAAGGGCTGCAAAACACCACAGAGCTGCTGAGCAACAGGATGGGAGCACCGAGAACATCGGTGAACAAAGGGGTGGGAGAGTCCTGGCAAAATAAAGCTTTAGGTAGCAGAAATAATACAAATGAGTCTGGGTTCGGATGCTGGGGAACTGTAAGCAATCCTGTTGCCTGCTGGGTTTCCTGAGCCAGGAAACCACCAACAAAACGCCAGGAGAAGGCAGCACGCTGCCCTCAGTCTGCACAGCCAGGTCCAGACTGCATGTTTTGTCCCCTTAGTGCAGGAACTTCTCCATTCGCACAATTCACCCAGAAATGAGCTGGCGTTCATGTAACGTGAATTAATCCAAGGATGCTAATGCATGCCACACTCAGCAAAAAGGTTATTTTCCCAGAAACCTCAAGCGCACTGATGTCCAATTTGCATGAACAGGATTTTGCAGAAACATTCCCTCTTGCATAAATTCTTCAGCCTGGGCTTTAACTTGCTGACATCGATAAAGGGAACCAGGCATAGAACTGGGTTATCAGGGCATCCCAAGCAGATTTGTAACAAAATCACTGCCTTGAATATTGACATTTCCACTCTTGTATCTGTAGGCATGATCAAAAAAGAAATACCCCTTGCAAGAAAAAGCTCCGGTCAAGCATAACTACCAAGCCAGCTCTATTTCAACACAAACAGTAAGGTAAGTCATTTTGCAGTGGTTATGGTGTATTAAAATATACACCAGCATTATTTCATACCAGGTTTTAGGCTTTCCATTTCAATTCTATTTTTTTACCTGGCAATGTTTTTCAGCTTAGTACAATACAAGATTCAGTTAACTGGTACAACCTTGGAGTTTGGGCCAAATGCCAGTTTTGGCCCTACAGCAACTGGAGCCAATGTAACAGGGTTTATTTGCATCAGCAAACTACCTGAACTTTTATTTCCAAAGGAAGACAACAAACTCCTGGGGAAGTGGGAAACATTCCCATGGAAAAGAGAAAGCCACACCTGTAAGCTTCAGGTATTTCCTTATTATGAAACCCGATCCTGTGGACAAGACATGCTTACTCAGCATTATTCTCACTTCTTGCTGCCAAAAATAGGCGATATATTTGAAGTGTACACAAAGCTGTCTCTGTAGAGACCACCATTTCACAACAACATCATCTTTTCTGTCTATTCGCAGAGGCTGGACCTACGTTTTTTCAATACTGTACACAAAGACCTACATAATTTGAGCTAGAAAAATACTGCCATGTTTGACAAGAAGAGGTGCGGCCAAATGTTTTCTTATGTGGTTCAGAGATATCACAGTCAGGCAGCATCTTCTCAAAACATAACGAAAGATGACACTCCATCAGACAACACAGATGTGCCAGGCAATAAATCTTGCAGCAGAAGGCTCCTTCCTATTTTAATTCTAGTCATCACTGATCAAGAGATACAATTGTCTTTCTCGAGACAGACACAGGAGAGGTGAAACCAACGCAAACTCCTCAAACAACTGAAAAAACACTGCAATGCTCAGGGTTTCATTTAAATCCCCACGTACTCATTCTGGTGTAATAAAAATAGCCCACCCCACTGTGTGCACAATCCCTGAGATCAGGAGATACCCTGCAGCTGCCTGTGCTATTCAGAACAGCAAGGAGGCTTGTTTCAGTTGGGCACATCCATCTGTTTCCCACTCCTCTTTTAACAGAGGCGTCACTTCAGCCCCACGTATGGAACAGGCTGGAGATCTCCCCCACTCGGATTTGCATCTGTGCACTACTGACCCCATAAACCACCCCCACGGCTTTGGGAATTTGCATCTTGCATCTCAATGTTAGCAAACAAAGGTCTTTTTGCAGTACTCCACATAAAAACAGGATGGTTTTTATTTGGTATCTGAGCAATGCTGGTGTCAGGGCCTGAAGAAAAGGCTCCCGTTTATGTAGCGGCACAGACTACAAAAAATCCACCTAAAACCAGGCTAAACACTTGATGATTTAGACTGTGCCAAGTTACGCATTTGACTGGTTACAGCACCAGATTTAGCCAAGTTACGTAGTTTAAAGCTATAGATACGTTCCGGCTGTGCGGACTGGTCTTGAGGTAGCAAGGTCGACCTTTCCATCCACAGCCACAGAATTAGGCACCAAAGCACAAAATAAGATCCCAGTGCCCGGTCCTCAGGTTCTCCAGCCAGCAAGGAAAACTGAAGCAGTGGCAGCAGCAAGAGTCAGAAGAGTTTAAAACGTTACCTCTTAAAGAACAGGGTCTGATATATTATATAGCAAAATCTATTTGGGTATCAGTGGCGGCTTTTCCTTCAGAAAAAGGACCTGTGGGTCAACACTCCATCCTCTCGTGCCTAAATTCCACATTTGTGTAAGAGGGATCATCACACTTGGCTACCACAGAGGGCCATGGCCAGGCTGCATTTACCACTGACTGACACGAACCTCAGTACTATAGACAAGCATCACAAGAAACTGCCCCCTGCCCCAAATGCTTTATGAAAAATAAAACGTCCCTTAAAAAGCAGGTTTCAGATTCAGTTCCCTAGTAGATATCACAAAATTTGACAAAACCTCTACAAACGCAAAAAAAATCCCAGCATAATTTTACAACGTCCTTTCAACCTGACATGTTAAAAAAAAAAAAAACATGCACAATTAAATATGATAAAGATAATGACAAAACAAGAGAACAAAAAAGCTGGGCAATATTGTTCCTTCTAGCTTCAAAAAAAATAAATTATAGTGCACTCAGTTTGCCAGTTTAATAGGTGATGTGACAGGTCCTTAGTTCATCTTGGGACAATTTGAGAACAGAATGATTAGCAGTGTATGATGACAGTGATCACTAGCTGGTTCCTGGAGAGCTGATAAGTTATTAAGCTAAACAATGCATCACTATTATGAGCAAGTCAGTGCACTAACTGTAATTTCCTTGAAAGCTGAGCAGCGCATGATTATACTTGTCCACTCAGACTCCCTGCTGGCAGCTCCCTATTCTGCTATTGTTCTGCGCTCTTGAGTCTTCCCAGTGCCCAGGATGCAGCCACATGAAAATGTATTCTTCATATTCAGGCTGCGCTGTGGCAGCTGTCATCTGAAGGAGAGCGGGAAGAGAGACGTTCTCTGTCCTGAAGCGCAGCTATTAGAGCCCCTAAAAACATGTGGCTTTGTTTGTCAGCACAAGTTGCCTCTCATTTCTAGCTGAGGCAATTTCCATTTCAAGAGTGCTCTGACTTTGGGATGACATATATATACCTACAAATATATTACACACACATGCATGTGCGTTTGTGTGTATTAAAACACGCGTACATACATTTCTGGTTGTTTTCTTTATGATGCTCAGAAGACAGTTGCTATTACTGGAAGCTCAAATGAACGTGTTTCAATTCTTATTTCTCTCTCAAGGTATAAGCAAAGACAACATAGCACACCTCTGCTAACAAACCTACAAAAACTATAAACAGAAACGACAAAAGAAGGCAGCAGCTGGAGGATAAGGATTTCAAGTGGCTAATACATAGATTGGAAACACGGCCTTCATCTGTCCTACTAAGAGAGATGGCTCTAGGGGCAGAGATGATGCAGGACCTGGGGAAAACAGCCCGGTCCGAATGCAGACGTGCTTTGTGACACCGACAAGCCGCTCTGCCGTGCCTCAGTGTCTCCCTCTGCAAGGAAAGGCAGCAGCATCTCCCCCTCAAGGTGCCGATCCCCGGGGTGCACCAGGTCGGGCGACCACGGGGTCACTGCTGCACCACGGGGTCAATGCAGGGCCCGATTCTGCACCACAGGGTCACCGCAGGGCCCGATCCTGCACCACGGGGTCACTGCTGCACCATGGGGCCACTGCAGGGCCTGATCTTGCACTGCGGGGTCACTGCTGCACCATGGGGTCACCACAGGGCCTGATCCTGCACTGCAGGGTCACTGCTGCACCATGGGGTCACCGCAGGGCCTGATTCTGCACCGCGGGGTCACCGCAAGGCCTGATTCTGCACTGCGGGGTCACTGCTGCACCGTGGGGTCACCACGGGGCCTGATTCTGCACTGCGGGGCCACTGCTGCACCGTGGGGTCACTGCAGGGCCTGATCCTGCACCGCGGGGTCACTGCTGCACCGCAGGGTCTGATCCTGCCCACCTGGAGTAAAGTGAGTCCCTAACCCACCTGGTTCTGTGGAGAGAGAAGAACAGAGACCCTCATTATGATCCTCTAAACTCACTCTTACAAATCCACCTGCGCCCGTGCCTGTGTGGACAGTCAGTCCCACGCAGCCTCCCCTCGGTCAGGTGCAGTTTTACCACGGCTCATGTCCCGAATGTCGCCAGCCAGCCTGTCCAGCAGGAAAAGCTTTTAAAACCCTCAGTGTCTTCCCCTCCACCAGCAAGAGCCATTGCAGAGTGTAAGCCCCATTGGCTGCCAATGAGCCTTGAGGTGCCAAGTGCTTAAGTCAGTTTTTTTCAAATGGGACTTATGTGATTCTGAAAATATTATCATGTACCTCACATTAGATTTGATATAAAGTGAACATTAAGTGGTAGGAAAACCTGACACTGAGAACATTTGACAAGTGCTTAAAAGGTAGGTCCTAATTCATTTTAAACTTTGTTTTATGTAAGACTCATTTAAGGAGTGCCATGAAATTCTTTCATTGTCCTTTTCTCTGTGCTGATCCTGCAAGGAATACATAATCAGTGATATGTTTAAACAAGCCAAGGAAAAAGTACTACTCTGTTTTGAACCCAGGAACTATTCTATTCCTATCACGGAGCTTTTCAAACCCAGGAGAAAGGGGAAAAAAATGTTACTGTTGGAATTAAAAACACAAAATGAGTAAAGGTAATATTCAAAATGCGATACTAGTAATACATATAGGAAAAGCCTGACCTATAGTTTGGAAAAAAAGGTTAACACCATTGCTATTCGCACAGCTCATACCTTTACAAATTAATTATTTCTATCCCTACAACAAGATGGAATTATCTGACTATTCTCCTGGGCAGTAAAGAAAGGTTAAGAAGTCAATCATTTCTACTCCAACTCCTACATTAACCATCCCGTAGCTGCGCTACTGCAACTGTCTATGAGCTTGTGCCATAAACATAACCAGAATTACTTGGCTTCAAAGGTTAGGTTGGTTTGGTTTTGTTTTCCCTGAACTCTGACCACATTCAGCAAGTTAACAGCACCTTCCACAACACTGGAGGTGGGAACTGGTGACCTGGAGCCAGGAATTTCATCAACTGCTTTGCTATGATCCCCCAACTACACCCTCTGTTATCCGGCCAACGGAGATGGCGCCAAAGATGGAGCCGTTTGCTGTTCTAAGTCATGTGGGCACCTACAAATCCACAAGAAAAATGCAGTATTATATTCCAGTCAGTGGGAACTCAAAGAGATAAATAGCAACACCATGCCATGGAAGGCTATTCAAACATGGATTAACAGCCAAGGATGTATCAGTTTAAAACCTCCGTGACCTGCTATCAACACACAAGAAAATGAATTTAAAGCATATGCTCACGTACATATCAAAAGGACAAATCTTACATGAAACATTTTACACATACATGCACATACTATATATCATCTCTGACTTTTCCTTCTTTTTTTCCCCCCTCCGGTAATTAGGTCATTATCACCTTTACAACAAGATATCCATTCCAAAGACACTGCTTCACAACATCATTAAAAGCTAACAGAAAACCATATTGTTTGGGGACTATTTCATATTTAAATAATTGCTTAAGATCACAATTCAACCACCACCAGAATGAACAAAGGCATTCAAACGGGTACAGGACACACAAAACCCTTTAACATTAGTCATTCTAGGCTGGCTTTACACTCCTGTGCAAATGGAAAGTATTTCTGTGCTGTCACAGCCCAAGAGCTCCCAGGGAGAGCTCAGTGATTCGGTACAAACCCTTCCCTTGGAGACTTTCATCCCTCCCCAGCCACAAGCCCTTCCCTACACACAGAGTGTTCAGCCTGGGGTTCAGGCTCAGCACCCCCGATTTGGAACAGGCTGCCCAGGGCAGTGCTGGAGTCACCATCCCTGGAGGGCTGGACAGACAGACATGAGGTTCTCAGGACATGGGTTAATGCATGAGTTAGGTTATGGTTGGACTCCAACGATCCTGAGGGTCTCTTCCAACCAAGGTGATTCTATGATTACAGCACCGTGCTGGGTAATGTGACAAGGCATAAAGCCAACAAAATGACTGTATGTAATTAAGAGAATGACTCGGAAATGCTGCACCTTGGAGTAACTTGATACCAATATGAAGACTGGAGAGAAAATTCTTCCATATGATGTGGTTTCTTCACATGACCGCTATTACAGCAGGGTATTAGACACTGTGCAACTTTTACTGTAGGGCACCCACCACACTATACTGTACATTGAAGTCAGACCAAGTAACATTTGGACTTCATGTCATTCTAATACTTTCCCTTACTTAAGTCAAGAATATAAATAAAACTCTCATGTAGGGCTTGGGTAGCTTCGTTAATCTTGTACATCCACCTAACACCATTATAAATGGTAATTCAGCTGTCTGCCCAGCACAGAAGCGAACGTGCGCCCTTTCCCCAGGCGAGCTTTGCTCTTACCCAGCTATGGAATTTTTTGGTTTCTAGTTTAAGTCAGAGGAGCCTTGAGGCTGCTCTAACCTCAGCTAGTTTTTCAGTTTACAGCCAATAAGTAGTTTCACATGAAATGCTCACAAAGAAAGATAAAGGACCATTAAACTGACTGCAGTGGACAGTTTCTCCTCCATAGCCATAGTTGTCTCCAAAACTGAGAGGTGGTACAGTCCCACTCTTAAGTTCAAAAAACCACTTTGTCCCCTTTAAAAGAGACATTAAATACACATTACAATGCTGTGCGAAGCGAAGCGTTACAATGTCAGCAAGGTCAACAACAGGTTAACACAGAAGAGTGCAAAACTGTGCAGGGCTTTAAGTACAAGATCCAACGGAACAAAATCCTAAGCGACCTCCTCTAGTTGACCCAGCCTTGAGCTGGGATGATCTTCAGAGACCCTTCTCGACCATTCTGTGGAGGTTTGCTGGCTTTCTAATTCAGTGATGACAGCATGGTACCAGGCTTAGACTGGAAACACCACAAACACGTTAGGGTTCCACTACAGCGTTAACTGTTGGAGTCCTGCGTGAGGCTCCCGTGGAGTTCTGAGACACCCACGCTGGCTCACCAGCCCAACCTGTGCTCTGGCATCGGCCTCTTGCTCCTGCCATCCAGCCTGCTTGGGTCAAGCTGCGTTCTTCTGACCTCTCCTCTGCTTAACCAAAGTTATACTGGTCTAGCAAAGCGGTTCCTGGCAGCCGTCACCATACTGGGACATCTGCGTGCCAGAAACCCTGAAAAGAAAGCAACCACTTACAAAACTTCTATGTCAAAAGTGATGCTCTGTTCTTTAGGAACCCAGCAGCTTTGTACATTTGTAACTATCATCACCTTGCCTGAAGCGCATGTAACGTAAACTCATTTTGGGGAACGATGTATTAATTTTATTTGCGCAGAAATTGCTATGTACTGTCTACTCTTAACAAAAACAATAATAGATTTGTTTCCCCTTAGAGTGGAAAAGGTAAATACTGTGAAACACATAGTCCCGCCACTCGCTGCAGAAACCCCTTCACTAAGAGTCCCAGAGCCGCTCAGGAGAGGAGGAGCCCCCAGCAGCTGGTCCAGCCCTGGCCAGCGCAGCAGATGCAAACAAGCCACACACGTTAAAACTCCGCTTGGCTTATGAAAACGCCAAATGGGGAACAACATGCAACTCAAAACACATCATCTCAGTATAGCATAAACTGCCCTAAATTTATCCCCACAGCGGTAAGAGGTTAATTCTTTCTTTGCCATTTTGCAAGCAAGGAGTTTGAACGTGAAAACAATTAAAGGCACAATTTTAACATTAGCTAACCTGATATAAAGATTTCTGAAATCATTTTTGAGTGACGGCACCTTCGGTGCAAATAAGATAATTTAAATAACAATTAACAAAAGAAGTATATTTACTGCTGGAACTCCAAAGCAAATTAGACAAGTCAATTGAGGAGAAACTAGTGACAAAGCAACTGGAACCAGTCCATTTGCGCAATAAACCAGATTTTGACAGCAACAGCATCTTCTGCAAGAATATTTTCCTCATTTCAAATCAGTCCATGTAGTTCAGAGTGATCATTAGTTCATTCCAGGTTAAGAAACAAATTAGGAACTGAAAAAGCAAGTAAAGTTGCTCCAGGGTCTCAACACCCAATGCTCCGGTCACCATCAGTTCCATGTGTCCAGCGCAGGTCATGTCACACCACCCAGTTAGAAACACAAAATAGGCTGAGATCTTTTGGCCTAAATACTCAGCACATTTAATATTGCTAATTAGTTTAAAACCAGCAAATGAAAATGTTTGTTTTCCATGTTATAATCGAACTCCAATTTCCATCCAAAAGCAGCTTGAAAAAGATCACAACTGAAAGATTAATCATGTAATAAGTCATCCACCATTTTCAAAGAAGCATCAAACTAAAGACCAAGCAAATCTATGTAAATGTATACAGTTGCTTGGATGCATACAGAGTATATCCTTCTCATTATTAAGAACAAACTTTTTTCCTTTATGCCAAGACTATATTTATGTGCAAGTGAGTGCCTTGGAGGTTATTGAAAGCGAAGACAAAATCTTCTTTTAGGAAAAGAAATAAAAGCTACAAAGTTGAACAAGATTAACATGGGCCATTTCAATCAAGGTCTCTGACTTGTCAACCTCAGCTAACTCACCCTGTAAAACAGAGTCTCTGTGTGGCACCATTATGGGTTGAATATCGGTCTTCTAACCACAGGTATCATTAAAACCAGTGCACATCATTACCCAGATTCTCTGACATTTCTAAAGAGGCCTGAACAGAAAAAGACAGGGAGAGTCACACCCATGGTTTAACTGTTCTATCCACGTCAAAACTTGTAAACATTCCCCTCCCAGCTATAGAAATTCCCATTTTTTTAAAAATTCACCTACTTGAATACTTTACAAAAGACTTAGAGATTGCATTTAACTCTAAACAAGTGGTGCAGCTTGCAACACCTTACGCCATCTCTAATATCCTCTGCAACAAGGACACAAACTCTGCAAGCAAAGAAAATGAACTTTTCTTTTACAGTCACACCTCGATCGCACTCACACTTACAGAAGGGCTGGGTTTCTATTCTATAAACAATTTATACTGGAAGAGTTTGGGTCAAGGATGGCCTATCACCAGTAACAGCCTACATCTCCCTACAATTCCCAGTAAGTAGCACTAATATCTTTAAAACATCATATGAATGAAACTTAATTGGACCACAAAGGTCTGAACAAAATCACTTTGCCTACTAAGACATTCCCACACAAGTGTAGCTCCGAAATCCCTGTATGATTAACAAATGGTTTGCTGCAAAACTTACCCCATCTCTTTTCCACATGCAAACCTACATGCTCTGCTATCTCGGCATTACGGCTCTGAGCCTTCCAGAGCCGGCTGCAGTTCAGAACTACATGGTTTATTTTCATCTCCAGCAAAGCACATTGAACAGGCCAAAGTAAGGAAGTCGGTTCTGCTTGGTGAGGAAGTTTAGGCATTCACTGCTTTTTTTGGATGTGAAAATAAAACTTTATCAAGCAGTACAACATGTTTATTATACATCAGACCACAAAAATGAGCTCAGATTCTGTTTCCGTGGTCAGCACAACTTTGTGCAGTACGTCTGACGCTATCGAGGGACCGTATAGTCATGGAACACACTTAATCAATCTTTCGTGCCATAATAGAACATTTTTGCCTGTTGTTTTCTCTCTTTACAACTATATCTTATAGTTTGCTACGCAAAATCAAGCTGAGCTCTGGGGGGAGGAGAGATGGTTTTACTTTGACATGATAAGTGCAACTTACAGGCTTTGCTCTGGTGATTCTGAGCTGCAATGAATGGAGTTATTTCCTCACATTCCTGTTGTATAATTCCTCCTTCACCAGCCTTCAGCTATCAGCGGATCAGAGCTGGAGTTTGCTCTGGAGTTGGCAAACAAAACAAAAGAACAAATCTGCACTGTTTCCTCTGAAAAAAAGAAATTATAGCCCTTGTCCAAATATATTAAAACATTGAAACACGCAGGAAGATTAAGAAGTTGCGTGTTAGATAAATGAGGTGGTGTGCTCAACAGATTTAAAAAAAAAAGAATTAAGTGGAAAGATTTACATATTTACAGAGCACAAACAAGGCATTGTCAAATAGTTCAAGCCATCAAACGGAGCCTAATTTAAGTTATAACTCAGTGGAAGGAGTAGCCTGTGGATTCAAACTATTGTGTTAATGAACAACTCAGCTGTTACTTCTTGATGATGAATGCACAACAGTCACACTTTTCCTGAACAGACCTGCAATACATGTGCTCTGCTGCTGAAGCGTAAGAGCACCCGGCTTGCGGGGGAGCCACCCAGGAACGAACAAACCCCTCATTTTTCATTTAAATATTGACTTTCATCTGAAAATAATAAACAAATATCCAGTTAAAGGAATTTTTAATGACTTACACGGCAAAAGATAAATATTTTTCCTCTATTTTATTTCTCAGACCAATATCAGTGGGCAACAGCCTTGTTTCCTTTACATCACTGATGTTGTACCTTATCCCCAGATGATGTGTTACATCTGTGCAACAGCTCTGCCAATGCATGGAAATAGTTCAGCATGGGAAACAGGGAAAAAACAACCAGCCCGCTACAAACTACATCCAGGTATTTATTTAAAAGGCAAATGTCCAAGTCCAGACAAGAGGAAGAAAGAAAA
Organism: Nesoenas mayeri; assembly: GCF_963082525.1. Lineage (NCBI taxonomy): Eukaryota > Metazoa > Chordata > Aves > Columbiformes > Columbidae > Nesoenas > Nesoenas mayeri. Next base: position 9,079,804 of record NC_137569.1, on the reverse strand, counting down.
AAAATGAACTGCCCTGTTAAAACATCCAATATCTAAACCAATGTTTCGCCAGCACTCAGCGCTCCCCAGAGTTCCACTGGGGGCTTGATCCAGTACTTCTGCCCCACTTCTTTGAGTCGCATTTAGTTTGTAAGCGCTCCTGTCACCTTCAGACTCGGCACCAGCCTCGGCCTGACCAGAGCACACGGTGGCTTGGGGACTGAGGGCACGACCGCCGGGCAGGGACAGACACACAACCAAGCAGTGCCCCACCGGCCAGCCGTGTGCCAGGAGCTGAAAAGAAAGGGAAATAACAACAACATGCGTAGATAAACAATAAGGGACCATCAGGAAGGAAACCTGCTCTTTCCAAGGTTCAACCACCGCAGAACGTTCTCACAGCCCAGCAGCGGCTGAAACGTCCGACAGCCCTGAAGCCAAAGTGATGACATTCAGAACTGAAGAGCTTATGTTCTTCGTTAGCCCAAACAAGCAACTTCTATTCTCTCTGCTCATTTAACTCGTTCTCAGCAGCTCTTACTGATCCTGAACACCCGCGGCAAGTTCAGCCCCACACGTGCGGCGTCAGTCCCTCTCTAACACATGGTCACCACGTCAGCCTGAAAAAGAAGTCCCCAAACCTCAGATATCACACGTACATACACCCCAGGAAATAAAAAAAGATTAAAAAAAAACCCACACAAGACATTTGGGAGTCTTTAACACATCAAAAGCAAACAGGAGCAACTCATTTTAGATGAGTAAACGCTACCTTATAACCTGCAGAAGTCTTTATTCAGTGTCCTCTTAGGACACAAGGGATGGCAGAACCAAGGGGGGAAAAAAGGTTTCAGCAACAGGAGGAACTTCCCTTTGCCAGATAATCACTCAATGTTTCAGACCAATCTGTATTTCACAAAAGGGCATAAACGACATTTGTTTGTCTGAGTTCATACCAAAGGACGCAGATTACTGATCTCCTGAATGTCCTCAAGTGATGCGTAAATACATTTTAAGCACTTGTTTGTCCTATTACGTTCTGAAATCCAAAATAGACCTTTTATTACAGTACCTCCAATTTCAGGACACCTAGACAGTAAACAAGTGATCAGGGAATGAGAAACACTTATATTAATAGCAACGACACACTGTTCGTAAGCAGAGGTGTCAATTATTACTAAGCAAAAGGGATAGATTACCAAAAATACCATCATAAACTCAGCAGAGATAACAAACCTAGTTTCATTATTCACTCAAAGACTGAATAAAATCCAGTTTATTTTGTACAGTTTATCATTGTTTATTTCTTGCTACATTTTTATTAGAATGAATATTTTCCAGCACCTCTCCACTCTAAGAACATCTCCCACCTCTGGGCAGCGGAGGCAGCAGGACAAACAGCCTGGGACACGGGACAGAGCCCAGCCCGGCTCTTCCACCCCATCCAGCACCTCTGAACCGTGTCCCTCGCACGGGCAGCTTTCTGCATTCAGTGCCGCACCTGGGAGCTCGCACGGCGCCCGGAATCCTGCTGCGAGGCACCAGCACCCACAAACTGCACCTCTAGAAGACCTGAGCGTCTTGGAAAAGAAACCAGACTGCCAGATGCTTTGGAAATGGCCGCCTTAAATCCTTCCGTGGCCAAGGTCTCATCCTTTACACACACATAGCTTGTTCCTTCTCTTCGGGACGATGAAACAATGATTATCTCAAATTAAATAGTATCAGAAAACTCTCTGAGATTTTAAAATTTGTGATACTAGACACATGACCTACAATAATTTTAACCATCCAGCTCTGTGAACAAACTAACCTCTCACCTTCATCCTGGGTATAACTTACTGTCATTAGAATTTAAATAATGCATTTCTTCCTCACTACTCTGTTCCACTGTTTACCACCAAATCTTTATATTAGGTACCAGAACAGAGAGGAAAGGCTACTTGTTAATTCATTGACTCCAGATGTTCAAGGGTCTACCAAAGCATTACCCAGAAATCAGGCTAATTACATTACACAATTACAGTGCTTGGAAGAACCCTGACCCCACTTTATTCTCCAAGACTTAAACTCTCCATATATTTTTATATACACTCAAAAGACAAGGTCAGGCTCACCTTCCTTCTCCCTCTGGCATGCACTGGTGGCTCGGTGCAAGCATTACCCAAGACATCCTTCCTCCCCCTCCACTCAGATTTAACTCACAGGATCACAGAATGTTAGGGAATTCGTATGCAGTAAAAGGAGATACAGTTAAAAATATTTTGCAATTAGGGAAAAGAAAAATCAAGAGAGGAGTGTAGCAGCCCATTAGTATATCTATCCAGTCCTCACGCAGGTCACTTGTGGCTCATCGTCCAAAAGCATGAGATGGTTTAACTCTGCCCGAGGAAGCGGAAAGGGAACAATTTTGGTGGGAGGGAAACTGTTCTTTTTGCAGGGGGGAGGTTATCAACAAGCACTGTTCTCTGCCCCAGAGAACGAACATTTACAGAGGCAAATACAGAAGAAAAAGGATGCAACGTTAAAACCAGGCACAGTTGTTACATTTACATACACAGCGCACCTTCTGAATAGGTGAAGATCCTTGGCACCAAGGAACTCTCAAGCCAAACACGGACACAACATCAAAACACTGGGATGACGACGACAGCAAAAGCAAAAAGATTAGATGTGCAAACCTTCAGCACACAACCGAAAATTACATGGACCTGATCCTGCCTAGCAGAGCTCAGCTGAAATCAATGGGTCTGCACTTAGAGAAGCAAAGCATCAAAAGCTCATCGCTCAGTGCAACTGCTTAGGGGTTTTGCTGTTATTTATTTCTGGACTACTTTTCTTAATGCAACTTTGCATAAAATACCTCATGTCTAACTTAAAGTTATGATTAATAGTGTTTTTCTTTCAGCTCAGTTCAGCCCACCGTTTTATTCACTACTGGTCTCACCTCTTCACCTCGTTAACTGCTTTCTTGCTTCTGGCCATAGGAATAGTTCCAAAATTGCTGTTCTTTGTTCAAAAAAAATACTGCTATTGTAACCGAAGCTAAATTAAAAGACTCATGTCATGAACAAGGGCAGACTGAAGGTGGCAAAAGGCCAAATAAGAGGGAGATTTGTTACTTTTCCTTCCCAAGAGGATTAATAAAAACGTACAAGATTTAAAAAAAAATTGCTCCAGCCCTTTTCCCTGGTGCATGAGAACATGAAGGAGCCTCCACTATTCCCTCCACATCACTTCTCAGAAGAGCCTATGTAAAAATTGCAGACTTTCTTGCATGACTACCATAAGGACACTGATGATGTCATCGCCACCTCTCTGGATCACATCTGTCCCACAAATCATTATTTCTCACCGGCAGCCTCGCAGCGCAGGTAAAAACCGTTTAAGGTCTCGCTGCGAAAAACGTAGGTGATACAAGTAATGGCATCTTTGTTATCCCATCAGAAAAGACGAGCAGGGATGTGGGCCACCTTCCCCTTGCACCCCCCAAGTGGTCCTTTCCAGGAGGGGTGGCTGGGGGGGGAGATTTGGCTGTCACCCATATAAAAAGCTGTTGTCTATGGGCATGTTTGCTTCTTAAAGGAGGAGTAAAAAGCAGCAGTGGGATCATCAATCTATGGAGTTACATCTCCCAGAGATCCTCACCTTCCTCATACACACGATGTTCACCAGAGCAGAAGGTTTGGGGGTCAGGGACCTTGTTTGCCGCAGGACATGAGAAGAGCACACAGGAGAGAGCGATGTTTCTGTACTGTCAGCTGTCTTAAGGGTGACACAAACAAGCTTCCCCTTCTCCCCCCTGCATGTCTACTGTCTGCAGCACCAACAAAACAAACACAAGGGAAATAAACAGAAGTTTCCCATGCAGATAAACCTTTCCACAAACAGTTTTTGTTCCTGACCACTGAGATTCCATGAAAGCTGGGGGGGAATTATCGATACCCGCTATGCATGGAAAGGGGAGGACATCAGCATACCGAACTGGCAGGTGTTGTACCCAAATGCAGGACAAGGTATCACTCCCCAAAAGGCTTGTCTTACCATCCTAACCCTTTCACAGCTCTCCAGCGCTGAAGATGTGAAATACAGTGTGAAACAAAAAGGCAACAGGACCATCCCTGAACTTAAAAAATTCATCAAAACCCAGTCTATGCATCAGGAGTGACAGATTTAAAGATTTCACTGTTGATGTTAACAGTGACATTTGAAACATGGGAAGGAGAGCAACAACCCCTCCAAAATATCAGCAACCACTTTCAATTATAATGAAACAACACATCAAAAATAGAAATTGAAGACTGAAGAGCCTTTAATGCCTTACTGAGTATCCAGGGCCAGCAGTAAACAACGTGCTGATACACTTTACACAGCGCACAGCGTTAGTGGTGAGCCAAATGGGCTGAGCCCAAATCAGAGTGAAATTTCAATGCACGAAGTTGAACTGTAAGATAAGGGACCGTAATCAAATTACACCACAAACAGGTCCATTCATCCATAAGCATTATCACAGAGAGAGGATTGAATTACAGTTTGGAATAAAACAATTTAAGAAATAAAGAGCAAATTTATTATCTATTTATTATTTTCCTGTGGCCAAAGAAAATTTCCCACCTTCATACAAGAATGCTATCCCAGGTGAATGTGGGGAGAACACTGAAATACTTAATTACGAGGCTGGAAAAACAAGAAGAGTTTGAGCTGTGTTATTTACATTCCCATTCCTCTTTCTGAATAGAGCAACAAAGTCAACAAGCTAAGTGAAGACACAAGAACATGCAATTGCACTTCAAGTTGTTTTGCTGTGAAAGGCCTAAGCAGCTTAAATACATTCAATAAACCAGCCAGAGTATTTTTTTCCTCCCTCTGAAAAAAATATAAAAATCTCACAGTGCCTTCCACTACGTTTTTTCTTCTTTTCCCCGAAAGCTCTCACAATCCATTTTACTCAATACCAAGTGCAAGACATGCATTGCCCCTCATCCTCCTCCAATTTGGCAGCACTAAAAAAGCACCTTTTAAAACGAACACACGTGTGGACGATTCTCTCTTTCAGTAAGTGCTGGAAGGAAAAACAACCAGGAAAAAAAAATAGCGAGAGGGAAAAAAAAAACCCACCAAGCAACACTCCTCCTCCTCCCGCTGCTGTTGTTGCCTTTGTTGTCCGGCGGTCGCCCCGCGCCCGTCGGCCCGGCCGGGCCCCCCCGGCCCCACCTGTTCATTGCCCGCCCGGGGCAGCGCGCAGCGCCGGGCAGGGCAGCGGGAGCCCCGCCGGGGGCGGCCCCGGAACGCGCCGGGGGGACCCGAAACTCCAGCGCTGACCCCAGGACCATCTCCCAGGCTTGTGATTGGGGACGGGGGTGTGAAGAAGACTCAGGTGTCCCTCGCTCGTCCCCCCCACAAACCCTGCCCTCCGGAGAGGAGGGTGTACCCCCTGACCCCAGCACCCTGACTTCGTGCAAGGAGTGTGTCCTCAGCCACCCAGCACCCTGCCCCTTTGCAAGGAGGGTGTCCCCCACTCCAGCACCCTGCTCCTTTGTAGGAAGGGGGGTACCCTACCCCTGTGCAAGGAGCGTGCCCCCCACCCCAGGACTCTGCCCCCTTACAAGGAGAGATGTCCTCCATCCCAGGACCCTGATTTTTTCAAAAAGAAGGGGCGCCCCCCAGCCTATCAACCCACCCCCTTGAAAGAAGGGGGCTACCCTACCCACTTGCGAGGAAGGTACCCCCCACCCCAGCCCCTTCACAGGGACGGAGGGTGCCCCCCACTCCAGCACCCTGCCATTCTGCAGAAGGAGTGTACATCCCCAGCCCCCCTGGAGCAAGGAGGATACACCCCGAACACTCTGCCCCTCGCAAGGGAGGTGCCCCCCAACACCTCCTCTCCTCGCAAAGGGGGTGCCCCCCAACACCCTGCCCCCTCGCAAGGGAGGTGCCCCCCAACACCTCGTTCCCTCGCAAGGAGGGCACCCCCAGCCCCGCTCTGCCCCATCCCCAGCACCTACCTCGTCTTGGAGGACAGGAAAGCAAGTTTGATTAATCCATAGGTAAACAACTGGATGCTCTCCTTGGCTATGCTGGCCACTCTGAGCCTGTGCTCTAGGATATGCAGTTCCATCTTTTCCTCTTTCTCATTTGTAGTTCATCTATCCCTGGGGTTTATTTTGTGTTTTTGAATGGGGAGGGGGAGGGGGGCTGTTATTGTCGGTGCCTTGTTTTTTTTAATATTTTTTTTCCTCTGGCTCCTTCTCCCCCTTCCCGGCTCCGCGGGCGGGGAGAGGCGGGCGGGGGGGTAGGATGATGGAGCAGAGGGTGCAAAAGTTGGGGAGGCCGGCGGGGCGCGGAGCGGAGCCGGGCAGGGAGGGAGGCAGCGGAGCCCGGAGTGCCGAGCAGCTGGTGCTCGCTGGAACAAACAACTTGCCACTCAAGCCCGGCCCAGCGCGCCTGCGCGCCGCCCCGCCGCATGCCGGGCCTTGGAGTCCGCGCCGCCGCCGGACGGGACGGGGCGGGCCCGTCTACCCGGCCCTACGAAGGGGCGGCCCGGGCGGGCCCGTCTACCCAGCCTCGGGGAGGGGGGACCCAGGCTGCCCACCGTCCCGTCTCTGCCTTCGGGGGCGACTTTGAGCAGCCACTTGGAAACAATAAAATTTATTTACAAGTATTTGTAAGGGAGCAGGCTTTTTGTTTTGTTTAATTTTCGTGGCACCTATTGTTCGACTCAGACGGGGGAGGTGCATAGAGCATCTGGGAAATCACAACCCAAAAGCCAGCGGAAAGGAGAACTTCAAAAGTTTTCATTAGCAACAAGGAAATACTAAAATCTTACCGTGTCTATTCTTCAATGTGGCAGACGGGGAGTCCTCATCTGTTTCCCTGTAAAGCAAAAATCAAGTGGAAAAAAAAACCACAACAACAATTTGCATGCAAGTATCACAGAGGTAAAATCCCAGTTGTTAGGATCATAAAAGCAGCCTTGTGTGTGTGACAGCTGGTGGTATTGGAAGGGTGAACGGCCTGTTCACCCCAGTCCTCAGCCCACTCCTCGATAAGGAGGTTGAGGGGAGGCTGGAATGGATGTGCCTTCAAACCAGAACCCAGAATGGGGGCAGCTCTGCCAGCAAGACACTGATCCCAGCCACAGTGCTTGTGAGCATCAGTTCATCTGCACAGAGCCCCACTACCACCATGCACACTAAAAAGGAATTCAATTCGGGGTGGGGTATTCTTAAACAGAACTTCAGCGCAGGGCTCCCTCTGACTTCAGATCACACCAATTCTGCCATGAACACAACAATAATAATAATAATACCACCTAGATCACTATGGCACTATTTAGTAGTATATCTCCAACAGGCTTTATGAAGATGATCAACAGCAATCCTTCTGTTCTACGCATGGGGAAACTGAGGCACAGGATGTGTCCAAAGGCATAAGATCAGGGCTCAGTTGGCCAAGCCCCACTTCAGACCATTCTTCTTCTCTATACAGAAGGAAGAGCTTCTGCAGCCGTAAATTAAAGTTCTAGGGCCTATGTTCTTGTGGCAGAAATCCCTTGAATCCAGATCTGGAGACAAGCTTCTGAAACTAGGATTTCCAAACCCTTTCAGTTCTGTTAGTTCCCACTGCATGGCTGCATTTCTCCCCTGGACAAGTCTGTTCCTCTGCTATGGCCATGCTTCTGAAAGGCCATATCCAAACAAGAAAAACTTTAAATTAGAGGCACCCATATCAATAGTTAGTCAAAATCATCCAGAAGAAAGACAAAGATAATATGTCAAATCTCTATTTTTTTAAAAGCCTTTAAAAACCAAGGAGTTGTTTTCCTTCATTGCCTCACAGAGACACTCAGATGACTGTAGGCATTGCATTTTAGGAAGCTGGAGAGAGTTTTTAATCTGCTTCCACTGCCAGTTCAAGGTCTTGGTCTTCAAAGCTCTGAAAGTGTCTGTGCCCAGCTACAAAAAGTGCCTGCACCTGCATCTACAAATCACAGAGATATCCGTGTTCCTCCGGGACAATGCAGACCACAGAGGCCAGGAGGAAGCAGCCAGGGACAAAACATGCACTATCAAGGTTGCCGTGAGCTTCCAGAGGAAATCAGACAAATGTAGCTTGGATCACTTCTAGAAAACTCCACAAAATTTTGCTCTTTCAAACATTTTTCCATCATAATCAAGACAACATTCACGACATCAACTCTTCCCCTTTCCACTTACAGAAAAAATATGCTGCCCCCAAGCAAAGCTTTCTCAAGCCAGAGAGGCCAGACACTCCAGGAAAGCCACCAGGGATTATGCTATTACCAGTCTAATTACCAGAGAAAATGCTTACATGAAACAATGAGATATGATACAACAGACCCAAAGGTAAAACCAGTAGGGACCTTTTGAAGCAAGCAAATCATCAGAGACTTTGTTCTGCCTGCAGGGAAGGAGAAAAGACGCCCTGAGTTAGTCATCTGGATTTACTAAAAAAAGAAGAATCAAGCAAACAAGCACAAAAAAAATCCCCCCAAACCCACAAAACACGAAAATACTTCTTCATTTTGTAAGTTTACATCTGGTACTATCCAACATTGCAATTTCTTTCCTAGGTCTGTCCAGCTGCTATGGTTTCCCAAGCCTTTCAAAGACGGCCTGAAGGCCTCTTTGAGCTAGAAACACAGACCTCATGGCTACATGAACCTTCACATAGTTGACTGTAGGAAGCATTTGAAAAATATAAAGCCCTACCAACACCCAACCTAATTTTCTACACATGAAAAATATGCCTAGCTCAGCACAGCAAATTTTTTCAAGAGCAGGCAACCTGGCAATTAGCCAAAATACTATTAAGGGCCCCTCCTCCAGCTGTCATTAGCATTCACATCTCTCTCTCCCCTGTTGCCAGGTATACCTGGGAGATTCCACGCAGGGAGCAGCCTAGAATGTGTTGTTATTATATATAACATGCTATAATATCTTTTGATTGCTGCAATTGTGAGTTTTTAGGGTTTTTTTGCAGCTCGAAAGGACTCGCTTGGCCCAGCCACAGAGCAGGGACCTGTTGTGCAAGATGAAGTAACCACACTTTTTTATTAAAACCAAAACTCGTTCCCTGCCCACACAGCCTCCAGTGTCAGTTACCGCAGCACATGCTGGGCAGACAGAACAAAGAAACGGGGAGAAGGGACAAGAAAACAGGAAGATGAGATAGCAGCAGAACAAATCTCTGTATGAGGACCAGGCACCATGAGTCATGTCCTGCCTGGATGGAGAGCAGAGCACTTATGAGCCATCATAAAGAGATGAGATTTCTAAGTGTTCTAGGTCAGATATCACCCATAATGCTGAGCAAAACTTGGGGTTTGATGCCTGGAGGCGGTGCGGTTTCCCAGTAGAAGAATGCAGACTGTATTTGGACTGATGGTCGGTTTTCATATAGCTTCTGCTCATGATCAGAAGAACCTTCTCAGTGGTGAGCAAGGCAAGAGCCATCTCTCTGCCCTGGGGCACCATCTGGATGTGGAGTCCTCAGAAGGAACGCAGTGTTTTGTGTAAAATGGGAGTTTAAAAAGAGAGTTTGTATTTTTGCCTTGACTATTTGTCTCAGCAGCAACCAAGGTACAGCCAGACACAGGTCACCAACAGTCCCACGAGAGACTCCAGCTCTCGGGAGTCTGAATTTTGTCTGCTTGTGAAATTCCTCACAGAGCACGCTGCAGTCCAGCCGCCAGCTCTCTGCACACAGGTTGCTTCCCAACCAAACCGAAACACTCCACAACAATCAGGCTTTCAGGAAATCAAAGTTTTTTATAATGTTGAAACAGTTTAGGTGAAAGGAATGTAATTACACACCATGATGAAGAGTTCACGAAGATCAACACCGTACACAGAGGAAAAACTAAAGGAGTATTTCTAATCACGTGAGTCACCATGTTTTATGCAGTTACTCCAACAACATATTTCAGTATTATTTAGATGATGGAAGGAAGTTCTCAAATAATTTGTGGTCTCTTCTGATACCATAAAAAAAAGCCCCAAATTACCCTATTTAGTTCTGAAAGATGACGCTATGGTAGCCTTTCGCAGATGGATTTAAACATGCAGCATCTCATTTTTTTGGCAATAAAACCTCATTTAAAAATACATAACTTAGATTAAATTATCTCATGTGATGTGTATGACATTGCTGCAAATCTAACACTGCTTGGCTGTTGGCAGAATTACATTCTTCTTTCAGAAACATCTGAAGTTCAACAGCATCTTGACCTCTGACTAGGGCTTGTAACAGCTTCTAAGATCTAAAATAGCAGATAATACAAGTCCTAATGGAAATGATGTAATGGCAATACCCTGGATAAATATGCCCAAGGCAAGAAGAATCCAGCATTGCAGTAGTTTATACCAGCATTTGCTTTTCTGCAGTAGGCACAGCATATGAAGTTCTTAGCACCATTGATCGCTCTGGCGTGAAAGCAGGGTCGGTGTGCATTTCTGGGGTCCCTTTCAGACCCCGTACACAAAGGACACAGCAATCTGTTGCAGTTTCTAAACTCAGAGTGTACTTTTGGAATGCAGACTGTGTTTAGAGCTTTGAGGGCTGGAGGTATCTTCAGGTCACTTGGTGGTTTTGACCAAAAGGGAAGCCACCACATTTCTTAACAGCCTTAACAAGTTTACTCCAAGATGAAAGTTACTTAGTAACTATAATTATCCTAGAACTCCTTGCTTAAGTTAAACAGGCCTTTTTGACCCAGGGAGGGTAATGCTTCTTTAGACAAACAGGTAAACAAAGGCACAGAAAGGCAGGCAATGAACCAAGGTCACACCATCAGTTATTATCATTTTGGAAGTACAGTTCATAGGCCACTGGCTGATCATGCAACCTCTAGGAGGCTGAGGCAGACAGAATGGCTGACAGGCTGCTATCTTACACTTCAGTGACAAACGGTCTCCTCTAGAAATCCAAACCAAACAACAGTTCTTTAAGAATAATCATATGTAAAATGTTTTTAAAAAGCAGGGGTGGTGGGAAGCTTCCCAATGATAGCTTCTGGGTTTGCTTGTGAAAAATCACCCATTTGTTTAATTGAAAAGAACAGTTTATCAGGCTAATTTCCTTCTAGCAACCAGAGACCTTTCAAAACTTGATTGCAGTTAATGTGCCAGTGTCTTAAAGCATTTTATTTAACTATCAAATAAGCTAATGAAGACCTTTAATTTACTGTTGAAGTACAGAGTGTGCTGAACAGGTCAGACACTTCATGCTCGCAGGGTGGCTGAGGTGCAGATCAGACTCTGCTGTTGCATCAGTTCCTCATTGTACAACTAAACACCTTGGTCAGGAAGAAGAAAACCTCACATCTTGGTTCCCCCACTTACGTTCTTATGCTTTGGTGGCACATAACAGGGACTGTCCTGGAAGAACAGAAAATGATGGGACTTTTGGGCTGGTGAAAGGAAGCTTTGGCAGCTTGTAAGCAATGTTACACTGCTTCTGGAGAGAAAAGATGAAAGTGCACATAGCTGTCATGCACAGTTGGGCACAGCAACTGCAGCACCAACCCACTGCAAGGAAATTACCAAAATTCAGTTCACCTCAAATTGGCAGGTGAGTATTGTCCCCAGCTAAAGCAAGCAAAATTTGCTCAAGTTAGGCCTGCGAGGAGCCAAGCACAAATATTTGGTCTTGGTATTTTGTTCCAGTTCCTCATTCTCTTAGCTAGTGGCTAGCAAAGCTTGCCCACATCCTTGGAGATTCAATGGCTACAGCCACTCGTATGAAACCCTCGTTCTCAGTAGCACCAAGATGCATAAGTCACACCTACGGCTTTACTGCAAATGCTCAAAGTCTGGAAGGTAAAATGATTTCAACAAAAAGAGAAAAAGTGGTGCATGTTTGGCTGAACCAAAACACCATCTCATTAAATGAGATAGAAGCTGAAAGTTTCCTTACTGATCGGGTGAGGTACTCAAAGCCGTCTGCTACAATAAGTATTATTGAAACAGACCCATTTCAGCCCATTAGCTCTATGCAAAGCCAGGTAAGTCATGTCCACTTCACAAAGGCTGAAAAATCATTGTTGATGCAAAAATGAGACAGCATAGCTCAGGATGTGGGAACAACATCTTCACAGCTACTAGAAGGTGTTAAAGGTGACCTCATCTTCTCATGTACTTCTAACACTGAAATACGCAATTGAAGAAAATACCCCTCACCCCAGCAGCCTCATAGAGATCAACACATCTGCAAACACATTCTGCAAACCTAAGGGAAGAAAGCCAGATTGTAGCCTGCCTTATCTCTTCTGCCTTGCTAAATGTATTTCAGGCCTCGAGCATCACATGACTGTACATAACGCGTGGATACAATAACTAATGTGGCTTTTATAACGGATCAGCAGGGATCAGCAACGTTGAACAAACACCCTTATTTGCAAAAGCACCTTCCCAGCCCACGGAGCAGGTGACCTTGTCTCCCAAGGGTTACAGTGTAAAGTTAATGATCCGCAAATTAAGGATTAGAAACTCGTGTGAAATTTATCCACAACTCCCCCTTAACCTCACCTTTTTGCACCGAGTCAAGCAAATGCTGTCACTGCTGTATGGAAGGCTGGTGTGATAAAAGAGGCTGGTTCCTGACAGTGCAGGAAGCAGCGGACAGTGAATTTTTTGCTAGAAGGCACCTGCTGGTGGCGACGAGATTTCACAAGAAAGCATAGATCAGTCTCTTGTCGAATGCCCTTTGTTACACCCCCAACTGAAGAACATAACCCATCTCTCCTAGTCCCATTGAGTAGGTAGGACTCAACAGCAACCTGGGACCTCCTAAGGACCAGGCCAATCTGCAAGCTATTAACATTTTCCGTAACAGTTTTCTACATACTGCAAAGTTCTGATTGTACAGGATGAAATCCTGTATACTCTACTGGACCACAGGATTTAGGTGTAAGATTTAACTCCGGATTAAATGCCACATGGAAAGATTCCCTGCATATTGCCTCTCACATTCTCAATAAATTACACCCCACATCTCAATGGTGAGACAGCCTTATTTGCACATGTATTCATAGAGTAACCTCGTGTGCACAGAGGGCAGCACGGCGACACCTCTGACAACTGCTGTAGCTGAGCTGGGCTCACACGGTTTTGCCATTTCCACTTGAGGACCCCTTGAATCTTCTGGGCAGTAGAACCTGTGGATAAGCCCTGGGGCTTTTTTGACTTTGCGGGTCTGTGAACACCATGCTCTTTCCCCACTAGGGACATTCTGGCTGTGGCAGCGCATTTACTGCTGTTGAAGCTGGCTTCAGAAGTTGCAGCCTGCCCTAAGGGACTAATTCCTACACATTTGCTGTGCTAGTCAAAGCTTTTGTCTGGCTACGGGACTGACAGGGAACTCCTGTGACAGAGATTTGGAGAAGAGGAGGAAACAGTGAATATTTTAAATCCACTCTAACGCCTGCTCCCTTTAAGAGAAGCTGAGGCAAGCTGGCAGGAATCCCAGTGAGACACGGTGGCTTTGCTGAGACGAAGTGGGGCCTGTTGGTCATTTGTAAGAGGTGGATAGTCTGAGCCAGCACGTCCACATCTCTTTGCAGGAGCTCCAAGAAGGAAGCAGCCAGGTCTCTAACAGCCTGCATTTCCTGCAGCACATTGTTAGCATCCATTCCCTCCTGCTTGGCTTCTTCAGAAGGGTCTTTTTTTACATGATTACTTCGATACAAATGAGTCTTCCTGGAGTGATTTAGATGATAAAGCCCAGTTGTTCCCATAGTCTTCAACACGGGGTCTTCCTTCATGTATCGCAACCCTTGCGATTCCAGACAAGCACATTCCAGCAAGTACTTGAAAACACTCTCCTCCTCTTGCCTCCCATACCAGGGCAAGATTCTTAACCCATTGTTGGCCCTCGAAAACAGGACACAGCAGCATGCACAACAACTACTCTCCTGCACTCCATGCAGATTAATACTAGAAACAGCAAAACCAAACTGAACTATGTACTACAGAGATGTAGAAGTAGCTGCATGATTAGGATATGTACCTGCACTTGCCTACACAAGGCCTGCTTCTGTTACACTTGGGAGTCACTCATAATTGCTTCAGGTTTCAATTTGTGAGTGCAAAAATCATGGAAATATCACAGTTATCAATGCAGAGAGCTGGAAATGTGTTTTCACATCTTCAGATTGCGTGTTCCACCACAGTGACCAGGGAATACTTTTTACTTGGTTTATACACCATATTTGCAGCTTCATAGATGCTGCAAAGGAGGAGCTGCTGAAATAAATTCAGCAATGAACACAACGAGCTGCAGAACTGGACCATCTTGCCTTTAATCCTGTTTCTGACAGTAGCAAAAGCTGATGGTGGAATGTAAGAATCAGATGTTTTCTAAGCCTCTTCTGCTGCACTTTGTCTAGTGTCTAACAGGTACAAAAACTCACATTCTTCTAAACCACTCCTTGGACCTTGAGCCTTTATTTTAAGAGTAAAATTTTAGTAGTGATAATCTGAGTGCCCTGAGGAACTAAAGCTGAATTGAGGAACAAAGAGTCTTTAAGACAGCAGGGGAAAAAACCACTGAGATATTTTAAAATGGAACATTACAAACACTGAAAACAAGCAGACTACAGAAATGGGGCAGCAAGACACACAGGGGAGCAAGTGGAAGGAAGCAGAGTCAACTGCATTTAACTGCGTCGAAAGTTTGCTTTATATAAAACATTTCCACTCCTAGGCTGAAATCACTGCTTTCCTCTGCCACTGACTCCCAATGAAAAACAGCAGCAACAACATGGCAAATGTTCCAGATTTGAGGATCAAGGGAAGAATTCGGGTATGACGTTCTAGAATATGGTCACAGATATTCCCCCTCCACCCCCAACTGCTTTTTCTCCCCCTTCTGTAACCACCCATGTCTTTGTCTGGAGAGCTGACAGGTTTAAATAGAGCATATAAAACTGGCTGCTTTCAAGACCCCATTTCTGCCTCTATCAGCCAGCATGTAACAGACTTCTTTACACTCAGAACCACTTTTTCAAATCTCAGTTTTGTTTACTTCAGGGCTGTGTTTCATGTTATGCTGTTATTTATTTTAATGAACTCTGCCTACTCTATAATTTGCTTCAAACTAAGAGATCTTTGGAGCTGTTATGCTACACACAAATTCAGGATGATACAGCAAAGTAACCTAAATGGAATGGGGCCAAACAACATGTAATCATGTCAAACAAGGAGGGAGGGCATAAAGTGCAGAGGGAGATGGGTGGGGAGGAGATGCAATAAATACTACACACAAAACCAATGCTTCTTACTGTAGACGAGGCCTGACAAATAGGAGGACAGCTCTGGCTAAGAGGGGAGAGCAGGGTCTGGCAGTCAGGTCGATGGACAGTGAAAGCCACTTTCTGAACTGACAGCTGATCTTTTTTCTCTTTTAATAACCTATATTCACAAGGCAGCAAGTGTAGACCTGGAGAAAGAACCCTTCAGTAAATTGCCCTTATTTCTCTCTTTTTTTTGTATTGCTGTTCATGACTAGCAGAAAGCAGAAAAGGAAGAGAAATGGAGTTACACAAAGAAGAGAGACTCAAGACAGTTACATGCTTTCTCATCTGCTTCTTACCTGAAGACTAAAAGCTTTCTCAGTTCTTGGCATTAACTAGGGTCTTCCTTACCTCTCTTCCCACGTAACTCATTCATTTCTGCTCGTCTTACTCTTTAAGTGAACAGGCAGTGCTTTTGTGATCTGCTTCTTAGGCAGAGCTAGAAATGGGATAAACTTCTGAGGCAGAGATAACACTAGATGAGTCCACAATGTTTGCAGAACAAATAAATGAGTTGAAGGTAAGGCATCATATTCATCAGAATATCTCTCTGCTTTTGCTCCAGTAGGCTGAATGACAAAGGTGTCTGCATTGGAATAATTTGTCCCAAGGAAAAACGATAATGAAATAAAATAGCACACAGAATCTGTTTAACTTAGGAATGTGCAAAAAGAAAAAGAGATGGAGATAATGAAGCCTAAGGAGGAACAGAAGTCCTAGAGGCTTTTTTTTCCTTCCTCATATACCAATAACACTCATGGAAGCACTTAATGTTTTTCTCCAAATTCATGGGCATGAACCTATAACTAAGCATACCAGAACTCCCCCTACTGAGGAGCTACCACAACCACAACTAAATACTCAGGGAATTTCTTTGGCTAAAGGCTTCTCTGTTGGAAAGTGCTGATTTGTTGAAACCAAAGCCTTCTGTGGAAAAACGTCAGCTTCAATGAAATGTTAGCTGGGCCGAGGTTCTTGTGCTCACAGCAGAATTGCTTGGCCAGGCAGATAATTCCTTCTGGGGTTCTGGCACTGTCATATACTGCAGGGTCAGACAGAAGAGCAGACAGACACACAAACATGAAGCAGAAAGGGCAAGCTCTTTAGTGCGGCAGGCCACATTTAGATGAGGTGTTTGAACCTGGCCTTTCCCACTGGGCTACGACCATATGGGAAGGGTCTGGTTCCTCTCTCTGTATCTCTCTTCAAAAAATAGGCTTAGGCGCTTTGGTTTTCTTTTTCAAAAAGAGAGCAAACAAAACGACAAAAGCATTAAAGTTCTCATGAAACAGCACTCTGTTTCCACTCTCCAGCTTTAACACAAATGATATCATTGCACTCACACTAGGGACTCGATAATTATTTTGGCTGAAGAAAACTAAACAAACAAGAACAAAACCTTGTAACTCTGTGGTGATAGCACTATATTTAGAAAGATCAAGCATAAGCTTTAAAATGAAAGAAACCCTGTCTCACTGTGTACCCTCCAGCCTAAGGCTGCCTCTCCTTGCATGGACACTGCCATACCTGTTAGAGCACCGCTTCACTGAATCAGTGGAACAAGGTGCAAGCTGGGCCCCCTGACCACGGGAAGAACATTTTCTGGTGATGTTTAAAAGCCCCCCAAATCTGTCTAAAAATACCATATCCTCCATTTACATGATGTGGCTGCAGTGAGATCTTGTTTCACAAAAAAACCCCAAACCTAACAGCAGGAAGTTGTGGGGTTTGGTTTGTTTTGTCTTTTGCTTTGGTTGGTTGGGTTTTTGTTTGTTTGCCATGCCCAGATGGAAAAGAGAAAGGCTCTTCCTAGTTCTTGAATCTCATTCTATCAGTATGTTATGACAACTCAGTGCATTAACTCCCTTCCCAAACACCTTAGGCCCCATATATGCCAAGGACTTTTAAACCAGCTCAGCTGCTTGACCAATTCTTAGTTAGCCCAACCTGGGTGCGCGTTGGCCCATGGTAAAGGGCACACAAGGGCTGTCGCTGGGTGCTGCTCCGTGGTGTCTCTTTTACGGGCAGGTGACACTGGTTTCACCGTAGTTGTCCTGAGTCCAAAGAGAAGTGTTCCTCCTTCCTAATTCTGTGTTCCCAAGGCAGCATCATTCAAGTCACTATCAAACTTGGAGAAAAACAAATGAAAAAAATCACATTCTGCTTATTTTTATATGCTGGGCAATAAAATATCTTTTTTTCCTCAGAAGCCACAAGCCATGAAAACAGAATGAAGACAAACTCCTGCAGGCGCTGCTTGCTGGAATATGGTTGAATGTAAATTTATTGAGGTTCCAAGCAACAATGAAGAGCAGCCCACAAACAAGCTGTGAGCTCACAGCCACCCTGACACCAGCCGGCCTGTAGGATTAAAAGCTGAACCATTGCAATATCTCAAGTCCTTTTGTTGGTTCAAAATAAGCTTCATTTGTGGATCAGTATTATGTGACTGATGTTTTTACGTTTCAAAAACATCAAAACCTTTCCTGGAAAAATTACTTTAAAAGACAAAATTTGGGAGTCTGAGAACAAGCCCTCTCCTGAAAAAATGTTTCATTTTAATGAACTATCATTTTACAACGCAAACATTTCAACAAGAAATTATTGCTAGAGCTCAAAGCCCCCTGGGTGCTTCTCCTGGTGACCCCAAAGGAAGCCCAGAGAAAGTTCCCCTCAAAACAACATAACAAAGCAATCCCCGTGCCCTCAACAAATGAGGCCAGAACAAAGCAGGTTGCTGTATTTTCACTTGCGCTCCGATCTCCTTTTGCACACTCTTTAACAAGGACAACAAGAAGAGCACATTAAGTGGCTTCACCCATTCCACATCATCCTCTTCTGCATCTGCATTGATGATATTTGCCAAGTGAGTTAAATCAGGCTTAAATCACGGCTGTATCTGAAGTTCTGTTCTCTTCCCACAGATGTGAGCAGGCAGCATGTTGTGAATCTTGAGATTCCACTCATCGGTGGAATATGCTGCCATCATTACACTAAGCTGCCACAAAAATGATAGCTTCAATTACATTTTCACAATGAGAAATTTCCACTAAAGCTGATTTAACAATACATTATACTGCCTATTTTCCATGCTTATGCCAATGACTTGGAAAATTGTAAAATTTTTTTACAAGAGAATAAGCCAGACCTAATTGCAACCTCCAAATGCCAGCGCTGCAGTTTAGTTTCTTCCCTCCCCACCCCTGCAAATCTCGATTCTACAGGAAACAATGCTGCAACCAGCGCCCAAATGCACCACTTCTTACTCACTCCTGCACTCGGATGTTCCTTGTCCAAGCAGATGGACAGAAGTCTCTCCACATGGCTTCATCTTTCTTAATACAGGTTTGCTGACTTCTATCATTTCTCTTTATGCAGCAGCAAACAATATTGAAAAATCTTCACAGAATACCATTAAAAGATGAGTAGAGAAGTGAAAGAAAAGCATGTTGCTAACAACTATATCATTACAAATTTCCAAATCTTTGACAGATTAACATTTATACAGGTTCCAAGTGATCACTTCTTTAGTTAATCGTTGAACACAAGTATGATCAGATGACAAAGAGCTGGACATATTTAAAATATTCACCTATATATTTAAATAAAAAGGTAACATCAAGGATACCTTTTAAACCTTCTGTTTATAACCTTCGTCTATCTATGAAGAGCCATCTTTCCCTTCTCTTCCCCAGCTAACATACCTTGCAAATGAGATTCTTTTCAGTTCTATAGCTCAGAACAGACAAGTGGCCACATATTATATTTTGCTGTGTTACTGTTCATTAAAAAGATAAGGGAAGAAAAGAAAGCATGCCTGGGTGCATGAAGGGGACAGATTAGACACCTACGGCCACAGACAACAACACGAATACATCTGCTTCCATGATCTGCTTATGTTTGTCCTAGAAAACACATTAGGAATACGCTATTAAGAAAACGCCACATGCCTACTCAGATTGAATATAGAAGTTTAGCATTTGTTAGGGTCAGGCCTTGAAGACAATATAATTTCTATAAAGGAATGGTGGACAAACAGTTATTTAAACTCTTCAATGCCAGTTGGTGACTGCTTCTGACACCACACAAATTGGAACAGGTCAGATTTTCTTTCCCCCCCCTAAAATTTTTCATTGATCAAACCCAACCAGCCAAAACCCCAAAACTTTGTGGCAATTTCTGTAACATACTAAGGGTACAAGATACTGATAAAAATTAAAAACATGTTTTCCTGCGTAAACATGCAGGATTGTTTTTCTACTAGCGCTAACGCAAATCATGATTGTGGGTCCAAACATACCAGCCCATGAAGTGGATCCATTTTGGAAAGATGCGAGTAGAGACATAGAAGGGTCAGCCGACATACCGTGCACAGCAAAACACACAGCCTTGTTCTAGTAAGGTGTTTGCAGAATTGGAGGACTTCAGCAAGACTCAGAACGATGGGTTAGGTGGTTTTCTGGCACTAAAGGCCATGCATAAACACCTCTCTCCCAAGACAGATGACAGCATTTGCCTGCAGAGAGTCACTGCAGTTTTCTCCAAACCCAAGCAGCCACCAGAAAGATAAGGCAGAATTGGAGCCCACTAAATCCAAGATTACTCATCCCATTGCTTCCAACCTTGCCTCTCCTCATTTCCCTGAGGCTCCTATTATCAAACAATAAAGGGCACTAATCTAGACCAAGACAAAGGGAGCAAATTCTGCTGTTGGAAAGAACATGTGAGTAATACACACACACACACAAAAACTCAACCCAAACCAACAAAAAATGAATCATACACACACAAAAACAGTTAATTGGAAAGCTGAAGACCAAATACCCTTCCTTTTCCTTGCTGCAGAAAGCATATACCCCACACATGCTCCTATCAACAGGAGAGCAAAACGGTGACCACGGCCGATGTTCCCAGGGAAACAGTCTGCTCAGTGAGCAGCCAGGTCACATCCCTACCTCTGCATTCAAGTTCAGCTGGAGGCAGCGGGTCATGTTATCTTTTATGTGATGTCACAAGGTCTGTGTATCTGGTTTAAAAAACAACAACAACTTAGTCAAGATTGTAAAACCGAACAAAAGTAAAAACAAAGGCATGTCCCACCAACTAATCCTCATGAGAGCCGCGTATAGAAGGAAATACAGAGCTCTGACATCACATTTATGTTGCTGGCTAAATCTACTGTCTACTCGCAAGGCCAAGCTCCTATCTCCCTCAGAGAGGTTACCTGTCCCTTGCAGGGCAAAACTCACTTAAATTCACTGGGACCAATATTTGGGTCCCAGAGCACACCTCAAAGCAGTGGCCAGGCCGTGGTGCTGCAGCTCCCATGGGCAACGGCAGGAAGGGAAACGGAGAAATGAGTACTGCCAGTACTTTGTAGGGGGAAAGAAAAGGTCAGCAGTTCACAGATATGTTCTGCACATAGACACGTGTGTACATGTTTGCAAGTCACTTGTTCCCTCCCCTGGTGCATGACATGGTTTTTTTGTACATGCAGCCCTCTGTTTTCTTCCTTAAGCACAACCATCCCGGACAAGGATGTAATTGTCCATATTCTACTTTATCAAGCTTCGACATCCAGAAAAAAAGGGGCCTCAGCAACAAAGAGCTAATTTAGACCCTGTTTTAGCATCAGCCTGCTGTTGGTGCTAAGCCTTATACTGCACAGACTTGTTTCTGTCACTTTCTACAAGAGCAGCAATAGTTAAATCGACATGAGGTTCCTTACTGTATGTCATTGACATTTCTATAGCACTGCAATCAGGTGGACTTGTGCTGTTTCATCTCTATTCACTTGTTTGTTTTGTAATAATCAGTCTATTTTTAAAAACAGAGTCATCTGTCCTGGATATTTGGCTGTGACTGAGTGCAGTACATGAATTAACCTTCAAATGTGCAAATTTACCAGCCTGCAATTATCACAGTCATCTTTCATTACAGACCCTTTTAAACAAATAGGTTTTTTCCACGCAGGATGAGCTTCCCCAAAACTAGCAAGAATCAACATCGCAGGCAAATTTAATCACAGGCTGTTCTGCAGGCAATAGAAAGGAGGCACCAGAGGCACCAGCCAAGAAGCACAAAGAGGTTTGGTAGGTGAGTCCTGCCCCTGAGCCCAAGGCCAGGGAAAGTGTCACTGTCACCGCTGTCCTCCCCAGAGCTTTGCCAGGGGTATGACCCCTGTGCTCGCTCCAGAGCAGCCGTACATAACCCCTTAGTCTTAGCTCAAACCAGTGTTACAAACTGCGTAGCTCCTAGCTGGGGCTCAGGACTCTGCATGGGTGGTTCTCCTGCCATTCCAATGGATTAGCAGAAGCTTGTGGTCAAGAAGTGGTACGTACGATTACAAAGTGATGTCCAAAGCTGTGACAGTAATTGTCATCTGCACACACCTACCAGAGTCCTTAAGCATTTGCTTACAGTTAACCCCTCCTTAAAGCCAGCCTGATGATACAGGGACTAAGCCTGTGCTGGAAGGCTCAGCCCAACACATGAATGAAACACGTGCTTCAAAGCGGTCAGATGAGCTGTGGGCTCAATAGATTGAAAAGTTATTTTTGAAGGCGGCAATGAAAGACAACAAGCATCTTCCAGAAGGCTTAACATAAAACCCTCAAAAATGGGATGCTTGAGGCCACTGTCAACGCACCATAAACCCAGGATTTACTGGGATCATATTTCATTAGAAATTGGTGTGTATATGCTGGGAAGGAAAGATGGTAAAGAGGTTTTTGGAACTTAAAGGATATTTTTGGTACCTAATATAAAGTATCTCTAAATTGTATCCTTCATTACAATTTCAGCTTTTCATTTTTGTTTAAGGTTTACTTATAAATAATTTCCTTCGCTTTAATGCTGTTAATGTCTTTTTTCCTAATTTAGGTTCCTTAAAGATGGAAAATACTTCCTACATACATAAACCAGCTGGATTTTCAAATTCAGCTTTGCAGAATTTCAAGAATGAAATATGTTAATTTATTTAAAGAGCTGCTCGGATGCTGAAGGCACTAAAACCCTTCTATAAGTAGGGGAAACCGAGCTACCCTGACTCCCCAAAACTAAGACAGGGTCTTTTATAATTTTTGCTCCAAAAAATGCTTACTTTTTTACATGTATAGCTGCCAGGACACTATTTAAATTGACTTTTTTTTTTTTTTTTTTTTTAATATTAACTGTAACTAGGGCTTATTTTTGCAGTAGTGCTTATATTTTGAGCATCCTCAAAAATCCTGGAAAATCATGCTAGGGCTTATTTTCAGGGTCGGTCTTATTTTCGGGAGAACAGGGTACATGGTAGATGTATTACTTTAGAGGTGTTGGCTTGATTTTCAAAATGTATCAG
The DNA here is from genome assembly GCF_963082525.1 of Nesoenas mayeri. NCBI lineage: Eukaryota > Metazoa > Chordata > Aves > Columbiformes > Columbidae > Nesoenas > Nesoenas mayeri. The sequence goes on along the minus strand of NC_137569.1, from coordinate 9,057,170 downwards.
GTACATCTAGCATGTATCAACTTCAATGGAACTTGTGGTTTCCAGGTCTGGCTGGTTGAGAAAACGTAGGGTGTTAATAAGGCACATGTGGCCAGTGTAACAAATTTGCCCCTAGTCTGATGTAGCTGGTTTAGTTTAAAAGACTTTTTTCCCTTTTTGTGCCTTGTACCATTCAGCATTCAAAGTAGCTTTGCTGTGAAAGAACATGGCTAACTCTTCTGTTGAGAAAAGTTCACCTCATCCTTCCCTCTCACCCTCATGCTCCCAAACAGCACCCATTAATTGTCCTATTCAGCTATTCCCTGCCCTTTACTAGAGAGAAAACATTATCCAAGCAGTTTTCAGTGACCTTGGCCTTGCTATGGCTGTTCGGGAGGCCTCCAAAAGACAGATTATTCCAACGACGTGGTCTGAACTTGGCCACTGCAACCAACACCTTCTCAACCCACTAAGTCACTCATCTTCTGGCCAGCACTTGCCCAATTACTCTTGGCTTTGCGGACAAAGAAGTGATGACTTCTTTCCTTTATTGCTTTCGGACAAAGAAGTGACGACTTCTTTCCTTTATTACTTTCTATACCATTTAATAGATATAACTATTTCTCTGTGACATAGTGTTGCACTTTGTTCCCCGAGTCACCTCAGAGAGCACAATGCACTTACAGAGTAGGGCCATGAAGCAAAATGGCAAACTTCCTTTTAAAAACAATGGGATTACGGCATTCTCATCGCTCTGCAAGGATGATTTATGGCATCATTTAATTGGTACTTGTGCATACTTCTTATCTTGGATTTTTCCCCGATATGCAACAGAAATGCATATCACAGTTCCAAAATAGATGATGAAAACTCCTTCATGGCAGTTAACTTCTTTAGAGGCAGTTTTCATCAATACACCTAATAATCTGGTTAACATATTTTTAAAGAGCCAGAAACTCTGTTTCCTCTCCAAAATCAGGGAAAAGATAAGTCCTGTTCTCACACCTAAATGTATAAAAGCAAAGGCACACTGCTATGTCAGCTTCTAGGCACAATAGCATAGCCATATCTTCTGATGGGCCTGTCCAATTTGGTTTTTATTTAATTTAAAACCAGAAAACAGGTATTTGCTCTGATGCAAGCAAACCGCAGCAGCACCTCAGAAAAACGTTCTCTTCATGACATGAGTGAAGAAATCAGTGTATTGATGAAAGTTTATTCAGCTCGGGACTATGTCAGAGGTATCAGCCAGACATCACCACCCATCCACCCCAGAAGCGCTCAGGCACAGTTCCAGAATCCTGAGACTATTTTTGCCTACACTTCTACTCCCTCCACAGGGCAGAGGAAACAGGAGAAAGAACTGAGAATATTCGGTATCCTTGCACTTGTGATATACAACATCACAAGCTGTTTGGTGTCCATCTCAGGCACATGGAAAACGATCACCCCTGAGCTGGGTTCTCACGTCTCTGTGAGTAGATCATGTCTGTATTGATAGACTGATAGTAACTGCCAGCGATAAAAAGAACAGGCTATATAACCAACATCTGCTGACCTAACAGTTCTTTTGAAGTTTACAAATAACATGAGCAAAGGTTTCTGAAAAGGTTCATAGGCCTCACTGATATTTTAATGTTTTTTTACACTAAACTTGAGCCTTCTACACTCCAAGTTTAATTGGATATCAGTTAATAAACTAAATTAAAAGGGAAAACAAACACTTCCTCCTGTAACATGGCAAAGAGTGAGAGGACAGATTGCTTATTAACTTTGTCTTTCAAAACACAGGAGCACAGTGTGTGTCCGTCCCATCGCACCGAACCATGTTTAACCAGGGACCAGCCAGACATGCTCCTGCTGCTCAGGAGTTGCCAACAGCAAAGCAGCCACTGGGGCTTCACAGCCCAAATCTGCTATTCCTGCCTGTGCACAGCAAAACCTGCCTGGGAAACTGCCCCTTTGTGCTCCGCTTGGCCAAGCCCTTTCTTGTTCTAAAACAGAATTTTAACAAGCTAAACACTCACTTCATCTCTTAGTAAATTATAGGAAACTGTATTGTTTTCAGTCCATAAACCAGGTCATAAGACAGCTAAGCGTAACATATAATAATGCTCAAGATTTTAACTTCAGTATTTTGTACAATGAATCACACTAAAGAGTAAAGAGAGAAGCATCATGTTCCCAAGGCTCTCCCTCTCCAACAGAGTATTACAAGCAAAGAGCACTCAATATTCAGTGTAAGACTCGGCTGCCCCTTCAAATGCTCAAGGCTGAAAGCTGTGGCAGCTTCCATCTCCTTATCTTGTAGTGCTTCCTCCTCCTTATCAGGTGCCTACAGACAGCAATGGGATGATAGGGAAGCTGCTGCCTGGGCTGCATTAGAAAGCAAAAAGCAGCACAGATACATACAAACACGCAACCAAGCCAAGCTCCAGTTCCCCACCTGCTTGTACGAGGCCAACAAATCAAGAGCCAGTTGAGATTATGCTCGTCTAAACCTTTACATTTAAGTTGTTCTCCTGCCAGAATACAGACACATAGGAAATTTGATTAACTCCCACTGCAACAAGGGCAATACAGTCCTTCAATACCTTTTCGCTTAATGAAAAGGACAGGTTACAAAAATACTCTGAACAATATCCAACGCCAAGATGGTGCTTCCCTTTCTCCAATGTGTATAACGTGCTTATCAAATAAACAGCTCGTACATCACTTAGGAGATAAAGGTTGCCACAGTGGTCATTACTGAAAAAACCCACAATCTGCACATGCAACACTGACCACATTCAACCTGTGACCACTTAAAATATCATAAAACAACATGCACATGAAGCCAACTGCATTTAAGCTCTAACTACAAAAGGGAAATAAACTTTCATGATACATGATGTATAAAACTTCAGATGGATCTTATGGTCCTAGATAGCAATGGATTGCAGGAAAATAAACCAAACCAAAACAAAAAACCAACAACAAAATCACCTTTTTCCTCCTGAAATCTGACACACAAAGTATATATTTTATGGGATTCCAGTGCACTAACAAATATAAACTCAAAATCAGGCTTTTTCATTATAGAAGAGCTGAAGTCATCCTTCGGTCATTCATGTTCTTAATTTAATCAGGAATATAAATGCCACACGTCCAAGCATGATGGATCAATAGAAGCTATGTCAGCACAACTTACAAATAGAGACCAGTTACTGAACAGCTGGCCACTTGAGTTTTGCACCAAATTTAGTTGTGTTCTTTTTTAATTTAAAAACCTCAAGCGATTACTAATTAGGCAAAACAACAACAGAAAAGTAGGAGTGTACAAAGAACAGTTTCAAGTAGCTACGCCTCTTTATTGAGAAAACGAATGTTCTGTTGGTGAGGTAGCCACATGCGTGATAAAAACAACAAAAAAAATCTACCTTAGCTGTGTGTATTGAGTGCACAGGTATTTGCTGCAGATGCACATATTCTTGGCTAACTTGCATGAAATGAAAGAGGTAGGCATCTCCCTATGGCAAAGTTTCCATAGGAAATCGATTTAAATCCCTGCATACTTGCCAATTAAGCAAGTATTTTCCTGTGTGTAATTTCTAAGCACTAAAGCCCGTCTGAAGCATTGGAATTGAGGATAGATCTTACAAACCAGCATGTGCAGAGGGGAGCCCTGCAAAGCGCACAGCTACGGCCCCAGCGTAATGGACACAGTGACACCACAGCCACGGGTCAGGCAGGGTTTTTGGTGTCTCAGGCTGCAAGGCTGGGTGGGAGATGGATTAGAGAAAGCAGTTTCCACTGCTTCTACACCAGTAATGCAAGAATGTGTCATTCACTGTCATATTACCATGGTAGGCAGGAGGAAATCCTGGGTTGACATCCTAGAGTTCTCACAATCACCCCAACACTGAGATACTGATGATGTGCAGATCACATGTATTATCCATTATTTTACTGCTGACATGCAAAATAAAGAGATTCATTCAACACATCTATGCAGACTGTATGCACCTCCTGTGTGTCATGCAAACTAGCCTGAAAAGGACCTCCTTTACCTCTCTCTAGGAATGTGCTGTTTGGGTGAAAGAACATATTTCATAGGGATTAAGAGGAATAATCTCTTTGCTTTCAAAGCAATGAGACTCTTGATAAAGTAAGGTAGAGTTCAAGGGATCTGGAAAACATCCAAACCTAGTCCATAATCCTCCTTAATTGCATAGAAAAAAGCTGGATATTTTACTACATCCAATCTGCTTTCATATGAAGATTGCCATGGCAGCCTCTGATCCCATTTTGATATGGGGTATGTGCATAATCTCATGGGTGAGAGGAAAATTGTTTTCCAGTAGCACTGGTTGACTTGGGCAGTTTGCTGGACTGACGTGCCGGGTATTTATCAGCACTTCACCCCTGGATATGCACCCGGTTCTCACTATCGGTGAGATCCTCAGGTACCTTCAGATGAAAACTCCCATGGCAAATTAACTTGCCAAAGCTTGTACAGATATTAAGAAATATATAGTGCAGAACATAAAACCTGTTGCGCCTCTGCCCAGGCACCGATGATTCCATGAGTCTCTACAGCTTAGAGCTGGGTTTTGTTTGGCACTAATGAAAGGGAAAGAGGTTGTGTAATGATTAGTGGTTAGCGAGACCTACCTTAGAATCTTGTGGCTTCAGAACCAACCATTAAGTTTAACTATGGGATTACCATCATAATAAGATTAAAAATTCTTAAAAAAATTAATTTTCAGATCTTAGACTCAAATCCTACAAATACTTGGTGCTCACATGAAAACCATTTCCTATAAATGTAGTTAAGAAATTAAATTTTCCCAGAGGATCATAAAGCAACTATTAACAATAATCAGTCACACAGGGCATCTCATTAGGAATTAAATTGACATAGATTTCAATTAGTCTCATTTCTAACTAACATAACAATAGACCTGCTGGAGCAGACAGCAAGATCTGAAGTTTCCTTTGGCTTTTACAGATTCTGAAAGAATTGAAAAGAATATCCACCCAGGCAAGAAGTTACCTGGTTCATAAACCACACGGCATGTTCTACCAAAGGAAAGGTACAAGTTTGTGTAGGCTGAGGTAAAGAGAAGCAATATGAGTCAGACAACATTTTGAGTAGCAGTTTTATACCTACCTATCATGCCTCTTGTAAAACCCATCGAACAGCCTGGTACCCAACACAGGCAGTAGCCCGGGACACACAGCAAGAGGGGACACACAAGGGTTCATCCCCAGGATCCTTCCAACCTCCAGGGACCTGCAGCTGAGAGAACTTCTTAAACTAACAATGGTTCCTCCTATTGAATAACTCTTGATTCGTTTTTCTTGGTAAGCCATGTAAGTGTTTTTCTGTGCACAACATTCTGGCTCCTTGCTTTAAGGTTTATTTAGACTTCATTTCAGAGCAGGATTTGCCTCATTTCCTGTTGAGGAACAATTCCAGTAAATAATTTGTTTTGTAATGTTTTTGTTCACTTTTTCCTGGAAGCTGGAGAAGATCCTCTCTGTATGTGAGGATGATGCACTGATATTTGTCATGAATTCCAGAACCAAACCTTGTAGACTGTTTCTATAGAGAGGGGAGGATAAAGTCCAGGAGTACTAATGAAGCAAAATGTTGGTTCATAGAAGAACTTCAAGTCATTTGTCAACTTCTATTTAAACCTCCAGTCTCACTCATGAGTCCCTTCCTGCCGTTGATCACTATTTTCCCTCTTCCCAATAACCTTGGATGTTATGCCAGTCCCAGCAAATGGCAAAAAACCAGCTGGGAATTCCAGCTTCGAACCTCAAATTCACTTTTGCTCCCCAGCCAGGGGAAAAATTCAGAAAGTGATTGTTATGTGCTATAACTACTATTATTTTTATTATTATGGGACTCATTAAAAACATTTTTAGTACCTTTTAGATGCAAATTTCCATAAGACAGCAATGGCCTAAGTGTTACCCATAGCAGATTAATTTTCAGTTTATCTGGAAGGACGTTCTCAGAATAATCAATGTATAGGAGTTTTGCGAGCTGGTTAATAAGCAGATTCATCAAATGCAAACAGCATTATCTAGAAAATTGGCAGTAAGGTATATGATGCTTTCTCAGTGCTTTAAAGAAAGGGCAGTGATGTAACCAGCTATGCAATGTGTACTGCTTCTTCCCTCTGTGCTCCATGCGCAGGTGATGTGAATGCATGTCAGCTTCCAGGCAGGGAACATGTTATTTCAGTTGAAAGTACAGAGGTTTTTGCTCTTAATTCTACAGATCTTTCAGTGGGAGTGATCATGACCAGGGCATCACAGATGAGCGGTGCAGAAGGAAAGAATGCCCTGTGCAATCAGACAACGGCCAGAAGATGCAAAAGCAAAGGTTACAAACCCAGAATTTTTCAGGAAGCCTGCACATTGTTGGAAATGCAATTTACAAGCTTCTGGGATAAGTCCTTCACAAGAGCTAAGCAGCCCTTTAATTTATCAGAATATGTGCTTGCCTTTTGGATGAGACACAGAACAAGAGGCTATTAAAAAGACTACTAATCATAAGATTATTCCCATTAGCAGCATTTCCCCTCATAGCAATAGTGATAATGGTCATGGTATTGACCCCACATTTGGTACAAGTTAGATGACTTACATTACTAGGCATGTACTCCACATTAATATGAATCACAAACTCCTGACAGTGAACTAAAACCCAATGTAGCAGGAACAAATGGTTGCAAACAACTGCTTGACCAGGAATCCCAGTCCCTCCACACTATTCTAGAGCAGCAAGAAGAATTTTAGCACGTAGATGAACTGTTCAGTGACAAGTCCTGCAGTTGTGGTGCCTAACAGGTCATTCCCCAACTTATACTGGAACCTGCGGTTAAAAGCCTTCTCTTTTAAAATAGCTATCAGCTCCTGGGAAACGTTTGCCAAGGAATAAGAACTTAGAGTGCCCATAACATCATAAGTAACATCTCCCAGAAAAAACCCACATCACTTCGTATTTTTAACTAGCAGGCTGTATATTAATTGACACACACTATCTACGCATTGCTTGCTGACACTGTTGCAGTCCAAACAAGTTAATTCCTTCAGGGTGATTTTCCATTTAAAACATACAGGATGCATGTACATACAGCTTTAACATCCTATATCCCCCAATTCACCAAGCTTTGTCTAGAGTGGGGAGAACTGCATTCACTGGTCATATTATTGAAAACACTCATCTGACAGACAGTTCACTGATATATTGGGTCCTTGTCTCCTCCAATTAACTAAAAAAAATAATTCAGTTGTAAATCAGTTTTACAGAGTTAGGAAACTGTTTTTCCTTTCCTTTAAAGGGTATTTGCTTGAAACATCAGGTGTGACTTTGCCAGGTAGTGAAGATGACTACTGGCGCAAAGCAGAGCTGCTTGATTTTGCTCATAGATTTCTTTTTTCTTGTATGCTAGTACCTGCTTTAGAAGACACATTGATTTGGGAAGCAGTAAGTACCATCTGCCTATAATTAAAGATTGACTACATTAACTAATATATATATGCACATAGAGCACACAAACCAGATCACAGGGGGCAATAAAGAAAAATGCCTGACCTATTGGCAGAACAAACAACTCACTTTCTCCAATTTCTCTGATGACACGCTGCTTGCCTGGAACATACCAGTCATGCACATTGCAATTAAATACAAGTTCTTGTAATCAACAAAATCATTAACAGAAGAGGTCATCTCCTCCCATACCCTGGGTTGTGGATGGTAGGTTTTAATTTACTAAATGAAGACAATCTCACCAAGAGGAAGATCCTCATTTTGAGAGGCATACTCTAGGGCACCTGTGTTATCAGCCAGCATCTCTTGTCAAACACAGCTGAAATCAAGAAGGTCTAAAAAGCATCTCTCCTCTCTCAAGGAACAGCTTGACCTCTCCCACCTGTAAGTTTTCATCAGTCCTAATGAACTGACCTGCAGTCTTCTCCAGTTTGTTTGAACAACGTTGAACTACTGAAGCAGAGAGAGGTGAAGCCACTTAAGAGGTTACTCCTCTTCACTTCAGCATCCTTATGAGTGAAATGATTACATTGAAGTCTGACTGGCTGCTAGCAGCATAGCCAAGAGAAAAAGCACAACTCTAGCTCCCAGTTTTGTCCTCCCACTACCACACTTGGAGTAATACCTCACACTATCGCCACTGCAGGGAGTAACGAGGATTAATGCCAGGGCAACAGGCTGTGCAAAGTGAAACATGGGGCAGTACAGCATACACTTCAGTGAGGTGTCAACAGGGAAGTGTTCATGTGGGATACACCAGACTCAATAGAGCAAATAGGATGAGAAGGCCATAAAGGGAACACTAACAGGACTCTATTTTTAAGGATAACTCATGTATCCAGAAGATAAGACTTACGGACAAAAATGGACTGGCAAGAGAGTCTATGCAAGATACTGATCACTTGGATACGAAATGCAACACCTGGTTTTCATGAATGCAATTGTCCTAAAGTAACAGATCTGTGAGCCTCAGAGCTGGATGTGCATAGTCTGTCACCTTTCCTCTCCCTGCGGTCTTTGCAAAACTCACATATGCCTCCTTCTTTCAGGTCTTATTTAAAAGCCTTGGGCTATTTTACCATGCACAGGCCCTGAAATAAAAGTTATGAAGGTCTTTAGCTCAGCTATTCATTTCTTATTCTTAATAGTAGTCTTAAATCAGCCAACCCCCTCCATCCTTTTTAGCTTTCAAGTTGAAAAAATTCCAGTGTTACACCAGGTTTACAACCCCAAACATAGAGCAAAGCCCAGGAATTACTGTTTGATTTCCTTCCCCTGCCCTTTCTGGAAGAGTCATGGATATGACCTGTAACACTGTACACACAGAGAGGTGTTTAACCTCGAGGCCTTATGTGAATCTCTGACGACCAGCTCCGGCCCCTCGTCACAACCATCTCCCTCCTCCTGCTTCTTGTTGCGAGTGTCCTGTGGAGCAAGTGCGGGGATGCATTTGGAGCTCCAAGTTCTTCTCCCACCAATGTCTGCTCATCAAACTGCATGAGGAGTAGCCAGAGGTGCTCCTGAGAACAGGAATGCTGGCAGGAACACTGACACTCAGCAAGGTTGCTGTTCTGGACTGTATAGTTGTTTCAAGGAGAATTGCTGTTTAATTCTTTACACAAGAACAGGGCTAGAGCCAGTCATTTGCTGCATTCCTTCTTAAAAAACAGATGCAAACCCTAAGTATCACAAATACATCCTGCTACTACCTTCCCTTTGCTAAGGCAAGATAATCCATCTGACAGATCCATGGCTACATCATTGGCTTTGATTCATAAGGCCGTATTCCGAAGGGTGAGCCATTTGCTCCACTGCTGCCAGGCTACAGCTGATAATTCAAGCGCATTCAGAAGAGAACATTTGCCGCGTTCACCTCTGTGCTTTTCGTGACGCTGAGACACGAGGCTTTTCCATTCATCAGGTGTGTCAGCTTATTTGGGCACAGCAGAGGCCAGCAGAGTTATCTTTGCTCTCCGCAGGGAAGCAGAGATCCACACCGCACTGCACCCGGCCCATTGTCCTTTCTAGTGATCTGCGCAGAAAATAAACCGCGTCCCGCACTGCCCGGGGCTGGTGAGCCCCTACCAACTGCCTTGCTTGAAAGCAACCTGTCACTTGCATTACTCAAGACACTTGAAAACATATTATTCTCAGGCAAAAGATGCATTGCGGGGAACATGCACTTACTCTAAGTAGAATGGTCTTTTTGTCTATTAAAAATCAGAGAAAGTACCCAGCAACCAGAATTTGGCTGTGAGTTTGACTCGCACAAACTGAAGTAGCACAGTTTGCTGCTGCCTATGAAGATTAGAAAAATCAGAGCAAAACAGCACCCATGAAATCTAACTCATCCTCATGGGAAACACAGAGAAGACCAAACTATCATTTGTTTGAACAGTGTGACTGCTATCAACCAAATTCTTTACAAACCAATTTTTATTAGCTATATTTATCTATCATTTTTCAGAAGGATACAATAAGTAATTCAAATACAGAGATAATAATAAGCATATTTAACTGCCATTTTGCAAGGAATGCATACAATTTGTATTAGCAAGTAAATATTGGGTTGGGCTACACTTTTGAATAAGATGAACCAAGACATTAGAAATCAAGTATTTAGACTATTTGTCTGATTCATTTGGAGTCTCCAAAGGAGTTCTCAGATTTAAGAAACTACCACCACCAACAAGGAATAAATGCATCACTGCAGGAAAGGAACTTCTTTACTCTGGTTTGTCTTCGCAGAGGTCCAGCTGTGGCCTATCACAACAGGTAGCTGTAGGAAACAGTTCAATTTCTTAACGAGATATTAATGCAAAGCTAAAAGAGGTCTGCTCTCATAAAATGCATTATGGGTCATGTCAGGGGGCAGATTGTTAAAAAACTTCTAAGTGAAGTGCATGTCTAGGAATCAGACTGGGAACTAAGTATCGGTGACGCACGTGGAGAAGCAAAGGGAGAACTGGAAATGGTGGCAGCTGAAAGAAGCTCAGCATAGTGTGCATGGAAAGAGTTTCTGACCGTTATGACCAGAATTATGACTGTGCAAATAAATGAGGTTGCTTAGATTTCTAATGACATGAGTCAAAATGAGTAGTATTACCCTATGTCCAATACACAAATTGGGGATACCCAATTTAATTAAGCATCATTTAGACTTCTGTAGAATTTGTGTAGAACAAATTCTCTACTGCATTACGCTCCTTCACACACAGTTGGCTCCAGTGAGGTCAGGGAAGTTAAAACAACTGAACTCTGAATAGTGGAAAGGAAATTCAGACCCACTATCTTCGTAATTTTGAACAGCCATCTGACCACTCATCTACAGCTCACACCTTTCCAACTTACTGAACTGATGAGAAAGATCTTTGAAGGCATTAGGTTCTCATTTGAAATCTCATATCTTCTGCAACAGAGCTTGGTTTGCAGACTCCTTGGCTGCTCAAAATTGATACAGTCTGTGTCACTATCATTGTCCCTCCTACATGACTGCAGAAAGTAGGAAGTGTGCATGACAAGTTAAAGGGACAAAACCAAAGAACAGTAAAGTGCCACTGGAAAAAGTGAATAAGAACAAGCTCTTGGTCTTCCAGTGTGTCCTTATTACTTTTCTTAAGATACCAGGAAACTGTGTTTCATTTGAAGTAGCAAACTAAGTATTTTGAACTACTTGGTGAGCTTGCTGAGCCTGGTATTTGAAGAATGAGTCTGTTCAGCATAAGGAAATTACAGTGGAGAAATTAGTTACAACATACTTGTAAATTGCTGACGTTAAAAAAAAAAAATAAACAGAAAGCAAACATTGCAGATTTACTGGAATATTCCCCACAAGAAATAAAACTGTGATTTATCAAATTTGGGATCCCTACGAAATTCTAAAGAAAGCTGCAATTAGAGAATTAATGACGCAACACCCATCTTAGCAACTGTCATGTAATCAAGCGACTCAAAGCTTTTGTTAGAAAGGTATAAACACAACCACCCCTCTTTTACAGACAGGAAAGGAGTAGGAAAATTAATCATTGTCATCACCTAAATATATACTCACAAATACATGACTCAGTTTCATTCCCATTCCTCTGGATCACGCTTACTGGATCCGTTCCATTACATTTATTCTCCATTCACCACACACACAGAAAGACAGGGAGCGTTCAGGCTACCGAACCCTGTGTACACTCAGTACACAAAGCACCCTGTGGTTACTAAAGTGAAGGAAATAGGAAATACAATAGCGAAGATTAAAAGTACATAGATGAGAAGGGAAGCCTGAAACTGAATTAACCAAATTCACTCGTTTGTCAAATACCTTCCCCATCTGTAAAAATGACAGCTACGCTTCTCCGCTTCAGCAGAAGGCCAAGAAGGGTGCAAAAGTAGCGCTGCCATACAAAACATATAAGCAAGTAGAATAAATTTACCAAAATATTTTTCCTAAATTCAACAGCCACTAGATTTTCTGCATCAAACTGAAAGCATTGACTGTCTTGGAATCAGATGAGCAGATTTTCACCTGATGTCCTGACCTAACAGTGGTGGGATGGAAGCTGTGAATTCATACATGAACAACAAAACCCCTTGAGAATTAATATGCTAAGTTGATTATGAAAGAACTGAGAAATCAGTCATAGTATGGTAAAAAGTAGCTAGTAACTTTAATTGTAGCTCCCTTAATACATGCTAGATGCATTTCGTTCTTTATCTTGGACAACACCCATAAAAAGAAGAAACTGTTAGAAGTAACCATAAGAGAAAAAGTCTCAGACTCCAGTTCCGTTCTTGCTGCAACAATGAGCAATCCTGATATTTGACACTGGGGAAAAGCAAGAAGATCATGGTGGCCAAAAGGTTATCACTATTAGTATTCTTTATATAGACACACATAGATATATACATACATATATTATTTTTACAGTATAACTGTTCTATCCTAGAAATTAAACCTTTTAAAGATAAAAACACTCCTTCAAATAAAGCAGGGGCCTTGGAGAGCCTTATTCTGATAGTTTTGTATTCTGGTCAAGAAGCACTGACACCACAGACCTAGGTATACACCAAGCACTTATATTTAGTGATATGTTTGGATTTAGGAGGCTAAAATTAAACTAAAATCTACAGGCACAAACAGAAGACCCAGTTCTGCCTGGATTTTGTCACTGATAAAAGAATTATATTTATCAACATATGGCACATCTGGAAGAGTTACAGCCATGAACCGGATGGGGAGTGAGTGAGTCAGGACAGAATGAGAGCTCTGGAGTGCACAGCTGTATGGCAGCCAGATGTGCTCCCTGTCAACAATCATAATCCCTTTCGAGTCAGTGACTCCACCACCAGCAGAAGTGGCATCATTAGCCAATGCTGCGCAGGCAGTTTCACTCATGTACTCCCTCGGTTTCAGGGATAAACATCTGCATAATCCTGCGCTACACAACTCCCACGCACCCAACAGGAGTCAGGGAGGTTGCTCCGACCACCCAAGCTGAAGGTCAAACAGCGCAACTTGTAAAACCTCCAGCCTGCAAACCCTCTGCTCACACTGGTAAAGTCTCCTTACTTGCAGTTCACCAAGTCACTGGGTAACCGCTTGCCAGAGGACTCATGGCTTCACCTCGGGGTAGCAGAGATACTTTTATCCTTAAGGAAAACAAAGCAATTGCCATAATACACATGACAGTGAACTGGGGCAAACCAAGCAGAAATATCACAACCATCTCAGAGAAGTCTCTCTGATAGATAGCCATCTTCAGACTGTAGAAGATATTTGCAAGGCCTGGAACATGTTCTGTGTTTTGTGATTAGAACAGCAATGATTCTCCTTTGGAAGTAGATTGACACATCAGATGACCCTGCAAGCCCTTCCCCAGCCCGCATATGGCTTGATATATGCTACTTCTAATTTCAAGGGCTACATAATGCATAGAAAGGAGAGCTAAACTTTTACTACACAACATGAAGAGTAGAATACTGAACTCAAAAGCTCAGATTCCTCTCCTGATAATCAAGATAATCAGCATTTCCTTATGTTATTGATGCCACCAGGACTGTTCCTGAAGAAAAGCATCACCCTGGCCTGTCTAAGGATAATACAACACTCACAGCAACTTTACACAAGTATCACTTGCACTCTGAAAACAAAATAATACAATACAAAATGGGTTTAATAAAGAACAGCAAGTTTAAACCTTCTTGACCGGTGCTATGTCTATGAAAGCAAGGACCTAGAACGCCTTGCTAATTGACAAAGAAAAAAAGCGAGCATCAAATCCATGAAATGAATTCATGTCCCCTGAAAAACAACATTGAGGAGGCATTTAGAAATACTTTTAAAGGTGTATCATGCTAAAGTGACCAACATTTTGTACTTGGCCAGCAAAACAATTTGCCATATTGAGTGGTCTGGCTTTAGAGATGGGAATTTCAGTCTAATAATTTAAATATGAGAGCTGCTCTTAAACACGTGAAGATTACCTAGGTAGCACCGGAGGTATATAATGTCTTAGCTCACGAAAGGTTACCTCAGTGGTTCATACTACATCCATGGCAGAAAGGTCAACTATGCCAACAGTGTTATATCGCAGAACTTATTTGAAGAGATGAACGATTTTCTCAACTGATATAGAAGAACAACAGATGAGCAAGCTTTACTATCAAAGCTGTATATACTCAAGATTGCCTTACACATTACTTTTTCCTGGGTTTAATTAGAAACTAAAGAATTTTTGCTATTTCTTTAATGAGAGAATTGTTCTCACGCTCTGTGTTGAAGTATGAGTCGTATTAATAAGTACTATGAAACTTCTTTCTAACGCATGCCTGAGCAGGGAGTTAAACACCCTGCTCCTAGGCTGAGCAAATAATGCATGAGCCTTTCCTAACACCCTTGTGAAACAGCTGCACAGTTTAACTGGTTTACAGACAGCTAATTACAGACACAAACACACTGGGAATTGGCCTATTCCTGATATAGTCTCTTCTCCCAGCTTTAAAAGGACATTTTCACAGAGTACACTGAAATATTAGTGCTTGGTTCAGAACAAATGAGCAAGGTGCCAACCAATACAAGCAGCACTGATTTACATTGCTTCCCCATTGAAAGGTTTTCTTTTAATAGTTCGTATGAAATCCCAGGGCTATCTTTTAAATTCTGTAAGTTAAATACAGGTATTTCACGTGCAGACAAAAATCTACCCTGCTTTATATCTTTGCCGGGCTATCGAGCTCCACACTGCACAAATGACAACATCACTCTGCCATATACAGAAGAAATGAGGAGGGATTATTAGTCAGGAACATCTTTAGCAATCCAATACATTCCTTGCTGCAGCTGTTTTCAGAATGGAAGCGATCATTACTCAGACTTGCCAGAATCCCTAAAGGGGTGGAAAGTCATTCACAGTTCAGCATTTTCTGCCTAGAGACTGTAGGAGTCATGGTAGTCATGGAAAAAATTAGCACATTAGAGAGATTACGTAGGAGCAGAATTCTCGACTGGAGAAATAGGTAATTTTCACAGCACCTCCTTCCCTATTACCTAAGTGTTCCTAAAATAACTAAAATACTGGACAAACAATTTTTTTTTGGTGGTGTCTACTGGTATAAACTGACCATTTATATTAACTCCAGCTTTTGCATTTTATAGCAGAACAATAAGCTTAATTAAAGTGATACAACAATATCTAAGGGGCAAAGAAAAAATCCCTTCTAGGGCTGTGCAAATGGATTATAGAAATAGATAGGTATGTTTTCCCTATAGAATTAGATCAGGTAATTGCCACCAGAGACAGCAGCACAGGTAGATAAAAAAAATATACGTAAAGAAATCACACCGGAGATCTGGAGTAATTTTGGGTGCTGTGCTCAGTTTTGCTTCTCCGCAACACTTAGCATGGAAAAATGCCAGGAAAATACCATCACTATTTAAAGTATTTCCTCTGTGCAGGACAGAGGCACTACTGGCCATCGTGAAAGGAGCAGCTGACCTTCGGCTCCCAGCCTCAAGAAAGCAGTTTAATTGGGGCTGAAGGATTTCTGCACAAGCTCCCGGCATCAGATTGGCACTCACCGCACACCTGATGGGTTGGACCGGGGCCAGCAGCCACACATAGGAGATTTGTTCCACTGGTAACAACAGTGCTGATTGGCTTCATACACTGCCTGCAACACTGGATATTTGAAAAAAATATATCCCTAATTTGAGAATTTTATGCATAATTGGGTTTAAAGTCGCAAAATTAGAGAGGAAAACACAGTAATAGTATCAGCCCCAGTTCATTTCTTCCTTATCTGTATCCAAGCAATATCAAGTGACTGAGCTGTTTATTTTAGAAAATGCCTGTGTTATTTCATTGAATAAGATTACTACAAGAAAATTAAAAGTCCCCTGGGCTAGATGAATTTGGCCTGAAACTATCACAAATTAGCCATACCCATGAGCCCTTTGATTTGGGGACAGAACATGTCTGATCACAAGCAGCAAGCTCGGCATCCTCTAATATCTACAACTCCCAGAGCCCCGCTCCTGTAAGCCAGGCCTAAGCACAGACAGGACAAAGCTGAGGGAATTGTTTGCCTTAGGCTTCTTAGGAGTGAGGCTTTAATCTCTGAATGTTTACAAACTCCTGCCTAACAAGAGCAGCCTTGTGCCTTTTCCCTCCCCTGACAGCCATTTTGTTGGACTGGGGCTATTTAGGCAGGATTACTTGAGAGTTTGTTAACATAAAGCCACCCACAGAATTTAAAAAACAAAACAAAAAAACCCCCACACTTACATAACTAACATGATGTTGGGCTATTGATGATTTTCTAGCGAGGAATTCACATTTCCTTGTTGGGGTGAAAAGCTGACTCACCTGCTGAGGGAAGCCAGCCTACCATTCCAACACCTCTGCTGATGAGCACAAGGAAACAGTACAACCCACTTCTTCAAGGGGCTTTCTGAAAGTGATCAAAATGCTCTTTTAAAAGGATCGGTGCTTTAATGAGCAGAGAGAGGAAGAGGTGGGTCCCGCAGCTGGGGCTGTTTCTCTCTCTTCCCCATTTCCCCCACGGGGTGAATGGGACTGATGGCCCCTCCTTAATGCCCTGGGGCCACCATTTTGTGTGCCCTCCTCACCCCTGGGCCGCCATTTTGTGTATTTTTCTTACCCCTTCAGTCCCCACATTGCAGCTCTGTAGTGCCCCGAGCAGGCTGGGGCAGGCAGGAGTGACTTGAGGCTTCCACCTGCGTTGCTGAGATACTTATTGTGACACAGGTAAGGTGTGGTTGCGGTGACTTCTAGTTAAATTGCATCATAAAGACCCAGGTACTGGGAGCTACAGGTTGGTCCTGTGCTTGGTGCTGAAATGGCTCATGAGGGAGACCAGCCCTTAGTGTACGGTACGCTTGGGGCCTGAGTGCTTTCAGTTCCATCATGTTGTTGTTGTTTCTTAAGTCAGAAAACCCTTTGGCCTTGGGGTCCATTTTCTCTCAGAGATGTTGCCAGCTACTCCTTCAGGGGATTTGTTTCTGGAGTCTCTGTGGGGGAGCCTCTTCGGCGACTTCTTGCTGTGTTTTAAGAGACCTTCTGTATCAAAGTAAATGTTTCAACCTGAAATAAATAAGAGTCCATGTTTAACACATAGGGGGAAAAAAATATCACTTTTGTTAGCAGAGTGAGGCTTTAGAAGTTTGGAAAAGAAATTCTGAAGACAGCTATTTCTTTGTCACACAGCATGAGTTAGTAGTGCTGAGTTTTGCAGTATGCTGCATTTCTCTTAAGGCCCAGTTCACCTTTATTTTGTGCCTATCCAACAGACTTCCAGTACTTTATTAAGCTTTCCTGGTTGGAATTGATTTCTTTTCTTTAAAAGTCTTTTCCCTGATCAAGGATTTTTCTGAATTAATGAAGCAGCATGTTCTTGTATCTATAAATGAAATAGAATACACTATACAGCAAGTGAAGGGGGAGCAATAGAGAAACCTTTAAGAAAAATATATGTCTTCCTCTAGCAAAATCAGCAGATGCATGGAATCAAGGAATATTTTGTAAGGTCATCAGAGTGGTAGGAGTACTGTGTATGGATACTACCTTGTTAGGCTTAGGTTACCGTAATATTAGTTACGTAGTATTTGTGATCTCTTTTTTGGTATTAAGTTAGAACAATGTGATACTTAAAAGCATTTTTTCAGTTTCTGTGGTGTTTTCTGTTCCTGCTTAAGTTTTCTTTTGGCAGTCCTGTGGATGTTACCGGCAGCGTGGTGTTGCTGATCCTGCTAATTGCTGTGAACTTGTGGTTCAGTGAGCTCTCAGTTATCCTTTTGCTGCTAACACAGATATCCATTCCTTCTTCCTGGCTTCCCACCAACCTGGAGTGAAAGTTTGCTGAATAAGAACATTTGGCTGAATAAGAACATTTAACTAATTTGGCTGATTTAAAAGATAGAATTCATATTGGTGCTGTGTGTGAAGCATTCGGCTTTAATCCTTCAAAGAGATATTTAAAAAAATCAAACCTAAAACAAATCTCTTGCGCTAGATAGTTACAGCCTGAGAATCCTGAAGCTATCCCTGCGGAACCCTACTTCAGAGCGGCAATACAGGACAATTAGATAAGAGTTTGGTTGCTAGATGAAAGGAAATGTGAACTCCTAAACCCTCATGGGAATGGCACGAATTGATTTACCATGGAGTGCAAATGATCAAAATAAGTAAAATGCAAGTATTAAGCAATTTTGCCTCCTTCTTTCTTGCTTCCCTTTCTTTTATCCAGAGGCAAAACGATAACATTGTGCACTTTAGTAATTTACTTTTTAAATTGCAGATTTATATATGGTTCTAAGCAGTCTATAGTCGTTGCTTCATCCATGAGTTACCATTAGGATTTCATCCTCAAGGCGTTTGTATGTGAAAGCAATTCTCATTAATGGCAAGAAGACCTGTCTGGTTGACTGAGCTATAGCTTAGCTTGGTGTTTGGATTTTTTGGTAAAGTGTACATGCAAATCCTTAGGAAGGTGGTAGTCTGAGGAAGAGGAGATGTGGTTGCAGGTCAGCTCCTGACTTCAATCAGTCTAACAAAGCTTTGGTTCAGGCAGAGGGGATGCCATGATCAGAGTGGCGTTTTCCTAGGGTGATGTTAATGCTTTATGTTTCAAATATGCTGACCATGGAATCCTACCTACATTACTTGTGGGGGAAATGATGTTCAGCAGTAACAGCTGTTGCCCAGCACTAACACCTTTTGCCTAAAACTAGAGTGGGTTTCATGTAATGTAGTGGGTTTAGCAATGCTCAGCCAGGTGAAGGCCTTCAGACTATCATACATTTGAAAGAAGTCTGCTTATAATTTCTGTGCTGAATGAAGTGTTTGAAAGTACTAAGTACTAAGTACTAAGTACTAAGTACTCATTCTGGTGCAGGATGAAAACAGACATGAGACTTAAGCGCAAGGTATTCCCTGGGAACAGTGTAACAGGCCTGCTGTTTTTCTAATAGTAAGTTTTTTTTCTAATTGTTTTCCCTTAAGAGACAGCTTAGAAAAGTATAAGCACCTTTGTAGCCCTGTTTGCAGCTGGGGGAGGAGTGGCACAGCTGTATTGCATTATTTTTAAAGCTGGGACACTGTACCACTGTAGATCTTGCTCAACATGCCAAAGTTAACCTAAATATTTAGGATGAGAGTTGTAGTCTGTTTTAAAAGTGTTTTCCTGGTGTGCCTCCCCTTTCTCCTCCATTGTTCAGTGTTTTGCTAAGGATGCATCTTTCCATGCGAAAGAACCCTGCTGGCTTTGTCTCTGCGTAGTGATCCACCCAGTGAATGGGGGCAAATGGTCTCTGCAGAGGGACTGATACCTATGAGTTGGGTTCTTTGTAGCTGAGACAACTTGGGATCCATATCCAGTTTCCTTTGAGAGGCTCAGCCAGAGCTTTTTCTGTTGAAACCAAGTGTGTTTGAGCAAGCCTGGTGATGAACTGCTGCACTGTGGGAAGCTGCAGCGGAGGCAATGGGTGGAAGATGGACGTAGTCCTAATTGGTGCCAATAGCCAGTCCAGTTTTCTTGATCTCTGTTACAATATTAAGGGAGAATTAGGTCAAAACAGGTTTTTACGTTTATATCTTAAGTAACAGAAGCTTCCTGGAAGGGAGAAAGTGAAGAAACATAATACAAGGGATGGAGAGCAGCAGGAGGATTCATTTGCTGCATAAATTAGTGCATAACATAACTAAGGTTAGATGACTCATCAGGGAGGTGCAAGGGCTTTTCAAGGCCCAGAATACCTTATGGGAAGCCCCCAGTGATTTTTAACTGGTTTTGGGTCATGCTTCTGCAGAGCAGAACTGAGATTTCTGATGAAGGAATGCATTTTTAAAAGCGATAACCATTTACAACAGCTCTTCCATGGGATTCCTTCTGGAAACAGTATGAATCCGGGTACAGTTTTTAAAACAAAGCCATGTGAAGACCAGGTCATGTCATACACAACTCATGTAGAGTTGTGTAAGAGATCTCAAATACATGTATAATTATTATTGCGTGATTGCGTGCTCGGTGGAACAGGGGTAAAGTTAACAAATTGGTGTTTGGACAGCAGCTAGCAAAAAGGCTTGTTAGTGCCTATATGAGACCATATGCATGATTAATAACGAATTAGCAAATTAACTTGAAGAAAAATCATCCTTCCAGGTTTGAACTAACAGGGCATTCTTGATCATTACCAAGCCCTGCCTAACAGCTGGGAGCAACAGAAATACTTCTGTTAACATTCATGTTCTATGAATCTCTCTTGCTGTCCCTGTGTTGACTGGGTAGTTCTGCTGGGAAAGTTTTGCCTTAGTGGTGTTACAATGGTAGCGTGGCTTATCCTGCTTCTTTGAACAATATAATTTGCATTCTGTTCCTGCTCTGTTTTTGATGTGATCCTGTTTGCTGGGATTTGTGTGTCTATTGTTTGCAAACATGACTCACAACAGTGTAACTGTTGCCAGCTACATTAATATTTAAAGTATATTATGGTGTTGTCTCCCCCAATATGTGAACGGCAAAGCAATTCAACAAACATTGTTTATGTGTAGTCAAACAGGATGGTTTATAGATCTATGGCATCCAGTAGTGAATCCCAGAGTTCCGGTACACGAGACACAGGAATTCAGAGAGACTACCTGATGTATTGAGCAGAGCATTATGGAGGTGAACTTAAGAGACAGAACAGTAGCAACACATACCTTTTAAATAACTTTTATGCCCAGGTAGGTCTTAAATCTTTAGAAACAGATGCAATAATTTCCCCCTTATTTTACGGATGGAGAAACTGAGGCACCGAACAGTGACAAATCCTGTCTGTGACTATGCTGAAGGGACTGAGCTGGTAAAATAACTTGGATTTTTTGAGTCTTAAATTGGTGATTTCTCTAATGACGTTGGAATATCATGATGAACAGTAGTTTTCCGTCTCAGCTCTTGGAGTGTCCCCTCCAAATTTCAACGGGCTTGCATGATTTTTTTTATGGGTCCATGTACAGGTTGCTATATGGTGTGTACAAACCCCATTTTCTTAGATGCCTTTTGTGGATCTCTCCCAAAGGGTTTGTGGTCCCCTTCCCTGCCCCCCAGAGGAGTGTGAACCACAGGATGAAAATTGCTGGTGTAGGAGTGTTATTAGCTGAGGCTGTAAGGACTAAAGCATGAAGGAAAATGTGTTTGGAAGCAGGTCTGGACTTGGTAGATTAATGCTCTATTTTGGTCCTCAGATAACTGCAGCTGGTGGAAAAGCTTAACTGAAATTCTGTTGTTGTATATGTCTGATTTAAGGGTAGGTCAGAAATAGAAGGTTTTGAGCTTTTGTTTGTGGGTGCCACCTGTGTGACCACAGGTGAGGCAGCTTGGGGCAGGGGTGGGGTGGGTCTTCATGTGGAGCAGCTGTGCTTGTTGCAGGAGTCAAAACTGGAAGGAACTTACGTGGCAACAGGGTGTCTCCTTGGTGTCCTGGTGCTTCAATAGTGGTTTGCAGCTTATCTTCAAGGGTGGCTTTAGCAAACTTGACTGTTGCTGGGATTATCACCCCTGTAGAAGTGCTGACAGAAAGCTGCCTGGCAAGTATGTAGGGTTTAAAGGAGAATGTGGAGTTTAAAGGAAAATGGGCTGTGGTACAGCGTGTGGGATTGGGAGCAGGGGATTAAGCCTGTGTGTGGAGTTGTGGGATGAGAGAAGGGCTGGATGATGCTATGTAGGTGTTATTGATGTGGTTTTACTCTTTTTAAAATGTGTTTTCTGAAAGATGAAAAAAGCTATTTGGGTGAGGCTTTTAAGCTCTGGCTGAAGCAACTGCATGCTAGTGCTCTAAGGAGCTGCTCTAAAGTGTATTGTATTTGTTTTTCTCCTTTTGGGATGTAATTTATTTTTCTGCAGGTTCTCTCCTCTTTTAGCAGATTGTTTGATAGCCCCAGCATAGTGCAAGAAAACTGCATTGAAACTGTTGCTCTCTTGCTGGCTGTTTGTGTGTTCAGATGAGGTTAGTGGGACACTAATCCAGTTATGAAATGGAAGAGGTTGCCCATGGAAGAATGGTACCTGAGTGCAGAGTCCTGCTGTGTTTGTGTATTCACTGTTAACTAAGGCCAAATATAAAATGGGAACAGTAAATCATCCCTTGTTGTTATCCCTCTGCAGCTGGTTCTCTTTGTTCTGAATTTAATAGCAGAGGACTTGCAGTGGAGCTGATGAAATAATGTTAGAAGTGTGACACCACCTCAGGTACCCCGACCAGCTTCGTTCATGTATTTTAACATGTTTTATTCTGTGTAGAGTGGCAGCCTGGCAGGTATAAGTTCTTGGGTGCTTGGTGGATTCTCTTCTTTAACTACAATGTGGAAGACTATGGTCCAGAAAATTAGAGTTTCTTCATTATGTTTCCACTTCTGAGTCTGATGATGGGAGGACATAGATTTGCTAGAAAGGCCTGGTGGCCTCTTACTTCAGTGCACCTTTGTTGGAAAATCTGGACTTAGTTCTCCACTTGTGATAGGAGGGTTTCCAGGGCCTAAGGTTCAGAGCCATCCTCACACTGATCTGCCTCCCTGCTTGCACTGTGTGAGGGTGGCTTTAACTCCATGTTGCTGGCTGAAACTCAAGGCAATCCAGCTTGACAGAAGCAAATGTGACTACTCTGTAATCTCTGTCAACTGGTATCACTTAAGTGGTTACAGTTTATTAATCTCTTTCTCTGCATGTTTTGGGTTAGAAAATTTTTCACTCTTTCTGTGACAGAAGTGATTGGAGTGATACGTGACAATTACAAGGATCATGTTGTTCGGGGGCAATTCATATAAATGAAGGCTGTGCAGACTTGAGTACCTTTCCTTAGTTGTACCCAGGAATACCAATAGGTACAGTGTGTGCTCCTGTATCCTATGATACCACTGAACAGGAGTTAAGGGTTTTATTCCAGTAGCTGTTCATGAGTTTATAACAATAACTGAAACTCAAAAGTGGAAGTTGTCTTTCATGCAATGAAAATCTGCCTTGTGTATTTTAGAGCTTACTGCTTTGTATCCAGAATTTTATTTCTTTTCTACAGAAACAGATCAATTTTTAAACACGGAAGTGTTTAAATTTATTCATTTACCTCTGATTTATTTGTGTAAACATGACAAATTTAAATTCTAATCACCTTCAACCCTTCACCCTTTTGATAGTAATTAATTCACAGTATGTTCCAGTACCACTCAGTGCAGGCTTAATCAGGTCATCAGTTGTGGATTTTAACCACAACATCTGTGGTGTTTGCATAAAACCTGTAGGAGCCTGACTCTGTATGAAATCGCTCTCATTACACAGTTCATTTTGAGATTGTAAGTAGCCATGCTGCTCACAAAACAGGATTAGGGTGAAGTATTCTATTAACACACTTAATCCATAACTAAAATAATATTCATTGCTCCTATCATGTTTTAAGAGACAAATGTTTTATTTAAGCTGAAAATGACCTTTCTGAATAGGATCTGTGTAGTTACATTATAAAATTGAAGTCCATAATGAGAAAGATTAGTTGGAGCTTGTAATACAGCAAAATTATGTGTCAGATAGGAGGCAGCTGTGTCAGATGTCACCACTTTGTCAGAGAGTTGCTTCTCTGCAGCTGGCAAGGATAAAATTGCAATTCCTTTAAATAAAGGTTGCACTCCAGTACATGTTGGAGAGGTCCAGGCACCGTGTCTTCCCTGGATGTGCCTGAGTTAGGCATTAGTTTTCCAGACCATTGACTGTCTGCTGGTATTTCCACTATGTCTGTGCTGCAGCCATGGTTTTGGCTCGTGCTCTAGGACTGAACTGGAGGACTCCAGAGCTAAAACAATGAGTGCCGACAGCTTCAGCGAGAGAGCCAAGCTCCTGTCGTGGGTGGCTGTCACAACACATATGCTTTGTGTGTTCACTAGAGGATGGACGTGAACAGTAATGCTGTGTTTTTCTCCATACACAAAGGCCTTCTGTAGGCTCTGTCAGAATTACTTCTTCTGGATTAGAAACCACCACGGGATCTTTGTCAGTGAGCGTGCTGGTGGCTGCCTTGAATTGAATGCAAAATGGCTGCGTGTCTCTCCAGCAGAGCTGCGGCATTGCGCAGAGGAAAGAAAGGCATGGCAGCTGTGCGCTTACCTTGCACAGCTCGCCTAACTCTGACCTTATCCTATTGCTAGTCCCAGTTAGGTATAAGGAAATAAACTGTATTTGTTAACAAAGTACTAAAGGTTTTCTATGACTGGAAACATGGTTACAGCCTTTGGGTACTTTGGTCATTTGAGACAAAGTCTTGCTGGAACAGAATGAAGATTCATGTTTTTCATGCTGCTTTGGAAAGGATTTTGTGAAAACGCATGTGCGCTGGGGAGGGGCAAGCAACCATGTGTCCCTTTGGTTGTCATTTGTAGCCACAGCGTGACTGACTGGGATGTGGGGTGCTTTGTGTTTCATTTCTGTTCTCACTGATTCAGAGTGGAGATTTTTTTCATCCTGCATCATTTCAGATGAGGCTGAGCTGGGACTAGAATGAGAATCAACCTGCTCAGTACACCCCAGTTTGTTTTGCTGAACCTCAAATTCCTAAATTCTGTTTTTCTGATGTATAGAATCAGGATGTGGGGGAGGAAAAAAGACAGTGTTAATGTGGAGGGCAAGGGATAGGAATAGAAAAAATAATGGTGAATTAGCAGAATGGGTAAAAAGTTAGAAGTAACAAAACTGCAGTAAAATTACTGATTTGTACAAATCTTTGTATGCATGAAGTCTTGCTGAAGATGAGTGTCTAGCACAGAACAAGGAAGGGGACTGGAGGGAAGGAAACATCAAACCATTCTGTAGCAGTTGCTGGATTTAGGGTTGTGGTTTGTGTGGTGGTGTGTTCTTTTGTGTGTGTGTGTGTTTGTATTGTTTTAATAGGATTGTGAAATAAGAAGTGGCAGAGCAGCTCGGGATCCATTTTGGATAAGGAACAAATCTGGCTAGAGCCAGTAGGTGGGATACAACAACAAAATTTTACGTGAGGAGACTGCCAATTCTATGAAGCTTCCTGTGGCAGTGGGCAGGGGAGCCTTCAGGGCCTCTTTTCCAATAGCGAAGGATTTTGTGATGCCAGCACCACAGAGGACAGCCATGAAGCTGCTTTTGAAGGTGCTTTCTGATACC
This sequence comes from Nesoenas mayeri, assembly GCF_963082525.1. Taxonomy (NCBI): domain Eukaryota; kingdom Metazoa; phylum Chordata; class Aves; order Columbiformes; family Columbidae; genus Nesoenas; species Nesoenas mayeri. Next base: position 9,031,978 of record NC_137569.1, on the reverse strand, counting down.
TGCTGAAGTCAAGAAAATCTGGAGCCCCTCCCGTGGCAGCAATGAAGGTCCATCTCTCTGAGAAAGTTTCCTTTATTTTCTGGTTCACCAGTTGCCTTTCTATCTCTGTGATAGAATTTATTTAAACTAAGATCTCAAATAGCCAAAAACATTTTGGCACTTTTAGACAAAGGTATAGCATTTATGTTAATGCTAACCTGCTGTGGGAAAACAACCACAATTATGTATTTTATAAATCAGTTTTTGGTTGAAAATGATCTCGGAAACAAGGGATAAAAGTAGATAACAAGCAGTTTTTAAAAACTGTCAAAAACATACATGAGACAAATGGTTCCGTTAAAATACATTAATGTTGTTTTCAGATATCCTTTCCTCATGAGTGTGGTCTTGTGAAAAACTGTTCTCTCCATCAGAATTTTCTAATCTTCTACCAAGCTTTCAGGGATTGTTCAAACATGCTTTAGAATATCTATCATTTTCTATTACGATTTTATAGTCTTTTTATGTCATTTAGGAAGAAACTGTTCAATTTGTTCTGTAATAAATTGTATGGGTCTGCTCTGAGGATCTGTATGTGACTGCCAGAAATCTGGAGTATCATTCAGTCCCCTTTAAACACTTTTCTGGGACATCAATGTAGCAAAAATCCCTCCATAAGAATATGACTTTATTCAAACTGTGCTTGAGCATGGAAACAAACACAAACCTTGCCAGAGCAGCAGCCCTTGTGCAGTAAGCTCTGGTGTTTAATCAGTTGGTTTAGTTTCAGCTGGAATCAAGACCTCTGATTCCCATCAATGACAAATGATTCTATAGGCTGTTTGCCTCCCATGAGGCGGGACAATGAAAGCCATGTCTTGTTTTAAGTATATGTGATGTGTTTCATTCAATAAATAAAAGGCATGGGTGATTGACACCACTGAACAGTGATGATAAAGGTGCCAAATCCTTGGTGCATTTCAGTTCAAGGGGAGTGGAGAGGGCTGGCACCTTGGGACACTGTGCTTGGGAGCACTGGGCCCCTCTTCTCTGGCTGGGGGGGACGTGGGGAGTGTACTGAGGCCTTGGAAGAGCCAGAGCCAAGCTGGAAGGCAATGGTAGGTCCTGCGTGGGGTGAGACGGGAGCGTTTTATTCAGCCTCTGTTCTGAACATGCTAATACAAGTATTGATTCTGGTTTTGTGATTTAAACAAATAGGAAGGCGGAAAGAAAACTCTCAATTGTAGAGATTTCATGTAGCACAAGGTGGCAGTAATGCTCCATTACTTTGCATTCACCCTCCTGCAGTTGCACAGCCATGTAGAGCTGCAGAATGCAAGGCTGAGATTTATTTATTTATTTATTTCCCCCCTCCCTTGGAGATTACTTCGTTTCCCCTTTGAACTCTGGCTCATTGTTGCTATTTTTCCCTGAGGTCTGGGGGTGGGTGGGGTGGGACAGAGTGGGAAATGCCTGTGACCTGAGTCTCTGTCCAGAGCCTCCTATCCCAAAACCACAGAGAACTGAATCCATCTGAGGTTGGTGTTACAGGAAAATGGCTGGTAGCGAGTCCCTAGGCTTAGTTAAAATGTGCTTACCAACCCTACTGTTGCTGCAAAACCTGTGCTACCTATAGGGCCCATAGAACTGCACAGGAGTGACACTGTAAAGGTGGCACAGACTGAGGTCTAAGTGTAAGGAATACTCAAGCTACAAAATAGATCTCATTCCTTGTTACTTACTACACAAAGGGATGTTTTGCTCTGCTGAGCTTTCTAGAGATCTTCAGAAGAGATCTGGATATTGACCTCTTGTCACCTTTGCTCAAGAGCGGCACCATGTTGGCCATTAGTATTTAGTGTTGTTTTCAGCTGATGGGTACAGAAGTTTAATCTTGTTGTGTGAATGCCAGGTGGGTGTCATTGTGGAGTTTCTCTCCTGCCCTGATACCTTGCATTGGCCTTTCCTGCTGATGACTTGTTAATTATTTCCTTTATGGCTCCTCTCTGAATTTCTCAATACTGTAAAATATCTGTTCCAAATTATAATTTCACAGAAAGAAAAATAGGCTTTCATTCAAATATAGTATTTGCAGTCCTCTCATAAGCAGATCTAGGATTACTTTAAAAATACCTGCATATTAGATGCAGAAGGGGAAAGAAGCACTCGAGCGATGAAACTTTTTATTTATGGGCACTCTGGCACAATCCTCTATTGGGACAGTTTCAGATTTGAGCAGGTAGGTGGCATACCTCTGGTTGCAACAGCATTGCCTATTGTTTTCCTTCCAATTTGCAACCTAATGTTGGGACCAAAGCCCAGATATGAGATGTCTTTGTATTGCTAACATAGCTGTATTTGAAGGTATGATGTTTGAGGGTTTTTTGTGGTGTGTGGGTGTTTTGCTTTTTCCCCCTTGTGGCCACGTTCTCTGTTTCACTTCTAGGGTGATATCACTGTCCCTGTAAGTCCTGTGGGACAGACTTGGAAAGCATTTTTTCACCTTCACTTCTCTGGAGTGGATGTGGTTATTCTTTCTTCCTGACACAAGCATAATTGCTGCTTTTTAGCTGCACAGATTTGATACAGTGTGCCAACAGTTTGTCTAGAAGCCTCTTGACTGCCTGGGGATCCCTCTGAAGTGCTGGTAGTTGTGTGGGTGTTTGCACAAAGGGCTGTCCAGATCAAAGCCTTGGGTGTGTGGGCAGTTGGTGCAGTGAGGGCTCTCTGGGCTGGGTGTCTCTGTTCCTGGAGCTGAAGAAGCGCCATGTGCAGCAGTCCAGATCTCAGCAGATGTCACTCTTGGCTCGCAGGAGGAAGCTCTGTGTTGAGAAATCCCCTATTCTGGCTGCAAACTGCATTTCTCTTCACACGCTGCTGTGACACTGCCTTGGTGTGGTTGTCTTGTGGTCTGGCGCAGTGTTTTGCTTCAGCTATGTGTCATGGGAGGAAAACAGGGTGATGTTCCTGGAGCTGAGTGTGCACTATATAATTGTCCAATATTACTGGCTTTTGGGAAGATGCATGTATTACTGGTTGCAGCGATAGCTGTTTCAGATGCATCTATGCAATGTCTGTGCAACATAATGCTATGACTTTAAAAAACATCTGTAACTTCACTGTATCTATGTAGTTAACTTTTAATAAACAATTACATTTCCACAGTTATTTTGGTGCACTCGTAACGATGTTCAATTCTGGATATATTTCAGTATGTAGCACCTTCCAAATGTACCAGTGATATCACCCTTATCCTTCTGGGTGGCACATACTGAGACTTAGACCTTGCCTTGGGTCTTGTCACCAAGGGTTGGCCAAACCTGTGTAGTCTAGTAAGTGACAGTTTGTAGTCTGAAATAATACTGAAAACTTGCCCCTTGTCCTGCTGTGTCCCACAGTGTTTTACAGCTGTGTGAGTATATGAGAGATCTGGGTTATAGGATGATGTTTTGGCCTTACTGTGGGAGGAGCAAAGGCTTATTGGACTCAGGATGATTGTGGAACATCTTTCTCCTGACTGATAATTGCTTTTATTTTTAAGATTTTAAGATTTTGCTAGGTTCTGTGGATGCTTTTTACCAGTGTACTTCTGTGTTGCTTAGTGCAGCCCAAAGCACTGGACAATAGGTGGTGTTGAGTAATATCAAAGCCTGCATGGGTATTTTTGACATACATAAATGCATCCATATGTGGGGTTTTTGTATACAGTAAGAAAATTGTATCATTGCTCAAAAAAAGCAGACTGTAGCTATTAAACATATGCTAAAGCTCAGAGTTTCCATTAATTTAATATACCATGTGTAGCTGGAGAATATACTGTACTAACAGGGATTCCTGCTATAAGCAGAATTGGGATTCAGGATCTCATATGTTTTGTATCGCTTCCTTGTCATGACTCCAGCAAAGTACTGAAGTGCTTTTTGGTAAAGTTCCCCCTCCCCTCCCACCCTTTTTATTTTTGCCTCCCCTCTAAATCCTTTCACAAATTGTTAGCTTCAAAATTAATAGCATGGTCCTTGTGCCAAAGTGTAATGGGAGAAAGAGGTATTGGCATTCCAAGCTGTTGGAGTGGTTTTTGCAACCTGTGGGCTTCATTCCTTGGTATGCGGTCTGAGTTGTGCAGGTTCCTCAAAGGAAAGCCATCCACAGACCTTGGTGGTGTGGGCTGGGACCTCTGCGGTTTGAATCAAGAGTTTGAGTCTGAACCAGAGAAGCATCCATTGGGGTGTTCTGACTTAGGCTGGGACTCCTGCAGTCCCACTGAGCTGACTGGGCCGCTTTCTCTGGGGGAGGAGGCATGGGAGTTGTGTGTGCCTGGAAGGAGGGTCAGCCTGCAGTGTGCTCTGGCATGCTGGACTGAGCCGGATGTGCCCACTAGCCAGCAAATGTAGAGAGGGCGTAGAGGAGGGCACTCCTGCTTGCTCTTGGCAACATGTAGCCAGGTTGCTGACTTGTTATTATCTAGGTTTGTGCTTTGTTGTTTACTAATGCAGCTGTTCAGATTACATGGGTTAAGCTAGTAGATATGCCATATGCTAATAGATACACCTGCTTGAGTTTACAACCACACCTTTGTTTCTCTGTGTGGACATACCCTGGGAGGACACAGTGTCAGAAAGCTTCAGGCGTATGTGTCATCCTTTGTCCCTAGAACTGTTGTTAAGTTGACCTTTTTACATCTGAAAGGTATTAGTGACTAAATCTGTTTCTTTGCTGTACATTTGGTAGGCAGAATGTTTTATCTTGTCCCCGCCACAGGCTGTGACTATCGCGTCCTAAATTGCTTGCACCACTTCTTGAACACGTAATTATTTAGCATGTTGTTTTAGACTGACACCTTTTGTGTATGCATTGTTGGGTCAAGGCAAACAGTGTTTGTTCATGCATGTGGACCTAAGCCTGCCTTCTGCCAAGCAATTAAACTCTAGAAATGCACCATAACTGTGGCAGCAGTCAGCAATGTCAAAATCTGCTTGCATAGCAGTGGGTAAACTGTTCTTTTCTCTTGTGACTTGCACGCCTGCTCTCTCTCGTTTTTCCTTTTTCTTGGTGGAGACTAAGAGCTGGATACTTGTCAAATGCTATAATGTGAAGTTAAACATTTGACTTGGGGAGAATGACACATTGACACTTTTCATAATAATTGCTTCCTACACTGGAAACCTCCAGCTGTTTTCGTGGAAATAACATGATGTGACTGTGACAATAATACAGTCCCAAAGCTTGCAGGCTGAAAATAGAAGCTTCTAGGTCCAATTTTAGTTGAAAAGTAGGGTTTTTAACCTTTATGACACTGATCATAAAGATGACTAGGTAAGCAAATTAAAAGAATCCTGAGAAAGTTCCTCTAGTTGTTCACACATATGCATAGGTATTTGTTGGATGGATTTATGAATAAGGATTATTTTAATGTATTTGCAGCAGTAGATGTCAGGAATGTCCTTTTAAGAGGAATAGGTTTAGATCCTCTTTTTGTTTTGGAGAATGCAAATTGCAGAATCTGTATTGCAAGATCAGCCTGTTTAGTCCTGCTGCTAAATTAGTGTCACCAGCAGCAGAATCTGAGAGGCTCTTTCCCTCTGAGGATGGTGTATGGCCAGGCCGAGTTGAATGGAAGGTCATCTGAAGGTTAGTCTGTAGTGAGGCAGCTCTGGGGTAGCTTTCCATCCTATAAGCAAAATTATTGCTGTAAATAACAGTCATTAAAGTTAGAGCTGAATGGGGAATATTTATTTTTAATATTTTTGCCCAGATGAAACATTAAAGATTGGACAGTAAGTATGCTTTTAATGAGATATGTAACTATTCTCTGAAAGGATGAATATGGTAACTGTATTTCATTATCTATTGTGTTGGAATTAATGTGTCCATCTCCCCCAATAAAACCAAGATGAACATACATTTGCTAAATCTTTAATGTCTCTAATGGACTCTTGATCATTTGCATTTCAGATCCTTCTTCATACACAGTAGCAATTTGAGATCTTGGAATGTGCTGCTGATAGAAGCTGAAGCTGGTGCTTGTTATTATTTTTTTCCCCCATTCAGCTCTAGGATGCAATAGATAAGACTCTGCTGAGATATTTCTGGAGATTCACTGCTGAGATCTCAGCATCAAGAGGATACAGGCTCTGCTTTGTTGTGTCCTAAAGGGAATATGTGTTTATGTATCTTTCTTTTTGATGACAGGGATTCAGAGAAATAGTTTTTTAAAAAGGCATTCAAGATTATTCAAGCTCTTCCATTCCCATAGTGGATCCAGGTGAATGCTGAGCTTGTCAGAGGGGTTTGTGGTGCAAATACCCTTGTCTGCTGTGGACACAGACCAGGTGTCAGTGCTGATTCTCAGCCGGTGGCCTTGATCTTGGTGCCAGTGACAGGAAAGTGATATGTCTGTTAGACCCTGGCAAGGGGTGGTTAGATGCCCTTAAGTGTGTATAGTTTTCATCCTTTGAGAACTAGAAAGTTCCTGTGTGATTGCTCATGTGCCTTGAGGGTTAACTCTCCTGTGGTGGGATAGAAACCCATGTTGGCGTCTCTGTTATTCAAGGCTATGATGTGATCTGAACAGCAGTGTGTTTGGATGCTGTAAAACTCTACTTGATTTATTTTGCTTGATGCATGTGTTGTTGACGCACAATGAGATTATATACAGGCCTATCTGTTTTCTGGAACAAATTTTTATTTCCAAATTGAATATCCATATTTTCTGTGCTAAAGAATATGGAAATACTGATAATGAGGGGAAATCATTGGATCTGCATGGAAAAGCTAAAGTGCTATTTGGATTGCGGTTTGGGCAGGAGATGCCAGGAGCTGAGAAGCCAGTACTGGAAGTTGTTGAAGCTGTGTTGGGAAACAGCAGTTACTTATAGGAGTTTATACATGACCAGCAATTGATGCAGGTTTCTTTTTTTTTAGTTAAATGTACTGTAGTTGCAATTATTTTACAGGAGGTATTGCAAATAACTGTTTGTTCTTTATTGTTCTTGTAAGTCTGCAATATACCTTATCCCCCTCTCTTCTTAGGCTTTGCTTGTTGTTACTTGCCACATTCAGATGCGCTTCTTGCGCTCTGACTTGACTTAATTAGAAGCAGGATAAAGAAAATGAATATTGAGGCAATTGAGTGCACCAGTACTGTTTTATGATGATAAACTCCTTCCATATAATAGATGAGTTGAAGTTTTTTCTGTTAGCGTCCTGTATAAGCTATCTACTCTTCAGACAGAAAAAAGAGGCTATTTTCATCTACAGAAGGAATTCAGTCTTTGAGTGGATCGACAGACAGACGCATAATGAAAACGGATGTGACAAAGGACAATGCACTTTTTGCTCCAGGGCTGGTAAGATCTCTCATGTGGAAGTGCAGTTGTTGTTGGAGGGGTGTAGTGGATGTGTGTTTGATGTGGAGTGTGATTGTTATTTTGAACACAGTGGTAATTTTAAAGCTACATTGTTTCCAGTGTGATCAGAGATTCAGTTGGGGGGTATTAAGCTTTAGAGTTGTGTGGGTTTGCTTTGGCTGGTTTTGTTTGATTGTTTTATTTCCTGTTGAAACCGGAGTGTCCAACCTAGAGCATCCAGGTCAGTTTCTTATCCAGGAGGATTTAGAGAGAGGCTTCTCTTCTGCTTTTCTTCTCCCAAGTAGCAAGTGACAGGACAAGAAGAAATGGCCTCAAGTTGCACCAGGGGAGGTTTAGATTTGATATTTGGAAAAAACTCTTCACGGAAGGGGTTGTCAGGCGTTGAAACAGGCTGCCCAGGGCAGTGGTGGAGTCACCATCCCTGGACGTGTGTAAAAGGCACTTAGACGAGGTTCTTAGGGACATGGTTTAGTGCCAGAGTTAGGTTAGGTTATGCTTGGACTTGATGATCCTGAGGGTCTCTTCCAACCAAAATGATTCTGTGATTCTATGCTTCTGGTTTTTAGCTTTTGTTCAGATGCAGAGTGAAATCATATGTCTTTTTTTACTGATTGAGTATCTATCTCTGTTTTTCTGTTGACGGTGCTGTTTAAGACCAGATGTTGCTGGCGAGTAGCAATGTGCACCTTTCACTGAAGGACACTTTTGGTTGGTATTAAGGGTCTGACTGAATTTCCAATGAAATTGTTTGTGCATTTGGCCTAGGGAGCTAGGAGGAACAAATGTGCGACAATCTGGGAAAATGTGTCATTTTGGGGACTGGGAATCTGTGAGTTCAGCTCCTGCTTACTCTCTGTTTGCTTCCCCACATAGAAAATGGGTATGTTCTTGCATGTATAATGAAAATATCTAATATGCTTTTTTAAAAAGAAGTATAAGGGTCATTTGCTTGTGGAACACTTGCACAGACAGCCACCTTAGCTCTGTGCAAAATTGTGGAATTCAGGCCAAAGCTATAATGTTGCGAGGGTATTCAAATCCTCATTGATTTTAGTGGGAATGAGGTGGTTTCAGCAGCTCTGGCTCTTGCTCCAGATCAGAAAATGCCTAGTGAAGCATACAAGTAGAAAACAAATGTAGAAAATACCAAGGATACCAAGGAAGGAGAACATTGCCTGTCTGTTCATCTCCTTTGCCACAAGGCATTGTTATTTAGGTTGCATGTAGAGTTTTATATCCTAGATATAAGGAAACAGACTGGATCCCTGTAAGATATTTACTGCAGTTTGTCACCCCATGCAGCATTCCAGTGACTCCTGGACCTCTGTTATCCAAGCACATGCTGAGTTGTTGGAGCACAGACAGTCTGGCAGGTGGCTGCACAGTGTCTGATTACAAGAGGGTAACATGGGTTCTGTTGTGCATTTATGTAAATATAAGTCAGGCAGGAGATAATGAAAAGACATTATTTGTCCAAGTTGAGCAGCAAAACAGGAAAAAGAACTAGACAGCAATGACTTTGCTGAACTTTTGCATTAACTTTGCTGGGTGTTTCCTCCTTGGGAGCTACTGCACAGTCATCTGTTGAGCATCTTGCATCAGACATGGAAAAAGTCAGACCTGCTTCCTGTGACCTGAATCGGGAGGTGGACAGAAGCGTGAATTAGATGCTCCTGTCACACTCAGCTAGTGCTCATACCGATCACTTCTAGGAGAATTTTCATTTTGGTTACTCTCCCCCCTAATAGAGGGGAAGATGCAGTGACAGATATTAACTGTGTCACTATTACGCACATGGAAGAAGAGGTTGCAGTCAGCCAGCTTTGAGATCTATGTGTCAGTCTGGTTTAACTGGGTTGGGGGATATCAGTGAATCAGCTGCAAACTCTTTGTTTGTTAACTCTTTTTAAGAATAGAAGTTGTGGAACACAAAGCTCAATTGTTTATGCGCCAGCTAACTATAGTAGCAAAGGCAGCTTCTGAGCTATAAGCTGCTGTGTAGAATTCATGGTTTAGTAAATTGTTCCCAGCTTAAACTCTATGTTGTTGGTTGTGTGAGTCTGGTACTTTCAGATTCCAGTGAAATGTGGACATTTGTTGCTCTGAGTGCTGCACAAAATATACACAGGGAAACATCTCTCCCCCTAAAGAGCTGCAGTGCAGTGTCCCAGATAAGCCATGGACTGGAGTCTATAGCTGATCAGATGTCCAGCTGAACACAGATGCCCTGAGTCCAACATCTCATGGAATGTTGTGTGTTACATTCTTATTGAAATATTAGTGTTTTAAACAGCCATTGATCCATGAAAAACCTGTCATACAAAAATAATGCAATAAAAGATAGGTTGCCCGTGCCCTAATACCATGTATTTGCTAGACTTGAAGGGAAGGTCTATGCTCTTGGTACAAGTACTAAGCCAGCTGCTCTCAGCTTTACACAAGACAAACCTGACTCTGCGCACTAAGGAGGGAAAGAGGAGGAGATGAGAGGCTATATCTTTATTGTATTATTGGAGGTGGAAATATGGAATTTGGATTGTGCTGGTACATGGGAGGATAGTGTGAATGCAAGTGCCACCTTTGGTAAGGCTGCTGGCAAAAATGATGGCATCTGTTAAAATACATAGCCTCTTTTATTTCAGGTTGAAGTCTGGCACTGGGAGTGGTAAAGAATATTTGTCTTCTGCTTTTAGTCTGTGACTAATTGATGAATAAAGTCAGGTAGTGTTAGCATGAAATGAGAACCGAATTATTTATACTTTTTTTTTGGTAAAGACATGTAAATCATGATCGAATAGTGATAAGAAATTTTGATTGGTGTATAGTCAATAAATGACTGAAGTACTGGAGCTAAAATGTTTTAATAGTGTGCCTAACCAACTGGAATGTGTGTGGCTTTAGGCAGGACTTCCATGAATCCCTGGAAAACTGCTTTTTAAAAGTCCCTGATAAACTGCAATGTCTCATTGGATATGTTTGACCCAAGGACTTGCAGAGGAATACTACCTGTCCACAGGAAAGCCATGTACACAGACTGGGAAATCACCATGGAGAAATCCACTCCCCCTCTTTTTTTTTGGCCCAGACCTTCAAATGATAGCAAGTGTCTCTTTGATTTCCCCAACCCTTCCCTGTTTGTCATTAAAAGGAGTGATCTAAAATCCCAGCAAGTATTCATATGTATGCACTTGGAAAGGTAAAGAATTATTTTTGACATTGAGGCCATTTCTCCACAAATGCGTGAAGCGATTAAAATATGAGGTGTTTTAATGTATCATACTAACAAATTCAGGCTGTGTCTGTGCCGTAGCTCAGAAGGATGATAGCAGGTTGGAGCAGGAAGGCCTGTCGTGGTCACAGGCCTGTGTGCTGTGGCTCTGGGCTGTACCCTGCCTGGCACAGGCTCCACAGACCCTGAGGAAGCCCTGGGGAAGGTTTCTGTCTCAGCTTCCTGCCTCTAGTTCTGCTGCTGTTTCACTGGTAAATATTCAGCAATTGCTCTGTCTTGAGATGTGTACAGCAACTAGAACATAGAGCCTTGCTCTCAGGGTGCTGTGGCAATATGAATAATAACCCTTAGCCTAGGAAACAAGGCACGTTTTCCCTTTGCAGCTTAATAACAGTTGCAATTCCTCTGCTGTTAGATGCATGCTGACTCAGCAACATAAGGAGACACTACAGAAGTATCTTTGCGTATGGTATGGGTTTCTGACTCTGCTTCCACAGCCATGTAAATCAGAAGTAACTCTGCTGAAATCAATGTTTTATGTACTGGTATATAACTGTGGGAGAGAACAGATTTATTTTGAAAAATGGAAACGGCAGCTTGCTTAACGGTTCTTTCCTTGCATTAAAAAACCAAAATGTGTTGATGATGTTTTTCTAATGGGCTCTAAAGACTCAGCCCTTAAAATGAGTGGGTTCATGAATAAAAGAATTGTTCCTGGCAAGGGAGAACTGCCAAAAAATATACTTAATTTATGGCACTAAGAGAGAAATACTGTTGTAATAAATGAGTTAGTTTTGGCATTCAAATATGCAGCTAACATTATGGGTACTATAATCTAAAAGTTGTTTCCAGTTTCTATTTTGTTTCTTTCCCACATCATATAAATACTGCAAAGTAGTTTCTAGTTTAAAATGAGCGAGTAGTGCGAAAGAAATGCTTCCCTTTGGTCTTTGCTGCACAATGCCAGTGAATGCAGTTGCCTGTCAAACACCCATCAGCTCCCAGCGTGCTGACCCACCTGGCCTGGCTGTCTGTTCGCATTAGATGATGTGGATAATGGCCATGAGGGAGAAGGCTGTTTCATGTTGACAGGTGCCCTTGTAATGTGTTTCTCTAAGATACTTCCTTCTGATTATAAAACTAGAACATTCTTTTGTGTTGCATTTTCCTTATCTAGTGACTTTTTTTTTTCCTTTTGTAAGGTAAAGGACTTTTGGTTTTCATATTTTGACATGAGGAAAAAAGAAAAAAAATCTTTAAGGGCTCAAGGCCGCTTCTGACTTTGCAGCATGTTCTGTTATGGACCCCGAGGAGTCAGCATCAGCTCTTGGGTGGCATGATGCCCAAGAGAGCAAATGGTGGAGTCTGCTGTCATTTTAAAAATTAGGAGAACAGGGAACTTGGACCAACAGATTTCATTATGGTTATATAAAACTGACTGAGAACATAAGATGCCTGGCTGGCAGCTACTCTCTTTCCTAATTACCTGGTTTGGTTTTGGTTTAAAACTGAATTGCAGTGATTCTTTGCCAATGCTCTGAAGGAGTGTCATCCACTATGAGGTGCTGATTATCCCTTAGTACTAACATAGTCTTACTGTGATGTAGTTCTCAAAGTATGCTGTAGCAGAGATTGTATTTATCTCCATTTATCAGCTGGAGAAATGGCCAGATAAAGAGGAGCTGCTGGCCTCCCTGAGGTTTAAAAGGCAGAATTAGGAAACAGACTTAAGTTTGCAGACAGTGCTCCTAATTCAGGTTGTTGAACATCAGTTGCACAGTAAATAACATCTGATCATCTAAGATGGACTGCTGCCAAAAGCTACTGAAAACTGAAGTGATTTCTGATCAACCTTGTTTCTTCCAGGAAGTAACATGGGTCCAGATTTATAAAGTGGGCTAGTTTTGCCAAGTGGAATAGGATGGAGACTGGAACTCTAAACACTGGGTTTTGGTCTGCTGTTAGGAATTGCTTGCGAAGCAGTTCTCCAAAGCTTTAAGGTGCCAACACTGAGTCATAGACAGAATTCAGGTATCATCGAAGCACAGTCCTTGATATCCACTCTGTTAACCTGTAGACATCTGTTGTCATCAGGGGCTTTCCACAAGGCCCCAGTTGGGTGTATGGTCTGGCCTGCCTTGATAATAGCACAGTTCCTTCTCTGCCTTGTGAGTCCTCAACTAAGCTCCTCCACTTGGTTCCTGAGATCAGCTGATCGGAGGCAGCTCGGCGGGTCCAGATTAATTGAAATCTTCAAGGTACAGAGAAGCCTTTTTTTTGTGTGTATGTGGTTTTTTTTTTTTTTTCTTCTCAATCGGGTACTTTTGTTCTTGAGACACCCGGCAGCCCTTGTGAGAGCAGCTGACGTGCGTGGGCGTTACCGCGGCGAGGGCGATCACACCCCCGCCCCTCATCTTGAAAAAGCCTCTGGGACGCTGCCCACCAGGTGCTGGAAGGGGCAGTCGGCTTGTGACACGGGTGAGCAGCACCCACGCTGTGCTGCAGCAGCGGGTGTGGTAACTCGTGCACTAGGGTGCACAGGTTGTCACTTTTGCTAGTTAGACTCTCTCACCTATTGCCACTGTCTCATACTGTTGCCAACCATGGTCTCAACCAGAAAGAGAGCTTGTCTGAAGAAGACTGTTGCGACTCAGACAGACTGTCTGCTCCGAACCGTGGCTGTTCAGGTTTCTGGCTGCAGGGAGTGCCAGAGCCTGCTGCTGCCAGATGACGATGGCAGCATCCCCCCTGTGTGAGCTGTGAGCAGGTGCAAGATCTGCTCTACATGGTTGCAAAGCTTAAGGAGGAGATTGAGATGCTGAGAACCATCAGGGAGTGTGAAAAGGAAATCGACTGGTGGGGTAACTGCCTGGTGTGCCACTCAGAGACGCTCCAGGGGGATACCCCCCAAAAGGTGATGAGCTCCTTGTCCTGTCAGGCAGAGGGAGAAGACCTGAGACAGCCCCTGTCGCTGTTGGGCAGAGGTAGGGGACAGTAAAGATGACGAGGGTTGGAAGCAGGTTCCAGTTTGGGGCCGTGGGCAATCCCCCTCCCTACCTGCTTTGCTTCCCCAGGTGCCCCTCCATAATAGGTTTGAGGCCCTGGATCTTGAAGAGGAGGTAGGTGAGGATGTGGTGCAAGGCCCACCTATGAGGTTACATAGAAAGACGCAGTTGACCCCATGCCTCAAGACCACCTCAGATGAGAAAGAAAGAAGGGTAATTGTAGCAGGCAATTCCCTTCTGGGAGGGAGCTGGGTCTCTTTAGCTTGGAGAAGAAGAGGCTGAGGGGTGACCTCTTTCATGTTTACAGATATATAAAGGTGAGTGTCAGGAGGATGGAGCCAGGCTCTTCTCGGTGACAACCAATGATAGGACAAGGGGTAATGGGTTCAAACTGGAGCACAGGAGGTTCCACTTAAATATGAGAAGAAACTTGTTCCTGGTGAGGGTGGCAGAGCCTGGCCCAGGCTACCCAGAGGGGTTGTGGAGTCTCCTTCTCTGCAGACATTCCAACCTGCCTGGACACCTTCCTGTGTAACCTCATCTGGGTGTTCCTGCTCCATGGGGGGATTGCACTGCATGAGCTTTCCAGGTCCCTTCCAACCCCTGACATTCTGGGATTCTGTAAGCTGCATGCAGCCTATTTCCAAGGGACATTTTGTGGGATATGTTTTAAACATATCAATGCAAATTTCAGTCAACAGTCAGTTCAATACTGAAGAAAAATGAGGGGTGAAAAGATGGTGATACTCTTTAACATGTGGCTTAGCATTTGGGGCAGTCTCTTGCATATGTAAAACTCAAAAGTCATCCCCCCCCACCTGCTTCCAGCTCAAATCTGCTTCATCTTCTGCCCAGGGCTGCCTGTGAATTCTGGGTCCTGAGGTGTCCTGGCTGGTAGGGCAGGGAAAGGTGCAAGTTTGCACCTCCCACAAGGTAAAGAGGAAACTGAAATTGGATTCCTACATCTTGGCCACATGCTCTGATCACTAAAGCATTGGGTGTAAGAAGTATGTCATGATATCCCATGTCAGCCCTGTTTCAGAGGGAAAAATGACAATTTCAGTAGAAAGGTCTTCAAATGCGGAACTCACAAAGGTGTTTTCAGGTGTATGAATGCTAAAAGAGGAAGGCGGACTCTTGCAGAAGCAGGGTGCACCTCCTTCTGGAGAAGACCTTAGGTGACATTTAGCTAAGCATGAGAGTTGCTGTAAACACCGTTTGGGTGTGCTGATTTTTGCTGTGGAGCACACAGGGAGCTTAAAAGCATTGAATGATGCCAGTGATGGATGGCACTGGTGAAGTGGGGTTTGGTGTCTGTGGTGCTCTTAATTGCAACGAACAAGTCTCTGTGGAGAGTGGTCCTTGATTCTCTGCTGTTCAATTGCACGCTCAGGAAGAGTAATCAGGGCTGCAAAACTGAAGTGTCAAGATCTGTTGTGTTACAAGGTTTTTTGGGTTGTTTGTAAGTATGTCTGGAAGGTGACAGGTGTTTGAGGATTTGAGACTGTGGAATCAAACACTAAGACCTTATGTTAGGTCTTAAAATTTATTTTCTATGATTGTGTAAGGGTTTTGCAAAAATTGCCTGAATTTCACATGTGACCTTTGGGTTATCTTAAGTCCTTGTCTGCCTTTTTTCTACTTTATTTCCCCTCCAAAAGAACCTTCCTCAATTCATTCCCCTGTCATTCCCTTGTAACCTTGACTGTTATGAGCTTGTCTAAGTAACGTGAGGGATAATTTACATCAGAGTCCTTGCTCCTGTTAGTCCTCAGGTCTTTGCATTTGATTGTGATGGTTTGATAGCTTCTCTTTTGACTTGCTTTCTATGTGAAAGAAGGTTGGATATATGAGCTTATATGTGTAAGAATGCGCTATTAGAGAAATCAGGATCTATAATTTATTCTAATGTAGCAATTCCTGAATTTCCTAACAAATCAGGGTATAGTTAGTCTTTTGAGAGAGGTTCTTGCTTTTAGGTTCCTGTATTGTCTGAGTCAGTAGCTTTTAATTTGCCTAAGGAACTCTGAATTCAGAAGGATTTTATCTGGCTTCTGCAAAGGAAGTTTCATTTATGGCTGTTGTTTTCCTCCACTGAAGAAAATGCAAAGCTATTACCAGGTAGTGTGAAGAGGTGAGTGGATAGGGCATTGCTTATATTGGCTGTGCTTGTGGTAAATATTCCTGAGGACAATGCAATGAATAGAAAGCCTGAGCTTTAATTGACAGACTCAGACATGAAAAGAGAGACCTGTTTGATGCATTTCTCATTACTGGGCAAACAGAAGGTCAAGCTAATTAGTTCTCTTGATAACTTGCCTACTCCACTGTGGGAAAACTTCAATGTGTCTGAACAAAACTGGTTTGCAATGCAACAGAGAATTACCTTCCAAAATCATTAAAGAAACATTAAGGAAATCACAAGTGTAATGCACCTGAGCAGATTACAAGGTTCTGTTAAACCAGTGCATATTTAAAATTAGCTCTAATTTCTGCCTCCATTTAATGCACCTTCATCTCTTTAATGAGCACTCTTGTGAATTTTAACAAAGGGGGAGCTGAAAGTGTCCCAAGATGGCATTGTTTTTGCACAAATAATTCAACTGGTTGTTCTCCAACCAGATTTAATGGCTTATAATACTCTATCTAGTTTGATTCCAATGAATGTGTGTCCTGCACTGAGGCTTGTTTTGTCTCTTATGTCTGTCAATGTGTATCTCATAATTATGGAAAGTCAGTGTGGTCTTGGTAAGGGGAAATTAGTCAAGTTAATGTATCGCTGTGTTTTACCTGAGAGTGAAGGATGTTTACAGCAACCTTGTGACTTGAATCTTCATGGGCATTTGATGTGGTGTGTTCCCCTAGATCACTGAAAGTGCATATATAGTTTAGGGTAATCTAGTAGAACAACTTTTAGGATTAAACCATTTGCTAAACCTTTTGTAGAGGTCTAGCACTCTGTTTCCTTGTTCCATATCCTGCAGATTCAGAGGAGAGGGAAGCTGTGCCTGCGCTCTTAGCGGTTGTAGCTATAGGGTGCTATTTCTCACCATCCCAAGATCTGGTTTTGCATCTGGATCTAAACAGCACTGGTTCTCTTGCAGATGTAAACCCAGATGTGTGCCGAACACAGTTGGCTTTTATCTGCTAGTGCTTTTTATACACTTGATTATTGGCAAATATCAATAGGAATCAAACGGGATCAGGATCACAGAGTGCTGCACAAATGTAGTTTTAAAATCTTCACTCCTTGAAATCCAAATCAGCAGGTACAGAGAGGAAGCAAGTAAACATATTTGTTATCTAATGCTAAGTCCAGGAGAAATCAAGTCACTTCCTGTAGCTCCTTTGGGAGAGCAAGTCTTGGGGAAATAAGAAGTTGGAATCCAGATGTGCCGAAGTACAGTGGGAGTCCCCAGCAGTGGGACTGCTCTGCACGTTGATGCATCTGGTCCAAAAAGCAGAGAGTGTTTCAGTACTGTGGAGTTAGCTGCTTTGTGCACTGGAAGAATAAGGCTTTGGGGATGTACCGGAATGCTGTCAGAGAAGTTTCGAAAATATGTAGCCCCTTTCAATGAGTTATTTCTCTCCTTAAAGCTGTTCCATGGTTCAAATCAGAAGTGGATACAGATTTTGAAAGTAGAAGTATTGTGCAGGTTAGCTCATTTTAAAAAGTGGGAAGTATTTAATTATTTTTTGTTGGCTTTCTCTTGCAAAAAGGACCCTGTTTAACCAAATACAGCAAAATTAATTTTAAACACAGGTATTAAATTTGGGTTGTTTTTTTTGGGGAGATTCTGAATATGAATATTGTAGGAAAGTGTGTCTAAGTTTATCTTAAGTGTTTTTAAGGCCTGTCAACTCTTTAATATCAGGATCATTCACATTTACTGTAGAATCTACTTTTGTGTTTAACTTCTGCTTTGGAAGAGGCGGGGGGGAAAAAGTGTTGTGGGTTTTTTTTGGTGTGTTTTTTTTAAATTATTTTTTTAATTGGTATCTGTGTAGCTAATAATTTTCTTCTTACCTCTTATTTCTGTGGTATATTCCCTGCTGGTTCCTTCTGTTTTGCCTTGCCATCCAGACTGGATCATGCACAAACAACAGCTGATGGTGTCAGTGGGACCTCTGCAGCCTTGAGTGTCCTCGCATCGTGTCCTGCCAGCAGCGGTGCCATCCAGCCCAACTTTGACATTCATACCTGTTCCAAAGGCAGAGAGGAATTGTATTGCATGCTTGCGTTTAAGAATACATGCAGATCATTTTAAAGGGTTTTCTTTTTTACTTAGTATGTCTGAAAGGCAGCCCACCTATACTACTATGTAATTCTTAACTATGAAACCATACGTATATGAATTATGTGTGTATATAAAAAATAGATATATTAGAACTGTGTGAACATCCTACTTTCTCATGTTTAATATTCGCATTTGTCAGTTGTTAAATGAATCTTCAAATTGGTTTTGATGCATAATTTGTTTTCATGCATCTATGTTATTTTTTGGCTTTTCAGACAAATCTAAAGAAGTCATTTACCAACTTTTTTTTCTTGAAACCTCAGACACCCTTTCCGTAGCTGTTGTCAAGATAAATGGAAATTAGAGTTCCCATGTGCCACCAACAGATGTCCAGTGAAAAGATCTTTCTTTTTGCTCTGAAGTGTACAGTTCATTCCACAGAGCTACAGAAGAGACACAAAACTAATCTGGATGCAGTTCAAATAATGATGTCAATTTATGCAGGTTTAGTGTGTGGCTTGTAATAATTAGAAACCATGTATAATGGTGCTTTTTATTTTCCCACATTTTGATTTGTGTTAATGGATGGCAGCTGCTACTTGTATTACTGCAATAATCACAAATTCGTATGAGTCTGGTGTTAATGTGGATGAAATCATATTGGTGGTTGCAGTGCTTGTTACTGTTAGTGTTCCCTATGGCTCTATGTGACAAAAGCTGCCCATGTGCAGAAGTAAACCCTACTTGAACTGTGTTATGCTACTTTAATCAAGTTCAGTTAAAACTGTAGTCCTCATGGAAATCCACTGCTAAAAATTCAGGATTTGAATGTTGTGGTGTATACTGAGAAAGTGACTGATCTGAACACACTGAGTTTCACTGAGCAAACAGTGGATGAGGTCTAGTGGAGTCACACTGATCTGGATCAGCTAAGACCCTAGACCAGCAATATTTTTCCTATTTGACACCTTTGTTGTTCCTTATGTGAGAATTTTAGTAAGAGAAGTAGTTTAATTTGGATACAAGATACAAGTTTTATTTGTTACATTTGCAGTGAGAGATGACTGGTAGCTGGAGGTAGACTGAAGTGAAAATCATACTAGTTATCTGTTTTTTGTAGTGTCATTGTTTTTAATGTATGTGGGGTGTGTGTGTGTGTGTAATAACTTCAGTTCCCAAGTGGTGAAATGGTAGGTTTAGGTCTTGTTTTAATCCTTTCCTCATGTTAGAAACATGTTCTTTTTTTTTTTTTTTTAACCAACAAACAAAAAACCCCACAAACAAACCAACCTACTAAAATTCTTTGTCATGTAAGTCCGTGGGAATAGTGCACACAAATAGGATAAACATCATGATAACATGACGAGTCTGGCTGCAACGTGTGTTTGTAAGTCATCCCTGAATGAATTGTGCTGCAGCACTACCAAGTACTTTGAAGTCCTTTTTGAAGTAGGTTAGTTTTAAATTAGTACATCTAGCAATGATGTGCTTCCTATTGCACTTTGGATCAAAGTTTTGAGGCAGCTACTCTGCTGCTTTGTGTGACTTTGTCCAGGTCTCTCGCATACTGGGGCAGCTGGAAATGCACAGGTTGATGGGGAGTCCCCAGTTCTACCTTCTGCCACAGCACTGTCTGTCCCAGCAGCCGCCGTTTGCGAAAACCTGAAGTGCAGAGTTTGCAGTTGATATTAATTACATATCAGCATTAAATGCAAATGAAATATGTGTTCATGCAAGAGCAGTGAGACGTGGACCTGTGTGAGTGAACAGAATTAGAAGAGGCAGAGATGGTGGCTTGTGTGGAGCAGGATTAAAAATACCAAGTGTTACACATATATCTAGGAGAAGAGGGAACTGAAGCCATTAAGTTACAATTGCTTGAGTCCCTTTGCCTCTGAACCGCAGAAACAGTATGCACATTTTAATAACATTGTGGTATGAGTAAGGACATCATTGTGCACAATTCTTTTGCTGACTCTAGTAATAAAGCATTCTACCCTTTATTTATAGGACTGCCTCAAGGATCTGACAGGAGGAATTGAGTATGCTGCCAAGATATTAAATGAAATTCCCCAGAAAGACATTCAGTGCACTAAAAGAGCCTCAAAGGCAGAAAAGGAAGGAAATGGGCAAGGTAAGTCATACATAATGATCTCGGTTGGCGTCCATTGATCTCATCCAACATCCTTTGAAAGTGGAATATCCATAAAAGTCTTTTAAAAGTCACTTGGATATTCTGGGTAGTGTTTGCGCTCACAGATGTGCATTATGCAGCAGTAAGGTTAACTGTGACAAGCCATTTTCTTTTGACCCAGCTAATTAAAAAATTTGTTGTCTCATTCCATTGTTGTTAATCTGAAAAGTCAGTGGAGAAATACATGTTTCATCCTGGTTATGTCCAGCTCTGTGCATTTTTCCACTGGCTCTCCCTGAAGGCGAACCAGCAACATGGGGCTGTACCAGGAGAGATGAAAGATCTCTCGAGCTTGTTCTCTGTTTCCAGCAGAGGCCGGTGATGGACACCTGGGGTGAGGACAGGAACAGGGCAAGGACACAGGGACGTTCTTCAGAAATGCCTCTGTCTGCTGTCTGGGGCTTCAGATCCTTCCTGAGCCATGTGAATTCATCTACTTGTTTTTTGAATTTACATAAGCTATGAGCACCCACAGGGCCTTGCAGCAAGAAGTTCCAGAGGTGACTTACTGTGTAGTTAATTACCATTTCTGTGGTGTTGTTTAGTGCTTCCCCTCAAGTTTCACTTGATCTTCCCTAGTTCTTATACTGTGGAACTCACAGGAGCCACCCTGCCTTTATGCTTCATGTGATTTCAAATCTCTTGCGCTCCCCAGCTATCTCCTTTCCCACCAGAGAAGTCCTCATCTACTTAAGTTATTTCTCATGCAGAAGTTGTCCTGTTTGTTTAAGTAAATTGCCTGTTCATGAAGTTTTTGTGGTAAAGGAAATTGGCTGCTTTTGGGGCAGAGCTGTCTGGAGTTGAGTTTTGTAACATCCCTGGCCTGAAACTGGAGCACTGCGGAAAACATTTGTTCTTCCCCATGCCAAGTAGTAAACAGGTAGGTCTATATTCCAAGTGACTATATAAAGCAAAAGGTATTTTAGTATCTGTATATCTTTGACCCTACAAGAAATATTGAGGTTATAGTGTCTGAAACGTGGCAGTCTATAACTTTGGTCTGGTTGTTGATTTGGGTAACAGGAAGAAGGTGTAATATCTCTTCTCTTTTCTGTGTTAAATCAACCCTTTAACTCTATCCTCTGGTTTAGGTAAGGTAGTTTATCATACGCATTGTATTCACAGGCACTGCATTGCGTTAGGCAGGGAGATGTAAGCTTTGTGTTTGAGTCTCTTATATTTGTTTTCACTGTTTGTGTGGGTGGTTTTTTTGTGTGCTCAGACTGCTGTGGGGTACAGTAACAAACAGAACTTTCTTAACAGTCCACGTCCTTTTCAGCAGGAATGTTACCTGCCTGCTACAGGTTTAGTGATTGATTGCTGAAAACACTGAAATTTGTCTGTCTCATTTAAATTTCAATTAAAAAATTAAATTAACAACTTGAGAACACTACCTCTCTCACTGTGGCTGGGGATTATATCCATCTACATTCATAGTCCCCTGGCCTGAAATGATGCTGGTGTCACATGGTTTGGTCTTCTATTTAAGTGTCAGGTTTCCCCAACCAGGGACACGATGTAGTGATGCCACGTAAGATGCTTTACACACAAATCTGTATGGAGTTATTAAAAAAAGCCTAAAGATGGTAATAGGCTTAACATAAAGTCATTTTGTTCACCACCGAAGTGCAGTGACTAAGCAGGAAATACAGCAGGCCTCCTGTACCCCAAATGAACTTGCTTTGGGGACCTTTATTCTTATGACTGAAACATCTGCTTTGGAAGAGCAGCAACTTATGGCCTGGTTGGACTTCAACAGAAACACCTGTGTGACACTAAATTAAAAAATCCCTCCAAGTTTTGATGCCCACAAGATGTCAGTGCTTTGCTGATGGGGGGGAGGACTTTGAACCTGGACAAATACTTCACCCTGTTCCATGACATTTTTAATAGATTTTTTTAATTGATTGCAGAGGGAGCTTTAAATACCGGCTTTTCTAGCATTGGACCTCTTAGCTAAACAGCTGCACCTAAATTTTAGCAGATGTTTCTCTATTTTAGGCTTTTTGAAACCTCTAAGGATTTTTTCCATTTAAATACATTAGGACCAAATGGTGAATTACTGCAAGTCAAGAAACTTTGTTTTTATTATAAAAGTGCTTTCTAATAACAGAAAAGGCGATATTAAGGCCTTTATTATTGTCTTCTGGATCAAATTGCTACAAATTATTCCATATTTAGTCCAGTAAAACACTTGTGATTACTTTGTATTGAATGTGAACTGTACCAAAGTAATGTGGCAGTTGAATGAGCTGATGAATTAAAAAAGAGAATCTTTTACAGCTGGGAAACTGTCTTTGATGTGTCACTTATTATTTCCATGCTCCACTATGTGATAGTGCTAAGTGTGGGTGCTTTATATAGTCTGCCTGCATTTGTGTCTGTGGACTCGGACTATCTTGCTTTTGATCCTGATGTTCAGATGACAGGAACCATTGCTTAGAGTAACTGTTAGAAACTGGGCTTGAGTGACTGAGCTTTTATTCCAATGGGGAAACAAATGATGGAGCACAGATAACAGTTCACTGCAGTTTGAAAAAGAAGTTTTGATTGGTGTTTCCGTGTAGCTCAGGAAATAAATCTATCTAGCAAGCCTGCGCTTCCTGTTGTCTGAGTAAAGATATTATGCCAAAAATGACTCCTTTTGGTTATTGGAATGGAGTAAGCTTGCAAACCATACTGGTTTTTCTTAGGGCTGCAAAACCTGCGTTGTGAAGCGAGTTCAGTAAACGTCCTTCCAGCAGGTTTCCTGTTGGGTCTTTTAGGAACCATCAGGTTTTCTGCAGGACACTTTGGCCTATTTTGAATTGGAGGTGGTGGTGTTTCCATGGCCACATTGTTCTCTTGGAGTCTTGTGCAGCACACAGCTCCCTCCCCTCCCCTATTAGTGCGTCAATAACTTCAGTTCTCTGCTGGCCTGTATCCCAGGATGTGCTAGGCTGAATGTAGCATGAGAATTGTTGTTGCAAATGCTGAAAATCTTCCAGTATTTTGACTTTATCTACATGGAATTGTTAAGGAATCTGTTCAGGTATATAGGTATGAAATGCTCACTTTGCTCTAAAAGAGATAAACCATGTGCTACTTGGAGGACCTTAACATCTTTAAAGGAGGAGAAGCTGAGGTGCAGAAATGGGACAGATGCAGAATGGAGCTGTGTGTGCAGAAGAGGTTGTGGCCACGTGGGTGCCTCGTGTGATGATTCACGGGGCGTTTCCTGTGCTCAGAGACTTTGATTCCTCTGAACAAGCAGCGATGTGGCTCTGGGGAACCTCTAGATCTGACTTTTGGGGCCATTCCCACCACCATCTTGAATGTGGCCCTCAGGGCGTCTCTTGTTTTCTGAGTTCCAAGCTCCTTTGTTTAGTGTTTAGAGTAGGAAAGGCTAATGATTTATTCAGTTTAGATTGATTCAAGGATCCCTGAGTTCTAATGATAAATGAGGCTGTCATTTGAGGAGGCTGCTTTTGTTTAATGGCAGCATAGATTAAGTTTACTTATGGTAAGCATGGGGAAAAAACAAAAACCAACCCCAAAGCCAACTTTAGAAACTGGATGGGTTAATCTGAGAAACTAAACTGGTGGCCAGTTTGGAGAGAAGCCATGGCAGAAATAGTAAGGGATTTGGTTTATTTAAGATACTCAGCTGGTGATTTCTGCTTGGATAGGTTTTTTTCTACTTCTGCCATAAGAGTTAGAACATTTCCTTTAAATTTAGAAAGTCAATGTGTGCAACGAATTGGTACCCTGTCTCGCAGAATAAACAAACTCATTTTTATCACATGTAGGTGTTAATGCCTGTCATGCTAATTCAGAATGCTTAATGAGCTTTTGGTCATCTTTTTGGGAACGAAGCCAGTTAGATATATTTTTAAATTGAGGTAATATTAGGAAGGTTGTATGTGCAGCTAAGAAACTGTAGCAGTGGCAGAACAAAGATTATTTATTTTCCAAACTAGTATCATTTTAGGCCACATTCTAGAACGATTTGTGCCAACTTCCATGAATTGTTTCAACTGAAAGAATAAGAAGATTGGAACTTTTTCCAGTCTTGAATGTCACCCTGATTTTAATTAGGTCTGTCTTTAAAATATAAGCTAGCACCTGAAATTTATTTTTTTTTACTTAACATTGTGGCTTTTTTTTTTTTGCCATCTTGTTTCACTAAGAGAACAGTACAAACCCCTCTCCCCTCTCCCCTCTCCCCTCTCCCCTCTCCCCTCTCCCCTCTCCCCTCTCCCCTCTCCCCTCTCCCCTCTCCCCTCTCCCCTCTCCCCTCTCCCCTCTCCCCTCTCCCCTCTCCCCTCTCCCCTCTCCCCTCTCCCCTCTCCCCTCTCCCCTCTCCCCTCTCCCCTCTCCCCTCTCCCCTCTCCCCTCTCCCCTCTCCCCTCTCCCCTCTCCCCTCTCCCCTCTCCCCTCTCCCCTCTCCCCTCGATTTTTTTTTTGTTCATTTGTGTTTGTTTTTATTAAGTCCACTATTTTTAAATGCAACCTGAGTTTTGGATTATATTTTAGGAGATAGTTTAGGACAATGAATTGCTCCATTCTGGCCTTTTTGACCATTGCTGGGTGTTGGGGACAGCTGGACTAGTGCCTGCTCTAAGATGATGTTTCTTAAAATGGACAGTAGATTTTTCTAGGCATATGCATTTGTTCTAACAAAGTTCCCTGTAATTACAGCAGCTAAATGTCTTTCTTGTTCAGCTGCTGGGTCAAGTTTCAAGTCATTTAAAACTGGAAAATTTGAGTTTTTAAACTGTTTTAAATGCACTGAGGACCTTTACTATTGTTATTAGAAGGAGGTATAAAAGCTTAATTTTTATTTTTAAAGAGGTAATTTGTATGGTAACATGGACATTTCTTACAGGGGCTGTACGCTAACTGATGTACAATTACTTCTGGCAGCATAGTATTACTGTAGTGTAATAGCAGTTCTTCTCCTATATTAATGGGTTTATGATTACTGAAACAATATTTCCGAGCCCAAACGTATCCAGTGGGGTTAGATATATTTAGTCCAAGTTTTCATGTTCTCTGCAGGAAAGAGTGAGGTGTCTGAGTGAAAATGTAGTCCATGGAGATATTGCTTAGAAGGAACATTTTCTGTATGTGTTATACATTAATCTTTATTTTCACTAGCTTTCCACCCTTCATATTAAGAATTTCCTTGGAGGAAAGACTGCAAAATCTAAATAATCATAATAAGACATGAAGAGAATAAAAGGTAGGAGCTGTAGCAGGTTACTATGCTAAGTAATGGAGTTTTCTCCTGGGTTGCTTCCATTAACAGTAGGTGGAAATTCTAGATTTTATTGTACTTTTATTATACTTTATTTTGTCAGTTATATCCAGGAAGGTGTAAATCATTGTTTCTAATTTCTAAGGAGTACAAGTGAGAACAAAGGTGTTTAAAAGCGTGGTGGATGCAAGTCTTACACTTGATGGAAAAAGTACTGTTGTTAGAGGGAGTTTGCTGCAGTCGGGGACCCCCAGGTATTCTGAGGGTCATGTTGAAGCTGCTGCATCCTCTGTGTTACAGTGCACCCCCCAGCCTTGCGGTCCTTTCTGCTCTCTCAAAATACCGATTGTGCAGCAAAATGCCTTTTGTCACGCTGCCCTTGACAGTGCTGTTTCCAACACCATTGCAAACACCTCTGAGCAGCAGCAGGACTGTTCGCTGTTATACTTCTCTGATTTTTGAGAGAGACACACGTTCCTGCTTCTACCAGGAATCTGTTTGTAGCGAATGAGGCACGAACTCCCGATAAGGTGCAATGAGAGACATTTATTACAAATTCAGACTTGTATTTATACTTGCTAGGATGCTTATGCTTTCTAGGATGCTTGCTCAAGCATTGCTGATTTGCTAAGTTAGACATTACCTAAGTGATACATTTTGCACTCCCACCAAAGTTGCTACTGTAAAAGCATTTTTTGGTCTATGGCAAATAACCCCCTGTCCTTGATGTATCCATCCTGTATCAATCCTTCTGTCCTTGATGTCTCAATCAGTATACAGTTCTTGCTTCCTGTATTTTTCCACCAATGCTTGTTCCATGCTGTTGACTCTTGTAGTCTCTCACAGGCCCGATGTCAGAATACTGCCACATCTGTTGTTCCATGTTTAGCTCGGTGTTGTGTTTAGAGACCTATCTAGATACAATAATAAGCTGCTGCTTTGCAAAGCTTTTAAAAGTTGCTTTGGTTCCATTAGAAGTGGCTTGCTTGCTGCCTTAATACTTGGTGAGTTTGGTTCATACTTCAATAATTCTTTTATTAAACCTTTTGAATAGAGAGGCTTTATACATCCTTTTGAGTGAGATTTTTCCCCTCACTCATCTGTGGTTAATGCATGCCCTGGATTAATGTCTGGTTTTGTATAGTGTGGTGGCATCTCCTGCACTCTGTGTTGCTGCCCTTACCAGGCTATGACATGCAGCTCTGTGTCACTTAGTTCTGCTTTGTAGCACCAGTGTGACTTTGTTCTGGTACCTCTGTTTGTCAAAGTTGTCATTTTGTGTGTGTGCGCACAATACTTAATCCTTCTGAAGGACATCACTGGACAGAATGACTCTCATTTTTCATACAAGAAACCAGGTGTCCAGAAAAGATGCAGTATTCTGGTGGTTTTTTTCTCAATGGGCTTTTTTGCTGATGTTCCATTTAAATCTCTAGCTTGGATAATGTGATTACAGGTGCTTTACAAAGGGTTATGCTACTGTGAACGGAGGTGCTTTTCCACCTGAAGTACACGCACATAATTTCCTTCTCAGAGGGAACCTTCCAGCAGCAGCCTTGCCAAGCTCTGTGCTGGGGTACGGCTCCATGAAGGAAGGATGCTAGGTAGGGCTTCCAAAGCTTTTGTTTAACAGTGAGAAGGTCACCTAAAGATCCATGTGTCCCAGGTGGTGGAGAAAGAGATCTCTCTTGTGTGGAAGAAAGACAGTGAAGTCCTCAGCAAGCAGGAAAGTGGAATTTTGACTCAAGAGCACACACAGCTCAGTCCCTGCCCAACCTGGGACTCTGCCATTGCTTCCCAGAATAGGGAATCCTCCCTTCTCTTTTTTGTTGGGGAGCAAGAAGAGGAATTTCTGCAAAGTTAAAAGCTCTCAAAAGAAAATGGTGAGAGGTTGTATTTCTGGGACTTGAGAAACTAAGCTGAGCAGGGTAGCAATAAACAGTAGCACTTGAGAATCTTGTGCTTGCAGGAGAATGGATCAGCCAAGATATTCTAACAAGCCTTATCTTGTTGCTCTCTGTTATAATTATATGTCTTGGAGGCTCAGAGTACTAAGGCATGATGACTACAGATATTATCTGCTACACGGTGGAAAAACAAGCACTTTAAAAACCAAACAAACATGATGGTTACAGTAATCCCTTTTCCCCACAACGGTTTGCAAATCACGCAAACATAAACAAATTCTATAGAATGTTGAGCAAGCATAATCTGCTCCTGTTCAAATAGAGCAGAGTGTTACTTTTCACAGCTTTGGCTTATGAAATCTGTAATGTAATTATAGTGTAGAAATAGCAAGAATGGAAGGAATTTAGCTTAATGCGCAGCAAGTTCTCAAATGGAAGATAAATACAGATATTGCAGGAAAATATGCACAAATTGAGCAACATGTACACTGAATGATAAATACACCCTGGCCTGGTGAGCATGCTGACTCCTTCCTGAGCAGGCGGCACTGGAAGGAATGCATTGGGGTTTTGCTGCCTCTTTGAAGAGGTGAGTGAAGATCCCATGCTTGCTTTTCAGAGGTGGGTCAAGCTCAGCTCTGCTTGTGCCAACAAATAGCTGGGATCAGAGCTGAGAGAAGGCAGGGGGAAGAAAGCTATCTTCTACTGTCCTCCTAGGGCTCAAGAGCACAGCTTGGTACTAACTGCACATTAGATGAGCCTCCCTGGTTTTAAGCTGCCTACAAACACCCTGGTTACCTACTGAACTAACTGGGGAAGTCCCAGAGACTTTTGTCTCCTGTCTGTTCTAGCACACCAGTTGGAAACAGGTGAAGACGTTCTGTTAAAGAAGAACTGAGTTGCTCAGTAAGGGCACGTGTACATCCTTTGTCTGCCGCTCGCAGGGGATCTTGCGGCGCACTGGCATCTGTTTGCGCGAAGGGGAGAGTTTGGGGATGTATGGAAGCGCTGAGGGTATCAGAATTGGCTGGTGATAAGTTAGGATACTTGGCTTGCCTGAAAATGTAAACAGTTGTGGCAAGACTTAAATGTTTTTTCATGGCTAGAACTATAATACAAATGCATTCTTGACAGCTCTTGTATCTTTCACAAATAATTAGAATAGGAGGTGCATTTTAACTAACACCACTCAGATGTTTCAATAACACTCAGTTATCTGTAGCAAGGAGCTGAAATGCATCCATAAATAATGGCAACTACTGCATGGTACAAACAAGACATTTGCTTTGTGCTAATGCACCTAATAATGCAAATACTAAGTATTCTGATATTATTTAACATTAAATCCTCTGATTTGAAGTGCTGGCCCCTCTCATCAGAAGAAGATGGGATCAGCTGGTGGAAATGGGAATTGTTGTGTTCTTGGGGTAAGTCCTCTTAGTTCCATGGGGTCAGTGAACTTACTGTAGCTGGTGCATCTGACTTGTTGGGCTCAAATCACCATCTCTGTCTGCTGCAGCAGGTGGGTCTGTGGCTGTTGTAGCTTGTTGTAGCTGACTTGGGAAATGCAGGTGCCTGTATTTACGAATTCTGGCCTTAGTTTATCTGAGAGCTGAACAGGAGTTTGGGGTGGGAAGGGTGGGGGAAAGATGGGGAGAGAGACTAAGATGAAGTCATAAGGAAAAGTGCTGAGAAGGTAAGTTGTTCTGATTGGAAAAACTAAGAGGTGTGTGGTTAGTGTATGTGGTTGTGCGTTGTGTTTTTGATGTTTTTTTGGTGTGTGTGTGTGGTGTTTTTTTTCTTCTTTTTTCTTTTCTCTCCCAAATGGGCTTTGTCCAAATAGGATAGAACTCTTAATTCAGGGCTGGAAAGCATGTGTTTTGTACTCTGTGTTCAAATGTGTTTCAAAATTGGCACCTTTGCGTGCCATATAACTGGGGAAATCAAATGTATTTACAAAAATCGCGTCTCTGCCAAAAAAGGTCAGTTGTGTTTATGTGCGCTGGCTGGATCTCACCTCCTCAGAGGAGCCCAGTGTGTGTATTGGAACTCCAGCAGCTTTGCTTTTTAATGCTGTGTGATTTGCTCTGTCCTGTGTTGTTGCCGTTAGCCTTGAGGCTAATTTTTAATCCGTGCTCTGTGTGTGCCAGCGCTGTAGGGCCTGTCTGTCGGATGGCTCTGAGGCTACAGCAGTGGTGTGAAACATGGCACAAGGGCAAGTCCTCCCAGTACAATCCCTGCAGTCTGCAGCCTCCTCTTTCCTCACTGATTCCTTAAACATGAGTGAGAAATGATTTACAGTTGTTCCTGATTCCATGTAAGTTCACCTACATTGTTACCAAGTGGAATCGGCTTCTGTCACGTGTGTGTCCCCATCCTCACCACAGGCCGTGTCACCTCTCCAGTCAAAAGGTTCCCTACCCATACCATGAAGGCTTCAGACTTGTGGTTGGTTTCTCTGTTCACTGTTTTGTATTAGGATGAGGGAGGCATGTAAAGACTTATGGGGACAGGCAGGAAAATTAAGCACTAGTGTTCATTCCTCAGGGTTTTAACATTCACAGGAATGAAGCTACAGAAGAACTAGTTGTATTTTCATCCCTATTAATCATATTCTGGGAGTAAAAGAGTTCAGTTTAAAGCTTGTCTCCATTGTGGAGATTAGAAAACATATAAAACAATACAGTAAAGTAGTTTCAAATTAATTTCAACTGTATATTGAATTAAATGTGTTAAACCTCTCTATACAGGCACTGCATCAGAGCTGGAGTGGCTTTAATTTGCTTTACGTGTTAAACAGTGTTGAGGCATTTCCATTTTTAACTGAGAGGGTTCACTCTGGGGTTTATAGCACTTTCTGCACACAAGCCCATATGCCTGTTCTCAGCTGAAACCTTCCCAGGCTTTTGATGAGCAGGTTGTTTTGTAATTGTTGAGCTCCTGATGCTCTTGTTTTGTTTTAGGGCAGGTGTTAATGACCTAGGTCAGGAGTGGGAGAGGACTCTGTATAGACCTCTGGCCTCTTCTGGTGTGGCTGCTCTTGCCTTCCCTGAGCTGATGGGGTGGGGGCGTTAAGGCAAGATGGCAATGACTTAATGTGCTGGCTGCGCATTTCAAACCACCTCTTCTTGGCGTTTCTGCCCTAGTAAAACTGGCACGTCCCCCGGTAAGCAGGCAGGATGCCACACGGACAGATGGCCGGGGAAGCGAGCAGCCAAGAGGCTCTACATGGGCATCAGATGCGGTTGTTGAGGGCAGGGTACCAGGCCAGAAATGTCCAAGGGGTTTTCAACCTGGAGCTGCTGAACTTAAATGCAAGAGAATGTTATTGATACTTCAGTTTAGAGCTGGATTAACTGGGTAGAGGTAAAGCTGGAATTCCTGGATCATAGACAATGAAGTTCTTGGAGAGTCTTAGATGAAACTTTGCCTGCCACAAGGCATAAAAAGAAAAAGGCGATCACACTGACCCTTCCATTTTTCTCTCTTAAAATGCTCTCTGTAGAAGTGACAGTAATACACTTTGATCTCTTTCTAGTTAATTAGATAAAGCTGCTGGGTACCTTGTGGGTTACTTCTTTTAAAAAAAACAACAAACCCTGAATATTTCTGTGGTTATAGAAGCCTTTGGCAGCCTTATCAATGCTAAAATGTTACATGGCGGAGATAATGCCTGTGGTGTAGCAGTCTAATAAACTGCTGATTGGCTTTCTCAGGGTAATTGAGTGGGGCTCTGTTTGTAAATCCAGCTCTTTTCTGACGTAGCACCACATTGCGTGAAATTCTTGCGCTTCATCTTCAAAATTGTAAGATTATGACAAAATGTTCTGGTTGGAAAGCAAGTGGTAGGAAGCTTCTTCCAATTATTTTGTTTTTAATATAATTGAATTTGAAAGTACATTAGTTTCAAATTATTCTTTTTTTTTTTTTTTAAAGAACTTCACAGCAAACTCTAATTTAGCAAATCTGAAACACAGCTGGCACCTAGAGGAGTATTGTCTGTGATGGTCTGTGGGTCCACAGCATGTGCTTTTAAACTGTGTAATTACACTGATTAGCTTTATTCATAGAATAATCAGCTCAGTGTCTGGTAAAATAAGGGGGCTTTTATTTTGTGACATAAGAAGATTATTTTCGTTTAGTAGGTTTCAGACTTTTTAGTGCCAATATGCTTTAAAAAACCAAATTGCCTATAGTCATGTGGGACAGTTGGAACACAGTGAGTAAATCTGTGTGCAGACAGGAACAGATCCCAAGGGGAATGCTTCAGCAAGGATTTCCATGCTTTGCAAAGGAAATAATGGACCTTAAAACTGTTAGTTTCTCACCTAAACATTTATTTGTATTGCAGTGATACCCAGGGGCTCCTCCCCATAGGGAACTGATTGCACGGAGAAGTGGAGCAGCTGGTGTAGGGCCAACTGCAGACAATTGCACACCTTGGCTCAGCTCTCCCAGCGCCTCCTGTCCGGTACAGCACCGTTACAGTTCTATTCTTGCATAGTGCAGTCTGAGAATCCCAATCTTTATTTTCTGTATCATGATCTTAATTTCTCCATTTTATATTCTATTATAGAGAAAAATGAAGACTGGAAGAAACTAACTCTTTGTGGTACTTTGAGCTATCTGAGGGACTAGTTCTGATTCTCTGCTCCCTTTTACATTTGACCTAGGAAAAGTATCTCTATAATTTATGTAAGGAACTCGAAAGATGCTACAGCCTCAGCAACATGTATTCAAACCAGAGTTAAATCTACTTTTTTTTTTGTTTATTTGAATTTTAAAGAAAATGAAAGCTAATTGATATTCTTTAGTAAAAATAGTTTGCTTCTGTATCAAACACTATTTTAGCCTTATTAGTAATTCAGCTGATGTTCTAGTGTTGACCTGTTTTTTTTAAATTTTATTGCATATTGTTATGTCTCTGTAGTATTATGACTGAAGAGTGTTATTGTGGGTCTTCCAACATTCAAATAACTCCATAAATCTCCCTCAATCCAGTAATATGTTAATTAAAAAAATGTATTGTTCATGCCTTTTGAACACAGACATTCATTATTTTGCTTGATGAAGTGACCTTAGCCAGAATTTGCTAATGTCCAAAGGGCTGAGCTTGTGACCTCAGTAATGTGGTTAATTTTAATTAGTCAAAGACATGCTCAGAATCTCTGTAGCTTTGAAACATTTGAATTCAGTTTTGATGGCATTATTCTCAGGGAGCATGAAAGAGATGCACATAATTTTTGTTAGCATATTACTTGAAGTTGACTTCAAACATGTGTTCGTTGTAAATTGTTAGACTGCGTTCATCTACTGGGAATCCAATCTGCCTGTTTGCCTTTTTTCTTTTTTTTAATTGCTACTACTATGACTGTTTGTAACACACTCAGGAGCCTGTGTCCTGTGATGGGCCCTGTTAATGCTGAGACCTGGATGGAGAAGGTCTGTGCTCCAACAGTTACACAGAATCACAGAATTGACTGGGTTGGAAAAGACCTCAGAGATCATCAAGTCCAACCCTTGGTCCAACTCCAGTCGATTGACTAGATCATGGCACTAAGTGCCATGTCCAGTCTCAGTTTAAAAACCTCCAGGGCCGGTGAGTCCAGCACCTCCCTGGGCAGCCATTCCAGTGCCTGACCACTCTCTCTGCACAGAATTGCTTTCTAATCTCCAGCCTCAATTTCCCCTGGCAGAGTTGAAGCCCATGGCCCCTTGTCCTATTGCTGATGCCTGGGAGAAGAGACCAATCCCCCTCTGGCTAGAACTGCCCTTCAGGTAGTTCTAGGGAGTGCTGAGCTCACCTCTGAGCCTCCTCTTCTCCAGACTGAACAAGCCCAGCTCCCTCAGCCTCTCCCCATAGGGCTTGTGTTCTAGTCCCTTCCCCAGTCTTGTTGCTCTTCTCTGGACCCGCTCCAGCACTTCAATCTCTTTCCTGAGCTGAGGGGCCCAGAACTGACCACAATACTCCAGGTGTGGCCTCCCCAATGCAGAGCACAGGGGAAGGATCACTGCCCTTGTCCTGCTGACCACGCTGGTTTGGATACAGGACAGGATCCCATTGGCCTTCTTGGCCACCTGGGCACACTGTTGGCTCATGTTGAGCTTCCTGTCAATGAGTCCCCCCAGGTCTCTTTCTGCCTGACTGCTCTCCAGCCACTCTGTGCCCAGCCTGGAGCGCTGCAGGGGGTTGTTGTGGCCAAAGCGCAGGACCCGGCACTTGGCCTTGTTGAGCTTCATTCCATTGGAATCAGCCCATTTTTCCAGTCTATCCAGATCCCTCTGCAGAGCCTCCTGCCTTCCAGCAGCTCCACACTCCCTCCCAACTTGGTGTCATCAGCAAATTTGCTGATGATGGTCTCAATCCCCTCATCTAAATCATCAATAAAGATGTTAAACAGGACTGGACCCTAGATTATTTTTTTCTCTTTTTTAATTGTGATGGAATAGTAGTTAATTGATTTCCCTTGTGTAGTTACTGGTTAGTATATTTTTGCGTGGTGTTTTTTTCATGCAATAGAGAAGGTGAAGTTTTTGTGGTAGTTCATGTTATACTGTAGTAAGACGTTGTTTTCTTGCTGAGGTGGTATGAAAGGATTGGCTGAGCATGGCAATGATGCTGGAGCTTATTTTGCAGCCTTGGCTGTAGTTCTCTTCCTCTTCCTCCCAAGTCTGGAAGGAGCTTCAAAGTTAACAGGCAGTTCTGTGCACAATTTACCTTCCTCCTGAAAATGTCGGAAAACATTCTTTGGGTAACAGTGAGTATTAACACCACTTTAGTCGTGTAGAAATAAGGCAGGCAGCCAGTTTCTCCTGCTGTTCTAAATTGATTCATGTGTTGTATGGCACTTAGTCTTGAATGTTTTCAGGATGTGTTGTTTCTTATTTCTTGTAATGTTTTCATTAAATGTAAATGAGAGGTTTGAATATGGTTATTTTTTCAATGACGTAGAAGTTGCGTTCAAAATACTGTAAGATGTTGCCTTTGCAGTAAATAAGTTTGAGAAAAAAGCTGCCAGCTGAGTTTGTGTAGTGACAGAGGATGGAAGCTCAGGGGAGTCTCTGGCATATGGGCTTGTGTACAATACGCTGCAGCCTCCCCCCTGCGTGCAAATATATTTCATTTCCTAATGCCTTTGGAGCTCTTTGAAGTCCAGTCAATAGTCCAGTCAAACCACATAACGACGGTTTGGAAGTTTTGATCATTGGTGTGCGTTGGTGTATTGTTTGTACCTCATGTGCATGTGTAATTTTAGAGAAAATACAGATAAAATGTGCACACATGTTCAAAAGAAAAGATGTGCCTAATAAATTTCCCCAGATAATGAGCTATATGAAGTGTTAGTTCCTGCAAAATCTTTCCTAGGCTGCATTGCTTTAATTAAGGAAAGGGTATATGATTACTGCGCCTCCAATAGTAAAAGCCATATTTCTCTATGGGTACGGTTTTGAACTGTGTTGTGGAATTTGCATTCCCTGAAGACTTGCACTTGTACTTGAGACAGGGAAACGGACTGTGTAGGATTAACTCAGCAGCCTCTTGTAGGAAGGCTGGTAGTTCAAAACCAACCCCATGAAACAGCAACACTGTTGGTGGGAAGAGAGTCGTGTCCAACACAAAGTCTCTCCATCTTCATGGATAAACACATGGACACCCAACCTTTTAGCCAGGTGGAAAGAAAAGAGGCTGCAGAGAAAGTGCGGACCTTCCTCTGATGCTCAGGTCAGGCTGGGAGAACATTGCAGAAGTCTCTTCGTTGTGCTCTCAGTCATGTATGCAATTAAAGAGCATGTTTTGTGATCTATCAGATGACAAAACAGAACTGAAGCTGCTCATGGGATGTGCTGACTGGTATCTCCACCCCATAGACTTTGTGCAAAAGGCAGAAGTACCATGTGTTGATCTCTGTTTAAACCATTCTGTAGCCAGAAGGCACTTGAGTGACTCTGGTGTGTGGTTTGGCTGCTGCACAAGAGAACTACTAAAGACATTGCTTGCTTTATACATTTTATTTCATAAACAGACTTCTGGGGGCACATTAGATTTCAAAAGACCTTTTATTCCTCCTTCTTTCCTGAAAAAGAAAAAAAGTTTCCCTTATGCATATTGCTTTAGGGCCATATTTCAAAATGACACATTGGTACCAAAGATTGTAGAGCTGAGCACATCGCTCATGATGCATTGCTCCCTATCCACATAGTTCCTCCACTTTATGATCAAAATAAAACACTTGAAATATGTTCTAGTCTGCTTGGTGGGAGACAGAACAAAATGCTGGAGGGGAACCTTTAAGTAGTATCTCTCTGGACTTATAAATAAGATTGCACTATTTTTTCCCCAACCCCTTCCCTGTTTCTCCTCCTCTTTTCCTTCAAATATTCTGACTGGTGCTGACAGAAATGATTATATCTTATGAGTGATAATATAATTCAGTTTCCCTCAAGGAGAGATGCTATCAGAGAAGGGTTTTTAAAATATACTGGTTGAAAAGAGCCATCTTTCTTCCTAGAAGAACAGTTATTAATCTCTTACTAGTACATTTTCATATCGTTTTGGACATTTATTTCCATGCTGTGATATTACAAAACCAGGCATTTGTGTCAGTTTTGATGCAGTGCAACATGCTGGAACATGAAAAGCCGTAATTACCACTGTGGTCATTTGAATTGCTAACCAGATCCTGACATTTTCAAATCGGACCAATTTCTTAGTGATCCAGAAGTAAGCCTGGGTGTTCTATGAGCTGCATTTCAATTAGGCAACTCAGCATTTAGAAAGAAAATACAGAGCATTCGCACCCCCAAAGCATTGTTAAAATGGAGTGCTCTGCTGGTTTCCTATTGCCTCCTATAGACAGAATGTTTGGTTTGTGCGGATTTTTGGATGAAATTGTAGGTATTGTTAATTCTGATGCATTTTAAATGTTCCAGAAGATCACTTTAGGGAACTTCTTCTGCAGCTGTCAACTCTCTTTAATGGATATACTCATAGCAACCTGCTCTGAGGTCTGTACGTGGATGTGCTGTGTGCCTTCACAGGTGGGAGCTCCCAGTGCTCCTGAGGTTTTGTGTGATGAACTTTGTCCTCTGGGCTTGTTGTGCTACAACCTCCTAACTTGAGTTTGCAAGGTGACCGGAGACCTCAGTTGCAGTTAGAGGATGCACTTGGCCACGGTTCTGCTGGTGGTGCTGTTTGGAGAGCCGCAGCCACAGAAATGTTCCGATCATTAACCACCCTACAAATGAAAGGTGTGATACTATGGGATGTGAACAATGGTATATTTGAAAGAGTAATTCAAAGGCTCTCAGCATCCCAGACCAATAGAGCAAAATACGTTTAAGAATAGTTTAAAGAAAAAAGTGTTTTGTTTTTTTAACAAAAATTAATGTGCTTTTAGCCTATTGGACCTGAGGAACGTAGTATTAATAGGTAAATGGCATCTCTTAGACCTGTGGCTGGTGAAAACCATACAACACCATAAGTGTGAAGAGGAAAAGTGAGAAGAAAGAATACATATTTTTATTCTGCAGAGCAAAAGTGGCAGTTGAAAAATACCATCCACCTCAGAAACTGCGGCAAAGCAGTACCAAGACTAGATGAGATGAGAGAAGGAAGGAAACGAAATGTGTTTCAATTAGTGGGAAATAGTTGTATATGATTACTCTTTTCAAAATTTTCTATCTAAAAAACTAGAGAGTCTGATATTTTTTCTACACCTCTCCTTGTTTTCTTTGAGAAGCGCCAGGGTGTTTGCCCACGAAGGTGAATTTTGGCTCAATCTGCAGAGGTCTGTTGTTCTTTTCCTCCTGGACAAAATCATAATTTTCCTTAAGCTGTGGGTGTTCTTGTTGAATCAAGGAGAGAAAGATGGATGAGAGAAATGAGCTGCAAGCTTCCTTTAGAGATCAGACTTCAACCTTTCATATATAGGGATTTCACCTTTCCTGCCTGAAAATATCAGATTTGCATATGTCATAATGTTTTTGTGTATTGAACTATGAAAGTGTAGCTGTAGACAAATGAAGCTAAAAAATGGTTTAAATGAACAGTCATTTTCTTTATGGCTGGTTTTGGTTCTTACAGGATTCAGAGAATTGCTTTAATCTGTTTTTGTGGAGGTATTTGGAATACATAATTGTTCCGTTCCTTGCATGCAGTGCAGTACTGGATGGAGTTGCTTGTCAGAGCCACCATTCCTCACTGAAGTTTGTCTCTCCTAAGAGTGGGGTTTTAGATCTGTTTGGATTTCATGTGAGTTTTGGAGTGACTGAAGTGGTGTCTGGTGTTGTGTGGTATTTAATGTCATCTTTTAGGAGGGAAAGACGAGCTTAAGAACACAATTTGGGCATGTTGTGCTTTGCACCCAAGTTAGCAGTTGCTAATTTTCATGCAACAGATGGCTTTGATTATGGCAACCCGGGGCACGAAATGACTCGTAATGCTAAAACTAGTGGATTCAACGGAGTGCTGGGCTGTGCGGTTGTTAATGCCGCTGCAGAGATGTCTAGACACCTCACCCAGGGAGCCGGGCCCCAGGTGTGGCTGTCTAACAAAAAGCCTCTTCCAGCCTGAAACAGCTTTAAAAATACACATGAAAGCCTGTTGGTTGTTGGAAAAAAAACCAACTGTCCTGATTGTGAAACTTTCATGTGAGGAAAAATAAGAAAAATCTCTGGTAAAAGTGAATGAGCCACAATATGTGCACAACTACTGATCAGTTCCTTATCTCTGAGTTTTCTCCCTCTTGCACATCTTGCAGTCTGCTCAGTCTGCTGTGGATCCCAGTAATCTCCTGTGTGACATTACTGACAGCATGCTCAGCACATTCAAAAGTGTATGTGATGTGAAGAGTTCACAGGCTGGGAGTTTATAAAGGGCTGGCCTGCTTGCTTCACCTTCCGCCAGTATTCGCTGGGTGACATGGGCTTGGTTGGTTTGTTTTAAATGAAAATGTGCTAATAGCATCCATGTCTGGATCTATCAAGTCTGAAGTTCAGAATATAAAGCAATGAATAAACTTGTTGGCATTTGTCCTTGTGGCTTCTTCCATAAGGTGCTTAATTGTATCTGAGCCAAATCAAGCACTTGAGCAATTGCTTTCATAAGCATGGACTGCTCTCTAGAATCTGCATTGTGCTGTTTTACTGAAGCACAAATAGCAAGTTTCCTTAGGGCATGACTGCAGATGGGGATCTTGCTGCTAAGAAAAACCGGAATGTGTGTGTGCGCATCTACAACACGACGTGTCTTCTCCATATAGAATTGGTATCATATGATTAAATTGGAGGCCCAGTTCTGTGGCATTTTAGAAATATTTTGGAGAATATTGCCATGGATTTGTGTTTTAAGTCAGCCATGGCAGAAAATTGGAGGATGCTGACCCAGCCTGGAGATGAGACAAGTGCTTGCAGATGGAGCAGTGGTCCCTGCCATCCGTCACTTCTTCCCTCCTCTGTCTGACAGGGGACAAGGTGAACCTCTCCTCAGCCCTTGGGGGGGCTCTCTGGCCTCTTGTCATCTCTCCATCAAGCAGCAGTGTCACCTGCAGTGACAGGACTGACATGAGTTAGTGCCTTGCAGGGATACCAGAAAGCATCGCAGTGAACAAAACTTGTCAGCTTTAATTAGCAGTGTTGAATGATGTCTTGAAAGCCTGTAGGTATAAACCGACAAATAAGCTGCTAGAATTAAAAACAGATGTTAGAATTTAACTCCTTTAATAACAACATCCCCTGCCTCCTCTCCATTAAAAAAAAATAAAAACTCATGTCAGTTAAGGCCCAATTCTATTTATATATTTCTCATTTACATGTAGATTTAGCATAATGTATTCAGGAAGACAACATGCTTTTTATTTGAACAGAGGTGGCTGTTGATATTATTCATTGAATCTCTCTGCTCTTATCTTGTTCCCAGGCATTAGACTTAAACTGACCTGGTCACAACTCAAATTCCATATGTTCCTCATCTTCCAAAAGAGCAGGAAAAAATTCTGTTCTAAAATCCTAGAAAAAATGTTAGCTGGACTACTAGAGTACGCTGACAACTCAACATGAAACCCATTCTGTGCACTAGGAAGATGGTTTAACATGAGGAACCCGTTCCAGACACACTGTTTGCAGTGTCCCAGTGTCTTTCCAAAGTGAGCTGTTAATCATGACCACGTGCAGCTGGAAACCAAAGCAGGTACAGTCCTCATCTGAGCAGCGTGATCCCCAGCCTCTGACTGCGCATGCTACGGCAGCTTTTCGTAATAAAGGGGAAGAAGTGGAAACAAAAGGCATCAGGGCTCACTTCGGTGAATCTGCATCCACTTTAGTTTGTCTTTGAATTTTTTTTATTTGCGAAATGTTTTATGTTGCTGAGTCTACAGAGCATATGCAAACTGTAGGCTTTAGTTTATCTTCAAAGTGTGGATTTAGGCTGGAGGTGCACAGGGTCTTGGGAGGAGGACCGTGGAGATGAACGCAGTCTTGGAGCAGAAGGGTTTTTTCAGCGGAGCATGATTTGGAGAAATACAAATGCTACCTGTTGGAGTGATGCTTGTGTTTTCTGGCTAATTAATCTAAGGATCAACAGTCTGTGCAGGGATGCCAAAGGGGGCACTGAAATGAATTTGGAATGGCATTTGGCAAGGCTGAACATTATGATGAGAGGAAATAGCTGAGAGAAATGAGTTCTCATTACAGAGTGCTGCTGACTTGCAAACATGGCCAGGGTGGGATCCCCATCTTACACAAGCAAGAGGTGGTAGATAAGTAACAATTTTCCTCTGAGAGGCAGCATCTCCTGCTCTGGTTTTTGTCTCCATGCTTAACACTGAAATTGGGAAGAGAAAATCTAGTCTGGCACAGGTCCTGTGAAGCAGAAGGCAGCGTGTCCCAGTGGTGGGAACACATCTCGGAGCACAGCTTTTCCCCATCAGCCTCCTTAAGGGCTTCAAATCTTTGGGAACTTGTTTAATGATGAGTCTTCCTACTGGTATGTGCCAGGAGAGAAAATCACAGTCTGTGATCTACCTGCTATTGCTATTTGAAAGTGATATATTTTTCTGGATGGCACATTTGATGTCAGACTTTGCTATTGGACTTTCCTGGCACCTGAGGACCAAGCAGCGAGCGTGGGTTTGCTTCACAAAAACTAATTGGAATGCCTTCTTCCAACTATTAGTCATTGTTTTTCCTGCAGGCTAGACCTGTATTTATGATATGAGATGCGAATGCTCCAATAAATTATGAATAGGCATGTAAATGTTTAAATCCATGTGTTTGGATGAGAGGCAAGACCAGGAAAATAAGAGCAATTCTTGATCTACTCTGATTTTCACAATACGACAGACTGTCAAGGTTAAAAGGACCTTCACAGATTTTTTATTCACTTTTATATTACTTGCTTGATGTCAAATGTAGATGGCAAAACAGGAAAGTCATGGTGAAGTGTCAAGTTATTAAGACTTAATTGCTTCTAGAGAGTACGCAACTGAACATGTACAGTGCTATGATGTAAAAATAAAGTACATGTTGAATAGATTGACTAAATATGCAGCTTGAGGACATATCTTCTATTTTTATGTTTTTGGCTTCCTGACACTCAGCTTGATAAGACATGATTAGTCTACAAATCATTAATATGATACTGCTATAAAACATTGCTCCTGCTTCCATTCAATTTACTGAACCATGTCCTGCTGAAAATAGAATAATATAATGGGCAGTTATAACTGAAATCAATAGTTATTGTTTCATATGTTCCAAAGCTTTAATATGGTCAAACTAAACATAGGCAGTATAGATTTCCTTTCAGAATTCTGAGAGAAGTTATAGAAGATGTCTGTGTATGAAAGACTCCCAACTTTGCATTAAAATGACTTTTCTGCCCCTTCTTGCAAGTTCCTATGCGTGTAAGCCTTTGAAAACGCAGAAAAGGAGAATGTGTAGGAAGACTTGTTAGAGACCTGCGAGAGCTGGTGAGCCGAGGTCTGCGGGGAGAGCCTTGTTGCTCTGAGCTGAACTGGCGCTTTGAGAGCTCTGCTTTTTGAAGATGCTGGTCATGATTGAAGATTTACTGTTTTTAAAAAACAAGAAACACCACCACAAACCAAAAAACACACCAAAAAAACTCCTAGGGAAATATAGGTGCTGGTAATTAATGTGATCATGGTTCTGCCCCTAAAACGGCTTTGACTGTGATCTAGTTGTAGTTGGCCTGTGTTTTTCAGTGATGTGGAATCTGAAACTTGCTGTATTGAAACTATGAATTTGGTATAAAATTCTATCACTGAAAGTACTCAACCCTTAGAATGATGTTGCTCTAGACAAGGGGAATTGTTCACTGAGGAGTTTATTTATTTCTTATAGAAATAGTCACGCTCAAGCGCAAGTTGTGTTCCCGTTGCAGGAATATGCTGCTGAAGCCCTGTGTCCCACTTGAAGTGATAAGACTTTATGTTCTCTCATGTCCTTGAAATCTGATACTCTATTTTTTTGATTTCAGCAAGGAGTAGATTGGAGGGTGGGAGCCTGAAGGTGATTTTCTCCACTTTTCCTTCCTGGGAGCTGTTGTACCTTCATCTCCCAATAGCAGGTTTGGTCTGTCCAAATGAGGCAGTGAGGTGACTGCAACTTTCCTCTTTTGTTATGAGACCTCTGTGTTAAACAGTTGTTTCGAACATTTAAAAGACTGATACTTAACACTTTTCCCCTAGAACCTGGACGACGATCACTCATGATAACGCTATTGTCTGTTGTGTTGGTACAACCTTTTCTAAAATAGAGGTGGAAAATTATGACCTGCTCTTTGAGAAAGGTGAATTTGCACTGGAACGGGGTGAAAAGGGCTATAGGAGTGAAATGGGGAATAAAGAACTTGTAACAGGAGACAGAATGAGCGAGCTGAGGTGCCTGCTGGACGGCTCTTGCTCGTGCTCGTGCTCTGCAAGCACTCTCAGATAAATTGGTTTCTCTCTTGCCAGACTTGTCTCTCAGCACAGTCCATATTTCTCAAAAACAAATATTTGTGTTTAAATGTCTAAAGCCTGTCCTACAGTGAGAAATAACCGCTAGCTCTGGGAAAGCAGGAAAGGCCAGAAAAGACTCTCTGGATCAGGTTTGCCACACTGGTCCCCCCTCCACACCACACTTTTCTGGCCACATTGGCAAAAAATTATTCTTCTTTCTTCCTTTTGAAATGCAAAGCACTAGAAATAATCCTTACTGGATTGTTCTTGGCTGGAGACATTGAAAGCTTTATTATATTTCCCTGTAGTTGGTACAATTTGCTGCCAGTTTGCTATTTGGGTTTGTGTGTTTCTCATTCATTTTCAAGGGGTTTAATACCATGGAATGTGGAGAGCAGGATTGGGACATTAGATTCAAAGAAAAGAGTTGTGAAGGGGAGAAAAAAAGACTGTTATCAATAGAATCTAAAATACTGAGAAGTGTTTTGTTGGCTTTGGTTTTTAATAGTTGATGAATTCCTTTGTCTGTTCCCTCAACATTGTCTGGGGTTTCTTGTTGTTTTATTTATTTTATAGCAATAGTTTCAAAAGCCATAAGAAATGAGAAGAAACAAACCCCAAACCCCAAGCTTTTGCCTTCTTGGCAGAGAGAGCTCAGCTACACATCTGCTGGCTGAAAGCTGAGCAGGCCCTGTGTTCGTACTGTGAGCCTGGAACCTGAGCTGGTGTCCGTTTATGTACAAGAGAATCTGGCCATGAGTTCACCGCACTTCCCGCTATCTCTGGAGCAGAGGTTTATCAGGCAGAAATCGGAACTCTTGTGGGATTTTGGTGGCTCATCTTTTAGGGTGCAGCTAGCTCATCCATTTGTTTTGCG
Source organism: Nesoenas mayeri (assembly GCF_963082525.1). NCBI lineage: Eukaryota > Metazoa > Chordata > Aves > Columbiformes > Columbidae > Nesoenas > Nesoenas mayeri. The sequence continues at coordinate 8,988,986 of NC_137569.1, read as the reverse complement.
CTTAGAAATGCAACCATGGTAATTCTTTAAACCTTCACTCCATGTTTTAGTAAATATGCACATCTCTGCAGTTAACGTCACCTGGACACAGCTATTTTCCTTCTGTAACAAAGCTGGCTGGAAGGTCTATGCTATCAGTAATGGTAGAAAATACTGGTTAACAAAAATAAGAATCTGCTTGGCCTTTAATTGGCTTAATCTTGGAAAAATTTAGCTTGTCCACGTGATAAAGACTTGCAGCAAATTTAATGTTACTAATGATGGAAAATAAAGCGTGTTTGAATTTTGGCTTTCATTGCAATAGAGGAAACTTGTACTCTGGGGGCACAGAGAAAGCCCCACGTGTCTTTCCATGGTGCAAACCACCCTCAGCTTTCTCCGTAACCTGACTTTTTTTTTTGCTTGGACATAGACTTCTTTGGGAGAACTAGACATAACACCATCCAGTGGCCTGGTACTTCCAGTGGGAATGGAAGTGTTTGGAACATGTTAAAAACTAATAAATAAAAATATCTGTTTGGGAAAAGAAAAAAAGCGATGTTTGCATCAAGGAGGGCAAGATGATTACTTTCTCTGGGCTCTGTGAGAACACTAACATATGCCATCCTTACATCCAGTTAGATTGATGAATACCAGATGGAAGTCATGCAGAATGTTTTCTGTAGTATACATAAGTGTTGCTGGCAGCTTTTCAGTTTCTGATATAGCAAAAGACAGTTGTACTTGCTTTAGTGAGTTGAGATAAATGCCTGCAGACTCCAAAATCTGCCAAGGAGAAGCACCGCAACTGAGTTTTCAGTGATCCTTTGTTTATTGCCAAAGAATCGTGACTGTGGCTATCAGTCATTACAAGCCCTCGGTATAGGCAATCTCTCGGTACCCATTAGTGCAGATAAGTAACTCTTTTGCACAACTCTTTTCCCACAAATTTTTATTTAAATCTTAAATGTATGTTCTGTTTTTCCTTTAACAACCAAAGACGCATGTTGAAATGTTCACTAAATGGCCTTTCATGATTAACGTATGACAGCTGAATTTCACATTCTTCTGTTTCTTTTCCCCAGCACTTTGTCCATCTTGTCCATTTGGGTCTTGCAGCTGCATTTAATCTGCATCAGTGGAGTCTTGTCGATTGTGATGTGAAACAATGAGCTGTGCAGTGCCAGCTTTGTGTGCATGCTCCCAACTGCCTTATGGACTGTGTTCAATTTACTAAACATTTTTTGCTCACTGACTGACAGTAACAAATCTTTGAGATACTATTGAGTGTTCATGTATCGAAATACCTGTGCATGCAGCTGCTGTGTTTTGGCACTGTCCTTTTTTGGCCTTCTCCATCAGTGGGTTTACTCTCCAGGGGGCTAAACAGACTTTGATATTTTGTGACTTCTATTTTTTAAGCTAATGGTCTGTGGCAATTTGTGTTGTGTAGCCTTAACCTGTGATCTGGGTCTGGTTGGGGTGTGATTTCTGTGTGGCTATTGTTTGTTTCCACCGGCCCCACTTATGACTGTTTGCCGTAATTCAGTTGAGACCAGTTTGACATCATTTCAGATGAGACCAGAAAGAATGGAAATCCATCCTGAAAAACTGCTGCGTAGGCTGTTTTTTGTGTTCTGCTTGTGTAAGGGTTCAAAAGAGCCTGTGAACTGTGGGGTGGTTGGGGGAAAGACAGTTGTGTAGCTCATTTGGGAAAATGGAGTGAGATTGTAAATGGCTCCACAGCCTCAGTCTGGCTGGAGAAATACAAACTGCATTTGCTGAGAGCAGCCCAGTCTCTCTAGGGAGCAAATACAGCCAGTTCTCTGGTTCCTTTGCCGTGGAATAACTGAGCTGCTGCCACCCGAGGAGGCTGCACAAAGGCAGAGTGGGCAGGTGAAGGAAAGGGTAGAGCAAGTTTATTTGAATATGTTTGTGAAACATGGTGAAAGGACTCTCTCCCAATGTGCCCAGAGGAATAGGGTAGTAATTTAAGATAATAATTGGAGCTGGTTGTGAATTTTTCAGTGACTTTTTTTAATATTAGAAAATGCTGGCTTCTCAAAATGAGAAAAATATTTTCCTGAAGCATATTGGCTTTGTTAGAACTTCTAAGGAGGGTTCCTTGGATGAGTTTTCTGCACTTGAGAGAGATGCACCCCTGCAGAAGTTGAAAAGGCTGGTTATCGGAGCAGTCACCCGGGATGGAAGGCGGACATCCTCAAGTCCTTGCTTTGCTTCATTGGAATGGTCTTTAAATCCAGCTGGAGGCAACAGCGGGGTGGACAACAGAGCCCACAGTTCTTGCAGTGACTGACAAGGTCACTGTACTCTGCACTTCCAGGCTCTCACACCAGGTACCTGAGCCGCTTCTGAATTTGTCATTTAGGTGCTACATTTTGCAGCAAGAGATCAATGGTGTTTACTTTAAAAATCACTCAGTAAATGTCCCACTGCAACTTCATCAGCTGCTCAAAGCTGTGCAAGTCCCCGCTCATCGGGCTAAGTGTTCTGTCCTTAAGGCCGGTCACACTCTGGGGCCTGGGCTGATTCTCCAGTGCTCCAGTACTGGGACGTTCTGCTGCCCCATGCTGTGTCCCCTACTTTGGTAGCTCTGGTAGCACGTTGAGTAAGGGAACCAAAGGAAGTTTGAACATCTTAAAGTCCTCCTCAGGACTTTAGAAGCAGCTGTGAGCTGGGTTGATCTGATATTTCAATTGTGTCCCAGACAGATGGCAAAAGCCTACTGCATGGTTTGGATTTGTTGCGTTGCAAGCAACTTTCAATTGCTTATAGCCTGCTGGACAGCTGAAAGGTCAGACACCTTCTGACCTGTCTCATATCTAGAACAATTACTTGCCCTCACGTTGTTTCCATCTCTGTACGGTGCTGGCTTTGTGTGTCTCCTCTCTCAAGCTGTAGCATGCAAAGCTCAGGCTTTGGCTAACCTCACCTTTTTAGGGGGAGTGGTGATGGGGGCAACAGAAGTCAGGAGTACAGAAAATATATAATTTAGTTCACGTGCTTTATTTAGAGATTGGAGGCATCCAGGTGGACTTGCAGTTTACAGTGGAGGCTATTGCCAAACTCTTGAAAATGTGAATAGTTTGATTTTTTTGGTTTTTTTTTATTGTGTTTACAAGGATGTTCTAAAGTCTGAATCCTGCTGTTTTTCACCATTGCAATTGTATTTTGCCTTGTTAAAAGTAATAGCTGTTCAGTAGCTAGAAAGTTTAATTTAAATAATACTTACATCCAAATCGTTTGGAGGGCTTTCAAACCCACTGTGTTTCAGCTTGTCACTGTTTGAAGGGGGTGTGCTATGCTTGTCCTTGATGGCAGCAGAGGGGACTTTGGTCTGTTGGTGGCCCTGTTTCACTTGTCCCTGTTTGGCGCTCTAGTGCTGTATGTGAATTGTAAGGGTTCTGCAGAGTAAGTGTATACTGAGTAGTGTTGGAAGGATGTTATTAAGCTAGGGGTGATCTGGACTAGTAGATCCATGGTGTGCCTCAGCACTGGGAGAGGCTGGGTCAGGGGACCACAGCACTGCAACCTGGATCTCTTTCCCTGTTTTGCCTGTTGGGGTTCTAAACTGTAAAAGGGGAGTGACTGGTCACCAGTAACTGTGTGCACTGAGCTGTGTGGGTTAGCTCTTCAACACCAGCATCAGAAAACATGTACACGCACTGTGTTTCTTGTACTGCTGAAGCTGAGGACAGGAGTGTAGTAGTTCCTCTGAGCTGTTAGTGCAGGGTGAGAAAATTCCCTGGTTGTTTCTGTGTCCCATGAAATGGATGTGAGCAGTGTGTGTTTGAATGGGAAAGAGGGGAGGGAGGGCTGAGGCGATGGGGTGGCAGATTAACAGTGGAAGTTGTAAGCTGGGTGCTGTTTCCTGCACCTCAGGCTGCTCAGGGCAATGGGAATTTAAAAGGTTTTTATCATCTGATTTCCCAGCTTCTAGCTGTTATAACGACGTCTGCTTTCAGCTCTCTCCTCTTTGGCAAGAGCTCTGTTCTGCTGCTCTCCTGGAGCTGGTTTATAGGGTGCCTCAGAGAATGAGGTAGTAGATGGAGTCATCACGTCTTGTTTGATTGCAAGGGAGGCAGAATTAAACCTTCACTGGGCAGGAATGTCTCTCTAATTTAACAGTTAGGATATATCTTAAAATAATAGTACAAGTAACGTGCAGTAAAGTAACCATCAGTCTTTCTATCCAGTAGGCTTTTTAGGTTGCAAAAAGACTGAATTTGAGCCACAGTTGGATTTATGCTTATCTTTCTCACTGTACTAGTAAAGCTGGTTAGGGATTTATTTGTATTTTTCTGGATGAGGGATTTTTCCAGAACTCACTTGAAGATGTATTGCTTTTGAAAATCCCTTTCTGTGAGATTTAGGGAAAAAGGAGAATTAATGGAACTGGCACTGGAAAGATGGGAAAAGCAGTGGTGAGAATATTGAGCAAATTACTTTTTTCATTTGAAATATAATTACGTGAGATGTGTTATATTGTAATGTAAAACCCTGCGAGGTGCAGAGATAGGTATTAAAATGTTTATACTCAAAATAATCTGGTGCTAAGGGCAAAAAGCAGGGCAGGCATTTGGCCAGATGATGGTGCTGTGGTTTCACAGAAATTCTCCCCACTGTGGTAAATAAAAATGTTTTGACGTGGCTATTATTGAGCTTTCGTTCTAGTTTGATACATCAGCAGTGTTAGCCCTGCAGTGCTGTGTCACTTGGGACTCCTGGCCATGACTTGCAGTGATGTGGAAAGAAAACTGCTTCCCGCTCCACAAAGCGAGACCGACAGTGAAGAATGGCTGGTGCCGCAGCGTCGGTTCTTAGGGGAATTTAGAATAATCTTAACCTTTGGAGTGCACTGTACTACTGTCCTGTACACACACAGTCAGCTCCTGTAAATTGAGAGGGAAAGTGTCCTGTAAAATGGTCCTTTAGCTTCTGCAAACCTAAGCATGTTGTGTCCAAGTTATGTGTTGAATACAGCAGAAGCAAATAACCATCCAGAGATGGTCACGGTGCAGCGATGGGATGCAACACGTGGTGTCAAAGAGCACGTGTAGAAGCGTTAGGAGCATGGTACCTTTTCTTTGAAGCATTGCAGAGCAACACAGTTCCTACCGAGGCTTCATAATTAGAAGCATCCGAAGTGATTAGGAACACAAGGCTTCTGGTGGTGTGGGTGCGGTGGGGTTGGTTTTGTGTTCAGTGGGAGCTCTGAGCATTTATTCCTGAGCTTCTGAGTGACTGCATTAAAGTGGCTTAGCAAGCAACCCATCAGCCAGACTTCAACAATTGACCATCTGCGTGCTCCTTGATGGGAAATGTGAATGGTTTAGCTACCCTTGTGTGTCATTATGCTGTAGTAGATAGTATTTTCTTTAGCGTTTTGTGAGCCCTGTGATGGCATTCAGTAATTGTCATCGTATTGCTTTTAGCAGAGCAGTGTGAAAAGCTGCATAAGCGGAGTGAGGTCCTAACTAATTGTTTTTACTCGATATATAGAGGCAGGTGAGGCTCAGTTGCACATGTGACTTTTTCACCATCTTTTTTGTGTGTGATTCTTAAGTACAGAGCGCAGAACAGAGCGATGATAGGGGGTTGTAGATGATTAAGGATATTGCAATCTCCCTGTATACTGTACTTGGGTATCTCAGTGGTAATTTAAATTTCCTAGCTAAGCTTTTTGCATCCCTGGTGAATTCCTTTAACTGTCTTCAGGGCTTTATCCCTGAGCAGCCAGTGCTTGTTTAAAACATCTCAACCAAAGCTGACTGTAAAGAATCAAGTAGTACCTGGGGCATTGTTAAGGTTATAGTTTAACTGTTGCAGAATGAAGCTTATTCTCTTATTTGAGATCTAATAGCAGTGCAACAGTCAGTTAAGTGTGCCATCAAATGGTGTTGTCCAATTGGGTTTTCTTTGGGGGAAAAACTGCCAAGAGGATGAGCATTGAATGCTTAGCTTCTTGGTTTATCACTTCACCAAATAATCTTGCTGTTGAGAGTGTGTTTTTTGTCATCCTTAATGAGTTCAGGGTATGGACCAAAGATGCTTCTTTCAGGTAGGTTTTCCTCAGTTGCCATGTAGGTGTGTGAAATTTTGGGGTGTTCTATGGTAACAAAGTAGTATTACATGGAGTTTTCTGTTTGTTCTTAGGTCTATATCCCTTTGCTTTCTTCCACTTTGATTTAGGATTTTCATTATTTTCATAGCTTGACTTGCTGAAAGCATAGATAGGATGGCACTTCTCAGCAAATCACGCATGCCAAAGCCAGCTTTCAACATAAAATCCACTGTAATGAAGGCACCGAGATGGCAAAAAAATAGAAGGCTAAAGCCATGATTCTGTACTGCAGAACTTCAGAGGAAACTGTCCTCTTCCAATAGAATGGGGTTTTCTCAGGCACCCCCAGGACTGAACACAGAATTGGGATGCAGCAAACCAGCTGGACTGGGGGTGTTGGTACCAGCCATGGGGATGGGTGGGCGCTGCTTGGCTTCTGCGAGCAGGCACCCCGTGCTGATGGAAACGTGGGGCGCGGGTTTTGAGCAAACCCACTGCAAACCCACCTCCTCTCGCTGGCCTCGTACCGCCACAGCCCTGCTGCTCTGACATTCACAAAACCTTTGCCATAGATATTTTTTTCCTTAATACTACCATGGCTATCAGTCTGTAGGAAATGACTTTAGTTCCCTGCAGCTTGGGTTCATTTGTAAAATGTAGATAAACGTGCTGTCTTTGTGAAGTACTTTGGGTGCTAAAAAATGCAGGATGCTGTTTGGCAGCCCAGGATGTGCTGCAGCTTTCTGTTCAAGGAGTGTTAGCGTTTGCTACCACAGTCTAATATGCAGGACTTTCCCATGATGTCAGGAAGAAGGCAGGGGTATGTCTGCTTCATGGGGACTTGGGACTTCTGCATAAAACGTTCTCTCAGAACTAATTAGAACTTTGAGAAATCATCAGAACTTAAATGAATCAGTTCTGCGTAACTAACAGCTTATGTTAAAGGTTTTGAACAATGCATCAGTAAATGTGCGGATTACTTTTTCCTGTTGGGTTGTGTCTCACTCCAATGCCGTGCGTTGTTATAAGATTCCTCTATGTCTGTAGCTTTCCATACTTGTAAGCTTATTTGTTTTCAAAAGCTCTCTTTCAGGACTTTTAATATATGGAGAAACACTCTTTAAAATGATTTACCAAGCAAAATTCACTGTACTTCAGCAATAACTAGCAGTTAACAAAGTGTCTAAAGTAAGAACTGAAACAAAGCTGGGACCGGTTACTGTTCAATCATGGCTGTTAACTTGGGTAATCTCCTTTAAAGGGGATTATTGCAGCTATAAAATGTTTTCCCATGGTTATGATGGCAGTAATGGAGAGGATTCATGATTTGCGAAACAGTTGCTGGGCAGAGTTCACTGCTGGGTTCTTTAACTGATATTGCAAAGCGAGCCCCAGTTTTGGAGAGGTAAAGGAGACAGGACTGGATGCAGCAATGAGCATTTCAGAATAGTGAAGCAGAAGAGCTAAAAAGTCTTCATATGCTTTAAAAGTTGATTTCAAATCATTTTTTTTTTGTCCAGAGTTACAAGAATGTAAACTGTATCCTACTTAAAACTGTAGGACTGTAAGAATAAAAAGATCAGTGCCTAATGCAAACTAAATTCAGCTAATTAACACAAGATGATGGCGTTTAGTTTCCCAGTTGTTTTCTGATAGCCCTTTGGCTCCCCGCTTGCCTGATTGATGCCAGACGGTGCTGTGGCTGGTGTCAAACCAGAGCTTTAGGGGCATGAAGAGCTCTTGGGGGGCTGTTCCAGACTTTGGGGGGTTGGTGTGGCCGATGGGAGGGTCTTTGTTATGGTGGTTGGGTTGTTTGCTTCATGCTCTGTGCTTGCTTAGCAGCGAAGTGCTGCTCTTCAGCATCCTGGAAAGGAATCCTCATTGTCTAGTAGCAAACGTTCATTATGTGAAGGAACTACTTTATCCCAAATATGTGGTAGAGTGAAAATTTTCTGACACTTATGCAGAACAGTTTGTATTAGATTTTATTTGAATTTGTGATTTGGAAGGAGTCCTTATTTTAGGCTAGGGCTTCTGCATTAAGATGAGAAACATCTGGACCCTGTGTGTGCTGATGATATTCTTGCATCCCAGATTTTCAGTGTTAAGTAGCTTTGGAAGCTTGATGAGTTTGCTTTTGTGCAGGACAGTTTAGGAAGTAGAAATAGAAACTATTTTGGTTTGTTTTACAGAAAATTTCCTTATATTTCATATGTTTTGAAACAAATTTAGTACTTAATTTTAATGAGATTAGGTGGTGAGGTGAGGTAAAATGAGGCACAGCAAGGCAAGGCAGAACAACATCATTGACAGAAAGGTGATTGCATGCTCTAAGAATAACATCATGTTGGATTCTTTTTTTTTCCTCTTGGCTTTTAGAATCAAGCTATTGCTTCTTCTCTTAGTTTTAAAATCTCCTTGGTAGCAGAAGTTGGCTTTTAACCACTTGATTCCAACAATGGAGTCCTGACAGAAAGCATTGAAGATAGTCCAGCTTGTGAATAAGCTTGATATTGTGATCCTGGTTTCTGAATCACCTCGGTGATGATGATGAAGCAGTCTCCCGGTACCAGACTGAAACACTTCCAGTATGAGGTGGAGCAGAAGGTGGTCCCGTCTTTCCTGCCAGGACTCATTGCACAAAGAACTCTCTGCTGGCTGTGGCCTCCAATTTCAGGCTCAAAACTTAAGTATGTGCATCGTCTTGATGTAACATGATGCAACACACCTACAGATTTTTCTGCTTACTGGTCTGTGACCACCATTAACCCTCAATATGTTACCCATCAAGCTGCTCACACCTGTCATGTACCATATATAAACCACTATTCCAGAAACAGAACTTCTGCACTTATACATGGATGTGTCTGTGTGACTGTTTGACTTGTCATGATTGTCAGTTCCCAGCTTCTTTCCCTTGCATTACACTGGTGAACTGGAACTCTGATAAAGGAGTTATGTACAGTGATGACAAGAATTGATTTCCAATTTCCTGTAGAATGACTCTATCATTGCTTGTGACTCAGGCAATTTAGCTTATATTACAGTGCTAGCTACGGGCTATAGATCACCCTGACAGTCGTCTAGTCACAGAGCATGCTGATTTTGACAAGCTATTGAAAGAGAGATTGTACGAGAGTTTCCTCGTACCAATGGTTAAAGTACCATTTTCTGTTGTTGGATCATGTGTAAAGAGATGTTGTGCGAGGAAGAACAAAAGTATTGGGATCAGTTTGTCTGATTTGCCCTTAATTTTTGTGGTTGAGAGCGTGTGGAAAAACTGAACAGCCCTCTTGCCTTAGATCTGCTTTAGAACATGCAGCTATTTGTGTTAAGTCAGACAGATGTCCCTGGACCTTTTTAGGAGCGATAAGTAGCAGATGCTTAGGGAAACAGTATAAAAATAAGGCAGACATAAGAGTGGGGCTTTGCTGGATGTGCCCTGGCAGATTAAACAGTCAGTGATCTGGAGCCTTGCTGAGGTGGGTGGATAATGTTAAACAGAAAGAGATGCTATTGCTGCCCTCATTCAAGAATCGCTGTTGCTCAATGATTTGATTTGCTGGAAGCAGCAAGATCTTATCTCTTGCCACTGCTGACCTGGAGGTAGCATGGCATGGGAGTGGAGTGTCCTGTTGCTACTGCAAACAGCTCCCAGCATGTCCTTGTTCAGCTCTGTCATTTAACTCGAGTGCAAAGCCCCTGTGGCAGCTGAGGTGAGGGCTGAGATGAGGACAGGTGTAAGGGCAGTCTGGGACTGTCACATGAAGCAGCCCATATATATATATATATCTATATACATACATATATATATGTAAATATATAAATATATAAATTTAGGTGCTTTGCTGAGCAAATATGCTTTTATGTTGTCTTGGGCAGTCATATTCCTCATCACTCTAAGATCTGGTTGCTTTGTACTTCATCCTCACAAGTGCATCTGGAATGGGAGATGCTCACATCCTACAAGAATGTAGAGCAAGATGTGTAAAGGTAAATACTCACCAGAAGATGTTTGGCTTTTAGCTCACTGTTCCTACTGTAGAATAATCTGTATTTGGCAATTTAGGCTGTAAGGAAGTGGACTACAAAAAAAAAAAATCGAAAAAAAATGTATAAGGCAGTGGTACACAGACACTAATTAGTATATCACAGCATACTTGTTTTTCTACTTGATGCAATGACACTTCCCCCCCGCCTTAGTAATTAATTAATGTTTGGAAAACATTTAATAAATGTAAAGCTCTCAGTAAGAGGTAAATGCTGTTAATTGTAATTACCAAGTAGGTTATTTCCTAGCTTTCCTATGGTTCCGTTCCCTCTGGATGAACACCAAGGGATGTTCACCTTCGGGGCAACTGGATAACTCCAGTTCTCATAGTGAAGACGGAGATAAAGCAGTTTGTGCTTGTTTTGTCAGCAGGAGGGGGAACCAACTACAATGCTAGAAATTTTCCATTGCTCAGGTGTCTTTTGATTACAGCATGCTAAAAATTCATTGGCTGCAAAACAGCCAAGTTTGCTGCAATAACATCTCAGTTAGGTCTCTGACTGGAGTGGTTGTTTGACCTGCATTTCTGGAGATTGCTGTCTGGACCTGTGCAAACAGCGATTCAGCTTATCTGTCATCAAAATGTTCATGATTTTTTTTACCTTAACCTTCCTGTGCTTCCTCCCCTGTACCTTATTAAGCCTCTGACACTGTCACTTGTGTCATGCTGCATTAATGGCTTCAGGAGATTTAACGTGACAACATAATGGCTCAGTTCATACCTGCCAGGTATAAGCTGGATGAAGCAGCACGTGAGGCATTTTTAGCCTGTGATCAAAGTGATTGAGGGAGATAAACCCCAGGGGTCTTACTTAATTGCTGTAATAATGACTTTAACAGACAAATAAAGAATTGCTTGGAGGATGGCATGATGGGGAGTTACTCTCACTTCTGGGAGTGAGGTCTGTAGCCTCCTTGGGATCACAGATGCACTGAGTGGATGATACAGTGTCAGACTGGGGGTGAGAGCAGCAGCAGGAACACGTTGGGCTCTGCATGGGGCAGGCGATGAGCCGGGGAGGGTTTTGCATCAGGATGAGCAGCCAGCACAGGCAGTACGGTTGTGCAAGTCTGCCATGGGCTGCCTGGTTAGGAAGAAGAAATAGGCCAGGCCTTGTTCAGACAGCTGGAAGCAGACTGCTGTTCGCAGGCTCTGGTCCTCTTGGGGAACTTGAATCACCCCATTATCTGCTGGAAGGGCAACCCAGCAAGACACAGACAATCTGGGTAGTTTCTGGAGTGCATTGTTGAAAAATTCCTGACAAAGATGGTCAAGGAGCTGACAAGGGGGGCTGCTCTGCTCACTTAGAAACAAGGAAGAATGGGTTGGGCATGTAAAGACATTTTGGTCCCTGTGTCCTAATGACCTCTGGAGACTGACCTCAGTCTTGGTTGGTGGGCAGACTGTTGGGGAGTTGTGTGCCCACACGTGACTGCAGCAAGGCAGGTAAATTCAAGGTGTAAAGCTTTGGGAGCACAGTTACTCTGAAGCTGGTGCGGGGAAGCAGCTGCCAGATGTTCCTGGTGTTCTCCTGGGGCTGCCTCAAGGTATTCAGGGTCAGAAATCACTCCTGGAGTCAAGTCATAGCCCTCCACCATGGAAGCTGTTTTTTCTCCAGTGATATCCACTTAGTTCCTAACAAAAATGTGTTCAAAAGATTAGTGACAGAACACTTGGAAGCTGGAACCACTCAGGACTAATGATATAATTACTGTATAAAGCCATGTGTAAAGCAATTATGTACCATTGTTCTCTTTCGTTCGCTATCTCTAGAAAAGTGAGCCATCTTGGCAGGCCGGGATGGGAATGCATTGAGCTGACTGTTATGTAGGAATATGAATAATTTGTGTGCATATTTATAAAAGAAAAATGATGTGTTTACAATGTGACTGAATTGCTTTACATGTAAAAATCTTTGTACAGAAACAGCTTGCTGTTAGAATTTCTGATGTGGCCAGTGGTTTTCAATAGGTAGTCTCATCACTTCTGTAGGTTTTTCTGTGTGTTTGGTTGGTTTGGTTTTTTTTGTTCCACCTCTAAAGAGGATGTTATTAAAACAGCATTAAGGGTTAGAAATGTTTGCTGTTTATTGCATTCTGTGTTTCCAAGTGAGTGAAAGCTTTGCTTTCTTCAGCTTTGAAGAAATGCCTAAATTTAAGAGTTCCTCAGAGGAACTATGGTTTCCTCTCTTTATTTGCTGTTGGAAAAGTAGTCTTAATAATGTGGTATCACAACAGCTGGGCAATTGAGTATTAAATGAATGATCTTAGATTACAGAAATGCTGGAGAAGTTGAATATAATTGTGTTCATCATGCGTTTATCTCCAACTTGGCTTCCTGTGAACCTTTGAGTAACTTCTACAAGAAGAGATTATGCTCTCCAAGCATTTATCTTCTCAATTTTGTTTTATGTAAGAGTAGAATGCAGGATATGAGAAGTGCTTATGCATATCTGTTGAATAAGGGATCATGGGAATTCATCCAACTTTATCATATGTAACTCTTATTTCCCACATTAAAATCCTATATTCAAACACTGAAGATCCCTGCGAGGTCACACACTTGAGCTCCCAGGAAATAACAAATAGTCTCTAATGCCTCCCCCACTCCCACCCTTCTTTTCTGTTATTTTTCCAGATAGGTTGCATGGTTGTGCTGGGCTTGAATTTTCATTCCCGCTGCATGGCAGTCATACTGATAACTTCCAGTTCTGTTGGCTGTGACGTTTCTTTGGTATCCTGTGCTGCTTCTAGGAATGCAAAATACAAGTCGTGTGCTTGTTACCTGGCTGAATTTTAATTTGTTCAAGTTTATCTCTTGAAGCTTTTTTCCTGATACTGCTTTGCATGCTACCTCAAAGAACAGGCTTGATGATGGAATATATCTAGCAGTTTTATGTGTGGTGTTGTTGAGGGTTTTGATTGCGGGGTGACAATAAAACCGTGGCAGATGTATTTATTGTTCACCTCCTCTTCTCCCTGCTTCCTCCTTTTGCCCCTCCCTCTCCCCCCTTCCCACTCAGCACAGGGGATCGGGAGGGAAAGAAGGACAGAGAGAAGAGAGTTGGAAACATTAAAGATGTTTTACTAATGCTACTGATAAGAATAGAGAAAATAATACAAAATATGCAAACCCAATCTTGAAAGTCCCAGCAACTGCAGAGCCAGCACCCGAAGTCCTGGACTGGACTCTGCAGCCAACCGGAGCTGGATTCAGTCTGTCACTGGCCTCAGTTCACAGGGACGACTAGCAAGGTCCTCTCCTAATGTCGGCCATAAGCAAAAGGGAAAAAAGGGACGAGATCCTCATGATCTCCCACTTTTATATGAAGTATTCACGTGAATGGGATGTTATACACAGTTGGTCAGTTTCTTGGTCACCTGTTTCTCGTTGCTCCTCTTGCAAGATGGCCATCCATACTTAGCAATGGAATGTGAGGTTATTGCTATGTTTACCAAAACTTGTATCTGGTTCTCCAGGAGAATGCAGCTCATATGAAGCTTTAGCTGACAGGCAAATTCACTAAAAGAGAAACTTGTTTTTTTACAAAATCAGGACAGGTATGAATTTTGTTTTCTGCTGGAATCTGAATGCCAAATGACTGTGACCCAAATGATAGGAAGCACCTTCCAGTCAGTTTTGCTGAACTACGTATAAAGCATCATGAATGTATTTCAGGTGTATACACGAGACTCTGCTCCTTCAAGCAGCATAGAATTCTTTGAAGTGGAGGTGTCTGCAGCGTTAATAATATGAAAATTTGGCACGATAGCAGGAAAGGCCTGTCACGAGGTATTGTCAGTTCACCTGCTGGAGCCTTTAAAGTGCTAATTTAGATTTCTAAAACAAGCTTAGACCAGAGATACTTTGCAAATTTGAACTTAGCCGCTTCAGACAGGGCTGAGGTAGGAAAAGGGTTTTCTCATATTCAAAACACAATGGAAAGAAGATGCAGAACAAGAGAAGGACACACAAATGACATGAGTTTTGACAACTTGTGCAGTAGGTGGTATGTGTGTCTATTTGCTCTTTTTGCCCCTCTCAGACCATTTCTTTAACAACTCCGAACCAGATTTAAGCAGATTTGAAGGAAGAGACTCAAACATACTGTGTTCCTGCATGAAGTTAATTCCTTAAGACAGTCTTTCAGCAAAAGCCTGCAATGTGAGCTGACTTTCCACATGGGACACCCCATGGGAGAGTGTCCTTTTGTGTGTCTTCACTGTGGAAAACAAGTGTTCCTGTGTCAGGGAGCAGCAGAACAGGACAAGCCAGTGGCCAAGGATGGTGACAGCACTGGGTGACAACAGCAGAGCCCCACAGCACCTGGGCTGAGCAGAGCTGGACAGTGAAGGCAGCAGCCACGTCTAAGGTCAGTCCTGGAAATCCAGATGTGAACGTGGGGAAGGGACAGCTCTGCCACAGCTGGCTCTGAAGGCTTCAGCTTAGGTGGAGCCCCAGCCTGCTGTGCCCTTCCCTCTGCTGCCGGCACAGCTGCCTGTTTTCACTCCACATCTCTAGGTGTTCCTACAAGAAACCCATGAATATTTTAATTTTTTTCCAATGAACCCTTAACAAAATAATTTGAGGCGGATGCTGTCTCTGATAACGTAGTTCCATGATGCTTCTCAAAAACACGGATCTCAGGAAGGGATGTCTCGCCAAGAATGAACATCAACATTTGCTACAGCAAATGCTGCTTTCTTTTTGCCCAGTCTGCAGCCTTTGAGGAAGCACCAGACACATGGTATTTGCAAAAGACGTCTATTATTTCGACAGAATTTTGCCCACGTTTCCGCATGCGATGATTGAGAGTGACAGTACGTTCACAGAGTTGTAAGTGGCTTTTTGGAGCTGATAACGTTTAGAGCAGGAGTGGGAATAATTTATGCACAAATCATTTGCTGTGCCTGTCTGTTGGTGCCGTTTTCTAAGAAAATATTAATTGTAATTAAATTAATCTGGTCCTGTGGAAATATAATCTTGACAAAGTGTGTTTCTTGCTGCCACAAAATGCTATTAGCTCATTGAATTTTATGTGTTGTTAGTAATTTAAGTACTGTACCAGTCAAAATAACTGCAAATTGCTAGTACCAGATGTCATTAATGCAGAAAAGCATTTCACCGCCCTAACCTTATTTTCAGTAATGTGAAGGAGAAAACGGAAGATATTGTGTGGTTAATTAGGAAATTAACTGTTACCTAGTAATCTTGCATTTTGTTTTCTAAAGACAATGCTGCCTTCTGTGTGCAGATCAGAGAATGAAACATAACACTGTTATTAATTCCTCCACTGGACGAACTGGTGGGGAAACTTTGCTTAAGCAGTTTTAGTTGGCAGATGCAGTTAATGTCAAGTCAGTCCTTTCATCTACAAGCTGGTGTGTGTGAATTAAGATATCAGTGAGGAGGTGGGGAGGGAAAACGAGTGGGCAAGAGAGCTCAAAAGTGTTTCCCGAAGGAGATAAGAGAAACCCCCCTGCAGGTGATGGAGACCAGACTGGAAGCTGGACTTGAGTTTGGGCTTCCAACTTGTCCCTGGGATGCCCCCAGCACCTGGCTGTGGGTGCTCATGGGGACAGGTGGTGCATAGATAGTCATGGATGGATGGACTTGATGATCTTGCAGGTCTCTTCTAACCGAAATGATGCTATTCTATGATTCTTTGCCTTGCTCCTTTTTTGCTACTGGTCTAAGTCATACATAAAATGCATATTGTATAACTAGGCGTGACAAGAGTTCTTGAGATGGAGAATATGCTTTGAAACTAGGCAAGGTTTTTCTTTTCTCCTTTACTGTGACCTGGATCAAACTGAAACGAAATAAATAGCAGCACTGGGAGAAAGGAAAGAATGTGTTGGCCAGAAGGTATTCACATAACAGCAGTGAAAGAGAGGAGGGGTAAATGCAGAGTTCAGAACTGAGACAGGGTATTGAGCAACGAGAAAGCAGTGGTGGAAAAAGATAAGAGAAGGAAAAAGGAGAGCAAGGGTAAGGGATAAAATGGATGATCAAATATAAAAAGATGAAGAGGAGGAGAATTGAGGTACAACTTGAGTTGAGGGCTAAGTTGCAAGAGGAATGAGAGCAGAGCCTTGAGCCTCTCGAAGCAGAGCTGGCCGAGAAAGGTGAACAAAAGGAGAAAAAGGTCAACAGTCTATTGACTGTCAGTCAAACTCTTGACCTGCTGGGTTTTTTGCCATTGAGTTGGAGGCCTGTGGTATGTGAACAAGCTGAGGAATCTTGCAGGTGTTTCTGCAGGTGGAGAGAAGTTAGCCTGAGTGCTATGAGTGCAGGAGAGGAGCCGCAGGAACCTGCCACATCCTCATGAAACAGTTCCTTTCCAATAATAGAAGGGTTACTAAGATGAGTAAAGTAGCTTCACAGGGAGAAAACACAGGATACTAAAGGGTGTTTTAATCTAGCTGAGCAAGAATGAGAAGCAGTTGCTGGCAAGTGAAGCCAGGTGCATTCTAATTAGAAATAAGGCAAGCGTCTTCAACAGTGTATCAGATTACCAAGAAAGAGGTGAATTTTCTCTTTCCAAATTTGTCATTATCCTCCTTTGAAATGTGGAAACTAAGGCTATTCAGAAAGGCAGTCTTGCCTACTCTCCTTTTAACATCTTCAACAAATGGATGGAGTCTTTGCCACAGAACTGTGCTTGGAGCTCACATTGTCACTTCTTTACTTTCTGTTTCTATCACTGTTTTCCTGAGTATTGCTCCTTAGTCTTGACAGCAGGACCAGGGAAGGAAAGTACCACTATTTTTTCATGAAAAGCCAGCTGAGGGGAGACGGGCTGACGACGTGTTGTTCAGCGCTGTGAGGACAAAGCCTCATGCTTCATGGCCACTGGGGACTGGCTAAGAAGTAAATACAATCTGAAACTGCACTTGAGGATCTTTTGGCCTGCATGTGAAACTTGCCAAGTAAGGAAGGAAAATGGGATACAAGATTTACTCGCCAGACCCGTGCAATCTCAATCATTAGAGATTTTCAAGAAGTGTCTAACAAGTATCTGTCTGGATGGCTTAGAACTCTGTAGGAAGGTGGGCTTGGATGATTCATAGACCTTTCCATGGTGAATTTCTAGGATTTTTCGCAGGTGAACATTTTGGTGAATTTTGATTTAGCATGTATTTTGTTCAAATGGTTCTTCTTTCCCAGCTAGCTCTGCTTGTTTTGTCAATACTCTCATATTTGCCTCATTTATCAGTCTGCAATTATTTGTAACATCAATTCCCTCTACTCAGTTTGTTTTAGTTACTTCTCTTTGAATCGTTCCTTCATCCCTGTCCTTTTGGGAACCTGCTAGTAAAGACGCTTCAGATGTCAAGTCCCTTTTAATGTCTGTTTTCAACCTAGGTAAATATTTTAAATCCGTTTAATATGCACTTTAGTCATGCTGTATTCTCATGTACTAATTTAGAGGTCTTATATGAATCTAGGAAATTTGCACTGTTGACCTAACTTGTAATGAACTGGAAGACAAAATGAGGTTTGTTAAATACTTTTTGCTTGCAGTTATTATAGTCCTGGCTTTGTTTTCTGTTGCTTGAATGCTGCGTTAATCCTTCCATTCACCTGCTTCTGTTAAATACTGGAATAATGTCACCATCCTTGCGGGCTTTGGAAATGCACAGACTTTGCCTGGAGCTGAGAGTTTGCTCTCACTTGATATTAATTATCACTTAAGAGGGAGAAAATCCAACCACCTTGAATTTTGGGATACTGAGCTTTTTCATGAATTTCATCTACTTTGGAAAAGGTAGATTTACAAAACTTATATAAAAAGCCATCTCTCTTTTTCTGTGTAACCATAGCTGGTTTACTGTGTTTTTCCTGGAGCTACAGAAAGGAGATGCCTGGTTACGGCTGAGGAAAACAGGAAAGTGTGGAGTTTTCAGCTCTGCCCTCCGTTTTATTGCTACGCGAGGCTGCCAGTGGCATAGCAAATAAATACATGAACGTCAAACTGCTGTGGATGTAGTGGGGCAACTTTCAGAAGAAATGGATCAGCTTGAAGTGATCAGCTTGGAGAACACATCAAGAGCTGTCAACACAGCCCGGAGCCATAAATATTTAATTTATCTTGACCCATTTGATGCTGACAATCAATGTTGTTCTCTGCTGCTGCGGGTCTGGGACTATTATGCTGACAGTGATACCAGTCAGTTTGTCAAGTGCAATGACACTATCTCTCCATATTCTGTTCTTCACGGTCATGGGCTTCAGTCAGAAGCCTTTGCACACAGAGCATGGACTGTGTGAAATTTATTGCTGCAATCCTACTCAGAAGTAGAACAGACCAGCATAATTAGGTAATATATCTTGTTAATGATAGTTTTATGCAACAAAGTACAAAGTAAAACTGTCTGCCTGCAAAAAAAAAAAACCCGACCAACCCACATTAACTAATGATAAAATTCTGAATGCTTATAGAAGTCAAGCATTAACATTGTGGTTTTGCTTTGCCATCATTTTTTTTAGGTTGTCATTGCATTAAAAACATTCCAAAATATTTGCACTGAGTTAAAAGTATGATTTATCTGTAGCAACTGTTCTTTTTTAGCTGACTTTACCTGTTATAAAAATTGTTGGAGGAAAAGGGTATGGCTGTCCAGTAATTACACTGGCACATGGATTCCCTAAGTCTGGAGTTTAAATTGGTGTTTATAATGAAGTGTTTTAGTGAAACAGGTAATTCGAAGTGAGGCAGTGGAACTGCTGTTCGTTTCAACTTCCAGAGAGAAGGAGGATTACACCTGAGGATGATTATTGGTCATCAGTGTGATGGTAATTTTTCATGTAGCGTGTTTCATATCAGTAGGAGCTCAAAAGCATAGGGTTTCCTATGCAGTCATTTTGGACAGCAGATCTTCTGTGGAGTTTGGTTTTACTCAGCAAAACTTACCCAATGATTTATCAGTTGGGAACACAAAATGTCAGTCCCGTTTGAAACCTGATGGAGCTCTCTCGTGGCCCATTAATGCCTGTGAAGTCTGAAGAAAGGCCATTACTACCCAACTCTTCTGATGTCCTGGTATCACACAGCAGCCTTAAACAAGGTGCCACCTTCTATGCCTGTAGAAATCATTATTTCTCTGGTTTCTCTCAACCTGGGACAGGCTGGGACTGTATCTGACTAATACAATTAGAGTCCTGTTGGATCTAAATTTAAAACAATATCACAGCTCTGGTGGTAATTAAAATTTCTAATTTACTCCGTGGGATGAGTAAAGGTTAATTTGTTAAGTATATTATGTAGCGTTCTGCTTATCACTGTTCGTGGTTATACTCCTGTGGTTCTCAGCGATCAGCATGCTGCTCTGTAGAGCATTTGGGTTGAGTGGGACCTGCTGGGAGCTGCATTTTCTCAAAAACATTGAGGTGATGATTCTTCAGGTCTTGCTTTCACCTGCCAAGGAGCCCCATCTGGTTGAAAACCAGTGGAATTTTCTTCATGAATGACCCTGAGTTCCTTTGGAGTGGGAGCACTTTTCCTCCCTGCTTTATCCTAAAGACAGAAACCAGCACCGTGGCCTCATTTCAGAGAGCAGGCTGATGGAACCACGTTGGCTGCTAGAGTGTAATTTCATCAGATTTCTGCTCAGCTACCACAGTGTTCATCTCAAGAGGTGTATTTTATGATCTTGTTTAGTTTTTCAGTTCTTTATCATCAGCTTGGCCGGTGGGCTCAGAGCAGCGTGAGGAGTGCATGGGTATTACAGATCCACCGCAGCTGATGGAGGGGAAGCAAACCCAGCCCTGCCAGGCTGGCTGCGGTCAGCCACGCGGGGCACAGCTCAGCGCTCTGCTGCGGGCTGTACCTGGATGCTCTGCAATTCTCACCGAGCTTTTCCTGAAAACACTTGGAGATGCTCAAGTGCTTTTAGCTCCACTAAAGGGAAATTGAGCTTCTCTGCGGCTGGAGGAGACACGGAGTCCCCTTCAGATGCTCCAAAGTGTTTTAGACCCCTTGCTTAAGAGGTGATGAATTTTCCTCTGGATGTATCCACTTCTATGCATAAGCTTAAGAAAAACATAAACAGCTTGCTTAGACTTGTGCAATTAACTGCTGCTGATTGCCTGCCTAGAGGGATTAGCCAGGACTTTCATACTGATTCAGACACCAAAAGGTAGATTCAGTGAATACCTACATTATGTTGTTCAGGGAGGTTTGTGTGCTTGCTCAGGAGATGGAAAATGTCCTGGACAATGCCTCGCCATCCTTCCCATTCCTTTTGGAATTCCCTCTGGTGAACTTTCTCATGGGTACCTTTGCTTATGGGGGGTGTTGGGTGTGGGTGGTGTTGTCTTATTTTATGTCTTTCCTAGTTCAGTTGAGGCTCTAATGCTACAGATGTCTCATCTGCTTGGGAATTGAGTATCCAAAGAATTAAAATACAGTCAAACACCTTATATTTCTATTCTAAAATCATAGAAACCTCCACCAACCACTGCTTATACCGTCTTCAAAACTTGGAGAGTTACAGTTGGGTTGTCTCGATTCACCATGATGTTTTGCATATCTGCCATTGTGTTTTTAACTCACTGGAGTGTGTTACATCTGAGAGCATATTATTTAGTACAAAATAAGTCTATATCATTTAAATTTCAGGCTTTGGACAAGTTACTTTTTAACTTGAAAGGGGCTGATCTGATCTGATGCATCAGTTTAGCAAGGTAATTACTGAGATTCAACTGCTCACAACTAACGTTTATTCCAGCCTTACTTAAAATAAAGGGTTGTAATCTCAATAATTAGCACTCACTTGTAATAGTTCAGACAGGAAACAGACGCGATTATTTGTCTGTAGGGTCCTTTTTAGTTTGTACGTACAAGCCTTATTTTGCATATGAATTTGAAATAAAAAAAAGGCATGTGTGGCAGATGGGCTGGAATTCTTTCCTCTGAGGAATCCAGTTTGGAAGTTAAATGTATATTATGTTTTGTTCCTGTCTTTAAAGTTAGGAAGCAAGCAATTCTACAGGGACTTGGGGAGAGGTGTTCATGAGGCATTTATATCAACTGTTGTTCACAAGCAGACAGAATTGGATAATGCTTGACAGGAAATGGGAGATTAAACCCCCTCATGTGTGGTACGGAGGAGACACCCCAGATGGTGAATCTGCAGCCCCATGGAGCGGCACGTCCAGGAGCTGCTTTCAAGCTGCCGATACAACTGGTGCTCAATCTTCCAAAGGGGCCAGATGTTACTGCTCACTTTTTGTATGGCTGGGACCCAAAGAGAAATAGAGACCTTGCATTTTCTCTGTTTTCACACTGCCATATGGGAGTGGGATGCAACATAAATTGAATTGCATGGAGTTTTGTAGGTGGGTTGTTAGGTTTATCTCCATTCCATGTTACAGCAGCTGCTGATGCTTTGTGGGCCTTTTAGGTTCTTGCTTTGCTTTGCTGAGGTTGATGTGCAGGAAGGCACAGATTCCAAAGCCTTGAACCTGTGAATAGGAAGGAGAATAGTTTGTTTTATGTGAAGGCAGCATTGCCAGTGTTAGAATGTGCGTGAATAGGATGTGCAATATGAAAGGTTGTCATAAGGGAAGATAGCAGAAAGCTGCTTGTGTTACAAAAGCAGATACCAAGAAGCCATAGTCATGAAGAGAGCACTGTGGCAAGAAATATTGAATGAGACATTGAAGGACAGTGCACTTGACACTCTACAATCTCGGATTTCAAAGCAAGCGGAGTAGCCCAGTGTGCAGTGTGTGCTCCCAGGGCTTGCAGAGGACACTGCGCTGATTTGCAGAGCTGCTACTGAGCATGGCCGGTTGTTCCAGTTCTCTGTGGTCAACAGCTCTGCCAGCTGTCCTTCTGAGCTGGTTTTGGAAATGATTTGCATCTCCTGGAGCCCTTCCTCAGCTCCTACCAACAATGGGTACATCTCCAATGGCATGGAAGGGCTGTGCCTTCTGCCATCAATAACTGCTGTCACAACATAAACAACAAATGGAAATACTGAAGTCAAAAAACCCATGCAGATTGTGCACCTTACTAGAGTGTGGCAAAGTGTGTTTTGTTTGGGTGATGGGACTGAAGTCAAGAACTGTTGGGTTTTTTTTCCCCCTAAGGCAAATTGCCATCCTGAACTCCAGGCCCCATCTGTTGCGGCTGCTGCTGGCAGCGTTGGATGGTGCGTGTGCCAATTGAGGTGCTGGCACTTTGTGCGTTTGCAGCTCAGCACTGTGTTTTCTCTCGTGTTTCAGGCTGTGCCTGTTGCGCAGATGTGTGAAATGAGGAAGATGTTGCAGCGTCGCTCCAGCTCTCAGTGTGGGTCTGTGCTCCAGAGCTTCCCGCCTCCTCTTGTGCCACACCTACCCCCCCAAAAAAGCAAGTAGCCCATGATTCAGCACTTTCCTGCTGTGCTAATCGGGACCTGCTAATGGGCACACACAGCACAGCTGGCAGTTCCCTGCTGCAGAATCACAGAATCCCAGAATGTCAGGGGTTGGAAGGGCCCTGGAAAGCTCATCCAGTGCAATCCCCCCATGGAGCAGGAACACCCAGATGAGGTTACACAGGAAGGTGTCCAGGCGGGTTGGAATGTCTGCACAGAAGGAGACTCCACAACCCCCTGGGCAGCCTGGGCCAGTGTTCTGTCATCCTTACTGAGAAGAAGTTTCTTCTCGTATTTAAGTAGAACCTCTTGTGTTCCAGTTTGAACCCACCACCCCTTGTCCTGTCACTGGTTGTCACCGAGAAGAGCCTGGCTTCATCCTCCTGACACTCCCTCTTTCCATATTGATCCCCATGAATGAGTCCCCCTCAGTGTCCTCTTGTCCAGCTCCAGAGCCCCAGCTCCTCAGCCTTTCCTCACACGGGAGATGCTCCACTCCCTTCAGCATCTTGGTGGCTGTGCTGGACTCTCTCCAGCAGTTCCCTGTCCTGCTGGAACTGAGGGGCCACAACTGGACACAATATTCCAGGTGTGGTCTCCCCAGGGCAGAGCAGAGGGGCAGGAGAACCTCTCTGACCTACTGACCACCCCCTTCTAACCCACCCCAGGTACCATTGGCCTTCCTGACCACAAGGGCCCAGTGCTGGCTCATGGTCACCCTGCTGTCCCCAGGACCCCCAGCTCCCTTTCCCCTACACTGCTCTCCAACAGCTCGTTCCCAATGGCCAGACTGTCATTAGGAGCAGTCAGAGGTGCTGCAGTCCCTCCTTGGACACCAAAGAAAACAAATGGCTTTTAAATCCAGCCTCTGTGGCCTGGCAGCATGTGGGTGCCCAGAGGCACTCAAGTACTTCCTGCTAGAGGGAAGTGAATGTGAATTGCTATTATTAGTAATAATAATATTAATGAAAAAGCTCCCAAAGATCAAGGGCTTTCAAATTAATTATTCCTAGTTACAATATACAGCATGAAAAGAGCCTGCCTAAACCAATAATGGGCTTCTAGTCCTTTCCTTATTAAATTAATTTTGTTTCAGATCTTCGGCTTTTTTACCATTTGTGCAAATTTTTTATAAATATTTAAAAGAAGAATTAGAAAGGAAAGATTAAGGAGAGCAGAAGCAGCAGTGAGCCAGCTGAGAAAGGACTATGGAGAAGAAATAACTTATGAGATACTGAAGCATTTTTGAATAAATATCCTTTCATTTTTATTACTATTATAGTTCTTTTTCAAATACTCTTATGACCAGAATCTGCATTTCTTGTGCATTTAAATCTCCCATTAACCTCAATGCCACAGTATTCAAAGGACCAAATCTTGCCTTCCATGCGCTCAGTGGGACTTTGGATTCGTGAGGAATGAAAAATTGCATCTATAGGATAATTGAGCAATCCTTTTATTCTGAAAGTGATAGTAGAGGTGGAAGGTAATCAGATACTTCTGCATGAATCATACTGTCTTAAAATATGATCATTGCCTGGGTTCATCTGAACAGGAGATGTGAGTTTTCCTGCTGTCCATATGGATGAGTATTAAGGACAGTGCTCTTTTCTTATCCAGCTTCTTCCTGCAAGTCCAGAGGTGACACCCTGTTCCCATTGAAATCACTAGCAAAATTCTTGCTGACTTCAGAGAACCCAGGAAATTGCTGCAGATACCTTAAGAAAACTATACCGGAAAATATTTACCATTGTCATTAGACCCTTGGGAACTTTTCCAGACTGCTTTGCTCTTACACACACCTTTTGTAAGGCCATTTATTCTAAGTTTATTATTTGTGACTCTGTTGAACACCAAAAAAAGATGAAACTATGGAAGGTATGCTCTAGTTGCTCTGTGTAGTTGGAACAACACTCTGCATGATAGCATGATTTTACACATGGTTTTCCATTGTTGGTATTTTATTTATGCCACATTTTTGAGCTGATAATTTAAAAGCTTACAGTATCTTTTGAAAGTATTACTTAAATAGATCATTTAATTCTCAGTGGGGAGTATATATTTTTCCCCTTCAAGAAGAATGACATTGTAGTTGCTAAGTATATTGCAATTAAGAAGGAATTGTTTTGATCCAAGGCGGGGAGAGATAAAACAACATTCTTTATTCTTCTGTGACTCTGTAGCCCCTCTCTCCCACTTCACAAATCATAGTTGCCTGAACAACAGGCATTTGGATGCCTCGCTGACTATTCATGTCCCTGATGAGGTAGATCCTCCAAATAACAGGAATTTTGCCCCTAGTTGTGCAGACCAGCTCAGATTGCTGAGGACAGGCCAGCTGGTTCGGGGTGTGCAGGAGCTGTCAGTGTTGTGGGAGTGGAGTCTGTCCTGTGTCTACCACGCGAGTGCTGTCAAAGGGCTGTTTGACAGCCTTTGGAGTGGATGGAATATCAAACAAATTTGATATTTGACGATCAAAACCAACATCACAGATGAGTTAGTGTGGGATGAATTCTTCATGGAAACAGGGAGCTGCTCTGACCCTCCCTCCGCAGCCTCTTGGTCCTGTTGTGAATCTGAGGGGCGGATTTCTAAGTGACTCCTGGTGACACTTGAAAAGCAAACATCAAATATTTTCCGTTAGTTGTAAATAATGGCGTGTTGGGACACTTGAGCTGAGATGCCTGTGTACCAACCCAGGGCAACCTGTTTCCTGCTTTCTGTGTTCATCTCCTTAGCAGTAGAGCTGTGGGAGTGGGATGTCCCCGCTCTTTCAACAGAACCGGCCAACAAGGAAAATAGCGATGGGGAAAAAGAGTAGATGTTAGAGCTCTAATTCCAGCAGATTTCTGTCTTGTTTACATCTTAAGTGTGCTAAACTTGATTGAAGGACTTAATAATCAATATTCCTGTCCCTTGTGTTTAAACATGAAAAATAGATTTGGAAGAAGCAGAGAGTTATGCAGCTGTTAATTAACCTGTGCATATTATATGAGTCTGATTTTATTTTTTTTAATGCATGATATGGGAATTATATTTCTTCTGTTTTGACACTAGTAGAAGTTAATAAAATAATTAAAAATAATTTCTCAGCCTAGAGAAAGCTTTATGTAAGCTATTATTTCTATAGCCTCCTCTTGCAACATGTTGCTGAAGTGCATTTGTTTTTTCCTTTTCCACAAGGAAAAATCAATCTTATTAGGTCAGCACTATGTTTTAAACCACTGTGAAATGTCTGTTTTATTATTTGAAAGTAGAACAGCCTTAGAATCTTCTTCAGGGCAAAAAATATAGTTAATAGAGAAAAAGCAGATGGTGATAAAGAAAAGCTTGGCAGGGAGTGGGGAGATCTGAGCCCTCGCAGAGAAGCGTGTTCAGCGTGTTCGAGGGGACGGCTGTGGCCTTGTTCCTTTTGTCCCTTGAATCCGCGCAGTTCGTGAGCATGGTGAACCTCAATGACATTTAATGGATAATAGGAAATAATTTTGCTGGTCTCACTTGGGGATGTGAATTTATGACTAGTCTTAGATCTCTTTTCTTCTTTTGTGATGCTGCTGAGGGAGGGAGGCTCCCAACAAAATGCAAGTCTTCATTTAAAGTTACTTTCTTCTTTTCTGTTTTGCCATGTGTGATCTATAGCTGTTAAAAACAAACAAATAGAACAGGTAAAAACAAGAGTAGATTTTACATGGTGGGAATGTTGAAGAAAATGACGGACTTGCCTTTCCAAAAGTAAAAACAAATACCGTGCTTAGAGGGTTTTTATTTGTTTCATATAACCATAGAAACTAATGTGGATGATTTTCTTCTAATGTATCTGTTTATAAGAGACAGTTTGAAGTATATGTCATAATCATTTCAGTTTGCATTTTTGACCTCCCTGTTTCTCGTGGTACAAGCTTTGCAAGGGCCCTTTGTCAGAGACCCTATGAGCTGTGTAACTCACTTTTATTAACTCTAGAGTTAATATTCTAGTACTGCTTATACCTGGTGATAGAAGAATTGAATCATTACAAAGCTTTTCTTCATGGAAACGCCTTATGTCAACTTTAGCAACATCTGTAGGGCTATTTCAATATTCTCCATTTTCTTGTGACTTCTAACCTGCTTCTAAAAATGCACAGGAAAACAGGCAGTGCTTGTCATCCACTTAACTCATCTCTGCACCAACTCATACAGAGGTTATGAAATTAATAATCTCTTTGGCCATCAGGGCAAATAATAAACGACCCTGACCTGACTAAGGAACAACATTGATCCAAACTGCTCAAGAGCAGCTCAGGAGACAAAGTCCTGTAGAAGCCTGTTGGAGGTGGGCAGGGGGCAGGAGAAACTCTCCAGGACTGCAGCTTTTCAAGGCGTGCAACATGTCTGATGGCTGAAGTGTGCAGGCTGCTGTGCTGTGGGTGTATAAATCATAGTGGAAATTTTTTCCATCCCCTTTTGTACAGATAATGACCCCAGTTTAAAGAAAAATCACTTAAAGAGAGGTTTGATCAAGGCAGACAAAACAGGTCTTTGGTGGGCACAAATTGAAATATGGGAAATTCTATTTAATTGTATGAAGCTCCTGTTTTACTCTATGGCTGATCAAACACTTGAGCAGGTTGTCTGAAGAGCTTATAGAGTCTTCATCCTTGGAGATATTCAAACACCGACAGGACACCTGAGTGACCCGCTGCGGGTGGCCCTGCTTTGAGCAGGGTCTGCAGAGGCGCCTTCCAGTCCCAATGACCCTGTGGTTCTGTGGAATAATGATAGTGTGAAATGATGAGCCAGATGACTGTGACTTATCCTTTTTTTTTTTTAATAACAAGGTCAAGCAGGCATTTGAGGAGTGTACTGATTAAATACTGTACTCTTCTTCCAGGCTTTTCAGCCCCAGAGGGAGTTTGGTGTAGTTCAGGAGCAGAAGAGGGTGTGGAGAAGTGAGAGCAAATGCTAACAAGTTTTGGGTTTTGATTTGTCGGCAGTGGAATGCAGCTCATTTCATGCTTGTATGTGCCTTCAATGCTGGATGCTGGGATAAAGACTGGATTAATTAGCTTGTGTAATACTGGTTATACAAATCCATGTGTGGTCTGTGCGTTCTCTGTTTCTAGAAATGAGACAAGGCTGCTGTAACTTCTGTCTTAAGGAAAAAGCGCGGAAAGGGAAAATAATGGTCTTTTTGAATCACCTAGCAGCACACATTCATTCTGGGCACATACTTGGCTCAGCGGATGGCGTTATTTACTGACCAAAGAACATTAGTCAGCATGGCAAGCTATGGACATTTCAAATCAGAAAAAAACTACTCATAAAGTCTTCCCCTGACTATATAGCTCCTCTTTTTAATTTATTGTTCGCAGTAGGTGGAGAAGATTGAAATTACAGTGGAGATTAAAAATGAGCAGACAGAAACTCAGCAAAGTGGTCTGACAGTGTTGAGAACTATCCAGATGTAAGTGGGAGGAGTCTGCACTCAACTGCCGTCCCTCATTCCACACCCCAAACACGCTGCCAGCGCCTGGCTTTGTTTGGCAGCCGCTTTCCAGCGCTCGGGTTGGTGCTGGGCTGGGTGGGGAAGGCGAAGGAGCACGGCAGCGGTTCAGCAGAACTCACTGGGTGGGCCAAGAGTGAGCCAGAGTTAAAGCCTTTCAGTAATCTTGAGAGCTGCGTTAGAAATGTGTTCTGGAACATAATCAGGAATCAGTGATACGTTGTCTGCTCGTCTCCACATGAGCATACTTGGAGAAATAAAAACTTGGTTTTTGAGTTATGCGCTAAAGTTTCAGACTCCTCGAGCCTTGAGCACAGCTGGATCCTCTCTAGATCCTGAAATGGGAGAAATGATCCATAATGTGCATTTCAAGCTTAGATGTTGGGAGACTGAACTTGAGTTGCAGCTGTCTGACCAAGTGGGGACGCAGCTGGGTGTAACTGGGCCCAGCCAGCGATGGAGCAGGTACAGCGCCTCGGAAATGGAACCAAGTGGCCAATATACATGGCATATTCTTAGTGAACTGTTGACACATGGTCTGCAAGAGTGAGTTATTCATGAACAGCTTTGTGTAACAAATACATTCCGGAAGTTCACTAAACGTTCAAAGAGAGATAAAAGGTGAAATGCAGTGAATAAATTATTCATAACAAATTATTCACTAAGCTCTATTCATCATTGAGATGAGATAGAATTATTGACTGGACATGGAAACAAAATTTCATTTCAGAGAGCTGATATTAAAATACTGGAATGTTAGTGTAGTTATGCTGTGACTGTAAAGACTTTACTATTCTGCAGTAAAATATGCATTGGGTACTGATGCAAGATTGATATTCCATGGGGCTAGCACACTGGATTTTTCCTTTAGGTACACTATTGATCTCTCCCCATAGCGAGACAAATTTTTACTGATTTCCTTTGCTTATAATTTGCTGAAGATCAAATACTGTGCTCAGCTGGATGTGATGAAGAGTGCTTAAACTGGAAGTGATATATATGTAGGTTTTAAGCATTCTTCCTTGTGCTCGGATGCCAATCTGCAGGGTGTTAAATGTTCCTGTGATGTGAGCTTGGGTTCTGTTCAGCTGTGTGTGTGGAGCTGTCTGCGCTGACATGGGAATCTTTTGGCCATCAGGTTGGGAAACAGCATTTAAAATGTTCTCTCCAGTACAATTTACATCATCACTACAGCTGGTGGATCTAAGTGGATATTGTGAACATGTATTCACATTTCTCCAACCCAGGGGGTGCTTTCTTTAGATGGATCCTTATCTTTTTGAAACATTTTCTTCTCGCTTTGATTCTTAAGGTACAAAGTTAATATTAGCATGTCTGCTGCAGCCTGGATGTGGCTATTTATCACTGACATGACCCTAATGCTCCAAGTCCTACATGAAGTTGACGTGCCATCGTGTCAGCTGCATTTCTACAAGAAGACCTTGTACTTCCTTGAGCTGTACTGTGTAGTACTTTCTGTCCGTGGCTTCGTAACACTGCGGTCCTGTTAAGTCATTGGTGAATTCAGGCAGAAATTCTCCCTTTTCCCTCGCTCAGTCTCGTGTTTGTCCCTCCGTTGTGAACTCCTTGATGCGTGGACTGGCTGTGTCCGATCAGATACTTCTCCTGCACAGGAGGTATGGTGTAAACAGCAAGTATGTGGGGTCACTGAAGGGTACAACTGTTCTTCCTTTGAACTCGTTGCCCGAGAGACAAAGCATGAGATAAAATAAATGATTTGCCTGATGTTAGCACAACAGATCCAGTGCTTGCATCAATCCAAACACTTCACCTTTTCAGATCAGGACTTGAAATCACTTTAGTACTTTTCTGTTCTTTTTAGTTGTCCTCGACTTATTTTCAAAATCATATAATAGAACTGCAGTTTATTCATGACAGATGAGCACATATTGGTTTGTACTGGAAGGCCCAATTTGTTCCACCCCAGTTAAAGATGTTGGCCTAAAACCAGGAAAGGTTCACATGAAGACTTTGCGCAGCATCGCTTTTGCTGCTGTACTAGCTGGAGCTTTGGCTTTGGTTACTGAATTGCTTTCATTTATTACTGATAGACAGTCTTCCAGCAAAAAGGGAGGCTTTTCAAAATGCTAATAAAAGCATTAGTGCTCCATCATCATCATCTTGCAGAAAACAATGTCTAGATCAATCTATCTCCTTCTAAATCTTTAGAGAAACAAAATTTAAACTCATTTTGCCAAGGCCAAATGTCAATCATAAGAAAAAATCTATATGAAATTTTAATTGCAAGATGTTCAGTGCAAATTTAATGAGTGAAATAAGAGATCTGAGAATTCAAGCATGCTCGGCTCATGCATAATGTTGACTTAAATTGGCTCTCTAGAGGTGCAGGGAATTGCGTTTTTAGAATTTACACACTGATAGAGCAAATGTACTGGGCCCTGTAGGTTAAGGTCATAAATCAGAATCATTTAACTGCCTTTGAGTGATTGCTACAGACTATAATGGTTGGGAGAACTGGCTTCAGCTACAAGTGATTACTCTGCTTGGATTATTGAAATGCTACTCAATATTCATAAATCAGTGATCATTAATCCCCCAAATAGTTCCTGTCAGCTTTCTAAATAAATTTCCTACCAGCTAATTGAGATTGAAGGAGACTCGCATGCACTGGTGCAGAATTAGGACAAATGAGCTGCTTTGCCTACCTAGGATCAGAAACACATCTACAGGGGAAATGGAACCACGCTGGGTACGTATGTGGCTGTGAAAATTGTCACATTTAAGCTGTTAACTGCAGGAGCTTTTCTTAGCAGGTTTTGCTGTCATGAGCTACGATGATTATAAAAAGACTGCTTTATTTTTTCTGATGAAGATATTTGTGTGCTACGTATCGAAAGTAGCGAAACTGTCAATCGGTGGCATTTATCACAGTGCAGAGGGCAAGTACATGAGAGACAAAAATCTGCGACCCCCAAACCGCGTTGGTGTAAAACAATTGTCATGGTCTTCTCAACAACAGTTGGAAGAAATTAAAATTCCTAACTTTGGGATGTCCTTGGAATGTTTTAGCTCCCTAGGAGTTCCTATTAGTCACATATGAGTTTAGTCTTGTTTACTGCTGTAACTGCTTATTCTTGAATGTGAGGAATGATTTACAGTTACTAATGGTCTCTTAACTCCTACTACAGTTGATGTCAGGTGGGTTGAAATACTGGAAAGCAGAGGTGTGAGCTGTGGGTCTGATTTGAAGCCTGTGTCAGCGGTGGCTTCTGTGGCTCCTGTGTAAGGACTCGCTCCTGTCTGTGTGGAACCAAACCCTGTCAATGGCCCAGATGTGTCTTTCTCATAGTTTCCCTCTTAGCTCTTGTTCATTCATGTGCATGCTTCCTTAAAAAAAGGCAATATTTAGTTGAAAGGCAATAGACAAATTAAAATGGCATTTATAGGTGCTAGTGCTGGCATGAATGATGTACAATATCAAAAGTCACTGAAGAAAGGAGAGATGCTGGTGCCTTGTTGTAATTATCTCAGAATATCTTTCATTAATAGGATTTGAGAGTAAGGATTTATTTTTTATCTGTTGCTTTTTTTAAATGCAGAACTTCAACCACAACTGATATGTATGTAGATCCCTTTCATATCGGGACCACCGGAGCTCCAGGCAAAAAGCTATTGTATCAAAAAGCCATCCTTATCTTGACAAATTGTTTTTTGAAATGGTATTGAAGGATTAACCAGTGTACTTAAGTGTATGTATGTTGCTGCTGCAGTGTATCCTTTTATTGCTGTCAACACTGACACAGATGTTTAATTGAAACTGGTAATGTATTTAAAGTTGAGGATGTGATGAAGCAATCTGAGGGGAAAACTTCATCTTTGGTCTCTCCCTCCTTTCTGTTCCTCATGTATTATCTCCAGCCCAAACCCTCCTCAGCTGGCAGCTGACTGTGTAAATGCCACCCTGTTAGTCACACCTCAGGCTGGAACACACACACTCAATTGACACCAACTATGACCTGAAATAAGCTTTTAAATCGAGGCAATCAAGGTTGCAGCTATTGTGCTGTGAATGTGTGGGGGTTTTTTTTGGTTGTGTGTTGGTTTGGTTTTTTTTCCACCCCATTACAAGTGCTTCTACATAATACAAGGTCCTAGAAATGTTTGTTTTATAGTGTATCATAACATAATTACTTTGCTTGATGTTGCAGTTTGGTTTGTCATAAACTGTAAATACTCCTGTAATCTCTCTTAAACTTCCTGAGTTGGAGAATGGTGAGTAGGTTGGGATTGCTGCTCGGAGGCTCTGGGGACGTTGTGCGGTGGGGGGTGCTGAGCCGGGGTCCCCGCTGCTGGGAGCGGCTGGGAACTCACCGTGGGTACCAGCCCCTCCAGATGGGACCCGAGACTTCTGCTGCACTAGATGCTGCCCACATTTAGATCAAAAAGTTGCTCAAAGCTTCATTTTGCAATTCAAAACCAAAGCAAAATGCACCCAGTAGGCAGAGAGTGAAGAGCCATGTGTGTGGAGCATTTTATTTTATTTATTTTTCTTGCTGGTGCTGTAGGGATATAGCTCCACATGTCACTATCTGTAAAATTCTTCTGCAGTGCTCTGTGGTTTAATTTCCTTCTTTTAAAAAACAATATTCTTGTATCTGACCAGGCCCCTGCGACTGATTCTAGAAATAGAAATAAGTTGGTGATAACTTCTTTACTAAAGCCAACTTGGGTTTGCCCTGGGACAGGACTAAATTGCTTTGTGTGTAAAACATGCAGTGCTATGTGTGCATCTCTGTTCCCCAGGTGAGCAGGGAGAGCACGTTTGGAGGAAACGAGTTTCCTCCAGGCAGACTCGAGTGGCTTCGTTTCTGACACAGGAGGTGGTAACCGGGTGAGCTGTGTGCTGAAGGACGATTGCTCCGTTTGGTTCCACGCTTGGCTTCCAGATGAGGGAGCAGAGGGTGAAGTGCAGAATATCTGAGCAGAAACAGGACAAAAAGGCTGTTGATGTTCAGGCTCGGTTTCTGGATGGCCTAAATAACCACCGAGAGCTCTAGCGACCTGTCTGTCATCGGAGCGAAGCATCCCGAGCATCTGTTGGGCACTGTGTGAAGGCACCCGCTGGTGGGAGATGGAGCTTTGGGGTCTGACAATGGTGTGTGGTGCTGAGCTCTGCTGTCACTGCTGCTTTCTAGTGTGGTGTAAAGTTGAGATTCATTTGTCTTGGCCACCCCTTTAGTCACACCTTGGGCTGGAACACACACACTCAATTGACATCAACTATGTCAGTCCCACAGGCAGCCTGGCAGGATGGGGCAGCATCGATGGGGTGGTTTTGGTTTTTGACCTCATTGTTTAAGTATTTTTATACTCCATTGGAACAGAGGTGGAAAAGACAAAAATATCAATGTCATTGCAAGGTCTGTCCAGATGTTTGTCTGCACCAGCTTTTCTACATGTATAGCTCCAAACTGTGGCATTTGCAATTATTTATTTACTTTTTAGCCTTTTTGTACACCTGCAACTACCGGTATGTGGCTCTAAGGATTCTGTTATTTTTATTTCCATTGTTATGTGTTCAATTCTTAGTTCCTTCTGGTGCTGCAGTGTTTTTTCTTTAGGAATAAACTGTTTGGTTCCATAGAGCTTGGCATCAAAAGGGAACACACACTAACCTCAAACAAGGATATTCTCCTGTCTGCATTTTTCATGCTGATTTGCCAGCGGTTCCTTTTTGTACTGTGAAAACTGATTGTGAAATGATAAACAGCCAAACCTTGTTATGTCTTGTTAACAGTCTAATCCCATTGTCATGTCAGATCCTCTAATCTTGATCCAAATTTTGTCTGTTGATCTAATTAAGTTTTTCATTTGTTCCTGGCAAATTTCTGGCTCTTAGAGTTGCTGGGCTGGCTCTTGAGACTGATGAGGTGGAATGATCCATACGGTTCCTGGTGACTTTAAACAGAAACATCTGTCAGAAACAAGCAATTTGTTGGCTGAGTTTAGCGGTGAGTGAACCTGCGTTTGACAGCCCCGTTCTTGCTTCTGAGTGACTTGAGTCGGTGAGAAAAGCTGTTGGGGACCTCAGAGCCAGCAGCGATGGTGTGTCTGTACCCAGCCCTGTGGGAGGCACTGTGCTCTCTGCTGACATTCACAGGGGAATTAGAAGTCTGGACAGATAAAACTGACATATTTTCATTCTTTGTTCATGTTTCCTTCCTTTCCTTTTTTATTTTTTTGGAGAGGGGGTTTCAGCAGTTGTATCTTCATTTGCTTCTTGCTGACTAAAGACTAACTTAATTTTATTTTTCTGGGAACTGATGCTGTGGTGTTTGCATGTTGTTGGATTTTTATTTTAAGTCATCAGAGACTCTTGCTCAAGTATAAAGTTTAAATACTGTCCTGAACAGAGAAGATCTCATGTAAACTAGAGTCATACTTAAACCGATCTGGAAGGAGGGTGCACATCCATAGCATGTATTGAGAACACTATGTATGCACATATGTGTAAATAAATAAATCCAACTGCCTGTTTCCTTTTGTCCACTTACATTGCATCATGCCAGCTGTCCTTAAACAGTATGGTTTCAAAGGAGAAGTTACTTCTCTGGCACCGATTCTGCCACCATATGAGCCATAGGCAAAATGTCCCTGATGTGAGCGAGTGGCACTGGGGCCGTGAGGAGGGCGGATTTGTCACTGCACTGCTTTCCATAGGCCACAGCTCCCAGGGAATGGCAGGACTCCCCAGGAAAGAGTCTTTAGCTTGTGGATTTTTTTTTAAATTAAATTGTGCTCACAGGCCTGCTCATGAACCTGCGAGGAAATGCAAACACCACAGTTCCACTCTAATCGTGTTTGCAGGTACGTTACAAACGCTTTTCTGGCCTTCTGGTGGCTCCATCACTGTGCAGCGATGTGGGAGCCCCCGTTGTGTGACGACAATGCGAGGGCGGTAGGAGAAACAAACTGCTGCTCTGTGTTCATGTGTCATGAACCGCGACAGAGCCTGGAGAGCAGGGCAAGGAGCTGCCTGCGCACATGGACCCTTCGCAGAGCAGCAGCGCTTCGGGAGTTACTGTGGGAGGATATTTGGCAAAGTGGCTGACATGAGATTGACAAGGTTGCTGTCAAAATTAATAATGAAGATTAGTGTATCTAAGTAGTCTGCTATGCGTTGGAGTAGTTGTGTTCTCCTGCTAAATGAAGGAAACATAAATTAAAATTGGACAGGACCTGCGGTATGTCAAGTGTTGTCTCTCCATAAAACACGTGGAGTTCAGGAAGCAGACGGCCGCTGCCTTCACCCTGTTGGTGTGGGGCTGCCCACCCCCATCCACAAACAGTGGTGCTGCTTCATGTGTTCTACTGCATCCTTCCTACCCCCCATGAGCTGGGACGTGCTTGAGCTTGTGGCTCTGGCACGGACACGGTTGCACAGAGGGAGGTGGTTGTGCAGCCTTTGAGCCTCACTAACGAGGAGTTTGCGTTGAACAAAAGTGCTCAGCATCCTGCACTGCTCCTGTATTAAAAAAAAATAAGTATATATATATATATATACACATATATATATGAAACTCCTTGGCTTATTTTATCATGAAGTTGTGTTGTCTGCTGAGTGTTGGCTGGAGTGATGTATATAGCACATACAGTTTATTCCAGTCCTCAGGATCTACTCCAGATTCATGGCTGATGGGTTGGTGTACTTTCTAGCAAACACTTTTTGCAGAGTATGTGAATTTTGGAGATAACAGCAATGTGTGAAGTAAAACCTACACAGTTATCTCAGTTTTACTTTGCATAGAAACCTAGGTGTAGCTGAAATATGATCCTTAAGCGTTTCTGCTCTACTTTATAAAGCTGGAAGGTTTCCTTGGAAAATGAGGAATGAGTATTGCTTTGTTTCTGTTCCATTTCATGCAAAACTTATATTAGCCTCTGCTGAGGTAAAATTCTTTTGAGCTGAGGTGGCTTGAATTACAAGGACACCCACTGAGTGAAAATGATCAGATGTTTTAATGGAAGAATTGATCCAAATGTCTTTAGTAAGAACAAGGGTTCAGTAAGAAGTTTTACGTTGTGGAAGTCTTACAAATGTCCACCTTGCAGTTGTGTATCCAGACACAGGAAGATCCTTGTTCTAGCGAGCAAGCAGCTCAGTTGCTGTGTGCACTGTGTGTTTCAGTCCAGGCAGTGATTTTTACATCATTCTACACTAATTAGGCATGTTATCACTAATCTTTTGTGGCTATTATGAAAAGGAGGAGGAGAACTGATGGATAATACTTCTAGGTTCAATATTACATTCCCTTTAAAAGTCCAGTTATCACTCATGGGAGACTGCACATGCACAAAAAGCAGATGTTATTTTAATGTATAAATCAATAAAGCTGCCTTGTTTTTTCTGATTTTATTCCAGTATTGATGGGATTTGCAAAAGTCTTTGTGAAAACAGCATCCTGTCTATCTTGGGTTGTCAGTAGGAAGGATGAATCAATTTCTTTGGGAAGATTCTGAAAAAGTGTAAAACGATAGATATGATCAGTGATTCTGAAAACCAAGATTAATTGAAGTATTGATGTTCTCCAACTGGGACTTAGATCCTTGTGGGGTATGTGCTGGAGCCAGCTGTGCTGTGCTCTGCTTAAATACAATTGGCCCCATCTGAAAGCGAAGCACAGAGTTTGGGATGGTCAACCCAGTCATTCCTTCTCACTTCAAACTTCCCCCACCTTTGACTTTTTAGTTAATTTTATCTGGGGGAGAGGGAAGGAAATAATAATGACAGGAAAGAGTCAGGGTATTGGGAATAGAAAAAAACCACCAACCCTTTAAAATTAATTTTTTTCTTGATAATATATAAAGGCAGATTGAGCTGTGGAACAACAGGAAAATGTATATGGAGGAGCCCCCAGGATGAGTGTGGGGGGAAGAGCTGTTCTCAGTAAAAGGGACTATGATGATTATGTTTCTGAAATGATTGAGACTAATAAACGTTGATATGTAAAATGAAATGATCCTTTTTTATTGGACCATTGAGGCAGGCTATAATTTTTTTATGTTCAAGCTCTG
Organism: Nesoenas mayeri; assembly: GCF_963082525.1. Taxonomy (NCBI): domain Eukaryota; kingdom Metazoa; phylum Chordata; class Aves; order Columbiformes; family Columbidae; genus Nesoenas; species Nesoenas mayeri. The sequence goes on along the minus strand of NC_137569.1, from coordinate 8,951,966 downwards.
ATCAGAAATGGAGGTGACATATGGAATCAGAATTGAAATACAGCTCTGTAGAATACTTTGTCAGTAGGAAAAAATTGCAGATGATAAAGCTGCTGAATTTTTGGCATCAGTTCCAACACCATCTTGTGAGCACTGGTGAGAGACATTTATGCCCAGGTTTCGGCTGACTTGTGATCTGAATGAATGGAGAATCTCAGATAACTGTGTTTCCCTTTCCTGTTCCAAGTATGTGTGGGGATTCTGCAGGGTTTGTATTGAATTGAATTGTAATCAGAGTCACTACTTAGCTGGTTGGAAAGATAATTCCTAAGAATGAGAAATGAGGGTGAAACTAATTCTTCTGGAAATTTAGAGCTCTCAAACCTACCAGACTTTTCAGGATGTTTGACATCTCTGTTCCAGTGCACATTTGAGAAGTACAGATATCGCCCAGGCTGAACAGAAATGCCCAGATCCCGGGACCCAGGAGGCCCTGCGTGCTGATCTCTCCTGGCTGCATCGCAGGGTATTATTTTTATTATTTTAGAGAGCGTAAAGCCAAACCCCACAGACCTGTCAGCCAGCCCAGCACTGCGCTCAGATATGGTGAGTGATAAAATAAAAAACATGGTATCACACAATTCTAGCACATCAGCAACCCCTTTGTCCTCAGGGGGCTTCCCAGGTCTCTGATATGCCTGCTGGGGAAGTTGGTGCCAGCAAGAAGCAGAGAACCCCCAAATCAGGCAGAGCTGTTCTGTTGCCCCTTCCGTCCCCTTTCCGTATGTGAAGAGCCCTTTTTCTTCCAAGGCCACTTCAGCGCAGGCTGCTGGTGTTTTATGAGGCCCTGTCTTTCATGGGGAGAGATAGTTTACAAGGGTCCTTTTTTATTTTTGCCTCGTTCTCTATAAAGCTCTTGCCAATCTCTCTCTCTTCTAAGCTTGAAGTGCCGTGTGCTCTGTGCTTTTCCAAGCTTTTCTTTTGGCAAGGACAGAAATGCAGGCCTGTTATGCTGAAATAATAGTTGCCCTCATTCACTGAGGATGCCATGTGTTGTGTTTTTGAGCCAAATGTATTTCTGTGTGGTACCTAAATCTGCTGCCCAATATTTCTCCCACTCTAAGTTTTAATAAAAGCCATTCCAAGTTGCCTGTATTCCAAACAGAGTGTGTAATCTCTTTATTATGCTTGGCCTGACTTGCTGGGCACATGAATAAACCTGGCTGCGTGTCATGATGACTGTTTGTATCGCCTGACAATAATTGGAACAGAGTTAAATAAAATCAGTGTTTTGTCTTTCCTTAGATTGGACTCATCAGCAGATGGGGAGCGCTGCCATTCTTTCTCTATTTTTGGCAAGGGCCTGTGTGGCTGACAGACCCCTGCTACGATGGAAAGAGATGGTTCAATGAGGTTCAGGGAGGAACTAATATGTCATTTACTTCTGTCGCACTCGGAATATGGTTTGATTTGATCATTTAATATGTACTTTTTTTAATCTTAAAGGAACCTGCTTTATTACCTACCTCCTGGTTTGACATCTGTGTAGCAACATGTGAGCATTTGGAATATGCAAACTAAAATCAAAGTGTAGAATTCCCTTTGAAGCTTAGTTTCTAGCTCTTTTCCCTCCCCACCTTTTAATATTCAGCCTGCTGTAATTTTATTTCTCTGAAATTTTCAGTGTAATTGAAAGAGTGTTGATGGAACAAAGCAAATATTTACATTGCACAAATGCCACTTGATGTGATTAGTTAAAAGCAATCTATTTAAAATTTAATATGTGTATTAAATACATGCATACACGTGCCTGCTCACACAGAGAAGCCGATGGAATAAATTCTGAGGTTAGATAACCTAGCAGCTTCCAGGCTTTGGAACACAGTGTCTGGAAACAGCTTTAGACAGTCTGGTGTTTATGTTTTAAAGGAGCAAACCCACCTCTACCACACTTCAGGATAGCAAACCTGAAAGGCACTTAGAGACTTCTAGTGCTGACTTGACGTGTGTGGTCCTGTAAGGAACCTCCTCTTAAACCTCAGGCCACTTTACCCAGTGTGAGAAGCCAAATGTTCACCAATGCATAGACCCGTGTAGTTCTTCACAGAGTTAGATGCTTTATTTTTCTTATTTCAGAGTACTTGCAGCAGCTGACCCAAGCTTTTTTGCACAAATTGTGGTGGTTTGGGGAGAACCTTTGCTTGAGCACTACATGATAGGCTTGGTTTGTGTAGCCCTTGAGAAACACTTGGGTGGTATGAAAATAGAGGTGGATTCCTCTTAGTGTTCTCCCCAGGAGGCACTGAAATGGCAGAGAAAGAATCTCCTGTAGGTTTGACCCTAAAGGTAACTCTTTGGGCTGTAGGGTTGTTTTTAGGTGGTGGGTGGAGCAACATGATTGTTATGATGGACCTGATACTGGGAATGCTCAGCTGATGCACATCTGGAGGCTGAGGCACTCGAGCTGGTGAAGATGTCCCTGCTCATGGCAGGAGTGGCACTGGATAAGCTGGGCAGGTCCCTCCAACCCAAACCATTCTATCATCTTTCAAATCCATCCATAGGGCTTGTTTGCACGAGTGGTTTCACAAACATCTAAGTGTTAACAGTATTCAGAGAATCCCATAATGTCAGGAATTGGAAGGGACCTGGAAAGCTCATCCAGTGCAATCCCCCCATGGAGCAGGAACACCCAAATGAGGTTACACAGGAAGGTGTCCAGGCAGGTTGGAATGTCTGCACAGAAGGAGACTCCACAACTCCCCTGGGCAGCCTGGGCCAGGCTCTGACACCCTCACCGGGAACAAGTTACTTCTCAAATTTACGTGGAACCTCCTGTGTTCCAGTTTGAACCCATTACCCCTTGTCCTGTCACTGGTTGTCACCAGAAGAGCCTGGCTCCATCCTCCTGACACTCCCCCTTTCCATACTGATCCCCATGAATGAGTCCCCCCTCAGTGTCCTCTTGTCCAGCTCCAGAGCCCCAGCTCCCTCAGCCTTTCCTCACACGGGAGATGCTCCACTCCCTTCAGCATCTTGGTGGCTGCGCTGGACTCTCTCCAGCAGTTCCCTGTGCTGCTGGAACTGAGGGGCCACAGCTGGACACAATATTCCAGGTGTGGTCTCCCCAGGGCAGAGCAGAGGGGCAGGAGAACCTCTCTGACCTACTGACCACCGCTCTTCTAATCTACCCCGGGATACCAGTATTGAATTCTAGCCGGTGATGTTTTGCGTTGCTTTTATTCAGCAATTCCGAAGACCTGCATCCTCTGCCCATAGGTGCCACAGACAGATTTTCTTTGCGGTTGTGATCCACCACAAAAATGGATATTTTTCATATGGCTTCTCCAATATTCTAAACACTTTCATATCAGTATAATTTAACTTCTGTGGAACTGATGTAGGGGTCAAGATTCCCCAAACCTGATCTGTCAATTAGAGAAGGAAATAACATTTAATCCACATGATTAAGCCTGATTTGATGTCACTGAGAGAGTCATTGTAAATGGCTGGATTAAAAGAGTATCGTACCAGAATTGTAGAGCACAGAGAAGGAGCCATGTAGTGGTTTTGTAACAGATGCCTCTTTTCCCTGTGATCCTCTTTTAACATGGCTTTGAAAATTGCCCAGCAGTACAGTATTATTTAGCTTTGCTTTAAATGTTAAAACACATTTTCTTTTTTTTAACCTAAAGGAGACCTTTGTACAGAATTAATGCACAAAATCATAAGTAAAGGACTATTAAGCAAGTATAACGCTAGGGGAAAAAGTATCCTTTGAACATTGTTTCTATTATTCAGAACAAATGAAGTTTCAGCCCAAACAGAAATGAAAGTCTATTGAGAAAACTTTGCAAATACCTGAAATTCCAGTTTTTGCTTTGCTCTTGTTAACTATGCTGTGGTTAAGGAAGAAAGGGGAGCTGTTAAGAGGCTTTGCCATTGCAGGTGATACAACCGTGACCTGCCTGAACTACAGGCATGTGCAAAAGTTCAGCAGTAAGTTCATGGAACTTTTCAAACTTCTTTTTTGATACATCAAACTAAAAGGAGTAACATGCTCCTGAAAGCACAAGAAAATTTTGTATTTTTGCCCAATATTAATGAGTGGCTGTGCTGCCATCCAGAGACCTGGACAGGCTGGAGAGTTGGGCAGGGAAAAATGTAATGAAATATAACAAAGGCAAGTGTAGAGTCTTGAATCTGGGCATGAACAACCCCAGGTTCCACTATAAGTTGGGGAATGACCTATTAGAGAGCAGTGTAGGGGAAAGGGACCTGGGGGTCCTGGGGACAGCAGGGTGACCATGAGCCAGCACTGGGCCCTTGTGGCCAGGAAGCCAATGGTACCTGGGGTGGGTTAGAAGGGGGTGGTCAGTAGGTCAGAGAGGTTCTCCTGCCCCTCTGCTCTGCCCTGGGGAGACCACACCTGGAATCTTGTGTCCACTTGTGGCCTCTCAGTTCCAGCAGCACAGGGAACTGCTGGAGAGAGTCCAGCGCAGGGCAACAAAGATGCTGGAGGGAGTGGAGCATCTCCCGTGTGAGGAAAGGCTGAGGGAGCTGGGGCTCTGGAGCTGGACAAGAGGACACTGAGGGGTGAATCATTCCTGGGGATCAATATGGAAAGGGGGAGTGTCAGGAGGATGGAGTCAGGCTCTTCTGGGTCACAACCAGTGACAGAACAAGGAGCAATGGGTTCAAACTGGAACACAGGAGATTCCACGTAAATTTGAGAAGTAACTTGTTCCCGGTGAGGGTGGCAGAGCCTGGCCCAGGCTGCCCAGGGGGGTTGTGGAGTCTCCTTCTGTGCAGACATTCCAACCCGCCTGGACACCTTCCTGTGTAACCTCATCTGGGTGTTCCTGCTCCATGGGGGGATTGCACTGGATGAGCTTTCCAGGTCCCTTCCAACCCCTGACATTCTGGGAGTCTGTGACATATGAGGTTGTATTTCTGCCTCAAGATGAAATGATGCAATTGTGTCTCACGGAAAATAGTTTCTTACCACTGCAGGATTGTTAGGATTTTACAAATCCCATGCTGCTTCCCATTGATTTTGAAGGTAAGATAATTATTGAGATGTGAAAGTGAAGCTTTATGCCCCTTCAAGCTGATCATTCAATAACTGTTTCCGAAGGCTTTTTTGTATGAGTTTTCAGATAGTTTTCTGGCCAGCTTTTGAAGCTTTTCCTTCCCCGTTGCTGGGGCAGCTGCCCTTTGTTGTAAACAAACCTCCTTACCCAGAGCTCTGGGCAGCAATCTCATTTCATCAAATTTGCTGGAGATAATTAGATTTTGCTTTATGGAGTGGGACTGTTGCAGTGCTGGGCAGTCAGAGAAGGGCCTTTAGAAAAGGGCAGCGTTTGAACCTGGGACACTTGTTCATGGACATGGATGTGTGGGGCTGGTTTTATGAGAATTCAACCTTCAATCTTTGGAGACTGGCTGTTTGTAAACTACAGCAAAATGCTTTTTCCTCTGCGTGCAGCATTCCAGCACGTTTTGCTGCTGCTTCTATGGAGAGGGAATGCTAATATTTATTATATCCCTCCCCTTTTTGGAGAGCAGATATTGGTGCTTTCTTGCAAGACTGTTGGTTTTTTGGTAGGTGTCTATTTTTTTCCTACTGTGACCACTGAAAAAGTGAGGAGGTGAATTATTATTGATTTCAATTCCTGCCACTGTTCTGTATTGACAGAGCAGAAAATACAATGAAAGAGGTGGAGGCGCTAAGTCAGAGATGGCTTTTGTAATTGCCTACTCATGTTATTAGGATTTTTGACCCAACCTAATGTATTGTTAATCTTTCCTTACGATATGTGGATGTTGCTCTCTTAAATGGATTTCAGCTGCAGGAGAATTCTCTAATTAGACAGTAACGCTGGAGGAATTGACCATTATTTCCAGTTGTTGAATCTTCAGGCAGCCTGTATTATCAGTCATGCTTCTACCAGTTGATCTTTAAACGTGGAAATAGTGCATCCAGAGATGATTGTTCAAAACTATTTTCAGCAGTGTTAATAGCTTTTTAATTTTTTAAAATAGCTTATGTTCATCAGCTAGAGCACAGGGTAATCAAATTGACTCAATCAACTCAGTTATTTTGTCTCTCTTAGCTAATGATGGGTTGTGTTCAGATATTAAACCAGTAGGGAAGCTGTGATTTTTTTAATATATGTATATTTTTAATAATCTTATAAGCAGTAGCACATGCAGTCAGTGAGTTGAGGTTGTGAGATGCTCTGGCAATAAGAAAAGGACCTTGTAGGATTTAACTAAATATGCAGAGCTGCTTTGTTAGTTTGTCAGTGGGTTGAGTGATTCTCGGTTACTTTGCTTTATTGTACTAATGTGCGTAGAGAAGATACTGAGCAGGATATGAATTCTGGGTGTTCTATCTGTACTGTGCTTGGGTCTGGGCAGATGCTCTGGGGACAAGATATGAGGGAACTGATTTCTTCTAAGTTGTCACTTATCAGCACCAAATCCAGCTGTTATTGGAAATAAAGGGGTAAGCATGGGCTTTAGGGTTATCTATTAATAATTATTAATATAGCAGGTCTTGGGAAATCAGGAGGACGCACTTCACAGAGGGGCTATGGAGGAGACCTGTGTCTTCCCCAGACACTCTGTCCCTGGTAAAACATCCTACAACTCGCTCTGATCTGTCTCCCCTACAGACACAAGCTCTCTGTGTTGGTGTCTCTCCGATGCGGATCAAATTCTCCAACCTGGTAATGTTTACGTGGGTTTTTAGTTGCGTACTATATAGGAAATGGTTTTGAGATGGCAGATCTGGGCCACAGCGCAAGCAAAAAACAAACCAAACCAATTTTAAACAACCCCAGCTATGAGATGAGGTGCTGCCGGTCTGTGCCTATTCCACTTTCAAATGGTTTTCTGGGTCTCAGCGCTTCTGGAGCCCTGTTGCTGGAGTATTGCCCAAACACTGAGAAATGAATGCCTTTAAAAGCCAGAGATGTCTAAGTCTGGAGAATGGAAATACAGTGAATTTGTATGTAGAATCTGTATAGTAGGTGTGTAATAACTGTATGGTGATAGCACTAAGCGGAAGATATTAGCAAATGAGGCAGCGTTCAATAAATATTGATTCCTTTGCAAGCCATAATGTATGAAATGAAGAATTAACATGAGGAAAGATGCCCACACTGAAGGATCAATCAATGTGCACATTAGGGTTCAAACTCAGACGTCCTTTGCTCTTTTCCAGGCCTGGGATAAACCCTTTCCCTGTGGTGATGCAGAGAGGCCGGTGTGAACCCGCAGAGCGGCGCATCTGTTCCATGGGCAGTGCCCGGGCCAGACACAACATTTGGTTTCTCCTGCTACTTCTCTGGCTCAGGAGCCAGTTTTGCGCTGGCTCTGGGTCTCTCCAGAGCTCTGTGTTGTGAACTCATGGCATTGCTATGCTTGTGTGAAATTGTTGATTAAAGTATCTTCAAAATATTGACTTGATAGGAGACAGATGTATTCCAGTCACTTAGATTTTCCATGGAAAATTTCGTTGAAGTGTAGTGGATAAAAGTTAATAATTTGAGTGCATATTTTTCTTTTCTCAAAGAAGAGTGGTCGACTAGATGTACTTTGTTATTCAGAAAAAATCCCAGTTGTCTGAAATGAGTTTGCACACGAGCAAAGGTTGGTTCAGTCCCTTTCTGTGTCTGGTTATGATTTGCTCCTAGAGCCCCTCTGATTATTTGTTGGGAATGATCTTTGTGGGAATACACACCCCAGGCTGGGCCAGTTCAGCCTTATGTGCTGTCACAGGTTGAGGGGGGATAGTTGTGAAAGAAAATATCAAAGAAGCTGTTTTTTCTAGGTTTTGAAATAAGGATGATAACACTTTTACCTCCTTCAGTTCTAATTTTGTCTGGAATAGAAGAGACTTGCAGCTGTCACATAACAGATGTGTTTTGGCAGCCGTATTCAAGATGCTTCTGATTGCGGTGACACTTTGTGCAGCCCAGATCAAATGGCACAGGCCCTTGGTTTTGAGTGCACAGTGACTGGCTATGGAATGTTTACTTCTGAACCTATTAAGTGTTTAACCATTTCGGAATGGATCAGCAGCCACTGAAGCTTCGCCTTTCATCTGCACGCATTATTTGTTGCCTTCTGAATAAACAACTAGAGATGTGTGACCCCTGTTCTGGACAACAGATACCCATAACTCTTTGGAAAGCATTTTATTTTCCAGATGTTAAAATTGTAAGTTTCTTGTTCCAAATGGCATGAAAACATGAAGCATTTGAAATTTCCTGCAGAATAGGAATGTTGAAACTTACTTCTGCAATTAAATGGATTCTTTCAAAGCAGGGCTAACTCATTTTCACCAGGGGCCGCATCAGCCTCAAGGTTGCCATCAATGGGCTAATGGAATTTTCCAACTGTATAAATGTAGGATATAAATGTCTCAAGGATTCCTGGAGTGCCCAAAACCCCAGTGGCTGGAGGTGCTGGAGGCTTCTGAGGAGCTGAGGTGTTAGAAGCAGCGGGGTTACCAGCAATTCGGGGCGGTTTGCCTGGTGATTTACCAAGTTGCAGGGAGCCTTGAAATCCTGGCTTGTGAATTTGCTGGTCTGAGTTTAGGACTCAGGGTTTATCCCAGGTTCCCATCAGTGTGCTGGGATGCTGTGAGGAAACGATGTGATTTTTCCAGTGGAAATTTGCCTGGTTTTTATAAGAGTTTTACCCAAATTAATCAACTAAGATGTTTTGATGAACTTGATTTTCTTTTTTTCCTAGTGGAAAATGTTCCGTTAGAAAGTTTCTGAATGGCCACAAGGTCTTGTGCATTTTATTAGTGCTCCAGTGGTGGCTGCTGGTTGTTTCAATTTATTTGCTTGAGATGATCTGGATAATGCAAACATGATGACTGCCATCTTAAATCACAAGAGGAAAATCTTCTAGTTTATTAAATGAACTGTTACTGCAAATCAGAAGAAACATGCTGGAAAGTGGTTTAGTGTGTCTCATATGTGCAAGTGATTTATTTAGCGTTGACTTTTTGTTAAGTTCATCGATGTAAGGGATTACAAAAATCTGTACAAATTCATGCGTACATGAATGTACTTCCATACAGTGAAGGTCATCTGTTCTTGCCTTAGTGTGAGTCCTGATTTCCCTTTAATGGGCAGGAAAAATATATAAAAACCCCAATGTTTGTCATTCATGTAGTGCTTCTTACAAATATCCCATGGTTTAATTCTTGCTTCCTGATAGAAAAGCACTAAGTGATATACTCTGAATGCAATTTAAATGGTGCCCACCAGTTGTGTTCATCTTAGGGAGAGAAAGATTATTGGAGGGGATCTGGGGAAGAGAAAGAGCTCTGCTCCAGATAGGAACCGTGGCTGCCGTGCAGGGCTCCCCATGTCTGGACAAGCGCATGGCCATGGGGTGATGGGGCCCTTGCACTCGTGCCTGGGCAGACACCTGGGTCAGAGCTGCCGGGAAGGGGCTCTGCAGGAGCCGGGGCTCCAACGGTGCCGAGTCAGCAGCAGCTGCTGAGCAATGGCCTGGGGAGCACGAGACGGCAAAATACGCAGGTGTGCAGAGCGCAAAGAATGTTGCCCTGCAAAACTCAGTTAACAATTAGACCGATGCTGCACAAGCCAGACAAGATTCCAGCTTTGTCCAGACTCTAGAGAGACTTAACATACAGTAAAACGCAATACATTGTTGTACCATAAAAATAGAGCTGTGTTGCTGAGTATCCGCTGTGCTCAGCTGTGTGCAGTCAGCAGTGGTTTTATATGTCTTCAGGGGTAGTTACTCCTCATTCAGGCGCAGACAGCAGCCCTGCAGAGTCTTAAATGCAAAAGCTTTGCACCTGTGTAGCGAGAACTAAAATTTCCACAAGTCTCTGGAAGCTTTTCACAAATTTTGGCAAATGTTTTAGGAGATTTGATTGCTGTGTCACTCGAAGGAGCAATACTACGTGAAATCAAATGTACCAGACGGTTGCTTCACGAAGTTTGGTTGCAGATGCTGTTGAATCCCACATGGAAGGTACGTGCAAGGTGCTGGTTGAGTCCATGGGTGAATAAGGAGGATAACATGTGGGCTTCTCATGTTAGCCTGGTCACTGACAAGTGAAGGTGGTAGTGGGGTGAGAGCAGCACACCTCGCTGGGCAGTGCTTGAGCTGCTCATCATGTCGGTGTTGTGACGTGTCCCATTATTTGCTCATAATTGTGCCCAGGAATCCACGTGACTTGGGCTTCGTGGCTGGATTTTCTGCTCTCTGTCCTGTGGCACATCCAGAGCGCAGTCGTGCAAAAAATCATCCTACAGTGGTTTTGATCTGTGCCTGAGAACATCCCTGGGTGGTGAATGAGCTTGCAAGTTGACCTCCAAGGAATATCCTGCCGCTGGGGTGAGTTATTACATCTTTGTTGACTTGTAACCTCAAATCTATATCCCACCGAGTCTTGCTGCGTAGCCATCATCTCTTTACCTTGGGATTATTGATTGTATTAACATGTTCACTTTGCACTTCACACAGCTAGGATACTGATTAGACTTTTACTCATGTTGCCACTTGGAAAGGTTATTTATGTGCGACCGTTTCCAACATCTTTGCCAATCCGGAAAGCAAAATGTTTTAATCGTTTATTGAAAATCTTTATACAAAATAAGTTGCTTACCAAGATAAAATACTTGTTCAAGAGGACATCTTGCCTTCTTTTTTCATTTATTTTGGTGCACTATTTTCAAGTTAAGGAAACATCAAACCTAAACATGTTCCATCCTCAGTTAGTTACGCAAAGGCTCGTATTCCTGGTAAAAGACATGATCCAATCTAGGCTTGTAGCAGAACTTTTTTAGCCCTAAATGTGCTTGCAGTGCTGTGCTGTCACATATGTAAGTGTCGATAGCATTTTATGTGTACAAAACACATACTTCCATGCTCATCGCTTTAAATTTTCCTTACGCGTCTTCAAATGATGGAAACGAGTTCCTTTACCATGCTGATTGTTCTCCTCTCTGGGACTGTTAGCAAAGCATGGACTTTACTGTGTAATTATATCATGAGGATTTTGGGTTTTGTATCGGACCTAGGAACATCCTGTTGTGTCACGGTGCAGAAAGCTTTGGCATTCATACTCGAGGGCCGGTTCCTTCATGCCAAGCTGTTTCATCAAACAGGACTTACCAAGATTTCCTCCAGACGCTTTCCATAGGGATCAGTTTGGCACATGCTTCTCACCCAGCGCCTGTTACGACAGACGGTGGGGCCACGTCAGGTTGGGAAATGCTCTCTGTAGATACAAGTATCATAAAGTTGAGCCTTTACAGTTCTTGGAGAGGTTTCTACAGTGAGATACTGACTGTTTTCCACTAATCTGGAGGGTTTTTTCTTCCCACCCCCCCCAAATTGTGGAAAGAAATCTTGGGGGAAAAAGGAATAGTTTGTTTTCTTTTCAGCTAATTTCCTACCTCATCTTCTAAGTGTAAGGAAATGCGCATATATTTCTTTTTCAGTACAATATAGTTTTGGATTGAATAAGGAAAATATTTCATTTATGCATTGACCGACTGAATTAATCATCCTTTTAAAAATAGGTGAGTGTAGTTCACAAACTTCACTGCAATTTTTGGTCTAAAAAAGTTGCAGTTTTGGCATATTGTTTGTTTTTCAAACAAACCTCACAGACGTAGCTTGCCCCAGCATAACCGTCATGTCTTGTTTTCAATGGCAAGGCAAAATTTGTTTCCAAATCCTATTTTGAATTCTGGGCACAGAACGTTAGAACAAGGAGCTTGCTCAGGCTTGGAACGATTTATGTTGTTTGCATCCTTATTGTAGCCAAAATTTTCCATTGAAAATTCATTTCTTAAACAACTGGAACATGGGTACCAGTGTTTTCTGTTGGATTCATAATGGTGGAAAAGTAGAAGACAAGGGCATGAACCCAAAGCAGATCAAGTCTAGAATTTCTGCTTCATTTTCATACTCTGCATAACAAAATCCTTAAAGTGAGTCTCGGGAGTCAGACTCAAGGGCCTCTTGATTAAGAATTAAATTACAGGTATGATTTACTAAATTTGTGCTTGGGGAAAGAAGGATTTTGATGATGATGTGATTGGTAAACTGTGCATTTCCTCAGCAACATATTAAAATTAATGGGAATGGCATAACTGTATATGCAGAACACTTCACAAATCTCAGGAAACATGTTGTCTTGTAAACTAAGCCACATAACCCAAATTCTGTGTTTACTAAAGTAAACCCAAGGGGAGCGTAAAGCTGCCCCCACTCTGCTCAGGATGACATTTCTTCTGCTGTTAAAGATGATCCAGGCAGAGGAGCTCATTTTGTGATGCTAAGGGAGATATTGGGCTGGGAGGAGATGAAGCTGGAATGCCCCTCAAAATAATGTGTGACTGACTGTCATTGCAATAGGGGTGAATTAGAAGTTACTAACGTGACTTACTGATAATGTGATGTTGAGGAGCTTCGTCAACCAGGACAAAAGGACAGAACATCACACTGGAAGCAGAGCGTGGTCTTAGGGACTGAAATAATAGGCTAGAAAACACAGTAGTATAAAATTCAAGTGAGTGATTAGGGGCTAGTAATAAGGATTTCATTTATAAGGTGGGTCTTGTAATGTGGAAGTGTTTGAAGAGGAAGACCAGAGCAATTAATTCTGCATTACATCCAGCAAATCATTGATAGTACAACCATGGTGCTTCTGGGGCTGTTGTGTGGGACTGTCTGGAATACTGTGCTCAAGTCTGCTCACCTGTATTAAAGAAAAATCAATTTATACAGGAACAGCTACAGGACATAGTACTGGGAGGATCAGGGAGCTTGACTACTGGGCTTATTCTGTTTTGCAGAGTGGGGAGTGAGACGGGATCATTGTCTGTGGTGTGTGAACAGAGAATGCTGCAGAAGGGGGGAAAAATTGGAAGTGTCATAGTACATACATTGACAAATGTAGATTTTTATACTTCTTTAGGAAAAGGTTTCTAGCATTTAGTGCAGTTTAGAGTAAAAGTTTTGCAACAGTTTGCTGGTAGGCGAGTCAATGGCAATGTGGGTATGTGCTTTGATCATGAGTCATGGAAGAAGCTGTAAGACATAGTTGTCTGTTGCAATAGTTGACAGATCTCAGTGACGCAAGATAAGACTCTTCCTCTTTCTGTGTTAATAAATTGAAATGCGCTTGGCCTTGTGGAGACTTTTTGAGAATGGGTATGTCTATGCATGTGCAGTTGCAAGGGTGTTTGGGTTTTTTTGAAGGTGTAAATAGCTTATTTTCAGGGTGTAAAGTTAGTTGCATGTATGTTGCTGTAGGTCCTTACATCACTTTTAAGCCATGCAAGAATGATATTTCTTCTTAATTCTGCTCCACATCATTTGATACTGAGACACAGCAGCTATGGGAAACGGCAACTAAGGAGCACTAATTAAGACTCGGAGTGCTTTCAATAAACTTGTATTGCAATGAACAAATTAACTGACAAGGGAAAAAGACAATGTTGCCCTCGAGGGAATGTGCTGACACAGAGATAACTCTAAGTAGTTCAGCAGTCTTTTGATTTGGAAGAAACTATGAAATATTAGTCTGGTTCAGTAGCGTTTGCATCTGATGTGTCAGAAGGAATAGCACAAAAATGTCATCACATTAGAAAACAACAAAAAATTCCAACTAAGGGAAATACATGCAGGAAAAGCAGCAGAAAGCTTCAGTAGGCAATTAATCTTGCGACTGCTGTTGTAGCTGGAGTGCACGGGGACGACGTTGTTTGCAGTTGGTGCACAAGGAACGTGCCTTTCACGTTGCTGGGTGCACAACACGGTGAGGGGAAGTCTCGGGCATGTTCACTTTTACTACTTGTCTTAAAATACTTCTTTTCTTGTGCAGGTGCCATCTGGAAGAAGATGAGCACGTGCTGTTCTCCAGCGCTTGGGCACAGGAGATGTCGGACTGAGGAGCAGAACCAGGAGCTTGAGCTGTGCACGTGGTGAGAGCAGAAACAAAAAGCATCCAAGAATTGTTTCTTTCCAGCGTTTCGGGTTGGGGCTTTATTTGGTTTAACTTTTGAAAGGTGTAACGTTGGCACACTGTCAGCACATGCTTACAGTTTCGATGTCTGAGTCAGTTTGGTATAGAAATGTCGTTGCAGACCTTAGCCTTTCTGGTGAGTTGGTAGGGTTTTTCCTAGTGTTTGGCAAATTATTATAAGTTTTTCAATATGAGCATGTGGGTACAAACAGTGATGTGGTGTTTCCATAAAACCCTGAAACTAAAAGTTTTGGAAGCATTAAACTTAGTGGATGAAATGGTAGATAGAAAGACCGTGATGAGCTTTTAGTAGCGCCGATGGCAGCAGAGCCCTTTGCTCCCTTTGGTCACTGTTTTGCTCCTGTAACACCAGCAAATCCATCTTTATTCAGAAAATACTTGAGTTGAAGAAACAAGTTTGGATCCTGGGTTCATGGGTTTCATCTTCATGATTTACAGTTGTTCACATTGCATTGTTTGCGTCCACTTAGGGGCGTTTGGAATCCACTTGTCACCCAAGCTCCAGGTGAGCTGCTCTTACAGCAACAGAGAACTGAGCAGGTCTGGGGGTGCTAGTGGGGAGTCACCTGCTCTTACAGATCGAGGTTCCACTCTGTCAGTGAGTAGAGAAGAGCCTTTGTTTGCAGGGTCTGTTTAGCATCGCCCGTGAATGCTAAATCCTCTTCCTAAGCAGCCAATATGAGGAAGGGGGGGAAAAGAAGCAAATGAAAGGACAAGCAATTCACATCGTTCCTGTGCCACTTTCTGTTTTACCTTTTTTTTTCTCCCCAAAGCCCATAACTTGAGGTCATTTTGAGATTAATTGAAGCTAATATCTTTACTTCAAAGCTGCACAAGATCAAGCCAAATGTACATGCGTAGCAATTAAAGATTTGGCAAGGTAATCTGGATTGGCTTCTACAGCAGCAGCTTTCTCCCTGTGCTGTTCCACTTGTTCAGGCCTTTGATGTGCTTCAGAGCACAACGAGCTGGGCCTGTGTTTGAAACAAAGGAGCATTTTAGCACTATATTCTGCACAGATTGACTGTTGTGCTATAGTTAATATTTTTAACTATCTGTAAAATTGGAAAGATTATGAATCTGTACTCTGGCTACAGGAGAATTCTACAGATAATGAAGAAAATTGCAGGGGGCAAATTGAAAGATTTCTCTTTTGTATTGTGGAGCATCAGTATTCCTTTAGTGCTAACAAAGATGAGGCCAATTTAGTATAAATCTTGAAAGCAACATGTATTTATCCGGCCAGTGCTCATTACAGTTAATGGGAATCGTGGCTGGAACTTTGCAAGTGCTTTGAAAGTGCTCCTTTTATGGTTACATTATAGATCCCCATGTTAGCTGGTTTGCTGTTATTTTTATATTGCTCCATTTGTTTTCTTGACATTAAAAAAGCCAAACCAGTAAATTAATTAAAAACTGCGTGACCCCCTATAGTGTTAAATAGAGCAAAATACTCATTTTCTAAAGTAAATAAAATATTATGTATATGTAAATCAACTTGAGACACAGCATAAATCTCTGCTGTTTTAAAGACCTGGAATATAAGACAAGCTGCTTGTTGCACACTAATTAAGGTGAGCTTAACCCAGAAGTCAAAATGTTGATCCAGATATGCGTGTTTTAATTTTGGTCTCACTTTACTATTACTCACCATCTGTGGTACATGATCTATATCTCTTTTTAACCTCTGGGGAATATCTGGCTAATCTGCTGTCGGGAAAAAGGACATAATAAAAACAGGACAGGTAATGAGCATGACAGTGCATCTACACAGATTAAAGTGTAAATTGTTGGAAGTTTGGTCTTAATTAATGTTTTCATTGTTGTCCTATTAAAATATATGAATAAGCATATACCTTATTATGGAAAGTGAGATTTCCCTCCCCACACTTGAAATTTAGATTAGAGAAAATGTTATGAAATCGTTTGGAACCCAAGAATAATAAAAGGTTTTCAGTCTGGCGTGAGGTGAGATCCTGTGTGTGTCAGCGAAGAAGGTGCCTTGGTTCAGGAGCACATCCGTGAGACGGGTGGTGGTCTGTGCCCAGTGGGTGGGCTGCATGTGATGGCAGGTGCCTTTTGTTTCTCTCACAGCCTCATTTGGTGGGAACCATGAGAAAAATACCCTCCAAATCCTTCTCCTTGGACACAAAACACTCTTCTGAGTTTCTTCTGGTGGTCCCGAGAGTGCTGGGCATTGTGTTTTGGCTTCTTTTTGATCAGAAGTGCAAGTCAGGGCTTGCACTCCTTCCTTCCCTTCAACCCAGGCTTAATCCACAAAGGTTGTGTAGGACTCTGGGTTTTATTTTAAAAAAATATTTAATCTTGAGATGGTTCACTCTGAACAATAGTGCAAATTAAGGTATTGTTTTCCTTAGCTTGGTTTCTGAACATTCAAGTGCAGGTGGTTTGAGGGAAATGCCAGACGTTGGCAGGACTGGCAAACTGAGAAGTTTCTGTCCCACTGTCTCCAGTAAAAGGCAAAGTGTTCAGGGCCCTGTGCAGCAGCACCGCAAAAGCCAAAATCCAGATGGTGGCCTCAGGCCATCTCAGCTGCTGATGCCCTTTGCAGTGTTCTGTGCTATCTGTGTTATTTTCAGGGGCACGGCATGGCTTTTTCTTTGTTTCGTTTTCCCTCAGCCATGCAAGAGATGCAAAACGGGGACCATTATCTCCTCTGTATGAAAACCTGGAGGATTCATGCAGGTGCTCATCACCCACTGCTGCAGAAATGCTACTGAGCTTCTCCAGAGTGGCAGAGGAGGAGCAGAGCCGAGTTCCCCACTGTGACTGGTTTAGTTTTCCTTTCATCCTTATGGTTCTATATAGGAAACCAGATTTTGACCAGTGAGAGAGAGGCAAGATACAAACAGCCCCACGGCATAAGCAAGATTCTCAAGATTTTTCAACAGAAGGTAAAGGGGAAAAAGAGCTGGTGGGAAGCTGCTTCCCACAGGGAGGTGGCATGTAGATTCAGTTGTGTGCTGAGAGCTCATACCTTTGAGTTGATTAGATTAGTGTGGCGGCAGCAGAAAGCTTTTAGGGGTTTGATTATGGTCAGAGGGTGGTTGTTCAAAGCTGCCACCTTGGAGGGAGAGAGAACATTTGGAGGGGCTGAACGTGAGCGCTGTGAGCAGGTACGTGCTGCTGGAACAGCGGCTGGTGCCGAGCTTTGCCGCAGGAAAGCAGCTTTGGTGGCTCAGCTTTCCACTTGCAGTTGCCAGAGGGAGGGAGATGAGAGAAATGGCCTCTAACAGCAGCAAATCTGATTTATTAAAAAAAAAATTACAATCCTGGGGAATTGGCAGTATTAAATGTAGTTAGCCCTTTTGCTTGGAGGTTAAAATGTGACATATAAGAGAAAAGTAGGGACATTGCAGGGCAAAGGCAAAACAAAGATGTGCAGTTTCCAGGCTCTGTGTTTTGCATGCAGTTACAAAATGTAGCAGCAGCCCATATGTATTGTGGACAGTCCTGTACTGTGATGAGACCCTGAGGTCCCGACTGGCAAGAGCAAGTTGTCTTAGCAAAGTCTTTTGTTCAGCCTACACAGTAGAAAGCATCTTACTAGGAATAGTGAGAAACAAACCCCTGTGGAAAGAGCCATCGGAGCTCCCTTCCCTTTGAAAAGCTGCAAGGAAGTTTTGTCCAGATTGTCAGATACGTCCCACAGGTTTTGCTGCCAGTGTGGAGCTCCCATCCAAAGCCTGTACAAAGCTTGGTACTTTCAGTGGATTTCAGATTACTGTGACGAGTAATCTGATTAGAGAGGAGGCCTCTGAATGTGTAGAACAATCCTGTGGCTGAAGGATAAGAGAACAGCTGGGTAGGGATCTGGTAGAGGTCAGTAAAGTCTCTTTAGAGACAGCTCTGAATGATAATGTGAAAGGATTGATAATTTTGGGTGAAAGGAGTTCTAAAACATGTAGTGGCTTCATCTTTCCAACATCAATGCTGGAAATAATGCCTCTTTAATTTTTCTTTCACAACCAATATTACAGGTGAATCTCAGGTCCTGGTCTGTGTGCATTTGATCACCTTTATGGTTTTTATGTACATGAGCCATTCACAAAGACAGTGGCTTCAGTTAGAGCTGAGTGTAGGCATTTGTGTGACCTAACAACACACCATCTGTGAGAGAAGAAGAGTTCAAAGTAATATTCCTGTCCCTGTCAAAGACATTTCTGCACTATGGGTAGCAGAATTCAGCTGGAGTCCAGTGAATCGCCCCAGACCTGAAGTGATGGTTCGGTTTGTGTAGGACGGCTCTGAGACCCGCAAGGACTGTGTGGTGGGACTGATACAGCCTCGGGAATCAAAAGACTGAAGAATGTTTATATATTCCCGTGGTAACCTTTAGTTTGGCGCTAACCAGCGAGGTGTTTTCAAATGAAACAAAGATTTGTTTTGTTACAAGCTGTTTTTTCCCTAGATGGCATTTCCTCTCTTATATTTTAATCCAAAATATTCTTGGTGGAAATATCGGGTACATCTGAGCTGTGCAGTACATTCCATAGGGCAGAATGTTAGGCATAATTTCGGTCAAAACTTATGTTGGGAATGCAATTTTTAAAGTAAGATTGCTGCTACAGACACTGAATGGCACATATTGGACTTGTAAAGAGTACGGATACGTAGCCAGGACCAAGGCTCCCCCAAACCTCTCGGAGTCTGTGTGGCACAGGGAGCCATGTGGATGGAGAGTTACTATGTGATCCACCTTACGCCCTTCCTGAAGAAATTCACCTGAATTGATTTTTCTTATGTAATGTAGTTACTGATTGAGGTCTTTGCATTTTTCTCAAAGCCAATTAAATGCACAGTAAAATCCTTTGACCCCTCTAGTCTTTGTGCCAGGATGTACTGACCTTTAAAGCTTGTTTTTGCTGACTTGTGTTCTGTGGCCCTGTGAGCTCTGTCCTGTCACAGACACTAAGGAGCTGAGCAGAATTCCAGTTCCCACTCTGATTCACCGTCTGTGTACGTCAGCAGGCTGAAAAAAGCTGAGCAGTATTCCAGTCAGCTCCAATATTGAGGTAAGAGCATTGTACTAACAGACACTATACATTCTGTTTCTTTAAAGCTGAAGGTAAATTACTATTTTCTGTGGAAACCCCCCCTTTCTCATACTTTGCTTGAAATGAAGTCTTAGACTTGAAATTAGGTTTGTCATAAGAGTTGTTGATGAAAATTATGTTGTGACTTCATCTTCAAGCAAACTAAACAAAAGGCATCAAGGTTGAAAAGCATTGCTATGGTTACCTTATTTAAAGGCGGTTGTTAATAAAGAAGAAAAAAGTGAAGCTGAGAGAGGCAGTAATTGCAAAAGCACAGGAAAGGTTAGGCTGGTATTTTTCATCAAAACTTCATGCTATGTTCATTAAATATCTGTTTTAAGGTTGTCATCTTAACTCAAAGGATAGAACTCGGAGAAATCAAGCTTAACGAAGCTTAGGCTTTAAAAAAGGGCAGTATTCATGGTTTGAATCCTGGGCTTAGGGCTCTGGATGGAGTCCAGTGAAGCTGTAGAGTCAGAGGTTTTCTCCCTTCTTTAATGTTTCGAGAAGAGAGAGCTGAGTTTAAAATGGTTGCAGTATGCCTTTTAAAACCACATATGTTCTGATTTTGCTTCCCTGTTGTTTGCCATGGTGCGTTACGTATTCATGTGGGACTAGAGCCCTAGAAGCAGGAATTGGAGCTTGAGCTGCTAGTGTGATTTAAAACCCAAGCTTAAATATTTTAATGGAAGTCAGCTAACGTATAGCTTGCAATCCCAGGGCAGAACGTGGGCGTTTTGAAAATCATCAGTCTGCCCACGCGGTCTCCGAAATGGGGAGATGTCCATGCGCTGGTGCCGCGTTCCTGGTGACAGCAACCGGCTTTGCCTGCGCAAAGACCCCACTTCAAATCTGCGTCAAATGTTGTCTAATTACTTCCCTTCTGGGGTAATATTTTTGAGTTCAGAGGAATTAGACCAAAGCTGAGTGATGGCCTCCATTTGTGCGAAAAAGGGCTTGTTTACTTTGAAAATATGGGTTAACTGAATATCAGCTTTCATATTAGCCTACTTTAGCACTTAAAAGAGATGTTTTTCAATTAAAATGAAAAGATAGTACATAGCAAAGGTTACAGAAACATGTTCTTTAAAAATTAAGCTAAATTAGAAATGACATTTCCTCTTCTAATATTGATGTTGTAGCTGAGAGTTAAGCTATAAAAGGAGTCAATTAAATTCTCTGCAGCTTTGCTGCAAAATCCAAATTTAAACTACACAATAAAGCAATCATAGTAATGCTGGCGGTTTCAGACAACTTATTTCTAGAACTAAACTGGGGCAAAAGCATTAATCCAAACCCTCATCTGTCTGATTAATAAATTCCTATGATGTCAAGATTTCAAGATAAACACGTCACAGGTTCTCTCTAGTTGCCACGTTTCTGACACCAGAAAGACCCTGAAGGGCTGTTAGCAAACTCTAGTGCTTCTTGGTATTAAAAACGAGCACATCAAAGAGCTGCTCCCCTTTGCCACGAGGTTTATCTGGTGCATCACAAACGCTTCTGCTGGTGCTGCTGCCTTGTCTCTGTGAATAACCTACACCGCGGGGTATTTTGTGTATCACGCTGGGCAAAGAGAAATCAGGGAGCACTGTCTCTGCTTTTAGACTTTTCCAGGGATGAAAGATTGCTGAATACTGATTTTTTAAGTAGTTTATTTAAACATATTGACTTAACAGATGTAGACTGGATCCTAAGCTTTTGGATGTAGGTCCTGGAGTTTTTGCAAAGCGTGGCCCCAACCAGGCAGGGAGTGGAACACGGTAAGCTGTGGGTCTTCTCTTGCTCACATCCTATTGCTGAGGTTGGCTGCGAGAAACAGGAGCAGAGGAGGCTCTGGCCACCTTCTTGGGCTGTAGTTAAAACAAGTTCTCTGGCTTGAGAGCACAAATCCTGATGTTCAGTGGGATCTGAGCTCCCTATTTGTGTTAAAAGTCTGGAGAACTCCCCCATCTCCTGTGCTTTGCAGACACCTCGAGCAGTGGTATCGTAGTGTTGCTGTAGGTTGGATCGGCATAGCAGAGCGTAATTTTATTAGGCTTTCCATTTGCAGAAAGGTAGTGGAAGCTCTTCTAGCTGAGTGTGAGGATGTCCAGAGTTGGTTTGGGTTGTTCTGAGGCCTTGTGGTCGCGGGAGCCAAAAGAGCCTCAAAGAGAAAACTACACATAAGCAAAATGGTTTTTCTGGTTTCTCTCCAACAGTTGCTGTCAGACTTAATTCTAAGGCTCATCTGTAATCTTGACTCTTGGAGCTTGCTCAGTAACTGCATTTTATCGCTTAATATTTACCACTTGTGTATTTAATGAAGATATTTAAAGTACTGTAGTGAAGATTACCCTGCTTGGAAATGGTTAAGAACTACAGAGAACTATCTTGCCATGTATGAGCCTATATTAAATATCTCTTGGTACTCTGTGGCACTATTTTGTAAGCAGTCTGTGTGCCTCCTCCGCTCATCTCCGCAGTAGCCAAGACCCATCTCTTTGCCTCACACCGTTCAGACCTTGGAGGAAGAAGTGGCCCTTGTCCTAAAGAATTTAAAGTCTCTGAAAAATGCTGAGGAAAGAGAAGAATGGTGTTAATTTCAAGCTTCATTAGAAGCAAAAGGACAGATATTTGTATCTATCTTCTGTGCGATAGTTTGGACCATTTGATATTTTGTTTTAGTGTGGTGCTTAAATATTAGAATGAGGGGTGCTTGAGAGGTCAAAGAGGAAATGAGGAGTGAGTGCTTGTTCGATAGACATTGACAACAATCTCACAGTAAACTCTTAAGAAAAAAAAGATTGTATTGCAGTAGTGCCAACAGTACGTTTGAGGGATGCCCCTCCCTCCTCTGGCCACTTTCTGATCAGAATGGGTCAGTGCTGGCACTGCTGGTAAGTGGAGTGGCACCTTTCCTTGTTATTCCTGCCCCCACCTTAAGCACAAGTGTGAGTGGAACGGGATCTGGCAGGATCTGGCCTCTGACAGCACTGGGCTGGGGATCCCAACACCACGGATTTCATTTTCTTACAGGATGTTTGGTTTATACAGTGTTTGTCTCCAGCAGCTTGACTTCCGCTGCCTATGTGTTTAATGCAGTTCTGATTCTCGTGCTAGCCGTTTTCTAAATCACATCATGAGCTAAAGAGGACTATTTAAGAACAGAGTTAAGACGGTTTCTGCTGCTCTGTGCTGTTTTGAACACCAGCTGTGCCGTGAAGAATGGAACTGTCCCTGACAAGAGTGTATTAGTTTAAATACAAGCATTTAACATGTTTGTGCTGGTGACCTGACCTGTGATGTCAACCGAAGGGGCTCTGCCCTGGGGCCGCCCAAGCGCTGTTGTTAAGTGCTGCAGTTGTGCTGTGCCTGGGACAGCTGAACTGCTATTCCTAGCAGAGGATTTGGTTCCAGTGAAACTGGTATTTACCGAAGCTGAAAGTTAATCTGATCCTATTTGTAGCTGGCATTCATATAAATCATTTGGACAACTTTGTGCAAGGCCTGCTTTTTATTCCGGATTTATCCAGTGCCTACTTCAACATAATCCTGATCCCTACCTGCCGTCTCCTGATGTTCGTGCGTGACAGTGTTTAATCCTGGTGATGGCCCTGACACGTTTCATGTGTGTACGAGGCAGATCAGGCATTTAGCGCCGTTACCGTGAACATCTGTGCTGGCAGAGTGGTATCAAGCGGCAGTAAGAGGTGTTCACCTGGGGAAATGCAAGTACTTGGTGAACACGCATGGGGAGAACAGCAGACCAGCCAAGTAAAACGCATGCAGGGAAAAGAAACAGTAATTTATGCTGTACCAGAGGTGTATAATGCAAGTGTATACACACTTAATTAGTGTTTCCAAATAATATGTTTAGGTGATTTTTTTTTTTCTTGCATAGAATCTAAAATTCTAACGCAGGTATATAAATTCAGTCTTTCCTGATATAAAGGATGTTACAAATAAAAGCATATGTAACCATAAAATGTTTTGCAAAAGTGAGTGAATAGAATGATTTTTGGTTTGTGTCTAAAAACCAAAGGCACACAGAAATACACTTACGTTTCTGTCGTGCTGTGCGATACGAGCATGGACATCTCGGGCAGTTCTCAGCTGGAGCCTCGTGCCAGGAGCAATTGCTCCACAAAAGGCCGTTGTGATTTCGAGGACCAAGGCTGCTACGAGGCGCTGACAGATTTGTGGCCGTGCTGTCAGGGCGCTGCTGGATGCGGTTTTAGGTAAAATCACCTCCAGCAAGCTCATGTTTTCTCCCCGTTTTGCTGCCTGTGACTGTCCAGTTGGGCAGCTTCTCTGTGCGTCACCTTTGTCACTGTGTGCAGTGAGGCTCCTGCCTGGGCTCCCTGCTCCTGGGAGGTGTTGCTGCTGCTGTGTTGTCCAGAAAGAGCGACCCTAGGAGCGTTGGGCACCCCGATGCAGGAGCATCCCTGGAGCAGACGGAGCTGAGGGCAGCAGGGTGCCGGGCTGTGGTGTTTTCATGGGGTATAAGGGCAGCCAGAACCACACATCCAGATTTAGGAAAGTTCCACTCCCTCATTTTATTTCCAATCTCTTGTTTTCTCATGTGTGAAATTGGGATAGTGATGTGATGCTTACCTCACTCAGAAAATGCTTTCAGTTTTGTAGATGAAAATTCTTTTATAGGACCAATGTATTTTATTTTTTCTGGAAAATCATAACCATGAAATGTTACTTTTTTCTGTTGCTGCCTTCAGTCTCATGGGCTTTGCTCAACAAGAATTGCCCTTGCTTCTCCATATAAAACAAACAGCACTTCAAGTCACGTTGTCTTTTTGAGTTTTAGAGTTAAATCTTGCCATAACAACGTCATGGTAAAACATGTGATGTTTTGAAGATGTAAGAATGGCAAGCTTTACATTTACTTTTAGCTCTCAAATTTTGCAATATACAGACAACTAGAGATAGTAGCTGTATTTTCCGAGGAAGATGAGCTACTGAATTATTTTTAAGAAAATAATGTTAATAAAATCTGATTTCTTAAAAATATTTTTTGGAGAATGCTGTACACAGTGACTCTAATTTCCCAATGAAGAGGATTTATTTTCCTCTCTTCTTTTTTCCCTTTGGTTTTAACCTACCCGAGGATGTTCTGTGACAGAGACAGCCGTAACGGTACCAGTCATTATAGTCTATTCTCTTAATAATATGTGAATTAAAGCACCCCCCAGCAAGCCCTTAACGTGATGGATGGTATCAGCGATGTGCGGTCAGAGGGTCCCCAAACAGGCCTGGACACACAGAGCAGCGTGGTTTGGAAGGGCCGGTGTTGTCAGTGGGGCTGGTGTTGTCAATGAGCTGCTGATGATGGACGTGGATCCGCTGGGAGGCGCAGAGGCTGCAAACAGCAGCTCAAGCTCTGTCAGATGTCGGGGCTGCCTGGTACGGAGAGAAAACTGGTGAGAAAAGCATGTGGTGCGTGGGATGAACTGAAGAGAAGGTTCTGAGGATCTTCCAAGGAGGCTGAGGGCGCTCCTCACATTGCCAGGGATGAGGACTGGGAGACCAAAATACTTAGAATCCTCTTGACGAAGAAAAGCATAGGTTTCAACATTAAAAATACATGCTTTTTATCTTGCATGTGTTACAGAATCTCTTGTGATATGGTGTTTTTTTATTATACTTGAGCAGCTCCAAGCCGTCTTGGATTAGGCCTGTATCACAACAGGAATACACAGGAGGCTGTGTTTTGTCTTGCTATGACACCAGCTACTATTGTTTTTGATCTGCAGCCTCTGAAGAGGGATACTGCATCTTCTACGGAAGGTGTTATGAGTGCAGATTAGTTAGACAAGTGCTGGAGTGAATGCATAAGTAGTGATTTTGCATAATGAGGTACGTGAAATCCCAGTGGAGGTTGTTAAAACAGACAGACAGCCTGTGGTAAACAACAAGGAAGGTAGGCTTTGAAAACAGATGGCTTTGAAAACCTGGCAAATGACTGCTCCATACTTAAAAATCAGTTTTGTTAGTGGAAAATATCTTATTTAAAAAAAAAAAAAAAACAAACCTGAGAAAGCTTAGCCTGCATATTTTCATAAACCTGAATGTATTAATAGAGTTCTGTGGGTAACCGTGTATCATCTGTCTGTCCTGCCATACGCGTGTCTGAATGATGGAGCCGGTGGGCCGAGTACCCTGTAACGTGCTGCTGTGATTCATCAGGCTTCGTCGTGCAGCTCCTTCTGTCTGGCAGATGTGACAGTCTTCAGTATCACTTTGACACTCTCTAGGTCTGTACTTTTCATTGAGAAATTAATCTTGCAATCAGTGGGTTAATTAATCTTGAAAGGTAAGAGTCTAGGAGTGAAATGGGAATATCGAGAAGCTCATTGCCATCTGAGTTACTACCCAGCTAAGGTTAGCGCTGGCCAGAAGATGAGATTCTGTGCTGGAGCTTTAAAGTGTACCTGTCTTCCATGTCTTTTATGCCTTTGGCATAAGCAGTAGGACACACAAGGCTGGGACCAAGCTCTGCTTCCTTTAGTCTGTGCTGAGTTAAATGACTCGGGAAGGTGCTGGGGACCAGTGAGCCGAACAACCATCTCTGCTGTAACCTGCCAAGGGTTTGCACTCTATACTCTCCTGCAAAATAGCTGCAACATAAATTTGTACAGTATTAAGTCCAGATGCAATAGTTATTGCAGTATTTGCGGAGGCCCAGCTTGGGGGACTCGCTCTGAGTGCTGACACTGAAGCGCTCAGTTATAGCAACTGCTGAGACCTTCCCCCGTGGTCTGAATGGAGGATATGAGATGATACCATTGACCTGGTCATTTTTTTCCTTGAAGTTTGTTTGAATCCTTGACTTTGCCTGGATTTTGCCTTTTTGCTGCATCTGCAGACAGAGAGCACTGGGTGAGCAGCAGCTGCGAAGTCTGGCAGGACAGGAAACTGGTTTTGTTTTCTGCTTGGAAACAAACCTTTGCTACACGGGGCTTGATCAGAGCTCAGAGTTTCTGCCGTGTCCGTAATGAACTGGATATTTTCCCTCCCATTGGGTATTTGTACCCATCACTGAGGCTCTTCTCGAGCTCTGCTGGGCTACACGATGCTCACCATCATGTTTAAAAGCTCAGCGAGTCCTGCCCTTCGTAAAGTGCTGAGAGCAGCAGTCTCAGATAAATTTTTCAAAAGCACTTCAGTTAATGTGCTGGAAACATTCAAGTTTTGATTATTTTTGTACTTAGATAAGAATCTCACCCCAAGTGTCTCAAGTGCATTGTTTTCTGTGCCCCAACAACATTGTTATGCATGTCTGTTGTTATGGTATAAACGAGAAGGGCCAGCACTGTCCTTTCATTAAAGGTTAAGAAAAAGTCAGACATCCCTGTGCTGGAATATTCACCTGATTTTTTTTCATGTGATTTTTGAACTGCAGGGAACCAGGTTATTTTACGTGACACTCCACTAGCTCTGTGAGCATGAAAAGCAAGAGCATTTCTCAGCTGTGGGATTCCTGTTAGGAATGTTGGTTACACAGGAGGGCAGTAGCGCACCGCAGAGCTGCTCGGGATATTCGTCCTGGCTGGGATGATTTATGGGTGTGCAATATACAGCGGGATATTTAGTATTCGTTAGCTGGCTGTGTGTTTGACTGATATTGGCAAGAAGTATTAACTTACATCCACGTTTGTCTTGAATAGTAAGTGATGAGCTGAGAGAAGTTTGTATTTGCTGTCTTAAAATGAGCTGTGAATCTTTATCCTTCGAAGCTCCAACTTTGACACGTGGCCACTTTTGTCTATTTAAATATTGCAGGTGCTATTGGAAGCCAAAAGTGAGAAGACTTGAGAACAACATAAAACCATTTTTCTTGTCCCTTGGAATCAGTACTTGTATTCAATTGCCCTATCTCATCTGAGCTATTTTTTAAGCTGATTTGAATGTATTTTCTGTGATACAGTTAGTGGAAAAGTTGCTGTACATTTTTAAGGGATAATAGCGTGCTTAAGTGCTTTGCTGGATCCAGGCCAGAGCCAGCATCTTGCAGAATAGAGCCCACGACAACTCATTTAGTCCCCAAAATCTCAGTTTTCTTCACAAACTCCAGGAAGCACAGTCTCTGGTAGCCCGTGAGCACCGCGGCAGCCCAGCTTTCCAGATGGCAAAGCGCTTGGTTAAATGAGTCGCCCAAGGGAGCTGGGAGATGAGCGAGGCCGGGCAGATGCGGGAGGCGGACGCTGGGGAGGATTTTGTTGGCCGGGTTTATTACATGTTTGTTATATTGCTGCGGCTGCCTGGGTGGTGTGACTGGGATGTAATTGCTCGAGTCCGTCTGTTCTGTGAGGTGTTTTCTAAGTGTGTGTCTAGAACTCGGGGGGGTGAGACGAGGGGCTCTTGTTGCTCCTTAGTGGGGGACGTTTGAGTGATACCGACTGCCAGGGGTGACAGGTTACAGAGGGGTAGAGCTGATGTTGTTGTGCCCTCAGTCACCCTTGACTCTCAACGTATGAAAGGCAATAATGGAAAAAAGAATAAAAGCAAGAAAATGAACAAACAAAACCACTGAGTAACACCTTCTTTTATCCTTGCCTTTGTAATTTATGGTGGTATTAGTAACTCTAGTCAGGAACTCACCTGGAACAATTATCTGGGGACGTCCTAATAGTATTCTCTCATAACACAGGGAGTTACACGGGATATTATTTTAAGGTAATACATTCTATGTATTAATCATTGGTTGTTATTGACTTGGTGACACATTGCTGTTGGCAAAATGAACTGTGATATAATTAGGAGCAAATAATACCCAGGCATGCTGTGCTAATTATTTTTATGTGAACCCAATTCATTGCTAATATAAATAGCAATATTAATCACAGCACATATCAATATTTATGCAACATGCTTCCATTTAAGTGCAGCTGTAGACGGCAATGCTCACACATACACTGAAGAAGGAGGCGTATGTGGAGCTGGTCTTCTTAATCACACCGTTATTTGTTGCGTCCATTATATGACACAAGGCAAAACGTTTTGTGGTTATAGCAAAGAACTGCAGGCGTTACTCCAGGCATTCCATATAACATACTGAACTGCATGTAGAAGAAATCTGTATTTATACCTGTTCATTTTCTCTCCTCCCATTTCTAAGCACAGATGCTGTTGGCACCTCTTGGCCTGCAACTCCCATACTGGGTGGTGCTGGGCACAGCAGGTGTCTCGAGAGGACCCGGTGTAGGAACAACACACACGTTCTGCTCCATTTCCATGGAAAATTCCCTGCAGATTAAGCTAATTTGGGTGAGTCAGTGTCATCTTTCTGTCTTATCCTTAAAAGACGGCTGTAATGTAAGCAAGTGAGTGTGACAAATGGAAAACTCAACTGCCATAGCTGGTTTTTCATTCTGTAAAACAAATCCAGGAGAGTCTGTGTTTGGGTTGCCAGGGTCTGAGCACCTGGAATTGAGGCACTTCGCTTGTTGCAGTGGCTCCTGCTACTGAACACTTTTCCCAGCATCTGGCTTGGAGTGAGTGTCCCGGATTGTTTCTGGTTCAGCCCGAAGCCGATGGTGCCCGTGCTCTGGAAGCAGCGGTGCTGCAGATTGGCACGTGGTCCTGACCCCGGGCAGGATGCGCAGCGCAAGCTACAGAGGCGCACTCAATAAATTAGACGATGATGTATGGCATAGTACATCACATTCTTGAAGGCAAGGCATATATACTCACCAGATAATGTGGAGCATGTGAAGTATTGAATATATCAAAGAAAGATTAATCTTTGTCTGGGAGTAACCCTGCACATTTTCTGTCTAGCTGAGCCAATGCCATATAATTTAAAATGTGGGGTGAGAGTGTGTGTGTTTCTGTATTTGGCCATGGGAGGAATATGTGTGTGTGTGTTTCGCGTTAGAGGGTGTCAGGGTACGCTTTTACTTTTAATATTAAAATATTTCCCTCCATAATTTTGCAGAAGAAAATGTTCTCTTTGCATCTAAGGCCCTTTTCCTAAATGAGGAGCAGTCCCTTGCATCAAATGCTGCATAAACTTGGAAAGGCCGCCGTATTCTGTCCCAACAAGGCTCGCAGACACGTGAGTTTCATTCTTTCAAATGTAAGCAGAGGAAGCGGCAGCAGCGCGTGTCGTTAGTGCGGCCTCAGCATCAACCAAAACGTCAAAGAATAGGAACTGACAGAAAAACTGTTGGGGGGGGATTTGGCGAGTATCTGCTAAAAAATGATTCATTATTGTTCGTGTGGCTGGAAGGTTAGCAAAAGATTTCCAGTGTGTTTTGTTTATGTTTAAAGACTGATATTTTGTGTAGTTAAAATTGCTACAGTTCTTTTCACCTCGACAATTTGCATCTGCTCTATTAACATGAAAATTTAAAGCCTTGGTACAATGTATGAAATGATGATTAATTTACAGCATTTATCTTGGTTTACTAATCATTCTGGTTTTAGCTGATAATTTTGTTTGTAATCTCCACAGATAAATTGCTGTAAAATACCATAGTTACAAAGACATTTATGAGCAGTTGAAAGGATATGACACATTGTAATTTAGGAATTAATGCACACATTAAAAAAGCAAAATCAAGAGAAAGCTACTAATACATGTACGTTGTAGAGAAAACAAAGCAGGAAAAAAAAGCTGCAAACCAGAAGATAAGCACATGAGCATTGCAGCTGTGTCACTAAATGACAGTTTAAAGATATGGTAAATTCCATCCCACCATCTCTGAACAAAGAGTAACAAAGGGCAGAGAAATGTAACAAAATAATCTAGTGCTGAGCATGTACCAGCTGGGAAACAGTCACAGCCCGTTCCTGATGAACTGTCTTGCTATCTCTCCTAATGTGGCCAGCTAAAACATGGCCCCTGTTTAATAAAACTCAGAGGTATCACTTCCACTGTGGAAACAGTGGGGAGCTCCCGGAGAGGATTGGGACCTGGAGCAGCAGGTAACGCAGAAGTGTGAGGAAGACGCTCTTTGCAGTGCTGGTCGGTCATTATTAGACATTCATGTCTAGGACAAGACCTCTGCAGACTGCAATGGTGTCCAAACCGCACGCGATCTGCTGCTGCCGCAGATTTCTGAGCCCATCTGCACAGCAGAGGAAGCCGTGTGTGGCCGTGGGTTGATGCTGATGGGTCTGGGCTGGGGGCTACGCACAGGATACACAGAGGATACACATAGGGCTCCGTGCTGGCTGTTTGCGCGGGTTGGTGGTGGGGTGCGGCTGTAGGTTAAACTGGGCTGGGCAGGTCCACGTGAGCTGCTGCGTGGAGCATGGGACAGTGTCAGGCAGTTCCTCATCACCCCATTCGCCATGGGGAGCGTCACCACCTCACAGTGGTGCAGGAAGGAACACGTAACGGCTGCCATCTGTGAGCAGTATGTAATAGAAGCTTTTTCTTTTCTTCAGAACAACCAGAAGTTTAAGAAAGGGGATAGAGGTGGATGAAATAATCAAGATAATAACACTGACTTTTGGTACATTTAACATCCACTTAATGTTGTGGAGGTTTTGGTTTATTTGTTTAAACTTTGTCTCCTGCAATGATCGGTCATTCTGACCTGCATCGATGTGATTATCCTTTTTAGATCACTGTAATTGCATGAAGGAGAAATTCAGAGTTATGTTTTCCTTTTCTTGACTATTAATTGTGTCGCTGTATTTAGGTGCACAGGGAGAGATCTGTTTCCTTCATGGCAAAAGAGAGACATCAATTAAGTGAAATTAAGGAAGTTTTTTCTCTGTGCAGACAACCCTTTGTTATGTGTTTGTTCTTCATAGAAAACAGTCATTAATCTTATGCAATACATTGGGGAATTTTATGATTAAGAAATTAAGAGTTCAACCATGCTTTCTTTGAAGGATGTTTTTATAAGGCACAGAATATCCCATGGCACAAGTAACCCTTAACAATAAAGAAAAGAGTTGAAAGTGGTAGAGGCAGAGCAGCCGTAACTCTTTGGTTACTTCAGACTGTTCTGGGAAACTGCGATTCCTATCTACAAACGAATGGGAAGAGTGTGAAGGAGGTGTGATGAGGCAGAGCCTCTGTCTGAACAGGTTGCTGTGTTTAGTGAGATCCTGGCTTGCAAACAAACTCGTTTCCTTTCACAACACTGGTCATGGAAATGCAGGTGCCAGTATGGGCCAGTGCTGTCACCCTGCCTGCCTAAAAACAGCCATTCTCAATCATAATGAACATTAAAGAACTAGCAGAGATTTTTTAATTACCTCAGTCCCTCAGGCACAACTATATTGTGTACCTTAAATTCCCCAATTCTCTTATTTTCTTTTCTAGTACTACCTTGACAGTAGATATGCTGCCATTCACAAAGGACTTATAATTTAACTGATTTAACCCATGGATTTTAATGCAGGATGCTAAATACATTTAAATTTAATCCCTGATAGTTTTCTGCAAGCATGTTACCTATGGCCAGGTGATTTCTATGCCATTAACTCCTACATGTTGGTTATAGATGAACTGCAAGATAAATAACCCTCGTGTTTCCCCAGCTTTCCTTCAGCCCTGGGCAGGTTCCCTGCTGTCGGGGCGCAGAGAGGCTGGGTGAGATAATGTGGGTTTTAATTGCCCACGTAAAATCACAAATGAGCTTCCTCCTGCCTCTGGTCTCTGCAGACATGCATGTTCGGTCTCTCCACCTCAGGCGGATTTTCAGCGAGCGAGTGTCAGGATTACAGGGTTCCAATAGTGCGGGATCATCGGGGAGCGCACAGGATTGAATGGGAGAGGCAATGACATTATTTTTTGACACTGGGTGCTTTTTTTCTCCAACACAAAAAGCTTACCCGGAGCTTCTGGGCAGCTTTTCCATTTGTTTGTAATGTTCTCTCCATTGATGCTGTGGCCCAGTAATCAATAAAACTTGATTAAGGATAATAGTGAAAAGCAGCAGTCTGCAACCTCATTAAATGTAAAAATTCAGTGCAGAATGTGGTGACTAGAGTCACATAATCGTGACTCAAAGGACAAATGCGTGGCTGCAGAATAGAGGAAACTGGAGCTGATATTGCCAGTTTGGGTTTTGTTTCTCTTTCTTCTGTTTTTTCCCCCTCCCTGACTTAGTCCCCCAGGCAAGAAGCTGCCGCTGCCTTGAGCCCAACATGGAATTACAGCTGGACAAACAAGTGTCTTGTTACAGATTCATTTTCATCCCAGATCAAACCAGAAGAGTTGATTTAGAGTGACTGAGCAAACACAATAATTAAGGGAAAAAAAATGGTTTGGAGGCTGAATGAATGCTTTTCCTAACCTTAAGTGAGACATTTTACCTTTGTCTTGAGTAGTTCTAAATAGTGTATCCATGATTAAAAACAATTGACATTTTGGAGCGGAACACCTCTCTGGCTGATCTTTGCAAGCAGCAGTGTGATGGAACAGGGACATGAATGTGAAATGTTCTGTTTGAATTTGGATTCTTCCACTCCAAGAAGGTCTGAGTGCCAGCAGCTCTGTTTGAAGGTCTCTGGTGCATCTTGATATTTTTGGGACTGGTGAGACTTCTTCTCTTCAGGTATGAAGACACAATTGGAAAGTTCAGAGTTACTAACTGCAAATTTCTGAAAAGTGTATTAGTGACTTGAAAATAAAGAACAATTGCTCTAATGGAATTGTGGACTCCTTTGCTATGCCTTCTGGTTTCTGGATTGTTGGAGTATTCATAGTTATTTCTCCATCTTTCCTCTTCCACCACAAAGGCAGAATAATCACTTGTTCATTAGATGTCACAGCACTGGGAGCTGTGACTCTTAACAGTGAAGCAACATTGGAAATCTTGAAGATAGCAAAGTTTCCACTGGATTTGGTGCTTGTTGGGTACGAGGTACATGGGTACGAGGTGAGAAAGGAGCTGGTGTGCCCCAAACTGCTGCTGTTCTTTGTTTCGATAGCTCAGACTGTAGGTATGAGGGAGGTCTTAGGGCAGGATTTTCCTTGCTCATGTTCTCCAGCGCTGCCCCTTCTCACGGCTCTTCAGCGGGAGCTCCTGGAGCTCAACCATTGCACGGGCATTAGACTTGTCCATACTCTCCAAGGTGTTACTCAAATAGGTAGATTCTGGCTCTCACATCCATCATAGTGTTAAGGCAGTGTTCTAATTACCACATTTAGAAAGGAAGATGAAATGTTGAAGTAGAGGTACCTGATGGCTGATAATATATATGTTGGTCACTTATTGTGTCGATGCAAACCTGGCATCATACTTTAATTTGCCCAGTTAATTGAGGCTGTGTTTGAAATTGTTTTTCTTTTCCCCCAAATGGAAAGTTAAACACAATCCACTTTCTAGAAGCTGTTTTTAATTTTGTCCATCCAGCAACAGTAATGAAACCTACACCTCTATTTAAAGTTCCTTTGTGTAATTTATAGATCCTATTTTCTTTCCTCATAAATCCGCCCCCTGCTTCCTAGGGAGGTGGAGGGTGCGTCAGCCATTCTCCCAGGGGCTTTCCATACTGTGAGCTGGGCAGTGCTGGGTGCGCTCGGCCTCCAGCACCACACAGAACTGGTACCCCAGTATGAGCCAGCATGGGGCTGGTTTTCCTCCAGGCAGTGCCATTTTTGGTGTGTAATTCTTTCCAAAGCACTGAGTCATGGGAGGAAGGGCTGTGGATTTTCCCTTTGCGCAAGTCTCTGACACAAATGGTTCTTTGAAGTGTCTTTAGGATGCTGTAGGGCAACCATATTTCTCATTTAGAAATATCTTTTAAATGGCTAAAGATGTTAGATGTGTGTGTTTGTATTCATAGCAGAATGTAAGCACAAAGATGCAACTGCTAGAACACACAAAGTCAGCTTGGTCAAGCTACGCCAGTGTTGCAATTGCTCTTCAGTCCTGTGGTTGGGGACCTTTTAGATTAAATTCATTAGTTCATGGTAGTTTTGAGATATAACATAAGCCTCCGAAGGGATCTTAAGCTTCTCTTTTTTATTAAAAAGAAATCTTCCCTTGGCATTTCTCTAGGCATTTCTCCAGTCACAAATAAAAGGGACACTGCTGAAGGATATTCTGCTGCACACTTAAATGCCAGCAATCCAATTAAAGGAATGTTTAACCTTTTGTAAATAAAGCTATGGCTTGCACTGCCTTTTGGCTAAAGGAAAAAAATTAACTAATTTATTATTAAGCTTCTTACTCAGGACTGATGTATGTATTCGCAATATAGTTTCCAGGATCATAAGGCCAGAATGCTATTAAAATGATTCTGTTCCAGAAGGTCAACTGGCTGCAGATTCAGACACTGACACAAGACAGCTCTGCTAAGTGATGTCCTCTCAACAGCCCCGGCTGAGCATTTCACAGTCTCTAGTCACCAAAGTCCTGACCCAGCTGTCAGATGCTTCACAACTTTTTATAGTTCTTGTTTTTTGGGGGGCTTTTTGTTTGTTTGTTTGTTTTCTTAATATGGTCTTTGTTAAAATGAGGCTCATCTTCCAACTGCAAACAGTACACGTGGATTTAGATAGGAATGTGTTCAAACTGATGTACGTGGTTCTAAGCCTTGGTGAAAAGGCATTTTCAAAGCTAAACAATTAATTCTAAATCTGGATGTCACTTTTGTATCGTGTCTAGACAATTTAAACAGTGTCGAAGGCTATGGTATAATTTATTGCTTCTTCTGCTTTTACTCAGAATCTTGATCTGTTGGGATGTTCTGCCCAGGAAGATTTGGCAGAGACATCAGACCAAGTCTTGCTCAGCCAGGCCTGGTAGCAAACCGGGTAAAGGCTTGTGATGGGCATGGAGAGGAGGGGGGGAAAGAAGTTTTCATGCTTTTCAGCATCCTGAAGCTCTGCAGGGATCTCTGTGATGGTCGGAGAACCCATGTAACAGTTTTGGTGGTTACGTTGCACTAAGACAAGTACCCAGTAGAGGCTGCATCTTTCACCAGACTGGCTGATACGCAAAGCCGGGTAAGCCTGCTTGGGTTCGGAAACAGAGCAGCACGCTTCACAAATAACTACAACTGGAGAGCAATAGTGCACGTTTCACGTCTGCTACTTGTGTTTCAGGTCTGAAAGAGCTTATGTGCATCAAAGCTTGTGTAAGTTTTCCAACGGTAAGAATTGGTTTAGCCTAGGATATGGCCTTTGTATCTGAATCCTGGCTTAACTCTTCTGGAGATATTTCTTGCTGTCTTGTCACGGCCTCCCTGCGAGACGCTACACTGGAGGCTCTGATGAGCTGTGGTGCAGCAGAGGCGTTTCAGAGGGACCAGGCGCCTCTGGCCACGGGACAGCAACGTTGCTCTTGCTGCAACAGGCGGGAGCTCAGAGCCTAAGGTTGAGCTCAGCACTTCGGGAGAAACAACCCGCGCTGAGTGCCCTGGGCAGCAGCCGGCCCTGCAGCGGGGCACATTACCTTACATCACAATTACCATTTCTCTGAGTGCTTTTACTTTTGTCTGCACATTTCAGTTGGTCCAAACGCTTTGCAAGCGAAGGCTGAAAAATATTATTCAATATTATATGGAAAGGGAAGTGCTTTCCTCAGTTAATGTAGGTGCAGTTCCTGTGTGGGAAAAGGTTAAATGGTAACGAGAAAGATCGGGCAGGAGTCCAGCACTTTATAGCCTCGCAGGGAGAGTGCCCCAGTTCTGTATTAACAGTTTTTCTAAATTCCTTGTTCTTGAAGCCACAATATGGGTAATAATAACAGCACAAAGAAGGGTGGCAGAAAACTGGGAAGAGACGTTTGCTTCTTTATGTGATCTTTGCTTCTGGACCGGGTTTGCTTTTGTTTTCTTGCAAATAATCATCAGCAATAGACGTGAAGAAATGAAGATTGCTGTGAAATCCTGTGACCATCGGAAGGCAGTGGCTTTGCTTTTGTTTTGTAAAATTTTTCCAAATGGGGCTTGAATTTGCCAAAACACAAGTCAAACTTAGGGCTGAGTTTGTGAGTTGCAATTTGTGTTACCGCACAGCAGCTCAGGAGGCATCTGTCTGGCTTCTTGCACTATTTGTTTTTAGTGGGATTTTTTGTTTTTCTGCAGTGCACAAATAATGATCTTTTTAATTAGGTGTTTGTTTTTAGCAAACTAACACCTACACTCTCCTGTCCCCGTTTTCTTGGAAGAACAACAGTGCGGGGGGATTCAGGAAGAACATCTCAGCGTTGATTCTTTTCCAAAGAAACTGCTTTTTGGGATTCGAGTGCCAGAAGCCCCACAGGACTGTTTGGATGGTGGAAGACGTTGCCATCAAGCTGCAAAGCCATTTCTGAGTGCAGGCCCAGTAAATCACAGAATCGACTGGATTGGAAAAGACCTCAGAGATCATCAAGTCCAACCCTTGGTCCAACTCCAGTCCATTGACTAGATCATGGCACTAAGTGCCATGTCCAGTCTCAGTTTAAAAACCTCCAGGGCCAGTGAGTCCAGCACCTCCCTGGGCAGCCATTCCAGTGCCTGACCACTCTCTCTGCACAGAATTGCTTTCTAATCTCCAGCCTCAATTTCCCCTGGCAGAGTTGAAGCCCATGGCCCCTTGTCCTATTGCTGATGCCTGGGAGAAGAGACCAATCCCCACCTGGCTAGAACTGCCCTTCAGGTAGTTCTAGAGAGTGCTGAGCTCAGCTCTGAGCCTCCTCTTCTCCAGACTAAACAAGCCCAGCTCCCTCAGCCTCTCCCCATAGGGCTTGTGTTCTAGTCCCTTCCCCAGTCTTGTTGCTCTTCTCTGGACCCTCCAGCACTTCAATCTCTTTCCTGAACTGAGGGGCCCAGAACTGACCACAATACTCCAGGTGTGGCCTCCCCAGTGCAGAGCACAGGGGAAGGGTCACTGCCCTTGTCCTGCTGACCACGCTCGTTTGGATACAGGACAGGATCCCATTGGCCTTCTTGGCCACCTGGGCACACTGTTGGCTCATGTTGAGCTTCCTGTCAATGAGTCCCCCCAGGTCCTTTTCTGCCTGACTGCTCTGCAGCCACTCTGTGCCCAGCCTGGAGCGCTGCAGGGGGTTGTTGTGGCCAAAGCGCAGCACCCGGCACTTGGCCTTGTTGAGCTTCATCCCACTGGCATCGGCCCATTTTTCCAGTCTATCCAGATCCCTCTGCAGAGCCTCCTGCCTTCCAGCACTGCTCTTGAGATCCCCGGTGCTGCTGGAGCTGTTGTGGTGCTCACCCAGGACGGGTCCTGAACGCCTGTGATGGGTGGGAACACAGAGCCCTTGTCTCCATCTCTTGGTGTGGGTTGCCAGCTGGCTTGTTCTTTTCTATTTGTATTGCTCTTGCTTGCAACTTGGTGTGATGCTTTTTGGGCTTGGGTTTTGGGTTGGTCTTTTTTATTTTTATGTTGCTTGCAAGGCAGATATGTTTTCTTTTCCTTGTAAGCGATGGAAAAACTTAAAGCTTCAAAAAAATTTAAAGCAATGCAGCTTTTTGAAACCGCGTAATTGAAGAGCTCTGAAATAATTGGCTTATTATAGTGCACCCGTAAAAATGAATTTGCATCTCATTTATGAACTATTAGATTCCCTATTACATGAGACTGATTGTTCTTAATGTGACTCGCATGTAATTTAGCATTCTTTACTCAAACACTTGTAGCTAAGCGCTGGGGGAGGGAAGTTCATTCCAAAATGGTGGTGCTAGAACTCAGATTCTGGAGCACTGGGGACGGGATCCTGCACGTTGTGCTCTCAATGTGCTGTTTGTCTCTATATTCCCATCCCAGTTCCATGCTGTGGTGAAGAATTACTGACGTTTCAGAATATTTTATTTTCTGTAGCTAGCAAATAGCAAAAAATGACATTTCTAAGAAGAGATACAAAGAACGCCACGGTCTTTGCAAGAGGCTGGTGTTAGACCCTCTTTGGACACAGCCAGGTAAGAAAATATTGATGCCAACTGTTCAGCAGGAGCAAGTGTAGCCCTGGGGTCACAGGTTTGAATATCAGTAGTTCCAAAAATATGTGGATACTCTTGTATGTGTTTTCGGCAGAAAGCATGTAGAGAACTGAGTCTTTAATCAACCCTTTTGTTCGACCGATAGAATGTGTGGTCTAATCCAGTGCATGATCCTAGTGGGTTTTTGGGGTGGCTCGTAAGCAGCACATGGGCTGGTGTAAGGGGAAGGAGTTCTGCATTGAAACGTTGTAAAAGGACAGACAAAATGAAATATGTACAATTCTATTAACTTCAGAGCAGTAATTAGCAACATTGACAGCAGTTACATCAGAACAGTGCTGAAGTCCTTGGTATTTCATTTGCCTTTCTTCTTGATTGTAAATCCTCTCCCAATTTCCATTCAGCAGTCCAGTAAATACAGCCAGAAATGTGTGATACACCAACAGCCAGGGAAGGAGAAATCATCGCTCCAGTCCTCTAATCCCTCTCTCATACTGATTTACAACAGATTAAATTTGGGTTCAGATATGTGGACGTACTGCGCCTTTAAGAGCTACCATTTTATGTAGGGAAATTATTCACTTTATACATTAGAGCAGATCAGAAATGTGTCCGTACGATCCTGGGCGGTTCTGGGCTGTCATGTGCCCCAAGGGGAGCGATCGCTCCCAGCCTGTGCTCAACCTGACGCTGCGGCTGATACAGCACCGGGGCTCTGCCCCTCGGGGGTCAGGAGAGAGCGCCTTGCAGCTCACACCTTAACGGATATGACAGGCTCTGTTCTTGTTTTGTTTAGAGGTGGTTTTTACACTTCAGAACCTGTGAAAGGTTGTAATGAGGATTCAGAGTTCAGGGGTTAAGCAGAATTGATCTGTTGGCTTTTCCAAGGCGGGTGCTCTGCTGGCCTGGCCTTTGCAGGATAAATGTCGCATTCAGAGCAATGCAGGGTGCTGCTGGGACTCGCTCTGCTGCGGGATCGCTGGTGCAGGGCTGCGAAGAACAGGCTTCTGTTTGCTTTGGAGGGAAGGTGGAAACACACATTTTTCAAAGCAGCTGGTTGTTTTGTAAATGTCTGGTTTTAATTCCCAAGCAAACATGTTTTCAGTCTGTTTCCATCTCAGAAGGTGGATTCTAGGCACAGTTTAAAAGATTACTTTCAGCTTTCACTAGCTGGCAATCAAAAGCACCCGTCATCCTGCATCAAACATTTTAATTCTCTGCTTCGGCTTAAACTTGTAGTTGTGAGTAAAGAAAAAGTCTGGATGGAGTCGAGGCTGTAAAATCTGTTCCCTCTCTCCCCCCCTTGTTTTTTTAATATGTGTATTTTATGAGGAAAGCTTCATTTTTCCCCCCGGAGTTAAAAGGTTTCATTGCTGGAGTTTCTTTTTGGAGAAAACCCATTACAAATGTGCCTCAGTGTCCTGAGTGCCTGGGGGTTCCGGCTCTGCCGTGTACACAGGGCATCGCGGGGCGCCGGCTGCCTCGCCGCGCCCGCCAAAACGGAGCGAGGACAGAGGTGGGAAGGGGTTTGTCCTCCTGCAAACTGCGCGGCTTCGGTGTGGTGCGGAGAATGAGCGCTGAGCCCAGAACGGACCCTCCTGCCAGCGCACGGGGCTCTCGTCTCCTGGAAGCGGCATTGCTGCTTGTTGGCAAACACCGCTGTTTGTTTTCTAAAGCGTGTGTTTAAAGGACATGCCGTGATTACTAATAATCTAAATTAAAAGGGCAAAAAGCTGGAGAGAGACAGTAGAGGGAGATTGTTACACCTGTTATCCTGTTCATTACTCACCGCTGTTTGTGTTTTTACACTGCTACAGATCACCACACTGACATAATGCTAATTATCTGTGCAGGAGGTCATTTTTGCATGCTAAAGGAAAACACTGGTATGTCTTGCTAATTTGATTTTAATATCTTTGCCATGCTATTGTTTGGCCTAGAAATTAGATTGCTTTTTACTAATATAATTGGCTAATTAAAACATCTTCTATAGGAGATGGGGAAGATACCCGCAGTCCTTATGTGACTTGGGACGTAATAAAGTAAACATGAGTCAGTTCCTAATCCAACAAGAGCTCGTTTAGAGCATGAAGGAGTATCTTCAATACAGTTTTCTTAATAAAGTTTTGAGATAATTTAGGGTCCAGTCCTCCACATTCAAAATGGAGATAGAAACACTGGAACTTAGAAGACTCAGCCCTGTACGACTTCTGTCGTGATACCCAACAGGTAGTTAACTAGTATCAGTTCCATGTTTTTGCAGTATTCTATATATTATCTCTATAAGTTCCTTATATGGGGTTAGTTGTGAAGATGTAAAGCAACAGATAAGAGTAAAGTTGCACCAACGCATACTCCCACTGCCCCAGCAAACAGAACATAGCTGGGTGTGCAACCTGTCTGTAAGATCTCGACATGTCCTTCCTTCCCCGCTACCACGTGGCGCCTGCTCTGAGCCCCTGGGTTGCACCGCAATGCGCCGTCCTTCAGACAGCACCAGTCCCATCCTCAACAATCTGTCTTTCTGGAAAGCGTTTGAGAGACTCACACTCATCATATTTAATTTGTATGTGCAAATGATTCTAACTAAATGTAGGCTTCCCTTAGTATCTTCAATTAAAAGCTCTGGATGTACTCTGAAGTTACAAATTCCTTCACTAAGCCAACAGGGAATGATAATGAATTATTGCTAATATAGCCATAAAGCTTTTATTTGCATAAGTAATATGAAGCTAATGTGTGGATAAAATTAAACTTTAAAATGAAATATTATTAAAACAAAACTGTTAATGAATTTGAACACCTTACTGAGCAGGTATGTGTGGCAGCTGGCTAGAACAGATAACTCTTAATAGGAGTCTAGTTGAATCAAAATCAATATTGAACATTACATAACACATTGAAGACAGTTTAGCAAGTTATATGTGCTCATCTTCTCAATTCCAATGAGCTTCATCATCGTTAGCGTTCACAACCGTAACTAAAAGAAAAGGTGTCACAAGGCAGGAGGGAGAACCAAATTTGTGAATTTAAGTATTTCATTTGCTGTTTTTTAGTGTTATAATTAGATTGGCTTGAGAGAAGACACTCTGAATTCTCACTAGTATGGAAGGAAAACTGAAGATTGAAGGTCACGTTATAAATTGATGATGGATATATATGCTCCTTATACCAGCAGAATTATCGTCATTATTATATTAAGGTGGTTATTACCAAGGCTGGACTGTTTTCTTCATGAAATGTTTCACTAATCATTTTCCACTCTTTTCCATATTGCAGAGGTCTTTCCTCAAGCCCTTGCGGATACTTTGGGCTGTAAGAGTTCAGGGGAGTGATTCCAGATTAAATTCATCTTAAGGCCAGAATAGTATTAGATGAAGGAATTTACTCTGAAATAGTAAATTCTGCCTCTGTAAGTAAGCCACTATCATACATGAAACAGAACCTAAGCAACATCTGTCTCTGGTGTACAGCATTGACCACTTTTTATGGTGACTTGCTGCCAAAAGCTGCAGAGTAATTGCTGCGATTGCCTCGCTCCTAGTTCTTCAGTGTGTATGTCGGACTCACCTCCATTTCACCCATGTCCAAGCCGTGCTGCTGCCTTTTACACACGTTACTCATTTACACAGGCTTAGCTTTACTCCTGGTTTATATCCAGCTTCATCAGTGCAGAAAGGTTCGGTTACAATTATGTTGTTGGGCTTCTGTGCTGCCCTTCTTATAAAGCAATGTACACAAAACCATATAAATCAGACCTGGTATGTTTTATCAAGGTATCCTAAGAGTACTCACGTTGGGGCTGGACATGGACCATCCTGTGAGTGCTGACCAAGACCATGGTGGGACAAGATGGGCTCAGGGAGTGTTTGGACTAGCAGAGAAAGCAGCATTTCTGGGGCTAGAGGTTCCATTATCGTGACTGAGAAATGAGTTCATTTTCTCTTTCGCGCAGGAGGATTCTGTTCTTCACCTTTTTGCAGAGGCCAAAACACCGACACCTGAAAAGATGGAAGTTGTCAGCTCTCAGCTGGTGTTTCATCCCAAGTGGAAAGGCCCGTGTTGACTTTATCTAAGAATTTGTGTTCTTTCAGAGTAGACATTTCAGAAATAACCTAGGGACGCTGTTGAATTTCTGTGGGGCTTGCGTACCTGACCTACATACACAGCTTTGAAAATCCCGGTTCTTAAGGGAAAAGACTGAATTCAGTGTTGCTTTATGATGCAAAAAGCACATCAGGTTTTCTTTTTATATATATATATATATATATATATATATATATATATATAAATTTTATTCTATTTTATTTTTCTTCCCCTCTCTCTTTTATAAGAATAATTTTAGTAAAAGAAGTTAGGAGAT
This sequence comes from Nesoenas mayeri, assembly GCF_963082525.1. Taxonomy (NCBI): domain Eukaryota; kingdom Metazoa; phylum Chordata; class Aves; order Columbiformes; family Columbidae; genus Nesoenas; species Nesoenas mayeri. The sequence goes on along the minus strand of NC_137569.1, from coordinate 8,909,653 downwards.
ATTTCTCCCAGTGTTTCATTTCTGTTACTTCTGCTGTTTCTTATATAGGATGAAATTAATTCCCTTTCTGTACTAAGAACTGACTGGGAAGCTAAAACCAAGCTGGATCTGGACAGAATGGTAAATCAAAGTGGCTACTTTGTCATTTATAGCTGGATTCTTTCATGTGTGGTAGCCTTATTGGTGTGGGATACTGGTGTGTTTTATGTTCAGAAGACTGATACTTGCAATACCAAGTGTCTTACATGTCTTGCCTGGTTTAAGCTCTTGATACAATCTGGCCACGAAGGTTGTAAATTACCAGCTTGCTTGTGTCAAAACTAAGTAAACAACTCGTTCAGTACCCTGTGAATAAACTGGGATCAATGGGAATAAGCCCTAAGTTTGTTGGCCAGGAGGTGTTTCTAACGCCTTCACTGAAACCCAACCATGCTTCCTTACCCCGGGGAGAATTCGATCTCCAGAGCATGTGAGTCCCGGACAGATGAAGAGGAAGATGCAGGCCGTGCTCTTTAGATCTCTGGTTCCGCAACAGCTGAGTGGATTTAAGTTGTGCTTTTGATAAACAGATAAGCACAAATTGTGTCTCTGCTGATAATGTGAATGTCAAATATCGGCCTTGTGCAATTGGAACTGCTGACTTATTAAGCCTCAGAAATTTGGCTTGATAATCGAAATAGCAACTCGGTGAACCTTAATTACAGTTGCAGCGCTGCCCCTGGCCTACCTTCTTGGACACAGAAATAATTCAGTATTGGAGGGTGTGGCAGAATGCAAACCCCCCTCTCTCCCCCTCCCTCCTTCGATATGGAAGGAGTAGACACATCTCCCTCTCTCTGCTGCTTGAGACCAACAGCTTCTTTTGTTTGGCCCCAGAGCCCCTGGCCAGGGTCCTTAAGAGAGAGGAGAAGGGAGCGCAGAGGCGCCAGGGAGTCACTGGGCACCCACGACCACTGTGGGGGATGTTTGGAAGCTTCAGGGGCACCCACAGCCAGTGTGGGGGTGCAGAGAAGCTTCTGGAATGCCCAGTCAGATCTGATCAGGCTGTAAACCAGGATTCTCATTGAGGCTCTGCCCCTTGCGCGCGACCTCTTGGAGTTACGAGCTGAGCCACTGCCACCAGGAGCAACTGCCCCACCGGCCCCCGGGACGGAGACTGTGTACACTTTCCATACTCACTACAAGTACGTGTGTCCCTTTGAAATAACCCTACACCGTGTTCAGGCAGGTGTGGACTCTTCCCGGACTCAGGGCCGGCTCCGGCATTGTTTTGGTGAAGCCACGTGCACGCACACTGTGGAACTCCTGTTGTATTAGTTGCAGCCCCTTCATAATTTTCCTCAATGGATATCCGAACCTGTATTCAAGCCACTTTAGGAGTGCTAAAACCCTGTTTCTCACTGGTTTAATACAAGTTGCTTTGGACTCTGTTGTCCCTTAAACAAACCTCAGGTGCCTCCGTGACAGAGGGTTAGCACAGCAGAAACAATTTGTCATGGATGATATTAGTTGTGACTGTGGATTTTCTTCCCGCTGGCCACCTGCGTTAGCCAACCTGAGAACAGTCATTGAACTCAGTGGGGGCTGCGTCAGCACTTCGAGAGTAAAACAAACTGCGATTAACCTCTTTTGTACCATGGTTTCCAGAGTCAGGTTCAGTATCTTGCTGGAAACGCCTGTTTCATGCTTTGTTATTCAGGAAGCTTGGGAAGATTAGAGAAAGTGGTGTGAAAAAGTTAAATGACAAATGAATGTTCAGATGTGAGTTTACTCAGTTCTGCTTTCATTCTCTACTGCACCTCAGTTTCAGAAGAATTTGAATACCGAAGTGTATGTGTCATCGTTTTGAAATGCTCAAAGATGAGGCCAATGTTTCATCAATTCATGTTTGTCCCAAATGGCCTATATATCCAAGAGTGTGCTTGAAACTCTGGATTATAGGCATAAAAAGATGAACAGAATTGTAATGCTTTGCTGTAAAAGAGAACTAAGATTTGGGGAGTAGGATGAAAGCCAGCTATAGCCTAAGCGTTTTTCTTCTGTGTCGTTCTTCAAAGGAGTACAGTGGCAAAATCAAAAGAGATGGCAAGGATATGTTTTATAGTACTATACAAAAGCAAACAGATGGTTTACTTTTTCTCCTCTTTTAAATATGTAGCTGCTACATTCTCATTATATCTTTTGGAATGGCTTCAGCTATCAATTTAGTTTGCAAAACCGAGTTGATTGAATAATAGGTATATCACAATTTCAAATCAATTAGAAATATTGCTCACCAGAGAAGCCGATGGTTTACTTGAACGTCAATAATAAAACTGTATAAGCCATAAATTACTTTGGACTATTTAACATCATTGCATTTCTCTGTAACAGGGCCGGTTCTGATATCAGTTGGCAGGAGCTGCTGGTGATGGGCAGGCTCATTTATGACCAGATGCAGAGCAGCTCTCAGGGTCTTTCTGAGGGAGTTTCTTTGTCTCTCGGTGTTTGTGTGAGTGATTCCCTCTCGTCAGCTGCTTCTAAACTTGATCCTTCTCCCCCCTCGCTGTCCTGATCGGCACTTGCTGCTGGAAGGACAGACAGACGGTCCTCGCTTTAGCCTTCAGTGAGCTGCCTTCAGCGAATGCTCCTTACCTCTTTATTTTCCCTCTTTTCTGTGGTACTTGTAACTTAGTGTGCTATTTTCTCTTCTGTGTTCACAAAGTATGACATATGAATAGATACCTACTTTCTTTTATTTGTCCAACTGTAACTAACCGTTCTGCCCAGAACAACTTCTTGTAACCTGCTTTGTCTCTCATAATTATGTATTTCATACAAGTTCTCCTGAGGGAATAAAACTATCCCTGGGAATCAAATTTATTAGAGAAGGGGATTGAATAAGGTGATACATGTGGGTTTTAAAAACCCAAGTGAAATACACGGTTATCAGTACTCTTCCTAGAACACTGTTGATTTTTATCACTTAATCTGTGACTATTTCGAGACATGATTGCTTCCTTAATGCTTCCTACATCACCCTGTTGGATCCCTCTGACACAAAAGCACTTGCTTAAACCTGTTTCAGTTTGAAGCACCACTCTGTAGGTAACTCTCACGGAAACTGGTTGACCTCAGATTGTCTACACAAGGTGTTGCCATTTCCACCGGGCCATGAGCGCGCTTTGGGAATGTGCTCGGTCTTCCTGATTAATCATCATTTTCAACGTGGTACATCAATAACAGAGACACACGCAAGAAAGGACTTGAAGCACAAGAGTACATGCAGTTCTTACACTGTATGGCAGGACGTGTTTCACGGACACTGAAAACCTCTAATTTGCAGAGTGCCTGGGGAGGGCTGAGCTGTAGGAACCGGCTGTGTAGTAGCAGTGAGGCTGTGGTCAGTTCACATGCTGTTGCAGGAGAGAATCTACAACTGGATTAGTAAGTATGGTCTTTTTCCCCTCCATTGCAATCTAAGGTAGACTGAGGTGTATGAATCGGGCCTTGCTTTGCATATGGGACAGTGTATGGAGGACACCCCCCAGCTGCCAAGACCTCATTGCTGGGACAGGACGGGCAGTTCAATGGACTCCAGAACAATTTCAAGGTTTTCTGCAGCGTGTTTGCAGTTTTATTTCGGTGGCTCAGCTTGTGGGAGTGCAGAATTTGCTGTAGAGGCAAAGGGGATGTTTTTCCAACCCCTCTAAGGTGCCATCTCCCCTCACCTCTCTAACAGTGCTGAAAAACATGGTTTAATTCATTATAGGCCCAGATCTTCTGTGAAGGGGCTACATGCTGTTTCGAGATTGTGAGACTTGAAACAGGTCTTGCACATGGGTGACTCCTGTGTTTGCCTGTAATGTGGGCTAGGGGGGTTAGAATTGCCCTGAATTCTGCTTTGTCCTGCGGTCACAGCCGCACGCATGTGGATAAGCAAGTTGACAGGTAGATACTTTTGTAGTTCAATGTGTGTCTTCTGCCAAAATGCACCCAGAGCTTCCTGCAGAAACATCTGTACTTACAGCAAATCCAAGGGGCTGTACCGAGGTTTGAGCCCTTCAGGACAGACCGAAAGCAGGAGGACTGAGCTACATCTTGTGTTTCCTACCTGTTGGTTTGTTCAGGGCTGGAATAATACGATAATCCACGGTGGACACTGTCTGAGTAGCCAAAATGAACCTTTGGCCCTGGACCAAAATGGAGAAGAGTTGAGGGTAGTGTTTGGTTCAGGTGCATCGATAGCTTTGGGCTGAGTTTTGCTAAGTTGGGTGGGTTTTTATTGTTGTTTTCTTTTGTTCAGCTTTTATCTGGTTCTGTTGGCATTGATCTCTGGAATACAGTAAAAATATTTATTCAGCATAGGCAGGGTGACAGATTTCTCTTGTATGAAGAAGTATTTGATGAGCTGTTAGTTTTGAGTGCCTTTCCTATTCATTGAACTAATTAGCTCTACAAATCTTGCTGTCAACCAGTCATGTAGCCACTTATTTATTTCCCATATGCAGAATTTTTACTTTGCTGCATGCATATACGCTGAGCTATAAAACCAAATGCACCAAAAATTGTCTCTTACTTGGATATAAATGGAAACAAAATAAGCTTGGAATTATTATTACATGTGCCATTAATTTTTATTTGAACTGTCTTATAAAAATGCCAAGCTTTTTTCATTGTTTTTCACTGTTGCACTCGTAAGTGGAGAAAAGTTTGTGATTGTGTTTAACACTGTTCTGCTGTCTTCAGTGGGAGAGTATGAAGATGACTATGGCTGAGCCAGGGGAGAATGGAGATTTCAGTGCTGCCCACACGGGTACCTGGAATCTGCCGTAACTGATTGCTACATCTCTTTAAAGTTATTGCTTGGGTTTAACCTCCTCTTGTGCCTTCTCTCCTTCTGCAAGCTTTGCATTTTTGGCAGCTTTTTTAATGTCATAGTGAGTGGAGTTAAGTATTTAATGCAATCAAAGCATTTCAAGCTCATGAAAATACAGCCTGCAAGACTGGCCTGTGTTGTGTTTGGTCACAGCAAATCTGGTTGTTCCTGGCAGGGAAGGGGTGTTCTCCTGAAAGATATCTAGAAAATGTACTTTGTGGGAAATCAAACTATGAGTTATGTGATTCACGGCACAAATGCTCTTGTGATTTGATTGCTGTGGCGTTTCTGATTTGGGCCAGCAGTGTGTGAGCTCTGCAGCCTCAGCAGCATTCGCCAGTAGCCAGCGCTGCTCTTGCAGAGCTGTGAAGTGGCGCCCAGAAAGTACGTGATCACCCCGTGAAATGCGGCCAGATGTTTTATAGCTGCACAGCTGCCCACGGAAGTTGCCAGTAACCGCTGCAAGTTGTGCAATGCCACGGCCAACTGCAGGTGCGCTGCCTGCTGGGGAGGGATTTTCCATTTTGTAACTTGATGTCTTCAGAGTCAGCACAGCCAAGACTCCTCTTGGCCGTGCGCAGCTTCCTCTGCTCCTGAGCCTGGAGTCTGGGGACACTTCAGCCACGTGCGGCGTTGTGCCATCAGTGGTCTGGGTTGTACCGGGCCACATAACATTCATTTCTTTCCTCACGTTAGTCAGTTTTACTTTATTTTTTCTTTAGCATTGGTGTCATCCCATGTTCCCCCTGTTGTGCGCATCCTCCCTCTTTCCCTGATCCCCAGTATGAAAATCTTAAGTACACCTCATTTTGGATACAGATGTAATGGAGTTGTGTAGGATCTACTACAAGGATAAATTAAACTGTGTTTTTTATTTCCCAAGTTCAATGGAGCGTAGACAAACAGAGCGTATGCAGCCCAGAGGCAATGAGTGGTGAAAGTGTAGTGGTAAAATGGAAAATAGCTAAATAGAACTGCACTAATTACCTTCAGAGTCCTCTTACTTGAGCATTAGAAATGTGTGTCCAGTTTTCATGTGTGCACTTCAAAAAGGCTGTTGGCAAAGTGGAAAGGATTTGGGAAGGGGTTACAGGAAAAGATATGAAAATCGTGCCACCTAAAGAGAGATTTAGACGCTTAATCTTTTTATCTTATTTGAAAAGGAGAATAAAAGATTATTGAAGGAAGAGATCTGTGACAGTAATGACACTTTAATCTGAAGTTAGGACTAGCGCAATGTTGGGCAGCCGCAGCCAGCCATGGGGAAGTGACCCGGGTTTGACTGTGGGTGTAATGGAACACTTGTGCAGTTTCAGCATTGGGTGTCATCTGCTGCTTGAAATCTGTGGTCAAGACTGAGCCCTCAAAGCTGTAGATCTGATGAAGTTGCAAAACAAGCCGGACAATCGTAGTGGAACAATAGCAAAAACAATGTACCTAATTTTCAGTTGAACTTCGATGAGTTTGGAATGTAGGTGGGCAATGGGACTGTCACTAATGTCTGTGGCAGATACTCAGCCATCAAGATGAACGGGCAAGAACGGGTAAGCTGAAAATTGCAAGCAAGACTTCAGGCCTGCTTTTTGGTCCGTTCTCTTGTAGCATTATTAAATGCTGAGGGGCTGTTACAGGGATTGAAAGAAACGTGATCCCTTTTCTAAAGCGTGTAACACCCATCTTTGGGGAGAAGGAAGTCTGTGGATGATGGAAATACATTTAAACCAGCACAAAACCCTTGAGTTAGAACTCTTCAGTGTCCAGTTCTGCCCACGAGCTCTGGTGAAGTGGGGCTGCTCGTGGACGCTGTTGCAGCCAGCGTGTGTCTGCTTTTGACAGTGGCGTGCGAGGGGCTGAGGAAATCATTGGAAATGAGAGGCTGCAAGTTTCACATTGCAGTGTTTTGCTGGACAAAGGCTCCTTAGTCTCTGTCATTTTTGTTACCATAATGCATGCTTGGTATTCTGTCTCTTCTTAAACTTCCTTCCCATCAGCTAGGCCTCATCCTATATCAGTTCTGTGCTCCGTATACCTTCACTTGGGAAACTATATTTTCCTTTTGTAAATGTGCAGGGACACACATGACTCTTAAGCTGTCAAAAGCAAACCCAGACTGAATCCTGCTGGAGCAAACAGCACCAAGACTCAACCTATAACATCTAGGCCGTGATCACCTCGAGGTCAGAGACATTTAGAACTAGGGTACAACTTGGGCCCATACCCGATTATTAACAGCAGTTCTGAATGGACACGTCTGTCGATATCAGCTGTCAGAATTCTCTGTTCCTTGGTGCCGCAGCCTCTCTTGGTCGTCATGAGAGCACAATATGTTTTGATTTTCTTTCTTTAAGCATCTAATGCACACCATTGTTTCACCTCGAGCTTCCCTTGAAAGAAAACACTGTTACAGCACCAGGTGCATCGCAGCTCCTGGAGAGGAGAATAATAAACAGCTTGTTGAGGTAAATGGAAAGATTTTGCTTGAGCTATGTGGGCTTTTGATCAGAGAGGTTAATCAGAAAGGCATTTAGACATATGCCTAAGGAATAGAAATTGGCTTTAAAGAGAAATACATACTACATTAGAATAAATTACAAGGCAATGCGATTTGGTAAAGTGGGGTTTTTAACAGTTGAAATTGGAGTGGTCTTTTAATCCATGAAGCCTGTTCATTTATTTTAATCATGAGTTTACAAAACCTACAGTAGAGCAGACTATAAAAGATGTAACTTATTTAAATTACGCTTTAAAACCAAAGAATGTCTCTGTACCCAGGTAGAAGGAAGCATGGCATTATGCTAAAAACATATCCTTACAGGCTGTTCCTCAGGGTGGCAAATCTCTGTGGTGTCATTTTTCAGATGTGTTTGATTATAAGTCATGCTTGTACTTCAAATTATAGGAAATTGAGTGTTCAGTTTTATGCTTACAAGAGATCTTTGAATTTTAATTCAACTTACAGCTTGTGTAATATTTTCTTTAGTCCTAACACGTCGTTGTCAACTCTACAGAGTATATTTCAGTACAGTTTGGAAACATTCTTTGCTAGTAAGCACTTCTGTCTCGGCAATACTAGAAGTGCTTTTCCATATCAGCAACAGTGCATGAATGCTGAAAACTCACTCGAGAATTGTGCTGTGTGTTGAGAGAGATTCTAACTCAAAAAAGCAAATGCATAACCGGGAATTGTATTTAGAAATTTACTAGGGTAAAATTAAGAATTAGTTATCTTTGATGCAGAATTGAAGTCTTATACACAGAATGTTTTTCACATCCCCAAATTTCTGAATAAATGTAAATACTAGAAGAAATTATTACAGAACAAAGTCTTCCTGTGACACAGCACTCGTATGACATTTGAATCTGTTTCTACGTTCTGTAGTCAGGATGCTATTAGGGAAGATCGTGTCTCAAGTGGCGACACAGGGCCAAGGGGTCTGTGGCAGAAGCACCACTAAACCACTTCACTGAGGGCAGCCGGATTTAGCCCCGAACTACAAAAGTTTCAAGAAGCGTCAGAGGGATCAGGACTATTTGCCTGGAAAACACACAGATTATGTTCCATTTGTAATGGTGTATTTACATGTCTGTTGTATTCTTACACTAATTTACAACGTCTTTGCCTCCAAGACTTGAGTTCCTGCTCTTCCACCATTATGTGAGTGAGCATTTGAAAGCTGATGTGTTTGGTTTTCTTTCTCCGATTGTCAGAGATCTGCAAGCAGAGCTCTTGCAGAATGTCAATAGTGTCACAGATTGAAGCAACGTTTTATTATGTTTATCAGAAAAACATATACTGAGGAAAGCCGACGCCATTTTTTACAGAATCACAGAATCGACTGGGTTGGAAAAGACCTCAGAGATCATCAAGTCCAACCCTTGGTCCAACTCCAGTCCATTGACTAGATCATGGCACTAAGTGCCATGTCCAGTCTCAGTTTAAAAACCTCCAGGGCCGGTGACTCCAGCACCTCCCTGGGCAGCCATTCCAATGCCTGACCACTCTCTCTGCACAGAATTGCTTTCTAATCTCCAGCCTCAATTTCCCCTGGCAGAGTTGAAGCCCATGGCCCCTTGTCCTATTGCTGACTGCCTGAGAGAAGAGCCCAATCCCCACCTGGCTAGAACTGCCCTTCAAGTAGTTGTAGAGAGTGCTGAGCTCACCTCTAAGCCTCCTCTTCTCCAGACTAAACAAGCCCAGCTCCCTCAGCCTCTCCCCATAGGGCTTGTGTTCCAGTCCCTTCCCCAGTCTTGTTGCTCTTCTCTGGACCCGCTCCAGCACTTCAATCTCTTTCCTGAGCTGAGGGCCCAGAACTGACCACAACACTCCAGGTGTGGCCTCCCCAGTGCAGAGCACAGGGGAAGGATCACTGCCCTTGTCCTGCTGACCACGCTCGTTTGGATACAGGACAGGATCCCATTGGCCTTCTTGGCCACCTGGGCACACTGTTGGCTCATGTTGAGCTTCCTGTCAATGAGTCCCCCCAGGTCCCTTTCTGCCTGACTGCTCTGCAGCCACTCTGTGCCCAGCTGGAGCGCTGCAGGGGGTTGTTGTGGCCAAAGCGCAGGACCCAGCACTTGGCCTTGTTGAGCTTCATCCCATTGGAATCGGCCCATTTTTTACGTTGATATTTATGATTTAGTATTTAGGAGCTATAATAAAAATTAGGAAATCAGGCAATGTTCTCAATGTAACATCAGTGCAAATCTCTCTGGAACTTCATTGCCAGTTAACTCTGCAGGAGGAGATGGGCAAAACCTCCAGGAGGGCCACGCTGAATACTGTATTAACACGAGAGGGGAAAAAAGCCTAGTAAAGTTTTAGTAATCTTGGCTTGAAGGGTAATTTTCTTGTCAACTATATAATTAATGCACCATACATTACAGTAGCCCATTGTTATTCTAGAATGCCAGGATACATTTCAAACTGAATAGCTGTTTAACAAAACACTTGGCAGATTTATTACCCTCAGGTGATTCTGTCAGTCAGCATTTTCACATGTTCAGCCTGAAGTAGGCAGAATCAATTTTGGTATCTATTTTGTGAAATGCCGAGCTGTTTAAATTAAACTACACACACACATGCGCAGCCCCCTAGAAAATCAGGACTTGTATTGGATCTTCATCTATCAGCAATGAAACCAGGATTACCCTTGCAAGCTCCTTCTTTTTTTCCCTCCACAGTCAAGGCATCGTCTGCCACTTCCAATATCTACAAAGAGGTACTTTGTGGTCATTTTCAGGTAATGTCTTCAGTGTTATGTTTGTCTTTTCATTATTTCACAGAACACTTACCTGGCAGCTTCAGAAACTGAGGCTCAGCAATAACTGTGCGTGTACTGGAGATCCTTGAACACGGAGACATCACATGGAAATCGCTGTTGCCAGCTCTGCAGAAGAAATCAAGGTGCGATTGAGTATTGGGGGGAAGTGAATTTAATGATGCCTCTTATGATAGGCTTAGAACTTCTTCCACGAAAAGGTTGGTTTAAGTTTCTTGTTTTAAGTTATTAGGATTTCAAGGATGGAACTGTATTATTTCCATTTTTGAACAGGAGATACAGAAGGCAGGCAGGAGCTGCATATAGCCCAGCTATGAATATACAGATCAAAGGTGGTAGATGAGAAACAAACAATTTATATTGCAAGTTTGAAGCAGCAAAACATCACATAATCATATTCTCACATTTTCTTTGTTGAGACAGCATAATTTTCCACTCTCTAAATACTCAGTGAAATATTCTTGGATTTCTCTTTAACTTAAAATGAAGAAGGAATCCATTCACTGTATCAGTTGTTTCCTCACTGCTGCCTTCTGTCGTATTTCTTCTTTTACTACTGTGCTTGCTTTTTTTTTTAAGTTTTGAAGTTTATGAACTGGCAGAGCTGTAATTTCTTTCCTGTTTCACAATAGGTGTCTTTGCCAGAGGCTGAAAAGGCAGCAGAGAGTAAAGGCAGGAATAGGGGGGAGTCTTAGTGCCCACACCTGACCTTAATTGGTCTTCTATTAACAAATTTAAAGGTAGGGAGTTTTAATTTAAAAATATCAACAAGAATTTCCTCCCCCAAGCACTCAGGTAGTCAAAGATAAGCATTTTAAAAATTAGAACTTAAAAAAGAGAAAAGGTGTGATCATTGCATGGCATAGCCTTGAGAGGAGGAAGATAATTTGAAATAGATTCTAGATTAAAAACTTCAGTGAGCTTAAAAAAAATACAATAAAAAATCCCCCAAGTTGGGCACTTAGCGCACCTGCTGAACGGCCTGTGAGATCAAATTCAGAGAAGCCAGGGTGACTAAGTGGGCCAGGTTTGTCACTGGGAGATGGTGACGATGTCAATCACTGTCAGTCCATCTGCACTTGTCAGCCGGATGTGGTTGTTCCCTCCCTCACAGTCAGTCCACTGTGAATGTGACAGTCGCACTAGACCTTCCCATGGGGAGTGGCTTTTTAGATGTGGCTAATTGAGCGAGCTTTAATTAAAGACCAGCACATCCATATGCGTATGAAGCAGTAGCAGGTGTACAGCTTCCTTAGGAGTTGGTGAGTGGGTGGGAAGGAGGTGGCGGAAGGTTTTTCATCCCCCTGTGCTGCCCGGTGACCTGTCTCACCCCTGCCAGGTCCCTCTGGGACAGCCGAGGGCCGTGTCCGTCCCCAACACCGTATCTGTGACACTGCAAGCCAAGACAGTGACAGCTGTTTCCCAGCAACAGGAGACAGGGAGGTGTGGGGATCAATGACATCTCAAAGCATTACAGTTTTCTAATTGATGTCAGACCTTGCCATGCGGTTCTGGTGTTAACAAAGGTTCCCTGGGAAATACTTATAACTCCTCAGAAAACGACTGACTCACGAGCTACCCTGAGCGGTTGTGTTATCCTGTTTCACTTGCAGCACCACAAACCAACCAGCAGTGCTGCCTGTGAAGCAGGTGGGCTGGTCCTTTGTCACAGACCAGATAATCTCTGCATAGTTAGGCAGTTCCTAATCTTAACTCACCAGCCTTTTACCAGTAGCTGACTCTATGGCTGTGTGCTGGGACCACATGAAGATGCTTTGCAGTCCAGAACTGTAATTCTGACAGCTGAGCTAGCAAGTAAGTAATTATTTTTATTTGTAAATTTTTAAGAAAGCGTTCACTAAATTTGAGTAATCCAAAATTCTTTCTTTTTCCCCTGCTGATTTTTGGTGTGCTTCAGAGAATACAGTGCTCACGTTTTAACCGACCTTTTTATGGAGTCCATTTCAATTTCTGGTGAGAACAGGAATAAACAGAAGGTACAGAATTCCCACTCTAGTGGTTAAGGTTAAAGACCTTTTCCTGCCTCATGTAACTTTGCGGGGGAATAGATCTCTCTTGATATTCAGCTTTAAAAAAAACCCCAAACTTCTTCAAAGAGGTAGTATTATTTTCCCTTAACAAATGGCTTCTCAAGACACTCACAGAATCACAGAATGTCAGGGATTGGAAGGGACCTGGAAAGCTCATCCAGTGCAATCCCCCCATGGAGCAGGAACACCCAGATGAGGTTACACAGGAAGGTGTCCAGGCGGGCTGGAATGTCTGCAGAGAAGGAGACTCCACAACCCCCCTGGGCAGCCTGGGCCAGGCTCTGCCACCCTCACCGGGAACAAGTTTCTTCTCATATCTAAGTGGAACCTCCTGTGTTCCAGTTTGAACCCATTGCTCCTTGTCCTGTCACTGGCTGTCACCGAGAAGAGCCTGGCTCCATCCTCCTGACACTCCCCCTTTCCATATCTGTAAACATTAATGAGGTCACCCCTCGGTCTCCTCTTGTCCAGCTCCAGAGCCCCAGCTCCCTCAGCCTTTCCTCACACGGGAGATGCTCCACTCCCTTCAGCATCTTTGTTGCCCTGCTCTCCCAAGTTGTATTTGCAACCTTGTGCACGCTGGGTTGCATCCACTAGAACTGAGTCACAGTGCACAACAGTGAGATAAATTAATCGAGAACTGGCATAGAGTTCTTGCAGATGGAGGGGATTTCATGGGACAAATTCCTCCCTGGAGTGAATTGACTTGATTGGAGTTACCTTAGAAATGATTTGACCTGCAGCACTGATGTTTCAGAAGATGTGTGTGCGAGCACTGACTGTGAGCCGGGACTGAGCAAGAGTACAGCTCTCCTGAGCCAGAAGCTACATCTGCTCTGTTATGTTTTATAGCAATTTATTCTCCGTGATGTGTGTCCAATTCCTCTTCGAGTCTATTTTCTTCACACCCATGGCATCTTGTGGCAATGAGTTCCAAAATTTGACTTGTTCTGACAGAAAATGTCACTGGTGTCCCAGAGCTCTTGTAGTATGAAATAGACCTTTTTCTGCCTTATTCACTTCTGTGTGCCGTTTGTAATTTCATAGGCTTCTAGCGTAGCAGATTCTCTCTTCAGTCCTTGAGCACGTCTTTAGGCAAAGTAAACCTAAGTAGGGCAAACCTGTAAATGTTCCTGCAGATTATAATCTGCAACAAAATACAGCTCGAATCCTTCAGCCTGTTATGAATACACAGTTGGGTCCAGTGTGCTGGATGCTTACGGAGAGATTTTCAGTGTCTTGGCCCTAATTTGTCTCCCAAGGGAGACAGATTCCCTCTTCCACCCCTTTTCCCCCAATACTTCCAGTGTTTGAGTTGATACTCACATACAGATGATGGCTGCCAACCAGTCTGACACTCTGCATTGTCCAAGAGGTTTTCTAATCCCTCAGATCTTGCTGTGGTTTGGCATATTGTTAGCAAAAAATATAGTCCTAAAGATTTCACAGACGGAATTGTAACCATACCCTTAGGTACCCTGTTCTGGTGATTAATTATCCCCAAACTGTTTGCTTTCTTTTCCATTCAAGTGTGCCTAGTTTCAGCTCCCAGGCATTGGCTCATATTGAACTTTTCGCCTCTCGAATTAAAACACACTGTACCATAAGGGTCTCTCCCTACATAGCATATTCCATAAGTGGATGACCATTAAGCTGGTTTTCCAGATTGAAGGAAACTCACACAGAGAACTAAGATGGCAAATTTATTATTACATTGCAATATATGTGAATATGAACTAGAAATAATTTCCATGCTTTTAGTAAGCAGGATAAATCCTTTTACTTGTATTTTGTTTCATATGTTTCCACTTCCTCCATACCTCAAGGCATCCATGAGCCATCCTAAAGTATAAAACGATGGCTAGAAGTAAGGAAATAAAATATGAGGCCCACATTTGCTCTCTGATTATTCCCATGCAGGTGCTGGAATTAAGTCTTCTCTGTTCCTTAAAGATCTTTCTTATTCTGCAAACACTCTCTTTGCTGTGGCATTGTCTGAGTTATTTTCATAATTCATAATTATCTTCGTTCTTAAAAATGTAGACATACATTCAAAAGCATGATCCAATCTTGCCTGATTGCCACCACATTGTGTTTGAAGTAATTACCATTCATTTGGCTTTTGAGGCTGTTGAATGAATTTTCCACATGAGATTCCTTAATTTGTACATATTTTATTGCTATAAAATAGGTATTGGCAAGCTGCCTAAACTGTAGTGAAGGCCTTTAATTCCTATCCCTATGTGATGAAACAAATAGTGAACAGGAAGGCAAAGTTGTCCTTACACAGGTGTGAATGCCCAGGTAAAATGACGGCAGCTCAGTTCTGCACTGAAGAGCCAAACTGGTTAGTTTTCATACAAGACGGATAATGTTCCTTTAGAGTATAAAAGCTCTCTTTTCCTATCCTTGAGCTATTATCCCCATGAGAAAGTGTATACTCTGCTTGAAGAGGTTATTAGTGCTTTGTGCTGCCTTCCTGCGCACTGAGGAAAACCTCTAAGAATATTAATCCTCCCTGTCCTGCACATCTATTCTCTCATGGCTGACCAGCCCTTGATTTCAGAAGCACAGAGGGGCCCGACTGCTTTAAATTAGCCACAATAAGGTGGAGGTGAAATAAGAAACGTTCTCTGTTCCCAGCATTCCCAGGGACACGGGAAAAGTTCCTGGGGGCTTCCTTGAATATGGGGCTCCTTTCCCCCACCGTTAAATTGACACTGTGTTCTCTATAAAGAGTCTACAGATAGATTTTAAATACGTCAGAATGCTGTAAGGAGAGGGCAAACGATACAGCTGCTCTTGGAGCATGCCAGGTTTCATAGCTGCGTTTAGCAAAACAATATTGTAACAAAATTTTAGGAGAAAATCTAATGTTAACAAAGAAAAAGGGGAAGAAACGTTTTTAGTTTTGTTGCTCATTTGCTTTGAACAATTGTGGGCAAGTTGACAGGTTTCCCTGTTTCTCTATCAGGGCACTTTAGATATAGCCTTTGAGGAAAAAAAATAACAATTCCTGGCATATGCCCTTGTATAGGCATAATTGGTACAAAATTCTGCCCAGCCCAAACCAACAGAACCATCCCTAGTGATCTAGCATCTCATGTTTATCATAATCACAAGGCTCTCATAAATTAAACAGCAGGACTGTGGAGGCTTTGGATCTGACTAATGAGCACCTGTTGCCAATCTGTTGTGTGTGAGATCAAGCCTTGCTCCGTGCTTCTAATGGGAAAGTACAGGAGTTCCCAAAATGCAGAGCTCGTTAAGAAACCTGACTAATAGTATTCATCTGAAGCCAAACAAATTGAGGAACGTACTATGCAGGAACACCAGGGCTTCCACAGAGAGTTTCAGGGATTGGTGTGAACGAGGAGTGAGCCTTGTGGTTACGTTGGGATGCACAGTCAGAAGGTTGGCTTTGAAGACATGGGGTTCCTCTGTTCAAGGCAGATGTGCTGCTCTGAGACCCACTGAGGTCCATACAGCAAAGACAGGTGCTTGGAGGCTTTGTGGGACTTGAAGACCAGCTTTGCAACTTCAGGCATCATAAATACATTCAGAATAAGAAATGTGGCTGATACTGGACATTGTCGTCTTTCCCTCCACCCCATCTATTCAGCATAACGCAGCCACTACAGAAACTTTTCTCTTGGTCACAGTAAATCTTTCTTTACCTGCTCAAACCTCTGATGCCTTGACCTTCTGAGCTTCTTTTCACTGTGAGGAGTCTCAGCTGGCCTGGAAAGAACGATGTGGACACATTTGGCATACTCTGGCCCTCTCTGTGCTGAATCAGTGTAGCTGTTTGTGAAGACATCTAAATTTAAGAACAAGGCTTCACAAGCTGTTGCGCAGAAGAGACTCAAGATGCAGTTTCCTTCAGGGTGGATGTTTCTGTGCCAGCTATTTCTGTATCAGTTTGAAGGAGCCTCCAGTTTCTCTGTGTGCAAACTGCAGCCTCTTTGTGCTTGCACACAGCAGATACGGCTCCCTGCAAACACCAGGAGGTGAGATGGCCTGTACGTCACGTGAGATTTTGCTGTTGTTTCTCAGTGAATGGCAGGCAGGATTCAGAGCCTGGGGCCTCCCTGTCGGTTCCAGCCCCAGAGCGAGGTCGCGGTGGCTGGTTCTCGCGTTGCTGCGCTGTGTTGTACGCACAGATGTGCACAGAGTTGTGCGGCTTCTCGCACCCCCATACCAGAATAAGTCAAAAAACAAGGGCATGTGGTGTAGAAGGAAACACCGCCATTGGATTGTCAAGTGAATCACAGCACTCTCAGTGCCCTCGTTCTCTGTGATCTCTTCTTCTGGGAGTATTCATAGCCCCTTTGATGAATTTTACTGAGTCTGAGAATCCCAGAGAGGACAAATGCTCTGTTTCATTATGGCAATACATAACTTAATTTTGAGGCAGATCACAGATTTCTGTCTGACATCTCTACCTTTCAACTCTTGCAAGTTTTTCAGCAAACAGTGAAGGAAAGGGAAAAGGATAAAGCCACCATGTTAAATGTTAATGTGCTTTTCTTTTCCCTCTGGAGGTAGATCTCAATAAAATGTATAACAGTTCTAAATCTTGTTTCAATACGTTTTTATGTGAAAATATATGAAGTATGGTCTGAAAGGACCAAAGAAAATTCTCATTTGTCCTTTAGGCAAAACTTTTAAAGTGTTCATACATAAAATATGATTGAGAATACCAGTGGCATTTCAACTAGAGACAAAGGAAAACAAGGTTAAAAATGTTCTCGATTATCCTAAAAGTGGAAGTTCATTCCTAGCTTCTTCGTGAAAACCTTATAAATAAAATTGTGCAGGATGCAGTTGAACTGCTGAATGAAAACTTACTCAGTTGAAGAGGGAATTCAATGAGGGCAGCGCTGGCTATGAAACCTGCATCTCTCAGGGGTGGTGATCGACTGTGTCCTGGCTGCTTGGTGGTCTTTGTTTTCTGAAAAACAGAAGAATGTAGAGATTTACTCATCAGATGAACTTCCACCTTAACTGTAAATTCTTAGGAACAACCTTTGGTTTCATCACATAAAAAATAAAGCACCAGCCCTGGTTTCAGACTGTAGTGAATTGAAATGGAAATGTATGATTTTCTGTCCTCCTGCTTGGAAAAAATGTTTCCTTCATTTCTAGAAGCAGCAACACTCCATCAGAGGGGGGCGTAGTTACAAAAACAGCACAGGTAAACTTGCGAATGTACAGTTACAAAGAGAAAAATACCATTTGTGCTTCAGTTGCTTCCTGCCGCTGCGGATCCGGTTTTGCTGTGTGCGAGCAGCACCTTTGCTGTTCCATTGCTGCTCTCCAGAAGTGAATAATACTTTGATTTGTGGCTTTTCCTGAGTGGAAGAAGAACAATCCGCGTGAAGGGGCTCCTTCAATCTCCAGCCTAGCCCTGGCTGCAGTGTCTCAGAATGGCTGTAGCCTGCAGCAGAAGCCAAGGGCAAGTTTAGACAGGTTGATTTATGGGAGAATCTCAAAAAACGTTTCCTTCTATTTATCGCTTATGTTGCTCCCCCTTGGTCCATCCAGCTGTGTGGGCGGCTGAGCCCCTGTGAAGTTGCTACACAGGCAGGAGATGCGTGTGAGCAAAGAGGATGAAAATACTGGAATCCTTTCAGCTAATGCAAAATATCTTGGCTTTGAGTCTCTGTTTTGTGTCTCTGCACAGATCCCCCAGCTTGGGGCAATGTTGGTGAGCAGTGTGACGAAGCCTGTTGTGTGCACTCTTCAGCACTGCTATTGGCACAGTGCATTTGCAGTGAGGTTTAGTTTTGTTTGAGAAAGTGATACGATGACTTACAGGCATTAGAAGGATTTGCTAGAATACCTGTAGCTATCTAGCAAACCAGCTCTCCAAAGGCGAGATCTTAACTCAGTAGTGCAGGCCAGAGGTCACTGACAGGTTGGATGAGATAACAATTTGCTGGATAAAAAACCCCTCTTTATAGAAGTCTCCCCTGATTTTATGTGTCTACATGGGTAACACCATATATGCCCAGGTTCCTTACTTCAGTTCTATCTTGAACAACTTTTATGTTATGGTCAGCAAGGTATCATCATCTCTGCTCTGTAGCAGCAGCTGTTTATTTTGATTTATTTTTTTTATTTTTTATTATTTGCAATCCAAACTGACTTCTTTACTACATAACCACTTGAAAAAGAGATGTGCTGCTCACATCAGGAATGCCTCAAGAGAAGGGCAGTCCTGCGTAATCTCCTGTCCTCTCACAGCAAACCTTCATATTGGAAAACTGGGGAATATTACTTTCTGGCCCTGCACACTCTCCTGGGTAGAAAGGTCCTGAAACACAATTTATTCTAAAACACACAGTGGTTACAGAGCTAGCACAGTCAATGATATTCCTTTTATTACCACTCAGATGAGAACACAAAATGACATTGGCAAGCAGTGAACTCACCAGAAGGGCAGAGAAAGCCATTAAATTCAACACGCATCATATTTCATAATCAGAATCCTGCAGTCAGAGCTGACACCACTGAATGAGTTTGTTGCAGTCATGATAATATAAAACCTGCTGCATCTGCTTCCCTTGGCACTTTTCTTTGTAGACCCTTGCAGTGTATGGGCTATTAATCATCAGTAGCCAGGGACACTGCAGACCAATGCACTTTGTATTGCATAAATTGAAAATGCATCACTATTAGAGAGAAAACTGCCTTCTGTACGTCTCTATTTAGATAAGCAGTTTCCTAAAGGGCTGCCATGCTATTACGGCTAACCACTTAATTGGAGTTCTTTCCACAGCCTGGTAATTGGGGTTGGGGGGAGGGTAATGCAATCCCTTTTGTAGTGTGTATGAAAACAAGGCAGGGAGCGTGTTCTTCTTGCCTAGGAAGCCTGACAGGGCTCGAGCCGGAGGTGAGAAAACGCAGTCAAATATACTGTATCATTTAACCTCACTAAATTAACTTCACAAATGAGAGGGCTGCGTGTACCTGTGAGTGGGAGAGGGATGTTGTGTAACCTGCACATTAATGAATTTTCAGTAGCTGACTGGAGCGACGGGTCACCAGAGGAGGGATGTCGGCTTCCCTTCCGTTAGCTCTGCGCACTCAACAGGGAAGGTAACGTTTAGGAGAGTAAAACAGTTTTGGTGGCAACCTGAGAAAAAGCAATTGTAAATTCAGTGCTCAAAATTGGTCTTTTTGAAAGAGAACCCATTTTATTCTGCTGCTCATTGCACTGGGTTGAACTAGATAACCTTTGAAGGTCTCTTCCAACCCAAACTATTCTATGATTCTATGATCATTTGTCCAAGTTTTGTATGTAAACAGGGAAGATCAGTAACTAATGAAAATGGGATACCTGAAGTAATTTGACAATGTAAGTATAGCTTTTAAAGTGCATGCATTTAACTGTAAATTGCTGCCTGGTTTAAGTATTTTCTCTTGAAGGGCTGTGGTCAGTGTTTGGAACTTCATTGATCTTTGGTTATAGCTGCCCACCCATAATTCTCATTACATCTACCCTACTACACGTGTCTGATTTCGTGGTGGGTGAAGTTGCTGATGTGTCAGAAAGACAGAAGTCAGAGTTGAAATTATGTGAACTTGTGTTGAATCCCATGTCTTCTTGCTGGCTCAGAGATAGGTATATGAGATAAAGTGCTCAAGCCAGATCCAAATCAGAACTGAGTTTAAATTGGGACCTATACATATAGCTTGCTCACAACTGATCTTCAGCCTCTCTCAGCTGCTTCATAACTTGAGTGTTCTTACGTAGCAGCTATGATTCTTCACTTGACTTCTCTGGACAAAGTTCTCTAGAAAGTCTCCAGTCCAACCACAAATATTTCCTGTCTTGATGGATCCGAACAGCTCAGAGGATCTCTTGTCACTCAGGTACTGCTTCAAAGTAACTGGAACTGGGGAGGTGTTTCCTGAGCACATTGGTCAGTAAGTTATGGAGGCAGAGCTGGAGGGAATGGAGAGCCTTGGCTGTTTGGTTAAAGGATGGCACTATATTGACTGAAAGACAGGGAAAGGAGGGTCAGGCTCTAGCCTTGGAATCCCAGAGTTTCGCTTGTCTGTCCATCAGGACAGAGGAGTGAAGCCCTGCCCCTGGATCAGGTAGGGCTGGCTGATTTAGCTGATTGGCACTGACTCAGTCTCAAAAAGGCGCTAATTCCCAAGCCCTGACAAAAGAAGTGACAGAGATACGAGAGGCCCCTTCAGGTAGAAAATAGAAGGAGGCATGGTAAGTCATTCCCAGAATTGCACACAGTGTCCTACCAGTTTGTGTCTTGTGACTCTAGGACATAATCCTGTGACAGGTTTATCCAGCCTGCTCTCATGTGCTTACGTGCTACTTGGCGTGGCAGAAGTTGAAGCAGTTTGTGCTGTATTCAGTTTCAGCCGAATTAGCTGTCAGAACTGGCTCAGGGAGTATTTGTGTATGTGATAGCGGTGCCCAAAAGGGAACCAGGAAAAAGGGCTCCACTTTACTCCAAAAAGTACAATTCAGTTTTAAACCCCGATCACTAGAGAAGGTAATTGGGACAGAGGGGTCACTTAATACAGAAGTTATGAAGGAGAACAGCATCTTTATGGGAATGACAGTTTTTTGCTGTGTAAAGAACACTAAGGATTGAGCTTCAAAGAAATCTGAAATTACATCTGCTCAGTTAAAAATCAAAACCGAACCAGAACCACTCAGAAGCTGGCTAGTTGCCTTCATCATGCAGTTTAATGAGAACTTCATTTCACTTTAGGTAAACTGGTGGGGAGTTATAACCAGCTCTAATTGTTGGCTTTGTGGTAAAGCACTCGATTTGTGATGAAGAACATACCATGACCATCCTCAACTGGAGGTAACAAATAATATGTTCTATGTTAAACTAATTGTGTGGTTTTTTGTGATGTAATTGGGGAAGGAGGAAAACCGTATTCACCCGAGTTCAGGACCAGGGCAGGACTGGGTAAGCAGTTTGATTCTGGGACTGATGCCTGTTCGTAATAAATACCTGAACATGAATGCTGCCTGTAGAAAACACAGAAACGGGTGTAGGGAAATTTTCTACATTCTCTGCTGTCTGTCTGAGCCTTGAGAGCTGCCAGATCTGATTTTAAAAGCTAAGTAATCAAATTAATATTCAAGTTATGAAAAAGCCCTTTGGAAAAACGAGCAACACTCTCTACTCCAAGTATTGCTACTGCTTAGTATTTGTTTCTACAAAATTACCTATTCAAAAACAATGAAAGTTTTTCTTTAAAGAAACCAAACAAAATCCCCAAATCCACACACTCATATTTAAAGCTACACATGCTTAAATTTTAGCTTTGAATACGGGTTGTTTTGCAAAAAAATAATAACATCAAGGCATGGAAGCATCTTGTTGAAAGAAATAAATTATGCAGAAGTTTCCTAAATAATTTAAGAGATACAGTAAACAAAATTTATGACTTCTTACAAAACACCCTCAACTCGCTAGCATTTTGTTCCTGTGGTAACAGATACGGGTTCTGTGTTTTGAGGCTTTAATTTTAATCACACAGAGCCCTGTCTTTGGTCAGAGCAGTGTTGCAGATGCGGAGCAATGTCCCAAAATCCCTGTCAAATATTGTGCTAGCATCCTTTCACTTTTTTTTTTTTCTGTAAATTAAAGTAGCTGGATGGTAGTATCCTAGTCTTGACTGTAAAACTGTTACTGTTATACAGGAAGAGAAGAGCCTTGGCCTTGTCCTGTGGTGAGAGGCAGCACAGTCAGACTGGGTATGATGTCTCTGTGGACCCAGCAGGAAGATAAGAACTGAGCCTCAAGGTACAACTGATGTACACTGTCCTGAGAAACCTACAGTTTGTATAACACTTTATCTGCCTAAGGCTGTGGCAGAGAGACACGTAGTGTAGTTGTACACTTGGTGAAACCACACGTTTTATTTTGCTCTCTGTGTTGGAGTAAACTGAAGAAGAATGAATTGGGAGTGGCAGTGCCCTCCTGAGGAGGGGGCAGTTCAGCCCGAGCCTTGTCTGCTCAGCGGGGAGTGAGAGCAGCAGGAGCAAAGGGTGTGTTAGTGCTCTGTGTGACACAGGGACTGGCCTGGGACGATACACACCAGAGAGATGTCAGTGCAGATTACACAGCCAAAACATCACTGCTGATCGCCCGGTAACAGCACATTTTCAGGCTTATGTTCTGGGAATCCTTCCTTCTAGTGCCATGGGGCCTTCTGATTTAGTGCAGTTCTGCACTTACAGGGACACGAAGTGATTTCCTCGCAGACTTCGGTTATGCGTCCCACTGGCTTCACGAGGGCAGAAGGGAATGACAGCTAGCTTGATTTGGCAGTAGCCTGGTATTTTCACTATGGGGAAAAGACAGCTTTAAAATCACCTAGTTATTTTTGTGAAACAACATGTTCAAGATGGATTACTTGCTTCTGGAAGCTGTTGCAGCTGGAAGTGTAGCTGTTTAAAGACTTACAGGTGCAGCAAGTTGGGGTCATCCACGTAAATCATTGCCTGCTGTTGACAAGGAATTTAAGAGTTTGGGTTAGTTGCTAGGAGAGTACACACAATTGGATATGTTGAAATCTTAATGGCACTTTTCCTTACTATTTGATACAGCAGTAAAAAAACCCCAAACAATAAAAATCCCTCACCACGAGATTTAATTATTTCATGAAGTCAGCAGCAATGTCTCAAGGCTTAACATTTTGAAAACAGTTATATGGTCTGAAATATGAAGAAAGACCAGTTTTCAGTATGTGATTTTTTTAAAAATTTGTTTATCCAAGTCATCTTTTAGATTACTGCTTCGTCCTGTCGTTTGTCACAGCCAGCTCTGTAAAGCAGCACAACTGGCTCTCTTCAGCCTCAGGGAAAACTTCATTTAAGAACTATATTTAATTAAACCTCCAGTCTTCAAAAAGGGCAAGAAGGAGGACCCGAGTAACTACAGACCGGTCACCCTCACCTCCATCCATGGGAAACTGATGGAACAACTTCTCCTTGGTGCCATCTCAAGGCGTATCAGGGATAAGAGGGTCATTAGGAACAGTCAACATGGCTTCACCAAGGGAAAGTCGTGCTTGACCAACCTCATTGACTTTATGAGGACATAACAAGATGGATGGATGATGGCAGAGCAGTGGACGTGATCTATCTTGACTTGAGTGAGGCATTTGACACAGTCTCCCACAGCATCCTCACAGCTGAACTGAGGGAGTGCGGGCTGGATGAGCGGGTAGTGAGGTGACTGCGAACTGGCTGAAGAGAAGAAGCCAGAGAGTCGTGGTCAATGGGGCAGAGTCCAGTTGAGGCCTGGATCCAGTGCAGTGCCTCAGGGGGCAGTGCTGGGGCCGGGATTATTCAATATATTCATCAACGATTTGGACGAGGGAATAGAGTGACTGTCAGCAAGTTTGCTGATGACACCAAGCTGGGAGGAGTGGCTGACACTGGAAGCTGTGCTGCCATCAGAGACCTGGACAGGCTGGAGAGTTGGGCAGGAAAAATTTAATGGAATATAATAAGGGAAAATGTAGAGTCTTATATCTGGGTAGGAACAACCCCAGGTTCCAGTATAAGTTGGGGAATGACCTATTAGAGAGCAGTGTAGGGGAAAGGGACCTGGGGGTCCTGGTGGATAGCAGGGTGACCATGAACCAGCACTGGGCCCTTGTGGCCAGGAAGCCAACGGTACCTGGGGTGGGTTAGAAGGGGGTGGTCAGTAGGTCAGAGAGGTTCTCCTGCCCCTCTGCTCTGCCCTGGGGAAACCACACCTGGAATATTGTGTCCAGTTGTGGCCCCTCAGTTCCAGCAGGACAGGGAACTGCTGGAGAGAGTCCAGCGCAGCCACCAAGATGCTGAAGGGAGTGGAGCATCTCCCGTGTGAGGAAAGGCTGAGGAGCTGGGGCTCTGGAGCTGGACAAGAGGAGACTGAGGGGTGACCTCATTAATGTTTACAGATATCTAAAGGGTGAGTGTCAGGAGGATGGAGCCAGGCTCTTCTCAGTGACAACCAATGGTAGGACAAGGGGTAATGGGTACAAACTGGAACACAAAAGGTTCCACTTAAATTTGAGAAGAAACGTCTTCTCAGTGAGGGTGACAGTGGCTCCTGGCGGCAGCAGCTCAGCTTGTAACTCCAAGAGGTCGCGTGCAAGGGGCGAAGCCTCAATGAGAATCCTGGTTTTATAGCCTGATCAGATCTGACTGGGCATTCCAGAAGCTTCTCTGCACCCCCGCACTGGCTGTGGGTGCCCCTGAAGCTTCCAGACATCCCCCACACTGGCCGCGGGTGCCCAGCGGCTCCCTGGCGCCTCTGCTCTCCCTTTTTAATGGCCCTGGCCAGGGGCTCTGGGGCCAAACAATAGAAGCTGTTGGCCTCAAGCAGCAGAGAGAGGGAGATGTGTCTACTCCTTCCATATCGAAGGAGGGAGGGGGAGAGCGGGGGGTTTGCATTCTGCCACAGTTTAATAATTGGGGTTTTAATTTTTCTTTTTCTATGCAGTTGCCAAATGCTTTTTTTGGTGAAACTGAAAACCAGCCCCTTAAGAAATAGCTGCCCTGTGTGCTGGAAGTTTGGTTTTGTAACAAGATACTGAAATAGATTCTACTGCTTCTCTCACCATAACAATATGAAAATAGAAATACAACTTTCTGTTTCTAAATAGTGAGTTTACCACTTTTATTTTTCATTTATATGGTGCCAAAGCCTGTTCACACTGAAGTCTAAAGGTTGAATAGTTATCCATAAAAAATAAAGAGAACAATTAAGGTGGGAAGGCAGAAGTCAGGATCCTGAAATTCTGTGATTTATGGGCTGGGCAGGCTTGGAAACAGACCATAAGTCCTCTTTATTAGATAATAACAATTGCAAGCACATGTAGCTGAAGTTCCTTTTTAAAATGTATTAGCTATAATAACTAACTTAATCCGAAAGTGTCTGTTTCAGTACATAGTAACCGGAAAGCAAATCCAATCTCAAGTGTTTTCTACCAACTAATAAACAGATTACTACTGCAGTAGTAATACTAATGGTGCGTATTTTAGGCTAAAAGCATTAATGCAGCCACTGAATGTACTTTGTGCAAACACCAACTTTTCTTTTTCCTTGTTCCCCAATTCCCCCTTCCATTGTGGAAGGCATTTGGAAAAGAATATTTAGTACTAAAAATATAGTGACTGCTTTGAACTGGTAAGAGGCAGGCAGTGTGAATAAAGTACCATTTTATTTGAAATTTCAGGTTGTGACTGAGTACAATCCCTTTTCTTCTAGCAATACCATTCATCCTGGTGCCCCCAAGATAATAATATTGAGTTTGATTTGTTAACAACTTGTGGTTTTGCAAATAAAACTGCAAGGTAGTACGCTGGTTTCAGTTAGATTTATAACGTAAAAGAAATAGCCAATTTCAGTGGATTTCTCCTGTAGAAGTACCAAACATGGCTCTCCTAAAACACTAAATGCAGCTCTTCGTTCTGAAGCACGATGTGCATTTGCAAAGCAAAACCAGAAATAACAACAGCAGTTTTTACTTCTCCAGCTTGTAGTTCCACTGCAGAGAGTAACAAGAGTCTCATGTTAAACAGGCAGAGAGGGAAGAAAAGGTCAAGATTTTCTACCAGACAACTTTGTCTAAAGTAACACTGACAAAACAGAACAAAGAACATTGTTGGGTGTAATCACAGATCAGTGTTTCCTGTTACCTGTTTGTAGCTGTTCAAGGTGTGGCAGAATGCAAATCCCCCTCTCTCCCCCTCCCTCCTTCAATATGGAAGGAGTAGACACATCTCCCTCTCTCTGCTGCTTGAGGCCAACAGCTTCTTTTGTTTGACCCCAGAGCCCCTGGCCGGGTCCTTAAGAGAGAGGAGAAGAGAGCGCAGAGGCGCCGAGTCACTGGGCACCCACGACCGCATGGGAGATGCTTGGAAGCTTCAGGGGCACCCACAGCCAGTGTGGGGGTGCAGAGAAGTTTCTGGAATGCCCGCAGTCAGATCCGATCAGGCTGTAAAAACGGGATTCTCGTCGAGGCTCCACCATTCTTGTGTGGACCTCTTGGAGCATGAACCAGATGCTGCGGCCGAGAGCCCTCCTGGGACAGGGACGCCGTTTGCCTCATCTCCACATGTAGGTGAGTGCTTACTCCGTGCTCCAATACAAGCATGTGTATTTTCTTTATTTCCTTGCAGGATCGTGAGTGCTTACTCCGTGCTTCAATATAAGCACATGTATTTACTCTGTGCTTCAATATAAGCACGTGTATTTTCTTTAATAATTCCTTGCCAGATTCAGGCAAGTGTATACTTTTCCCAGACTCAGGGACGGCTCTGGCATCATTTTTGGTGAAGCCACGTGTATGCACACTGTGGATCTCTAGTGGTATTAGTTGCTGCACCTTTAATAATTACGTCAGCTGATATTTGAACCTGTATTCAAGTCACTTTGGAGAGCTCAAACCCCATCTTCCACTGGTCAACCCGCTTCACTTTGGAGAGCTCAAACCCCATCTTCCACCGGTCAACCTGCTGTACTTTTTTTTACCGAATAAAAGTTTGTTTTGGACCCTGTTGTCTGTCTAAACTAACTTCGGGGTGCCTCTGTGACACAAGGTAGTAGAGTTTGCTCATTAGAGAGACACCTCAGCCTTTGAGGGACAGTATTTTGTATTCCTAATGCTGCTGTTTACACTCAGTTTTGTCTGGGGCCTTGTCAGCTGTGTCTCTCCTGGGTTCTTCTTGAGTTCTTCAAAGATCCCTCTTCAAAGTTACATGATTCTTAAAGTCATAGTAAAACAAAGACTTTCTATCACAGTTTAATATTTCAATTGAACTACAGAGTAATAATTTGCATTAATTGTAGCCTATTAGTTGCAAATGACAATATTTTTTGTTGTTGCACTTAAAGATTAGTAACAGACACTTTTAGTTAGTGTTTGTTGCCCCAAGAGCTTTAGAGGAACTGATTTTCTGTCAGAAAAGATTGGAATCAATTGCATTCTTCCCTTCCAGATAGTGCTAAAACATTTATTCAAAGGTTTATATGCTCACCCTGCCTTATCTGTATTCCAAGTCACTTGTCCAACGAAATAAAATTCATTCATGCCTTCCTTCACTGTGTTATTGACAAAGTGTAAGCTTTATGTGACTGGAAGCCAGAATTCTGTCTTTTGGGAATACCTCTCTCTAAACTTGTCTGAAAGAATTATTTTATTGCATTTTTCATGCCAGTTCAAGTATGTGTGAATGGTAAATCCTAGAAGCTGGGCTGTCTGTGACCATATCAGCCTTTTGAATTAGCAGCATGCACAGCATTATAGAAATATTAGATTGTAAGGAAGGAGTATGTGCACTACATAATTTTTTTATTAAGTATTTTTTTTCCACATAATAAACTGCATGTCACTTGGCTCTACAAATCAAAAACTAGGTCAGGTCCGTTTTCTAAATGCCTGATATTACGCTGATGGAAAGTTTGCCATTACTATGTGTTTCTTTAGGCCATTCTCTGTGAAAGAGCAGTGTCTGGAGAGCAAGTGGTGAACACTATTTATGCTGTGTTTCATTTGTGGAAAATTAGAGCATCAGCAGCTGCTTTGTTCATCCAGGCAGCCAGTGCTGCATAAGGAACGTTCAGCTGTCAGTCAGGGGCATGATACAAAAATATTTGTGAACCATATATCGTCATTTCATCTGACAACACAGGACATAAAGGTGGTCACAACCCCAGCCTTGTTTATGACCTCAGACTGAAAATAAGTGCATCAGCACAAAATCCACAGGTATTTCTGCTGGTCTTGCTTTCAGAGCTATCTTGAAAGCCTGCAATGCTATTCATATTCCCTGGCAAATGATAAAGGATTGTTGTGCTAAAATGGAAGGTGTTCTACTGAGTACAAGAGCTTCCTATTTGTGGTCACAGGCCACAACAGCCAGGAGATTGGTTCAGACACAACTGGCCACAGGCAGATAAGCTGCGGATACACGAGAGCTGTAGGTTAGACACCACAGCCTAATTACCACCCTAATTAACACCATTAGCACAGTAAGAAAGGGTTAATTGTAGAAATAAGCATTTCTTTTTAGGCCCAAACCTGCCAAATCTAAGTCTACTCAAAGCCAAATTTTCTTTTCTTCAAGTCGTCACATAAGCTTGTGTTAGATCGATGTGTGCATAACTCACAATTCTAGAAAATATTCTAAACTCCTAAAGCATCACAACTATACAAAAAGAAATGATAGAATAGTTCTAGTTAGCAGTGATCTACAATGATCCTCTAGTCCAAATGCGTGACCACTTCTGGGCTGATGGGAAGTTAAAGCACAAAGAAAACAAACCTTTTTTCCTTGCATCGCCTGCACACCCGAGAGCTCCCACTACCTCTCCAAAGGGCCACACGGGTGACGTCCTGCGGCACCTCGGCTCCTCCCAGCTGGCTCATCTCCTTCGTGTCACTACAGGTACAGCAGCTTCTGCATGAGAGATGGAATAACTTGTAAGTCCTCTTTCCAGGCCTCCTCTCCACCCTCGGTTTTGAGAACTCAAACAGGTACGTTCAGTGTTTAGTTCTCAGTTCATGCACGTTGCTAAATACTTGAGCAGTTTCTCTGAGGAAATCTTAAGAAAGCTCTAGAAGAACTCAAATAGTCTTACTCATTGCAGAGTCCCCAGAGTATGTCAAATTTAAACTGAAGTCCTGCTTGGAGAGGAAATGAAAATAGAGAGCTAGGGGTTTGGGAGAATCAGGAGTTTTTTAATTAGGTTGTGGCTGAGGCGGTAGAGCTCCGTGCTGTAACACCCGGTGCCTGTGTGCACGCTGTTCTCTCCAGGGTCGGCTCTGTGAATCTGCTGAGTGACAAAAGGAAAAGGTACCTTTAGTATTTCCTCCTTCCACTTTCTAGTCTCAAATCAGCACAGCACTGTTAAATTCTGCTTTTTTCCTCTACCTTTCCTTGGCTTTACAAGAATTATCCAAACACAGAAGTGAGGAGAAATGAGAGTTAGGTGCCTGGGGAACGCAGTCACCTCCAGCTCCTTTCACTGGGAATCTTTCCAGGTGAGCTTTCCAGACTTTATGAAGACAAATGTGAGATCAAGGCTCAGCACACCCAGTTGGGAATGACCCTCATGCTCAAGCACATGCAAACCCACCAGCCCCCAACTCCCAAAACAGGATTAGCACGTCTTTGTGTTAATTCTTTTGTCAGTTCTCACAGGAGACAGTTCTGCACTCCTCCTGGAACTCCCAGAGATCTGTAGCATAAATACTTAGCGAATAAATCAGCCTCTATCTCAATCTCTTCCTTTGGTGTCTGTAAACTATCTACCGTGATCCTGGTCTATCACTGGGCATCCTTGCCCCAGCCCCAACGCAAGTGATTAACATTAATAGCTGTAAAATAAATTCCTCATGCCATGAACGATGTGAAATCCCACACAATCCTTTCCCTTTAGAGCAGACAATGCAGAGCACACACTGCAAAAGCACTCGGTGGTGTCAGTGTTAGTAAGTCATATTGAGAGGACTCCCCCTCCTCCCCGCACACACGCACAAGCCCTGTGTACAATATCCCACAAGGTTAAGTGTTGTGCTGCTCAGGGCATGCCGTTAGATCCTGGTTGCCTAGAGGCAGTTGTTGGCTCGCTGAACGGGATCTGTCTAAGGCAGGAAATATAATCTCGTTGGGAGAACGGGAGCTCCGTGCAGAAGCCGTGAACTCATTCACAATCCAGACATGCCCCAGGAGCTGGTTTTCCGGTGACCTAGTTTGCCCTCTGTTGTTCTACATTTGTCCCCGTGGCACTATTTCACAGGGAAAAAAAAATCAAATCAAATATGACTAATCGAAGACAAAATGTTGCTTTCAGCTGCCACTTGGCAACTTTCGCCTTTGTGGTGGGTAGGTGGTTAAAGAAGTATGAAGCAAATATTTGGATTATGAAAACACACTTACTGCACCTTTTTTATGTGTTTATGTTTAAATAAGCTACCAGCTGAATGGATGATTAATTCTAGAGAGATGGATAGATATGAATGTAAAAAGGTCATTTTTTGCTCAACCCAACTTGCTAATCCAAAGCTGATACTTTACTGATTGGCAAAGCTGATTTTCCCTATTCACATGAAGGGAGTCAAACATGTTTACATGGAGTGAGCCTCTGGTAGTGGTTTTTTTAAGGAAGGAAAAAAATAGGTAAACTCTCTAGTGAACTCTCAGATGACTTTATAATGAAATGAATGATATGACTATTCTCATTTTATCATGCCTAAGAATAAGCTGCCAACAGAGAGAGAGGAAAAAACTATCAGCTATTTTATAATGTATTTTATTGAGGTAAACTAATTTACAGATACTAAATTGCTACTTTTAGATCTTTCAGTGTTAATTGCAGTTTTGTTTTCTGATGTTTTGTGTTTTCAGCTAGGAAAAAAAGCACTTGGGGTAAAATTTACTATGAAAAGGGACTACAAGCTTCAGTTTTCAGTGTATTGACTTGTTAGCTCAGGTTCAGAGAGCTAACAGAGTTAGCTCATGTGGCAAGAGACAGTGAGACCAAGTAAAGAGAAAGTACTTCCTCAGGTCACCCAGAACTCCCTTGCCCTACTCCTTTCATAGCACAAACTCTATGAATTATATATATTTTTAAAAATATATCTCCTTAATAGAGAAGACAACTACTCAACAAAAAAAATCAATTCTTATGAACAAGATAGTTTGAAAACAGACTAAGTTAAATCCTTAACAGCTTATGATATCTCGTACAATCTCATCCGTAGTGCTAGTAAGCTAATAGTAACTCTTTGTAACTTTTAAGTACATACTGGAGTAGATCTACATCAGAAAAATTCTACATTTCAGTTCTTTATTTCTCTTCTTGTTAAAACAAACAAACAAAAATAACAAGTTTTCCAAATTGTAACAAGCTCAGGAGGGATTTCTGCATTGAGAAATAAGCGAGTCTCCCAGCTTTAAAGAGCTGACCATAGGGTAGATTGCCTATGTGGTTTCTACTTATTTTATAATAGACTCCTCTGATGTCCTGTGAAGACACAGATCTGAATTTGAAAGACCCGCATGCTCTTTGGCTTGAAAATGCTGAGCCAACCTTATCTAGCAACCTTCGACATATAAAGAGGGCTGGTAATGACACAGCAAATTATTACTTGACAGGGTCTACTTTTAGATCTCACTGTAAAACACAGAAAATTCAGAGAATAAATCAATTCTCTTCTCCTGTATTCGTGATTTATGCTGCACCCCCATCCTGGATGTTTAATTACATTAGACAAATGTGTATAAACATGAGCCTTACCCTCCATAATCCAACTCCTGCCTTACTTATTTATACAAAGGTTAATAAGCTCAGTCTATTTACCATACTACTTAAAGTAATGTTTTTAATGCTCTGTGCAACATCATGGTCTTTTACTAGGAGTAAAAAAGAATAGAATTAGAGAATGATCATCTTTAATGGGTCTGTGGTTCAGTAACAGAGACTTAACATACAAGTCTATGAGCAGAAATGCCAGTAAACAGATTTGCAGAAATATTGTATTTGTTTTCCAGGAACATTAATTTTCATTTTTATGCTGTTTATCCCTGTGTGTAATAATTCCTCACTCCTGATTTGGAGAGGAGACTCATGCATTATCATTCAGAATGCCACAAAATTCAATTAAGGGCTGGCTGCAGCATCCCTTCTTGGGTTGAGAATGCTGTACTGCTGTTGGGAAATCAGGATGACGTGTTCCATCACAAAGGTGGGTTGCTAATTTTAACAGAGTAGACAGCCTTAAACTGTGCAAGCCATAAGGAAACAATAAAGAAACATTAATAAAATGATGCAAGGGGCCATGTCCTTTAGCCAGGGTGTAACTGTCCCTTGAACATTTTGGGGAGCAAGGATGTAAACCGGTGTAAAATCTTGGGTAACGTAGTTGCACACCCAGCAGTGTCCAGGCTCTGCCAGCTCTGCTCGCTCCTCCAGCCGGGTCCAGAGATAGGAGGAAATGCTGATTCTGGTCTTTGACATCATTATTATGATTCTTATTATTTGTAAGTCGGTTTATTTTTCAGGATGGCCAAAAGTTTCCAAGACAAGCTTTCATTTCTCTATTTAGAAAACTTTAAGATACCTTTGAGCAAGCTAGAAAATGCCCCACTTCCCCCCTGCCACCAAGTGTTTCATCAGAATTTTCAGGCTTTTACCAGCATAGTGCATAGTAATGTTTTTTCTTTACTTCACAACATGAAGGAGTGATGTACGGATTAAGTGTTCTATTTAAAAGCGCTTTGACACATTTTGTTGAAGCCAAGACAATTCTGTTGAAGTATTATCATGATTTACTTGAGGTAAATCAGCAAATATCTCATGTTGCCCCATAGGGCCACTCAGCTAAGTGCGCATTTTATATACACAGAGCCCTATAGCTTCAGCAATTGGCAGATTTCCTTCCAGTCAATGTCAAGCTTACACAATAAGACAGAGATATCTACAGAGATGCTGCTGGTAGTGTCTGAGCCCTTAGGCTTTGTTCAGGCAGCTCTGATCTGAATGGATCACTTCCATACCAAAAGAAAAAGAGAAATAAATCTCTGGAGTGCAATGCGGAGTGTTTTCTATTAACGGCAACATGAACGTTATTGCCGAGCTGTGTTATGCTGGATGATTGTATGCAGCAGAAGGTAATTTAACTCACCAGAGTGTTTCTTTGCTTCCCTCCCCCAGGTTAAAAGTCTGATCAGGTGCTTGCTCTACATGCAAACTCATCAAGTGAGGGCGGCGAACGCCTCTCGGAACGCGGAGCAGTGTCAGGGAGGCAGCAGCTCCAACAAGCCCTCGCCCCAGGGGAAGCAAACGCTGGGGCTGTGGTTTCCCACCGATTTCCCCAGCCCTTAGCTGGTGGGGGAGGATTATTAAACCCTTCTGCTTTCCTCTGAAGTGCTACAAATAGAATGGTAAATCTAAATAACGAGGTGCCCGCTGTTCCCTTCAGTATGTGCTGCAGATGACAAGCAGGAACCAAAAACCAAAAGGAAACGGTAAGTGTAGCTGGAGGTTATTGTGCCCACCGTGGATCTGAGGTGTATTGAGGTATATACCACGTACTTGTGTTGCACATCTCTAATTGTCACTGTCTTGTGTGTAAGCGAGGCTGTTTATTCATGCCAGGATACTCTCTGTGCCAGTGACCCCCTGTTCTGTGTGTGGCTCAGCGCCTACTCTGACAAGCTACAGAAAAGGGAGTTGTCTCAGACAATCAGAGCAGTTCTCATACCCACACCCCAAATTTCCCCCTCTCCTGCTCCCCTAAGAAACATGGCAAGTACAACTGCACCAGGACCACATTCCCTGTGACGGTCCCTATGGGTTATCAAGCCCAGCCCACGAAGACCCTTGGCCACAAAGAGCCTTCTGAAGGAGGCTGCTATTCCTGTCTGCCCCCGAATAAATCTGACCTGCTCTGGTTTGAGACTGCCTGTGTCAGACAAGGCTTCAAAAGCTCTGAGACCTGCCCGTGTTTGTGAGTTTTTGGAGTGGATTAAGCTCCCTCTATTGAACCTGATGAAACTTTTCTATAAGCCTGGTTTAGACTCAACTCCTGCCCGTATTACCAAAAATATTCCTGAGCACTTGTTAACACTCCTTAAGTCTCTCAGTGAATCCCATCAGTTATGGGCAATGGTTGATCCTGTTAACGGCAGTTCCTGGGGTCCCAACCAAAGCTAATGTGCTGACAGGTCATGATCTCAGCACGCTGAAGCAGTTCTGAAGGGGACCTGACATTTTCAAAAGAGGCATTAGCTACTTGCCATTTCTCTGCGATAATTCCTATGTGTGATCTGGCACACTGAGGCTGAGTACATCTTGCTAATGCTTCCTAAAATGACAGATTTCAGAATAATTCTATGTTATACATTTGGATAACTACTTAACAAGCTGTTTGTCTTTGAGAAATGATAATGAAAAGCAAATTATTAAAAAAAAAAAAAAAAGAGAAAAAAAGCAAGGTTAATGGTGCTGGAGTGAAATGGGAACACATGTCTAAGTGAAGATTTTAGTGTTTTGGGGATTTGGTTTGGAAGTACAGCTGATTGCCAAAGTTACTGGGTAACATAAATTCTCTTTCAATTTCTTTGCAATTTGGAAGCTAATACAACTCCAGTGAAAGTTTCTAATGTTATTTTTCCTCTCTTAACCTAATTAACAAACTGAAAATTTATGTAGTCCTAAATGGAATTAGTTTCTCCTAAGCACTGCAGAGGGAGTTATTTCTCATGTACCTATTAAAGCATGGGTATCGATGCTAATGCTTCACTCCTGCTACACCACCTGAATTCTCTTCCTGGGAATAATCCATTGAATTGCCCCGTCTGAGGCCATTCTCCCCTGTGATACAAACTGCCAACGTTAACTCAGGGCAGTATCACCCTGCCTCCGTTACTATTATTTTAAATGTTGGACTGGAGTTTTTTATTTCAGCATATTTACCTCCTGAGTAGTTAGAAAAGCCTTGGTACGGCTCAAAAACCTTGGTACGTCCTCCACACCCCATAGTTTTCATTTCATAAAAGGCTTCAAGAAATCTTTTGATTAAATGATTAAAAACCAAACCAAAATAAAACCAAATGCTTACATTTTTTTAGTGTGATTTTGCAATGATTAATTTTTCAACGGATGTATTAAAAGAGGTTTATTTGTTAACAAAGAACCGCCATCACTTTTAGAGTGATATTCGAGGGTACTACCAATACTGTGCTAATAGTTTCACTTGCAGTTAGTTTCTCGAAAACTAGATTTAACACATTTCCGAACAGAAAATGTGTCTATTATTTTGTGGCTTAAATCTTTTTTATCTTGATATCACTTCCAAAATACCGAAGGCATAAAATGGTTTATGGTCCGAAAGACAAACCATCACAAAGCCACTATGCTGGAACATAGGGTAGGATTTGAGAATGTGCTAAAAGCATTATTACAGCTACAGAATGGACTCTTAAATCTTTGATGCAACTTGATCAGTTCCCACTGGAACCACACGGTATTGTTTTGATAAATAAACACCAAAAGTTGCCGTGCAAAGTGTTTCTGGACTATAACAGATTGTTTTTCTGCTTTAGCGGGTTTTGTGATAACTTGTAAACTACAAATAATCCCATGAAAAACTGTGTTTTCCAGCACGCTGCTTGTGAACGGCACGTCATCTTTGTGGATGATCAACAAACCGATCATGGTTGTGTAGCACTAAAGCACAGTCGCTCCATCCTCTGGAAGTGCCGCAGCTCGCAGCCAGGCTGGACGAGCCGCCCAGCAACATTGTCCTCTCGGTGGGAAGAGTCGCGTTTCCTGAACTCAGATTTGCCCGTGGCAACAAGCTTGAGGAGATGACCCCTCTCCCACCTTCGTTTTTGATGGGAAAAAGCAGTAGGGAATAACCCTCCTTTTTTATCTGCTCAACACTAAAAGTCTCCATACATTGAATGCAGAGAAGGCATTGAGGCCATGGGCTTTTCTTACTCAATGTTGCCCAACAAACCTGGCAAATGAATTTTGGTTGGTCTATTTTCAATGGAACAGTTTGACCTTACACTAGACCGTGCTTCTCCAGCTCCTTTTTGAAATGGATTGCTCTCCAAAAGATCAGGAAAAACATCTGTCAGAGAAAAGGCAGTTTGTCCAAAGTATTCTGATGGTTTGGTTGGAGTTCACAGTATATGCTCCAAGTAAAATATAATCCATTATTTTTGAAGTACTGCTGCTGATTAAAAAAAAAAGAATGTAGGTGACTTTATAAAGATGTAGTCTTGGAGAGCAACATGTAAAGATCAAACACACAAAGGTGGTTTCAGAAATAAGGACTTCTGAAATAAGTTTCTGCAGGACCTATAGTAGTCTACAGCACATGAAAAGCATCCAGACTATAAATATTGAAGCAAAACGTTTGGTAAGTGAAGAAAACATTTTAAGTGTTGTACAAGAGAATGAAAATCTGTGCAGTATAATTTTGGATTTTCTAATTCTGAATTAGTGACAGAGAGGTAAAAAGGGAAAATTACTCTAGTTATATTTAAGGGCACAGAGGAGATTTGACCTAGCCCTTAATTTAGAGGCAGAAACAGGTATTCTGTTAACATTCTCCCGTGAGTCAGTATAAAAACATTAAACTCCGCTACAGGTAAAAGCAAAACCAGATGTGGCTCACCACTGTGCAGAAAGCATTTCAATCTAGGGGATAGGAAATTGAGCCCATCATTTTTTTTCCAAAAGTGAATAAAAATATGGCTGTGTACTATTCACTGCTTAGTACACAGATGGTGGTGCTTCAGAGAACAGGAGGTGAATGAGTGGAAGGGTCAGCAATCTCAAGGAAAATGTCTCTATAAACTGTGAATGAATACAGCCTTCCTACCGTAGAGCGGCAATGATCTCAGCTCAGCAGCAGCAAATAATTTGTCCTGGAATGGTTCAGTTTCTTAGCCTAAAGCAGAAATAACATTTTAAGATATCCAGTCTCTGCCCCTGAAATGCCTGCGGGCTGTTCTCTTGGCCCAGAGTACACTGACAGCTTGGAGAGAGAGATGAAACAAGTATCAATGGTCTACTGCATGAGCATCAGCTAAGATTGAGGTCCTGCTGTGTTAGGATCTTGATGTACATGTAGTAACTACTGTTCTTCTCTAAGCCTCCTACTGCTGAAATAGAAAGGATCGTTATCTGCGTCTCACAGAGTAATCAAGAGATTTGCTTTAAGTCTCAGATGAACTTGTTGCAGAGCCAGAAACCCAATCTGAAGGCCTAAAAATTGAACTTCAATTGCCTAAAAAACAGAGACATTGAGAACAGGCCAGTAGATGCAGCACAGGGCTTGCAAAAGAGCTACACTGATCTGAAGTGGCAAATGGAAGAGCATCTGGAGTGAGATTTGTGCAGCTGAGTCCTGCCTTGCATCTCAGCCTTTTCACTCAACAGACTGGCAGCAACATAGAGATACTTTCAAAACAAACTTCATGTGTTGACAAGTTACAGGTACAATCTCTATTCCTGTAGGACTAATACAATTATCCTGCACCTTCAGTGAACACAGCAAAAACCTGCAGGAATTTATCATACTATAGAATCACAGAATACCAAGTTGGAAGGGAGCTCAGGGATCATCTTTAAACTGAAAACACAGCTGATTTCTATTGTGCTGTACTTTGAGCCATTTCTGAGCACACAGAAGAAATGAACAGCCATTTAAAGCACGTGCTGTGGTTAATGCTCACTAACTCATCCGGGTGTTCCTGCTCCTGCAGGGGAATTGGACTAGATGATCTTTCTGAGGCCCCTTCCAATCCCTGACATTCTGTGATTCTGTGAACTCCATTTCATCCCTGTATCTACTATTAAGCATATAATACAAAGTGGACTTGAACAGTAACATTGGATACTTCCTTGCCCCTGTATGTTTCAAGTCAGAACTTCCATTGCATGTGTTCATGCACATGGACAAGGCATAATTTTAAGAGCTACAGTATTGCTGAAGCTGGGGACGCTTTTTGTCGATGTCTGTTGTGAATTGTTATTATATATTTCATACTCCAGCACAGAGAAATGTCAGAGAGCTCCAGCAAAAATATAACTTGGTAAGATTTGTCAATACAGATGGTCTAAATTATACTGTACAGCACAGACTGTTTTCTCCTACAGCATTTTGCAGGTTCTCTATATAAGAAATCCTATATTCCCTGTTACAAAACTAGGAAATGGATCCTGAAATCATTTCTTAGTGTAAAGTCAGCAGATACAAAACTAAAGAATGAGCCTTGACTCAACATGACTTTCTCTGGGTGCCAAAACAGACCTTAAACCAGGACAGGCTAAGATCTGCCAGTTCTGATGTGATATCGCAGAAAACACACAAAACTGAATGAGTGGATACTTTGTTTAGTGTTCATCAGGGGCAGCTGTCAACTTTTTGCACAGACAGATGTGCTAATTTAGGTTAGATATTAATACATTTAGATGTGAGTTTGTTTTGGTAAAAGAAGGCCTGTATGGCAGCTGCAGAAAGTGTTACCAAAGCAGCAAAACCAAAAGAGTCAAAAGGCTTTTTTTTGGGACACCACATATGTTGAAAAGTACCTTGTAAAATCAGTGCCACCATTCATGGCCTTCCACAGACTCATTCTGTTTTCCTTATGGACCTTTCTTTTGTTTCCCTACCACCTTCAGGATTCCTGTTTACCTCCTCTGCACTGATTCTGTCCATCAAGGCTGCCTTCAGCAGACTGTGTTTCATCTTCCTCTACTGACTCTTTGATATGTTCACAGTGATCCCATATCTCTACTTAGGTTGTCTACTGGTCGTAAGTAGTTTTGTCCACAACCCTGTGAATGTAACAGCTCCTACTGGCTTTGAAACAGGCCTTAGAACAGACAGAACAGAAGTCACTAGCACCTTTTTAGTAGCCTGTAAGTTGATTAAAAAGGTAATAGAAAAAATTCCTTTGACTTTTGTTTGTTTGGCTCCTCCTGAAAAGTGGAGAAGGTGAGAGAAAGTAGAGTCAGTCCATAGTCTGCTATAGAAATTAATTTCAATGGGAAGAATAGCGTTGCTTACAAAACCAGGAAGCTGCGCTGCATAGGAAATAGAGCATGAAAAGGATTTGTGCTGTGATGTCGAGATTAGAGAGAACAAGCAACATGAATTAGCAAGTGGAATGCAAATATTGTACATTCAAGTGTAACTTCAGCATAATAACAGAGATGGGGGTGCATAAGGAATTAAGAGAGTCTCTAAAGTAATATTAAAACTGCTGCTCTCTGCTGACTGGAGCTCATGCACAGTGGCTTAGGTGGCCCCATTGAGGTGGTGCTTTTTCCTTACTCTTCTTTGGCAGTTTTTATTGCATGAAATAAGAGAGTTTGTTTATGCAGTTACTTTGTATTTGGGACATGAAGCCAGGAGGCACCCTCGATCCATGTCTGGGTGTCTCAGGATGTGGTGCAGAGCTCCACTTCATAGCTGAGCTCCACCAGGGACTCACAAGAACATGTGGATTGACACATCTTGGCTTTGCACAGAGGCAGCAGTAACTAAGCAGAGATAACACATAGTTCCTTTAGAGAACGGTGCGGGAAGAAAAGCAGACTTGTGAGAAAGGGAGTGTGCTAGTAAGCACAAGCTGGGCTGGCTGCTTTGTTGGTCAGGTGGATCAGTAGCTGCAGTCTCAGCCTTCTGTGCTTCTCCTGGCAGCTCATTGCAAGATGAAAGAATGAGGCAGAAGTTAATAGAGATTAATTTTTCTAATGCATCATTATTTAGGTCCAGGGCCTCCTTGCACCTGAACACAGAGCTCAGGGTTGTATATGTAATGCTACACTTACAATAAAGCAACTACTTAAATGGTTTACTGAATCAGAGCCAGGATATCCTAAAGGCTTTCTGTGGTTAGAAGGGCTGAACTAGGAACCTCTTGAATGCAGACAAGAAAAACTAGTTTTATTGTGTAAAAAAAGCTCAAACTCCAAGCATTTTTAAAGGCATTACATGCTGTATGGGCTTGGAGGAAGAAGCATTTCAAAATATGAGCGAATGTTAAGCAAGGTTCCTTTAATTGTTCAAGAATGGAGCCTGTGTTTTTAAAGGAAAGGCTCCAGGTCTAAGCTTGTCTGTGCCTATACAAATCTCTTGGTAAATTTAAGGTCATTTGAATGGTCATCACTACCTCCTTGGTACCAAGCTCTCCACTTGTATTGACCTGTGAACTCCAGACTTAAATACAGAAATGACACATTTAGGAGTCACTCCATATTATTCCTCCATATTCTCCCTTCATTTACAGGTTTAAAGCCATAGAAATTGTCTTTTCTCACCCTGATTACCTGCCCTCCCCCCTGCAAATGATGTAGTTGTGTTGCAGTGACTGCCCTTGACTCAGTAGCTATCTTCTCTGTGCATTGCTGCTTGACCCAAAAATCATCTCAGTACTTCATTTTTGGAGGCATTTCATTGCTTTTCCTTAAGGAAGTTAATTCCTTGCTTGTACAAGAAAGCTGACTTCTGTTTTCCATTTGAACACTTTTTTAGGCAGAGAGGGGAGGAGGAATGAAGCGAATGATTTCTGTTTTTAAATCAATAACCTCAAACTCCCAAAATACAGCTCTAGTGCAAAGGGGCAAGTATGTAATTTTCTCAGTAGCAAATATAGCTACATGTATCTAAATCCAAGACATTCATCAGCTCTTTTATAGGATAAGACAGGGCTCAGAAATTATTTTCTGTTTAAGTACATAAGATCAAACATGTTTGTCATTTTAGCCTTCTCTTTATTCTATCTGATTTCAAGATCTTCAGACAGACTCTCTTTAGATGTCATTGCTTCAAGCTTCTGCTTTTATCACATTAACCACTCTTCATGAGCTTTTACACATCAAATGTCTTTAGATACATTGTTGAAGGGAGAGTACTTGTGAAGCCTTCAATAAAAACTTGAAGAATCTGTGCCTGAAACTTTATA
The DNA here is from genome assembly GCF_963082525.1 of Nesoenas mayeri. NCBI lineage: Eukaryota > Metazoa > Chordata > Aves > Columbiformes > Columbidae > Nesoenas > Nesoenas mayeri. The sequence continues at coordinate 8,868,976 of NC_137569.1, read as the reverse complement.
CAAACACACTTAGGGGGAAAAAACACCAAAAACACAATACAACTCCAAACAAAAATCCACAATGCTGCATTATCATTATGTGGGTTTTTTTTTCAAAAAGGAGGGGAAAAAAAAGACATTTTCATTATGCTTGAATACAGCTTTGTTAGTGTAAAAAATCCCAGCTGTGGTGAGCCATCTTATGCCTGTTAGATTGTTCAGGTTTTGAAGCTTAATACTTTTGCCTTTTTGAACTATTCCCTCCCTGCTGTACTAGCCATATGGTTACACTGAGCTCTGTAAGAAAGAAGCCCATTTCCTAAGGATCTCCTTGACTTTTGCCAAGCCGCATCTCCAGGTATGTGTTGGTACTGCTTCTCTTTAAGTTTTTGACTACAGAAAATTCTTCCTAGCTAGCAATAAGAGCTGAGCTTTGCTCTCAGTGGTTTTAACTAAGGACAAAACTAGCCTTTGTAGGATCGATTGGTGATTTCCTCACCTTTTGCCATCACTCGTGATCACTCGTGTTTCACCAGTACTTTGCAATTAACACAAACAAGTATAGGACAACACTAAGCTGTGCATGGCATTAAAGCACTCTCATCCCTCAGGCAGGTCTGGATTCCCCTCTGGGAAGAGGGGATCCACATGCAAAGAGACCATCCCCAGTGCACATGAGCAGCGTGAGCAGCGTGGGATCACAAGGAGACCAGCACATTGGCAGGATATGTGCATGGTAACTACTGAATACTGGCTTGTAGTGGGACTAGAGTGCTAGAACCATTAGAGAGAAACTTTAGAAGCATTTTCAGGACATTCTTGTGCATATGCAGGTGGGTAGATGGATGATAAGTTAAACAGCCAGCTGGGTTGTGTTGATATGTGGTGGGGAAATATTGCACCAAGATTTACTTGAGGAAAGAGGGGAGGCACCTTTCTTTCATCAGCATCTATGGGTTGCTGGAATCACACTGAAACACACACTGTGCCACTGTGATGCATCAGCATGTTAAATAAGAAAAAGCCCAGCCACCACACCGCCATTACCAGGCATAAGAACAGAATGAGAACAGAATGCATCTGGCTTTCTGAATGCATTCTGTGTTTCCCTCAGAAGAACTGAAGGAGTAAATGCTGGAGCAGTGGTTGAAAAAGATCTAGTTTAGCTCCTTGCATTAGAATAAATAAATCAATTGCATATACACAGTTATTTCTGAGTTCTGCTGTGGAACTGGTCACCCAAGGGAGGCCACTTGCAGTCAGTGACTGGAATAGGTGAGTACAAGGAGAACCACTGCAGTGGTATGCAAGATGTAAAGCCATGGCCTTACTATGTTAATTACTTATTTCTGGCATATGAAGCTATGCCTTGAGGAGCTTACAGTGTGATTAGACAGCCAGAATAGGAAGCATTTATGTTCCAGTTACTAAAATAATCCAGAACCTGGACAGTCATTGATACATGCCCTCAAGGTCAGAAAACATGTCTCTCCTGTATCTTTGGCAAAGATTTTCCTTTGCATTCTGTAGATGCTTGAAGAACACACAAACCTTTTGCTCTTAGCTGAGCCTGGGTGTGTAGCCTAAACCTCCCGCACGCTATTTCCAGAGTATGTTGCCTGGAGGAAGTGTACAGCAAAGGTGTTATTAATCACTAGAAGCAATTTTCCCTCAGCCATTTCAAATCTTCAGTGCAGAATGTCCTGTAATGTCTCAGCTGTTAGCAATCAAGTTCCAAAATAACCAATTTCACAATCCTAATGAGTTCTGAAATTTAATAGGAACCCCCCCTGCCCCGCCCCACAACATCTCATCCATTAGAAGCAAGACTAAAAATGCTATGTGCCAGAAAACCAACAAAAACACTCCATACCACCATCTCCAACTCATCCGGAGTGAATGCGTCAGTAGAGTGACAATGCTTGTTGCTAAAATTTTCTAAATAATGCCACCAGCTCATCTGATGTGTAAAGCCTTGTTGGTGAACTGCTGATTGTTGTTGTTGGGTGATCACCCACCAGAACAGTCCCTAACGCACCGATCAGGCACACAGGGTGATCTGGAGTGATTAGCAGGAAGACTGGGCTGTCTGACAGATGAATCCAGACACACAGCAATGGCATCACACCATTTCCATCCAGATCTGTTTGAACAGTTGGCTTCTGGGAGTCATTTTGGTGAATGATGTATGGAGTTAGGAAGGGGTAGAGGATGGGTAGGTATCCAGTCTCTCTAGAAGGATCCATCAGCGACCTGGAAGTAAAAGCTTGTTCAGAAATACGTAAATTGGGTATTTCTGAGTTAAATCTTCCAGTGCTTGCTCATTGGGTGTTTTTCATATATAAACCTATGCCTACTTCAGTTTTCATTCTGTGCTTGTATTTACAGGTATATCTTATGAGGAGTTATATGCCAGTTAAAAAAAGGGAAGGGGGAAATGAAAATGGAGAGCAAATAACTTGCAATAGCATAAGATAAAATTGTTACCTTACAAAGGAAACATGTGACACCCAATGCACCAAAAGGTATTACTTCCTTAAATAAGGCTGGGTTTGAATATCATACACTGAATGGTGTAGAAGATTAAATGCTAATAATCAGATCAAAAGTGGATATACGAGATGGGAGATGAGGCTGGGAAATTGCTTGCCAGCCTGAACAAAGAGGAGGACAGAAGTAAAGTTATTAGCTCAATTAAGGAGAAAGATGGTTTGATGAAAACCTACACTCACAGAAATAAATCAAGTATTTATAATATTAAAAAAACCCCAGAGACTTAAATCTGTGGACAGCTTTTCTTTGACACCCTCTCTGCTGATGTAATCTAAAGGCTTCTCTGATTATGAATGGGTATTACATGAAGTTATCTACAAGAAATAAACATAACATTTAGCAGCCTTTCAGTATTTTAGAAGGAGTTCTTCAAGTAGATTTCACAGATGGGAAATTACTGTTATCCCTGCATTTTATGGACAGGAAGGGAGAACACTTGTGGTTGCAGCTTTCCGTGTTCTAACCCTCGTCCCTCAGGCTCAGGGTAGTGCACAGCTCTCCTGGGGCTTGTCCCCTTGTGGGCCAGCTGCGGGGCCACGAACTCTGCTTTCAAGGCTGATTTCAATGATGGAGCATTAAAGAAGCATTTCAGTTAACAGTGATCCCCAGTGCAAGATATTGGTGGATGCTTATGAAGCATTTTCTTTTATTTCAGTCTGTTAAGTTTTCATTAATTCAGGGATAGTCGTAGAAACAAATGTATAACCACGGATTACCTATACTATAACGGAAAATAAAAATAAGTATCTTAAACCCCAAAGGCCCTCACTAATTGACCTGACATGCTAATTAGGCAGTTTTGATCAGAAATATGTAACATAATCCAGCTAGACCAATTAGAGCTCAGAAAAAAAAAAAAAAAAGAATTTTTTAGGAGCTTTAATTTTAAGACTATAATTTGCAATATAAAATATGGGCTGATTCAGCAAAGCAAACAGGAGTTCTGAGTTTAGGAAACAAGTTCTAACTGACTACACAAGGAAACAGTAGATAAACTGAAAATCCACGACAAGACATTTTCTTTGTGGCAGTGAGAAGACAAGCAGAAAACCTTTAAAACTCATTATCACCTCTAGAAGAGGAAGGCAGAAGAAGCCAGAGTTGTCTAGCTGTTGCAGCAGCACTGAGAGAGTGATCTAAATGCTGGTCCCACACCACAGCCACTGTAGATAGGTGAGAAAAACTGCCTGTGGGAAGCCTGTGTTTGAAATTTACCCTTGAGAAACACTGTCAGCAATTATTATTTGTTATTTCTACTGCAGAAGACTGGAAACCTCAAATCTCACTGTCCTAAGTGCAAAGGAAGAGAGAAGAAAACCCTGCTAATGAACTGAACAGTGAGTGATATGATTGCAAATAAAGTGAAACAGCTGTGTGTGGAGATGGTGCAAACAGTTGCTTAGTTTGGTTTTGGTAAAAAAACACAGTGAGACTTGAACCAACAGAGAGGATCTGCAGTGTAGAAGCAAGACAGGGTGGAGGAGTTTGACAGTAACAGGCAGATGCTGCACAGAGCAGGGAGGGCCTGGGAAGGGTGCAGCGCTCCACAGGGTCACACCACGGCCTGATTCTGAGGGACCTTCTCTCCCGCGGCCAGTAACCAAGGTGAACTCCCAGATAAGGCCCTCATGTGCTTTAATTAAACAATCTCAGTACCTCAGCTGACTATTTTCCAGCCCTGTTTTCAGCTGCGCGATGGGGTGTCCTGTCCCAGGCAAACCACCCCCTGGTTCTTCCAGCCAGTCCCAGTGATGTGGTGCTGGACAGTGTCACCGTGTCCCTTCCCCAGACACACACCTCCGTACAGGGTGGGCTGCATGGGAGGACTAGAACAGGAAGAATATTAAGCTGCTATGATGATGAATTGTACAGGTATTATTTTCTGGCAGAAAGTTGTCTTGAGGATTCAAGCAGGCGCAGAGATAGACTGAGATTTTAGGAACATACATTTTGGTCTTTAGATCTTAACTAATTTGACCCCAGGGAGAATTTTTAGTAAAAAGCTGTATGAAAACCTCTGCAAATGGAAGCTGCCTGCCAGAGAATATTACATTTATAACTGCCCGTTTAGGTATTTAACTGATGTTGAGAGGGTTGAAGTTTTTGTGGGGTTTTTTGTTTGTTTTTTTAAAACCATTATACCTGTTGTCACAAAGCACACTCTCTGTGTCTAACGCAGGAAGATGTCAAATCCTATAGGAAACCAGCTGCAAATCTCAGCATCTCTAGGTGTTCTCTTGGAACTTATATTTCTCTTAGTAGCCACCAGAAAAGTAATTCCTTATGCACAAAATAAACAGCCTGAAAATCCCCAAAATCATGTGAGATGTGGAAACTTCACATGACATATTCAAGGAAGATCTTTCCTTCTGAACTTTGACATATGCTTTGCTTTCTTTCACATCCCCAAAATTCCTGTCATTTCAGAGAATGTGGATTTAAAGGCTCAGATTCAGTTAGACTGACTAATTACTTGTGTTGTAATGATCAACCTGCTTAATTTATCACTTCTTTGAACATTTAATTAGCCAACAGTGCAAGACAATTAGGTTCTGAATTAGGATAAATTAAAATGCTAGCTTTGCAGCTTTAAGGATATGCCAGCCACCGCCAATTGCTTCTATGCAAATATTCAACAAAGCAGATAAGAATGCAGAGATCTCAACCAGGTTAATGATTCTGAAGTAATAGGCAGCCTTTGAAAAGCTAACTGTGAAATGCGTAAGTTTCATCACATGTCAATCTCTCTGTGTTGAAAGATAAAAACAAGCTGAAAATGGCAATTTCCTCCTCCTCAGCGCTCGGCTCCAGCTCCCTCTGGTGAGTGCGGCTCATCAAACCATCAGCTCATCAAGCCATCAACTCCTGGCCTTGGGTACCTCAGATCCCGGTTCAATCCCTGTACGTATCCATTCAGGGGGAAGGTTGCATTTTGTTTTCCTACAGGCAAAGCACTAATTCGTATTTCTTAAGCACTTTAAAACTGCTTTGGAACTGTCCTAGTACCAGGCACTTAAGTATTCTTGAACAGATACAGAATAACAAACCTGAACACAGAGCTTTAATAGGAAAAATGAGCAGTAGAGATGGTTTAAGATTAGTAGTCAATGGAGACACTTTTGTACAAGTAGCAGGAATGCTTTCATTATGTACACTGTCATTTGGTTTTCATGACTAAGCCATTGTAATAAACTGAAAAGGACCACGGATAATACTTTCAAAAGTGCTAAAGAATCGCAGGCCTAATTCTTGCTGGTTTTCTGAGAAAGTCTTGTTCTCAGTCTTGCACCTGCAGCACATATGTAGGTGCCTTATTCTTATTTCTTCAGAATTACTATGGAAAGGATTAGACTCTAGATATCTTTGTCTATCTAGATATCTGGGTCAAAGCCATGGTAGGAAAAAGTGATTGCCCAAATCCTTGGGCTGTTTTGACCTCTCAGAATCTTTGTTATTGAGGTATTTATTCAAATAGTGATCACACGTTTGTAGCACAAGAGAACGAGTGGATACATTTCTTTCTTATCTAATGAATATAACTACAAATGCACTTCCAGTCAGACTCAAATGTATTCAGAATCTCCTGAAGAGCCCTTAGAGATGCCCATGTTACGTCAGTTTCAGGCACCTATTGATATAGAAACCAGGGGTTGTAAGCAGCAGTACCAGTTCCAAATAATTCTGACTACACTTTTCAGTGGTGTATTTACTGCTAATTAGTCTATTTTGAATTGTTTGCCCAAACTACACAATAATATCACTTCATTAAAAAGGCTTCGATTAAAGAGAGAAAAAAGTTCCCATCAGAAAGCTATCTGCACACATTATATGCACACCCTCAAATTAGAGATGAAATTACAGCTTTCCTGTTACCATGAGAACAGCAACATTTCTCACAGCCTGTTAAAATTATTAACTCAAGGAGCATATATCTCTTTATACTTCTTTATTATTTATCTAGGGTTGTACGAGCTTTGGCTGTGCCCAAACTAACCAACATTAATCACATGTCAAGTGAACTACTGCCAGCACAGAGAGAGCCTCCACCATTTTTGCCAACAGCTAGAATTAGCTTTTATCCTTCTGTTGTCTTTTTTTTTGCAGTACCAATGTGTGGACATTACAGCACAAACTGCTACAGGGAAAAAACCCCACAACAACACCACAACAGAAAAGCTTATGTCTCCAGGAATCTTACAGCCTGTGCTCCGCAGCAGCTGGCAAGTTCATTGGTGGTCTGAGTTCAGTGGTGTGGGGAAAAGGGCCTCAAAACTCTTTTGTCACAGCCAGTGCAACCTACAGGTTTCACCGATGGCATCCAGTCGCCCGAGAGCTTGAGGTTGCTATAGCAATGTGCATAGAGACCACCTTGCTTAAGCAGGACAAGGGCTGTGTGTTCTCCCTTCTGGTGGTGATTCAGTCCTCTGACACCCAGGCTGCCCTGCCCTCTCCTTCTCACCTCAGCAGCAGTTGTAACAGTTTGCTTTCAACAGAGAGAGGGTGAGGAAAAGTCATTGTGAGCATTTGGCTCAGTGCAGGAAAGATTAACGGCAGGACTGAGGGTCTGAACGAGAGTCTGCTGTCAGCATGAGTCTGCTGTCAGCTGGCCTGATTCATGCTGTACTTGATGTGCTTTGCATGTTCTGATGGCTCAAAGGAGAAGGAGGGGACATTTTGAAAATGAAGGGTTCCAGCTGCCTCGTTACCCGCTGACGCTGAAGTCGCTGTGGCTGCCCGGGCAATCCATCACCGTGCTGGCTCCCGCCTAGCTGCCAGCTTTCAGGTTATTCCAGGAGAAGGCAACTCATTTGGCCAGATGTCAAAAGGAAACATAAGGTGAATTCCGGTGCAGAGGTGCACAGCTTAGAGGCATTTCGGTCTTTTTTCATGACATGCTTGCTACTAGACTCCTGCTGCCATGCCAGGAAAGGATAGATAAAAGTTTCAGAATTTCAGAAGTCAAATTTACAGAATTCCTTGACAATTCCAATTCTCTCTTGTTGTTAAAGTGTTACCTAACACAGTGTAACAGGCTTCAGTGCCCTAAGATTAACCAGACTGTCTCCTGCAGTCACCGGGTCAAAGAAAGGCAGTGGCAGACGCCCATGGATGCAAGGGTGACTGTGCGGTGGTATGTACACCTTGTGACAGGTGTCACAGTTTGTGTGTCCACCTTGGCTCTGCAGGTGGTCACTGGGACCTCTGCACATGTGCAAGGGTTGGGCCACACACTGCAGTCTTCTTGTACTCTGCAAGTGCCATGTGAGGTAAAAATCCTTCTGGATTCCTGTTTGTTCATTCATTCTTGTTCTTCTGGGGATGAAAACAATCACCGTAAAGAGGCCATGCTCTCCCATTGTCAGTTTTCAGGATTTGTGCCCCACATCTGTGCGGCAGTGCCCTTTACGAGGAGCTGAGCTGTAGATCACACCTTTCCTGGTCTCAGAACACTTCTTGTGCTCGTAAATCACAGATATTAGTGGAAACCAGCTCAGGTGTGCTTTCCCAACAAATCTTTGCAACTGCATCATTTCCGTTTTGCTTAGGTCCTCACAAGGTACAAAATATTTCCAGGGGGAAAAGCAGCTTATGAATGGAGAGCAGCCCTTTAACCCTCACTGAAACCCATTTTGAAGTATGCTCAGGCATGAGGCAGTACAGTCAGGCTGGTCATACTTCACCTGCCCCCAAACCACATATTATTTGATGTATACACTTGACTTGCATTTTACCAGTATGGACAGGGCCTCAGCTCAGTGTATTATCTGCGGCATTTAGAATGTAACAAATAAAGCTGGCCCTTTTCAGTCCTACCTTGCTATCTATCAGGTTTTTGGTTACTTGTAAACCCAGAATTCCTTCTTTAGACTCTTACCCAGTGCTTGCAGTAGTTTTGCGGCCTCATTTTCTTAAAGACCCTAAAGCTTTTATGATCAATAGCCACTAATTGTTCATGAAAACAGAAGTAGGATAATAGATATATCCATACTAACTTAGGATAAAGATAAGATAAAGGAGGAATACCTCAATAGATGAAATAGTTTTGAAGATTAGGGTGCCCATGAATTCTGGGGAAAATAATAAGATTCCAGAGATAAAGTAAACCATAACAATCTTTATGATAATGGGAGAAGAGCACATTAAGAATTTTATTAGCAAGAACTACAAAAATTAGCTTTCCTCATTTTCATTTTAGAATCAGTGAACATTTTGTTTCCATAATAAAAACAGCAATGAAAAGAAAATTGGACACAGGGCATTACACTTCTTTCTCCGCAGGCGAAGAAGATTTTTCCTGTCTCAGAGGACGAATTGGACAATCAAGGCTTTAAGTCTAAAGGGCTTGGTGCATGTCACCAACGTGCCACCTAACCCACGCTCCCTCCACTTCAGAGCTCAGACCGCATTTGATGAGCGTGACTTTGGCGGGGTCCTGCCTTCTCAGCTATCACACCAGGAACAGGAATCATCAGTGTACCAAGGGATGAAGGGGAAAGTTTCCCTTATTCCTTTCTGCACCTTGGCTACAAATGAGCCCAGAGCAGGAGTTTGTATCCATGCGATGCTGCAATGCCAGACGTCCTGGTAGATGCTGACACTGCCTGGCCTGAGCAGGCAAATAAGCACCACATAATAACAGAGGTAGTACATGGATCTTAGGAAGAAGAATATCAGTGCCATTCTGAAACTGCAACGAGAGGCTTTTTGTGGCCTCCCCCCTTGCCTGCATTGATGGTCAGATTGCAGAGAACCTGCTAGTGGCAGACAGAATCCTTGGATGAAGCTCAAGAGAGTAGAAAACTCGTACAGACAGAGGCACTGGTAGAGTTGCAGAGAGCAGAAATCAGCTGGGAACAGCTTCAGATATGTTGCTGAAGCACAACGAAGAAATTCTGCTGAGCTTGACTGAATAATAGGCCCAAGTACCAGTGTCTTGGGCACTTTAGATTGTGGCTCAGTTATTAGAGCTGTTTTGTGAATCTCTGGCAGAAATTTGTAAATGTTACATAGTGTTTGGTGCAACAACAGCATCAGTCAGCAGAAACTGAGAGAGAATTTAGAAACTAATTGTCAGTCCAACATTAACTTGGATTCAGACTCCTGAGATTTTGTAACATGACAGGCACTAGACCACCAGGACTGCAAGGCTGTAGCTGTGACATTCTTCAGGCTTGGAGATTTCTTCAGGCTTGGAGATTTCTGCATCTTCAGCTTTTCTAAAACACTTTTCACCAATCCACCTCAGCCACACCATTTCTTAGCACCATCCTAGAAATATGAGACTTAAAGTTCACAAATGCCTCATTACCGAAGCCCAAACTGGGTTTGAGTTGGCTACCAAAGCCTCACTCTCTAGGATCTTTATTCCCATCTCAATAAATCATGCAGAGCAGTTCAAGAACAAAATACAACCCGATCTTGTAATGATCATTATGCTGCATTTTGAAGCCCATTTGTCACTTCTCAGGAACCATTTCTAATATCATAGCTTTGCATGTTCACTCACTATAAAAAAAAATAGCTGTTTCCAACATCCAATCCTGAAAGAGTAGATTGTGTTCAGTGATTGCTCCAATTGCATTGCCAATGAGTCGAAACATTTTTTGCTAGGGCCATTAAGCAGACTAGGGGTACATTTATGTATGTTTAATGCTCAGAAAATCAGTACAATTGAATTCCAAGGATCAGAGAGAAAACAAGTAAAATTAGAATGGTTGATGGAATGAACAGGGCAAAATGCGCATGCATTGCTAGAGAACCTCAGCTTGAAAAACCTGGCTTTGGGATTTTTTGCTTGCTTGTGCTATAGGAGTCTTTTCCTAAATCAGTTTGGCCACTTAATTACCTTGGTATAAGCACTAGCTCTAAACCAGGAGACTGAATCCCAGAGCCATTACAACTCCTGTAAAGATGAATCAACCAATCTAACACATGTAAAACTTCATGTTAACTCCATTCCTGCATTCACAGCACTAAATTGTTAACGGAACACCATTCTGTCTTCACGTTGCAGAGGCCCACTCAGTGCCCAGGTTCAGATAGGATTTAGGTTATTAGCTTAGATGTGTAAGCTACTCAATGTTGTTTTAAGTACTCCGAGCTGGTATTGAACTAAGTCAACCGATAAAGACTGTCTTCATGTTCACAGGTGGACACTGAATTATGTGTGTTTCTGAAGTGAGGCATGAGACAGACTGCTTGACTTCTAGGCCATTACAGGACCATCCTGCCAATATTCCTTCCTTTTCATTGCTCTCCAAGCATGGAGGAAGACCTAACATCCATTTTTTCTACTAACAGCAGCTGTGGCAACTTATCCCAGAGAGTATTTCCTCCTTCAAGTATTCCTGCCAGCATCTCATGCTGCTTCAGCACTACATGTTGGGTAAAAGCCAGTGAATTTCTTTTCAGGCCACCCTATGATGTCCATAGTTACACACAGTGCATACTTGCCCCACTGCTGTGCCTCCAAACAGAACCCACAGCACTGCAGGCTATCTCATGCTAACCAGGGAGCATTGCATCCCCTCTTCTCTTTTGGGAGCCTTCTCCATTTTAAAGAAATGGCAGGTTTGACATACATGGCTCCCATCCCTTTGAACCATTAAACTGCTATGGATCTAGTTTATTGCCCTTGATTATGAGTCCTCTCTCCTCACTGAGCTGTAAATAAAGGCTTTTGACTTTAAACACAGCTCAGATATGTCATGATTGAAAACAGCCTGCTGCTCTCTCAACATATTTATCTAATGTCTGCAGGAGTCAGTACAGGGAGCAGGAGAGCAGATGGTGCAGCTATCTCAGTGCAGAGAGTATCGTCTATATATGCAATATGTAGACATCCAGTATTTTCTAATGCAACACTATAATTATTGTAGAGAGGATTTTATTTTTAAACTGCAGCTTAAATAAAATGATCGCTTCAGACCACACAGGCTCAAGTGCAGCTGGAATGATAGCAAGCCTTTTCTCCAGACAGGAGGGAAAATCCCAAATATACAGGCTTAAGGTGAGCAGGAGTGTGGGACAAAGCAACAGAGCAATACGCTACTGAAGGGAAAAGGGATTTCCAGTACAACTTGTGACTGAAGAGCCCCCTCAAGAAAAATTTTCCGCCTCCTCTTTAGAAACATATTGGAGTGGTGAGAGAGGGCTGGTGTGCTTTGAGACTATCAGTTAAAAGTGCTCAAAACAGGGAAGAAGTGTAAAGGGAAGCTGCAAAGTGAATCGAGGGCTAGGGCCTGCATTTAGGCAAGAAAGGACCAAAATAGCAGCATGAGTAATGGAATTTAAGAACTGTCGCACAACAAAGGACTCGCAGCGATGCCCTCCAACAGTCATTCCTGCCAGGCAATCAGAAAGCATTTTCCTTCTTCAGTGATCTGAAGCTTTTGAAATGAATATATTCTTTCTATTTCCCCCTCCTTCCTGAGATAACAGCAACAGAATACTTGGTGATAATCGGTACCATTGCTAATTTCGCATGGTCTTCAGTAATTTACTTTCCCCATGTCCTCATTTCCCCATTTGTATAGTACAGCTTGTACCTACATCATAAGAACTTTAAAAGGAAAATGGGATTTATATTAAGCGTGATTATAATCTCTTTTGCAGCATATATAAATAACTTCTGTGCTGAAAATTCAACCCTGTATTCTGACATATTTAGATCAAGAGATTTCTTTTTTTAATGAAAAAAGCACAAAGAATTACTGAACACTTGAAAATAAGTGACGGGCTAAAGCATTCTATTTTCTAGCAGAAAATATTTGTAAGTGCAAAGTGACTTTACAATCACAAGCTGCACATAATGCAATAGAGATCTGCTGAAAAACAATCCTAAGGAGGTGCCAAGATTTTATTATTCTTTTATTCTTTGCATGTTCTTGTAATGTTGGAAAGCCAAAGCCCTCAGAACAGGGAGCATAAGGGAAGCTCTTTGCTGGTTCTTGCCAGGGAACAGGGAGAACTGTCCTAGGGCAGCAGCCCCGCAGGGGAGGGAGTGCAATTGAGGAAGGGCACTGGACCACTCAGGTCTCATCGACATGAAAGAAGCTGTGATATTTTTATTAAAATTATGTATTCTCTGCAACTTTAAAACAGTATTTGCATCGGTGCTTAGGAACGTCTGGACAGAAGAACTAAGCTTATGTTATCTGGCTAGTGTGGCCACTGTCAGATGGCAAACTGCTGACATACTGTGAAAGAGACTCACAGAGAAAGTCTGATTTGGTTATAGGGACTTAAGAAGGAACTTTTAGGCTGCTGTTGCTTTTCCAAAAGAGCTAAAACATCAGTAGAAGCTGCAGTAACAGACATCCCCTCCATCAGTTGCAAGTTTAATGCTGTCATAGCTTCTGCAGTAATAAAGATCCTCAGCAAGCCGGGGATGAGGACGATGATGAGTGCAGGAGCTCCCAACCCAGCACAAAGCTGCGACTGCCTGTGGGCAGACACTGCAGTCCTGGGGACTTCAGATCCTTTTAGAAGTAGACAGTGAGTACTGGCTACCTCAGCAGCCCTCCACAGCTCTGGAAAGAGACTTAGATCAAGTACATTGTCCTCTTCCCCAGGCTTTAAAGTTCTTGTGTATGCCTGATCATTCAGTTATGCTACACTATGGGCTCCCTTCAGTGCATTCCACTTTTTAAAATCCCATGTGTAAGGTCGCTGTTTGATAGTGAGGAAGCGTTATTCATTCCTGAATGTCCTGAAATTATATTTGAAGTTCCCAGGAGAATGACTAGAAACTTCAGCTGTTTAAATCCAGTGACCTGATCTCCTGAAGAAAACAGGCCTTTTGTGACCACATTCTAAATCTATTTCCAAAACAACCAAACCAAACCAAACGCCCAGAAACTATTTTAACAAAATTGTACATAGGAATAGAAAATTCAAAGACAATTAAATTCTTACAAATTGTATGGTAATTAATATCTAGATAGATTAGAGACCCAAATGAGCACCTCTGCCAGGGAAAAGGCAAGTGGATCTCAGTTGTTACATACTCTGCTTGGGGGTCACTGGCCTGTCATGCTCAATGTGGCTCCCACAAAGGACACATAAGGAGGCTGCAGTTACTCTGTGTGGAAAGAGAAAGGAAAAAAGGAACAAAAAGCTCAGCTTCATAGGAAGCTCGACTCCATTAGCTCTGTTGTTCCCAGAACAACTTGGTGTTTTTTAGCTGAGACCACTAGAAATCAAAGCTTTCCTTTTTAGCACCAGAACAAATGGTTGAAGCGGTTGGAAATTTCTGAAAATTTTAATGGTGGTAGTAATAAAGCACAGAAGGTTCACTCTGTGTGTTTGGTTCTTGTTCTAATGAATTCTGAGTTGAAAAGTATATTTTAATCATAAAGTATTTTTAAGTAGTTCATAGTGTTATATTTTTATTGTTATTTAGTACAATGATTCCTCTTCTCTAAACTCCTGAATCATTCAGGCAAAAAAAATCCACCTAGGGCTGAAGCAGCATATGCTTTAGAATGAGACTCAATCTATTTATTAAAAGCCTTTGTACATAGTCAGCTGGCAAGCCATGTCCATCAGTGGCAAGTAGGCTGTTCTGCAGCCAGGATTCCTCACCCCACCAAAGGAAGAAGTCCAAGTCATCTGGCTGACCTTGGTGACCCCAATTAACAGCAAAGGACTAGTTAAAGTTCATAGGCTTGACTGAGCTTACCCTAACAACACTATGTTCAAAGAAATACTGCAGATTCCAGATGTTTCAAATCTTCTATGCATCCATAAAAATAAAATGACCTTTTCCTGACTTTTTACAGCAAAAATAGAAATTAATCAGAAGCGTTTTGTAAGGTTTTGCTGTCCTTAACTCCAAGAGAAGCATGTTTCCCCTTCACGTTGCAGAACAGTCTCCAACACCACTCATGGAGGAGCCCAGTGCTCCTCTACTGCCTCATCCACCCCAAGACAGCCCAGAAACCTGCATCAGTGATGCTGAAAGCCACTCGGACAAAACTGCCCTCCTCCACATACTTCTGTGCTGTACAAGCAATACCAGTCACGTGCACCCTACTATCAGACCGCTGGCACCTGAGCAAGTTGGCTGGCTTTTTTTTGGTGATCTTTTTTTCACTTCCATAGGGAGTGGCAGAGAGGGCACAGCTGGGAGCTTTGAAAGTAGCTCTCTGTGTATTAGTGCTACAGTAAACAAGTGGTTTCATTTCTCACACTAAAGAGAAGAAAAAGTAATCTATACAAGGTGATGGATGATTGCGCTCAGCATTTGTAACAAGTTTTAATAAAATTGTAGGAGGATTTTTCCTCCCTACCACATTCCAACAGCAGGTAATTCTTTATAACCTCTTTCAGAGACACACGTTATATCCTTCTCTTTAACTTAGAGATACTTATTTTTAACAAGTATTTAAAAGGCACAGAGGTTATTCTTGTAGCCCTTTCAGATGGTAAGGCTGATATGTTATTCACACAACTACAAACTGACTTGCTATGAAAAACAGTACAGCAGACATACCGCACATCCCAGCTTTCCCATACCACACCACCTGTTGCCCCGCAGACACCTGCATGGGCACGTTTCAAGAACTTATAGTGTGCTTTGGGGAATTTTTGGGCTTGTGGCTGCCTGGTTAGCAGTGTTTTTGTGAGAGCCTGGCATGCAGCTGGACCCCGCTGGAGTGTTGGACACAAGCCCTGCGACCCCAGGACCAAGATTATGGTTTCCAGGGGGTACCTGCTCGCTGGTGGACGCACAACCAGGGCACAGTGCACGTGTGCCTGAGCTGCCTGTGATGGACGTGCAGCAGTGTTAGCCACAGCTGAAGTCAATATAGAAGTTGCATTCACCTGTATTAGTGCTGCATTAGGAAGTGTGAAGTACCCCAACAACAGGTGCCCAACTCAGGTAATGTTATTAAACTACCTCAATAGGGAACATGTGGTCCAAGCAGAAGGCTCCCGGTTCCCCGCCTGCTGCCGCCCCGGGGGTGGGCCCGACTGGTCTATAAGGGCATGGTGGCGGTTACCTCACAGCCACACACCTGTGTCGTAATCCCTGCGGGGCCATCCGTGTCCATCAGGCCTCCTGTCGCTGGGGGGCAGCGGCCTCACCAAGCCTCCCTGACCGCCCCTCAGCTGCGCGGGGGTCTCCTCAGGGCCGGGCAGCAGCGCTCCGCCCGCCGGGAAAGGCTTCGAGAGCCGCCGTGCCTCGAGAAGGCTGGGGCAGGAGGTGAGCGCGTTTCTTCCGCGGCCGGGCTTTCCCCTCAGCAGCGTGGCGGGCGCGTCTTGCCCTCTCCTCAGCGGCGGGCGCAGCGCCCTCGCTCCCCTCCCTTTCCCCCGCTGGAGCTATTCGGGGCTGTTACCGCCCTTTTTCTCGCCGCGGTGCTGGCTGAGAGCTTCTTGCTGGCGCGGGCTCCTCGCTGGAGGCCCATCGCTGAGGGAGCACGCGGCGTTCCCGCCATCTTCGGGGCGTCGCGTGCGGCGGCGGGAAGGGCCGGACTGTCGGGCCCGGGGGCGTGAGGCGGAGTGCGGGGCAGCTTGCTGTGGCGTGCGGCTGGTCTGGCGTGCTGCCTGTTCAAAGGCAAAAAAAAGTGACACAAGATCTCTCTGGATTCTGTGAGAACATATTGTATAGATGATACCTTTGTGATAAAGCATTGAATTAAGTTTAAATGGGAGAAGGACTTAGTCTCTTTATAAAGTTGTCTTCCCTTTAGACTGTTACATTTGAGTACCACAGATCTCAGACTTGGAAGCACTTGAGTCCCTTCGTTGAGATTTCCAGGCATCAGCCTTTGGGTGCTGAGTGCTGGAGGCTTTCACAGGACCTGAGGCCAGGCTGGAGATGGCCTTTCCTATCTCAGACCACCAAAGGGTCGCCCTTTACTTGGCTCTGCTGAGCCACTGCATGTTCATTAAGTGTTCCATAGCTCCTCTTCCAAAATCACACATCTGCGTGTTTTGACCTGGGTGTTTGAAAGCTCTTTCCAAAGAAGTGGGTCACTGGCTTTCCCACTGTATGAGGCAGCATTTCTCTTCTAAGAGATGACATTAATATATTCAGTTTGTAGGGGGAACCTGTGGGTCTGTGTGTGCTGAAGGAAGGAAGCCTGTAAACACAAGGTGTGTTTAAAAAAAGAGAAGCCCCTACCTCACCAAACCAAACCTCACCAAAGCACCGTGATGCAAAGCATTAAAAACTCCAGGGGTTTGTGGAAGAAATTTGTTCAACGGCTTCATCCGGGCCTGGGGGCTGGAGGGAGCCTTTGTCTCAAGAGGAGCGCGTGGTGGCTTCCTCAGTGTGCACAGCACTTAACTGCATTATAATTCCTCTCCAGTAAGATGTACTTTTACTACATGTTAGTCATAATTAGGTTCAGGCATAATTCTGAAAGCAAAAACGCTGGGCAACTGTGTATCATTTGGTTGCTCTCTGGTGGGGAAGGTGAGCACATGTCACCCAGGTGTGGGCCCCTTATTGCAGCTCCAGGCAGGAGGAGCTGCCAACAAAGAGCAAATGGCAGGTGAGACCATGCCAAGGGATTTTTCTAGAGAATCATTTTGGTTGGAAGAGACCCTTAGGTTCATAGAGTCCAACCTTAACCTAAATCCAGCACTGCCCCATGTCCTGAGAACCTCATCTCCATCTGTCCAACCCTCCAGGGATGGTGACTCCAGCACTGCCCTGGGCAGCCTGTTCCAATGCCCCACAGCCCTTTGGGGAAGAAATTGTTCCCCACATCCAACCTCACCCTCCCCTGGTGCAACTTGAGGCCGTTTCCTCTGCTCCTGGCGCTTGTTCCTGGGGAGCAGAGCTCGACCCTCCTGGCTCCAAGCTCCTTTCAGGCAGTTCAGAGATCAGAAGGTCTCCCCTCAGCTCCTGTTCTCCAGCTGAACCCCCCAGGTCCCTCAGCCGCTCCCATCACACTTGTGCTCCAGCCCCTCACCAGCTCCGTTCCCTTCCCTCAGCTTGCTCCAGCACCTCAAGGGCTTTTTTGGTGTGAGGGGCCCAAAACTGACGCCAGGATTTGAGGTGGGACAGCAATTCTAATTACGTGAAACAACCATCTCAAACTTCTTGGTAGGAATAAGAGACTAAATTAGGCAGTTTGTACATGAGAGGGAGGGTGGGGATGAAGGAGCTTTACAAATTCTGTAGCACTGCTGACTAAGTGCTGATTTACAGTAATTCCTTTCATTTCTTTTCTAATTAAACATCTCCTGAAGGATCAGGCCTGTCAATGTGCTCTGAGGTCTATAGCCTGAAGTGTAAAGTGAGGCAAATTGCCTGACTTACTTGCAATGATAGAGTCATTTTGGAAGGAGATTGAAAATCAATACTTGTCATCCCTGCGCAGTGCTCTTTATTCAGAGGGGCAATTTGTAAGTGTAATCTGTGTGAGTGTAGTGGGAGCATACAAAGTTACAGTACTAGTCACGCGGAGTGAAATGACAGAATATAAAATATGGGCTTATTGCCATTTTATTCATATTAATGTCAAAGAAGCTTATGAATAAGCGCAACATTTTAATTCAGTGCTGTGCAGTCAGGCCGCTTGCTGGAGTTTTTGGCTTAGGCTGCAGTTGACATTAAGGCTATGAGTGTTTGACATGATTTCTCTATTGACTGCCAGCATCTGTGTGCATCTGCTTTCAGGAGTGGCAAGGCAAACAAGGGCTAAAAAAAAAAATAAAACTGACTGACCCCGTGTATGCTGAGAAAACCACAAACAAGCTGTTTTTGATCATGGGGTTTAGTCAGGCTCCAAGGGGATGGAAGCACGAGAGTGCAGATGCAATCACAGAGGACAAGAGGCACTCAAGATCTGGTGCTTTTCTCAAATGAGAGCACTCAAGACTGAAAGACTGACAGCTCCGGCTTACTACAGTCAGGTGCCTTGTGAGCTTCCCCTTGCAACTCTGGTAGTTCATGGTAATCTGCACTGCTAACTATGAACAGTCTCATTCTGAATTTCTCCATAACTGAATTTGCAGGTTTTGACAATTATTGGGGCGAAATAGGACAAATTAGAGAGGAACAAATGGGCATCAGTTACTGCAGTATGGCTCTTCAGCTCAGTTTACTCATCCACCGAATCCAAGCTAGAGAAGGGAGCTGTAATTCCGGTTGGCATCGCAACCTCTGTGCTGATACTTGTATAAAGTATTCTCTCATGCTTAAAAAAAAAATCTGTGACTTCATAAAATATATGACATTTCTCTTTCTGGAAAATTAGTTTTAAAAACACCAAAGAATTGTGACTCAGTGTTGTTCTGAAGAGAACTTTCCTTTCCTCAGAGCACAACCTTTATAAATGCTGTTTTGAGAGGGAAGTTATGAAACTGGTTCAAAGCCTTCCTGTGGGAGGCCTTTGCCCAAGGATTATCCTATGGAGAATGAGTTTCCTATGGATGTGTGTTTTACTTATGGCTCAGAGGGAATGTTAAATTTCTGTGTTTGACCTTTTTTCCTGAGTGTGGGTTCGGTTCATTTGCACCCTACTTCAAGAGGTAGAGCGGAAAAACAGAAAACAAATACGTTTCCCACAACATCACCTGCTAGAACTCCTATATTGCATTATAATTATTTTTAAACAGTGACAAGATTTCATTGCTGCTGTCTTCCCATTTAAAGAATGATACTTTGCTAACCAGACCTGTTGACAAAAGCAGCTATTTGGCGACAGTGTGAATTGCCAAATTTAACACGCGGTCTCACAAGATTTCCAGCCTTATTCTCTTGGGTGGGAGGAGGAGAAAGGCTCAGTGATGTGCTTCTTGACCATGCTCATCTCCCCTACTGGTCCACCCGAAAGCAATTGGCACGTCGTGTTTCCTGCAGATGGACCACAAATGGCACATGTACAGCTCAGGCACTCAGGGAATGAGATTGCATTTGCCAGTCAGCTCACCAGCCAGAAGCCTGATTTAATTTGGAAGAGAATGGTCCACAGTTGTTGCAGAAATAACAAAGAGCAGATTTTTAATCATCCTCCTCTTCCTCCCTGTTCAGTCTCATCCTGTAATTGGTAAATGAGAGGCCCAATCAGCTCAAATCAGGGGAAAAATGTGTCATGAGCAGCTAGTGAGACAGAAAGCAGAGGTACCCACTCCTTGATATCATGATCTTGCAGCTGTTTACAAGTCAGATTTAGCTAATCAGAGGGTCCCAGGGAGCAATTAGTCTCTCTTTCTAGGTTCCATGTGTAAATTCTAGTAGAAAAGAGCTTTTTTTCCTGCTTGCTACCCTGATTATTTTTGCATTCTGTTAAGTATTTGCCATTTTATCCACCAGAAGGGACATATAACGACATTTTATGTTTGTAGATAAATATATCTAGACTGTTCAGAAATTAAAACCTTTTAAACTGAGTGTAGTAAAGTGCTTGGAAGAAGTAAATTCCGCATTATTTTCTGTGTTTATTAATCATGATGGTTTTCACCTCCCTGTATTCATTGGCCATGTCGGTTCCTTCAGTCAGAATTAATTCCTGAAGCCGTGACCCTTAACAATGAATAAAGACTTTCAGATTCTTGAGCAGGGCTTGTTTTCAGCTGACAGCAGCTCAACAATTGGCCTTTCAAGATACCTCAATCTAGGAAACTTGAAATGATGTCTCACTTAAGAATGCTTGGCTTAATTGTGCATGATTGTTTTTTGTTAGGAGATGATCTGCTTTGGATAGTGCTCTGCTGTTCCTGGGGCAGGACACCCTATTCTGGGAGGATTGGGGTGGCAGACTATAGCTCTGAGTACATAGTAAGAGTTTTCATGTTCTTGAGCATCAGTATTTAGCTCTGTTTCTTGTAGACTGATCTACTGAAGGTCTTGCTTTCCATCTCATGACTGAGCCCTGAGTGTGTCATGCATATTGAACCATGGTGCCCTGCTGCCTGCACATTATTTAAATTAACTGGTTCCTATAAGCTCTAGTCTATAATGCACTGCCTTCTGCATGCCTGCTACGCAGGCTCCTATCCTGTGGGTCTGAATTGTCTCCTTAGTGATTTCTATTACTGCACGTTTGTCTGTGCGACTGAGTAGTAGGACAATATGTTAAACCTGTAATCTGAGCTGTTTTAAGGACTTTTTCATATATAGTTATTATTGTCTTCAGTGGTTATTCTGTTATCTGCCAGCTACACTGACAAACGTGCATTTTACAAGCCGCTGTGTGTTTCCCATGTTGTTTTATGCTGCTTTTTAAGTGGGTTCTCTTTGCTTTAGACTGCCAGACTCTTCAGAGATTTAGTGTTGTATTTGCAGAAGTATGATGATGCCCTGAAGGCCTTGGAGCATGTCGAATACAGCCCTGGGAGGTCACCGGCGTGGACCTGCAGTGCTGTCCACTGCTTTGTGCTTTCTCTTGGCAAACGCCAGATGTATATAAGCCATCAGGAAATACAGAATAGAATAGGCTATTTCAGTTGGAAAAGAGCTGCAATGATCATCTAGTCCAACTGCCTGACCGGTTCAGGGCTGACTAAGTTAAAGCATGTGTTTCTTAGATGGTGAAATGATAGTTTTATTTTGTATTTTGTATTTTGTATTTTTTTTTCCTTTGGCTGGTCTCTGCACTGGCTTGTGCCTTGCTGAGTATTTTAGATCACAATTGGTATACTAATGTGATTCAGTTATAGCAGCCTCAAGTACAGATATGATCCCACTTGAAAGCTACAATGTTGTACTGGTTAACTACATTAGGAAGTAAACCTGTTCATTTCTGAAGCGATTCAGCTGTACAAAAAGTTTGTACCACAATTTAGAGCATACCTGAGTTCCATGAAAACATCAGCTCAGTACTGTATAGCTACCAGAAAGCAGATAATTAAAAAAAGTTTGTAGGAAAAGAATAGATGGAAAATAAAATTATGTCATTATAAATTAATAAGTAAGGCTGTTCAAGACAAACAGAAGTGTTAATGTGTCTGTGAAACTTGTTAACGAAGATAGTTGTATTTGCAGAAAGAGTACATGGGACACAGCCTGCACAGCATTTGGAGAAGGCATCTATTGAGTGTTACTATATAGACAAATAATGTTAGATTCAAGGAATTCATTGAGTTGAAAATGCTCAGAGGCTGTGAGGGTACTTTGGAAGTGCTTAGGAAGTGCCATGTACTTTTGCACTCTTCTTACTCTTCTCTAGGTACTGACTGGTGGCCCTTGTTGAAGGGAGGCTGCTTGGCCAGCTGAACCCAGGTACAGCTGCTTCTTATGTTCTTAGCTGGCTTAATCAGAGTATTAATGCGTGAGCAAACATGCCAGATAGAAGTGGCTAGAAGTGCTCGCTGATGTGTACTGTAGGCACTTCTCTGACAAGCGTTGTTCTAATTGCTTACAATAATGCTCGTTGTGGAAAGTGGTGTCAAACCTTTACTGAGAATTAGACACTTTTTGTTTGCACAAATAATGGGGTATTTGCAAAGTGCAGGACTGTGTAGTAGTGATTTTTTTTTTTCATAAAATTGTTTCTCTTTTCAGAGAGAGATGTAGAAGAAAAACGAAATGACTCTGCAGACTGTGAATGTGCTATAGTATTAACTATTTTCTGTAAACTGCTGCTATTTTTTTTCCACTTAATTCTTTCCTAAGCTCCTGGTGCTGGTTCCTGGTATATCATAATTACTTCTTATACAATTAATTCTGTTTACACAGTTTGCACACAGTAATTTTCAGTTCCGAGGTGGTTAGAACACTTCCATATTTGATCTGATTCAGGGTTTCCTGTATGGTGTCACCCTGTCACTGTGTGATGCTCAGTGCAGCCTCCCTGGAGCAGTGCTTGGAGCTCCACATGCCACTGCGACCGCTGTGTCCCAAGTCACAGCACAGGAAAGCAGATGGAGCTTTGGCTTGATGTGCTGGGGGCTGTGGTTCTTGTGGACTTGTCTGTGAGCTCAGGTCAGGGTTTGACTTCTGTCAGGGAAGGTTCTCATACAAAATCAGCACGTAGTTCCAACTGCTTGGCCCTGAAGCATTAAGAAGGACCAATGTGTGCCTGAGGTCTGAGATGGCCCACACACACTGGTCATGGTCGGTCCAGCCTGCACAGATGGCAGCAGCAGGGGTGTCCCAGGAGCTCTGTCTCCAACCTGTGCTGGTGATGGAGGGATGAACTGCAGGGTGCTCCTTCTGCCCTGGTGAGACCACACCTGGAATATTGTGTCCATTTGTGGCCCCTCAGTTCCAGCAGGACAGGGAACTGCTGGAGAGAGTCCAGCGCAGCCACCAAGATGCTGAAGGGAGTGAGTGGAGCATCTCCCGTGTGAGGAAAGGCTGAGGGAGCTGGGGCTCTGGAGCTGGACAAGAGGAGACTGAGGGGGGACTCATTCCTGGGGATCAGTATGGAAAGGGGCAGTGTCAGGAGGATGGAGCCAGGCTCTTTTCAGTGACAGCCAGTGACAGGACAAGGGGCAATGGGTATAAAGTGGAACACAAGAGGTTCCACTTAAATATGAGCAGAAACTTCTTCCTGGTGAGGGTGTCAGAGCCTGGCCCAGGCTGCCCAGGGGGTTGTGGAGTCTCCTTCTGTGCAGACATTCCAACCCGCCTGGACACCTTCCTGTGTAACCTCATCTGGGTGTTCCTGCTCCATGGGGGGATTGCACTGCATGAGCTTTTCACGTCCCTCCAACCCCTGACATTCTGGGATTCTGAGGCTATGCTGCCCCAGCTTGGCCTCTTGCTGCACCACAATCTGCCACCATGCGACTCAGCCTCACAGTCTTCTTGGGGTGTGGAGCTTTTTGCCGGCACAAACCAATGCTAATTAAGTAGGATGCTTACTTTCATAATGAATTTATTGTTAAAGGTGAATTATCCTGAATCTGCTACAACCTTTAATGTGTTTGATATTTTAGAGTCAGTTAAAATAAACAAACACTGATGCTAATGTTTCCAGCAATCTGGAGGGAATTAACAGCACACTGCAAAGGGTGTTTAAATTACTTTTAAAATTCTAATTAGCCCATGAACAGCAGTGAGTGTGGGACAAATTGCCTGGCTTCAAAACAAGACAATCAAAAAACGACCTCAAAGGAAAGCAAAGGGTGGAGGCTTCCATGAAATAAATGAAAATGACCCCATCCATTTGTTTAAGTAATAGCCTGTTTTGAGGCTTATTTTACATTGTCCCACATTTACAATGCTCAGAGAGATCAAGAGGCAGAGAAGCCTCAGTGGGATAGAGGAGTTTTTGACTACTAAAAATGATGACAATAAAATCCCAGATGCTTAGTTGCAATGAAATTAGCTGGAAACTAGTTTGGGGTGGCTGCAGCTGAAATAATCACAACAATTGTTCTGCCTTAGACTCCACATTTCCCACAATTATTTCACTTCCCCCATTCATATATAAACCAACAAGAATTTGACTGGAAGCATTTGTGGCTTTATAAATAAACTATACCCCTAAAAATCTGGATTCCAAAGACTTTTCACACTCTTGATATTTTTCTTTATTGTGGCCATATCAGCATGTGGTATAATGCTCTACCCTGCAGCACGGTCCCTCACCTTGGAATTGTGCCTGGTGCTGAGATCTTGTTAGGAAAGGGTTTCAATGGACAGAAATGGTCTGTCAATATTTATTACTGTTGCCCTTCCAGAGACCATCTGGCTCTATTATAGAAAATTGGACCAAAGCAGTGGCAGGCTTGTACCATAAAACTTGAATAGGAATGTTTGGGTTTCCAGACTTCACAATGGTAGGTTTTTTTCCTGGTCAGTTTTGCTTGTTTTGGCTTTTTTTTTTCTGTTGTGTAGCTGTGACTCTCCTGTGATGAACAATGGGAAAACAACAAGTTTTCCTTGGGATTCCTGGGGAGTTCTTCTCCTAAATCAGGAGAACTAGGAGTACTACATTCTCCATGTGCAAGCTAACTTTGGTTTATAGAAGCTCTGAATTGATTACATTGGACTCGTGGCACCACTGGTCTAAGTTCGGTTCAGGGATTTTGACCGTTCAAGTGGAAAAGAAAAATGTGGGCATAGCTGTGATTCCTGCATCTATCTTATACAGTAATTGTTGTCAATCAGAGGACTTCCATCCATCTTTCAGCTCTGTGTAGGGCCGTACTTGGCATGTTGTGTGGTCTCTTTCTAAAGTTGTCTTCCCTTTAGACTGTTACATTTGAGTACCACAGATCTCAGTTGGAAGCACTTGAGTCCCCTCATTGAGATTTCCAGGCATCAGCCTTTGGGTGCTGAGTGCTGGAAGCTTTCACAGGACCTGAGGCCAGGCTGGAAATGGCCTTTCCTATCTCAGACCACTAAAGGGTCGCCCTTTACTTGGCTCTGCTGAGCCACTGCATGTTCATTAAGTGTTCCATAGCTCCTCTTCCAAAATCACACATCTGCGTGTTTTGACTTGGGTGTTTGAAAGCTCTTTCCAAAGAAGTGGGTCACTGGCTTTCCCACTGTATGAGGCAGCATTTCTCTTCTAAGAGATGAGATTAATATATTCAGCCTGTTGAATGATTGGACTGTCTGGATATTTCTAGGTGTCCTGTAATAGACATTAATGTAAATTAGCTATGTGTTTCATTACCTGAGTCAAAACTTACTCTGGCTGAATACTGAAAAAGAAAAAGCCTGTCTGAATTAGATGAAAGAAATCAAAATAAGAGGCATTTAGTGGTAGCAGTTAATGAACTGTAACTAACTGAAAAATTCTTCTTCCAGTAGAAAAACAGTAAGAGAGAATCAATTTTTGTAAATGTGCTGAACACACCACATGCATTGCCCTCCCCCATTGAATTGTCTAAACATCCCAAGAGCCTTGCCTGTGTATTTGCCAGGCTGTGCAGCCAGTGTGCTTCAGCACCGTCCTTGACTGTGACCTTGATTTCCAGGTCCTTGAAGCACTACAAGGAGAACCACAAAGGGAAGACCTCCTACCTCTGCTCTATTTTAGTTAAGTGAGTCTCTGCAGTTTTATTGTGTTTTCACTACCAGACTCAACTGTTCCCTTAGTGGCTGCATGTTACCAAAGTATTTCAATCTATAGGTTCTATGGTTTGATTCAACCAGTGTCTCCCATTCTGAATTAAATCTGAAATGCTGAGATGGAAAGAGATGTGAAGAGGCTTACCAAAGACCACAGTGAGCCTTTGGAGGTAGAGATGCTGAAGTTCAAGTGTTTTCATTTTACCTGCTGTGTGCTCTGGCTTTTGCTGTCTCGACCTGGCCAGAGGTATTTTAGGAGATATTATTTGGCAGGTGGTATTGATTTCTTGTATAGAAAAATGCCAGCACAGAAAATAGTTTCTCCAGTTGACAGTCTAGCTTGGGTTCACTCTGTCTGGTATAATTAATCTTAATTTCTTGAATAGAGAAAAGTTTTAAAGACTACAGAAATGAGAGAGGAAAAGAAACAAACAAACACCCAAAAAGGGAAGTTATCTTCATGGAGCTGACTTTACCAGTTTTACCAAGGTTTTAATTTGTCAGGTTCCTATACAATGACTGGGTTTCTCTCCCAGCTGATACACGTAAAAATCTGTGTTGGCATTCCTGTGATATCAAAATCACTAGTTTTTTATCTGCTTACAATAAATATAACTAGATATATTCAAAATGTGCCCATAACAGCTTGCCAAACCTTAACTAAACAGTGTCAGAATCCTGGATCATATAACAGTCTTTCCTTTTTGTCTCCCAAGTATTGATTTCATCTTATTTCCTGACTTAGATTTTCATCACCTTCTTATGGTACCTTTCCCCTTACAACACAACATCAATGGTAAAACAATTGATACTGGATTTCTTATACAAGAACAGACTACCCCAATCTTGGGGAGTTCAGAGCTGTGTGAAGATTGAGTCTGAAAGCCTTTGAATTTGGATTTCCCAAGAGGCTGTTGGGTTTTATTTACATTTTCTATTTCCTGGCAGAGATGTCAGTTGATGTTTTCTGAATTTTGTTCCAGGAACAAAACAGAAATGTAAGGTGTTAACTAAAAGGTACGGTAAACTGTCAGCTGCTGCTGGGAGACAGCTTTTGCTGAACCCCTCTGCCTGTACACCAAGTTTTTCCTGCTCCGCGCTGTACCTGGAAATGCTCAGCTACGCTTGCCAGTGGGGCGTCTTTAAACTGGATAATTGCCTCTTGTGTGCCATTCCTAGGGCTCTCCCAAATCCCTCTCCTCTATCTGCAAGAGTAAGTATAAAGCCTTGAAGATGGATGGCCATTCAACATGACATGGTGTCCTTCTAATTTGACATTAAGGACAGTGAAAGCTGTTAAAGTGCAGGCCAGCGGAGATTTGTGCTAGCTGTCCTTCCCAAAAGGTCTCCTCTTCTAGCCCTGTGCACCATCTTGCTGTAGAAAGTACAGAGAGGCACTTTAATCCTGGCTTACAGTTTTAATGTCAATATGCAGAAGTATTTTTCATCTGTAGATCTTTTGCTTCCCACTACAGAAGACAAGGGGGGGCAACCCAAGGCTTGGCGATTTGATTTGGCATCATGGCAGCAATCTCAGGGGGAGCCATTTGATAAAAAATTGAACAGCCTCATGTTACTGTGTTTCCAACACGGGTACTGGAAAGACATTGTTAAATGACGGGCCTGCATTTTATACAGTTTCTTCCGCAGTCTTTAATCAATAAAATGTTCTTTAGATCAATACAGATGTTATTTCGCTGCTTGGAACCATTTATAAGTATACGATGGAGGTAGTTACAGCGTAGTCAGTGCATAGCAAGGATAGCTTGTGGGCACAACACAGTTATAACTCCACGCATACACAGCAGGTATCAATATAAAATTGGATACACCAGCATAAAATCACAACATCCCCTCTACAAAGCAACTGCAGATAAGCTGCACTGGGGGAATGAGGGTTGAGTGTGTTTAACACTGTGTTTTGTTCCCTATCAACAATGTCAGCAAAAGTGTTTTGCAGATTTATGTTGATTATTGTATCAGTAAACTGACATAGTCCCTTGTTGAAAGGATGTTTATAAAACGTGTATCTGGTGCCCAGATAATGGAAAATATAGAGGATAATTCTAATTCTGCCAGCTCATTTCAAGAACATGACTTTTAAGCTGCATGTCATGGGTGGAAAGTTTGGACATGGCTGATGATCTAGTGTGAGAGGCTATTGTCACGGTAGTCTTGGTGCTAATAACGCTTATAGTGCCGCTCAGTGAAGGCTGGAAGATATCAGAATGATGTTTGTAATAATATTTTAACTCTGAGATACAGCTTGTGCCTTCAAAGCATTATACAAACTCTGAATAATTAAGCATTGGGATTGGCAAAGCAGATATTTTGTGAACCAAGCCACAGAGAAATGAAACCCCAAATTCATGGACAGGTCTGGCGGTTTTCCTTTCTTCCCGTATCAGATGTAGGACTTCTATAGTCTGTTGGCAGAAAACCTGACTTTTTGAAGAGGTCTGTACAGGTATTGGACAAGCTTATGTCTATTTTCGAATAGGGGACTAGCCTGTCACAGCACTGTGAAAGGTTTCCAGTTTGGGTGTGACTTGTGAACCTGGTGAGGAGCATCATCTACAGACATAAGGGCCAGGTTGGGGACTGCAGCAGGAAAGAGGCACCTGGGGCTGGGGCTGGGCTGGCCTGGAGAGTGCAGGTTGTTACTGGGGTTTTGTTACAACAGTAATTAGACATGCCAGAGTTAAGCAGGAACAGTGATTGCCTTCCAAGTACTTAATTTTGCTATCAATTTTAATTTTCATATTAATTGCCATTAGTTAAACTGATGTAATGAGCCTAGAGTGGCAGATAAAAATGACAGTGGGGGTGAGTATGGATTCTGATTCCAGCTAGTAAAAGCAGCCTGCTTGGTAGTGGAGATCTGTGAGAGTTATCTGCAAACTCACAGGTAGAGCCTCAATTCAGCCTCAGTTTCAGTCTCTTCCAGTTGTGTTTTGAAACCACCGAATCCCTCGGACAAGTAATTGTTCATTTTGGTGCAAACTCCGTGCGTTCAGACTCAAATCTCCTGTTTTCAAACCCAATTAGGAGATGGTAATTACCTGCGGGATGTGGGGATTTTGTTTGTCTGCTGGGGCAATGCAGATATTCTGCTTGTATCTCCCCTTCCAGTTATCAATAAAACACTAGAGCAAAACAGTGTTTTCCTCTTGGTGTTTTCAGGCAGCGTTATGCCAAATGAAAGCAATATTATGAGATTGCCCGTGTTTGGGAATAATCATGCAAGCTATTAGTAATCATGCCTCGCTGTTCCTCAGCACTGCTCACCCCCAGCTTTTGTGTGTTTGGCACACAAGTAGCTGTTTGAAGATTGCCATCCATACCTTATGGATGGTGAAGCTCAGGTCATCCAGTCAGCCAGCAATGGAGTCAGAAGATGAATACAAACCTCTTGAGTCCCAGTACAGCGATATTGTACTTGTAGGAACTCAGCCTTTCTGAAAAACCTGTCTGTAATGTATTCTCTATCTTAGTACAAAACAACCACTCCAACTGAAGGACAAGCTGAGCAGAGGATGCATATTGTTAAGTAGCTGTTCAGTAAAGGAGACCTGCAGAACGTGGAGAACATTGATTTCTTTTGAAAAGTGCACAGAGGAGTGCATCAGGAGTCTTTTGTGACATAGACAGTGCACAGTTGCCAGCCACTCTAGTGGGTGAGAAGAGATATTCTTGACTCTTAATATTTAATTTCCACTAGGGCTGGAAAGGCAGTTGGCAGCTCTTTTGTCTCTGTTTGAGGATTTCCTCTTTGTCTTCCCCTTCATAATGTTCCTAGCCCTGGTGAGGCTGAGTGTGTTAAGGAAGAGAATAGCTTCAAATAGGCAGGTGTCTTAAAGAGAATGCCAGCCATCTGGCTAACTCTCCATCTCAAAATAGTCTCTTCCACAGTATGCTGATAAATCACTGTCAGAAATGATGGTAGTCTTCGTCCTACAAAGCAAACTGAGCATGGTAAATTGGAGCTGCAGCAAACAACCAAGGAGTTTATAGAATTTATTACTGATAAACACCATTTGGATTAATTAGTTTTGTTTTATTCCCTTTCCTGGACTTGCAGTGAGCTTGGACTTGTGATGAGCCTGGGACAAAGGTAATCATTACTGGAACTAGAATGCACGTGAATTGAGCAAGAAAGTCACACCACCAGTCCCTGAAACAGGCCAAAATGTTTGAATGGCAGTTCACTGTTTTGCGACTGAAAGGAATGAACATAAATAAAACAAACAGTGAAGGATTTTGTTTAGCTGTGGGATTTCCTATTGCCCTTGCTTTCAAGCATGCTGGAAATCAGAACGGCTGTTCTTGCCTTGCTTCTGCCGTTAGTCCTGGTAAGAGTCAGATCGTGACTGTAGGGGTGAAAGAATAGTTCACCATTGGCCAAGCAGAGGTTTGTGATGGCAGAAACCGCCTTTCATCTGTTTTATCAGAATCTGTCTTGCCTACCTTTGCAAGCCATTATGCACACATGCTTTTGGCATGTTAATGCTCAGAGCTGGTAGCAACAGAACCTGGAGTTGCAAGAGTACCATGCTGGAGAGAATTAGGATTGCTGTGCCTCCTCTTTCTCCCTTCATGCTTTTCCCAGCCTCAGCTGGGAAATGTACTGGGGGACGAAGTCATTAATTGCTGTTCACCTTCTCTCTCGTGTACATTGTGTCTGAGAGGAAGGGGAGTCAAATGGCATCTGCTCAGTTCAGTACAGTGCTCTACTGTTGCAAACTAAAGCTTCTTACTCCATCCCTTTGTGTCTGTAGGTCAGTCATAACCTGATCTACAGTGTATTAAGATGTCATCATGATACTGAAAGTCTGATTCTGTTTTGACAAGTGGGATAAAGAAATGCAGTGAATAACAGAACTCTGATCCTAAATCTGGTCATGTAATAGAGCAGCTGACAAATGTACCCAGAGAAAAAATCACAGGTTTTGCAGCAGGAGGAGTGGAAGTCGTGATACTTATGCAGTATCCCAACTAGCCATGAGATTGGATGTCATTGCAGGAAATCCCTGAAGTGGTGGGCCAGATATGCTGTGGTGGTTGACTACAAGAAAACAAACCTTATGCTTGGTGTGCAGCTGCAGAAACACAGTACAAGTCTGCAGAGGAGATTCTTGGGTTGCCTGAGGAACCTCTGGGGCCCCTTGTAAAACAAGGAGCTTGTTGCTTTTGAAGGCAAGAAGTATGGAGCAGAGCAGTACAGATACTTGGCAAAAACCTTGAGGAAAGAGTGATGAAATTGGATACCTTATCTTAGGTGAAGTGGATTCCTTTAGGCCAAAGACTTGAGTGTACGTGGGTTTATGAATTTCAGAGGAGGCCTGAACTGGGCTGGTCAGCCCTCCTGCTATGGAGCATGATCAGCTCCTTCCCCTGGGGAGGCTGAAGAAGTCCCAGTATTCATGTGAATGGGAGGGGGCATCTCTCAGTTCAGAGAGTCTTTGCTATCCAGAAGTTATCAGCCTGTTCTTACAATACTGCCAGGTTTTAGGCTAAACAGGTAATGTAAATTGATGATAGTGATGAAATAGAGCTCATTTAAACCTGCTGAGGGGTTGGTCTCTTGTTCCCTTAAGACAGGGCAGTCATTCTGCAGCAGGGGTGTGTGTGGTAGCGGGTGTTCAACAGCTGGGTTTATAAAAGGATCCATGTGCTTAAACCTGAGAAGTGTGGGGTTTTTTTTATTTCACGTAGAAAAATGCTGACGGGGACATCCATGTTAGTGGAAAAAGGCCCAAATTCACACAGGAAAAATTAGGCAGTTAAAAAAAAATGAGAATAAACCGCTTCTCCACTTCTTGAAGTCCTCAAGTCAACACCAGATGCTTTTTACTTTAGTCTAATGCAAGTTACTGATCTAAGCCTTGAAGTAAGTGGATTAAGTGTTATGGTTTGTGTCACAAAGAAACTGAGACTAGAAAATCTCCTTTGGACTAAAATCTGCAGAATAAGAATTGTGTAGCAACAGTATTGATCCAATAACTGCAAACAAAGAATAATATTAACATGTTCTTGAGCAACGGCCAACTGAAAGATAAATTCATCATGTCTTATTTGCTACTCAGACATTAGAAATAATGAAGTGGTAATATGCTAGATATCTTAATGTGGGTGTCTTATTCCTGGAGCTATCCGAGCGAATGCGGCAGATGACAAAAGCAGGCGTCAGTGCATTTTTGGGATGAAATGAATTATGCTGGATCTCAGCTGGCTGCCGACGTGGAGACGCTTCTCAGAAGCAGCCCACTCTCAAACAGAAACAATGTCTGATTCATGTGTTCAAATGTAAATACGAAAGGATTTTCCTTTCACCATCAAATGCCTGCTGAACTGTTCAGTGCGCTGTTAGGCTGCTGCTGCTTGTCTCTGGCTTTTCCCCCTCAGGGAAAATTTATTGAAGGTTGGCTTGACTGGCAGCTGAAAAATACCACAGTAAAGTGAGGAGCAAGTCAAGGCAGCCTGATGCAGATGGATTTCAGCTGCACCTTTGTTAAAAATGTGGAGTCCAAAGCATGGAAACAGAATGGGATTTCTGGTGTAGTTAGAGCCTCTGGGACTGTATCTATTCCTTTATCCCAAAGGAAAACCTTTTGAATAGTGGGATTCATCCCATGTAACTTCAGACATATAAACCAAAAACATCTACATGATACAGAGACATCTGAAGTTACGTATGCAGGTGTTTGTGGATGAGATGAGTAGCCTTGTATTTCATCAGCTGTACAGGGAAAGGAGGGCGGCCGGCTAATATCTAGCTGCGTACAGTATAGACTTCAGGATTTCATCTGATCATCCTTGCCCTCTGTGTTGCCTGTGGTTAAGAACCATATGAGTTTAGCACTAAAGATTTTCTTCTTGTTTTCACGTGTACTTTCAGGCCACTGATGAAAATGCTGCTCCTGAGTTCATTGCAACCCTCAACTCACAGGTATATTTCAGCAATATATTTGCATCTAAGAAATTAACGTCTAGACGCTTACAAATATGAGGCCACACTGTTTGACTCTCGTAAGACTGGGATTATTTTAAAGCACTTCAAAGGATGTTTCAGGTGGCAGTTGGAATTGTTGAAATCTCGTGTTGAAGCAGGGCAGATCAGAGACACCGTGGGTCAGAAGTGGAACCATTTGCTGTAGCTTGATCACTCTAGACTTGGACCAGCATCTGTGATCTGATGGCTGAGAATCCTGCCCGCTTTGTATGTCTCAATTTTTTATTTGTGAAATAGGAAACAGCCTTTTCCTTTCAGTTAAGTGCTTTGACTTTTATGAGTGACAAATGCTAAACAAACAGATTGAAACCACTACAGTCATGGGAATATTTCCTTTAACTTCAAAGAGATTTGGCTTATAGCCTATACCATATTGTATTATACTGGCTCAATTAGGAAAAGAATAATGAATTAAAAGGCCATAGCTCTTTAAATTAAAACACAGGTAAAAGGGTAAAATGTGTGTGGTGTGGTTCCTCTTGTAACAGCCCTGAACGTTTACCATTAAGTACCAATGGGAACTCTCCATCCAATAAGTTCACTATTCTCCTTTTAATCTCATTGAGTCCTCAACATTTTCTGGAAAACATTTTTCAGAACTAATCTGCCAAGGCAGGGCGGGGGAAACGTTAAAACACACAAAAATCTGCGCAACAGGAAATAATGTTAGAAAGCTGTGAGAATCATTTATCCTTTTGAAGCGTAATGGTTTTTAATTTTCTCATGCCCTAATCTCCCTGGCAACAATTTAAAAGTGCATAAGCATTCATGAATCAAAGCCGTTCGCGTCTGCATTTTTAATTATGTGTCATTGGATTGAAACTTTCCCTTTGATCTTTGCATTTAAAGGGATTTACAATTTAATGATTACAATCCCCCTCCCCCTAAAGTCTATGCTTGTTATTGAGCAATGTCACGAAGGGGTCACTGTTGGACAGGGGATAGACAGTTCTGTTCAGGATGTTGTCAGCATATCTGAAACCTGCCATGGAGGAGATCCCTGTGTGACGGTGGGGCTTCCCAATGGTGGTGACTCTAGGCCTTTTGCTCTAGGCAAGACATTTATAGATAAAGTGAGATAAAACAGAGAACAAAAAATAACCTGGTTGCCCATGAAGTAGCCCTGGGCTCTAGGCAGCTGCCTCTCTTGCCCTCTGTAATGACTTCAGAGCCACATAGCATGGTCACCATGAGAGAAGGAGGTAGAAACGCCCCTCGCTGCTTGCTTTGAGGATAGTCAGGGGTGACTGTTGGCTTGGAGGTGCATGGAGCGGTTTGTCCTTGCCCACAAAAATCAAGCAAGCAGGAGCACTTGAACACTTTGATTCGAGCTGGGGAAAACACACAGCTATTTCCTTGTGCCTGTTGAGGAAATGGAACTCCAAGGAGGTCTGGGCAGGGTGACAGTTGTGGTGGCTTTGCAGGGTCACACAGCTGCAGTGCAATGAGGAATGAAATCTGTACAGAGTACGGAGGTGCCACAGCTGTAAATGTCATATAGGTGGTTAAAAGGAGTGGATGACCTTGATGGAGTCACTTGACTTCTTTGCTTTACGTGAGGCTCATAAATGCCCAGTTACATCTTACGTATGTACAGCAAGATAACCCTCTCACCACAAAAGTCTGTCGTACCCATCACCGGCATAAAATATGTCAACACTTTGCCATTAGATGTGTGTGTGACTAGATGCAATGCATAGTGCAGGCTTGGTACTCTCTAATGAATTGTTCTTTCAAAGCTTTCTGCTAGATATTTAATTTTGTTGCTGAATAACAGTTTAAAGGTCGTGTGGATTCGGTGACACATGCAAAATGAATGAGTGTTACCTCTGATGTGCCTGTGCAAAATTAAGGCCTTGTGCAGACTGCTTTATATGCACAATGTTATTGTATTTTCTTGTAAAAAATCAATAAAAAAGTATTAAACTAAAAACCCTGAGTGGAATATTTTATGTCTTATTAAGCTACTTACAGGTTCAGCTGGGATAGCAAGGGTCCTATTAATCAATGCTTTAATATGACTCCATGGTGAGTTGATGAGTTGAAATACTTGTTAAGATCCCTTTCTGTCTCTCTTTAGAGGGTCTTAATGTGGTAGATTTTGTGAAGTGAGCATACGTTTGTGCCATTAGTAATAAGTTAACGTTGCATGATTTAACATTAGAAACATCATTTATTGAGCTTATACTTTAAAAAAAAAACCTGATGTTTTCACTGAAATGTGCTCTATGATGATCCAATTTTGCAATCGTTTTCTCAGATGAAAAAATTCCTGGTTACACTATTGACAGCTGCTGTTAAATTGCTCCAGATGGGATTACGGTAGAGGTAGACTACTCATTCGCATAAAGGCTACAGGAAAAGATCTTAACAATTTTAGTCATGTTACTCAGGAAACAGTCATGCTTTTGAGAGCACAGGTACCACTTATAGTCCAGAGAAGTGCTGTAGATCAAGGAGAAGCATGAATCAGACTTTGGGAATCAGTAGTGATAGCGAGTGGGTAAGAACCAGGGAGACACAGAACTTGTAGAAAAAGATAAAACTTGGGTCAGGGTCTTGCTTTGTTTTTGTTGCAGTTTTGTTTGGTTTTGTGGTTTGTTTGGGTTTTTTTGACTGAATGAAAATATTTATAAGGTATGAGCCAGTAGCAGGAACAGTGGTTGGGTTTTAAAAGCAGCAGCAATCTGTAGACTGTTTCTGCCCAGAAGATAATTAGTGCCACAGTATAATTAGAGAGGAAAGAACAAAAGGGAGATAAGTATCGCTGAGGGCCTCAGTTTAATTTGCAAGGAAATCTAGGTAAGCGGCTAAATATAATATGCTCCTCTTAAAACATTACAGGTTGGTATTAGATTTCAGAGAGCACATCATCGGTTTGTAAGGGTAGAAACAATAGTTCTGAGAAACACATGCATACATTTAAAAATTTCTTCTTTAGATGGAATTTCCCTTTATTGAAATACATTTTATTTAAATACGGTGTGATACTCCTATTGAACTGTGACTCAATTCTGAATCCTGCATAGGGTGCTGAAAATTTTAAATACGCAGGAGCTGGGGATGATTAGTGTCCCTCTGTAAGCCCCGTGTCCCTGCAGGCATCAGTGCGTGCTTGTGATTCTGCAGCTCAGCTCCTTTTGTTCCATCTATATGTGCATTCTCAGGCGCATTCCCACCTGATCTGCAAGGATCCAGAAAAGGTGGATCTTGTTTTGAGGCTGGGAAAGGTGATTTGGACCTGATTTGCTCATGGTGTGCGCTTGTCTGCAGTCCGTTGCTCCAGCTACGTTCTGTGGCCCGTAGGAAATATGTTGTCTGGAAACCTCACTAAATCTAGTACTAAAAGCAGGACTGTGTTGTTGGCAGTGTCAGTAGATGGATTAAGAAAACAATAAACTCAGTGCCCTGATTTTCCTCTTGCCTGCAGAAGTGGTTCTTTGCATAGCTGGTACAATGTGCCATCAACAGGCTGTTACCAGAATAGAAATAAGTTATAAATAGGTTTCTAACATTATTTGCCCTGAGTCGCTTCATCCGTTGATATATTAATATGGCATCTTCTTTTCCAGGTTTAAGATGCAAAGCATACTGTGAGAAAGCTCAACACTGATGTATTTAAGGCTTGGAGCATCCCATGTGTGACTGTGCTGACCTTCCTCTAAAACACTCAGGTAACCCTCCCACCCTGACTACTGTACATCGGAGTTTATGGGGCCATATTATCTTTTTCTGTCTAGATACAAGGATTTAGAACAATTATTCAGGCTCCTGAATGTCAGGGAGCTCATTTAGAGATACAGCTTGGGTTGCCAGATGTATGGAAACTCCAGATATGTTCCCTACACAAATCAACTCTGTGGAACATGTGCAGTGAATTAAATGCTACCAAACCCACACTGAACTCGTTGTGGCTGTGCTGTATGATGCCTGTCCACACAGACCTGTTTGGGAAGTCCTGGTCACAAACATGGCGTCTCCCTGCCCCCTTCTCTTCACTTGTAAACCTGTCACATGAAGACAGGCAGTGGGTTTTGCTGTTGGTGGCTTTAGGCCTTGATCCCACAGTGGGCTTGGCACAGCATTACAATACTCTGCTCATAGGCATTTGTCTTAAGATACAAATTTCTGAACAAGTGCAGTAGGATCACTCGAGACCTCTGTGGAGGGTGTTCAGATCTCATCTTACCTGGGGCTTCCAGTAGTGGAAGTCAAACATCACAGTCCAGCTTTGGGTGATGACTTAGATTGATGAAAGAGAATTAAAACTTTCAGCTCCCTGCCCTTGAGGGAGAACATAATGATCCAGACCAATCCCAGTTACCTCTTTGAAATTATTGTTATCTTTTTAAAGGAAGTCAGTGATTTATGAGATGTTTAGTGGGCAAAAACCCAGCCAGCCCAGTGTTTGCAGAGGTTATAAATGATCTGTACACAACCTGGGATTTTTCTGGCAATTCATATGCTGTCTATCTGTGACTATGGCTTCTTTCTCTGAGTCGCAGAGCGTACAGAAATAAAAATGATTTGCTGTGCCTGGGTATAGCTTAGGCAATGGTAATTACTGCATGGAAAGGTACTCCACTTAATCAATGGGCTGATGCACAGCTCATTTGAGATTTCCTCCTTTGCTCCAGCATAGAAGAGAGAAAACAGAGGCAGAGGAAACAAAACTGGCCACTAGTAAAAACATTCAAACTGATTACTGAGCATTCTTTGCACTATGAGCTGTACAAATGCAGAAATACAGAAAATACAGAAG
The DNA here is from genome assembly GCF_963082525.1 of Nesoenas mayeri. NCBI lineage: Eukaryota > Metazoa > Chordata > Aves > Columbiformes > Columbidae > Nesoenas > Nesoenas mayeri. Next base: position 8,831,740 of record NC_137569.1, on the reverse strand, counting down.
GAGAAAAACAAAACAAAAAACCAAGACCACAGAGAGTACCAAAAGGACAGTCTCTGACCTGAAAATGCTTTAATAAGAACAGAAAACAGCAGGAAGATGGAGAGAGATAGGAGTGCAAAGAAACAGTGCAACATTAAAACCAGTATAATGGGTTTTCTTAGTTACAAGTAGATTTGAGATAGAAACCCATTCACTGTGGAACAAGCAAGAAAGCAAAACAATTTGAAAAGCTAAGGCACTTTCAGGAGAAGTACAAGGTGGGATAGCGTTTAGTTTTAAGGGTGACTTGGTGGGTTTTCTTTTGCTCTTTGATAGGCTGTATGGAAATTCAGGATTGCACCATGGCCTTGGGCTTTTTACCTATGTGACTCAAAGAAGTCTTTCTCCTGGGGATGCTGAGCCACTGTGGTGACAGGAGGCACTTGGAGAAATCTGGATTTTCAAAGTAAGTCCTTGTGGGAATTGTTGTTGTGCAGGAGTTTGCTCAACCTCCCAGTACAACAGTTCACAAAGCTTTTTGATGACATGACTGAGAGCGCTGTGTCCTACTCGTGCACATCTTACAGGTGGGTCGATCCAGTACATTCTTGCAAAATGCTACATGCTCTCTAAATGGCAGACACATTAGCTTAGTCACTTAGAAACTGTATAAAATGAATGTGTGCCTTATATATCTTATGAAGCTGAGGGACAAGATTCTGCAAGTACTAAGTGCATTTGTTTTCCATCTCACTGAAATTTAACAAAAATTGAGCTGGAAGCTGTGAAGACTCACACAGCATCATGATAGTCACGTAGGAATATTGTCAGAGGGTATGAGAGAGACTAAGATAGTACGGAGAAATGTGTTTTATTAGACTGTTGCTGGGAAGAACAAGCCCATTTTTCAATATCCAAGATGGGCTTTTCTAGCAGCAGTTTGGTTTGCGTGTTGTACCAATTCAGTCAGAGTGGGGGCTGAGTTCCTGCAGAAGAAAGCAATGAGCCCTCCCCTCCTCTCTCACTGTGACACACCTGAAGCAGCCCCAGTGAACTGCTGTGTGGGTCAGGACTTTGCTTTTTGGGGACCATCAGATTAAGGATGTTTGGGTGTGGGCTGTACCATATATGACAACTTGTGTGTGCTCGGTGTGCAGCCGTGTTACATGGAAAACAGCCTGATCTGCAGCGTTGTTGAATGGAAGGTCAAACTCAAGCTGACATGGCTTTCCTGGGAGTTTGCTTCTCTGTGCAAAAACCATGCCAGCATTATGCCTCATCACAGGGGTACTCAGGCTACAGAAATGTGATTGTCTTCTTGTCTGGGTGTATAACTCCATGAACAAATGTGTGCTCAGTACAACAACTGTGAAAATGAGAGATCCCGCTGCGGCTTCCAGGGACACGGGTACAGCATTCCAGCAATGTGCTGTGCACCAGGCGGGTTCGGCTCACAGCACCGACAGGGGAAATGGTGTGGAAATCTAGGAATTCTTCTGCCCTTTGCTTTTCTCTTTGAAAATTTCTTCCTTTGGATCCTCAACACATGTTATAGGTGTCTAACCATAGGTGCTCTGACTTGGAAATGCATGCCATAAACACTAAACAGCTGTCCATAACATAAATAAAACTGTGCTTGTAAAAAACATTCAGGTTTCAGGTCATAAGACTGTATATGTTCTTTTTCCTGACTACCCTGTTTTTGAGGTCTGCTTGCAGGGAGACAGGACTAGCACTTCATCAGTGATTCATTTCCTAATGAAATGGAAACTGGCATCAGGAAAGGAGAAAAAAAAGGGGGGAAAAAGGCAAGATAAATGGCTGGCTTTCTGAAAAGCACGGAGTGAAACAATGGGACTAAATGAGATACATTCCTGACAAAGATCTCTTCTGTTCTCTAAAGGCTTTTATTGTACCTAGAGTTATGTTTTATCTTTAAAAAGTGGTGTTCTTTATTTTATGTGAGCTCTCTCCTTCTTGCCCTCTTTTCTGCTTGCTGAGATTTAAGTAAGCTCTTGTAGTGCTCTATCTCTGATCAGGCTTAAAGATTTGGAAAGCCCTGAGTTTGCAAGGATAAAAAAGGCCTTAGTATCTAGACACTGATAGATCTGATTCATCACCTCAGGAGGACATTACCACACAGCCTGTGCCACAGATTGTCTTGATAACAAGCTCTGGATTTTTCTTGGCGTGCACCTTCATTTAAAGGTCAAAGCTCTTTCAAAGAAAGAGGAATTGCTGGGTTAGAAAAGAAGAAAGGAAAAAAAAAAACCAACAGTGGTCACATTATTTTGTCAAAGGCATGCTCTGCACCGAGGCCAGGGGATTGAGAGTGAGAGCTGTGGGCCTGATTCTAGCTGAATAAAAGGTGCTTTTGAGCTGCTCTGAGCTCTGCAGAGGAAGCAGAACTGGAACATGATGGTACAGGATGGCAGCCCAGCTGGTGCTGGGTTAAGTGCCCGGCTGGAGCGAGTGGACTCTCCTCCAGCTCCTTCCCCATTGGGAGCAAGTGAGAGGAAAAACAGGGATGTGTCAGCCCCAGTTCCTACAGACCTTGACCTAATGCACAAGAAGAGACAGCCCAGCTCAGTGGGTCACAGCCCAGCTCTGCTTTTATCTAGCAAAACTGACCACTTTCAGCTTTAGACCCAAGTGCCTTAGTCTTTTCTCGTTTTCCTTTTCTTCTGTTTCCTTCATATCTGAGCAAAAAAACACTGTGCAAGATGTGCTAAACTTCATCTGCTCTTAATCAGGATATCTCCCTGGGTAGCAATTAAGCAATGATGGTTGCCACTTAATGGGGTTGGTAATATTCACTTAATTGGGGTGTTTTCCAGTGCCTTGGACTTGTCTTGGGTCTCTGTGCCTTGTCTGGCTGTATGTGACTTTTTAGCACCAAGACACACAAACAGTGCTTCCCTATCACCGTATCCTGTCTGCTTACTTGACCTTTCTGTAACAGGCAAGGTCAATCAATATTGACTGTTCTTCTGTAAATTCCAGGGGTCAGCTAATAATGTAGCTATGCCCCACTCTCTTTAGGTATTTCACAGCCCCAGCAAACAACCTCCTTCCTTTTCCCCCACATTTTGTCATAAAATTCACTAAGAACAGCAAAACAGAGCCTGTCTACAAATTCAAACCACTGATGGCAACAGAATTGAATCTCGCCATCTAGTAGCACCAGTGAAGGCCAGGGAGAGGACCCGAGCCTCAAAAGAATGGGATTAGGAGAAGATCTAATTATTTTCTCCAGGCTGCCCTATAATCTGCTCTCTGCCATCAGCCTAATCTTTTTAGGACTCTGCAGTGAAACTTCATGATCTGGAGAGTGATTCCACTGTGGAGCGAGCTGTGTGCAAACAACTGGCTTGGTTTTGACTGTGAGAGTGGATCAAAAGGAAACCGGGTTCCCCATTTGACAGAGAATCAAAAAACTAAAAAGCAGTTTGCTCTGTCATAAAGCATTAAAAAAATTCTAAATACTGATTTAAAAAATAAGTAAAACTAAAGAATTCATACATGGTTTGGAGCACGAAAAAAAAAAAGGAAAAAAGTCAAATGTTGATATTTTTTGAATTTTAAAATTTAGATTACTGAAGTGACATTGCTTGCCACAGCATTGCCTACTAGCCTGATTTAATTTTGAAGAGATGATGCCCATCTGTAAGTAGGAAACAATGATCTTGGACTGGATGATCTCCAGAGGTCCCTTCTGACCCCAACCATTCTGTGATTCTCTGATCTGTCCCCATGTGCTAATTAAATGAAAAACCTAGAACGCACTCCCACAGTGGACAAACAAACACGTGCGTTTCTTTAATTGCCATAATACCTGTAAAAGGAAATAGTTATATCTTCACAACACTTCACAATAGACAATGTAGATTTTTAAGGGCTAGAGAGTGTATTGGAGATAATAGTTGTCATAAGTAGATTCCATCAAAGCTTCTAGATCTTTTCCATTTTAATCCTGTCTGTAAAACGTTGACTTTTCTAATCAATTGTGAAAGTAAATCCTCAGGATTTGCCAGATTATGTGTGAAATGCAATAGGGAGTAGTTAAATATATCAGTAAATAAACCCATAAATCAAAAACTAGAGGGAGAGAAAGCAGCACTCGGTGTCCTGGCTGCCATCCATGTTTATTATTTAACTTTAAAATGACAAATCAATGGCAAAATGGAATTAAGTAGCTGTGTAAGCACAGAAGTAATTTTATCAGTGTATGAGATGCTCATGTTTTACATTATACAGAACACAGTGTGTTTACTGAGCAAATGCAGAACCATCAGCGAGAGCTGGAACTGGAGCCAAGGCTGAAGGGAACAGGGATGGCATCAGAGATGAGACCTTGGGGACAAGTTTCTGATGGTAACAACATGGGTAATAATGAGAAAGTGATGCATTCAGGTTCTTCAGAGAATATAATGAAACTTCCTTTGGGATTTGAAGGTAGACCTGAGCAAGAAGAGGAAGGACCTTGTCTGGAGGTCAAGGCTGGTACAGTCCCAACCAGTAGAGTGTTTAAGTGTGGCTGATCTGCTTGTGGATAGAGTCTTAACCCTGGGACCAACCAGGGTTGATTAATTAATTAACATGTGTGACAGAAGGCATTAATGTTTTCTCTTGTAGTGGAAATTGTGTAGAATTGAGGCTGCTAAAGCAGAGAGCTGGAACTCAAGCACCAAGTGAATCTGTACAGATTTTGTGCTGTCCTCTTAGAGGTATTCTGTCCCCTTACAGAATATCTCATAGCAGATATATGTTTCTGCATTACAGGTTGATACTTTAGGGAATTCCTAACCTTGTTGTCATTATTTGTATTTTTCACTTCATTTAAAATCCTTTTTTTCTCAGGAAAATCAGTGAAATTAAAATGTCATCTGTGTGCATATTCAGGGGAAGTGTTATTAGGACTAATAACAAGGAATTAATTAAACATGAAAATAAACTTGTTATGTGATAGAGTTCATGAGGGTAGAAGTTAAGAGAGATGAATGAAATCATTAGTTGCTACTCTCCAAACACTGTTCCATGGCTAAAAGGCCGGCATACTGTACAGGGATCAGAGCGTACATGAAAATCAAAGGAAACATCTACAAAATCTGCAAACTTCAAGTTGTACAGCTTATTACAGTGATGTTTTCTGCAGAATAAGATCTAATTCAACTTGAGTAATAGAAAAAAATAGGAAAAAAAATCTCACTGTATGTGAACATTTGCTATGAAACAGTGCAAAGCAGTCAGCGGATGCTGTTCATGGTTTATAGCTCGCCCAGTTGTCCCAGTTGGGTTGTCTAAAGCCCAGCTTAGATTTGTTTAAACTCAGCCTCAGCTTGGAAAGGTCTGGGGGTTGTTATGATACAACACACATTGGGAGTCTCCCTGGACCTGCCTGCACCACAAAACTGAATCAAATTCCAAACACTGAAGCAGGCTCAGATGAAAACAGAAATACCAGGGGTGTTCTTACTGCTGCTGTCTTCCCCTGTGCCAAAATTGTCCCCGACTCATATGTCAGAAGGCTCTAAAGTTCACAGCAAGGAAAAAATACAATGGGGAAGAAAAAATGTGGAAGCCACTGCAAGTGGGGCAAATTAGGAAATGCAGATTTGTCCTGAAGAGGGGAATTTCTTGCAAGAAACAGCGAGTGTTCTGGATAACCCCATAATATGTAACTGGGGATTGGATATGGGGGGAATGTTCTTTCCTCACTAGGTCTCCCAAATATTGCTGACAGCCAGAGAAATCCTTTGGCTACTCCATCTGTTTCCCCCCCACAATGTAAAAGTCAAACTCTACCTGTAACCCAAATTTTGCCCTCCCCAGATGTTGCAGTCGTATGTGAACCAGCTCCTGTGTGTGAGCTGCGAAGGGAAGAGCGTAACCCAGGCAGGAAGATGGGCAGTTCACAGCAGCCAAGGGCACGGGGGGCACAGTGCTTTTAAATGAAGTGGAAAGGAAAAGAGAACACTGAATTATTTCCTTGAATCAGGGAAGGGATCTCAAAACTGCAAAGCATCCCACATCATGGGTTTTACAGCTGCTGTAGAGCAGTATTGATGTATTATTGGTACAGATGCTAGAGAATTGTTTTATACAAGGAGAAAAGAAAGCTGGAGAGTAATTGAGGATTGACTACTAAATCAACATACAGAGGCTTTCTAATGCTAGGGGCCAACAAATCATGAGACAAGTGACTGATGGCTCTTTTGTTGTTACGCACTGTAGTAGTATTTTATACCAGGAGGCTTCAGCTAAGGCTAGAACCTCCTTGGCCTGTATTAAGTATGAATTTGGGGGTCTTTGCCTTCTAGGTTTTCTTGTTTGATTGCCCTGAAGGTGCATTTTCAGCTTCCACTGCCTTGATTTTTGAGGACTAGAAACTTTATTTCTGTGCTCACAAGACCAAATAGCTGAAGCTGTAGAGGAAACATGAAGTATCAAAGACCTTTAGTGGAGTCAAGAGAGCTGGCAATGCTGACCTCCTTTCCTCTGTGTTTTCATTTCAGTTTTTATTTCTTCCTGTGTTCAGCAGTCGCTTTGGTTGCTGAAGCTCTTGGGGATGCAGTTCAGTAGGTTTTGACCTTGGTTCAAGGGAGCTGCATTTCACAGATAGGTAATACTTGGATGTAGAAACGATAGTGATGGCATTATAGTTGTGCCTATTTAAGGATATGAGAGGTGCGAGGTTTGCAAGAAACTTTAGTATCTTTTATTAGTTGATCTGACATGGTTGGAGAAGCAGTTCTGGACACACCAGCCTTTTGTCAGATCACTTCTTTCAGTATAATGGCTGGATGAGAAGGGTGGACATAGGGAGCTTTGTCCCTGCCAGCTGTGGATTGGGGGTCACATTCCTTCCGCCTCTTCCAGGGTTCAGTTTCCCACTTGTAAAACACATAACACAGCTGAACATGTGCAGGAGCGGTGCTTGGTGTAAGGAACATCACCTTGATAGGTCCTTGGCTCAAGACCTGAACTATCTTTTCTGTATTTTACACAGTTGTGCTCAGCGGGACAAATGCTCTGTGGTTTGGAGGGTCAGTGGTGTGATCTGGGCCGTGCTTTTCTAAGCACGTCTTGTTCTTTTCCTGGTGTAACTGGTTGCTAAGGGAGGAGGGAAAAGCCAAAAGGGTTTGCACCTCCACCCTGGGCTCTGGTTGCCTCATTTCAGTGCTTCGTTTCAATGCATTAAGTTGTTTGCACATGATTATACATGTAGGTGAATCCACTGCTGCTCAGAGCAGGGGCTGAGCTCACACCACACTGAAGTCCTTCACACACAATGGCTGTACAGAGCGTCTGACTGTTCTGCTCATTAATCATCTCTACTGAAAAGCTCTTTTAATTACATTATGTTCAGAATCCATAAAATACAATTAAAATATGTAAATCTATTATATTATTTAATGAGTACATTGAGACCTGAAAGTTTAAATTAGATATAAAACTGATACAGACCTATTGCTATTGATTACTTATATTAATAAATCATTGCCACCCTGGACAGATTTTTTTTTCCCGTATCAGTTGGCAGTATAATTTTTTATTATTATTTTATCCATCAATCTTTATGCAGTCTTTTAAAACCTCTATGGAGTAGTAATAAATAACTATATAACTTTTCTGCAACCAATATCCATTCTTTATCACGATTTCTTCAAGTTTTGTTCCCTCCTTTCACTCTTTCTTAGAAGGGCACGGCAGACGGCTGGCCGTACAAGTGAGGTAGTATGAATAAGCCCCAACAGTTACATCTGACACGTATTTTAGGGCTAGTATCATTTCCTGGGAGCACAGTATGGCAGTACAGTGGAGTTAAAGCACTAAAAGCTAATTTGAAAATCACCCTAGTTTTGAGTTTGTTACGCTGGAGAAGGAAAATTGAGAAATAAGGGTTGTGCTGGCCCTGCACTGAGAGAGACTTGTTTCCTACTGGTATGTAGCTTGTTGGATGTTACTAAACTTCTATCGTGATGTAGAGCCATGCAGGTTCTAAAGTAGGAGGTAGAAGTTTTACTTAGGATACTGCCTTGTTTGTCTGCATTTTCCTCCACTTAAATACATTTTGCCTCAAACGTGCATCGCGTTTCTTTCATGGTGGAGGCTTTTCTAGCAGAATCTGAAAAAAACGGGGCTTCTTTCCCATGGAGGCTGCACACCAGAGCCTGGGGCTGTGGGACAGGCAGCAGGCGAGGGCAGCAGAGGATGGATGTTCTGGTCCAGCCACCGACCCCCATCTCCGAAGAGCCGCTGACAGGAAAATCCAAAGGATGTTTCACAACAGATTATACGTGTTTGAAACCAGAGCAAATGTCAGGCTGCTTGACAGCAAAAGATAGCCCTTTAGCACAGTCAACTGTATTACTTTCCATTTTCTTTATTTGGCAAGATCACAGGCTTCAACCTCCTTTAATACCTTTACTCTGCATTTCCTTCCTGTAGGGTAGACATACATCTCCTCTCCCTTCACTTGCGCCGCACAGCTCACCAGCTGCATGCCAAAACTTCCCAGGGAAATATTCAGGAGATGAGAAGTCATCAGCAGCAAAGTACCAATTTCATTTCAGGCGGTGTGTCAGTAATACGAGATAAAACGACCCTTTCACCTCTTTAAAACCCTGATGCCTACTAGACATTCAGATCAGCACTTTGGGCAAGTTTTGTGTTTCCAGATACCGAGGTCATATTCTTAAAGGTAGGCACTTAAATCGCATACAAAAATATGCAGTCGGGTGCAAAGAGGTAATTGTGCGTATGAAATATGCAGTTGCAAACACCCACTAGGTAATTGTGCACTCACAGGCATCCAGCTGCACCTGCAGTTTCCTGGTTTCCTTTCGGAATGACATGTCTGCGCCTGGACATGTGTGTTTGGCACATTTCTTCTCAGTTCTTGAAACCATGGCCCAAAGCACAGTGTTGCTGTTTAGCACACATTTAAGCTTCTGATTTCCAAGCTGCTTTAATTAGTAACTTGCAGTCAGTGTACTCTACCAATTCTTAGCCCACTGGGATATTACCAGACTTTATTGTTTCTTTCTGTCTTTGTGGAACTTCTGTAAATCTTTTCTTTGATAAGCAGCTAGGGTTTCAAAGCTGCCTATGTTTGAGCCAGAGGAGACTAATAATGATCTAATTAATGAAAGATGTTTTTCTCTGCATTGCTGTATTTTATCTCTTCCCCAGAGACTTGTTGGTGCAAGTCAACCTCAGGCACCAGCTAGATCTTTTTTTTCCTCATATATTTGAGAAATACACAGATACATCTGTATATATCCCGTGTTGTTCTCACTTGAGTGTGTAAATCTTGAAAAATCTTCCCAAGTGTAACTTGGATTTAGGAAGTAGTTCTGTTATTCCCAGAAGGTTTTTCTTCCAGCTAAGATTTGTTTCTCTAGCTCAAACCACAAAGCCACTTTAACTCTCCCTAAAAGACTTCAGTCTGTGTAAGCTGCAGTGTAGGACATACTTATTATCCCCCAGTGGGTATTCATTGCCCCTCTTCTCCTGCTTTTTCAATTTTGCTTGCTTTTTATTAATTAATGAGCTCTTTTAATTATTTATAGAAGCCTTAAGATGCATCAGGGTTGGATTCCACAGTCTCTTCCATGCCACACCACACTGTTTTGCCACAGGAAGCGCACAAATTCCTTCCCAAAGGCATGAGAAGCTTTAATTAGCGGTGCAGTGGCACATCGTTATGCAGTGGGTGCAAAGCAAGGGAGTTCCTGCTGTACACTTAAGAGAGTCTTGCTTTACAGCTCTCTGGGGCCAAATAGCACTGGGCAGGGCCTTGACCTTCCTCTTGCTTATTTTAGGCAGGTGCAGGACAAGTTCAGTGGATTACGGGTCTGTTCTCTCATCTGCCCAGACTATGTCACGCTGTGTGAACTGGCTGCATGAGACGCATTACAACAGCATTATTTTTCTCCCCTTTTTACTCATCTGTTTGCTTTCTAGGTTTCTTGTTTATTTATCACAGGGTCAGCAATGGAACTGTTGGTTTTTTTAACTACTCCTTTGGCAGACCTGTTTTACATATGTCTTGGAAACCACCCCTTTAGTCCAGCTTTACTATCCTTAAACCTTTTCCTTTCCAGCCTGGGCTTGGAGCTACTGAATTAGCCCTCAGAGGTACCTACGGTGTTAAGTCTGATCCTGCCCAACCACAGCGACACTGGATACTGTGGGAGGAGGCACAGGGAACATGACAGAGCAGAAGAGAAGGCAGCACTTCAGTGCAGAGATTCAAGCTGGCAGGCAAGTTATGTCACTTTGTGGTGCTTTATGACCTTGAGACACTGTCTCAATAAATCATGCCAAGTAATTAAAAACATAATTTAGAGCTTAAGTAGCATGTCAGAACACTGGGTATACACTGGTGATGCTTTTCTGTTTCCCTTCCCTTTCCCCCCCATGATGCTGGGCTCCAGTGGAGTCAAACCACCTACTGAAGGCAAAAACTCAAGACACAATTAGTGGCTCACTGCCAGCCACATAAATACAAAGAAGTTGATCTAGCCCAGCTAGCTGTCTGCAGGTGCCCTGGAACCTCCTGCTGTCTGTTGAATGGCCTCCTCTGACACCACAAGCAAAACCACAGGTTCTCCTGCAATATAAATATTTTCTTGCTGGTTTAAATAGAAAACAGATGTGTCTCATTTAGTTGTGACCCTGAACACTGAGACTAGTAGCAAAGCAAGAAAATGATGGTAAGATATGAGGCACTTGAAGAAAAAAAATGAAGGCAGTGGTAGAACTCAAAGTTGTCAAGTCAGAGACATCATTTGCCTGTTTATTAGATCCTTAGAAAACAGATTTTCAGTGGTGATTATGGGCAAATAATTGTCAGGTTTTGGATACTATTCAACCCCATCCTCTGGCCCAGCACAAAGTGCGACAGAGCTGAGTGGCCTTGTCAGCATGGGGGAGTTCCAGCTCCCATGTTGGTCTTTTTAGCAGTGTTATGGCAGTGAGATCAGGGTGTGAGAATGAGAAAATGAACTCACTGCCCCTAAGAGAAAGATCCTCAGAAAGAAGAGCAGAAGAAGAGAGAGTAAGAGCAGCTTCATTAGACACTGAGGTGCAAGATGGTGACTTAATCTGGGACAGAGCTGCACCATACCTGTGTTTCTGGCAGGTTCAGTCCACACCATCCTTGTACCACAAAACACAAAGCAAATGCAGGAACAGAATAACCCAGATGTTGGATCTCTGACCTTGGCTCAGGCTGTTTGTGAGCAGTTAGACAGCAGCATCTGCCTGATCTGGGGAAGGCTGCAGAGATACCAGATCTGTGGGAGCAGGCAAAGGACTGGAACAGCATTTAGCAGCACTTCATTGTCAGGGCCAGGCTGTGTATGTCTGTGCAAGAGAAGCAGTGAAATCAAGCAAACTTAGCTGTGTTCTTCCGTGGACAGTGTTTGATAGATGAAGGTGCTCTTGCACTTGTTTGGAAGGGAGAAAGAGTATAGAACATAGTACATCTGTCTCCGATAGTTCGGTTACTTTGGCAGAAGGTCTCACTGGTTTTCTTTTACAAAGGAAGCTGGTCAGGGAGGTTATTCTCACCTTTCTTTAAGCTGTGCTGGAGCCTCTCGCCACCAGCTGTTTCTGTATTGTTACCCACCGCTGCCATTTCATGGGGCTGCAGCAGAGCTTATTTCTGCTGGTCGCCACCCTGCTGGCAGTTAATCGCCTGAGCACAAAATGAATCGCACGACAAAAAACTCAGAGCTAATTAATTTTTAATTTGTGCCATTTGAAAGTACATTGCATCTTCTTGCAGTTGGACTCTAAAGTGTGTCATTTCCTTAGGCCGGGGGGCAGCCTGTCCTGGTTTGGGGTGAAAGACCCGGCTCCCTTATCAAACCAGTGCCATGCTGGGTAAAACCTGGTGCAGCCCATCTGGATCAGATTAAGTTTGACTTAATTCTTTTTTTTCCTCTTTTTTTGACAAGAGCCTTGGTACTTCATTTATTAAAACATAAACTTCATTCGATGCTGTAATTGCCCAGCTTGACAATAATAAATCTTATAAGCAGGTTTGCTGTTGCCATGCTTGAAGTAATGATTTACAGTCATTCACACAAAATTTTAGAGTCGTAGTTTGTTTTTACAGTTATGTATTTCAAAGTCAGTGCAACAAACTGAGGAAGTGTAGTGTTCCGGTGCCTGTTGCAGTGGCATAAGACAGCCTACGGCAGTGAGCAGAGGTCTGTGCTGGAGGAGTTGGTGATACACGAACCCTCAAGGGAAGGTTTTCTTTGTACCATTCTGTGCCCATAAATTTCACAAGCATTTATAGTTTGAGCTGATATTCTTGTGGTGGTTGATGATTAACGAGTTGTTAATTTGGAAAGTTGAAGCAAAATCTTTAGTTTGCGTTGCAAGCAAATAATTGCCTGTGTGGTTTGAAGCAAAATGGGGCCCTTATTTTTGGATGGGACTTTAATATCCTGGTGCACTTTGCTAGTTAATGTAGTGTACTTTTTCAGCTTTGTGCAACTATGATGATTAGGCTATGGCTATACTACTTTTCTTGGCTGTATGTGAGTGTAGTTGTCTGCACTACACAGCCTGGGGTGCTATGTCAGTTTTTCTAGTACTGGGCTTGAATTCAGTCCTGTTCACATTGCTGGGCTCATTTCCTTGGGATTTCAAGACACCAGGGAGCCTGGATCTACTGTGCTCATGTACACATCCTTATAGCACCTGGCTGTGACACAAACAGAGTCAATATGGAAGCAGATCTCAGTGAGGACTAGATGCTTAGCCTAGCTTGGGAAGAAAAAAGAAATGTCTTGCTGTGCCCCTAGGAACCAGAAAAAAACGCTCCAAGGAGACAGAGCTGCCTTCTAAATTTGGAACTGCCTGTTTCATTTTGCCAGTTCTGCCTGTTTGGGGACCCTGTTGTCTGCAGGCTGTTAAACCCAGGACAGGGGAGCCTGAGTGGGAGCAGACACAGAGCCATGGGAGCACTGGGACACAAGGGATTTAATTTCTCTCTGCTCCTGTGACCAAAGAAGCTGCAGATTTGTCCTTTGGATTTCTTTCTGCTTATTACAAAGGTATTAGTAATCATGGTGAAGACAACGAATATCCCAAACAGAGGCTCCATTCACAAGTTTCTGGCAATTCTCAGCGGCACAGCAGGGCAGCTAATCCACCGTGGTGCCTGATAACCAGCAGCAAACCCCCTTCTGGCTGCTACAGCTGGGTGAGAGCATTAGGGATGCACTTCAAAGTGTTCACGAGCGTGGAGCCACCGCTGTGGGGAAACCTTGAGCCTGAGAGCTGCAAATCTGTTACTGGATGTGCCTGGGGGTTGTCTCACCCTCTCTCTTACTGCTGTGTTTGTAATGCTAGATGTGAAAAATTAGCAAGACTCCCTTCACGCAAACAGTGGGAGGAAGTCTGCCCCTCCTGATTTATGCAGGATGAGGAGCAAAGGCAGAATGTCAGATTATCAACAGGAGAGGGTTTTCTTGTGCTTTGCTGCCTGACTCAATGCATTTCACTGATGTCACAGATTTATATCTGAGAGGGTTTGATCTGTTTGGGTTTGTAGATGCATCCTCCAGTCATCCTTCCAAGGTGAAATATTGAATGACATATCTGTGGATTTTATTGATAGTGTCTCCTTTGGATAATGTTTTACATAGTGCTGATTCAGTCCAGCGAAGTCTTAGGGACGGTAGGTACTCCAGACAAATCAGTATTCGGCTCTTTGCTGTCAGAATCCTGGCCAAGCGCGTGTTGGACTCAGCGTACAGCAGAGGGGTTTGCTGGTGGAGGTGGCCAACTCTGGAGCAGCACTTTCCAGCTCATGGCTTCTGTTCAGCAAGACACGATATTTATTTAGAGAGGAGCAACCACGAGAATACTTGCAAGTCAAGTAATTCATTTCAATGGGGAACAGGAGTATGACATTTACGGCATCAATGTGAGGCTCCTGCAACAACCACAGCAATATTCCTCAAAATCTGAGCAGCTGATGTTCCTCTCCTGTGGGCTGAAAGGAGAGGTTGCCCTAACACACCCTCTCCATCCTATTTTCCTCTCTCATTTGCACACCCTAAAGATGCTATAGTTATGTCTACTGCAGAGCTTTAGTCATCACTCAGTTCTTCAAGTAAAACAACAAAAAGTTATTCACCAAGCCAAGGGAGAAAGAAAAATATGAGATATTCAGAAATATCAAATGCAAATATTGGCTCGCCCCATCCCCCCCAACATTGGTTATTAATGAAAAATCAAGGAAGTTTGAAATGCACTTTGCACACAGACTCGGCATAAATAATGCTACTTTGCATTTCATCAGCCTTATTTTCCCCATGGGTTCACTGTCATCTCTCATTTAGGCACCACAGGGATGATCAGCTTCAGAAACAAGTTGAGATGAAAGGCACCAAAACATAAGTGGGTAGAAAACTTCCTGGCAGTTGAGAGCAAGCCAGAAAACTTTCCACTCCACAGGTGCGTGAGCACTGAGGGATTGAGTTAGGTTTGTGCTTTGGTTTGGTTTTTTAAGGAAAGCTTTTTCTTTATTGATAGTACAAAGATTTTATGAAGTCACTTTATGCTTTCAGAGTGTTTGCTGACAATACTTGATTTGTCTGTGACACTAGATGCAGTGATCACTGTGAAACAGGGAATTCCTGTGTGTGGGAGGGAGAGATGCAGGCAATATATTCGTTTAAGTTTTATTTCAAAGTGTAAACCTTTATTTTCAAAGTGTCTCAGGTAGGATTCATATCTGGGTTCACCTCCCATCTTCCTGTGCCATGCGCAGAGCGAGGGAACTGGCCTGCTCATACACAGGGAAACCTCATCTTTGAATGGGGCTTACAAGAGAAAATACAGGGGCTAGTAATGCTGGACAAGTAATTAAAAATACCTTGACAGCAGCAAAAAAGGGATAAGGTGAGATCAATTCATATCTTTTCAATATGCTCTGGTACATTTTGATGTTCGCTGAATAATTTTGGGACAGGTGAAGTAATGTTCCAACAGCTGAACTTTTATCCCCACTTTTATTTATTTTATATGCAGTGATCTTCCAGAAGGGGATTCACTCAAGGCATCTGAGTAATATAGCAGAGCGTGGTTCAGTAAAAGGTCACTATACAGAGTCCTCCAAAAGAGATTTATATACCTCAGTATCTGTGAATTTTTCTTCTTATTTGGCTGTGTGTTTATCCTTTTGGAGAACAGTGTGTTGTAGGTTGGTATGAGGTGCCTTTGCAAACTTCTGAGAATTACTCTGGCTGCCACTAGCAGGTTTTCATACCGTATGGCTTCCTTCTGGATTGAAATAGCTTAGGAGCAGCTTTCAGACACCCATCACGCATAATGCTTTCAAATATATCACGCAGGCTGTGTTGTGCGTCCACTTCTATAGCTATAGGTGGTGCTTAGTCAGGCAATTTGCACAAGGTCATGAAGTTAAGTGGTTAAGTGAACATCTTCAGACTGGCATCCTTATTAGTTCTCAGCCCTGCCTTAAACACATATGGCCAAAAAGGGTCAGGTTTTTTTCCTGGTGACATCCAGCAGATCAGCAGTGTTTCTTCCCTTCTCCCCCGGGACAGACAGTGTTTGTCTCGGGCAGGGGGAGCTGCACCATTTGCACCATTTGGGGTGTCTGCTCAGCATCAGCCTCCAGAAGCCCTGAGCTCTGCCCACTCGTAGCCAAAGCCGAGCAGAAACCCTCAGTTCTCCCGAGTGCTGCACATCAGGCTCTTAAGATCTCATAAAACCACTTCTGAAGCATTCTCCATAGGGTTGTCTGTTTAAATGTTTAATTTAGGGACTAGCTAAGAATAATTTAGCAGCTGATTAAGAGAGATGCCAGTTCCGCTGTTCTAGGATTGATAATCCATAATGTACACATCTTATTGCTATCGTAGCAGTGTTAGTTGAGGGTATGAAGTAGCAGCATCACTTTCTACTGAGCTTGAGCTATCTGTCACCTTGATTTTGTCAGCCTAATGATAAAAGTAAATACTATTTTAAGGACGTTCCCGGTGAGTGTTTTTATGTCAGAATGAAACTGCCTTATTCTAGAGATATTCCAGGGAAGCAGAAGCTGTAGCCCTGGTGCTGGCTAACTCTGAGATAGATGGGACAACATCAAGCATAGAGCATCAGGTGAATTTTTTAGCCACTAAAAATAGTTGTTGCCCTGCTGTTCACCTGGAGGGAGACAGTTCCATTGCTGAAATGATGAGTTCTGCTGGTTACTGTTATCACAGCATAAAACAAAACTGTGCTTCCTTTCTGGAGCAGCTTCCCCCGGGTGTGACCGAGGTGTGATACAACCAGAGTGTGCTCAGACTGTGAACTTTATTCCCTGACTTTGACAGTTTACAGAAGCAAATATCCCTGTCACCAAATGCAGCCCATATCCATTGACTCCGGCAGTTTTGTTCTGTGTCTTTTCACAAACATCTCTTTGATTATGATAGTGCTATTTATAAGGTTATTCTTCACATGACTTTCTTCCCTGTATCAGCCAGTACCTTTGTCCTCAAAGGTCCTGAGGTCTGAGCTTTCATAGTTTAGAAGTTCTCGTTCTTTCTCATCTACTGGCTGAACAACAACTTCTGATCAGTCACTTGAAATAATTGATTTCTGCTACTTGTGCCCATTACGTTGCTACTCCTAATAGCCCCTGGCTCTTGCAGAGTGCAAGGTCTTTGAATCAGGCATCAGGTTCAGTATCTTTATCTCCATTTTGTATCAGTAAACTGAGATATAAAGAGGAAACTTGCTTAAGATATTAATGGGCACCTATGGCATAGATATTTTTTAAGAGAACTGAAAGGTCTGGGTGCCTTTCTGATAGGCTCTTCAGTAATTGCTGGTCTTGGAGATTTTGGGCTGGATGGGTATTTATCTACCAGATACAAATCAGATCCCTGTTATTTATCCAGACTAAAATAATAAAGAAAAATACTAGGAAAACAGTTAAGCAGTCCAGAATGACTACATGTGAGCTAACTGTTCAAATTCCCATTGAAGCCCACAGAGAAAAATGGATTCCTCTTGTGAAGTGGGTGTCTAAGAGCAGCCCAGATGAGCTGCCTGAGCAGCATGTGCACGTCTGCTGGGGCTGGAACTGCGGGGAGATGTGGACGAGTTAGAGGAGGGAGCCTCTGTCTGCCTTGCTCTGAGCGTTGGCCATAGACACAGCTCACGCAGACTGAAAGCAGCTCTGCCCTGTCCCTTGTCCCCCTCATCTCCTTCAAATATACAGCAGCAAACAGTTAGTGGAGACCAAACAGCCTGGGAGAAGATACAGAGCTAGATTCTTTTCATTTGGCCAAGTGTATGGTTTGAAAGCAAATAAATGCTTTCTTTAAAACAAATTCAGTACAGCAATTTATTTGCAAAATTCCTGGAGTGGAGCAGAAGCCACATAAAAGCTTTGAGGCTGTGGACTGAATCAAGGGTATGTTGTATTTAGCAAATGCGAATAGATAAGCCACACAGAGAATGTAAGGGAAGAAATAAATACATTTCCATGGTTGGGAAGATAGCACGGTTATAGCCAGGATATTTCACTGACTTCTCCTTTTCCAAGAAAACACTGAGCACATTAGCGAAGGATGTGTCACATTTACTGATTATTACATTAGCAAAATATAGAACAATATTGAATATATTACATCAGTGGTCCCTTGGAGACAGAGACAGTGCAGGATATAGAGCGGAGCCTGTGGAGTAGCTGTGCTGTGGTTTGGGGACGTTCAGAGGAATGTTGTCACCAGATTCCAAGTGCCACTGGTTGGACAGTTCTCCTTGTTTGCTGAGCTGTTGTGAATTACTATTTCAGGAATGTCGCGTGGGCTGTGGCGCAGACCAGTGTCCACAGCGCTGGGTGTCGTGCAAACACAGAAAAGGTTATGCCGTTTGTTCTGAGGTTGTAGTTTGCACCGTGGTTTGGTTAATAATGTATTTGGAGTGCCAAGCTTTATAACCACATCTAAGGCATTTCCTGTCACTGGTTCTATGGGAGAACCTTGTCCAAAGCAACTGGAAAGTCATCATGACTTTGGAAAAATCAAGCCTAAGACCGTAATTTTGAAGTGGTTTAAACCAATACAGCAACGATCTTTTATGTGAGCTGCGATTTTTGGTCCTGAGTATTTGGCCTTGGAAACTTAATGATTGAATAGCGGAAGTGAAGGAAAGTTTTCATCATGAGGAGCGTATGAAAAATTAGCAGCTCTCTGCTCAAACTCTTCTGCTGAGACTCCTCCCAGTGCTTAGAAATATTTGATGTCACCTTTGGATAGACATCCATTTTTGATAATATTCCAGGCATGCAGCTGGGTCAGCTCACTAATGCGGCACAGTCTGGCTGCTAATGGGCTGAGCAGATGACCAGGAGCTCTTCATTTCCTCAGATGAAACCTCTTATCCTTTTCAGGAAAATTCCTACCACGGAGGTAGTCAGGTTTATTAGTGGAAGATTTATTTTCCTCAGTTTGCTGTCATGTTGTTAGAGGAGGGTGAAAGGTATGTAGGGGTGAATTCAGGTGCTGTTTTGTTTTATCTGATAGAGTGTGCCATTGCAATGAGGGAATGAGATTCTCTCTCCTCTGAAGTTTAATGATGTATCTGTAGGACAAGAACAGGATCAGATGGAGAAGCACAGTGAAGCCTGAGAGCACCTTGGGTAAGACCGAATGTCAGAGGGTGCTTGGTTTCTGGGTTAGTTATCTCTCCCCCTTGGTGCTGCAAACATTTTTAACTCGATTGTAGCAATTCACACATCTTCAGAATGGAGTTTGTCATAACCGAGGAAATAAGTCCCTTCTAGAGCAACACAAACAGAAGGAAACTCCATTCTTGAGTTCGCTTGTCATCATAAACACTTCACACTTCCCTGAGCTCTCGGAGCTCTGTAACAGTAAAAATGTGATAGGAATCTTTTGCTTGTTCCTGCCATGCGGGTGTTTCTGTTGTGGAACCGAGCAGCTGCTCACTGATCGCAGGCTTTTACTGCAGGATTTCTCCATTAAAAAAAAAGGGGGATGAATCCATGGCTCTAAGGAACACAAAGCGATGCTGGTACTTGCAGTGGGTCAGTCCTTGCCACGTTAACATTCCTTTGCCATGGTGTGTCTGTACTGGTGTGCAAAAACTCTTGTGGTGGAAGAGAGTCTCACATATACATGGTAAATAACATCCATATTTCAAGCGTAGGCATCTGAATCTGCCAGCAGTTCACTACTAGTTCAGAAAGTTTGTTTTTAACAGAGGCCAATTCATTGATCAAGAAAGGAAATGCATCAAGAACTGGTACTGAATATAAATTGAAGTCCCTGCTTTCTAGTTATCTGCTTGCATTCATTTTTAAGAAGGAACAAGTATGAGTGAGAGAATTTATATTAAAATTTATATTTAAGATTATTAAAGCCTACCTTACAGACTGCAGATATTAATAACTAGACCATGGTATCAGATGATCTCCCAGCAGGGAGTGGTGTTTGAACCGTGAAATGTCAGTGTTCATCTGTAGGAAGAATGAACTTGGGGCTTTGCAGATCTGTGTTGGAAATTTTACATTCTTACTTGTGAATAAATAGAAAATATTAATTATTGAAGGATATTTTTGAGGGGATATAGTCTAACAGTGGATAGTTGTAAAGCAGCTGCCCTGTGCCTTCAGAAGAAACATGATTATAACGGCATTGTAATGGGTAAAGAAAAAAATAGCTAATATATTTTGAAATAAAACTAAATCCTTAGAAATTAGATATGGCTGTCAATACTCTGCGAAAATCTCTAACCAAATTAATGCCATGATAAGTATATTTGTTGTGGGTTTAGTGGATTTTACTAGGGAGACATGCCTAAGAATTTGTAAACACTATTTATTAAATCTGATGGAGGGGAAAATTTAACCGTATGGTGGTGAAGCACGGAGCGAGCATGCTCCGCTTTGCCAAGTGTCTCATCATCAATGTTACTGCTCTTCCAAAGCACGGCTCCAGGACTGACCTCGGGGAGGAAATAGTCGTTCCATCAGATGGCTTGACAAAGGTAGAGAAGGGGTCCTGGTGAGCTGCCCTGAGCAGGGAGCGTTGGTTGGAGCGGATAAGCTGAAAAAGCTTTATCTCCCCTCCTTGGGCTGTCAGGAGCATCCCTTGGCTTGAGCTGATTGAGCAAGAGAGTGCTCGTCATCACACAGCCAACCTTTTAGGTCACCTTTCCAGGACAAGAAGCTTCTCAGCTTTTTTTCAGCTTCTTTTCACCTCTCCCATAAGCCTGCCCTGGTATTTTCTCTCTCGTGCATTTGCCAAAGCCTGCAGTGCTTTTCCATGGACATGTGTAGCATTAAGAAGCGTGGAGGGTCTTTTTGTGGGTGTAAAAGCAAGAAAGGGAGAAAGAATACGGTGGAGAGGCTTCCTCTAGACACACACCTGCATCCACACACTGTTACTGCTCAACGCTTCTGTTTCCTTCAGGATTCAGCCTCCGGTTCACCTCCTTTCTAATGTTTTATTTAACCTTCACTTAACCTTCATCTTTACCCATCTGCTTGTTTACCGACTCCTGGCTTCTCGTCCTCGGTGTTCCCTTCAGCAATCACTGCTCTTTATTAAACTTTTCTTCTTCCTGCGCCAGAACCCCCTTCCTTCCCAAAAGCAAAGAGCAGTTGCTTGGTTGAGCAGGTTTCTGTTTGTATAAGGGCAGATTTCTAGAGCTGTTGGTGTGATTCCCAAGACCCTTGTTCAACTACTTTCCAGTCTATTATCAGCCAGGGAGCCCTTTTGAAATGCAAGATAACACACATAGTCATGCTTGAATTGTATTAGCTGCGTTACTTGAGGAAGCTTCCAGCAATATATCTCATCTATTACTGGGGGGATACATAGAGGAATTTACAGCATTTCTAATAACTGCTGAAGATGGGGAAAGAACAAGACACTTGAATAAGAGAAAATAAAAATTACAGATATTAGAAAATTGGCCAATGAAAAGCTCTTGAATTCCAGTTCTGCAAAAAGGGAAGGAACATCCATTCTTTCCCAGTTTCAATGTGTTATCCTGCACACAAACTCTGTGTATTATGGTATATTATCAAGTTTGAACAGTAATTCTACATGATTGTTCCTTAAAAATTGCTTTTGTTTAACTCACCTTGTCACACCTCTCCTGCTACATGGTGTGTGGCAGTGAGGAGAATAGTGAATTGTTCTTGACTTGGCCACTGATTTGGAAACTGTCTCTGAATCTGAAGAGATGACAAAAGATGACACTTCCCAGAAATACATCACAGAGACCCAGGAAATACATTAGAAGTTGTAATAGAACTCCTAAAAAGAAGAAAAAGATGTAAAAATCTGTAAGTAGGTTGGTTTTCCCTCTAGAGCAAAGCTTTGGGGGGTTTTCTGACTGTTAGCGCTCGGTGGCAGGCAGTATTGTAAATTGAGAAGGGTCCTGGGTAGGATGGATGGGCTCAAATTCAGTCCTGGCAAGGGAAGAAGAGAACATCTGCTTGTCTACTGGAAATGAGGCTTCGTTTATGAGGAACAGCATGTTTTCTCACCACCAGGTGAAGCCCAACCTTAGGCTAAGACCACATTGGTCAAGCCAGTTTCTGCATTTCTGGGATTTTTTTTGAGCTTACAGCTTTAACATAAAAATGTCCAAGTGCAGTCTGACCATGTAAAACATGATTATATCCTTTTCAAATTCAGATCAGGGAAGTATGAAGTGCTTAATCTCATACTTTCTTCATTAATTGCAAATTTAATTTATAAACAGCTGCATGAGTTAGAAATTCCATCTCCTGTGATGAATACAGACCAATTAAGGTTATAAGTAGAAATAATTTATGGGATGTGTCAAAAGCAAAAATAGATTTACATAGAGCTTTATTGATTGAAATGCAATCTCATCAATCTGGAGGATGTTCTGGACAGTATTCAAGGAACTTGGAAATGAAAAAGATGGGAAGACAACACAATAAACCAAACATCTTCATTCGTAAGGCAACTAAAACATATCACTGAATCCCAGCTGCTGTAATAATTCCCTCCCTTCTCACACAACTCCGCAATACTGACATATCTAAATATGAAGAAGAAAAATGTCTGTAGAAGGCTGTTATTTTGCTGCCTGAATTGTGTCAAGGAAGTGTAAATATAATCACGTTTTATCCTCTGATCTGAAATGGGTTTCAGTGGCACAGATCACAGTGTATCTTGCCTTGATGGATAATAACTCCCTTGTTATCATCAGTAATACGGTGAGGTGGGGAGGAAGGAGAAAGCAGTTCAGTTCATGACAGAATTACTAGGCAATTCACTCAAAATCCTGTATCTTTATTAATGCCAGGAAGGGAGAGTAGATCCCAAAGGTTTGCAGCGAGAAACCGACCATGCTAAGGAAATTCTCTCTACTATTATTTGGATGCAGAGGCTCAAGTGGTATCATATGACAAACACTGCCACGTTATCTCTCTTCAAGTGATCCGTAAGAAGCTTAGAGTTTTCTTGGATTTGTTACACATAAACTAATTCTGTCTGATGCTTCTCAGCGCTTTCAGAAACAGTCGATGGCAGGTTGGTGGAGATTCTGGTGGTCAGTTCTGGTGAGGATTTTTGCTCCTTGTGGTCCAAAAGATGGTGGAGGGAAGGTGGGGAGAGAAATAGCTGGTGCTGCCTGTAGTTTTGTCAGGGTTCCTCTGTGCATGGTGATATCACAGGGTCAGCGTTTGGTGAAGGAATGGCAGCTCTAGACCGAGGTGAGTCCTTACAGAGCCTCATGGCTTGTAAATGAAATCCCAGACCGCAGCTGTCTCCCAGTTTTCCCACACCCCGGTTCTCCAGCAAATGAATTCCTAACCTGTTCGTGTGGCCTGGCAAGTTAATTCTGATCTTGAATGTCCTGCTTGCACGGCTCCATCCGTTTCCTCTCCCTTCCCCAAGCGTGACTGTGTAGTAGCTGGCAGAGCTGTTGGAGGGAGCACCGAGTGCGGCTCTGCTGGCTTGGGAACCAGCCAAAAATGACGCATAGCCAAAAATGACGCATGTGGAGACCCCCCTCCACAGCTGTATCCTTTTCAAAGTGGTGTTTGTAGCAGAGCGCTACAAAAGTGCTATTATGTTGTCTTGAGTGGCTATGTGGGTTGCATTCTAAGCAGAGCAGGGATTAAATTTTGCCATCACTGCCCATGAGCAATTTGCCATTGTGCAGCGAGCAGCTTTCAGAGCAGGTTATTATTGCTGTCTGTGCTGTACCATCTTATTATATGAAACCTGAAACAGGACTCCCAGCCTTGGAAGAAAAAAAGATAATCCCTTTTCCTCTGTTGTTGGCAATACTGTCTTAGAAGCTGGAAAAATGCAGGCCCCCCCCCCTTCCCACCTCTCAATGATCCTGTGCTTTTCTACTCAGTGTTATTTCTGTGTTTGCTTCTGCTGCATTTCGAATGACGCTGGGACTGATAGGGCTGTTCCCACTGGATGGTTCCAGCTGATGGAAGGTGGTGTCTTGCCCAGAGATCTTTCTCTATGCACAAATGAGCAATGACAACCACTTCTGGGGACAGAAACTTAACCAGCAGGTTACAGTGAACAAAGCAAGTAGCAAAAGCTGTTGGGGTGTATTTATTTTTATTTTATTAGTGGTCAGACTTATTAGCGATGAAAATGGATTTTTGGAATGGAAATTTCTAAAGAAAAGAGGATACTTATCACCATTATTTTTCCATTATGATTATTATCTAGGCAGGGCCAAAATTCTAACAGCTCAAGGTGGTTTGAATTAGAGCAAACCCCTCTTCCTTTCCTTTCCTTGCTCTACTCCACCTCTCCCCTCAGTCACAATGTAGGTCACAGAAATGCCCACCACTGCCTCTCCAACTAGTTTTTTTCTTTCAGATAGGCAAAAAATGTCACACTTGACTGCACACTATTGAAGAGGTACTACCATGTGTTTGCACTTTTCTGTTCTTCCATGTTTCTCTAATTGTACTTAATACTCGTCGTTAACTCCAGATTTCAATCCTTTTCCATATTTTATAAGAATCCAATTACTGTTCAGTTGACTCCCACAGAATGACTTTGTATCTGTCTTAAATAACAAAGTAAATTTTCCTTTAAAATGAGTTCCGGTAATTTCTTCTTTGCCTGAGCATCCCGGTGAAGGAGGACCTGGCTCTTTGAGAAACAAGTGCTGGTAGAAATCGGGTGGCAGCTGTAGGTCTCCTGTCTTACATCAGATGAACCCTGTCCTCTGAGGCCTCCTGTATGAAGATAAAGACCCCAAAACCCCAGAGGAATTCCTGGGAAGACCTGGAGAAGGCCATCTGTGTGGATGAAGTTGCCCCAAGAGTCACAGTGACTTTTCTTCACTTTTCCTCAGGATCTATATTAATTCTGCCTCATAAAAAGTCCTCTTTGACTTTGACTGTTACACAATCCCTTTTACTCTAAGGGCCTTACCAACCTCCTTTTCAAAAAAGGCTAAAAATTCAAGGCCTAGGGTTAGAATCAGCTTCCTAAAAGAAAATGTCCCCACACAGAAAGAAGCCCAGTGAAGACCTTTTTATTGCTCCTGATTTTACATGTGGTCGATCCTACGGTGCTGGGAGCAAGAATTCAAGTAGTGATCATCTATGTGAGCATCACAAGGAGTGAAGTTCAAGGCATCACTCTGCCCAAGGGCACATCAGGGCTTCTGGGCTGAGCTCCTGCATCGGGCCTTGGTTCACATAAGCAGGGGGAAGCCCCTTTGCTAACGTAGTCCATCTTCCTCTGCTCCATGAACGCTTGGTTTTGTGAGCCAGAATGTCCCAAGTCCAGTTTCCTCTGGATAGCTCTCAGTTCACTGCCCAAGGAAGTACGAGCTTTGGTTGAAGTGTTTCTATGGCTGAGGTGTTCTCAGCCTTCATTGCTCGATGAACTCACAGAACAGCCTTTCCCTTCTGCACCTTGAAGCGTTGTTGGTCAGGGCCACAAAAATTTGGGAGATTAATTTTCTGTGGAAGTTCTAGCCCTCTGTCAGATGTTTTTAAAGTAGGCCAGAGGTCCCGGCACACGTTAGGGAGAGAGCATGCAGATGCGCACCCAGCTAGGCAGCATCTCTGCCTTATTTCCATAGGAAATAAAGCTACAGCAATGTCGGATTGGATTGACCTGCTGTTTGAGGAGGTTATGAGATATAATTAGCGCTCCAAGAAGCACTTGACGATCTTGGGACACAAAAGTGCGATTGAAGTATTTTTGTTTCCACACTGGTAAAATCTGCCTGAGAATGAAATAACCACGTGGCTTTGCCGGTCAGCATTTGTTGGAGCAGAATGGTAATGGGTGGAGGAGGGAGCCATGTTTGTGCCATCTCCTTTCTGCTCATTCTCGGGGGTGATGGTCCAGCGCTGAGCCCCGTCAGCTTCACAACAGGGAATCGGTACCAACCCCACAAGCAGGGACATTCAGATCAGGTGCATTGGTCACACAGTAAGTGCTTAGGAAGGAGCTTTGTGGTGCAGTTTCACATTTGGAATGTAAGAAACACCCTCGCTCCATGGCCCCTCATTTCCAACAGGCTTGTTGGCTCTAATTACACTATTGTGCAACTCCTGGCCATTGCAAGGGCTTTTAATGCTGCCGCCTGCTTTAGAGCAGAGAAACCAGAATAATCTGCTTTGTGTAGTGTCCCTTGTTGGAGATAAGAGACAGAAGTGAGGTGCAGGAAATGTAAATTGAATGAACATATTGCAGTTGCTGGACACAGCTCTGGTGGGGCTGCGCTGGCTCCGATTGACACAGCCCATCCTGCTCGCTGCTCTGCGTGTCCCAGAGTACAGCCGTGAAACGGGCTGTGTCTCCGCGGTGTGGCACAGGAGCTTCCAGTGGCTTTTCCATCACAAATTTTCCTTTCTTTACCTTTTTCCCCTCTTCCCTTCCTGTGAGCAGATGAAACATGCACTTAATTTTCAGGAAAGTGACTGCTGTGGTAGCAGCTGTGGGAAATCAAATGCACAGCAGGCCCCCATAATTCACAATAATTTTGTGTAGCAGTTTCTGATGATGTGATATCAGGTGAAAATTATCCCTGCTACTTTCTCGTGTGCCACATCTTTGAACTCCAGCCTGCTTTTCCATTGGCATGTGTGCCTTGGGCTACCAGATTATTGACAGGGGAAAAGAAGTAATATCATAAATTTAGTTTTAAAATTTTCCTTGTGAATGTATTGCTGGCGATGCACACAGGGTGCTGCTGGAGCCTCAGCAGCCAAGACCATTGTTGTTATCTCTTTAATCTCCACCGTTTGTATTTATACAGACTCCTTGGCTAAGAAGCATCCATTTTGATCTATCATATTTACCCACAAATGTGATATTTACTTCTGATGAGATAAAAATGATAATGATATCTCAGTGTCACAGGATTTTATTTCAAATGAAAGATCTAATGGAGCATATCATGTTTTATTATTGCTGTAAATTCAGTTATTAGTATCTGTGGAGAGGCGTCCTTCTCTGACTCCATTCAAGCTGCAGGACTGGAGCCCATGGGCTCTGGTGGAATGTACCATCCGGCACAGGCTATGCAGCCTCTCCCTTTAAAAGATTCTGGAAAACATGCTTGGAAATGTGGGTCTGGGTTGCCTATTCCCCATCAGCCTGCGTAGAGCTTAGAAGACACAAGACCCAAAGCTTCACA
Organism: Nesoenas mayeri; assembly: GCF_963082525.1. Classification (NCBI taxonomy): domain Eukaryota; kingdom Metazoa; phylum Chordata; class Aves; order Columbiformes; family Columbidae; genus Nesoenas; species Nesoenas mayeri. The sequence goes on along the minus strand of NC_137569.1, from coordinate 8,805,061 downwards.
TCTCCTCCAGCAGGAAGGAGAAGTTCTCCAGGAGGCACTTCACCCAGGAGGAGCTTTGGAACGTGATGTGATCAAAGTAGAAAATCCCTAAGACAAGGGTACAAATGGATGGGTAGTTCTTTGATGTCACAACAAAGGCTCGTTTGCCTTCTCCAGCAGGACAGCAGGTCTCTGGAATTAGGGTAGATGTGTGGACTGGGACACCAGGTTCCTTAGTGACGTGGGCTCAGGAAGAGAAAGAAGATGGGATTGTAGTTAGGGAAGATGTTGGTGAAAGGGTAAAACCTATTGCAATCTGATACATCATTTCCATTGCTACATATGAAATAGGGCTGTTAGCAGCTTGATATGAAAGAACGTTTAAATATTGATGATGAGTCTGCTTAGCGGAGCATTGCATACACTGAGAGGACCCTGTGAATCTGGAATATTTAATGTAATCAGCTGGAATGTAAAGCACAATATGTACAGCCTTGTTCAACCTGTGCATTTAATCACCGCTCTCGAAAGGCTATTACCTGCAATAATGTAATGCTGAGTCTGAAGTGGGAAACAAAAACACCGTTTCACAAGGGAACAGTGCAGAAGCTCCTTAGATGATTTTGGTTCCCTGTTTTCAGAGAAAATCTTGCCGAGTTGTCATCAGAAATAACGCTGGCCTAATAGTACAGACTAATTTGCACATAAAAGCACTAAGTACTGTTTATCCGTAGTTACTGTTTTGGTTGCTATTTGGGAACTATCGTATGTATTTACTTAGGAACTTAACAAAAAAATGTCACTTATTTGGAGAAATTTGAGAATTCTTGCTCCGTGTATAATTCATTCAATGTATCAGTCAAAAATTGCTCCATTAATATACTTTTCTCCTGTTAAAGGAACTCCCCTCCTACCGGGATCTTCCATCAACTCTAGAAGACCACATTATGTTACCATGACCCAAGTTAATAGTGAGCAAAAACCAGGCCAAATTAGAGTTCATTTGAAGTTTTAAGCTGAAGATGAATGATTAATGGATTCAAGCACGAAAGACAGCATCAGTGCACTAATGATCTGTTACTCAGAAAGAGATGTATGTTTCTGACATGTTAGATGTGTCAATAGCCTCCGCAGTGGTGGGGTTATAATAGCTGATGTATCCTATTAGTAGAGACATGAATGATAAACAGAATGATACCGAGTGCGTAGTTCAGCCGGCACTGATAAAATTAGCACAACCTGAATATACAGAAATCTGTGAAGCTGTGACTTGCCTGCGTGCAGACAGCAATAGACACAATTCCAATGGTTAGACCCAACTGTTCCGCGTGGATTGTGCTCCTTGGCACATTTATCCAGGGACTTGGTCACAGCGCAAAGCAGAGGAACAAGCCCCAGGAGCATCCATAAGCCGAAGTTGCTGTAGAGGGGTATGAGCCCATTGGTAGCAGAGAGGGAGACACACGGGAGGTCAACTCTGTTCTGCAGTGCCAGTGGAGTGGGTATATCCAAAAGTGACCCCTGGACCTGTGTTTTCCATAGATTCCTGGCTGTAGGACTTTTTCCCCTCACCAGAAGGTCTTTTCTCCCAGACCTGTTGGGAGAAGCTGAACTAAGTGTTGAATGGTTACAGAGTGTATTTCTGTATTTACACAAGGATTGTTTAAGATTTGCTACTTGCTTGAACTCACTGTCTAGTTTTGCATTTACCAGCACCTTGTTGCCTTATAGGAAAGGGATTCACAACGCTCTTTGAGTGCTTTTTTTAGACATTTTGTTTGGTATTATAATTCAATAACCCCAAAATGAAGGATACTCCGTAAGTCTGGATTAAACCAGTGAACAATACAGACACTGCGGCTATGCGGGCTGCTTTCCCTGGTTTATGGGAGAGGATGGGCTTGGATGAAGATGCAGAGGAGACCAGTAGGGATATCTTTTCCCACTAATTAAAAAACCCCCAAACAACATATATCAGCTGACAAGAAGGATTTAATGGCGAAGCAACAGCCTCCACCTGCCCCCCATCCCATGTCTTCTGGGCTTCTTCATCTGAGAGTGCAACCCAGAGTGTGTTGTCACTTACTACACTCATGATTAATAAAGACAAGCACGAGGAGGGAGACGGCCCTATTACTATAATGAAAACTCAGAGATCCCCACAGAGCTGCACCAATTGTGTTTTCATTTCCACTGGTGCTCTAAACACCACAGTGCAAGAAGCACAGACAAGCAGAAAACCGCAGCCCTGTCGTTCTGAAAGTAAAGCCTGTCAAATAGCACTGAGCGTGCTTGTGTTTAACTGCCACAGCCCAAATTTCTTCGATGCAGGCAGACACCAGAAAGCATGGCTCAGCACTGACTCATCACAGCAGGCTCCTTGTACCAAGCAAAGACATTAAATGAAAGTGAAAATCCATGCATTTTTTATTTCTGCTAAGAGCATGGCAGTGGGCACACAAAGGTTTACAACCAGCCCCTGGACTGGAACTCATCTCTAAAGGAGGGGTTTTGAAGAGCTGAGCCAGTATGTTCATCCAGATGCAAATAGATGCACTACATCACTGCTGCACAAGGGAACGAGTTCACAGGAAGGTGAACCTGCTCTCCCAAAAACCACTGAGCCCCAACCCCTTCTCCAGGGTTGCTAAAATTAGTATCTCACACTCCCAGGCTGTAAACCTGAACAACAGCAAGTAACTTGATCCCAATGCAGGTTGTTCTTGCACTGATTTTGGGCCTGGTGATTTGTGAGCAGCTGAACCTGGCTCTGCTGCGGCACAAGTGCCTGTGCTGCTCAGCTCCTGCTACAACATGGGGGTTTTCAGCCCTGTAAACACCTCCCAATGCCATTTCAACATCACAAACCCTTTTAGCAAGCTGATTCACTGTCTGAGATGAAATGCCTCCCTCTTTCCATCAACAAACCTCCTTCACCTGAGCAAGCCCAGCCCCAGACCACAGAGACCCACAGGAGCATCAGCCCCTGGGCTTCCATGGCCCCTATTTACAGCACTGGGGCTGGGACAGCAGCAGGGACATCATCTCCCTGCTGACACCTGGGAATGTGCTCGGAAAGGTAGGAACAGATGGGGCTTTGCTTTATTTCCAGGCAAAATAAAAGAGTTACATCTAGGGAGAAGAGACTCTAGGATAAAAAGCAAATAATTCAGAAATGGTGGGGAGGGAAGGATATAAAATACTCTGGTTTTAATCAGGAAAAGCAATTTAGTTGCAGTTTTCTGCATAATTCTGTTGAAGAAATAAATTATGCAGAAGAATGTGCTTTTCTCCTGAGGCTAAAAAAAGAACAAGTGGGGCTCAGGGAAATGCCTGGGATGTACATGTGTTTGCCATTTAGCTGCATTTTTTGACAATTCCTTGTAGGTTGAATGGTTTATCCTGTAAGCTGCAGCTCTGAAATGGACTCCTAAACAGGAGTGTGCAGCAGGAGTGTCCTCTCCCATGGGAGAAATTAGTTTTCTGTGGCATGGGACTGTCTCACAAAGACCTTCCCTGGTGTTTCTGGGGCTGTCAGAGCCCTGGGCAGCTCTGATGGGGCAGCTCGGGCTGGGACCTGCCCCAACACCGGCTCTTTGTGTCCCTGACCTGCTCACCTGGGTAGATGTGATGGTTCCTTGGGACTGACTTGCAGGATATGGGAACCCTGTCAGAGATAGATGAAGATATAGGCAAGGTTGTTTTGCTGTTGCTGTGCTGCGGTTTTTTAGTCCATTAGTGTTTTGTGCTGCCCTTTCCAAAATGATGTAATGAAGCACTGCTTTTCCTGAAGAACAAAAAAATCCAGGCCCAGGAGACTGAAATTTTGGACTCATTAATGGGAAGAACCTAATTTTTAAAATCACTTATTTTCCAGCTTAGGTTTGGGACTTAGAAGTTCAAAGCACTTGGATATATTGTAAAGCTTTTATTCTGAGCTTTAAAATATTAATTTAGAAGTCCTTGAGTGGAAGAGGATCATCACAAATCATCCTAGCGGAGTTTTGTCCCTTTTTTGTTTTAGTTGATTAAAGATAAGTACAGAACTTGTCTTGTGCATACAGTGGGCTTTGCGGGAAAGAAGAACATATTGAGAGGCAAAACACAGCCTTTATCCTCTAAACTTTGGCTTTTGTCAGTGTAAATCCAGCTTCAGACAATTACTAAGTCCCTCCTGTGTATTCTCAAGTGGTCTTTAGGAATCAGAAACAGCATCTGTTAATTCATAGCACTGGGTCCTTCAGTGGCTTGGACTTGGGCTTTTCAGCCAGCTGTTAGCACCACACCAGATGTAGCTTTGGTGGGGAGGAGGAGGTGGCAGTGGTGACTTGGGGACCTTCGTGGCCAGACGAGGCTGGGGCACAGGAAGCAATTCAGATCCTGTTTGCACCAGTTGGTTCAAAACTGTGGCCAAGTCTCTCAGTTTCTATGACGCATGCAGCGATTCCCTGAAGCACCGATGCCCCCAAGGAGGTACAGAACTGCTGAGTTAACTGCCATTTATAACACCTAAAGTCCTCAAGCCACAGGTGCTGTGGAAGCTCCTGAATCTCATTTTATGTTTGTGGCTATGCTGGTAATGCTTTCTGTGGGTCAGGGGCTCATATAAATGACTCTATGATTGTGAGGAGATATATAATTTAATTTAATCCCCTGTTTACAGCGAGTTTGATTTGATGATGCCTCACAACCGCTTGATGACGAAGAAGACATGCATGATTACAGTTCATAGACATCTCACAGCTGGAGAAGAGAATATTTTTTCGTAGCGATATTACTGTGGAAACCATAATATTCAGGCTGCCTTCCTGCTCTAATAGCTGCAGTTTTGCAAATAGCTGTGTTCTGCAGTAAAACCCTCATATTTCTAACCAGGGAAAGCTCTGTATTTTCTATAGCAGATGACTCTAATTTTTCTTTCCTATATCTGAGTGTAGTGACTGATCCGGGAAGATGTATAAGGTGCAACCATGACAAATGGCAATGCATCGGGCACCGGCCTCTCCTTGAACTAATGGCCTGGTTTGTGAACGTGGTAATTAAAAAAACAAGAGGTGAAAACATTTTCTGCTCATAAACTGGACCTCAGTTCTGTGGAGAACAGTTATTGCTCCTGCATATATAACCTTATGAAATGCATACAAAATCGCTGGTGGCAAATCAGTATTTTCTAAAGGAAAAGTGAAAAATGCATTAAGAAGATTCTTTTCTTCTTTTTGTTTTTATGCTGAGAGTTTGAAATGTCAAATCCAGAGCTCCATGTCTAGAGAGCCTGTTGTTATACTTGGGAAAGTCTTCTGGTTTTCAGGCTCGTGTGTCTTTAGTTCACGTAATGAAGATGACTTTTACACATCAATTACAACACGGAAATGAGTTCCGTGACAGGTGAACACGCTGAAGGTCATTTGCTTTGTCAGAGCACTGAAAGCCGTTGCTGTTCGTCGTGCCCGTCTCTGCGGATCTGACAGAAAACGGTGTTTCACGTCGTGATACACGGGGACCGCAGGAGGCTCTGAAAGGACTCAGTTATGGGACAGCACCTCAGTTGAGTGATTTTTGGCAGTGGCTGCGTGCACTAAGACATTCTTGGTGCTGAATCTGCTTTCTTTTAGGGCAATTTTCCCCTTGTCCTTCCCCCATCCCCAACCCGGTTGATTTGCCTAATGGAAGCTGACAGTAAACCTCAGCCTTGATTGTCAGATTTCTCTGGAAACCTCAAGGGAAAGAGAGGAAGGCAGAGATTTGAGGAGCAAAAATAGCACACATAATGAGCTCCCTTATTTAGCCAAACTGCTTTTTTAATAACCTTTCTGTCTCTTGCACAGACAGACAAACCAAACATGCGGGATCTTCAAACAATAGGATGTGCTTTGGGTGTGGGGGTTGACAGAAAATAGGTGGACACAACGCCTGGTCCCCTGGGTTATCGCTTGGTCCCTCCCTGGAGATGCAGCTTGGGAGAGCCATTTGAGAACAGCCTAAAAAGTGATCTCTTCCTTCTTAGTACTTTTATTTAGCTCATCTAAATTCTCGGCTCAGATGCGGGAGTCTCGCTTGATCAGGCTGTGCATTAATGTCACATCCTTTCGGCACATGCTCAGGTTGGCACTCTGGGGTGCTTTGGGCCGTGGTGACAGCTCAGGATACTCTCTGCTTTTTACATCCAGCTGGGGAAAATGGTTTGGGTTTTTTTGTTTAGTTTTGTTGTTTCCCAAGTAGACCTGAAAACAGTCTTTAAAGCTGGAAAAGAGAGTCAGACAAAGCATGTAAAGGCAGCTATTCTTCATACACTCTTTAGAAGTTGGACATGACAGTCTTTTGCTTTTGTGCCTGAGATAGTCTGCGTATGATGTTATATTCTATAAAACAGTCTTCTTGAAACAAGTTGTGGGTTTTATTTTTTTAACCGTTCCAGAAGTGTGGCTGACAAGCAAAGAAAAGCTTATTTATTGACTTTCCATGGAAAAATATAACAAAAGATAAGATGGAAAATATGACAGTCTCATATAGATAGTCAGAAGATATGATGGAAGATATAGGAGTTTGATTTATTTCATGATATATCTGTTCTACTGCCAAGTCCTTAGAGAGCACAGAACTTTTACAAATAACCCGGCACTGGAGATGACAAGTTGTACTTTTACCATCAGCCCCTATTAAGCAGGATTTCTTTACCTTACTCCTCTCCTGCTCTGGGGTCTTATTTGATGGTAACCAGCTGACAGTGAGATGAATTCCTGAGGACAAGACATGGCACATCTTTTATAGCATTGTTTGTCCAGAGAGGTCTCAAAACTATAAAGTACTTAAGCTGTATATTCTCTTGCCCAGTGGAGAAATGCGGCTTCTTGAGGGCAGCACAGAGCAGCTGTCCAGAAAAACCCACACCAGATGAGTATTTAGGCTCACAGGCTGGTGCAGCAACTGGAATGTGTAAAAGGTACGGAACAGTATTTATAGTTGTTATTTTGCTATCACTACAAGGAGGCTTAATTGCATTGTCAGTTTTACTTACAACAAAGAAGAACTTAAAAGGTGGAGTAAACTCATCTGTTAGTTACCTAAACACTTTCAAATGAGACTGATCTAAAGAAGCAACTTGGCTTTTATCCCTTGGTTGTTCAGCTCTTAAATAACACTGCCTACTTTGGCTGTGCTTTGGGAGATAAATGATATCTGAATGTCATCAAAATGTTAGACAGCTCCAAATAAATCCCAATAAGTTGTCTGGGTAAAGGGAACACAGAAGTGAGGTATAGTACATTTTGTGTTGCCTTGGAAATTGAAATCCATTTACAGTATATGTCTTATATTTATCTATATTCCAGAACTGTATTATCTTTATTTTTGTGGATTCCTATTGCTTTCCATTGCTTTTAGTCTGTAAATTCAACCCTGGATGGATGTTTTGTCTTAGATATATCAAATCAGCTCGTTCTGAACCAGGGCTGGAGCCTGAGTTTCTTTTCAGGCATGTATCTAGGGTAATACACCCAGCTTGAAACCAGGCTGGGGTGAAGCAAAATGCCAATTTGATAGTGTTTATATGCCTGTATTAGAGAGAGTGATTTACCAATCTCACAAGAGTTCAGCGGTTAGAAAGCAGGAGGTGTGTGTGCAGATGCTGTGGAATTTGCTGCTGCGGTGGGCACGTGTGGCTCTGTGCTTCGGGACACTTGTCTGTCTTACCCATTCACCCGCCCAGCCTTGGAAAGGATGGCTAAAAAAGTAGAGTGGAACAAGCCTTTCACATTCTATATCTCCCTCCTTTGCATTTTTTTAATAAATAGATTTACCCATCTCTGTCCTTTTCTGCATCTTTGCTGCCCTGTCCACTGTCAGTCCTGCACGTGGGAACTTATAAAATGGCTCCTGAGCTGCTTCCCTAGACAGGTTCTGCCTTAATTCCATGTAAACAAGTCTTCCTTCTTGCAGCAACGCGTAAAGAAGACCCAACCACCCCCCTACCTCCCAACCCCGGGTGAGCAGAGTGCGCATTAGATCTTCTCATCATTTTGCAGCGCTCTAACTCCTGCTGCTTTTATTGACAAGTCTTGCAAGTTTGTCATTGAAAGTGGAAGAATATAGTCTCTGTTATTTGTCTAACCGAAGTGAAGAGGAAGCCCTTCTCATCTCCTTAGCTTGCGTTAGTCCCTCTCATCCGCTTTGCCTGGATGTTGCTTCAGTCCTTGTTAAATCCATTAAACCCTGGGAGATGCTCAGTTTTGAAGGGTCTGAATACATTGCTCTCTACTGATCTAGGAGATGTAATTACTAGAACAAATGTCACTCCTGTAATCTTCTTTAAAGAGCAGAAATCTATCTGTAAGTCACTAATGTGGCCCAATAGGGATGATTTTACTGCAGAATATTAGGAGGAAAAAGCCCTCTTTGGAATCTAGAAAATAAATAAATATCAAATTTGATTGTTATTTCCTTTCAGACGCTGACACAAAGATTGATGGTTAATAAGCGTGTGTTCTTAATTTGCATTGCAAAATTTCCACTGCAAACTACAGGCAACCATCAAAATAGTCAGTTCATTATTTTGTTCGCCTTTCTTTTTCCTCTTGTCTACCCATGGGTAAGAAACTATATATCAATAAAGGAATGCTGAGAAACTGCTGAAGAAAAGCAAGATAACAGATTGCAGTAGGGATCCTTGGTTCCCTGGATGGGCGCCAGGGTTGGTGCCTCGCACTCGCTCAGAAACCCAATGGCCAATTTATTCCGTACTATCCCTCATTTCTTTATTTTTTAGCAGCATATATACACACACACAAAGTGAATTTCAGATTCAACAGATGGATGAGATTATAAAGAAAAGGCAGACTGCTAAAGAAAGCAAAAAAGCTATTGTCTTTGATTGATGGATTTGTTCCAGTCCGAGAAGCTCAGAGCGTTCTTCGATAAGGGCCGTGAGTGATTAGGAAGTAATGAACTATGGAAAAGGGTTGGAAGATGTTGAGATTAGATCTTCCTGACTGAACAGGGGCTAGCGATGAACCCATCTGCATGAAATGCTGCTTTAGTCTCAGCTTCTCAAAACTGTTGATTTATTCCTGCTATCTTTACGTTTTGCTTCCGAAGAACAAGATTCGAAGAATTAAGTAGCCAAAGATGGAACATTTTCACTTGATGTTTCATTAGCTTCTGTATGTTTCTGGTTTACTTAGACCCCATGCAGATGACCATCTTTTCCTTGTTCTCCTTCTCAGACATTAATGTTTGAAAGAAGATTCATAAAACATTTCCGTATGGGGAAAAAAAACCATATATTCGGTTAAATTCAAAGTCTCTTTGATCTCCCTGAGATTTAATCATTGAAAACTCTTTGTGAATGGGAAAACCTCCATACCGACATTAGACCAAAGAAACAGTATTGCAGGTCTCAAAAGTCTTCAGAATTTTTTCTTTGTCATGTATAGAAGATCTCATATTAAAATCTGTTTCTGGTTTTTTCAGTATCCACACAGTTGAAAGTTTCTTGTTGCACTTGTAATTCTATTAAGGGGGTTTCTGTCAGAGGCGGTTTTTAGTAGCAGTGGTGTTCTTATCGCTGGGATGATCCTGGGATACAAGTGAGGCAGGATTTAGTAGTGCCTTTTTGTTCATCATCTCCTGCGCTTGTCTAACAAAAGATAATGCCAAGCAGCCTGTGGTGTCTCAGATTATCATTCTCTGTGTTTAATACATTGAAACCCCAACAGTATCCTTGGGATATGGAGTTAAATGTTACATACTGACATCAGAAGATTCTGTCCAAGTCCTCATTACATTTCTTATATTTTAACGAAGAATAGGCGGTGAAAAGTTATGATCCCTGTTTTAAATTGGGGACACAATTATACTGCAGCGTACTTGCTGTCTACTCAGGAAATTTGTACAAGAGGGAACAGTTGTATCTGGATTGCCTGAATCTCAGTGCTGTTGCCACAAAGTCACCTTCCAGTGGCTTTATTTCTGGCATTTTTTTAAGCACTAGTTATAAAATAATTACTTAGGACATCTGAACGCCTAATTTTTAGAACTTTGCAATTAGGATGCAAAATTCTGTAGGCAGCTGTAACAACCTGAGCATATTTGCAGGGCAACGTATTAATATAATGTGGTTTTTTGTAGGAGTCGAATGAAAGGAAGTATAGAATATTAACGAATATTTCACAGATCCCTTGTAATATCTAACCGTATTCTAGCTCTATATAATCCTTAGACTAGTAAAACTTTGAAGTTCTTCTGTGTCATTTGGTTAAATATCAACTTTTATTACATGATAAACTCATTGTCCCCCTGGCAACTGTATAGATTCAGCGAGTCATTTAGGAGATGAGCAGGCAGACCGTATCCTGATGGACGCACTAGGAGCTGTATTGAGGATGTTCTGAGTCTGTTGTATTGAGGAGCCTTCAGAATGATAGTGCTTGAAATGTTTCATAAGAACAAGTCATCCCCTTTCTCCTCTTCCAGACCCAAACCCAGGACTCTCACAGCTACTGCTTGTTTTCTTTGCCCTGTAATACTGTGTGCTTGGCAGGCCCTAATGCATCTGTTCAGCTTTATTTTGATCCAACTACAAAGGGCAGCGTGTGTTCTTTCCCAGGTGGGAGTGGTATCCACCTGTTTAAATAAGAAAAGACCATCTTTTCTTTATTGAAAAGAGCTGCTGAGAGCTTATGGTTTTCTTGTCTTGCGCTTGAAAAGTGGAACTGCTCAGTGTCTCTGGCCGTATCCAGCCCTGTAGATCTGATTCCACTCTGGCGTGGGCTCATTCAGATGCGCTGAGCACAAACACGGGTTGTGCTGTTTGCCATTCCAGGTTGCTGTCTCAGAAGATAACCATCTGGACGAGGTGTGCATTTGGATGCTCAGTCAGGTGTCACAGGACCTATTTGTATTTGTTCTTCCTGTAGGCAGCTTTGTTCCATCAGATTACGCTGGGAGTCTTTCCAGCTGAGGCACTTTGGTGCAAGCAGCTATGATGGTGATTTGTCTAATACTAGCAGTGTGCTGGGGGGTCCAGCTCAGAACACAGCTCTCTGTGCTGTTCTCATACTGCTGTAAACCCATCATGTGGCTTTATGGGCTGGTTTTGCTTACCAGACTCGAGTAATACTTGTGCAGAAGGAATTACTCAGGAGCACTGGATATCGCCCAATGGATTAAACAGAGCATTGTACTAGATGCATAAAACATGCCTTCACTCTTGGCCAAAGATCCACTGTGCAGATTTGGAGGGAACTTCTAGGAAATGCACCAACCCACATGTATTAAATCTCAGTAGATTGATCTGGGCTTTCTGGTTTGTAATGGATCCCTGAAGATATGAAAAATAGCTTCAACTATGAATTGCAAATGGGTTGACAAAGAAAGGGGGCAGTTGTATAATCATTAAGTTAATTCAAACCCAAACCAAAAAGCCCGACAACCCTCCGCTCCCCCCAAACTGTTCTCTGTGATCCACTGTCTAGACAGGTTCGTGACTGGATTAGGTTGAAAAGGTTGTTTGGAGTCATGACTTTAATTCCCCCTCTCAGAGGAGAACTTGGCCAGATTGGGTTTGGAATTTGTTTTCTGTAAAACACTGGGTGTATTTGGATCGGGTCTCTGGTGATGGCAAAGCAGTGTAGGATGGAATTGTTCTCCAGGAGCCACTGGGCTGCCAGGACACCATAGGTCTTCCTGCGAGCTGTGTATCTCTGGCATAATTAAAACAGCTAAAGCTTTAAAATGTTTATGCATTGCATAAACTGCTTTATGCAATGCAAACATCCTAGCATTTGAGGTGACTGAAGAGCAAGAAAATAATGGCCACTTTAAACTATTGTATTTATTCTGATTTCCCTCCTGACTGGGGTGAATTCTGACTCTTCTCCATCACCCCAGACAATTCTGAGGGTGACAAGCCACGGGGCAGGCCAGTCACATACACTGGATGTGCAAAGGAGAAGAGCACTCTTGCAGCACTCAAGTGAGAATCTGCTCAAGTAAATTGTGTCACACAGCAACAACCTTGCCTGATAGATAGGGCCAAGTCTACCATGACAATAAACCTCAGTAAATTGCCGAGCAACCTCCCCATCCAGCTGCCTTAGAGAGTCTCAAGGGTGCTGGCACGATCCTGGGACACTGGGCATGAGGTGTTAAATCAAGCAGGGCCTCCAAAATGCCCTTAAGTATCCTGTCAGGTAGGGCAAGAATATCATTACTTACTGCTATTTTGTTTACTTCAGGCTCTGATGAGACAAATTAAGAACATCACAGCCCCAAATCAGCCATCTTTAATCTTTTAAAGCTACCCTTCCCCCCATGGCACCCTGCAAAAACCTTTGGTAATTATGCAGCAGCCCATCTTCAACTGCACAGCTCTACCTCCCTAACCAGTGCTGCCAGGCTTTCCCCTCCCTTGTTACTCAGCCAAGCTTCCTTTGTAAGTCCTCTTAATTGGCTCGTTAGTGTAACCTAAGGCTACCTGTCCTGCTTGGCTGATTCGCTAATGAGGCTCAGCTGCCTTTTCTCAGACCCAGACAGGCTGGGGAGGGATCTGTAAAACCTGGTCATGGGGATTTTTGAGCTCTTCCCTGCAGTCCTCTGGTAGCCCAGTCTGCATGGCAGCAGTGTCACTGGTGGCTTTTGCACAGGTAAACACCTCACAGCGAGCATGACCCCCGTTTGACAGGGCCTCTGTCCCTAAAAACCCATCTCTTGTTAGTACATCCATATGTACAGAGCACTGTGGGTGGTTACTGTGCCTGTAAAACCACAGGAAGTGCTGATGCCCAGGATACAAATGCTACTTGCAAAGTGTTTCTCTGGGTGTCAGCAACAACAGAGGTAAGGTTGAAGTACTTGTATATTGGGGTTTCTAGGGCTGAGAATTAGCAGGACTGGTGGCACAGACTGCTCAGGAACCCCCAGGAGGTTGGACTTGCTGAGCTCATTGCCCAGGAAAGTAGGGCTGGTGCCTTCAGGGGCAGCAACACCTTCCAGACATACCTGATGGAGAGTTGCACCCTACGCTTCTGGCAGGATGAAGGTTTGACCTTTCCCTTCATGAGCCACATGCAAAATGGGCTTGGTAGCTCTATTACTGTGTTTTCCATGCTCCCTGGAGTCTTGAGGAGCCCACTGAGATGGACCGAGCCAGGGCTCTGCATCTCTCTCTTATGTTCATTCAAGACCAACGATGAAGAAGTTGGCAGAGTCTGGTAGCTTGCAGCTGTGTAAGCCAAACCCATAGGAAGCACTTGAGCAAGTGGGCTCATGGCAGTTGTAACAAAACAATTTCTTTACCCCAATTTTTTGGTTGGTAAAATTGGCTTTATCATACCAAGACAGTCTTAAATAGCTTACAGCATTAATTGCTACAATTTAAAAATATGAAGCAAGAGGTCATATGCTTGCCTGGACTAATAGCAATAATTTTTCATAGTAGATTAACAGACATCAGTTAGAAACAAATGAGGCAAATTTGCTACTACTCCAGTGAATCGTATCCAGGAAAGGTGAACTTGAACCTAATGATCAAGGGAAAGTGGAACTTACTGTGTGACAGGGAACCTGAAGAGTTTGGCTTGTTTAGTCTAGCAAATCACAGACCAAGAGACAATCCGATTGCTGTCTAAGAATATACAGGAATAAAGAGCAGAGAGGGAGGAATGCACTGGCTAAGAGCAAAATGTATATATTAACTGTGCATTAATTCAGGCTGGAAATAAGACGGTATTTAACCATTAAAGCAACAAGACTTTGGAACAGAGCAGCATTCATGTCAGTATAACAAGACCAAAAATACCGTCGGTTTAAAGATGCAGTTTGAGGCATGTATGAAGGAGATTATACGATGTAGTGGCCTCTGCCAGCAGGGCATGGGACTCAGTGACCCATCCCGTCTCTGCCAGCCCAGGGATCCTGTGTTCCCATGTAGCCGTCGCTATCATCTTTCAACAGAAAATGTGCACTGGCTTAAAAGTTGTTTCTCTTAAGCAGCTTTCTGGTTACTCACTGACCTGTGACCAGACGCACCTTTGAACCAGAGGGCAAAGAGGGCTTGCTAGAGAAAGGAAGTTTTTTCAAAGCCTTGATGTGTCTGTAATATAAATTGGCAGCTCCTACAAAGGGCCGGAATTTAGGGAGGCGCAAAGAGGCATGGAATGTTTTGATGCAGAATTAAGCTACTTAATAAAAAGGCTTGGAAGGGGTATAAATTCTCATGCTCCAGTGTATAGGTGAAACTCTGCTAAATGGGGATTAGGCTGAAGCCTGGAGCAGATTTTGCGGGGTAACATTATCCCTCTTTAGCTCCTGTAAGGCTTAGTGCATCTTCACTGAAGCACCTGATGCTGGGCATTGGCAGAGAGAAGGTTTTGGATTAGGTGTCTTGAGCAGCATGGAAGTCCCCAGGGTCCTGTTATTTCCAGCTCTTTCACCCTATAGCAACCTGGAAGCTGTACAGGGCAGGAATTTCATCAGCTTTTGAGTTCCAAGGGATGATCTGGTATTGCTCTTAAGGAAGCTAGAGCCTATCATTTGACAAGAAGTAAATCTCTCTTTTTCTCATCTGCCCTCTGGGGCAGAGCCTTTGGTTCTCAATGTTAGAGAAGTACACACCAGCCAGGTCTGCCCGGTCAAACAGCTGTCTGCGCAGAAAACCCTTCACGCCGCAGCTCACGGAAAGGGGAGTACGGGTCAACCTGAGTATTGACACCAGAGGAGATCTGATCATGACCTTCAAATGTACAGCTCGTACCAGCCTGAGCCGGCGCTCCCAGGAGCAAAGCCCTGGGTGACACGAGTGGTGTGGGGACAAGCCCCTGCTGTGCTCTGGGGGGGGCTCTGGCCCTGCTGCTGGCATTGCCACCCTGGGCACCCCGGTGTGGGCTCTGCCACCGTTGCCATGGTCCCTGCTCAGGGTCCCGTCGTGCAGCAGAGCTGCTCTGCTAAATGCTGTGCGGAGCTGGGCTGAAGGTACCTTCATTTCCCTCCCATTCTATTTTTGGAATTTAGAAGTAGATCTGGTGCCCCAAAGGCTAAAGCTGCTGCTTCCTTTTGGGAAACTCCAATGGAAAGTAATATCTCATGTCTGCAGGAAGGCAGCAGTCACACAGTACAGCACATCAAGCGCTGGCTTTCATCATTTTGGCAAACACCACTAAATCACACAGCACATCATTTAAAACAAACGCTGTATAAGGGCTTGTAAAATAACAATACAAAGCAGCTCTTAAATTTCCCCGGTGTCAAACCAAGCCAGTTGTACTGGCAGGACTCCAGCTTTTAAGGTACACACAGTGCAAAAGTGTCTCATTGCAGACAAAGCCTGGAAGTACAGCCCCTGCATTTCAGTCCTCCTACATCATAGGGGGACAAGTTTTCCGTGGACACGAGGGACTGTTGTAGACAAGAGTCACACTGAAATTGTGAAACAATTAACTGCACCTGATTTCAAGGTAAAGGGCATGGTCTTCACCTCTACCCATCTCTCTAGTCAATTTGCTGAAGAGTCCGTGCAACAGCGAAGGTGAAAATCCGTAAGGAAATTGCATGAGTGATTCACAGTGGTTGGTGCTGCCTTTTCTTTTCAGGAAGTATTGAACTCCAATATCAGTGTTTGGGTGTAGAGAGAAGTGCTGTTGGCTGGAAATGCTGTGTTTTGGATATAAACCTGTCTGCCTCACCTAGTTTCTAACAGGGATTAATTGCAGTGGTTTTCAGTTGGATAAAATATCCCACGTTTCTGTTGTAATCTGTTCTCCACTATTGCTCCTAGATCTTGTGTGACTGACACCTTTGTCTGATAGATGAAGTGCTTAGTCCACATGCAGAAATCACATCACCCATCACCTGAAACCAAAAGAACAATGGCATTATTAAAGCGCAAAAAACTTACTGCCCTTGCGACTATATATGGTAAAATTGCCTTTGGGTTCAGTAAGTGCTGTCAGGATGTCACTATTTCCCAATTTAATGTGTCCCAGCCACGTCTCACTCTCCTTCCACTTACCCTACTGCCTCTGTTAAGAAGCCTTGGAGGATCTTACTAAGCAGTGTTTAACTCTTTGTGAACACCTGCAATACCTGTCGCTGAAGAGGGCGCAGATGGTGATCTGTAAGCACCAGAGCACACGCATCCATAGTTACTTGGTCAGATTTGATGCATTTATTATTATTACAAAGTTCCTCTTTCGGGCATGATGCTGAATAACTTACTTTTCCAAACCAGTTCTGTTTTCTGGTAAGCTGTATCTAGTCATTATCCTACTTTTCTCATGTTGAAATGAGTTTTGCCCTTGACATGCTGGGATACGAGATGGGCACAGGCTGCTTTGGAACAGCAGCATTTGAGGAGTCCTCTTGTATATGTATTATTTTGTGGCATTCTTTATCAATTTATGTGGTGTTCTAGCACTAAGTAGCCTCGGGCGTGGGTGAAGAGACCATGGGGCAGATCCTGACAATTCCGAGTGAAAGAGCAGCCCTACCCAAAGCAGCACAGCTTGGGAATTCTGTTTTTCTTAAGGGATAAAGAGAGAGTAAATATGTGATTTTTAGACTGTTAACCTAGAGCACTTAGTCCTGCATTGATAGGAAATTAATAACTTCTTTTTAGTGAATCTTTGGTAAGTTTTGTTATTTTCCAGTTCAGTTTGATGGGTGGAATGGACTTATCCCGTGTTAATCAAGGAGAAAAACCATCACGGTAGTCACTGATAAGCAATTAGAATGTAAAATAACAGCAATGAACTCGAATTGCCCCTCACTGCCCATCACTGCTCTGCTTTTTATAGTAATAATATAGTCCATTAAAACCTACAATCACTATAATGTTTATGCATTATTGGGGAGATAAATTGCATAATTCTCATTTTGCAATTTAAATGTAATTATGAGCTTACTAATGACTAAAACCTGAATTTGCTAGACTATCAGTTTTTCTAACACTTGCCAAAATTATAGGTAATTACTTAGAGCTTACAATAATTATAAGTCCATCTTTTAAATAATTAATGTGCACTTTCATGGTACAAAACAGCTAGTAATCAAACGACCTCTGGCTTTTACAGCGAGCCCATGCAATTAGTCTTATTGTGTAGGTCTATAGAAATGTACCCGTTACAAGAGTCTGTTAAGTTGGCAGGCTTGATATTGATGGCTGTTGCATTTTATGGTACCAGACAATGATTAACACACAGCGGCATTTAGAAATGTGGGTAAGGACAAAATCCGAGTGCGTTTGCTGAGTCACGGCGTGCAAATAATTACAAGTGAGAGGAGTTTGAAGCTCCGTTCTGTTGTCTTTTGGACTGTCAGAAATTCTGCCGAGGGCATTTCTCAAGTCTCTTCACCTTTTGCATCCTGCGTCTTGGATCATTAGCCCAAGAAAGAACCAGCAACCTGTCCCGGGGGGGTCTGTGTTGTGTTAGACCAATGACTTTTACTGTGGTAGCACCTATCAGGTTGCAGCTCTGCTGCCCTATGGCAGGTGCTGCAGAAGCACAAGAATTTAATGGGATGTCAGGGTGTAGAGGGTTAAGATTGCGGGGTGACAATAAAACCCTGGCAGATGTATTGTTAACCCCATCTCCCCCCACCCCTTCCCCCTTTTTGCCCCTCCCTCTCTCCCCTTCCCACTCAGCACAGGCGATCGGGAGGGAAAGAAGGACAGAGAGAAGAGAGTTGGAAAAATTAACAATGTTTTACTAATGCTACTGATAAGAATAGAGAAAATAATACAAAATATACAAAACCAATCTTGAAAGTCTCAGCAACTGCAGAGCCGGCACCCGAAGTCCTGGACTGGACTCTGCAGCCAACCGGAGCTGGATTCAGTCTCTCACTGGCCTCAGTTCGCAGGGACGACTAGCAAGGTCCTCTCCTAATGTCGGCCATAAGCAGAAGGGAAAAGGCAAAAAGGAAAAAGGGAAAAAAAAAAAGGGACGAGATCCTCGTGATCTCCCATTTTATATGAAGTATTCACGTGAATGGGATGTTATACACAGTTGGTCAGTTCCTTGGTCACTTGTTTCTCGTTGCCCCTCTCGCAAGATGTCCATCCGTGCTTATCAATAACTTCACATTCCATTGCTGTGTTTACCAAAACATGTATCTGGTTCTCCAGGAAAATGCAGTTAATATGAAGCTTTAGCTGACAGGCAAATTCACTAAAAGAGAAACTTGTTTTTAACAAAACCAGGACACAGTGGCAGATAGATATCTAGCTCGTGAAGCCCATAGGTGACTGCTTGCCAGATGCACCCAGCCCAAATTGTCTGATTTCTGTGTTGAGCATTACCTGGTGGCGAAGCTGTCTCGAGAGCCTGGAGCCTGTGTACAGAAAGCAGAAGGCACAGGACTGGCTTGGTTGGCTTTCTTTGAAGAAACAAACCAAAAGAACAACTCCACAGATGGCATAATCAAACCTTAAAATCAGTGTCAGTGCTTTTAGGGTATGGATCCCATCAGCAGAACAATTGCAGTGTGGCATGCTATAAATATAGTGCTGTCTTTGTAGTATAGGTGAAGTATCTGTGTCAAACTCTCATTCCTCAGCTTGAGAACGTGCCCCGTCTCAACACACTGCAGCCCTTTCCTCCCAGTGTTGTGCAATAGCTGCCTCTGAGGGGACATCCCTATCCACCCTGATCCCACCTGCGGCTCCACAATGCGACAGCGAGCAAATCACTTAACCTCTTTGAACACAGGTTTACCTGTCTCTAAAATGAGAATTATGGTAACAGTTACCTAGCACGCCATGGTGATGGGAGCATTAATTAATGTTTATAAAGACTTTGAGGTCTTCAGATGAAAATTGCTACAGTATATAAGTGCAAAGTAATTATGATTATCATTACTTTCATTTGCATGTATAGACTGTAATTAGCTGTGGATTGTATTGCATTGACTGTGAATAATTTAAAAGCTTTCTTCGTGAAGGTGTCACTTTAAATGTTTTCACATTTTGCATTTAATTATACCAAGGTCTAGCTTCTTTTTCCTTTTCCTTACCCTCTGATAGTGATATATCCTACAGTGTCGGTTTACTGGAGCCCAGAATGTAAAGTAGTCTATTTCTCATCCTGTTTTCCATCAGAATAGAATAGAATTCTGTGCTGATTAAGTAGCTTAATTAACGCTGCAGGATGCTGCCCTGACAGGTCCCTTGTGTGGAAACTGCGGGAGGGAGCCCTGGGCTCAGCACCTCACCAGTGCCACCAGTACCACGGGCTGTTCTTAGGGCACATCCAGATGTCCCCGGTTTAAAAGATGTCCATTTTCTTGCTCTGCATCCTCTGAAAACATGGACATCTGATAAATGTCTAAAACCTCAGTTTGTCTGATCTATGCATGCATCTACTTGCTGTTGGAGTTGGGAGCAGGAGCTAAAGCGCTGTTTAGTAGATGGTCCCCTGCGACTCAGGAATTTGTCTCCCGAGAACATAACAAGCAGTAGCTTTTCATGATCTGTGAATCCCAGGAAGTCAAAGCCAGTTTGTTTGTGTAGTGACCCTAAACCCAGGGCCCTGTCTTTGGAGCTTATTTGAGATTTTTATTTTCTGCTGTGAAAGCAGAAATAATTGTGCTTCTTAAGCAAACACTGAAAACCACACTTACATCAACATGTCTTAATTAAGCAAAGGAGAAATTGTGTTGCACGTGGCAATTACGCACATGTTGATGGAAGGCAGGAGCTGTCGTCCCTCCGATACTTGGGTCCCCTTTCGTGTTGGTGGGCACTCTGCACCCAGTTGTGCCTCGTGTATAAGAATTTCCTGCTGCTCTGTCCTTTCCATGGGCAGCTCAGAACCAGTAGAATATGTACAATCAAATCATAGAAGTACAATCAAACAAATCATAGAAGTTTCCTATTACGTAGGTTCATAATCTGGCTTTATCTGAGGGTGGTGGAACGCTCTGGTAGTCACTTAGCAGCACGTGGTGGGGTGGCTTTCTGTGATGACTTTGGGGCGATACAGAAGACCATTTGAATTTGTTGTGAGGGAAACACTCTTGTTTTCCAATGCTTGAACTAAATTTAGGCTTGACAATGTTATCCATCACTTCAAATTGCCTTGAAAAAACTCACACTGCCTACAGTAGTATCTGAAACTCCTAATCTTCTAAATGTGTTTGTCCCTCAGAGGAAGGGAGGCACAGAGCTGTCGTCCCATCATGACTAGCGGAGAGCAGAAGCACCAGGAGCCTGTGGAACAGCACGTACTTAGGACAGAGCAGGGCTGAGGGGAGAGGAGGCATCTTTAAAACACTCAAAAAGAGGAAGAGTAATTTGTCCTTGTTATCTGCGGTAGATAGAACAAGGACGCGTACGCTTTATACTGCAGCCAAGGAGATTCCGACTGCCTGCTGCAAAAAGCTTTTAATGAAATATATGGTGAGGAATGGAAGCAGACGGCCTTGCGAGGCCCTGAAGCTGGGGCGAGTGAGTGTCTCTGATGCTTAACACCGGGATATAGGCAAGTAAGTAAGAGGGTAGATTATACGTTGCCTTGAAGACCCTTCTGGCCCTGTAACACAAGACTGACTGGACCACTCATGCTTTGAGCCCCAGATTAGCTTCTAATCCTGGGACTTGCCCTTTTCACATGCTGAAAAATTTATATATCCAGTCTGGGTGGAGATTCGTCATAGAGTGATTCATACAGGCTAAACTTGGGCATCTAGATGAAAGGGACATGGATTACAGCAGTCTGGGCCGGGTAGCTCAGATGTGCTTGAAGATTTTTTTCTTTCTATGTTTGAAATAGCAATTTTGGGATTGGGATTCTCCACCTGGTTCTGCTGCTGTTGATGTGAGCTGCTACTGAGCACAGCAGTGAGCTCCCCAACAGCAAAACGAACTGAGGTCAAGCTGGGGACTGTCTCTTCCTCCATTATAACAGCAGTCTGGGTTCCCCTAATCTTTTAAGCTGCAAAGAAAGAGAGAAGCCACAGTGAAAAGCGTTTCTGCTTCTTTAGGCATTTCCTGGAGCTGTGAATGGGCTTTACCAAGTGATGTCTGAAACCTGAATCTTGTTCATTTAATTGAAACGACTGCAGGAAATCAAGTTATCCTGCAGGTCTGTTCATACCGATATGCTCTTAGTTTCTCTTCCTCTGTGGCAAAGTACAGTGATAACCTTGTAGAAATATTTGGATATCTCCCCGTAATAAGGTGGGCGTGTGTCCAGCGTGAAGTGTCAGCTAAATCTGTTTAGCACGCTGAAGAGCAGAGATTGAAAGAAATCAAGAGTTGTTTACTGTATCCCTAAATGTGAATCAATGGCTTGTTAGTCCACGCCAGCCTCATTAAAATTAACTGTATCTGAAAGAACGAACGATTTTATGGTGATGGATAATCCACCTAGAGTACGGCATTATTAGAGAAGATGTAGAACGTGGGAGCGCAGTGAAAATAGTTCATTTGAGAAGCGAAGACTGTTGTCAGCAGAATGCGTTTGTGGGTAATTACGCATGTTGAATTACTGTGGAGGGAAAGGGCAGGAGCAGCGGCTGATCCCACCGGGTTCTGGTGACTTCAGTGGAGATGCGGGATTGACATCTGCTGAGGATCAGGGTCTGATCCAAAGCCAGAGGCAAAGTCCATGAAGAGACTTCTGGTGATTTCAGAGGATCAAGACTACTAGTGTATAAATTCATACTGCTGGGCCACGTAAGCCGCACCACGCAAATAGTACTTGTCTTCAGCATGAGTATTGTTTTTCTGAACAGTTAATGCTGCAGCGAACGTCTCTGAACAGCTGAGTACCTCATCTTCTTGGATGCCATTTATTCACAACATGTTCTGTCTTATCCTACTGATACCACATTAATATTCAGCTAAATCAAGATGAAAAGAATTAGAATAGAAGGTGGGTCCAAGAAGAAAGATATTCTGCAGCTCTCTGTAATAGAGTTCCTTATTGACTCATCCCCTGGAGAAGGTAAGGTTCCCCCCATAAAATTAATTGTGTAAGAATGGCTATACCAGATTAGACATTGTTGTCTCCAAAAACATGACCTGGTTTGGGGAGTGAGGCATGAGTACGCTTGGACTTGCCTTTTCCCCGTGCTTTTTATCAGCATGGTTTTGGGATGTTTATTGGTGCAGCTGCTCCTGACCAGCCCAGTTTCTCTGCTATACAGCAGGAGACGTGTTGCTCTGTTATGTTTTGTAAAGGGAGGCTGGGAGCCATCTCTCTGACTTCTTGACATCAGGGATGAGACAAGAATATATACAAGCACGTTTCTTTTAATTTGCACTCTGCCAAGCAGACTAAATGAGAGTAACTCTTTGGGGCATCAGTATGCCGATCACATCTTCTTGCAAACAGGTCTGTTGTTGCTGTAATTAGGCTTAGTTTACAAAATCCTTCACTTGCATTTTACAAAGTGGCTGGTGATTTTTTAAGTGCCCAGTTACCTTGAAAAAAGAATCATCAAAGTCTCTCATGTCGGAGGCCTGAGCAATTGTAACTTTAAAATCTTAGATAAGAGTGGCTAGCATCAGTCAGACCCAAAATCTAATCAGACAGATAGCTGTGCTTTATTATCTGGCAGATAATAAAGGATGCTTGAGAAGGACTGTAGGAGAGAAGTCAATTTAGGATGACCCTGGTACATCCTCCCACCTCCAGGCAGTCGGTGGTTTAATGTCACTCCAGCTGCTGGAGCGGGTGGTGCAGCCCCAGCAGTGCTGTGCTGGGCCTCAACTGGTTCTTGCACACCGAGTTTAATGTGACAGCCCCACTGATAGGGCTGCCCTGCTCCCTGCGCCTAAATTAGTATCTCCACTCACTAATTGCAGTCTGAGAAGTTCTATAGGTACAAGTGCGGTTTGTAATTAGAAGTGCCAAGCTGTTGCTCTCCTCTCCACCTCCAAAACCTGCGACAACCCCTTCACCAAAAGCCACTGAAACAGTGGAACTGTCCCTTTAATTAGAAGCGTATTAATAAATCCATCTTGTTCTCTAATCCCCACACATATAGTACAGTGATTCATTAGCACAGGAAGAGGCAATTTAGATTTCCTCAGATAATAGCAGCTGTCACTAATCAAATTAAAGGAGGAAGTGCAAATCTAAAGTTGGGCAAACTGGTCTGACAGGGAGGAAGGTGACAGGCTGGTGGGAAAGACCTCGGTCCCAGCTGAAACGAGGGTGGCACTGGGAATGCCCAGGGGCATCAGCGGCTCCTTCTCCTCTCCAAAAAGTCCTCCCCAGTGCAGGGACCGGCTGCGGCCCCACTGCAGTCCCCCCGCCTAGAGCCCCAGGCAGCGCTACTACTGGTGTGTACAACTTCGCTGGGGCTTTCAAATGTGCAGAAATAGCTTGTACACACAGTGCTTCGTGCAAAACCTCTGTTAACAAGGAAACATTGAGTTTTGAACCGTGAATATATTTTTCAGAAGTGATCAGGCTTCACTTGCCAAAGAGAGTACTGATGTCCTCAGAGGAAGCCCCGCAGGGATGCTACGCTGCCTGGGCAACCAGAAAAAAAGGGGGGACAAAGTTGTGCTTAGCTTTTCTGACTTAATAATGCGATATTGGGGGTTTTGTTTGTTTGTTTTTAATATGTTGATGGTCTAGTTGGCACTTGTGCCAAGCAGCACGAGCTGTTCCTGCCGTCAGTGCTCAGCAGTGGCGCTGAACCCCCAGGCCGGGTGCACCAGCAGCTGCTCCAGCACAGGATCTGCTCTCTGACGGGCATCAGATGCAGATACCTGAGACTGTAGATGTTGAAACCCACGACAGACAGAGGAGGAACAAATGCCTCAGAGGAGCTGCCATTGAAAGAATATATTAAGATCCCTTCCCCCATTTTGACAGCCATCAACTTTAGACAGCCGTGATAGGCGTATGTATTTCCAACGCCTTTTCAAATCTCTTTTTGCTTTTCCTTTCAGAAACATCCCATGGCAATGAGTGCTGCAGGCTAATCACAGCACAAAAATATTTCTTTTTGCTGGCTTTGAATTTTTTTTCCTTTCAACTTCTTTGAAGGCTCCTCACTGGTATGCTGTGACAAGAACAAAAGGTCTCGTTGTCCCTTCTCCAGCCTATTTGTGATGTTATCCACACCGATCACAGCCATTCTTATTTGTCCACTTTGTGGAGCTGTGTCTTACCATCTGGTCTTTGTGTATCAAGAGGTGTAGTTGGTTTAGCTGCATGTGTACGATGGGAGACTGAGGTCTAGAGCCGCCCCTTGCCAGGGGATGGGACAGGTTTTGTTACAGACCATGTGCAGGGCTCCAACTCTGGACTGGAAATTTGCAATTTCTGATAAAATCGGTGAGGTCTCTCTTGTTTTGGCAGGGATGTAAGCAATTAAACGGATGGGACAACATGAGAAACATGAGGCAGCCTGTTCGCAGGCCTTGCTAGCGCTCGTGCTCTGTGATTTCGGCTGTTCCACACTGGTGCCATGTGCTCTCCCTGAGATTGCACCTGGAATATTGTGTCCAGTTCTGGGCCCCTCAGTTCCAGCAGGACAGGGAACTGCTGGAGAGAGTCCAGCGCAGCCACCAAGATGCTGCAGGGAGTGGAGCATCTCCCGTGTGAGGAAAGGCTGAGGGAGCTGGGGCTCTGGAGCTGGACAAGAGGAGACTGAGGGGTGACCTCATTAGTGTTTACAGATATATAAAGGGTGAGTGTCACGAGGATGGGCAAGGGGCAATGGGTACAAACTGGAACACAAGAGGTTCCACTTAAATATGAGAAGCAACTTGTTCCCGGTGAGGGTGGCAGAGCCTGGCCCAGGCTGCCCAGGGGGGTTGTGGAGTCTCCTTCTCTGCAGACATTCCAACCCGCCTGGACACCTTCCTGTGTAACCTCATCTGGGTGTTCCTGCTCCATGGGGGGATTGCACTGGATGAGCTTTCCAGGTCCCTCCAACCCCTGACATTCTGGGGTTCTGTGATTCTGTGTGATTTTGTAGGTTTGCCTCATGTCCAACCTTGCCTATGTGTAGTGAAAGCGGGAGATCAAAGGAATGAAAGTGCTCCCTTTGCTGGCACTTCAATCAGTGATATGGGCAATTAAAATATGAATTAGTCTAAGGAAGGTGAAAATGCAGATTTTGAATAGGAATCGTTGGAGTCACCTTGAATTTGTGCGTAGTGCTGTTTAGCCTGGGTGATTAAAGACATTTACACTCTATTAAAAAACTTGCAGTTCTAATGAGAAAAACACCTTGTCAGGTGGGTGTCCAGCATGCCTGCCATAAGGACTAACCTTTCTATTGACTGGCTTGTCTATTAATTCAGAATAACTTCATAGTGTCACTGTGAAGCAAAACAAACAGCCCAATTTTATGTGTTGAGAAGCAGCAGTGGGAGCCTGTTCCTTCTCAGCACAGTTATGACGATAGGGAAGACAATAGCAATTATCTTTGCTTTGTCCTGAGCTGCTTGTTTCAGGCTGAGATCCTGTTGTCAGATTGACTGGCTGCTGCGGTTTATGCTTTGGGAAGGAGGAATGTGAACGCAACGGGTGGGAATTAATGTCTTGGGATCACTGCTGGACCTGTGAAACTGAAACCTTCCACCTTGCTTTCCCCATCTGTGGGGAGCCCACAGATGGTCACCCCCTTTGCAGAGCACCGCAGGATGTTCACATGAAAAATGGTTGTAGGAATCCCAAGCAGAGCTTGGGAAACTGCTTCTTGCCGGAATAGGTCAGAGCAGAGCTACCTGAGGTACCTGGCTGCCTTGTGTTCTGTCATAGCAATGTTTCTCAAGTAGTTTACAATACAGTTTTAAAGACATTTTTGTTATCACAGAATCGACTGGGTTGGAAAAGACCTCAGAGATCATCGAGTCCAACTCTTGGTCCAACTCCAGTCCATTGACTAGATCATGGCACTAAGTGCCATGTCCAGTCTCAGTTTAAAAACCTCCAGGGCCAGTGAGTCCAGCACCTCCCTGGGCAGCCATTCCAATGCCTGACCACTCTCTCTGCACAGAATTGCTTCCTAATCTCCAGCCTCAATTTCCCTGGGCAGAGTTGAAGCCCATGGCGCCTTGTCCTATTGCTGATGCCTGGGAGAAGAGCCCAATCCCCACGTGGCTAGAACTGCCCTTCAGGTAGTTCTAGGGAGTGCTGAGCTCAGCTCTGAGCCTCCTCTTCTCCAGACTAAACAAGCCCAGCTCCCTCAGCCTCTCCCCATAGGGCTTGTGTTCCAGTCCCTTCCCCAGTCTTGTTGCTCTTCTCTGGACCCTCCAGCACTTCAATCTCTTTCCTGAGCTGAGGGGCCCAGAACTGACCACAATACTCCAGGTGTGGCCTCCCCAGTGCAGAGCACAGGGGTGCAGAAAATTCCATCCACTACTGGTCATTTTAAATTGTACATGGTATTCAGCACATAAACAGCTTATAAATAGAGTCTGTATTTACCGTACATGATTGTCAGCTTTGCCAGGCATCAAATCCCCAATCTTTTTTTCTTTCTTAGCTTGAGAACCTCAGACATATTTAACTGATCTAAAACCTGTTCTAAAACACCTCTGTTAACTGTTACTCCTTTCTTGTCCAGCCAGTAGATGCCACCAGCAGGAGCACCTTGGCCTGTGGGAATGGTACTTCCTCACAACTGGAGGACAGCAGAATTGATGAGTGATCAGTCGGGCTGTGAAAGAGAGAGTATTCTGGAAACTGAGGTAAACTTCAGTCTTTATATCCCCTCACAAAATAAAGATGGCTGTGCTAGGTGGCCCTATGGGCAGAGGGCTCGTTACTGCTGCTGCTTGACCATCCTAAAAGTGGGTGAAAACTTTTCTGGTGGCTGTTGGGAGCTCCCGGTTCTGGAGTGTCAAACTCAGCTTTTGTCAGAAGGAAACACATTCACACGTTTGGCGTTTCCCACCTATCCTAGTAAGAAAACTTACTGGAAACAATAATGCACTGGGAGAAGTAACACTGTTTATGCCAATAAGCTGCATGTAAAAAAGTTTAATCACTTTCCCTCAGCTCTATTACCAATTATTTTTAACTGTAACAGCCAGTAAAGATCTAATGCAGTTCCCACTGACATGTGAAAGCTGCTTTTTAACCACAGTTGGTGCTGAAAGAGTTCCTAAATAAACCCCTGGTCATCACTTGAAAGGACTGCGCTAAGTATATTATAATGGAACTCATAATAAACACATTTCCCTGAACTAATGCTATACGATAAAATACATCGGGTTTCTGTGTTAACCACCTCGCCAGGAGAGGTAAATGGGATTGAAACATCGCTCCTGTCATTTACACATGGGAGTGAGAGACACTTTCTCATTATAGGTACTTTTAGGCGATGTTTAAATAAAACACCTTCTGTTGGCTTGCCCTTGAACTCCATCCCCTTTGTCCAATTAAGCAGAACTTGCTGAAAGATAAACGTAGCTCAGAGCTCGCCCTGCAAACTGTAGGGCACTGTAAAGCCTCAGATCTAATCCTGCCATCATGGGGGGTTGAGAAGTTTAAAGTTGAAGTCTGTGGAAAATCAAATATGAAGCAGACCAGTTTGCCTTTGTGGCGAATGGAGCTGATTCACCTGTAGAGTGCTTTCCTGTTCAGAAAGAATTAAGTTCGAGGTCTATGGCAGCAAATATTGGGAGAAAAATGGAAAGGCTTCCTACTTAATGATAAGCAAAGTACCAGGCAAAGCTGCCTTCAGAGCACTGAGCTCAGTGTTTCAGCTGGTGGTAGCGGCTCTTTGACTGTCGTGTCTCTTGTGCTGATGTGCTTCAGGTGTTCTAATAAATTCACTGATCCTTCCTCACCCTGTTATTTTTGTGAAAATGTGAATTTGGTTGACAGTGCAAGTTTCTGCAGCATATACAATAGTCCAGCAAAATCCCAGCTAGCAGTGATTTCACTTGAGTCCTTATTTAATAATTCTAAAATATTGTTGAGCACCCATGAGTTGTCACTGACATCAAGGGATGTTAAGTGTTGCTAACAGGGAAACTCTCATTAACTTCAGGAACTTCAGAGTTAGACCTTAGATCCAGATAAGAGTTAACACATCTCTGGTTATGAGCACAGGACCTGGTTATTAAAGAATATTGCGAAATACTGATGCTGTTGAAGGTTTCCATCCAGATTTGCCGTTGTTAGGAGAACAGGCAACAAACACAGTTTCAGTGCAGGAAATTGCACTGATATGAGGGAAAAGGAATAAGGAAACATTTCCAGATATATAAACCTTTTGGATATACCTTTCCAGATATAAAGAAAACAGTTTCATTATGATAGTGATCAGACATGAGCAGAGGACCAGAGAGGTTATGGGATCGCTACCAGTGGAGATATTTAATGCAGACAAGGTCCTTGGCAATTTGATCTAGTTGGGACAGCTTGGAGCAGGAGGTTGGCCTGGAGGCTCCAAAGATCTCTTCCAACCTAATTACACAGCAATTCTGTTTCTTAACTGCTCCCACATCCATCCTGCAGACATCCAGCAGTGAGAGAACGCGTGACAAGTGACTATCATTCTAAGCATTTCTGGGTTGGTGGTATGCATTTAACACTCTCCAGCGCTTGAAGAACATTTAGAACAAATTACAGTCCTCAGCGAAACAAGTTAGTGTCAACAGTAAGTAATTTGGTTTTGCTGTGCATCAGATATCTCCAAAGGAGCAGAGGCACTGCAGTACTTATTAAATCATGGCTTTGAACTGTGTATTTTTTGTCTCTGAAAACCCAGCGTTGACTGTCTGGCAACAGCCGCGTGTCTTGGCATTACAAGTAAAAGATGGAAGTGTGAATTGCTGTGAAACACCAGCTTCACCCTGAGCATCTACCAGTCACCTCGCCAGTTGCATTGAACTATGCCTGGTCTTCAAGAGGAGATTAATTGTGTAAACCCAACAACAGAAAGCAGATTGTGCTCTCTTTTTTCACTAGTTTTGCTTCCTTCCTCTGTTATTTATTTTTCTTTTTTTTCTTTTTTTTTTTTTTCCTTCCTTCTCCTGGGGATATTTTTCAGAGTTATGTGATACTTGATATGACACAAGTGAGCAATAAAGCAAAAATTGTTGCAGAGTCATTTTAGTTATGGAGTGCTATTAAAGCTGTCATTTATTTGCTGTCATTTAATCGACAGCTTGAATTAGGAGAACTTGTCAATGGATTTTGACTGCTGGGGATGGGGCATAGAATATAACATCACATGGTGACAGGGAAGAGGATGCGCTTTAGCTGGCCTGCACTGCATAGGAAATGTTGTCTTGCTGTGATGTTATGCTGAGGCTGCACATACTCCTTTGCTGTACAAAGTGCCAAGATGGGGAAGAAAACAGTTTATTTGTTGGGTTAAATCACGCACAGACCGTGCAGGCTGAGGTGCTGGTTGAACAGCAGCAGGAAAACTCTTCAGGAATCCTTTCAATAAAAAATCAGTTCAGAAGGGGAGTGTGGTTATGGAACTGAAGAACTTGATTGCATTTCATGTCCTCCTTACAGCCCTAAATAGTGATGGAGAAAGAGGAAATGCAAAAGGGACTGAAACTTCACTTGTGAATGGTCAAGCAGCGGCAGTAATGAGAGATCTGCCCATGGAAACACCTGACACAGGTAAATGAGCAGCGAGAATGAAGAACTGAAGACAGCTCGTGTGAGTAACCTGGTCGGACAGTGGGGCAGGTGGAACAAGTGGTGATTCATAGAGAATATTACAGTTTTTACTTTCCAAATCTTCCATTTTGTTGTTGTATGAAGTCGTATTGAGATGATTTTAAAACAATGCAGTCCTCACACTAAAACTTACCACAGGTGACTTGCTCTAAGGTTCTTCAGGGCAGCACCACAAAAATCCCACAGAAGCGCCTCCTCCATTCCCACCTTTATTTGTAGAGCTGTAGAGTGAATGTTGTCATTCCAAGTTGGTACAAGTTAAATTTGATTGCCCACTGGTCTGTTTTTAATTAGAATCAGGCAAGCTTGGTAAACTTGTAACGTGTCCAGGAAGCCGGATGAATGTGTAAATGCAGCCGTGCATTTTATTGATTTGAGTTAAAGATTTAACCAACCCCTGAAATGAAACCCAGAAATAGGAAGGCACATTCTGGGATCTGAGATCCACTGTCACACAGAGAGTACCAGTGCTTCTGAACTTCTTGTCCTCTGGATGCAGGAGAAAGACAAAAATATCTAACAGTTAATATCCAGTATCTTACTGATTTCAGAGAAACAATTATTTTAGAATAGAGTGATAGACAAGGTTTTATAATCGTGTATTTCATACCATGGATGTAACAATCACCACCATGAAAGAATTTCTGAGACATGCAGGGAGAAATCCATCCCGCCTCCAGCTCAGAACACAATCTGTCCCACAAAATTTGAAGGCCAGCACAGGAATAAATGTCATCTAGGGGTTTCAGTGGCATTTGCAATACATCTGGCATTTTTTGTCATAGCTACTGGAAAATACCAAGGTATCTCAGAAATCCTGGCATAGTATTGATTGGAAAATGCTGGAGGAGGCTGGAGTTTAAGTGAACGCGGTGTGTATCGAAGGAGTTGCTGATGGTTGTAGCGCATGCTGAAAGGGCACAGCCTTTGGGGAGGTAACTCCCAGCCCTTTCTTTGCGAGCTGAGATGGAGCCGAAGAATTACACATGCAGTGCAAGAGTTTCCATGAAGACATGCTTTAAACCTGTCCCAGTCTGGGCTTGATTTGGAGCTCTCTCCAGAGGACGCTGTGATGGACATCAGGCCAGGTTGGGCCTGACTCACAGTGGAGTATATGAGATCACAGCTATCGCAAATGTCAAGTCATATCTAGCTTGAAGTTCCTCAGAGTCAAGCTTTCCCCTGTCATGCTCCAAAATATGTCACTGAGACATGTAAGTACCTAAATATGGATTTAGATGGCTATCTTTTAAGCACTGCAGATCAAAAATCAGGCTGTAGGTTTGCTCTCCTGTGACTTGTGTTTCCTCTCTGCTATGATGAATAAAACTTCTCTCTGTGGCCCTTGTGGTCCCTGGAGGAGAGAAGCTGTCTTCTCCATCTCCAAAACTCAATTGAGGTAGGGCCAGACCTGGCCAGCCGCACAGAGTTGAGGGTCTTGTAGGGTTAAACTTCATAGCAAGGGATAAGAAATAGGAAATTCAGGCTGGCATTGGCATCTCATTCACTTGGCTTTGCTGAGACCAAACAACTGTTAACTCTCAGGGTCGAGGACAGATTGCTGATGGCTTTGTGATGGCATAAAGGAGGGTAGGAGAGAGACGGGTAAACCTTGGGGGACAGTGATATTCTGCTAATAGCCCCTTGTCTTGGAGGGCCTTTCTGCAGTGTGCAGAGCCCGCGATCGTGGCCCCTGCTCCGCAGCCCTGGTGCTTTGCCTTCTCACACCAACTTTATAATCCGCTCACAGCACCAGTATCATTTCCTAAACATAAAATGCCACTTCATTTGCCATTACTGCTGCTCTCTCCTGCCTCAGCTCCTTGGGAAAGCCAGCATGAGTTGGGGAATGACTTATTAGAGAGCAGTGTAGGGGAAAGGGACCTGAGGGTTCTGGGTGACAGCAGGATGACCATGAGCCAGCACTGGGCCCTTGTGGCCAGGAAGGTGGTCATCTGGGTGTTCCTGCTCCATGGGGGGATTGCACTGGATGAGCTTTCAAGGTCCCTTCCAATCCCTGACATGCTGTGAGTCTGTCATTCTGTAACATGATCTTCCCGCATCTCCTTCATGTTCTCAAGTTCTCAGCGGAGGATTTCCTCTGGTTTTGTGTTGTATTTGCTTGCAGGAAGCATTTTCTTCTTACCCACTTTCTTGTGCCTTCTTCTAAGTGCACTTTCCACTCTGCCATATTAACCCTGCTGGGTTGGCTTTCTTCTTCTCTTTTAATATTGGAAAAGTGTCTTACCCTCATTAACTTCCTGGTTGGTAAAATAAGATCCACAGCATAGGGATGTTTATATGAATCTGCCTTATTATCCAAGACTGGAATAACAAGCATTTTTATGGGATGAGACCATGGTAAAGAGCATGAGGGACAGGCACTAATTGCTCTTTAAGCAGCTCAAGCCTAATAGTGTCCTGCTGTTAATTTTCCCGAGCTTCACAGTCACAGTAGTAATGCAGTTTGGGGAGGTTGGAGCTACTTAAAAATGGTAAATACTTGAATAAATTGATCTGTGTAGCCGGTGTCGGAGTGCAACAAAGAAGAGACAGGCAAACAGTTGTGTTGGCACAAAAGGCTGCTGTTCGGTCACGGAGCAGCTCTGTTTCATCTGCAAGTCCCTGTTGCTCAGGTATCTCCTCTTGCCTAATTAAATTGTCTGTGTGCTTAGGTGGAGAGATGCAAAGTGCAGAAACAGTGTACAGTGCTTACCTAACCTGAGTGATTTCTGCAGCAATCGTTGTACGAGTTAGCTAATGGCAGGGGATGGGGCCTCCCGCTGAGTTTCCATTACCTTGTAATTTCCAGCTTGTTCACTGTTGCAAGAAAGCCCCTCTGTCTTGTAATTCCTCCAGCATTCGTGTCTCATCTTCTCCAGGCTTGAAGTACATAACATGCTTTCTGCTGGCGGATTTATTGAGATAAGTTATTGAAGTCAAGCAGTGAGGCAAGCATCCAATATTATGCTATTCATCTCTGAATTTATGTTCCCGCTTTCTTTTGAAGGTCTAATGTAATCACAAACAATTTGTTTTGTATATGTTTAAAAAATCATAATTTTCTTGTACAATGGAAAAAACAGCACTTGTAGCTCATTAGTGGTGGGATTCACAAAACATCTGGCGTTTCCTTTTGATGTAATTTCTGTGTGACTAAAATTCTGCCTTTTTTTTGAGCAGTTCAAATGACGAGGTACAATCGCTCTGCCAGAAACCCATTAAATGTGCCCATGAGTCAGCCTGTGTAATCTTCCAAGGGGGTTAGAGAGAATTAGAATGTTGTGGTCTTTTTTCCTCTGGCATATTCTGATCAGCTTCCCAGGGTGTGCGACAACCCCCTTCTCCTGAGGGTTTCTGCTCCTTGACTCTTTGCTTCTCTGTTAAACCCCCTGGAGCTACACGTGCTTGGTGCTGTATGGTGCTTCGGAGAAGAGAATGTGTTTATGAACTTCCAGCTTACAGACAGTGACATAAGGCAGCAGAATTGTCCCTACCTACAGCTGTTGCTGTTAGCAGAGACATTAAAGGCCTGATTTGCAGATATGCCAAGCACATAAAAACTCCATGAGGTATCAACTCGATTCAGGAGAGCTTAGTGCTTCTGGAATAAACCAGACAGAGCAATCTGGCCAATCTCACTTGGGATGTCTCTGCTTGAGCAGAAAATTATCCAAGCCTCCTTCTTCCCGTTCCTTAACCACAAGCCAACTGGTTATTTCTGAGGAGCTGACATTTGACTGTAGTGTTTGGAAGGAAGAAAAAGACCCCAGGAGCCACAGCAGATGAAGAGTCAAGTGCTGATCACAAGCGGTGCTACTGGTGTAGAGCATGGGCAAGGTCTTCAGGGCTTACTCCAAAGCGCACTCGAGTCAGAAAGAGTCTCTTCTAAATGTCAGGTCAGGAACTTACTACTGCTGTGTCAGATGTTAGAACTGTTGCTGCTGCATACTGCGAAAATAATAGTGATTTTCTTCCAGGGCAACAAATAACACTGTTCAGGTTGTTACAGAGGAAAATGTGACCAGAGAGCAAAATTGCCAAATTTACAGAAACGGTGAAACATCCTGGGTCTGCAAAATGATAAATTTAGGAGGATGTATTTTCCTGTGCACAGAGTTGACAGTATTCGTGAGCTATGCAGCTCCTCCTGAGAAGAAAGGTGAGAAAACAGCCGTAAGCTCAGCAAAGCCTCATGCAAAACCGCAGGTTATCTGCCTAAGTGAGTCAGCAGCAGCTGATCGCCCCTGATTCCACCTCCTGCCGTGGCATTCAGCCTGTGCAGGTTTGGGCATTTATGGAGCTTAATCCACTTCCAGCCTAGTAGAAACTTCAGAAATTCAATGCAGATCTGCTCCTGCCTGGGATGGCTCTTACAAGGCTTGAGCTACAACTGAGCCCTTTCCATAAAGGTTTCTGTTTCCAGATAGCTGTGAAAAACGTTGTGGGGGCTTTCCTGACACTGGGAGATGTTCACACTCTCCTGAGATTAGCTACATCCTGCATCCATATCGCTTTGATTTGCATTGCAGTTCATGTGTCCTTGGATGTATAAATGTACTCCTGCTGAGGCACAACCCTGTACTGCTGATGGTGGTGGATCATCTCTGCCTCCAGATTATACCTGTTTTCTCATTGGTGTCCTGTATATATCCAGTTAGTCTGGTAGGTTCCAGTTTACATTCCTGAGGGAAAACCTCATTTCCAAGGTGCACCCACTGGTTCCAGTATCCTGAAAACAGGTTTCACTGGCATGGCCCGTCACTTGCACAGTCTGTTTGATCTCTCTTACGGCAATCGTGTCAGACAGACAAAATGACTTTTCCAGAGGGCTCCGTCTTTGCCGCGGGGCCAAAGGGATTTACGGGCAGTAAAAGTCAAGCTGAGCACAGGCTGCTGCTGCGAGCTGGCACAGGAGTCGAGTGCCAGGACCCCAGAGCCGGTCGGGTCAAGTACAGTGTGGACACAGCTAATGAGATTTGGGTTTCTGGCTCCTATAGTCGCTGTTTAATGTCTCTTTTGAAATACTCCAGCTAGTCGAGGGGCATCTCTCAGCGTCCTACCTTGGGGCTTGCTGCCTGTCTGCGCTCTGCATTACTATCAAGTTGTGACCAAGGGGTTGTGTGGGAAGTGCAGCCCGGCTGTGGTTGCGGACACAGGTGAGGACGGGTTTCCTCATCCCCAGCCACTTCCCAGCATTTAGGAGGTTACATTTTGCTGTATTTAGATAAGGTTGAAAGGGCACTAACTGCAAACCTAAGAAACAACTTTAGCTGTGAACTTGACGATAATTTGTGAGCTGATTTTATTCTCTAGTCATTAAATGTAGCTGGAGGAGGCCACCTATTCTATTTAAAAGATGTCTCTCTGCATATGACACACCTGTGCTCTGGCAACTATTTCCTGATTTTTCTTTCCTTGCTGCTACCCACCAGTTACTTAAGAACTCAATATCTGTATAATGTAGCGTTATCCAGCAATGAGTCCAGCCAGTTAAAGTTCTCAGAGGGCCAAACCAAAATTCTCCCAATAGTGGAGTTTGTGGACATGTACCAGAAACTACTCCGCACCATAGTCTCACCTTTATAGAGACTACAAGTGGATTCAGTGGCATACAATTAATCTGTAGTTAATATTTGTGCATAAACAATGTCAGGAGACATCATAATCATTTTACCAGTGAAAGATTTGTCCAACTTCAATTTTTATTAAAACCCCAGACTACATAGCATTTATATTAACCTGGAAATTTAAAAACCCCTCCTACTTGAAAGATGCAATGATTTCTTTGTGATGAGTCGTGGTATCGTTGACTCTCTTGTTACAAGTGAAACCTCCTGCAGTCGTGTCTCTCTGCCTACCCCTGGAATTTGCATTCTGCAGAATTTCTGAAATGTTCAGAAATGCAAAAGTTGTTCTTTCAAAACAGGACTGTGCACCAAGTTTAATCCTGATGTAAATATGCCTCAGTTCTACTGAGGGCAACAGAGTTGTTTCGCTTACATTAACTCAGATTTCTTCAGTAATTCTTTTAGATCAAGAGTATTATTTCAAGAATGTGATAAAACATCCGATCTGAAAGTTCATCTAGTTATTTCTGGCTGATATTTTAAGATTCTCTGGAGGCATTGCAGTTTTATTAGCTGAAATCTGTCTTGTTTTAAAGCAAGTACAGCTTGGGAAACTTCTGCTTGTATGTCAAGCATTGTCCAGACCATACTCTGAGGTCACTTGGAGAACCCTGTTTATGACATGACAGAGGAGGTCATGTGCACTCCTGAGTCCTTTGATTTCAGTGTAGCCAGCATGTCCTTCACCCTGTTCGTATTTGTTACACCAGAGTCCTAATGAGTCTTTACTGCAAAAACTTGTCGAGTGTGAAACTCAAACCCATTTTCTCTGCAAGTCTGGGTCTGGTCATGCGAGCTCAGCGCTCCCCTGCTGTCTCCATCAACAGCACCACGTGCTTCCCTGAAGTGGCTGCAGCAGGTACAGGGGCACGATGAACCACACACATGCAGGGATGCAAAATCCCGTGTACATCTTCTGGAAAGCGGAGGGGAGAGAGATTTCCATGCAGCAGATGGTGAGGACATTGTGTGTCACGGGGGGAGCACACAGCAGCTAACTGTGGAATATAACAACCCTGAAAGGCAGAAAAATAAGAAAACTACTAGCAGGCTACGTTCTCCATGTGTGGTATACTGCAGATATCATTGTTAAATGTTGAGGTCTTTGTTACTTTGCTCCGACACGTGATGAACATTGATACGCTGTCTCATGGGCAGCAGACTCCCAGGGTACAGAAAGCTTTTGGGTTCAAGCCTCCAGACGTCCCGTGCGGTATAGAATCCATCTGTGAAATGTTTACAGCATATGGTGTGTTGGAGTTGGACTGGATGATCGCCACTGTCTCCTCTGGACCTCAGGCCCATCCATCTCTGTCCACTCCTGGCATGGCAGCTGGGCCTGGGCCTTGGCTCAGCTCTGCGCGGGCAGGCCGGGCCAGGCCTGGCTTTGCGGCTGAATTAGCGGCTTTGCGCAATTGGCTTTCCACAGCCCAAGCTCAGCAGTGAGTACACGGGTGAGGACATCACTCCATGTAGCTCACATGTTAGGTGACAGGGAGGCTTTGGACCTGCACTTCCTTCTCCCAGCAATGGTGCTGAAGCAGAGATTTTCTGTAGCATCATGGTTCTCATGCTACATTTTCATATCTTCAGCTCAGGCTATTTGTAAAATAAACCCCATGTCTCTTACACAACTAACCTGCTTCACCTCCCCACCGTTGCTTCTGTTTTTGTCTGAGGGTTACCCGAGGACTTAGTTTAAAGGATCAGTGTTTGTAAAGGGAGGCAGTCTGCCTGCGGTATTATTGAAACCATGTCAAATGTTTAACAGAGGGATTTTCATTCATTCATTTATTTAATCCACTTATTTTTTCACCTTCCTGTAAACACACGGCCACAATCACTAGGA
Source organism: Nesoenas mayeri (assembly GCF_963082525.1). Classification (NCBI taxonomy): domain Eukaryota; kingdom Metazoa; phylum Chordata; class Aves; order Columbiformes; family Columbidae; genus Nesoenas; species Nesoenas mayeri. Next base: position 8,767,994 of record NC_137569.1, on the reverse strand, counting down.
GGCACGCTGCTATTTGAACATGACAGCTCTTGTCTTTCCCCAGTGCTTTCAGAGCTTCAGATGGAAGAAGTTGGAGAATTCAAAAGTGATCTCATTATCCTCTATTGTGCATTAACAAAACCCTGGCACTAACACAGCGAGTACAGATGGGCGTGAAAATAATTACTTGGTGCAAGTCAGATTTGGATTTTTCCTCTCACTTTATTATCGGGATGCTGAGGGGAATATTAGTGAATCATGGCATGGGAAAGTAGGTCAGCATCAAACCTGCAATGGAGGGGAAATGTGCTTAAAAAGTACAAGACCAACCTGCTTGTAGATGGGCAATTGAAAGATGTGCTGAAATTACAACCAGAATGATCCAGCATCTCTTGTGCTTTTGAAGAGCTTGGCAGTGACACAGTTGTGTAGGCAGATGTCCTTTGAAAAAAAAAAGAAAAGAGAAACTCTATATTGATTTAGACAGAAAAGTCTCATGTTTCTGTTGCTACAACTGTGACAACAAATCAAGAAATATTTCAGGAGCTCCCAGCTCTCAACACGTCAGGCCAAGGGCTGTGGCTCCTGGAGAACCGCCCCGGGGCGGCAGAGCATTCGTGTCCATGCTGCGGAACCTGCACAATGCCCAGCGTTAGGAGGGCTTTGCTGTAACAGAACTTTCAGCCTTCAGCTGCCGTGCAGACTCTGAATAGCAGCTGCCAGCACTGTGGAGAATTGTGCCCAGCACAGTAGAAAAAGGGTCAGACCAAAAAAGTGGAGCTGGAGTTAAAAGGAGTAGAGAGATAGGGGGAAAATAGGAGAAAGAGTTGGGTTTTTCTCCTTTGGTAACAGCAGGTTGCAGCAGTCCTTGTTGGGAAAGGTGTCATTCTAGGAGGTGAGGTTTGCGTGCAGGGATTTCAGTGAGTTTTATTTTCCCAGGGATCGACCAGCCGGTCCTACAGCCTTTTACAGCTACAGGGAAGTGCCATGGCTCATCCAGCTTACTTCTTGTCTCCTCATTATTTCTGCGTCAACTGCGATGACATGGAGCATCATCAAGCAAGGTGCCATAACAACACAGATGAACACACTCCTGCTCCGGGACAGTTGCAGTTTCAATAAGAGAAGAGGCAAAGCTTGCGTAAAGCAAAAGGAAGCGCAAGGAAGAAGTGAGGTGAAGTGCTAGTGTGGTACGTGTCCTTAATATTCAGAGCCATGGGAAAGCTGGACTTAAACCACATCAAACTCAATGCTTTCTCTAAACACCACTCTTCTAAAGCTAAAATAGTTTAAAAAAAGAGAAAAGGGTCATTTCTTCTCACAGGTGATGTAAGGAGTGTTGACTCTGCAATTTGGAACAGTGTTGGACTGATTTAGCTCTGGAGAACAAATAAATACCAGTAAGCTGACAAGGGAAGTTTTGGACTAAGCTGTTACCAACCACTTAAGCCCCATCAGGAAACTGTAAAGGAATTTTCTCATGGTAAACCAATCAATGATCTGATTAGTCTTTGAGATCCAAAGTCTGTTTCACTACAGGTGCATTGATGTGCAGAACTCCAGGAAGATTAGGATCTTTGAACAAAAAAACCCACCCAAAACAAACAAGAATTAAAAGGAGACATGGCCGTTACATTTGATCACATCTTATGTAGCTTTTTTAAAAACTGTCACAAATATCTCCAGCACTGCTGTAAGGATGTTGCATAACTTACAAAAACCTGGGGAAAATGTTGCACGCACACTTCTCTAAAGAGGGAGGGGAAACCTGGGCAGCCTTTGGTTTCATGACTTCATGCAATCAGGGAACTTATAAATTTTCCTGACCTTAAATGCAATGGCTTTCACTGGCCTGATATTTAAGGGAATAACCTTTAGCACAACACAACTGCTGCAGTGGCCTGATAATATATCTACCTGCAGAATCTCCTGGGATTTTTTAGGTTCAGCACATATTTTGCTTAGTAAGAGTCGCAGTTCTGTCTGTCTTTTAAATACCTGTGTGTCTTCCCCTTGAACGGGCACTGCGGTACCAGCCAGAGAGCCTCGGGAGGGACCTTCTTCGCCACCTTAGCTCCTTGTACCATGGAACGAGAGCAGCACCATGCATCTAGAAAGTGTTTGGCCTATCCTATGGATTTGCTTTCAAACGGCTCATAGTGAAGCCAGCTGAAGTGCAGGTTACCAGCGCATTGTCCATGCTTTACTTTAATATTAGTGTAATACTTCTTTTTCTTCACGTGGATAATTGATGCTGGAACAAGTACAAATCTGAGATGAAGTGATATAAACCCGGGACGGCTTCCTGGATAGCAGCAGTGATGCTGCAGCTTTCCCCTTACACAACCAAGGTCAGATATGGCTTGTTCTGTGCTCCAGAGAGGGATGTGATCATACAAAGAGCAGATTGCACTGGTTTACTTTGGTTTGGATTGGATCAGATTGGTTTTCCTCCCAGCTGTTTCGAACAAAGGCAGCTCTATGTGCTTACATCGCACGGCACGTTGGAATTTGATTTTATGGACTCGACACGCATTTCATTCAACACACGAATTTGCATAAAATGGCTAATGGTTTATGCTGTGATAATGCAAAAGTCAATAACAATGTCTGGGGGAAAAAAAAGGACAGATCAGTGTAGAATGAAAATGCCAACCAGGAATCTTGTGACCTAGAGAGACGAGGCTGGGAGGAAGGTGGTGCATGCCAACAAATAGCCCCTTGCTGCTGGCACAGAGCAGGAACCCTGGAAGATGCTGCTTGGAACATGAGCAGTGGCTGCAGGGCACCCTGAGGACAGGATGTGACACAAAGGGGACAGGGAACCCCTGCAAAAAGAGAGATGTTTGATCTGAACAATAAGGCTGAAATCTTTGGCTTATTTATCTGCTTTTGAATTTTAATGATCAGTTCGAGTGATAATTACAGAATTTCTATATTTATATAAAACCAGCACATAAAATAGCACAATTTGATATTTATGAAGTGCCAGTTTTCCATAAATACAGAGATTTGTTAATGAGCACTGGGAACTATTCATTAAAATTCAGAAGCGGATAAATAATGAATAGGAATTGCTGTTTATTCATTAAAATTCAAAAAAAAAAAAAAAAAAAAGGAGAAAAATATCTCCTCACTTATTGTTGATGAATCCAGCCTGGTTTATGAGCGATTTGTTTTAATTAATGCCATTTGACACTATTAGTGCCAGAACAGCAGAGTCACTCACACGTTGCAGGCTATAAGTAGGACTTAGGGCATTAAAGCAATCCAAGGCCCTAGAAATAAACCCATTTGGGCCCAAAATGAGCATCCCTGGCTGCCGCAGCTGTAGGTGCATCCCCAGTGGGGTAGGAAGGGTCGATCAGTCAAATGTCCACGTGATGCTGGGTCCATATAGACCTGCTGCCTCTCCACGGGGTTTCTGCGCTGCTTCTGAAGGAGGATTTATCCTCTTCCAAAGGAGGGGTTTGCTGCTGAAGTTTCAACAGAAGAGTAGATTTCAAAGGAAAAGCACAGTTTGAATTTGGTACAGGTCATAGGTTTTGCGTCGAGCTGTCTGCAAACTCAGCCAGAGGCAAATATTGGTTATCTTCAGGTCCTTATCTTTCAAGCTTTAGTTCTGTACTTCTGACCTGATGGCTGCTCTTCTCAGGAGGTGAGAGCTTGGCCCAGGTTTGAGGTCATGGGCTTGGTGTTGCTCTTTGGGCTTGTGAAGGGTGGGGAACATCTCAGCCCTGGATCCATGGCTGGGGAGTCGGGCAAGGTCACCATGCTGGCACCAAGGGCCTCAGCACCTTTGTGGCACAGGTTGTCCAGGGGCACGTCTGTCGGAATGATGTTGGTTAGCAAATGGACAGATGTGTAAGAAAATGGTCAAAGGTGTGAAGCATCCCCTCACAGCAACGCGTACACCTCTGGAGTAGTGGCATGTCAGCGTGGTCAGCTCAGGTTTTGTGGAATTGCTGCATGAGTAATGATTTTTCTGTGTCTGGAAAGCTGGATATTTAGCTGACCATTTACTTAGTGTTCAGACCACTGAAATATCTGGAGCAACATCACATTGCGAGCTGGGCACAGGCTGTCAGGAAGCAAACTTGGAGACAAAGCTCTCGGGGTTATATCGTTGCCCTTTTCTTCCTCCCTACCTGCAGCTGCCTATTTTGTTCTCTTTCATTGCTTTGTTCCGTATATACTTTTGCTTTTATGCTCTTTGAAGTGTCCTCCACACCGTGGAGGGGGCTGCTCTGAATGCTGATGAGCGTCTCTGGAAGCCTGGGCAGTGTTTTGGTGGTTCGGGACTCACCCACTGTCCCCAGGGTAGATCAGAGCCATGGGGGTTGTTCCTCATTGTGTTTGGGGACACGGGATCTGTCCCTGCGGGGAGCTGGTTATCTCCTTTCTGGCTCTCGCTGTGGAGCTCAAGGAGAGAAGTAATGGTGTCAGTGGTGTAACTGTCAAGAACACAAGGGAAAGGGCTGTCAGGGAGAACGTGGAATTAGAAATGAGGATTCAGGGGCCCTTTTGAAAGAGCTCTCGTCTCTTTTTGAAACCAAGACAGACAAAATGGAGCTTAGTATATTAAAAAAGGGTCTTAATAGCATCTGGGTTGTAAAAGGTCCTCTCTCCACCTTTCATTCCTTCTGTCTCCCCTTGACCTCTTGCCTTTCCCTGAAAGTTGGATTTAAAACAATAAAACAGGGGGGTTTATGTAGAATACCAAGTTGAGTCCTGTGGGGAACAGAATTAATTCTACTCAGGAGCAGAAAACGAAACCCAGGGGCCTCAAAGCGTAGACATAAATTCAATATCCCACTGAGCCCATCACTTAGGATACTTCACCCTTTCCTGCATGTCTATCTTTCAATCGAATGTAGATGTAGAGAAAGGGTTTATTTTAGTTTAGCCTGGTGGTACAAGCGTGGAAGGGAAAGAGCAGCAGCAGTTGCTGTCTGTTTGCCATGTGAGGTTTATAATTTCACAAATGCCAAGTGCGTTAATCCAACCTGTCATGTTGCAGCTCTGTTTGTAGATCAAATGGGATTAAAAGATTTAGTTGAAGCTTTTCTGATACCTTTAAATAATATGACTAGAAATGCAATATTCAGGAAAATGAATATTTTAGAGGTTCAATTTGAAGCACCTGATATATTAACACTTGCTATATTAAAAAGGAACAGAAAAGAGTGGTCCCAATCCTGCAAAATATGTCAGTATTGCGCCATGTTGTAGCACCAGGAAGCTGGCCTGACTCCTGCTCTAGCATCGCGGGTTGGCTCACCCATGGAAATGCAAACAAGATGCTTTAGTGCAATTACTCGTGCTCAGGGCTCTATGTTAAGCTGGATGGCATCTTTAAAAGCTGCTACAATTATATACCTGGCTTTTAACTTTATTTTTCCCAGCATACAGAATCACAGAATCGACTGGGTTGGAAAAGACCTCAGAGATCATCCAGTCCAACCCTTGGTCCAACTCCAGTCCATTGACTAGATCATGGCACTAAGTGCCATGTCCAGTCTCAGTTTAAAAACCTCCAGGGCCGGTGACTCCAGCACCTCCCTGGGCAGCCATTCCAGTGCCTGACCACTCTCTCTGCACAGAATTGCTTTCTAATCTCCAGCCTCAATTTCCCCTGGCAGAGTTGAAGCCCATGGCCCCTTGTCCTATTGCTGATGCCTGGGAGAAGAGCCCAATCCCCACCTGGCTAGAACTGCCCTTCAGGTAGTTCTAGAGAGTGTCCCCACTGTTTGATTCCCCTATACATGGGAGAACTGGTCTAGTCTATTGTCTTTTCCCCCCGCTGTGATGTCTGTTTAAAAAGAAACTGAAATACCTCTTCTAAGTGGTGTCCTTGCCCAGGTGTGGGAATTCTGGTGCACAGGTTTTGTTGAGCAGGGGCAGTGGGGACCGTGTGACTAAATGAAGAGCTGTTACAAAACACCTCTTCAGGACTGGCATATTCTACTCCCAGGGTGTCTGGTCGCCGTGTGGACAGACACAGCCAGCGGTGCTCTGGCTTTGCTCCTGGGTGAGAGTGGGACAGCAGGGACCAGACCTGTGCTCGATGGGTTGTGGGCAGCCTGCGAGGGTTTGCTGCAAGGAATTGCACCATCTCGTCAGTTTGAAACTAAAATGGCCCCAAAATATAGCTGAGGATTTCAAGCATGTTTTGAAGAAAATAAGGATAATTATATGGGGAGAAAGAAAGAGAGAGAGAAAGAAATAGAGAAAGGAAGGAGGAAAGAGGAGAGAAGGGAGGGAGGGAGGAAAGGAGGAAGGGAAAGGAAAGGGAGGGAAAGGAAGGAAGGAAGGAAGGGAAAGGAAGGGAGGAAGGGAAAGGAAGGGAGGAAGGAAGGAAGGGAAAGGAAGGAAGGAAGGGAAAGGAAGAAAGGAAGGGAAAGGAAGAAAGGAAGGGAAAGGAAGGAAGGGAGGAAGGGAAAGGAAGGAAGGGAGGAAGGGAAAGGAAGAGAAAGGAAGGAAGAAAAAAAGAAAGAAAGGAAAGGAAAGAAAGGAAAGGAAAGGAAAGGAAAGGAAGAAAGGAAAAGAAAAAAAAAGAAAAGAAAAGAAAAGAAGAAAAAGAAAGAAATGTGCCTGACCTGGCTCTACCTGTAGGAGACACTCGGGCTTTCAGTAGTAATTTTTGGTCAGGCAGCTGCAGAGGGACGAACCGGTGCTGGAACAGCCTCAGAGATGGGCTCTTAAGGGTGATCAAGAAGATGAAGAGCTTGTGTCAGACAGAAAGCTTTGGTAGCGTGGCTGAGCAGACATACGGTTGCTTTTTCTCAGCCCACAGGGAGGAAGGGAGTTGATGCTGCGACGGCAAAGAGCTGTTGAAGAGAACAAATAGGTATAGACTGGCCATCAATAAAGTGGAAACCTCAGGCTATCACAGGAAGGAAGTTCTGGAGCAGCCTCTGCATAGCAGGAGTGCGGGAGGTGAACTTACCCAGCTTTATACAAAAACTGCTCTGTTTCTGGAAGGGTTTGTGGGACAAGGTTGCTTCCTGTGGTCACAGGAGACTGGACCCACAGGCACGTGATGCTGAAAGCGATGGTTAATTATCCCGCCTCTGGTCAGCGCTGTCTCTGGCCGGATGAAGGTTCGTCAGGTTGCCTGGGGCACCAGTTTGCTGGAAGTGGCTGGAGGGTTGAGACCCTGTGGGAAGGGGAGGTTTCTACAGAGATAAACGTTAAGCTGGGAGAGGGGAGAAAAGAAGAGGTTTAGGTAGCATTTCTGGATGCTGTGGGAGCAGCAATTACACACGGTGCTGAGAAAAGAACTGCCGGCACCTTCACGTTCATGGCTGTAGGTTATTCCTCAGTGTTGTCAGCAACATCTAAAGGTGTCAGAACAGTCCTCACCAGAGACTGGGTGCAAGTCTTGCCATTTTAAGGTCCATTTAATGTCTTTGAAAGAACTTTCTTTGCTATTCACTCTGCCAATCTGCCCATTTGAGACAGTCCAGCAGAGAATGAGGGTTGAAATGCTTGCTGGCTTTCATTGAAGAAAGAACATTTGAAGCTTTGGAGAGAAAATAATGGCTGGTTTAAAATCTGCTTTCTCTTTTTCCAGTACGTGGTGTAGTAGTTGACAGAAACATGCGTGGATATTTTCCAGGCCAACAGCCATGTTAGCAGGTCTCTGATTCTCGATCAGTTTGAGGTCTGGGTGATGGTTTTGCCCTCTTTCCCAAACTGTACCAACCTTCCTTCCAAAGCACAGACATTCATTATGTCATTTTATTTCTCACTGTGTTGTCTAATACTTTATAAGCCTCCTGTCTTTTAAAGTATATCATACATAGGCAACAGATATTCCCTTCTAGCTTCTGTTCTTAACAAAACAGAGAAAATCAATCAGAAGCAAGCTTACAGGCACGGTCTCTTGCATGGCACAAAATAATTCCATGTTGTATCTTCTGCTTTTTTCCAACCTCTCTGAAATTCTCTTACCTACTGACATAGTGAGAACTACACGCTGTGAAAAATCACAGTGTCTGTGTTATATATTTCTGACAAGACCTGGTATTATCCGGGGAACAATCCGTTAGTTATATATCAAGAGGTGAGAGCGTGTGCCTCTAACTCATGTTAACTCACCATGATTTCAAATCTGAACGCTTCTCAGAAGTGAGCAGGTAAAATTGAAGGCATTAGGATTCTGTCGTGTCCGGTTACAGTCAACCTTCACATTCTAGTCTACTTTTGAAAATAAGAAACAGTGGGTTTTTGATCCAGTCATTTTTGGCTGAGCTCACCAGATGCTGTGCTGGTAAAATGTTTCAAAAAATGGCTTTTTTTGGCAAAATATTTTCCAGGAGTGACATATCCTCCCAAGTCTTTTAGGAGACTGCTAGATCTGAAGTTAAATCCAGTTCTAATACTGTCTGGGTGCCTGGGGCCAGATTTGGTTCGGCATTTGCAGCACCACTATCCTGTCTCCTGTGCATCTTTGCCATCTAACCTGTGATCATAGAAACACTATTTCAGCGGAAAATTTGTGTTTTGGGCCAGCAAGCCCTGGACCTGCCTATTTCTGCTCATAAATCCTCAGGGTTTGATGAGCTGCTCACACCGAGAAGGTTTCTGATGTGTGTATGTGCTTGCAGGTGTAAGAGCCAAACCGAGTTATGCACGACATCAAGACGCTCTTGCAAAACCAGTTTTAATCAACGACAACTACGATCACCTGCTGTACAAGCCACGACTGGATTGTCTTGTGTACCAGCCGATCGTATTGGGCGTGTAAGATTAAATTAAAGTTTTCTAATCGCGTTTAGGAACATACAAAATACTACAGTCTAAAGTGTAGCAAATTAATTCTTCAGGCGTAGCCTAATTGGATGGAAATTGATTTATCATGTTTGGGCCAGATGAGCCAGTAAAGCGTGACTGGGAGCAGGGAGGTATGGAGAACAACATCTGTGTGTCAGTAACATTTAGAGAAAAGAGTATGTCCAAAAGAAATGAAGGGTATTATGTTGAAAAGGCTCTCTGAAGAGGGAAGAAATGATACGTTCAGAGTCTCCATTGTTCATATATATAAAGTGACTGAAAAGCCTTTGGTTATTTCTGAAACTCCAGGATATAGTTAGGTCAGCATGGGAGGGAGAAGATTATTTTTTTAGGCTCTGTAAATATTGTTGTTCCATAAAAGGAGAATTTCCAACAATCAGGCTATTATATTACTAAACCATTGTAGAAATGAGTATAAAATTGCTCCTTTGTAAGAGTCATGCAGAACTTTTAGATAGTCAGGGTGGAGGGCATCCATAGAAAAGGTCTCGTTCTCTATAGGAGACAGGCTATTTTACAGTAATTTCTGTATCTCTTTAAGTTCTCTATAGACCCGATTAAACTCTGTGGCACTTTCCTATAGCAATAGCACAGAAAGCTTTTGAATTTATCTCCCTAATTCACCTTTAGCGTTAGGTGAATATTCCCTTTCATTAACGTATATTCAGCCTCATTTTGGCTGCCAGCCTGGGGAATGCACCGACTGATGATATAAAGATGTGATAGCCCAGAAAACACTTGCCAGGAAAAAAAAGTGCTGGTCTGTGGGTAGGTAGCAGGTATCACACGGGTTTTCTCTGGAGATACAGTAGCTCTGCATGGGTATGTGATGTTCTGCATCTCTCTTGTTTAACCCCGTGCCTTACTGAACGCTTTGCAATGTGCAAAAGCACCAAACATTGCAGCTCAACAGAAAATGCATCATTTAGTGAAGTTTAGTATTGTAGTGGTCTGTTGAGAAAAGAAACACGTTCCAACCAACGCTGTGGGAAGGTGGGTATGTGGGCTTTGTGGTGACCGCTCCTTGGACAAACACGGGACAAAAGTGCTGGAAAAGAACCTTTGTGAATTCAGGAGAGGAGCCCTTTTTATTCACTGGTTTCCCTTTTGGAGGCCAGGGGAATGTCAGCAATATTCTTAGAAATGAGGGGTCTGCTACCAGCCCCTCCAGAGGGTCAGCGTCACCTGCGCTGTGTATCTTCATGTGGGAAACTGCAGTGGGTCTGTGGAATCCTTGACAGAAAATATGAGAGTAGAGATCAGCCTTGAGATATTAAGATTTACCCTTGGGAAGGATGGGAGTAAAGGAGTATCCGGAGAGAGGAGAGATGTACCCGTGAGAGAGAAGGGGCTAGAAGAATAACATGGATGATAGAAAAATTAAGCAATGAGATGTTAGTGCTGTAACTTGTAACCAATAGTGAAAAGACACATGAACTGGTAGAATTGTATAAAAATGCACTTGTAGCAGTAAATGGCATCTATTACTTTCATCTTGAAAGAACTTGGTCCATGTCGTTTGTCCGTCTCAACCGCGACATCTTCACTCCTTCTTAACACCAATTTACCACAGACTGAATGTTTTCCATTTACCCAAATATTGTATCCGAATATAGGATTTTTGTACTGAACAAGCTGATTCAGATTGCCTGCTATACATGTTAAAGAGATGCGTAATATTATTAATAATATGAGTAAAATTAAATTTACTTATCACAATGAGAGGAAGAAGAATAAAGTTTATTAAATCTCCCCACCAAAAGCGCTGACTTACCGAAAAGAGCAAGTCTGCATTAAGAAGCAGCTAATTTGCCATAAAGAATTGCTTTACTTATGTAAAGGGACCAATTGCTCTAATTGTGGGCAGCACACAAAATGTCTCCCAGAGAAGAGCCGCACTTTCTTAAATTTGAACTGCACAGGTTGTTGGAGTTCTGCTCTCCCCAAAGTGAAATGGAAGCTTTAATCACCTGGAAAATTAGAGGACGGCGTTTGGGGCATAGACACAAGAACTGAGGGGAGATGCTGCTTGCTTCCCATGGAAAGTCCAGCCTTCCAATTAACTGAAAGGGATATTTCTCTCATGACTTAAAGGATGAACCTGCTTAAAAACTCAAAACCGATTGGTATTTCTAATGGTTAATTTTGACGCCAAACGACTGTGATACAACAAAATCCTCAGTCTATGAAGGATACATCAAAATCACAGCTGGGCAGCCCCACCAAAAGCCATCAAGGGAGTGGACGATACGATGACTTTGTTCACTCCTTTTCTGCCAAAAAGGACACAACAGATCTGAGAGGACGAGTCTGTTTTCCTAAGCAGGTTCTTCTCACCAGAGATATTAAACAGCTGGGGAAAATTCACCTCCTCCTGAAGTTGGCTCTGATCTTGGAGCTCACGGTAGGTTCACCTTGTGAATCTGTCAAGTGAATATTGTGCAGCAAAGCAGAGGAAGGGGATGGATTTGCTTTACTTTCAGTCCTTATTGGTTTTCCCCCTATCTGTGGGTTTCCAGAGGAATTTTAGGCAAAGCAAATATTTTCCTGTGGCTTCGTGAAGCACCAAAACACAGGGTAAAGCAGGATGCAGTGAGATCTGGTGCGTCTCACATGGAATACCTTTAAACCTGTGTGCTGACGTCCTTTAAGTAAATCTGGTTAAGAGCCTTGATATCCCAAAGCATCCACAGTTGCACAAAGGAAAAAACTGGGATATTCTCCCTTCTAACTTCAGCACCGCATGGCTTCTGCATTGATGACATTTTTCCATTGAGTACAGGGAGAATTTGGCTGCTGAATGCAGGCAGATAGAACAGGGGAGACCCGCTGCACACAGCAGTGCCGGTAGCTGCCAGATGCAGGGACATATTCTGACAAAATTTCAGTGACTGTATATACAGCCTCACACCCAATTTAAAAATGAAGGTCTTCAGTATTCAATGCAGCATTTTCTTTTACTCATAGGATAACAGCACTTAGCTACTGTGTAGGTTTGAGCAAGTGAACATGTAGAAGACACGCATCTAAAATTTTCGCTCAGTGCTGTCAAACACACGGTATCAATTGGTAACATTGATTCATATTTTAGCTGTGATGTGGCTGGAGTCCAAAACAGGACTAAGCCACACCGTAGCTTGGAAGTGGGCCATCTCCTGCCCAGCCTAAGCCGTGCTTAGTGTTGGTTGGGAAAGCGGTACCACCGCAGCTTTGCAAGGGGAAGACCGAGCGTTGGTGAGACTGTGCAGGGCTTCACTGAAACCACCAGATCTTCTCTGCTTTGTATCAGTTGTGGATCATCATGAATGCCTTAAAATATTCCTCGGAGTGACTTTGAGCACATCCTCTCCTCCGGTGGAAGCAGGCAGGAATAAAAACTGAAATGCAGGAGAAGCTCAGGACAGGCACACTCCTGAGCAATCCAACGCTGAGGAAGTAAATCCCCATGGAGGCTTCTGGGATTATTTAAAGGAGGTGGTAAATGACTCAGAATAAAAATATAACATAGTCCAGAATCACCAGCTGTGTTTTCTTTCGTACTGTCTAACAGCAATTGTGTGCTGTGTCTGACAATGAAAACAAAGTAAAACTCTTTTGCTGGAGTTCACAGGCTGCCAGATTTCTGGGCAATGAGACTCTTGAAAGAGAAACTACCCTTTGGACAGGAGAGAGACCTCCCGCCTGATTTCTTCTGAGCAGCCTGTTTTGGGGTCAGTGAGTCCTGGTTTCATGGATCGAGTGGCTTTGTAAGGAGCTTCACAGTAGTGATGTTTTTATAAGAGCTGTTGCAAAGGTGATTAGTGTGTTATATATCAGGTGGTTCTATGCATATCAGTAGTTGATAATGTAAGGCATTCATAAGCAACCCATGCGTCTGCTGGCCTCATAATAATCCATACAAATTGATTAACAACTTATCCAGATATCCTTTAACTAACCCTTTACAAGCTATTTATAAATACCCCCCTAATACAAAACACTCTCACTCAGCTGTTCTCCTGACCTTGAGCACAGAGCAAGAGGAATCAAATGCATGAACTCCTTGGAAGTCCAGCTAATGATAACCGTAGGATTGAATTTGCATGCAGATCCATGCATGGTTCAGTGCGATTTCCCCGGGACCCGTCCCTGGCTGTAAGTGCGATCGCTCCTGGCCTCCACGCCTCGCTGCACGCCAGCACGGGGCTGCTCTGGTGCAGAAAATAGGGCAGGATGCTCCCGGTAGCGCAGTGTTCCTCCCAGGAGCTTCCCAGCGCTCGCGCTGTGCTGCAGGGGGATGTCTGTCCGCTGCCACTCGAACCTTGTTTCACACAAACTGCTTCTGAAGCACCAGGACTGGAAATCAAGACATCTGAGAAGGAAAAACCCGTATGATGCGATGCACCGACCCATCTGCCAATTCTCTTTGTGCAGAGACACAGCAACGTGCTTGCTCTGTCAGCTTGGCCTCCCTTTTTCTCTTGACCCTATTTCTAGGGCATCCCTGGTGCTCTCTGACCATCAACCCCTTTTCTCACCCCTTCAAGCAACCTTCAACCTTATTTGCCTTCATTTCATTCGTTCTCCTGGCTCCAATGCTGCCAGTGGTGAAGACAGAGCCTGATTTTAGGCCAACTGTAGCTCTCATAGCCCAGACTCGCTCCTCGGATGGACAAGCATCACTTCCCCAGGTGCTTCTGCAGAGATGGTGCCTTTGGCTGTTCCCTGTATTTTCAAAAGATCTGTTTTGTTACCTGATTCAGGCTGAGCAGGAGCGAGCTTGGAGCACGTGCATTGAACTTTGGAGGGAGCATATGCAGAGCTACATCTTGTGCTTGTGGAAATTGGTCCAGCCCATTGCGTCCTTGAGCTCTGGGAACTCCCATCGTTCACATCAGCTGAAAACCCTTTCTGGCAGCAAACCTGAAGGTGCTGTTTCTCTTCACAGTTTAATTTCACTTGGCTGAGACAACTGAACGTTCCACTTCTCCATAGGATGGAGGCGCTGAGCAGCAGGCTCTGGTGTGAGCATGGAGCTCATTTCTTCTCGATACCATGAACCACGCAGTAATAATGGCTGGAATTTGCCAAAATGCGCAGCATAAATATGTTGACTGTATTATGAAAAAAATAGAAGGTGGAAGAAAAAGGAAGGAAAAGTACTTTCATTATCAAGGAATTAAAAAAAACCCCACACCTTAATTAAAAGAAGGCTATGCAGAAATTTTAGCCATCTCTGTACATTTCTCCTTGCAAAGCTGCAGGAGGATTTCACTGGCAACAAATTATTTTCATCAGAAATGTTATCATTTCAGTTTTTTAATAGCTGTGCTGATGCAGGTGGTTCCTTCAGAAACAGCCCACAACAAAGCTGTTGAAAAACATCTGAAGTCATTTTAGTAGTGAGTACTACAAGAAATCACGTTCATCAGAAATCTGTCCTTGTTTTCTGGTGAGATGCTTCAATAGTGTGAACGGCGTCGTCTCCATGATGTCGGTTGTAGATCTTTTCCCTCTTACATGTGGTCCCAAACCGGGCCCTACACAGGTGTTGATTCCTCCTTTTTACTCTCAGGACTTAATAAACCAGGCTTGTCTGGACTCCTTCACATCTGTTTTCCCGCTTGCGAGAATATCTACACAGTGGCAAAGCATCTATGATCGGGCAAAATTTATTGTTTCACTGATTCCTGGAACTGAAAATATTAATGATGTAAAATATTGATTTGAAAAAACAAACCTCGGAGTTGTTCAGCGAACCTATCATTCAGACACAAGGCTGAGATGGCCATCCATTTTCCATTTTCATATTTATTGGTAAGTGAAAAATCAGGCACGTCAAGCTGTTCAATTTCTGAAGTGAAGTACTTCTCTCCCTCAGATGCACATGAATAATTCTCATTAACCTTCAAGGGATTAATGCAGTTTCTTGCAAATGGCTGCAATATACAGTATTTAATATTTATGCTTTCCATATGGCTAGTGCTGTCATACATTCTTGTCAAACATGCTGCACAGTTAATGATATTTTAACTAAATGTGGTCCGGAAGACCTGGATGTTTGAGGGACAGTTGTGCCCATCTCCATTTTTATGGATGCTATTTGAGCCTCATAACAAAATTCCTGACGAGATTAAATCAACCACTCTACTGAAACACAATGTTCAGCTGCCTTTAAAGCAGAGCGAAATGTAACGTTGTCGGATGACACGCAGAGACTGAAAAGACAGGATAGAAAATGAACTGGGAGTGGTTTCCAGGTTGGAAAACAGAATAACAGAGGGGAAAAGTAACCTGGTCAAGGGGCCAACAAATGAGCACCAGAAACTGGAGGAGAATGTCCATCTGTCCTCTGGTCAGCCCGTGTTGTCCCCAGGGTGCCCGTGCACTGCGCCCTGAGCCCGTGTTCAGGCTCTGATGAAGGGCTGGAGGATGCAGACACAGATTTTATCTGAATAAGTTTCTTGGAACTATGAAAAATAAATCGAGAACTTTATTGCAGCCTTCGCTTTTCAAGTTTTCCTGTAATCTCCTGCATATTCCTTCATTGCGAGGCATTTTGCTTTGTTTTCCTTCTGTTCTTTTGTCATCTCTTACCTCAGAGATGAACATACTCAGAATTTTTATTCAGGGTCAAGATTTTCAGTTGATTTTGAGTAGGTCTGCTCAGGAGCCTTGCACATCAGCTTTGCCCTGAAGAAACCAGGCGCAGCTGGAAACATTCTTTGGCTGGTTTCTTTATTTACGTGTCCATGCATTGATGCATAAGGAGAGATGGTCCCGGACTGCAGGCAGGAAACCTCCTGCTCCTGGGATCTCAGCCCAAACACTCCTGCCCCGTTCCCATGGGCAGTTCTGCCTGGTAGCTCTGTCTGGTAAAGCGATCGAGAGACAAAGCCAAACATTCAATACAGCCTCTTACTTAATGGACCAAAAATCCTCTATAAATCAGAACCATAGCGTTTCTCCCAAAACTAAGACCCTGCTGTCATGCTGAGGGGAAAGGACCCGTAAAATGTTGATAGTACGGCCACGGCAGAGGTTGCGGAGCAGCATCGTGGGTTGCAATGACACGTTACAGCACAGATAGAGAGGACAGACAGCAAAGAGACAAGTGCAAATTGGTACGACAGCATCGTCATTGCAAGTGTGGCTATCTCCTGTTCCATAATAACTAAACCATTCGTCTTTCGAGTCTAAAGCAAAAAGAGAAAACAAATAGATGGGAACAGGCAAGAGAGCGAAGAGCTGTCTTGAGATGAGATCTCTACAAGAGGCTGAAGAGCGAACGAGAGTCGGGGCTGGGGAGTCGTGTTGCTGACACACTTGGATGCTGGTGATTTCTGGCTCACTCACTCAAAGCATCTGGAGTGTTATTTTTTCTTAGTTATAATTATAGACATACTTACATTTTAAGGTCATCCAATGCCAAGCGGGGTCATTACGGCTCATTAAAGCAAAATTATCTTCCCCGTATTTGCCCTTCTTGCACCGAACAAAAAAACCTGCCTGTAATGGTACAGTATGTGGCCTGTGAGTGTGCCCATAATTAAAAGGTTGAGCTACTCTTGTAAACAAATTACCATGAACAAAGGGGTTTACAAATGCCAGCTAATTAGTTTGGATTCCCTAAAGCTTTTAGCTGTTTTTTAATTCAATAACGCAGTGTAAATTCTCTAGCCTGAAAAGTCTAATAGGAATTGGCAGAAAACTAAATAATTGATATTGTCAGCGATTGCAGCAGCAAGCCCTTGAATGTTATTGTCTGCCAGTAAGCAGGACTGCCGTGATTTCCTGAGAGGATAAAGAACTGGTTCTAATGAATTAACAATATAAATGGTAGACAGCTGGCTCTCACAGCAGCTCAGGAGGCAATGCTTCAAGTTGAGACTGTGGACCAGTGAAAAAACCCTCAAGACAGGGACTTGATGAAACCCATACTGGTCCCCTCTCCATGTTGGGGGCCAAAAATCCCTTTGCTTTATTCTCCACAGACACCCCTGGAAGTGTTTGTTTCCAAGTCAGAGAGAGCAGGAGCCAGCTCTGCACCTGAGCAGATACCAGAAGGCACCGGTGGGCAAGGAGCAGGATCCTGCAACCCCACACAAGCTGCAGCTGCCAGGAGGATGTTGGAGGAACAGATTTAATGGAGAGCAGCCGCGTGCCAATGAGCAGCCCAACATTTTGTGTGTGCTCCACAGCAGCTTCCCTAGTTTGTGTGTGAATGCTTCCTGAGGAGCCCTGACTGGTTCCATGCTGCATTGCCTGCTGGATAAACTGGTTTGAGACTGCAAGCTCTTCTCCTGGTCGAGGTATTTCCCCTGGTGTGTTTATTGGGTTTTTTTGTCTACTTGTTTTTATATACCTGCTTTAAAGTGTAATGAACTGACTAAATCCCTTAACTTGGCCACATCATATGCTTAGATGTGATTTAATCTATGTTGCCCACCTATATCTTGACTGTGTTGGAAACCAGCAGTTTCTAGGGTTCTGGACTCACCACCTTATGGTCTCCCAGACTTTCTCAGGTTGCATCTTTTCGCAGCCTTATCCAAGTAACAAAATCCAGCATTGTGACAATGGCTGTGTCATATGTAGATTTTTTTTAAAGGATTTTTTTTCTAGCAAAAGTGAAGCGTGTAGTCTCTGAAGAAATGTTTGTATTGGTTCAGTTCGTGTGGGAAACAGCAGGTTGCCTGCGTGCTCCCTGTGATCAGCCCCACAATCGCTTTTATCAGCGCTCTCCTGTTTGTCCCAGTTTGTCACCAAGCAGTCTGCCTGCTATGAGCAGAACGTCTAAAGCCCCGTTCTCAACCCGCTCCTCCCACCTATCCCTGAAGAAGAGCTCAGAGCAGATTAGTTTGGTCTCCACCAAAAGCTATTGTTTTAAAGCTATCAGTTACTAGCAGCTGGATCTTGACCTTGCTTCTTACTTTGATGTGAAGGAAACTATTGACTTTGAAGGAGGCGAGCTGTTATCATCTCTTCCAAAGAAGGTCAGAGAGATGAAACATCAAGAAAAATTGGAGCAAACAGTGATGTGGGCCACAGCTCAGCAGAGTTAATAGCAAGTGAGGATGTGGAGAGAGCTGAAGTGGGCTTGAATACATGGGGCCAACCCCCAGGCTGGCATAAGCTGGTGAGGCTTTGAAGGCAACGACCTGATCCTGTATATGGTGTCTGAGGATCCAGCCTCGTTGGAGAGCTAGAAGTCATCATTGCTAGCAACAATGGCAGAAAGAAAACAGAGCTCTTTTATTCTTTTTTCTTTATTTGTTGAAAAGGCATTGGTTTCCTCTGAAGAAAACTAAAATAGCTTCATACAACAAATTGGCAGCCTGGAATATGTCTCCTAACAGCCAGCGTGAAACACAACAGAAGAGCGTCTGATTCTTTATGGAGCATAATGCGCAGCAATGCCACTCTGAGAGCACTTTAACAAAAGTAATGAGTTTCACAACTTTCTAAACGCACAAACCTTCCTGCTTTCATAACCGTTTCCCTCCAGTCCTTCCAGTCCATGGCCTGGGTCCAGTCCTTGCCTCTAGCCCTTGCTCAGACATAGTGGAAGTCTTTCTGTCATCCATGGGGAAGGACAGTAGCTCCTCATCTCTACATCTCTTTTCCTAGTGTCCTGCTCTCCTGGTTTCACCCCAGGCTGCTTTTCTATTGCAGGGCTGGGACGAGTTGGAAGAGAAGGAACAAATCCACGCAGGGTGCTCAGCAGTAGGGGATGCTGCATCTCCCTTTCCAGCCTTTTTCCCACAAAGCCCAAAAGAGTGATCAAACTAACAAGTTCATTTGCCAGCAATGGGAACACCTAGAATGTATTTAGACCCTGCAGAATACTGAAATCACTTTATTATGTATTGTTGCTGCTCTGAAAGACGTGTGGCTTGGTCCAGGAGCTGTTTTCAGGGACGTGGCATCACGCTAGCACTTAGGAGCCAGGTACAATTAGGGCAAAATAAATATCTTCAAGAGCCCGTAGTGAACAGGTTCTTAATTGGAGGTTATGAATGTTTGTGCTTCCAGTGGCCAGGATATGGAGGAGGGATAAACTGAGGGTGTGAAAGTTTGTGTGATTTGGATGTGCAAGGTTAGCCCAAGAGAAGAACCAGGAAGATTTAGAGCTTCACATGGGAGGAAACCTGAGAGAAACCTTGAGTGTTGGTAGTGTTGAAACCTGCATTTTCGATGGCCGTCCCACTCCCTGGGAGCCCCTTATCACCACAGCCGCCAGGTTTAGTGCAGACAGTGTGGCACCGGGACTAGATTTATGGTGGACCTGGGGCAAATTCTTGTTCAGAATGAAGGCTCAAGAGCTGAATTCTAAAGGTTCTCTAAATCAGTAAAAAAGTGGCTTCTCAATTAAGAAGCTCAGCTTACAGTCAGATGAGGTTTGCACAGAACACTGAGTTTTTGTTAATTCACGCCGAAGTGCAGCTCTGGGGCCTGCTGGATACCCTCCGCTCCCGTTGCAAGAATTCACCACACTGCAGAATTGCAGCCTAGTGGAACAAAGGTTAAACTGAACTTCATTCATTCAGAAAACAAATATGCCTTTTTCCTTACCAGCTTGACAAGCTGTAGTTTCATTCACCTTGTATAGACTTATGGGCTTTGGTTCCCCACCTATGCTCCTGAGCCACCTCAAATGCTGGAGAACATAAATACTTTCTCTACCATGGGATAGGGAATGTTTGTTTCAAAGTTTTAGTGACTTCAGCTGTTTGTGTGCGTGTTGTAAGATCCCATCCAAATGTTATGAGCCGAGGCTCTGATTCAGATTCTCTGGTGATGTAAACCGGATTAACTCCGTTGTACTCAGTCTGAGTTTCTGCAGCTGTGAGTCTGTCTAGGGACACGTTCCTGCAGCTTTCCCAGCTCATTCTGAGGGCTCCTCTTGTCCCATCTGTCTTGTCTGAAACAGGCTTTGCCAGTTCAAAATAGCATTAGAGGCACCTCATGGTTTCTCACAGAAATAAAGTTGGCTGGGTATGGCAGCATGGCAGTGGATGGCATAAGCAAGTGTGTTATTTAACACTCGTGTAAAACTAAATCTCGCCTGATGGAGCCTGACACTTTTGCTGTGAACAAATGCTTTCATTTTTATCCTCCCCTATTCATCCCACAGTACAGTTCTGAGCTTTCTTGGCCAGTATGTGGGTTTTTGCACATGTAGATTCAGCCAGGGTCAAGAGACACAACCTCTGGAGCTAAACCGCCTCCCATTCCCCATGTGCAAGCTTCTGTTCCACTCGGCTGATCCACACGGGTGGATTAGCAGATCCCCCAGGCTAGAGCTGCACATGACGGGCAGGCTGCAGACTCCCCACAGACCCAGTTCTAGTGCTGGGTGACCAGATCTAATGCTCTTGTTCTTGCAATAGGTCTCACAGGGGAAAGTGTGGAACAGGAGGTCTGGACATCAGAGAAAACGGCAGCACTGGGCTGTCAGCCAGTTCTCGTGGCTTTAGATTGCAGCTAGGGATAACTTAATGGGTTTGCTTGGATAAATTAGCAAGGCAGGATGTTCCTTCTGCTTGCTTTTATGTAGGCTGTAAAAGATACCACAGAAATGGTGACACTACAGGCAAGCATACAAGATGTTTAGGTTAAGCTGGGCTTGGATGGACTATAACATCCATTTGGTGCCTCCAAAGAATAACGTTCTGTTGTATGGTAGTGCCATTTAGAGGGTCACGCTCTTTATTTACACAGTGTGTGCACATCTGTCCAGTGTCTGGGTCACTGAGCTGACAGCCTGGACAGAACAGTGCACCCCGCTTTGCAGGAGGGGAACTGGGGTTCACCAATATTTAATCGCCTACCCAAGGTTGTCTAGAAAGATTGTTTCAGGACCAGAATTGAATGCAGACGTCAGGTTCCCAAAGCTGCACTTTAAACAGAACGGACGTATGGTGAAGACGGTGGATCTAATAATATGGCAGGACACAGATTCCCTGGTCTTAAAGAAGCACCTGTGAGAGCGGAGGGGACCCAGGAGACAGTCGGTGAGAGCTGGGCTGAGCCCGGAGCCGCTCGGGAGTTATTTCACAGTCATCCTGGGGACTTTTCCTGAGAAAATACCGCAGGAATCCGCCCGGCTCTAACCAGTCCTCTAGCAGCGCTCCTTCTGCTCCGGAGATTTTATTACTTTTATGGGTGCACTGGTGTGCTTTCAGCTGAGAAAGACAACATGCAGCTCACAACTAAAGTGTCTCTTCAGACACCCTATTAACATTTCTGTGTGTTGGGTTGCAAGCAAAATCCTGCTGCCGCAGTGAGTGTGTGACTGGAAATAGCCCCCACAGGCACCAGGGGGGTGATTTGGAAATGGGCTGTGTTTTGGGGACACTGCAGAGCCTGGAGGCAGCAGCACTGTGCTGGCATCTCCTCCTGTCCCGTCCAGCCATCCCACTTCTCCCTGTCGTGTTCACCGAGGGTGTCGGGTGTGTGTGCAGGTTGCTCAGTTGGTAGGAAAGCATCTGAAGGGAATTCTCTCTTAGTTGTGTTGTCTGGGGCAGGAGCATCTGCCATCTGGGAAGGAAATGATGGGATTCAATGTGCAGCACAGGACAGACCCTCCAGACTCCTCCGTGACCTGCTGGGTCCTTCTGTTTTGAGAGGGGAACTCTGTAAGGTGGAATGTACTGGGAATGTGAACAGTACAGGTTTGGAGGTGGCAGGGCGAGGGTCAAGGAAGAATAAGAGGAACGATTACATACGTCCTATGGGATAGGAGAGAGTATACAGGCAGAAGGGAGAGCAAGGAAGGGCTGAGCTACCCAGGTTGCCGCTCCATAGGCTGAAGCTGCTGCTGTCACACCAAACTACTGTATTGACCAAACCCAGCCAATCCCTCACTGTACATTGTGGGGAGTCATAGCTTGTTCCAAAAGATATCTCAGACCACATTCTTTTGACCTGTCTTTCATTGAATTGCAAGAGATCTTTGTTGTAATTCTGGAGTCTTGCTCATGCCAACTATGTGAGTTTACAAATGATTTGGTAAATTGAGTGATAATCCTGATGTGTGACGTGGTCTGGACACTTGTTAGATTTTGGTCTCAAGGCATCAGAGGTTCTGGTTGTTGAACAGAAGTTCAACATAGGCTTTTTCTATAAATAATTTTTGAAGTGTTTTGTTTTAAGGAGGTAAATAATTACCGTATTCCTCCAAAAGAATGCTTCGTTTTACGAAAAATACAATTTTCAGTTTATTTTTCCACCAGAAGTTCAAAAAGAAATGTGTGGGGTTGGTTTTGTCCTGATATTTTATTTAGTATCAAATTAAAAGCTCCATCCCTAGTATGGAAAAGTGCCCTCTTGGCTACGGAATTGCGTGTCCTGGTGCCTTCATAGGTAGAGGGCAGGAGCCTGATGTTGTTGTGGTTCATCGTTTTAGCTCCAAAGGTGACTGATGTGTCAGCAGGGATGGTGGTTATCATGAATATGCATAGCAAGAGATGGTATCAGTTCCAAGTAGCTCAAAGTCAAAATATCAGCCAGGTTAAAAAAGAAAAAGGTAAGAAAAAGAAAAGAACCACCCCCTACACGCACACACACACACACATATGCACACACTCCCCTCTTGGCAAAGGAGGCACAGAGAGGGAGCAGAAACTTGTGTTAATTTGACGACAATACATCCAGGTCTCTGTGTGTAGGAGCTCCCTGTATGGTGAATGTCACCTCCCTGCATCCCAGTCTGCATCCCACAAGTGCTATCGCAAGGGGATCTTCCAGTCCGGTTACACAGAAAATGTGGGTTAAAAAGGCAGTTTCTCTATGGGGAAAAAGCTCTAATATTAAGAAGTTGAGTTAGTGGAAAATTCCTCTGGAAATCTAACGTGGGGCAAATTCCCATAATGATACACAGTTATTTTTGCAAAGAAATAGGCTGATTGTGTTTTCCTGCTGATTTTCCAAGGGGCTGTGCCTCTGTTCAGGAGAACTATTGTATCTCCCAGTGAGCTTTATCAGAAAGGACATGAGAAGCACTCGTAATGAGAATTAATAAGTTTCTGCTGATTAGTGAGAGATACTCAGCACTTGTCGAACAATTGGTGTTAGTAACAAGTTAATCCATCAAATCTGAGGCCAGCACCAGTAGCCAACTTCTCCAGATGGGGACACAGAAAGATTAAGAATAATTTGCTGAAGATCATGGAAGAGTCAGGAGCAGAACTAGGATGCTCACATAGGAGGCAGAGCATCCTCAAAAAATTTCCACCTGCTGTAAAACAGGAATAATCCCTGGGACCCTTGCTGAATGTGCACCATGGAGAAGGGGTCTCTAAACCATCTCCCTGTGTGCCAGGGTCATTCATTTGTCCCATGTTGGGGCTTTCGATGAGGTGTCAGCGTCCAGCTCACAGTATTAGGAAATCTGGATGAGCCGCTGAGGTGTATGTGGTTTTCCCAGGTATTTCGGAGCTCCACTACAGCTGATTTCCAAGGGCATTAGGTACTCGAGTACCTTTTGAGAATGCGAGGCTGTGTCTCTCTTTGCCTCGCACGTGAAATGGAAGTAAGAGCACTTCATCGCACTCCTGCGCGCAGACTGCATTAAAGACATCAAATGCTACAGGAATAAAGGGCAATAAATAACAACTTTGCCTTATTTGTTGTGACCAGCGGGGACCAGCAGCAGCAACTGGCTGTGCATTTCAGACATCCCCTGCGGGCAGGATTGCTGGCTTGCTTCCAGTTTTTAACAATAATTATTTGGTCAGTTTTACCTGTTTGGCCTTTTGTGTGTGTTTGATGGGCAACACAGAGGACTCTACTCTCTTTTTGATGTGAGCATGTGGGTAAGCTGTGTTTGATCAATGCAGCATCGCTGTGCATGCACTCCTGCCCTTTTAAACCGAACCCAAAACCGTGTATCACTCCGTGCTGTGGTCGCATGTTGTCTAAGCAAGGAACAGAAGCAAAGCTTTTCCGTTCTTGTATTTACTGCTCTGCTCTTTGTGAGGAATAGCAGGCATCCTTTGGCTGTACCTGCTTTGAGGCACAGACTGGATCTCCAGTGGGAGTTACAAAGAAGTGCGTGCAAAACAATTATAATATAATGACATGATAAAATACAAAGGTCAGTTAGAGAGCAAACCATGTCGGGGCAGGTGGAGTCAGAGCAGAGTCTCCTCCAGCACTGGGTTGCAGTGAGGGAGCACCAAAGAGCACCTAGTAAGAAAAGGAGCACAAAACCTGCTTTGTCTCCTGGCAAACCTGCTCTGGACACCTGCTTGATAGCAGAGGCAAGAAAATGTCCAAAAAAATCCACATTGGCAAATGAGGTGGAAAGGAAGAAAAAAGAAGCATTATTGTTAAAGCTGGCGTTAATTTGCATTCACAATTTAGTCTCAAAAATGGCTCTTGGGGGTAATGAGTTACCTGAATCAAATACCTAT
This sequence comes from Nesoenas mayeri, assembly GCF_963082525.1. Lineage (NCBI taxonomy): Eukaryota > Metazoa > Chordata > Aves > Columbiformes > Columbidae > Nesoenas > Nesoenas mayeri. Next base: position 8,743,818 of record NC_137569.1, on the reverse strand, counting down.
TGAGAATAGAAATTGGTTTTAATTATCATGCAGAATAGACTGAATGGTTTGAAGGAGGTGACATTTTACTTTGTGTCTTCTGGAAGCAAAGCAGAATTCCTGGTGGCATCTCTATAAATATTGTGATTTGCAGTAATGATGTGAGGCTGTCAGGAGGCTCCTTCCACTCGAGAGCAGTAGCCATCAGTCTTAATTCGATACTGCCTCACCTGTACCTCTCTTCTCCCCCTCCCTGCTTTCCTATGGAGGAGATTCTTTGTGACACTCAAAATAGCTGATGTATTTAACACCTATGCAAAGGAGATGGAAGAAGAAGGAATTGTAACCTCTGAGCCAGAGAACAAGCTAGGTTTAGCACCAGTGGTAAAGATTGTGACCCTTTGAAGATATTAATAATTTGGAAATAAAGTGCAGCCTTCATTGGAGAAGGGGGCAGCTGTCTCCCCTCAGAGGGTGGATGGAGGTTCTCTGCTCACCTGTGAAAAAGAGGGATGAAAATGCCCTGTTTTCTGAGCAAGGAAACTGATGTTTCACCACCAGCGAAGCAATGAGATTCAAATCCTTACAGGAGATGTTTGAGTTTTCTGGGGAAAACTTAGTCCTGTAAGTACTGAGGGAATCCTCTTTTGGACACAGGTACCTGGGATCCCAAGGGCTGTGTGCTGGTCAGTGGTTACTGGTGCCACCAACACAAACCGAACTAACTCAGCATGGCTGTGCAACCCTGCTCAGAGAGGGCTGAAGAACAGCATTGAGTCAGAGAAAGGGAAACAACCAAGGACAACACATAATAGGAATCATCCTTTCTACTTAAACAGTGTCATGTAATTAATTTCTACTGGTTTTCTTCCCAAAGTCTGACAGATTTATAGAGAGGACTCCCATGCTCCAACTCTTTCCATCTGGTGGGGGACTGAACACTTGAACATTTCCATTGCCTGAAGATGGGGGTCTGGTGCCATTACAGATGTGCTGGCTCCCAGCTGTCACTGCAGAGACTGCAGGTCTCCGTACAGTCTGTGTCACGTCTGTCAAACCCAAGCAGATGGTTTGGACCCCTTACAGTGTCAAAAGTGACAACAGACATTTAGGATCTCAAATCTCTCCCATTGCATAGCTAATAATTTCCCCTTTAGCTCCTATGACTTTATGACCCCGTCATGTCTCTATTGTGGAAGCTTTCCTGAAACCTTTGCTCACTGAGTGCTTATGAGTTTCCAATCTGAGCAGTGGCACTGGTGTTTGCCAGAGTCATATTTTCCCCGTCCCCAAAGGCAAGAGGAACCTGGGGGAAGGATCAGGATCTTCGCACGGAGAGGTGGGAGCTGCTGTCCTGGGATAATGGTGGAGAAGAGTTCCCTGCATGCACAGCATCAGAGGGTTTTGTGCTCTTTCATAACCACATGCTGCAAATGAAACATTTCATTGAGTTGTTTTAATCCATTAGCAATGGATTTCAGGAAAAACACCAGTAATGTATGTAACGTGCACCCAGGAGAAACAACAAATGGTTGGTTAGAGAATTTAGATTTTAATTAAGTAGATAACGTATGCTTGCATTTAGTCTTATAAATGAAAATGTATTCACTGCAGAGTAGCTGCGTTCTATTAGGTCTCCCTGAACATAAAGAGAAGGGTTGATTATTACTGATTACTGAACTATTAGAGGGTTATGCCTTGAGCTGCTTGATTGTAGCTCTGTTTGCTTCTGTTGCTAAAAGGGCTCTTGTCTGCTACCCAGATATGTGTGAAAGACGCAGCGTTTGGACTCAATTTGAAAATTAATTCTAGGTTACAAACCTCAGCAAATGATACAAATAATAGTGCTGGTTACTTCTCTCTGGTCATAACAGCAGGTTTTCGTGGCTTGTGGAAGCTCGTAGCGGGGAGGCTGCACATCGCTCACGAGAGGCCAAGGTGAATGTGCTGCTAAAATATGGGGTCACTGCCAGAAATGGGCTCTTAGAAGTGAAAAGCAGACTAGGAACTCTCCCAGGTTATTCCCATGCTCTGTGACGTCTCCTTATCGTGGCACCATCAAAAGATTACAAGCCATACAGTGCACTTATAAACCGGCTTTATCTCTGGATGCCGTGTGACTACTAATTAGATTAGCCCAGCAGCATCTTAGTAGGTAGGAAAACATTATAGTGATTTAGCAGTAGGGAGACTGAGGCACAGCGTTGTTAAGTGATTTACCTTTGAAGAAAGCTATGGGAGATCCCATCACGGGATGCAAATCTCCCACCTCCAGCCACTAGCTCTGCCTCTTTGCTGGGCCGTTGATCCCTGCACTTGGATTTGCCAGCATGTACCATCCTTCTCCCTATTCCTAAAGCCAGTGCTGAAGCACTAAATAAAATGCAACATCTCAGGGGCTTCTGTAAAACAGATGAGCCAGGTTTTGGAGAGCAAGAGCAGAGCAGCAGAAAGCCCCAGGCTCTACTTCACACCTGAAGTGATGATCTCTTCTGATGGGTAATCGCCAGGGGAAAGGGTTTGCCCAGAAGGTGGGGCAGCCAGCTGATACCCAGCTGTCCAAACGGCACTCAGGGCTGGATCAGATGGAAATGAGTCGGGATGGGTTCACACTGCCCTGGTTGATGGAGAGCAGGCAATGGCTGCTGGCCCCGGGAGGAAGGGAAGGAAAATACATCTTAACCCTCACTTTCTTGTCTTTCAGTGTAGTTCAGCATAGCTTAGCCAAACCACCACTTCTAGACCAAAGTTGTCTGGTTACACACACGTTTTCAGCCTTTTTTGAGCTCTTGTAATTTATCCCCAATATCCTGAAATGCCTCTCAGCATTTGGAATTGTGCTTCCCCAACCACCCGGGGAGGAGGTCAGTTCCAGCCGTCACCCTGAAGGATGGAGTTACCCCATAAAATGTGTTACCAAAACTGTTATCTCAAGCAACAGACTACATACGTGTTTACAGAGAGATTTGTCATCCAAGGAAAGCTTGTTCAGGTGTTGTTTTGTGCTAGAACCTGAAGGAACTGACCATGGAAGAGTGGAAGGAGTCCAAGATCTCTTGCATCTGTGGTTCTGGCAATATGTCTGAATATCTGGAAGAAGGACCTTCCAATAATTTGCATTAATGGAAAGACAAACTTCTTAAGCTGCTCTCCTTTGTGATGGAACTCGGTTAACTTAGTTATCTTTTAGTGATGTTGCCTTTGGAGGGCAATAGTCTGTATGGGGCTACAGATCTTGGACGTGGAGAGCTGGGTCTGATCACTGTGACAGGTTAGTGTTTAGATGTCTGCACCCCATCTCTTGGTAAAGATTGAGGCTGCAATCAATGGAACCGCTTCTTTTTTTGTTTTCTTTTTAACATCTATAAAACTGGCAATAGCCAGCAGTCTAATCTGATAGGCATTTATAGGACACTTGCATCCTAATATAAATATTTCTATGGAAAATGAATACATATAAGGTGGATTGGAAAAGATTTTGCCTTCTGTTCTTGCTGAGTACATAGGTAAAAGAAAATATGACCTTTCCTGGGCCGCTCATTCAGGATGTTTCTCATTCTCTTGCATTTGTGCTTCATGACAGGGGCAGAAAAAAAAACAAAAGTGAAGGAATTGGGGATATTTTTTTGTTCCTTTGTGTATTGAGGACAGTGGAGAGTGACTGAAATTGTTAAAAGGTTGTTAGTCTTGTGAGGGGCTGCCTTTGGGGAAGGGAAGGGAAACATTGTGCAGGACAAAGGCAGCGGCTGAGGCTCTGGCTGGGAGGAGAACAAAGCCGCGGCTCCTGGCTCTGCGTGGCCACGCAGGCTCTGTCCCTTGATAAAGTGAGATCGTGCCGAAAATGGACAAACCCACAGTGGAGCCCCAGCAGTTCCTTCCAAAGGCAGCGTTACTGCGGCTGCGTTGTGCCTGTGCAGCAGGTTATCGGGTATGGACAGGCTGGACCTTTTGCAATGAGATGCTGCAGTAAAAATCCGTGGGCAAGTTTGCAGCCATTCACCATAATGATAGCAGGATATATTATTTGGGTGTCTTAGCTTCTCGTAAGAATGAAACCTTCCTTCTACCCCTCTCATTCCTTCAGTGCCGGCCCATGTGTCCAATCCACTTAAATAAACCAGGAAACTAACCATTAATGTCGAAGTTTTGTAATTAAATGCTGACTGACTCACCACTCACGCTTGCAACATTGTACCATGATTTTTAAAGAATATCCAAGTTGACATTATACTTTTTAAACAGATTAATTAGTCAGATTTCATTTTAAGTGGCTCTGACTTAATAGGTACTGCTAATGTACAGTATGTATTTACTTAAAGTCATTATAACATAATATTTACAGGATACTTAACATGTATTAATTACTGTATAATGAACCTCATGACTACAATACTGCCATTCTTGCATGGCTGTAAAAGTTTTATCATCTTGCGAGGGGGGAGGGAAATTAAAATAAATTGCATGCACATTGAATGCTTATTTTTCATAGGAAATGTGCAAATTATAAGAAAATGTAAAACAGGGACCCCAGTAAATCACAAACAGCTAACAAATGCTCTGAGACGTGCTATAATGTTTTTATGAGCGTGTTTTACAACCCATTCATTACGCTGTCTGTCCTTCTGAAAGCTGGTTATTAGACTGACTGTGCAAAGTAACATGCGAATATCTGTGCAACTAGCCATGAAATCACAACTAAGTTGATCGCTTTTGTTTTCCCCCGTTTTGTCCTGGAAGATGTCCTGAAACATCCGCCTTAATACCGCGGCTCCGTGACACGTGGCAGCGCAATTCGTGTCGTGGGAGAGATTGTGCTGAGGAGTCGAGCTGGTGCAGGGAAGTGTTCCTGGAAACAATATACACCCAAATCGGTCTTGTCTTCCTGGGTACAAACCATTTAAGAACATGCCCCGTGTGAGGAAAGGCTGAGGGAGCTGGGGCTCTGGAGCTGGACAAGAGGACACTGAGGGGGGACTCATTCCTGGGGATCAATATGGAAAGGGGCAGTGTCAGGAGGATGGAGCCAGGCTCTGCTGGTGACAACCAGTGACAGGACAAGGGGCAATGGGTGCAAACTGGAACACAAAAGGTTCCACTTAAATATAAGAAGAAACTTGTTCCCGATGAGGGTGGCAGAGCCTGGCCCAGGCTGCCCAGGGGGTTGTGGAGTCTCCTTCTGTGCAGACATTCCAACCCGCCTGGACACCTTCCTGTGTAACCTCATCTGGGTGTTCCTGCTCCATGGGGGGATTGCACTGCATGAGCTTTCCAGGGCCCTTCCAACCCCTAACATTCTGTGCTTTTTGGATGCTGCAGATGGAGATGAACCATGGCCTCAAGTGTTACTCTGATCTCTTGAGCTGCTGCACAGTCCAGCCGGTGGTCAGATCCCATCAGCTGCTTCGATAAAGGATTTTCCGTGTGGCACTTCTGCGCGGTGGCTCAGCGCGTCTTCCCTTTGGGAGCGTCCGTGTGGGATTTGCCTGCTGGAATGAGGATAATATCATTGCTGGAGGCAAAGAGGGTCACAGAAGTTTGTCAGCTGAGAGAGGATATTTGCTTGGCGCTGCGTGTCAGCTGTCGGGGAACGGCTGCAGGTTGTGCTGTCTGTCAGGGAGAGGTTAAAGGTGTGCAGAGACTTGGATGCTGGAGGAAGTAAATGCTCAAGGACCTCTCTGCCTGCTCCGTTTTCATTATGTGTCTGATGTGCAAAATAATGGAAGCAGATAACCCTAGAGACCCCGCTGTCGACCCCGCAGACTCTTGTGAAGTGAGCACACAACATGCCATAATAGGCATAAAGGGAAAAGCTCAGGCGTTTGACAGCCAAGCGATGCTGGCGTTCTGTAATTTCCTTCCACTGCGACATTACAAACAGCTTCATATTCAAATGGCTGCCTGTCTATGATTGTCCAATTATTCACTGCATTCTTTCTTTGATGGCACAGATGTTCTCAATTTCTTGGAGTAGAGTTTTTTTTCATCTAAAAAGTCGTTCCGCCTCAGAAATGCAAAATTCTCCACAGTTCACCAGGTTCTCTGATGAGTTTGCATAATTGGTCTTCAATTTGCCTATTGTTTTGTAATAGAAAGCCTATGTTTAATTTCATTTTTGTAAACCTGTAGAAAGAGCAGAACATTCTGCCATTTAAGTCATTCTCCTCATTAGGATCCGAGCGGGTTGTGAATATTTAGACTTGATTATAAGGCATAGATTGTGCTGGAAGGAACACACGCTTTTCTCTTCCATTGTTTTAAACGCATTATGAGGCTGATCCAGCAAGATGTTAGACACGCTTGGCTCTCTTTGTACCTTTGTGAGAGGTGTTTATCTCCTGGCAAGGCTGGGCTGGTTGTTTCTGGGTGCGCTGGCATGCCAGGGAAGGCAGCCCAGCTCTGTTACAAGCGGGAATTATTCAAATCCTGGATGCTGGTGACTGTATAATTTCCTTAGAAAGGACTTTTCGATCCCTTCTGAGCGACGGCTGCAAGTTGCTCTTTGAAGAAGGGACTGTCGCGCTTTCCCAGCGCCTCAGTTTCCTTTTGTGTAATGGATGTAATTATAAACATACTTGTGTGGATGAACTGTTAATCAGTATTCATTAAATAACTTGGGCTTGTCAAAAGGCAGAGATTTATTTATCTATCATTCTAACATGTTAAGGCAAAGTAGAGATACCTGTGTGATACGGCTACCAAAGTGCTACAGAACTGAGACCTTTCTAAAACTTCGTAGGAACAAGGAAACCCCAACAAAATATTACACAGGGAGCTCTGAGGGTGAAACTTGGCAAATCAAACCCTAGGAAATTTTAAAAAAAATAGGCTTACCAGAATAATACAGAAGAGGTAAAGGTCATAGAAGGGAATTAGGACCTCACAGTAATTCTGAGTAAAGGATTAGGGTAGAGCCCCAGCGACAAATAAGGGGCTGTACTGGTTACCTCAGGACCTTCCTGTCACACAGAAATACCCTATGGTGCTCTTTTTGTTGTTGTTTTTTGTTTGTTTGTTTGTTATTTTCCCAAGCAGAACAATAGAAGGTTATTGTTGAAGCTACTCATGTCTGTCTGTCATGTACAGAAATACAATAACAGTGTGGAAGGGACCTGCCACCCACCACCGGTACTGGTTTGGCCGTGCTGCTCAGCTGAGATGCCTCAGTGCTCAGAAGAGGCTCGTGACTGTGTCCCAAAACACCTTTAGAGCCACTCAGCTTCCTGAGGTTATTGAAGCAAATGTCAAGTGTGGCTCTCTCCCTGTACAGCAAAGGGGGAGCCCAGCAGGGGCTGAGAAAAACCTGTCACGGTTTAATGTTGGCAGGAAAAATAACCAGCCTGGTCCTTTAATGGTTAAAGGGGAGTGTATGGGCACATTGGCAGTGGGAACAAGTCTGTCCCAGTGTGGGAATGGATCAGCCTGTACTGATGGGTGCTGCACGGGTTCCATTCCTGCTGCTACTAGTACATATTGCTGATCCAGGAGAGACTGTTCCTAAACCTCTTGATATCCTAGATAAAAATGAAATGACAGTCTAGTTGATGTGAAGGGAATGTGCTTTCTAGCACAGTTGTACCTGGAAGAAACGAGGGGAGGACCTTGGAGTGACATGTAACGCCAGCACTTTGGAGGTCTCTACATTTGTCTCCAGCCTTGTTCCCTGTATCAGATAAACTGATGCCTCCGAAACAACCCTTGTACTATCTGTCTTAGAAGGCAGTCAGGAAATAGATTTACCAAGTTACATGCATGTTCTCTGAGAAGATAACAAATACCTTACTCAACAATACATCAAATGAGTGTGTTCTGAGATGGGAAGGCAAAGATGCTACCAAAATCTCTACATCAAAGCCCAGCAGATTTCCCTCTCAGCGCTGGGATTTGCAGTCAAAGTCACAAGGAACTGACAAGGACTTTGTGTTAGATCTCAGGTACACTGCCCAGAGACAGAGCTGAAAAGCCAGTAAGCTGTCCTGCGGGTCGAAAGGATGAGCTCACTGACAGCACACACTACTTTTATGCTATCAAAGCCCCTTACTTCTTTTGTGTTGGTTCTAAAATGAAGGGAGATGCTGCTGCTTTGTTTCGCTTCCTTCTACCTTTAAATAAGAAATTTCTCTTCCAGATCAGTCTCCTATTTGGAGAAGAAACTTGATACTTTCCAGTGTCTGGCCCAATAGATAGTTTTGTAAGTCGGCTCATAGAATTTCCAGTGTTGTGCTTGTAAAACACTGGATTGGGATCCATTTTTTTCCCTGGCATTGCCCCCTTCCAAGCTTGCAGGGAGCTGGAAAGAGCAGGGAAGGAGAGGACCACAATCTGAGTCCCTATGTCAGAAGCTGAAATCTGCGATTTGGGCCTGTTTTCAAATCGTCCTGTTTTGTACCTGCCTTTGCTCTTGGTGTAGCAGCTTGGGAGCGCTGGAGATGTGAATTTGCCGTGGCAGCGCCGTTAAGAGCTGCTAGCAGCTCTGTTTCTGAAGCAGTGCTGCAGCACAGCCTTGGCTTTGGTGGCAGAAGTTCAGGTGATGTTTTGTGTTGCCCAGACTCAGCAAAATCAGGCCATGGCTCTGCTCCCCGTCCCCTCTCCCAGCACTGGACCCCCCAGCAGCGTCTCTGGGGCACGAAGGCCCCGTTTGCAGAGGTTTCTGCAGAGCTGTTGGACTCCTCACCCCACACAGTCACACTTGACCAATCTGCTCATCACTGGAAGATTTCACCATCCCCTGCCATGTTGTGAAGAGGTCTCGCTCAATCCACAGTGGCTTGTTGTCTAAAAATGACAGCTGAAGGTTTCCTTTCCAACTGCAAAGCCAATATCGAGGCAGGTTGGAGCCTGGTGTACAGTTACAGTCAGTTCCACTGAGCGTTCGTGTCCCTAAGGGTAGGAAGATGACAGCAATTTTCCATCTGATGACAATCTGCAGCACCAGTCTCAAAAATGCCGACTGTAATTAAAATTTGTGTAGATTTTCAAGGGTAATATTCCTTTTTCTCTTGTTGACAATTGCTGCTTCAAGCTCCTCAGCTTAACTAAACAGTTTGTCTTTAAATAGCAAGTTTCTTTTTTCCTTAGTCACTGATTTGTGGTTACATTTAGCAATGGCACAGTTTTAATTGCATGCTCCTTTTTTGTTTCTCCTAGTGTTTTTCTAGGGCCCTGTAATAACCAGCATTTACTAATAATTCAGAAACCTCAGGGGAAAATAAGAAACAACCACCCTCCATTCACTTTATTATTCTTAGACACAGTCCAAAAGCCCTTTTCTGTGACAGTGTCAATAATTGTTTAATCCATGTAAAACAAGCCACTCTCCATGCACGCTCCGTTGAGAAAACAGCAGTCTCTGTTCTCTGGTCATTAAAGACAACACGAACCTCCCGGGTGCGTGGCCACAGCTCAGCGCCTGTTTGGTGGCACTGCGCAAACAGGACGCAGCTACGCCGGGGACCGTCACCGTGCACGGTCGGTGGCTGACACAAGCACTGACGTTTGATCGCAGCCAATAATCCAGCAGAAAAAAAGAAGATGAACATGTTGTATTGAATATTCTGGAGTGTTTATTTTGGGTGGCTGGGGAGAAGTGCCTGCTGTAAGTACGGCGGGCATGTTTGCAGCATATTGGCAGATCCCGCTGCTCCGTCTCAGGTGAGGGTTGTTGAAACGATGGATGGGCTTGTGCCAGCTGGATCGGGTGTCGCATCCACACAGTGCTGCAGGTAAATGTGCAAAGACTTGTGCACCCTCCTTGTGAGGTGGGTAGCCCAACTTGGACACAGCCAGCTAAGTGGAAAGTAAGAGGTTTTTTGAGGCATCCTGGCCAAAAGCCACTGATTTATAGAATCATAGAATGGTTTGGCTTGGAAGTGACCTTGAAAGGTGTTCTATTCCAACCCCTGGCATGAGCAGGGACACCCAGATCAGGTTACTCAGAACTCCATCCAGCCTGGCCTGGGATGTCTCCAGGGATGGCAGAGTGAGAGAATACACACTATAATTAAACCTAACTTGACTGCTACCTCTTCAGCTTGTGCCGAGTGGTACCTGAGCACGGGTTGAGTGTGTGAGTGTCACCACCGGGAAGCTGGGGCTTTACTTAGTTTGTGTTCTCCTTTGCAGAGCTATCTGAATTTTAGTAGAACTTCTCACAGAATGTTTCCTTGCAAAATCATTGGAGTTTTCCATATAGTTTTGATATAATTTGGTTAGTAGTTGTATTAAATGAGTCAATAGGCTGAACTCTGATCTGGACTGAGCTTTGGCACTGCGCGCTGCGTGTGCTCTGCTCATGGAGCTCACCAGACCCCAACTGTGCTCTGTGTGTCACATCCCTGTCCCTGCCACATTTCAGAAGGCTTGGATCAGTACTCTGTCGAGGCCTGTTTTCTCTCCTTAAATTTGCATCTATTATAATTCATTAGAATGTTTTACATTAAAGGACCTCAAATTAGTTTACAAACCACCGGGCAGTCTGTTTTCCAGACAGACGTGTTCCTTGAACATCTTAAGGGGAAACAGGCTTGTTTAATGAGGCAAAGAAATAACAGTTCAGGGAGACTGGGGCAAGAGGAATCGGAGGACAAATTAGGTGAACCGGGATTTGGACACCTGGCTGTTAGACTTGTAGGACCCTATGGAGTCCTATAGTGCAATTTTCTCCACAAATCAAATCTTCAGCGTGCTCTTTCTGTCTTCCCCTGCAGCTGCCTGAACCAGGCCCAGCCCTCACTAAAACTTGCTCCTTGTTTTGGGCTGTTCCTAATGCAGGCCTGTGTGATGGGTAAGCTCATTCGGGAGCTTGGTTTTGCTTCAGCAGTCGCCTGCTCAGCCAGGAAGTCTCAGTCCCTCAGCTTTGGTGAGCTGAGCCGTCTCTAGCAGATACCAGATACGCAGAGACTTGGCCCATCCAGTTGAAGATTATTTTAGGAAGCCCTAAGATGGGTTTTTTTACAAGCCTCCCAGCCGGCGTGGTTTGAGTCGGAAGACTGGCCAAATGTGTATGTCCGTGTGGCTGCCAGCTGAGAAAAAGAAACAAACCAGCTGCATTTTCTTTGACGTTCTTAAAGCCAAGCTTGAGCAGGTTGGGGCCTGTGAAGGGACAAAGCAACACATGCTGGTGCAGTGGGATTACAAATTCTCTTGCTTGCACCAGAAAGCCTGGGTAGTTGGGATTTGGGTGGCACACGACCAGCTCCAGCATTCCCTACACTGGCCAGGTGTTGAAATCCTTTAAAGGCACAAAGCAACCTTCACATCAGCTCTGCTGGGGCACAGCATGTGTTTTGCACAGATTTTGTGTGGGTGAGTTGCTGATGTTCGTTCTCTTTCTGGTTCCTGTGTAATCTTGGCCAATTCATTTCACCTCCTGAGCCTGTTTTCCATTTATAGGCAGGATTAGCAGTACTTCCCTTTCCTATTCTGACTCAAAATAAGAAGTTAGTATTATTTTGAATATAAACTACATGCATATTGCATGCAGTCCATGGTACAGTCAGGTCTTATCTTACACGAGACGTCTGATGTATCAGATTATAATTGATAAATACCCATAACTACAAAGACGTATTTCCTTGAAGTCTGTGTGCACACTGATGTGGGTAACAGGGCTGCTCAACACTTTCCAAAAGTTCATTATGACTGTTTCCACTGGCTTCCAAATCTTTTCTTCTCTGTCTCACTGTATAGTATGTCCTGCATGGGGCATCAAGCATGAAAAATATGCAGGCTAAACTGAATAAGCTTATTTCTGCAGATTTTATGTGATCAGGCAATGCCACACTTCTAATTCAGGAGTAAATGAGAGAGTCTGTTTTTCTTTGTAAGTGTATTGTGAGCTTTATTGTTTAATATTAAAGCTGCGTTGGGAAAAGTGGCCCATAAATGGCTAATAAAAGCAGTGTTTACAGCTTGTAAAGTGCATCAGGACTTTACCCTGGTTTGCCTAGGGAGATTTATATTTGTGTTCACTGTCTGGGGTTTAAGAACTGTCCATATATTTTTCTTTTCAAACCCATTAAAAATGATGGTGTGGACAAACATCTTTCCTGATTAACTGTTGGATGGTGCCTGGAGGAGCAGGAAGAGCTCACCAGCACCGCTGCTTCCTTAGCACTGGGGTGAGGATGCGGTGCCGTTCAGGGCTCGCCACACAGGGCTTGCTGCTGGCTGTCCCTACGCTGCTGCACAGCACAGGGGACCTGCTGACCATCCACCCAGCACCTGGGAAGCTCTGAGAGTCAAATGAACTGCTTGTTGTACGCCTGTGGGCATGGGCAGCAGGAATACCAGCTGTGTCCATGGATCTGCCCATTGCTTCCACCGTGTCGTAGAATGGTTTGGGCTGGAAGGGACCTTAAAGCTCATCTGTTCCAACCCCTGCCATGGGCAGGGACACGTTCCACCAGACCAGGTTGCTCAAAGCCCTGTCCAGCTTGGCCTGGAACCTTTCCAGGTGTGGGGCATCCACAGCTTCTCTGGGCAGCCTGTGCCAGGGCCTCAGCACCCTCATGAGGAACAATTTCTTCCTCATATCTAATCTAAATCTCCCCTCTTTCAGTGTAAAACTACTATCCTTTGTCCCAGCACTACCTGCCCTTGTAAGAAGTTCCTCTCCAGCTTTCTTGTAGGTCACTTTAGGTACTGGAGGCTGCTCTAAGGTCTCCCCAGAGTCTTCTCTTCTCCAGGCTGTTCACCCCAACTCTCTCAGCCTGTCCTCCCAGCAGAGCTGCTCCAGCCTCTGTGATCACCTCCATGGCCTCATCTGGACTCATTCCAACAGGTTCATCAACACCTCTCTTGATTCTGTCTTTAGTGACTTCACTGATGTTACACAGTTTTTTTGCCTTTCCCTACTTGTTTTCTTCCTATTTGAAGCAGTTTAGAGAAACAGGCTGAGCCTGCAGCCTGCTTTTTATCTGGTGATAACACTGGAGCTGCAGTTACCTGTTTCAATCACCTTCTCTAAGTGTGGACAATTCTAACTAGAAAACTAGAAAACAACATGGGTTTCTTCTATTGATTGTTGGTACCTGTGAGATATTACTCTTGATTTCCTTCTAACCTCAGAGAAAGGGGTTAAGCATGTAGGTAGCTTAGGTCTTGGGCAGAGCAGTTCAATCTTTCAAGGCCAAACCTGGCTTGAGTTTGGAGTTCAAGGATTTGCGGAACGGATCTGGTCAGGAGTTCTCCTAAGAGGTGCTCCAGTTGTAGGAAATGCAGGCGATGTTTACTGCAGTGAAAAGTGACTTGCTGACAAGCTGTTCTCAAGACAGGTGGAGATAAAGAGCTTTTCTATCTGCCAAAAAAAAACCCCGCATAAAAATATTCAGTGTTTGGAAGCAGAAACTAAACACATCCAAGTCCCTGAAGCTGCATACCTGTTAGACTGTGGTCAAAGATAATGATGACTGGCCCTGCTCCCAAACACATGCACTTGAACTTGACCTGAAGCTGGGGCTACAGTTCATAGCTGAGGATCTTTGGTTTGTTTTCACACAGGACCTTACAGACTCCTGTAACCATCAAAATCCTTCCATGTAAAACTCTCTAGCACTCGTGCACTGTGGCTTGGGGCTTTGATGACACTCTTGACCACTCTGGACGTTTGCAGCTTTTAATTTCTGTGTTCTCAGTCTCTGAAGACCCGTAGGACCCTCATTGCAAGTGGAGCAATGGGGAAGGAATTGCCCTTGCAGATACTTTTGTAGCAGGACAGCTTTTGAATTAAACGGTGGGGTGTGGTGTTATATCCCAGTTTGCTATCAAGCCCGTTGTATTTAGCAGCATGTAGAGCTGTCATGTAGTGATATACTTGGAACTAATGCATACTCTTTAATTATAAAATCTGCCTTAAGGTTTCTGCTTCATTCTTTGCCTCTCTGAGATGTACGTAAAGACGTGCAGGTCCAAGCACACAGCCAAGCACATATGCTACCAGCTAATAAGAGGTGACCCTGTCCACTGTCTTTGCCCTCATAACAGTTCATTATATTGTCCAGCATTTTTGAGCCAGAGTAAGTGAGATTTATAGGTTGCCTGGGGATAATCATTTCAAGAAGAAAGATCAATGATATGCAAGTCAGTGGAAAGAGCAGCAAGTTCCAAGAGCTGCCTTGTTAGAAGGCATCAAACATCTTCATAAACTATTTAAAGGTAGAAATGATCATTAACCTTTGCTGTAGCCAATTACATTCAGACGGTCAATGCCATTTAATACAAGTCAGGGTGACACCCAGTTAGGGTGTGCAGGAACGTGGGTATATTGATGTTTTGAAGTAATTTTCGGGCTGGAGGAGGAATTGGACAAGCAAGCTGAGCAAAACAACAGCTCCTCGCTCACCTCCAATGAGCTCCCTGGCCTTGCTCAGAATTGAATTGCGCTTTTATCGCTTTACATCCACTTCAAACCAACAGCCGTGGATTCTTATTCTACCCCCTTTAGTTAATTATTACTATTTTTAATATGGTGTGAAAGCATTTCATTTTTCCTACGGGAGAAATCGTGACCCAGATTCTTCCTTGCAGAGATGGGAGAAGAGCAGCCTGTTCAGGCTTGGCTTGTTTCTTTGAAACCACCTTCAGGAGCTGACGTCAGCGTCCCCGTTCGAGACATTTGCAGCTCTACAACAACACAGCCCTCGGCTGCTTTTGCTTTAAACGGCTGTAGCGCTCGCTGCTGCATTTTGAGTATGATCTGTTGTTGACAATCTCAATCCCGCCTCTTCTCCTCCCGGCCTCTCTGATGCTGAATCAATGACATTTTTCCTAAGCTGCCTACATTTGGTGTTTTATTGCCGACTGCATGTGGCCCTCTCATTTTAATTACTTCTGCTGTGTCTAGCGCTATATGCTCTATAATGTTGCAGAGACTGCCTGCAATTAAAATAAAAAATAAGTAATACATTACAGGTTACAACCCAGTCAATCTCCGTGCATTGTAATTCATGCAGCTTTCCACGCTGAGCTTTCCAAGTGGCTTATAGCCCACACAATAATAACGAAACCCTGAGACGCAGAGGAAGGGCGAGGGAGGAATATTGTCTTTCTAGATTCCTGAAAGGCATCGTTTCCTGATGGTTGCTTTATTTTTTCCGATTCCTTTGCTCTTGAAAGAAAATGTCAACATACTTAACTTTTCAGCTCTTGGTTTCCAGGGGACTAAATGTAATCCTCCTCCTTGAGGAAGGGCTGTGGTTGTATGGAGCGATCTCAAATGTGCGTTAGGGATCTTTGGGGCACTTAAGCACATTTTAGGCATTATAAAGTTTTGTAACCATTTAAATTGGCTTTGGACCAGGTCGGGAGGGACTAATCAGATACAGTTTTGAGTATTCTGGCTTCAGATCAACAAAACACTTAAACATGCGCTCTAATTTTAAGCACTGCAATAGTTCTGCCCATGAAAAACAGGGACAAAATGTCATCCAGCCATCCTGCAGAATAATCCCAACTATTATTTCTTGTTCTTGCTTTTTCCCCGTCCCCCTCTCCCCCCTCCAACTCTCTCAGGCAGTCTGAAAGAGAGAACACAGAAAAGCTAAAATGAAACAGCTCATGCAGGGGAGCACGAGCAACATATGGGGAATTTTTGTTTAGAAATCCAAGCAGCAGATTTCCATTATTATAAATACTGGCTGAATTCACTCGTGACAATATACAACATTTAATCTGCATGTAAAGTGTTGAATTAAAACCTGAAATTCCCTGTTTCATTCTCTGGGTGTAATACAACATGAGAAGCTCTGAAGAATGCCTTGGCTCTGCCCCATTGGCACCACAGGCCTGGTTGTCTGTGTTTACCCTGAACGTGCTGGAGCTTTTAGCAGCATATGGGAACAACTCTACCCAAATAGAGGTGTTTGGGTGCCTAAATCTCATTTCGTTTAAGTGCTTTTGAGGATCTGGTCCCTAGATTCTGGGGACTGGGCTGAAGTACAGCCAATCTATGCATGGAGATCAGAAAAGTAAAGGAAAAATTGTCATTCCCATATGATGCAATGCCATATGAGTGGCTGCATTCTGTTTAGGTTTGTCTGTGGTAGCACTGCATGCCTATAGCTGATCCATACCTTTCATCATCCTTGCAGCCTTTCTTGGTGTCTTTTCCAGCTCCATGATCTCCTTTTTTTGAGATAGGACGGTCAGAGTGGCACAGGGTATTCCAGACAGGTATGAGTGGTGTATCTGGTGTGGTGTATCCACTTAAATTTGAGAAAAAACTTCTCAGTAAGGGTGACAGAGCACTGGCCCAGGCTGCCCAGGGAGGTTGTGGAGTCTCCTTCTCTGGAGACATTCAAGACCCACCTGGACATGTTCCTATGCGACCTCACCTGGGCGTTCCTGCTCCAGCAGGGGGATTGGACTAGATGATCTTTTGAGGTCCCTTCCGATCCCAAACATACTGTGATACTGTGATACTGTGATCTGCATTTTGTGGTAGCTGAAGGAGAGGGTTGTGTTTGTCTGTTCAGCAAAGAAACTCCTGTATGTCTCTGTATCTGGTGTGCTCTGTGTTGGAAACAACCAGCTTGCACTTGACTGGTACGGACATCTCAGTCTGGGTTGTAGAAGTTTCCCTGGTCCCCTGACTGTTCGGTCCAGGCTTTTGGTTCATTGCCACCCTTCTTACTAATCCCTTGATTATTGAAACCTCAAAGAATCCTCTCATGCTGTGGTTAAAAATAGCCAAAAGATGAGTAATGCTTATACCTGCACCAGCCCGCTTCTTTACCCTCAAATCATGGCTCTTTTCTGTTTGCTTGGTTTACACTGCGTGGAGCCTCATGAGAATATCCCATCATTGCTGCAGCAGGTTGGTTTTGACTATGGCAGGTTCAGGGCACGGATAGGTGCCATTGTTCATTTGTTACAGTGGCAAACAGCATTAGCCCAGCCGACACTTGCATCCGTGAGCACTTCCCTCTGTAGGAATTCACAAAGCGATTGCTTAATCTTTTCTGACACTCTTGGTGTTTAAACAAAAAACTACTGGCTTACTCCCGTTCCCAGACACTGTGATGCAGAGACCTGGAGAATTAAAGTGTTGATGAACTCGTTTGTTTTAAATTATTGCAGTAGAACATAACAGAGGGTGGTTTTAACTAGGCTAAATGAATCCTAAGTTTTCTGAGTGATACTGATGTCTATTTTAAAGAGATATCGATAGCAGCTGCTTTCTGCCCTCCAAGGCAAACCAGACCAAACTGTTCACAACAGCAGAAAACACAAGTGCTCTCTCTGCTGAGCTACAAATCTGTCTTCTGTGGGCTGAACTCCATCTCCTGATCTTTGGCCCACTGAATTCAGTAGGAAATCTTCCCTTGGCATGGGTTGGAACATCCTGAATGCATCCCAGAGCAGGAAGAGTTGAGACACCTCAGCACTGCAGTGTTGGGACCATCGTGGGTCAGATAAGCTTGAGAAGAAAAGCGAGACAACCCCTACCACTCCAAATATGGAGCCCAGGTACAACAGCAGGTCTCAATACACCTGGTTCCCCTGTATTCCTCAATCAGACTTCCTGAAAAAGCTCAGCAGAAATCGTGCTGTATCCCAGGTGCCAGAAGCCGTGCAGTTATGTTCCAGGTTGAGGATCCCCTTATTCGCCTGTAAACCAGGGAGGCACCTGCTCTGTTATCTCTCCCTCTGCACTTGGAGGTTTCCATTTTTCAGGGCAATACTGTCAGCAAGAGGCAGCTTGATAACATGTCCTGAGAGTGCAAATCCTTGTTTCTCACATTCCACAGCAGACTTTAGAGCAAAAGAAAGTGGGTAGGAACTGTGCCAGCTATCTGATGACCTTTATGTTAAACTATGCTCACATTCACAACCCTCAGACTCAGGCTGAGTGAACCAAATGCTCCTCCCTAGGGCCGTATGTTGTGCCACACTCCCACTGCAGCTATACTGAAAAGCAAATATGTTTTTGGTTTGTTTTGTTCTGTTTCATTCCTGCTGTGATACCAAATGCCAGCACTAGGCACAAGGAGTGCTGCAGGGAGGAGCCAACAGCTAACGCTGAAGGAAGGATTCTGGGGGTAGCATGCTCACAAAAATACGGTTATTAACATTTTACACAAAAAAAATCTTCTGTAGCACACAGTGGATAGCATGGAAGTGATTTTCTAGAGCCGGCAGGGTGGGAAGAGTAGTAGTGGTGTTGGAGCTCTTGTTCTGCAAGCAGGAGAATGTCTTGATTCAGTAACGGAGAGCGATGCAGAGGTTGCTTCCCAATATACTGGAGTGTGATTCAGTGCGGGGCAGGGGTAGCGTTTCAGAAAGTGCTCCTTGCTGCTAGCAGCAAGAGGGGGGATCACTGCAGGCCACTGAAGATGTGGGGCTGTCAAAGCGGGTGAGGACCAGCACAGACACTGCCTAGACTTTCTGTACTGCTGCTCCTGCCAGAGTCAGCTGTAAAACACCCCATTGCAGGTGAAAGAGAATCAGACGTTGAGGCCATTTGAAGAGCCCATAAGTTCTGTCAGGACTCCTCCAGCATTGCTTCCTAAAAGCTTCCTATTTGCTTCCCATTTCTCTTTGTGCTACTATACGCAGTGCTGATGGGGCAGGTCTTTCACCATCCCTGCAAGTCTGTGCTGCAGCTTTTCAGGAGTCTGTGGGCATCTCATGAGCCTTTTTCACGCCCCAGCTTCCTCTGGTCTCCACTCGGCCCTTCATTTCCATCCTCCCTGAGGCTTACTCTGCTCCCACAGCAATGCGTGAAACCACGAGCTGGCAAAGTCATGGCAGAGACATCGACCTGACACACGCCTTATCACTGTCTACAGCTACCTGAAAGGAGGTTGTGGCATTGAGGGGGTTGATCTCTTCTCCCAAGTAGAAGGGGTTAGGATGACAGGAAATGGCCTCAAGTTGTGCCAGGGAAGCTTCAGATTGGATATTAGGAAAAAATTCTTCACAGAGCGGGTTGTGAAGCAGTGGAGCCGGCTGCCCAGGGCAATGGTGGAGTCACCATCCCTGGAAGTGTTTAAAAGGCGTATATATGAGGTTCTTAAGGACGTGGTTTAGTGATAGAGTTGGGTTATGGTTGGACTTGATGACCTTGAGGGTCTCTTGTAACTGAAATGATTCTGTGGTTCTATGGTTACACATCCACACAACGCACAGTGCCCTGTTCTCATCCGTCTCTAAAGGGTCATGCTGGAGCAACCCCGTGAGTTGCACAGCTTGTTCCTGATCTGATGAAAGGGAGAGGATGTTTCTGTATGAGGAGCGCAAAGGAAAGATGTTATAAACAACCACAAAACCCAAAAGCCACCAGCACCTGAAGGAGCAAGATCCTCAAGCCCCCGGTCCTGGGCTGGTTTCTCTGGCTGTTCCAAGTGCTCTCTTCAGGCTGAGCACTCGTTGCACTGACTCACTGCCGCAGACCCAGCACACCTCCCACACACTGATTAATTAGTGCTCATGATGCCTACTCAATGCCAAGACATCTAAGGCTCACAAAAGCAGGGTGTTTCAGTGGTGATATTCATTTATAAACGTACTGTGGAGATGAGGAACAAGCCCTTGCAGCAGAGCTGGAGGGAGGTGTCCTGGCGGAGGAGAAGAGGCGGCAGCCAAGGCGGCAGCGAGCTGGGTCTGTTACCCTGCTGGGTGACTATTTTTAAAATGTATGTTGGTGATTCAGCTTAGCATCCTAGGGCTTTATCTCTGCTGAAGGATTTCCCCAGCTTGAAAAAGGAGCCTGAGTTTTCTGTGCATCGCAGGGAATTGCCTGCCTTGTAGAGCAAGGCTGTGTTTATTTAAGAAGGAGGTTGGTGCCCTGGAAGGGAGATGTTAAGCGAGGAAGGTGTGTAGGTAAAAAAGAGCAAGTGGTACCCATCACACTGCTAACCAACCTGTGTAATACCTGCTGTTTTACCCTTTGTTCAAAGAGGAATATTATACAGCACATCCTTTATTATTTAAGGAAGGTTTGAGGCTGGATTCAACCTCACATCAGCCTGTCTGCACCACGAGCGTTACAGAAGCACTGGAGGGAAACTGTGGTATTTTAAAGCCATTTTCCAGGCTGCTGAAAACCTCCTGGGCTCTGCAAGGTACTGATGCATCCCCAGAGGGGCTGTGAGGTCCAGGGTGTCATTCCTGGCCTGGCTGTCCCACAAACCGCAGGGGTTGCTGGTGTTCCCCATGTACTTGAGCAGAGCTGCCTGTTAGCAGAGCCACTCAAATTAGTGATTATTAAACGCGCTGCTGTATTGGTACAAGATATTATTAGCCCACACAAACCGTGTTGCAGTGTGTACGTAGATGATACAAAACGCTGGGAAAAAGCTGTGTTAATCAGGGATATTCAGAGAGCTAACACATCCCTCCTAGCGCGGGCGGTGATGTTGGATGTGTTACCCTCTGAGGTTCACAGAATAGCAGCAGTAGCAACGTGCTGTTCCTGCTTTGCTGAAAGGCTGTGGATTTAATTTCTCCTGCTAAGTGGTGCTATTTGTAAACCCGTGGAGGTTACAGAGCAGATTTCTAGGACATGGGCTTGTATATATTCATCCTTTTCATCCAGCGCTCTTGACCTTGGGGTATAATGTATTCCTGTGTACCTTTGTACAGTACCCTTTGCTAGACAAGTGAGGCAAGAAGATGAGCCAAAGGTTGTGGTACTGATCTGGGTTTGGGAGACACTGGTTTAATTCCGTATCCTTATGCAGACTTCTTGTGACAAACTCTCGCATAATAAAAACCTGCAGGAAGGAGGTTCAGCAAGAACAACACAGAAACTGCAAAAAAAAAATCATTTCTGAAAGGTACAAAACATCCTAAGGCGCTTTGTTGTTAAATTTCAAGTGTTGTGTCTTGCCTAGAGGTCTGCAGAGCTTGTGTGTATGTGTACACTTGGCCTTCTGGTCTGTTCAGCTGCTATCTGAATAATGAAGCTGGACATTCTTGGCTGCATGGATCGAATAGCGATGGTTGTGACTGCAAATTAATAAAAGAGGGGGAAAGCAAGAACATAAAAGGCTGTTTTTCAAGCACTGGCTGCCAGAATCTCTTCACAGGGCAAAGGTGGGTCAGGCAGGGCAGCAACGGGGTCAGAATAAATCCTCCTGGGATGTCTCTGTTCACATCCCGTTACAGAAGAGTTCACACGACGGCTGCACCCAGGGAATGGTGGGAACCCCGAGCAGACATGTCCTGACAATCTGTTTATTTTTTTATTTCCCCAAACTCCAGAGACACTTTAAAAGAATGTCCTAACATGGCCGGAGTCATTTCTATAGGCAGCCGGCTCTAACTTAATTTTCAAGTATGGTCTTCTCTTCAGAGCTAGCAGAAGGATTATTTTCAAACAGCATACACAGGCAGCAGGCTGAATGCATTTGTTGCACATCCCGTGCAGAAGCCGGCACAGCTGGGGTGGCCGGACTCAATTTGGTTATTCCTGAAGAGGAGTAAAGGGCTGAGAGAGTCAGAGACTGAAGTGAGTGTTTGGGGAAGAGCAGCATTTCTTCCCACAGCAGAAGTCACCCCCTCCAGCCCTTCAGATCTGTGCTCTCTGCAGAAGAGGATAGGCAGGACAGGGCAGGAGCATCCTTCAGATATCATTAGTTTCAATTGCTTTCTTCATTGCTGAGGGTCCATCCAACCCCGGCCGCCATACCAACACGTGTGTATGATCAGATCCAGCCACAGGAGGGGGACAAAGATGCACTTGGTGAGAAAGTTTTACCGTGTCAGAGATTTAATTTAACCTCCACCTGCAAGGCAGTGGGACTTCTCTAGGAAGAGGATTGCAGTCCACGCTTTGCAGCCCTCTGGGTTTCAGTTTTGCTGTGCTTACACAAGAGATCCTCAGGATGGGAACTCTGCTGTCTTGTTGGCAAAGAGTAATATTATCGTCGCAGGAAACAAGGGTGAATAATAATCCAATAGAGAGTGGGAAATGGTTTGAGAGGGATGTATTTACCAGCAGGAGGGGTTCACCCTGCCCTTGGCTCCTGTGTCCAAGGGTCTGTGTGAGCCCCACATGTCAGTTCTGTGTCACCTGTGGCTGCCCCATCCCTAAGCGTGGGCAGGAGGTTGGTGGAGCGGTTGGTCCATCCCCAGTGAACCTCCCCAGCACTGACCATCTGAGGTGGTGCCTACACCAACCCATCCAGTACAGTTCCCAGAGGGAGACAGCGAACATTGCCCAGTCTGTAACGTGTTAGTTGAAAGATGCCTGTGATGTACATGAAATACCCCCTTGTCCCATGGACACACGGACAGCGGGCACAGCGGTGCTGGCTGCAGAGAAGGCTCCTGGCAGCTGGGGCTGGAGATGGAGCGAGCCCAGCGGTGTGAGAGCAGCACGGAGGAGGAGTCGCCAGCCACACACATCACTAAGACCCTGAAAGGAAACCATTTGTTTAACTAGTTTGCAAAGTAATATCTATATTATGAGTGCACCAAATATTGCTTATTCCTCCTCACTGGAGAGCTCTTGCTTCCAGGCTGAATATGTTGTTTTCTCCAGTTCATAGCTAGGGAAAGATTGGGAAATGCTGAAGCCCCAGTGGCTGCCCCAGTGGCCACCCCTCCAGCCTGATGTTCTTCTAAAAGGCCTCAAGGATGGATTTGCGAGTGCTCACAACCCACATCTAAGGGCAACTTTTTAAAAGAGTGAGTCCAAATGCAAGTTAAGGTCCTAAATTACTAACATTCCTGGGTTTTGTCTGGAGCTGTTCAATGTAGGTGATGTCTATCCTCAGAGTTTGTATCTAATATTAATTAGTGTGTGTGAGTTGGGTACTCTGGTGTGTCGGAGGGGTGATAGACATGGATAGAACTGCAGAGGAAGGTGACGGTAGGTGTGCAGAGCTGTGCAAATGCCGTAGAGCTGCAGAACTTTGATATCAAAACCTTGAACTAAGCGTCTGCCCTCCAAAGCCCTTACAAAACTGAAAAGTGAACTGTCCAAAACTAGATAATGTTCAAGCTGCAACCGACTTCTCTGATTTTCCCTAAGTGACAGCGTTTAGAAGGAAAATTGATGAGGCGACGGATGTGACATATGACTTACAAGGGCATTACTGTGACTCTGGAAAAACATTCATAGCAGCAAAAGATAAATAAACATGGTGGAAAAGTATTTATGGATCTACACTGACTTAAACGGTCACCGAAACAATTTCCTTGTCTGTCTCCCACTGGAAAAAAAATGAAACTAGGAAACACAATAAAACCAGAAACTCCAGCGCTCCTCTTGCCTGGCGTTTACAGGCTTTCTGGAGCTTGAAAACCACCCGAAGCTCCTCAATACAGACAGCGCCAAGCAAACACATGCCTGCGAAGCTTTGCAGGAACTGAGGTGCTTTCCCTGCTCTATCAAAATGGATTTGGGGCTGGTGGTTTGCAGGTGGGAAGCAGAGAAGAGCTGCAGGGTTTGGAAGTGGCGTAACCAGGCAGCAGCTTCCCCGCTTCTCCCCATTGCCCTTCCTCATCGTGACTGCAGAGAGATTTTCCTCGAGTGCTCCAGCTTCACTTAACTCTCCCTTTGATCAGTGTTTATAGTAATGGAGCTTGATATAAGCTCTAATATCCCTAAATGCTGTAAATATATGTCTATAAACACCAAACAAAACATTCCCTACATAATAAACAGAGACCAGAACTGTGAATTGAGGCCCCAGCCAAGGCAGATGCACAGCAACAATTCTCAAGGACTTTGAAGTTAAAAGCCTTGCTGTGTAAATGTAAGAGCTTTTGTAAGTCAAACTAAAAGTCTCATTAATGCGAAACTTCCATGATCAGAAACCTGACTAGTTCAGTGAGAATCCCCAAGGACATGGGTATTTAGCACACTTTCTAATTAAAAGAAGAGAATTATGGTACAGCAGTTAAAACATGTTTTATACTTGTCTAAGAAATATTCAGTAGCTTGTGTATGCAGAGATGTATGCCAGGGTCTTTACAAATAGGACAGAAGCAAACCAAGGTACAAACAGGCAGAAATGAGTATCTGAAAGCCTTCTGTGGTTTTTCTCTGTGTGTTCTCAGCTTGGGTAAGAAAAGCAGGATCAAGCCCTATCTTTTTGGGGCGCTGTACAAAGTCCACCTCTTCTGGACCCCCCTCCAGAGCTGAACTGCAAGGACGTGATGCTCAGACACTGCCAAACACGGAGTTTGCCCACCTTCCCCTTGGGAAATTGTGTCGTATCTCTTACCTTGTGTCTGGTGTCCGAAGGATCTGTGTCTGCAGTGGCTCTGTGAGCCAGGCGTTGGGCATGGCTGGGCTGGTGACCCGGCTAAATTCCTGTTTGAGAGTCCATCTGAATTCAAAAACAAAACTCCTCATGATTTCATAGGCTAAATAGTCAGCTTTTTGACACTCTTTGCTGTTTCCTTTGGGCATGACAGTCTCTCTTTCTGCCCTAAGCTCCTTTGTACTCTTTTCCTGGCTTCTTAATACTCGCTGTGCCGTGCTTGAGACCAGCCTGGGTAGATGGGTGGTAAACCCATAGGTTGATGTGGACTTGTGTCACAAGAGGAATCTTGAAGTGTGGGTGGGCAGGGAAGGTGTTTGTGACCCCTCGGCAGTGTACAAGGGAGGTGTACTCACTTACATACTAGCGTGTAAACCTGCTGCTCCAACTTACTGTCAAACCACTAGGAAACACCACGATAACCACGTATGGAAAGGAGCCGAGTTACAAAGGGCCTCTGTATAGCTCTTGCAAACTAAATGCTCATAAATGCAGCTATATGGAAGCAGGACTGTCAGGAAAATCAAGTACAATTTGGGGGTTTACGTTGAATTGAAAACCCTATGGTTAATGTGAATGTGTTTCAAGAATGCTTTGTGTTCAGAGCCAAGTCCTGAAGTCCTCCCTTCCTCAGGCAAAGACTTGCTGGCTCCAGCTACAGCTGAGCCTTTATCTTTGCTCAGTCAAACCTGAGACATAAGTCAATTGAAATTCATTTAAGTTTTGCAGGTACGCAGCCTTGAGTGGATTGTCAGCACACCCAAGACTACAAACATTCAGGCTTGCTTCATTTTCCATATGCTAATATAGCACTTACTGTTGAAAACAGGGGGATAAATATTTCAGTAACTCTTAAATACAGAATATCACACTCATTTGAGACATGGTGTATTCAGGAAAAGTTTATCCAAAGCACTGAGTAGGAATTGGAAAAGGGGAGGGTGGGAAGAGATGAAACTATGGAAACCAAGTGGGTTCAGGTGGCTTTAGTTGAAAGGACTGATTAAAAACTGGAAAAGCAGGTGAAGCCAATAGAGTACAGGAATGTGAGCTGGGGATGCTTTTAATCGAAAATTTGCCCCTCCAGCCTTATGAGAGCCTCCTGTGCCTTGTCTAAGCTTCTGTATGGCCCTGTACAGCCCATCAGGCAAGCAGAATTATGTAAAACAGGTTTTCATTATTCTTTTTAGTGATAGTAGTGTTATTATTTTAATGAGCATTTTATTCATTATTATTATTGCTCTGTTTTATTAGCCTGTGCTACCATTTCTTTAAGGAACTGTCTCGGGAGCTGTAAGAGGAGTTATGCTGAATCCGACTGAATTTGGTTTGCGCTGGTGGGAGTCAAAAACCCATTGACTGGCTTTATGATCTTGGTGAAATTGGCACAAGCGTTGCTTTTTGAAAACGCCGAAGCTGCCTGTGCGCCGTGAAAGGTGTTTCTGTGCTGTATTCCCCTTGAATCTGGCAGAAAACAGCTTTTTATGCTATCGGTTTGACTGGGTCTCTTAATGAACAGCTGTTCCTCATTGGCAGCCACCAGTTTCTTGTGGATTATTTCTGAAACAGCAAGAGACAGCGGCAATCACTTCTGTTACCCTTGACCAAAGGCTGCCTGTCAGAATGTTGCTTTATTCTCTTGGAAGTGAGGATTAGGATATTTTTCCCAGTTCATGAGAAATTAGGTGATTTCAAAAGATTCCTCAGCCCGCTTCAAGATTCCTGCCAAAAGTGTGATTTCTGAATTTTGTGAATGCAGGAATCTCTTTCAGATCAGGTCAACAGAAACCTTTGCTTCAGGTAAGCAAAAGTGGTTTTTTACCTTTGACATCCTTTAAACTGCTTCTTTGTGTGTGTGTGTGTAAAATGGAGTCAATCTTTTTAAAGCAATCTCAAACCAGAAAGTTAAAAGTCTCAAAGTTTCATTTTGAGGATGTGGAGTTAAGATGCTTCTGCAACTTTGAAACTCTTCGAGACATGAAGTGAAATACATATCGGTCCAGACCTTTCTAGGCACACACGTAGATCACGCCAGAAGGAGCCCAAAGCTTTCCAGATGTTTCTTGGGGTAAATAGTGTCAGATTTTAGCAGCATTTCCATCTCTTCTACCTGACTCTGAGGTGCTTACACCAAACCTACCTGGTGCTGTTGGGTTTATCAGCTGGTATCCTCACCTTGGGCAATATTTCCAGAAGCATCCATGCTATTTGGGAGGTTGAGGCTCCTGTTACAGGTTACATCTGTTCTTCATGTGGTCCCTTCCAAGCTCCTGAATGCCTTCAGCAGCCAGGAGCATCTTCAGCCTCCTCCCCGAATCTCTTTCTGCTTTACCTCTCCCCAGTATACTCTATATCTGGCTAAGACAGGTTCCTTTCCGCTAGCATTCCCACAATATATACGAAAACTCCAACATAATTAAATAAACCAGTGCTGAAAGCCCCCAAAGAACAATTATCTTTTCTGTGAAATACTCCCGGCAGAAATCTTGGAAAACTTACATGTAATTAGTACCTCGAGCCCCACCGCAGCATTAAATACAATGCATTAGGGCTTGTAATGTCAGCTTCTCCAGGATTCCGATTGACCAGCAACAGCAAATTTGTGAGCGCTGTGCAAACTGACTGGTTTTATACATTCACACACTGTTAATCTAATGAGTTTCGAAGCTATTTAAAGTTTATGCTGCCCCAGTCTCCACTACTCTGCTCTCCCTATCCAGTGTGCCTCATCCTTTAAAGGGCTTTTCTCTGCCATCTGTACGATCATGGAGAAAGAATAGTCTTGGAGGTTAGAGCAGCAGAGCAAAACTTAGCAGAATTGGATTAATTGCATGGCTGAGCTGTGGATTTCCAGGGGATGAATCACTTAGGGCTGGAGCTTGAAAGGGATCTGAGCCCCCAGAACGGCAGACGGGGTTGTTCCAAAACACTTGCACGTCCAACCCTCATCGATTGCCGTTGTCTTAGATGCCTGGCCACATCAAATGCTGCCTGACAAGATAGGGGCCTGACCTGGGATGTGGTGAAGTCAACTGGAAGACGAAAGAAAATCATGGCTTTGCGTTAGGTGCCTGTTGAACAGAGAGCTGTTTGGTTTGTGAGCAAGGCTCAGAGGCTGCTCGGAAGCCTGGCAGGATTCATGATGGAGGGTGCTGAGCTCTCATGCTTCCTAAAGGAAGAGATTTGCCAAGAGGGATCGTAACCCTAGAAGCTGTTAGCTCCTCTAACAGCAGGTTCTGCTGTCTTTCATTTTTCCAAATGCATATATACATGCTTCTACACTGAAGAAAAATGGCCTAGAGGAATAATCCTATATCTGTGACTCAGATCAGATGGTATGGCAAGTTACCAGGAGGATATCTCCTTGGAAAAAAAGTCCTGGTGGAAAGAGAGATTTTGTATTTAGATATTTGGAGTCCCTTTTATCATTTGCTTCTTGTTAAAAAAAATTGTTGAATGACTCCTTCTGGGTGAGCTCTTGGGTTTGGTTTGGGCTGTCGTCGGCTTCTGCCATCCCTTATGTGTTATCCTATGGGAGCATCAGGGGAAATGGGGATTTGAGACTGTGGTTTGTGTAAGGGCTGATCCTAACCTAGATGGCTTGCCTTTGCTAGAACACCCCGCAGGAGCAAAAATGGTGATGGATTTGCTGTTGGAATTGGAATTGGAATGCTGTTAAAAACTCTTTGCTAGAAAAATGTGTAATGACCTTTTAAAGGGAACTGTGTAACATCAAGCGCTGTCCTGTAATGTGAGTTTACAATGGAGGAAACGGGAGGGTCTGGGCAGCACGGTGCAGACACAGAGAGGTGGGAGCTCTGAGCAAACCCTGCAGGGACACCAACAGGAGGTACCACAGGAGGGATTTTGTCACTGGAAAACCTGGAGGAGACGGGGAATGGTGCTGGCAGTAAAGTGAGAGCTGATTAAAGGACTAATTACAGCACTGAAAAGCGAAGTTAATGACAACAATTAAACAAAGCCACATAACAGTATGTAGTAATTTAGTAGTGACCCGAACAAGTTTCTCAACCTGCTGACTATGAGGTGACAACATTGCAGGGCTATATTAATGGAAACACCAAGTCCTACAAATAAAATCAAATGTATTTTGAGCAGTTGAGTCTCTCTTCTGTCTTTAAGAAAGAGTGACCTCCAGCATCCACCAGTGCACAGCAGATGGGATGACTGTGCTGTGGCTGCCATATACATGCTGGGTGCTGCAATTGTGTGTGTGGACAAGGCTTGTGCGTGGTTTCTGAGCAGGAGAGCCCTGGCTGAGCCTCCGCACGAGCAGCTGAATTGTTTCCTGGGCTCTCTTTGGCCCTCTGATGTGCGCACAGAGCGGCAGTGAGGATCCGGCTCTTCTAACCTGTTAAAGTTGTGGATGAAAATACACGTCGCTGCCCTTGAAGAAGTGGAATCAGAGGAGTCTGTGATAGGGGAGCGCGGCATGGATGAAAGAAGAATGTGAAGGACTTTGAACATGTAAGAGAATGTGAACAGGGGCGATCCCAGAAGATAAATTCTTCAGGGAATTAGAAGGAGAAAAGATGTTAGGGAGGCAGGATTAAAACTATTTGAAGTCAGAGGGGGAAAGCTGGATCTTGGTTTTGATCATGAAAAGGCGGAGAGGAGGGTGAGTAATCTGAAATCAAAGTACAGAAGGAATCAAACCTGAACATTAAACAACCTGCAAATCTCTCTGAGATCCAAGGACCAATAAAGCGACGTGAGGGGTTTTCTGAGATCCTTGCCAAGCCTCCACCCAGAGAAGGGTCCCAAATGCCCCCTTGTCTGATGGAGATGGGGAGAGACAGAATGCTTGCCGTGGCCGAAAAAGTCTCACTGCAAGCCTTGGAGGCAGGACTAGCAGGTTGGCACCCATATCCCCACCAGAGCAAGAGGGGGTTTTCACTCCTCTAAGATCCCGGTTGTGACACTGTCCAAATGGCTGAACTTTTTATGTCTCCGCTGAAGCCTTTGTACGATGGCCCTGGGTCGAGCTTGCTCTGAGCCAGAGGAAAAATCACAGCTTCTGCAGCAAAATCCCTGTTTAAGCTGCTGCTGAGCTGGGCTCATACACGTGTGTGTGGAGCGTCCTGCCAAGTTGATAGGCTGGAGCTTCAGAATTAACAATGTTGACTCAGACCTGAAGACTTTAGAGGAATTTATATCAACAGATTTTTAAGGATCTTAAAATATACAGTGTGAGTAGCCTTCGGATTCTCAGGCAGCTGCCAAATCAAACTGAATAATAAAATAAAGCTGAATAATAAAGTGATCACACAGTGTAAGATCAAGACAGGGCTGAGTTAGAGGCACCTCTAGTAATTACTAGATTGGGAGCAGCCTTCAAGAAGCCTTGAGTTTCTGCTGACATGCTGAGAACCAAAAACAGCAACAAAATTTCCCCGAATGAAAACAGCTCTTCCTTCACCTCCCACTTGACTCCCTGTTTACTCCTTTTGCTCTTTGTTGTCAGCAGGACCTGGGTAGGAGGTGCCAGGTGGGGCAGATGTGCCCAGGGTGAGATGTTCTGGTCCAGAGTGACAGTGACAGGAGGAGCAGAGCCGGGACCAGACAGAGCCTGTAGGAATGGGGATGCCAAAGGAGGAGCAGCTCCCAAAGAGGGTGATGCTGATGGAGATGTGAACCTGGCACCAAAAAGCAGCGATCCCTGCATTTAGACTGCTGCCCACGCCAGGGAGCTCTGTGTCCTCTCACCCTGTCCCCAAGGGCTGTCCGTGCTATAGATGCCACTGTCACCTGTGGCAGCCCAGCCATGGGCCCCAGCTTTTCCCGTCTGCCTTGCATGGAGCCATATCACCTTCCATCCTTTCTCCACTATTTATTATTGGTTTTGCTTAAAAGCCAGCAAAAATCAATATTAAAAGCCTAGTGAGGGGTTTAAAAAAATAAAGGCAATGCCTCAAGATGCTGGTTCTTCATGATTTGTATTGCAATAATGCTACAAAACCCTGAAAAGCCCAAATAGGAAACTTCAGTTTGCTTTCAAGCTATATGTGTTTTGTTTGGGGGCCTGGA
Source organism: Nesoenas mayeri (assembly GCF_963082525.1). Lineage (NCBI taxonomy): Eukaryota > Metazoa > Chordata > Aves > Columbiformes > Columbidae > Nesoenas > Nesoenas mayeri. Next base: position 8,713,579 of record NC_137569.1, on the reverse strand, counting down.
GGTTTTTGATGAAAAGATTTCATTTTTTGATAAAAACACTCTGGCAAAAATGAAGCTATTGAGAAAGGGGAAGCCATTTTTATTCCTTTTTGGTGACATTTTTCATGAGATAAAATGTAATTCCTGAGAAGCTCTAACTGTGGTCCTTTTTCATTCTTAAAATGTTTCTTTCTCTCTAGGCTCTCGGCATCTATTTCCCATTGTCCTTTCAGAGTGCCAGGGCAAATATATCTTTCTATTTTGGTATTGTCAAGAGGTAAGGTTTGTAGGGAAAGGTAATATCTTTTCTTAGAGCATCTGATAGAACTGGGAGAAAAAAAAAAGACTTATTTTGGGGCTTAGAAACCCTGTCTGGCTCTTTTGTTTATAAATTACCCTTCTCGTCTCCTGGAGACCTTCCTGTCTCTACACTGAACTCTTTTAGCTCTAGCATATACACTCAAAAAGCACGCTCATCATTTATCTTTACAGCTACTGCAATCTTCTCGTCACCTCTGCTCGCTTTCCTTCTTCAGGTACTTACTCTTCTCTGTTTTGCAATCTTCTCAAGTGGCATCTGTAGCTGATATTTTATTACGTGTGTATGCCTTTTTCTAATCCTCCATTATTTGGGGGCATATCCTTTGTTGTCTGTGTTAGTCTTTTCTATGCCCTGGGGATATTTATGGCTAATTGATTCACATAAATGGGAAGGTAAACATTCATTTCTCTTAGAACACACACGTTACTTCCAGCAGGACAATCCCTAGAGCTTTTATTCTTTCTTTTTGTGTCCTTCGTGGTGTTATGCAGAGTGAGCTGGAGCTAAAATGGAATAAAACATCTCTGCTCAGGTCTGCGGTGCACTGAGCAGCGTATTTGGGATTTGTGTTGCTGCCTTTGAAACTCGCGGAGCGCACTGGGAGATAGAACACTTTCCACAGAAGTCAACCTCAGAGATACCTCCACCTCTCTGCAGGGAAATAAAACCCCTGTGAGCCCTTAAAAGGGACAGACAGACTGACGGAGGCTTGGGGAGGAGGGAGGCAATCAGCTCTGTGCGTCATTTAACAAGCTGGATGATGGAGTAGATAGTACGCTTATTAAATTTACAGATGGCACCAAGTTAGGAGGGATAGCGAATATATTGAACAACAGGATGAGAATTCAAATGAGTTCAACAAATTGCAGAAATGGTTTGTAGGGGAAAAAAAAAGAAGTTAGATACAAGTGCATGGCACGAAACTTGGACCGGAATCATCAATGCAGAGAGGATGAGGAAAAGGCAGCAGTTCTGTGGAAAGGGAACTGGTGAGGAGAGGAAAGTAAAGACTGGACCAGAAGTTCCGCAAGTCTCTGTGTCATGTTGGTGGGAAGAACAGGCAAATATAGGTAGGACATCAAGTAACAGCCTCCTTTGACAGCGAAGGTGGTGCAGGCGAGGTGTTGGACTGACGGTGCTGAGGAAGAGCCTTTCCCAGGGATGGGACATGCAGAGATGCTCCAGCTGAGGGACAGGGGGATGAAGCAGCAACTCCTCAAGATCCTGATGGATGTGGTTCTCACCTTTGTGCCCCACACTTCCACTGCAGGAGACCTGAGGTGTCTAATTGCCCGTTTGGGACGACACGGGAGATGTACACAGCCTGTTCTCTCCCCACGGCCCTGGGGACAGTGACAGCTCCACCGTCTCCTCTTTGCGCTGCTGCTCCGGGATGTGACCATAGCCAAGATTTTGCTCTTGGATGTGACCGTCAGTTTGTCTTGGTAATGTATGGAGCAGTTAGTAGGTAGACCAGGAAAGTAAGCGCTTTTCTTTCCTCCTTCCCCTGACTTCACTAGACATAGCACTTCTGGTAAGAGGCGGGTACGAGCTTAACTGTGCTGTTGGCCTTGAGGCTTTAGGTATCAAGGAGAGATTATTTCAGAGATCAAACTGAATGCTGATTCGAGGGAGTAGCTCATCCCTTTGGAGTGCTCCAGAAGGAAAAGGGAACATTGTCAGTTCAATCTACTGTGGAATTTATAGTATTAATGATCTGAAGAACACTTTAGGGATTTCTGTCAGATGTCTATTTTAATTTAAACTCTTGGGTGTTTAACTACCCAAAATATTGAGTTCTAGTCATTATAAAAACTAATAACAGGCTTACTTTGCTGCTAATTCAGAAACTGAGGTTAATTATCTATAGTGAAGGGATATGGTATTAATCTAAAGTCTACCTGAATAAGACACTGTGGTTAATTGATTCCCCATGAAATGACAAAAGATTCCTTCAGAGGGAAATGGTATTTAGTATTCTGGGCTTTCTCTAAGGTACTCGCTTTTGCTTCTCATGAAAGGGGTTTTTTTGTTTGGCTTTATCATCTGTGCCTTGATCCTTTTCTTATTCCTATTAGTGGTTAATTTTATGAAAAAACAACATTGGGTGATTATGATTTTCCAGGTGAGAGCTCATCTGCTGCATCCCTTTGGTACGCAATACACCTTCTATACCAGGTGCTTACAACAATACATCACCCCGCTGAAGTCGGTGGGAATGATTTAATGCCCAGCCCACAGACAGGGGATTGCACCTATGGACTTGGCAGCCGTGTTTGATCCAGATTCCATGGGTGCTTCTGCATCCTTCTGGGTGGGCACATCTAGGTTTGGCCCCACCGACTCTTCCGAAATCTCAGAGCACGTTCATGTGGGAGCTGCAATTACTTCCTCGCTCTCTGTCCTGTGTTCTGTCTACTCTGCCATTCCCTTTCTCAAGGGCTCTGAATCCGCTCGCTCTCCCACTAGTTTATTTAATAAAAATTACTTTCCAAGCCAACTGCAAGCAGCTAAAAAAATTAATTTAAACTTCCCCTCAAGTATATTTGTCAACGTCCACTGTTGTAATTCATTATGTTGTATCCTAGCATACCCTGAACATGGCAGTGTCAGAACTCTGGTGATGTAGTACAGTCTCCATGTATAATATATCATGAGAACAGTTGCAGCTTGGGTGATATATGAAGCCAGCCTGGGAGGATTTTGAAAACAGACCTAAATTTCCAGAAGTTTTTTGTGTAACTTTGAGTGGTTGAAGGCTTCACCTGAAGCGTTTACTGAATATCTAAATGCTTTTTCTCTTGCCAAGCAAGAGTTAGCGATGGCAGTTAAACCTACTGGGGCTTTCTAGGTTTGCTGACCAAATTGCAAAGCTTATGTGCGCGTCACTTCTGTGTACCAAGCTGGCTTCGCAATACTGCCTTGACCTGGGTGTATTTAAAACAAAGTATTAAATGTGATTGCAGTCTAAATTGGACAACATGCAGTTCGGATGGGCTTGTGAGCAATGGGATTCTGTATATCAGTGTGATGAGCATTCTTGTCTTTTACTGCGTGGGATCAAACCCTCCCATCTGAATATCGTACTTCTGAGAAGGCATCGGGCTTTTGTAATAAAAATGTGTTGTAAAGAGTGTGTTGGGTGGTGTAGCTGGATGTAGCTGGATGCTGAGAGGGTAGGAAAGCAACGGAGAGCTGAGAAAAAATGCTGGAATTTGTAAACCAAGAGCGGATAATCAGGAGAGCAAAAACAGCAGGAAGAGGGAGGAAGAAGTGGGAAAGAAAATGGGAACAACCACTGATTTTGGCTGACGGGCCAATAGCTTGTTATCAGGGCAGGTCAGGACTTTCTCTTGAAATCATTTTTCAGTGCAAACTTTAGAAAAACAAAATAGAAACATGAGCAGAGAGCATCTGCCTCCTCTTCCTCCCACTTCACATGAAAAGACAACTCTCATTCCCAGTTTTCTGTTCTTTGAGGAAAAAGCCACATATTCCAACCAGATCTCTTTTTACCAAAGTTGGGGCTGACTGAGGTGTGGGTGTGCAGTGGCCTTTGCAATGCCTGCCCTGTCGGGGGGAGCGATTCCTGCACCTCTCGAAGTAACCACCTGCCATTGTCAGGACTGTGGTAGAGACAGAAAATACCCAAGTGTGTGAGGGAGCATTTCAAGTGTTATCTAACAGTGGTAAACATTTAGCTCAACTCAATGTTCAAACTTAATTACCAGGAAAATACTATACATTATGGAGATTTAAATTATTTAGCAAGCCTTGTGTGAGTCTTAATGCTTTTTTATTACTGCCTTTTTCATACGCTTTTTATTTGACAGGACAAAAGCAATACTTAGCAGAGACTCCAGTGCAGGCATCACCTCGTGTTTTGCACAAGGAACAGTACACTTTTCATGAGGAGAAAAATTATGAAGTAGTTCGCTCTGTTAATCGCTAAATTTGGGGAAAGGAAAACCAGAAGCTGTTTCTGTGCAAACTTGAGCAGGGTTTGGAGTGAGGAGGATGCTGAGCAGCCAGGGAATTGGTGCTGGTGTGGGAGCTCCTGCCGTGTGCTGAAGTCAGCAGCTGCTGGTGGTGATCTGTATCATGTCGCTACATCCACACGTGACGGAACAGCCGCAAGGTGGGAAGAAAGGGGAAAGATTCCAGGCCAAAAGAGCAAATGGAACAAACTGGGCTAGTGCTTGTTTCACGTGTCTTCACTACTCCCCTTACTAAGGCCGTGGTTTGATAAAAAGTAAATCCAACTTCAGAACCTTAAGCGGTGTTAACCCACCAGTGTTAGGTTAACGGTTGGATTTGATCATCTTAAAGGTCTTTTCCAACCAGTATGATTCTGTGATTCTAACAGCCAGTCTTACAGTGGTGAGAGGGTGTGTGGCACTGACACAGCACAGAGCCGCTCTGCTCATCCCAAAGCCGTGAGGAGCTCGAGCACATCTCGGGGTCCAGCTCCCACCACATCCCTTCCCTGGGTTTGTGTCCCTGCAGTCTTGCCAACTCCAGCCCCTTCTCCCCTGCATGACGCGGACTTGGGGACCTGTGACACCAACTGCTGTCCCAGCAGCTCTGCCGCAGCTCCGGTGCCTGGGCTGGTTTTGGGGGTGCGACGTGTGCGCTCCATCATGGGTTCAATCCCTCCGCTGAACAACAACCCTGCACGAATTCTCTGTGTTAAGCGTGGATCAAATATATCTGTGCGTCCCTAGGCAGTAAAGTCCTAATTCCACCTTCTGCTTGAAACAGCCTAGTTTAGTATATAAGCTTTTCTGTATGGCCAACTTCTGTACAGTAAGCTGGGACATGGCGCTACTGCATTTACAGATTTGGTGATGAGAGGATCTCTTCTTTTTTTGCCCATGTAATTAGATGCTGTCTAAGCACTTGCACTTTATGATTTAACATATTTTTGGAAGCAGATTTTCTTTTTTGATTCTTATGATCCCCAATATTTTCAACATCCTGACGAATACTCAATCCTTTAACTCCTGGGTGAGATGAACACTTCCAGTGCCTCCTGTGATGGGCAGTTCCAGGGCTTACGTGTTGTGTCGGACCAATTTCCTCAAATCAGTCGTAAAATACCCATTCTCATTCTCATCCTGTGCCCCCAGCAGGTATCTGTGACAGTGGTGCTGGTTAAATTGGCCCCAGTGCTACAGCCAGTGCAGGTCAGCAAACCCGTGGCAGAAATACCACTGACACAGAACTGCATTAGCAATGAATTCATTAAGCATTTGCATTTTCATAGAAATCTGATGCTATTTCATCTAATCAAAGATTGTACTTTTTTTTTTTTCCCCAAAGTCTTATGTCTCAATCCATAACTGACACACTGTGAAATATCTGAAATCCACTTGAAAGCCCACGGGATCATTGCTGGATTCCACAGCCTTGTAACATACGCAATTACACTCAGATACACAGACATTTCGGACTCTTCCACAGGCTTTTCTTCTATTTCTGTAGAAGGCACATTTGCACCAAGTGGAGAATTTTAATTCTCGCCCATAAGACTCCTTGTTCATTTTTGCCAAGAACGTTTATGATTGTCTGCAGTTTCACGAGCCATGTGCATACTATGGCTTAACTATTTCCAGATTTTCTAGTTTTTTACTTAAAAAAAGGGTAAAAAGTAATATTGTGAAAAAATTGTTACAGTTGCTTCTAAGTTTTTTGGTTAGCCTGAGTCTCCAGAATTTGACTTGTGAAATATGTGTTTCTCAGATGCTCTAAGTGCTGGAAGTGTTGAACTCTAGTGTTGAACTCTAGTCTAATATAGTTTCTAAAGCTTAACATCTGCATTTGGACCTGCAGAGAGACCTGGCACTGAGCTTGCTCTTGCTTATTCCATTGTTCTTCTGTTGTTCTCTGCATCACCTTCGTTTATTGGCATTTGGGCTGATACAATAATTATGGGGCCGCTCTCTGGCCCGTCACCTTTCAGCTGTGTCCCCCAGGTGAAATGAGCCCAAACAAGTTGGGAGAGACTGTTCAAATCTGTTCCACGCAGACTGAGAGGAAGGAAAAGGAAAGCCAGCATTCATCATTCAAAAGATAAACATTTGACAGCACAGCTTGACTATGTCAGGAACACTTCTGTTTTAATAGTACGCCTGCAAGCTTTCAAAACAAGTGTTTACCTGTCACAATAAACAGTTATGAGTGAAGTACACAAAACACACTAAACTCGGCGCTGGCAAGCTTCCAGAAATGCCATGTGCAGTTAAACTCTTGAGCTTGTCATTCCATCCAACATAAATCTCTTCAGTTGTCTTCCGTCTTCTTCGGTGTACACTGTGGGACTTTTCTCATTGCCTTGGAGACATCTGTCTCGGATGCATACGGGATCCTGGGAAGTGCAGCGAGTGCCTGGAGCTGATCTAACTCTTAAACAGCTGCAATTAACTCACTAATGGCTCCTAGTGAGACTGGGTGTCTTATTTTGCTCACCTGAAAACAAATCGGTATCTACACAAGGTACAAATCTCTGCTTGTAATTGCACTGGCAAATAGGGGCTCTTAGTGGAAGCGCAGAATAGAGCAGCTGGGGGTAAATGGCTTCATTGGGGTGTTGGATCAGACCCCCAAATCTGGATCTCCTCATGGCTTCAGCGCAATGCAGAGTCTGCTCTAGTGGCCGGCCTGGGTTTGAGTGCGACATGGGAGAAGGTCATAAGTTTGCTTGGCTGAAGTTTTCAGTGACCACGCCAAGCAATGAGACTTCCCACTTTTTCAGAGATGTTATTTCACTTCGTAGGACTCCCTGCCAAGTCTAACGCTGTGCAGCATGCTGGAAAAATAGCTAAAGTCAATAAATACAGCCCATAAAAATAAAGTCTGGCGTAATGTTTGCACAGGAAACAATTACGTCTTGCCTTTTTTTTTCTTTTTTTTTTTACAATCATTTCAATAGCTTAAAGGTTAGGAGAGCAAGAGGAATTTCCTCCTGTATATACATTTTAATGTGACGTTTCACTTTTTAGTTGTAGAGTGAAGTGCAGGTCAGCCTGAGCTCGCCAGGCAGTGTGGTCTGACCAGAATGCACTGGTTCAAATGTCCATCTTGTGCTGGAGGAACAACAGTTGACGTGGGAATTAGTTGTCACATCTCCCCACTTCCAGGTGAGCATTGTAAGGCCCAGGCGGTTGGTTTTCGCCCTTGCCCTGTGTGGCCTCTCACAATAACCATCCTTCTTTCCCCAACATTAGTTCTGGGGCACTCGCTTGATCCTACGAAGGATCCAACTCGCTTGATCCGGCTCTCGTGGTCCAACAGAGACACGCTCGGGGCTGCTGCCCCGCAGACCCTTGTTGTCGCCTCTGCCACAACCAGCGTGGGTGGCCATCTCTCTTGACTCCCGTGCCACTAAAGGCCTCGTTTTTGTTCCAATGCAGGATGTAAAAGGCTTTCAGCAGCTCCATTAAAAAGCAAAAATTCCAGCGTTTGTGCTCCCCATTTTCCTTCCAAGAGCGCAGTGAGAAAAGGGAAGGGTCTGCCCTTGTTCAGTCCTGGCAAGTCCAATCTAGAGCTGTGTAAAAATGCATCTAAAAAAAAAAAAGGACCTTTCTTCCAATAAATGGCCATTTAATGAATAAAAGAGAAACAATTGAAGTCTGCAGTAATAGAACAATTATGTGCTGTTGTGTGTTCCAGCTGGCTACACATTGAACAGTTCTTACAAATTGCCGGAAATGCGGCAGCGCACGGATCCGATACGTTTCAGGACAGTCATTATTAAGAAGAAATACCATGTGTCAATCTGCTGAAGCCCTCCGAGGGGCATTATCCTCCTAAAATCCCTTAATTAGTGCTCTGGGGCTCACGCGTGCGCCTGGCCCGCAGTGTGCGAGAGGGGGAGCGCTGGAAGCCCTAACCCCGGTGTGATGTTCATTTACTTTCTCCATCTCTGCTCTTTGCTGAGCAGCAAAGGGAAGAAACCCAGCAAGGGCTGGGAAGAGGGAAAGGAGAGAGCCAGGGTGAGGAGGAGCTCTGGATAGCTATGGTGGAGCAGGTGGGGGAATCAGAGTAGCAAAAGTGTAGATCTGAGGTAGGAGGGAAATGTGGACATAGAGAAAGGACAAAAAAAAAAGGCAAGGGGGGCAAAATAGCCAGTGGAAGCAGTGCCTGTGAGCCCCACATGCACACTCCTTGCGTGCCTTGTTTCTTTAATATTTACACATGTAGATATTCAAATGGTGACAAGGAAGATGCGAATGGCACTGGAAGGCAGCCTGGTGTGTGCAGCCCATGCAAATCACCCGCCAGTGTCATCGGTCAGAGGTTTGGCCCCTTTGGAGCCTCCAACCAAAGAGTAATGGGAGCAGATTTGCACCCCACGATGTGTAGTGCTGCCCTACACTGGCATGACGCTGAGCGAGTTGCTAAATCCCTGCCAATCTGCTTGTCCTTCAGCTTCAGGATTTTAATCAATGTTTCAATGATAATTGAACCATTTGATGGGCATTTTTGGATGCACAAATAGGAGAAAAAGTGTCGGGGGCATTGCGGTTTGGTAACAGCACAAGGGCTGTGGGCTCTGGCGAGGTCCTCGCCATCACACTTGGTTGGTTTTGTAATGATCTTCGGTCACTCAAAAACCAGTAAGGTCATGAGGGGCGTTTAGAGCTGGCGAGTGCTGATTAAACATGATATAAACACCTCTGCTGTGCTAGATCTGTGAAAGGAATTTAAATGTCTGAAGAGCAGAGGAGTACGGATTAACGAGCTGTGAAGGAAGGAGATGTATTTAAGGTGTTTGTGAATAAAAAGAGGATGAAGTTCCTGCTCCATATTTAAGATATTAAAGCTACTTTGCAGGCTTTTTTTTTTCTTTCGAAAGAAAGCCTGAAAACCCCCACAGTTCTGAGTACTTGTCAGCGATGTAATGATGGAAATTTTGTCAGCCTCACTTTGCATAATAGGGATCATTATGTGATGGTAAATTTCTCTGTATGTTCTGTATGTTCCTAATGTGGGAGGAATAAAATATTCCCGAGATCTCTGTTGCAGAGCTTGTCAATGAACGCGCCGGGTCAGATTGTCTTCTCATTTATTAGCAGGAAAAGCTAAGATGGCTTATGCAAGCACAACAGTAGGAAATCGCAGTGCTGAGAGAATCAGGCTTATTGTTTCAAATCCCACCAGTCTGACAGGTTCTTGCATCAGCTGTATTTTAGGTTCATGTTGGGAAACTCTGCTTCTTTCCTGAACTCTTCGAGTACCACTGGATGGGCTGCACCCAGTTGGGTATTTCCATTGCATTTGTGTGTTTTGTGCCAGTTCCCTGCTCGTCCCCATAGAAGAAGCAGAGCTGATACGGTGGCCAAGAAATTCCCTGCTGATGAGCTGGGTGAATTGTCTGGAGAGGCTGCAGAGGCTCATAGCTCATCGCTTCAGTGCTGCCGCTTTAGGAGTTTCTAAAGGCTGCAGAGATCCTTCCTGGCAATATAAGCCATGGGGCTTTTTTTGGAGGCTCCTCCAAGATTTTCTGAGGACTTGGGAGTGTCCTATAGGTCTGTGAAAAGCAAAGCACTGTGTCCCTAACTTGGGTGAGTGTCCTATAGGCCTGTGGAAAGCAAAGCATTATGTCCTTAACTTGGGCTCGCACGAACCACAACTGCCTGCTTGAGTACAAAATATGTCAAATCTGGCTAATAATAGCAGCTAGGAGTTTCAGAGGAGCTTATCTGATTTTAACAACTGACTCCCTTCTGTTCCTTTGCAAATCTCCCTGAGAAATACATGAGGAGGAGTGTTAGACCATGCTTTGCAATGGAAGGTTGAGTTATTGCAATCTGCAGAGGGCAAATTGGTGCCCCAAGTGGCTACGTGGCTCACCCAGAGGGACAGGGGCATATCCCGGTCCTGCCACCCTCTCGCTTTCATCCGAGTTGTTTGAATTCAAGAGCTGCTGCTGTCTGATATTGCTGCAGGTGGCTTCGGAGCCATTCGTATGACACATTTGGGTACCTGGAGCTGAGAACAGAGCTAAATGGTATTCAACAGTGATGTTAGTAGTTGTTGGAATAAATTATGCTTTCTAACAGGCAAGGCAATGTGTCCTTTCACATGCAGTAAGTAGGTATTTGTTCAAAACAATTAGGCTCCATAGCCTAGTTTAGTACTTAATCAATTTATGTGGTTAGCTAAAGTACCTGCATATGCCCTTAATAAGTAGTGACACCCTCTTCCTAGAGCACTGCTATGTGCTTACAGAGAAATTACATTTTTAATTATGCCACACAAGCCGAATGGAAAATCTAATTATGACAGTGGTATTTTTCAAGTTTTGTACAAATAGTGTATTTTTCTGAAGTGCAGTTGCAAATGTTGGCTCTGCTGTAGAACTTCAGGAGAGGAAATGGATTCATCTCCAGAGCTTGTACCTGGTTCACTTTGTTATTTATTAATCACTGCCGTGTATTATTTGTATGCGATCATAAATGTTCTGGTAGTTGATGCAGTAAAGCAGGCAAATGGGAGTCCTTGCTCAGAAGATTCTCTCTGTTTTTAAACAAACACTTCTGTTAGCGGTGGAAATACCAAAGCTGCTTCTCAGGGATTTGTGCCTTATCTTTTGATTCCCCAACGTCTAATGTGGTGTGGTCTCTGATTGAAATATTTGGCATGGATTAGGGTGCTCACAGGTTTCCTTCGTGCCTAATGAGGGTTCAGCTCATGTTGGAGCTTCTTCCTCCATGGGGACAATGTACAAATACCTTAGACTGGGACCTCTCTCCGTTCTTCCCCTCCCTCCCGGGTAACCAGGTGCTCACTAGCATTATGTGGTCATAGTTCCTCTCGTAGCTCCAGTCCACCAGAGCATCGATAAGCACATTGTGTGAACCAAAAGCCGCTCCTCTACTCAGCTTTTCCCCTTCGTGAGCTCCAGACAGTCCCAGTGATTTCTGTGCGAGCTGGCAAGTACTTTTTGCAAACTTGGCAATATTTATGGCGCTTTAAAACAGCGTGAGCTGTCTTTATTAGTTTGGCTGTTGTTTATTCAACGAGAAAAGATGGGATTTTCAGTGCCGTTCAGGGTTGGTGTAAGCCTGCTTCTACTCAGACCCAGCATGAGCATCATCAGGGATGGAGTTTGGGCAACGGAGCGATTCTACACATCTTATCCCTCTGCAGATGGACTCGCCTTGGGGAAGAGGAGCCCGACAGTCGCTCCTCCCGAGCCACAGCCGTTCGCTGGCAGTGGCCCAGGTTTGCTATGGATAGCTATCAATTTAATTGATTACCACAGACCAAACCCCTGAGCTTTTCAAAAGACTTGACTTCAGTGTCTGAAAGTCAGTCAGGTTCTTAATTACCATCCAGTTCGTTTGTAAAGGGATACAGCCAACCTTTTGTTCATAAAGTGGGGACAAGATGTCTCTTGTTCGCTGACTGCTCCCGGCTTGACACATCTGTCAGGACATGGTTTTCCCTCCCTGTAACTACATCAGGTGCTCCTCTGAGTTATTACCATGTTACTGGGGTGCACTGGTACAGCAGGGAGGAAATGCATGGATGCCACACACACTATCACAATTGAAATTCATCCCAACAAATGTCCCCAAAAGCCTGCCAGAACCACAGGGAGATGGAGCACTCTGACGATGGGAGACATAGAACAGCAGGGTATTTTCAACTTCAGGTTTCAGTATCACTGGAAAAAGTGTGCCCTGAACCCTGGTTTAGTCTGATGTGTCCTCCTGGTGGTGCCTTCCCCATGTATCACCAGGACGATGAATTTAACAGGGCCCATCTCACATTTCTGATCTACTGTGTGATGAATCAGAAGCAGAACATGTTGCTTTGAGCTAATTTTTTTTCCTGGATCCTTTTAAACCATTTGTTCTGCTTGGATGCTTTGTGGCTACTAATAGATAATGTTATGGGAAGGACTGTAAAACCTTATCACTGGAGACTGCTGAAAATGTGAATGTCTATTAGTGTGTAGAGTCTCTTTTTCTGCAAACTTGGAAGCATATTGCACAACTGCAACCTCTCCCACCATTGCAAGCGCTCTGCCTAGACCAGATGTGGTCACCTTGTGTTATGTGTCCCCATATGAGCTGGAAAGCAGCTGTAAGTATCCTGTAGGATCCCTTCTTCCTCATCGCTTTCATCACAGACATCTACATTTTCCCAGACATTCCCAGCAGTCCAAGGGTGGTATATTAAAAATGCATGAAAGGCAGGAAGGTAAGAGGGATGGTGCCAAGCTAAAGCTGACCATCTGTCCTCCATCCAGAAAATGAGAAGCCAGTTTGGGGAGGGGACTAAGGGGACTTTGATGGCTCGTGTGGCTTCAGAGCGAACAGCAGTGCCCACTGCCCTGCAGGCAGATTGTCAGGCAGAAATTGAGTTGGAGTTTACTTTAGTATTTTCTGGGCTATTTTGGTTTGCTTTGGCCTAATCTGCCTTTTTGTATTTTTATTCTTCGGCTCACGGAGGTAACTACAGCCCTGCATTGTCTTGCTGAAAGTACTGGTGCCAGGATAAGGCAATTTTCTTTTAGCAGATACATCCCGAAAGCTTTCAGAGTGCCTGAGATTATGGAAGATACCCTGCCTATGCAACTTAATTGGATGACTGGGCTAAGACTACTGCAAACATATCCCTGTTAAGATATTAACTGATAGCAACTCACACAGATTAAATTTTATTTGTTGAATTATGATGATCAGAGCAGTCCCATCAGGTAAAGCTGCAGAGAACAGATTTACTAATAAATAGTGCCGAGCAATCCTTCATTTCTCATGTCTGTGAGAAGCCTGGAGCACAGCAGATTGCTGCCGGGGAGTCCTGCCTGAGAGGCTCCCGAATAGCAGCCTGCCATTACATTTTGCCATCACATTTGTTAAACTGCAGGACAGCATTAGACTGGCCTGCCATTTACATCAGTTAGAGGTGAAAATACCACAGAGCGCTTCAAAGACGTGCTGGGGAAGAACTAGAAAATGCCTCGGAAATAATGGCTTCGCCTGCAAACCTCATTTTCACAGTGGCTGCGGAGTAAAGCTCTGTCTTCGCTGGCCTCTGCGGCTCAGCCCCGCTCTGGTGCGCGCTCAGAAGCGTCCGTTCATACCCAGCCTTTCACAAAATTAGCTAATGCCTTTTAGCTGAATATTATCCCAATTTTAAGCCCATTAGCTGACAAGAGGATTCGGTGTTGAGCGAATGAAATGTTTTAGAGCGCGCGTACGTGCCTGGGAGGGAGATCAGACAGGAAACAGGAGGCGGACGGTCGGGATCACAAATGCTTTTTGAACTCCTGCTACCTGTAGCTTAAATTTCAGCCCTTTCTGTTTCTCTTGCAAAATCTTGTCCGCTTTCCCCTGAAACACACTGTTTTGAGTAAAATTAAAACCCAAATGTAGCCTAACTTCATAACTCTGTGGCATGCTACGAATTAATTCTGCCACCCTTGAGACAAGAGCACCAATGGCTATTCCGTAAGGGCTCGTTCGGACCCCACCATGGCTGCGCATCGTTTTCCAGGAATGAAGTCCATGTATCAATAACAGAAGCATCCTGGGCACCGCTCTTGTCTGAGGGTTGGGGAGGTTAAGCCAGGTGACACCCAGACCTTCGCCTTCCTCACACAGCCCAGCACAGTAGGACCCTGTGCTCTACTAACCAGCCTTGCTCCTGCGTAGCTAATGGGCTATATTTGGAAAATTCAGCACAGTTTGGAGTTGATGCACGTGGAATCGCGCTTAGAATGTGATGCAGGTTTCAGCAGGGCCACGACAGCTACCTGGAGGGAAAAATCCAGGGGAAATTGCCGTTTCTTTGCATGTACATACAGCTTTTTTGTTATTCTTGATGTGATGTGAAGAGCAAAGGGATCAGTGTGGAGAACTGAGCAATCAGCAGGAGCATCGGCAGCGCCGAAATTCGGGCATCCCGCCCTCGGGAGCAGCCGGAGAGGCTGTGCCGAGCCCTGCGACAGAAAGGAAACGGGAATCCCACCCAGTTTTGCCAAAGGAAGCAAACGGAATGTATAAGCAATCACACTCTCTGCATCAGTGCTTTTATGGAAAGGGCCTGTTTTATTTTAGCATCATCCCAGGTGATGGTGGAGCAGAAATGCTACAGGAAAGGGCTTGCGGGAGGAAGGGGGGGTACACCAAAAACCTTGGATGGAGTCCAATATTCAGGCAATAAGACTTTGAGAAGCAGGCATCATTATAAGATAATTGACTGTGGAGAGCAGTCACACATCCCAAGGTGAAGCATAGGGCACTTAACATATCAATAAGGTCAATTATCTGATTATGTCAGCTGCCTTAGTGCTGTTATTAACCTATATTGCTCTTATTAACCTTTCTGATGAAGAATCTTTCAAAAATAATTATATTAAAGTACAAATCTCTCAAGTTTAAAATATGTGAATGTTCCATTTCAGTAGTCGTGTGTCATAGGATAATGAACATCTGATTGCCTGGCTGACACAATGAGGTTTTTAATCAGGCTCCCTTTCCTAGGATCAGCGTGTTAGCTCTGACAGCCTTCTCCGGGCCCAGGCAGTCTCTTGAAAGCGCTGCTGTCATGTTACGAATGGCGGGATTTAAAATTGAAATGTGAGCAAATAAGACAAGAAATGTAACGGATCTGCCGAGGAGAGGGGTCCTGGGAAAATACCCACTGAAAGCCTCCTCAGTCATCTCCAATTATTAAAGCATACAGCTGATTCAATTAGTGGTTATGTACTTGTGCATATAGTATTTACTACCTAGCAGAGCTGATCAAAGGGGAACACATTGCTCATGAAAATTTGTTCATATTCATTTTGTCCTCTTTTTTTCTCTTTTCCTTTCTGCGGAGCATTTTGAAGGAGGAAAGCATTTTGCCACAACTTTCAGCCATTCTTTCATCTAGCTGGGAATGCGAGCGTTCTAATTTCTGCTGGGGATTACTAATTCATTAGATGCTTTTGGCAAAACCAATGCAAATTCCGCTCATTACAAGTTTTGATCGCTGTTATGTTGCTGTGTGTGTTTCTGTACAATAGGTGAAGTATCATTTCGTATAATGTGGCTATTCAATGAGGAAAACAGAGGGCCTTTTGTTTTTACCTGTGACATTGCTGTGCTTATGCTTTGATGTGATTTGATTTTTATATGACCACGCCGAGCATCCCGTAAAGAGACATTTTTTGCCCCTGGAATTCGTCACCCATTTAAAATCACTACGCATTTTGAAAAGTTACATTAAGAGATCCATATGTCCATTTTGGGCTGGCATGTTTCTCCAGGTACGAGTATGACTAGTTTCCCTCTTTGATGTCCAAGTGAATTCCTCTCTTAGTAGAAAACTGACTGGGACAATCACATGGAAAGCTAAGGCTGAAAAATTCTCCTTTTATGACATTCCCATTCATTATCTTCCCCAGTTTCCTCCCTTCTCCAAGATCACCACTGTCAGCACATTACACCTGGTGCTTGGGAGGGACAAGCATTTCTGTAGTCACTCCACATCTTCCCTTCCCCCCTTTTATAAAATAGAACAGATGACAAATGCTTTTTTCCTTGTTTCCGAGTCCAACACAGCAGACCCAGATTTACATCTTGTTGCGTGTTGGGAATACTAAAAAATAACCTTATTATTCAGGATGAGTCCCTATAACATCACCTCCTTGCACCAGCACTATGAGAATATGACCCTCTGCCAAACCCCAAACCATTACAAAATCTGGGCGCTTTGTGACCACCCCGAGTCACAGCTCTGGGCTCAAGTAGTGAGTTTGATGTTTTGGTGCCGATGAACGTTTCTTTTGCTTGCCTTCTATATTCCTTCTGGTGGGATTAGGCGCATCTATCTGTGCCACGCACATACAGACATTCTTAGTCATCTTCCTATGCGTAATTCTACCGGAGACAGTCGAGCAGCAGACGTGTGTGCCGGGGGTATTATGTGTGGCTCTGCTGATTTTCTGCAAAACTCTTTTTTTGAAGTCGGCAGCGAGCGCTGTGCCGCTGCAATGTTCTGCGAGCAATATGAACTGTGAGTACTGCACTGAAAATCAAAGTCTGCTGGGAATGTTTTGGAGGTAAATAGAGGGCAATTACCTGAAATGAGAACTCAAGGAACACTATGTCTTGCAAATATGGCCTAAGCCAAGGCAGTATATCTGGAGAGGCTGTTGCCCACAGTAACAAATGTGTGGCCCTTCCAGGAACACAATATCTGCTTATACCTCCCACCGAGGTGTCAGAGCTACAGCGAGAGTAAATGTTTAGGTAGTTTTTCCCTCATTAGCCTTCCGCTGGGGTTGGAATTGGCTTAGCCAGACCTCACTGGTATGGACTTTATTGTACCTGTGATCCAATTTTGTTTCCTCCTTATGGAGAGCGTTTCTTTCTGAGGCACTTTAGAGATCAGAGCATATCATGGTTTCAGAAGTGGGTCCTCAGCCCTGGGAGAGCCCTGTCAACCCTCACAGCCCGGGAACATGGGTTGGAAGTTGATGCCATCAGCCCCCACACTGGCAACGTCTCTCACCTTTTCATCTCTGCTTTTCTGAAGACAACTGGAAGGTGCCGGGGTTGCTGTCAGGACAAGTTCAACATCGACTGTAATATCTCTTTCTGAAGATTTTTCTCCTCCTTTTAATCCTTGGTTTTGACAAGATTTGTCTTTAGACGCTCTCTTAGGTTTGTGATTAGTGTCAAAAGAAAGCTGTGTGAGACAAGAGGTGAAATCTTGGATTGCAAGGCAGATACCCAGTGGTCTGAAACCAGCTAAGGCCGCTATGGGATTGCGTTTGCCGCTAAGCTCAAATCCAAGTGAAGCAGTTTGCAGGTCTGAAAGCTTATCTGACTTCATTTCCTAAATATTAGTTCTTGTTTTCTGGTGAGTGAGTGAGAGGGATCTGTCAAATATCTGCTGCTCATCCTTTTGAAGATATTCAATAGTCAAGGACCACCGAGTATGTATGAACTGGTAACTGGCCAGCTGGAGGAAAGCTGTTAAGCCCTACAAGATCATTACAAAGGTTGCTGTGCATATTACCATATTTCTGTACTAGTGTAAGTTTTCCTGTTTCTAGAGAATATCTTCCAAACACTTCTCTTGCATTTACCAGCAAGGACAGAATGTTGTGGCAAGGTGTGGGGAGAGCAAAGGAAGATGCCGAAAGTCAGGTGTTAATTCACATGTTCCCCGTCCTATTAAAATCTGTGTAAGAACTATCCAAATGGTCTTCATTTTTCCGTTTTTCCCCCTCCAGTGCTGAACTCCACTGTACTGGTAGCTTTTAATCTCCCTCTCTTTATATTATTCAGTCATTTAGTGAAAACCTTGCTGTTATATCTTCAGTTTTTCAGAGCTTTAACCATTACTTGTAGCATTGTATGACTAGCTCTCGGAGACTCTTATCTGGTCTTCAGAGATTTCTAGCCTGTTTCTCATTATAGTCTGTAATAGTGCTTCTTGTCCCAGTATTTTACACTTCAGCCATTTAGATTTGTGTTTCTGAATCAAGGCATCACTTGTTCCCTTGAGGCCACGGGACCTAGATGTGTGAACTTGTTATTTCCTGATGACAACACAGGACTATCAAGCACACTACCTAATACTTGCCCTGGGTTATGCTATAGCTGATATCTCCCAATACCCTCCAATCTGTTAGCCAAGAATAAAAGAAAATGTATGATAAGCTCATATATGGAAGAATCGTGGTGCTCCTGCAGAAGACAGAGAGAATATTGTGTATGAAAGGCCCTGATTTAATAAGAGACACTGGAAGAAATAGAGAAATAGAAAGCATTTAGGATTACTTAAATTTCTGGTTCCTTCAAGAAGCTGTCAAATTCATCTTTCTCCATATCAGCCCTATTAGCTGAATCTCTCTGTGCTACAGCTTCCAGCGCTGTGTGGAGATGGAGATTTACCATCTCCCTGCAATTTGGTGGAGGGAGGAATATGTGTTTTCCCATTCCTTTCCTTTTTCTTTTCTTTCTTTTATCTGTCCTTTCTCGTCCTCTTTAGGAGCTGAGAAGGACCAGAAACACTGTAATTGCTTCATATGGTGACCACTCATTCCTATTTATAGTGGATATTATCTGCACAGAATAAGTAGCCTGTAAAGTTCCGGCAAGGCAGGCACAAAACTTGTTTTAAACAAATACAGAGATATTAAACAAACAATGGAATTTCAAGACAACTGTTTAAAATTATAAAGAACTGCTGGATTTTTACCTGAACAGGTTAAACTAATCAACAGTAATTCTATTTGTCTCGTCAGAGGAGTGAGGGAGTTTTTGAGGTGGAAAGTGATGATACTTGAAACCTCTTTAAAGATGATGAGCTTGGCTAATTGCCATGGCTTGCAGAATCTGCAAGCAATTGTCCACGCTATTATTTAAATAAGAGCATACAAATTTTATTTTACTGGGATTTTTCTACAAAAAATGATGTTTTAAGGCATCGTAATGATGTCCCAGTTGGACATTGCTTTCATGAGACACACTGCTCGTGAGAAAATGAAATCCCCTGTTGTTGCAGGGAATGGGAAATTGAAGAGCCCTCTTCAGCAGAACAAACCCAGCAGCAGCAGGATTGAATTTGTCCCGACGGTCACAGAGGCGATCTGTAAACAGCTGCATCTGCTTGGTGGTGTTTGCTCTGATCTGCGTGGTTTGTACTGGCTGCTGGAGTTATCAGGGCTGCAGGCACTGGTGGGCAGTGGCACGTGAGCCTTGAAGAAGCTGTTTAAACCCATTTCAGTTTAGTCGTGCCTTCCCTTGGCTTTGGGTGTTTCTCAGGACTTCTCAGCTTGCAGAACTGTGAGACAGTCCTCCAGGATTATCTGTGGGTATTGCACATGCAAAGGCATGTGGAAATGAAAGCCAATTAGAGTGAAATTGTAACATCTGGATTTGCTTTGGAGTCAGTTCTTAATCTGCCATTCCCAGTTGTCTTGCACCAATACAAGAGGCCTTTTGCTTTGCTGTGCTGCGTAAGCAACGTCAAAATAATGCCGGAAGTTATTATTTGACTATCAAGAGCCATATTCTGTAGCCAGCATTAGCCCGAGTCCCCAGACCTGATCTATTCTGTACTGCCCAAGCTGAGAGTCAGCCAGCTGTGGTTTGGGGTGCTGGCTGTGGGACTCGGGGCTTCAGCAAAGTCATCACACAGTTGGTCCTTGGGTGATGCGCTGCAACATCCTTGGTGAGGGAGCTTGGAAAGCTGATGCTGGGCAATAGAAAATGCCAGCGAGCAGGATTGTCTGCAATGGCATACAGCAATGCTGGAGCGACTTTAAAAGTCTGTGTGAAAACCTTTAGAGTTCAACAGCACTGTACTCCGGGAAGGTTTGTGCATGGAGAGGGATTTCACAGCATCAGCCCCTCTCTAGTTATGACTCAGCTGTCACAGCCACGTTACATATTCCTTGAACAGTTGGGTGAATAAAAAATGAATCGTGAGCCACACAAATTTTTGGAGCTGCTAACATTCACACGCCGTTATTTTTTTTCATCATAACAAGGACCCTAGGGAGGGTGAACTCTGGCTATGGGAAATCTTGACATAAAGTTCACAGCTTGGAGTTGCGGGGGGTTTTGTTGTTGTTGTTTTCATTTTTTTCCCCACCATTGCAGTGAAAACAATTGATGTGCTGGATAAACGGCAGGAACGCGACTCGAGCTGCTGCGCACAGCTCTGTTAGAGCAAACAGCGGCTTCCAGCGCTGATCCTCCGCCATCCCTGTGGCAAACAAGCCGCTTCTCGGGGTTTTCTTTCTCCTCAGGGAGTGTGAGCGAGCCGGCGTTTGGGCAGCAGATGAATGGGAGCGTGTGGCTCGTCCCCCCTCCTCTCGCCACGCGTGCCGGGCTGGATCGCAGCGCGCTCAAACCCGCTTTAGAGCAGTGGCAGGTGTTAAATAGTAACAGATGTTAATATTGACAAACTGAAGTGGCTAAATGTGGAAATACAGCACTGCTGAGACGTGTGAAGTGCGGCAATGACCTTCACACATTGCGGATCTAGTCAATAAAAAGGAGCTCGACGTGAGTGAAATGGTGCGGGGGATGACTTGGTGTTTTCCCGGGGACCAGGCCAAGGCGAGGGGCTGTGCAAAAGAGGCGACAAACGCCAAAAAACTCAGACTTCAGCGAACTTTTCAGCACCCGGTGACTGTATGAACTTTGTGTTTCCAGTGCCGTTTCAGTGGCACAACAGAGGAGGCAGCTCTGTTAAACACTGGGTCCCTTTGCTGCTTTAGCCCCTTTTGTCCACATTTTCTCTTTCATTCATACAGATCAAGAATCCTGATGGACGGTGTGTTCATGTTGCCATAGAAGCTTTTCTACTAACTTGTTCTGATATCAGACCCCAAGGTGTTTAAGGTCAAAACTTGCTTTTCACAGCTTTAGCCAGGGACTTCACTGGGACGAGGTTTTGATCTCTTTTGTTCCAGAGCACGACAAAAATTTTTACTGCTCTAAGTGACATTATTCTGCAATTTGGGTGAGATGGAGATACTTGCTGCATTAAAGGGAGATGGGTTTTGTTTTGAAGCTCCCCTGTATTCAAGTCCAAGCTGTGTATCAGCAAACATTTCATCCCTTCAGTGTCTCCTTAGGCTCAGTGCAGGAGCCTCCAGCAGCTTGTGCTGTGCATGGGCATCTGAGATCTGGAGAACACAAAATGGTCAAAACCCTTTTGGACACTGAGCGTCCACCTCGCAGACCCAAACCAGCTCTGGTCAAGAGGGAAGGATTTGCCACCTGATGGGAAAAGCTGCTTTACATGCCAGGTTTTTCCTAGTACATGCCTTTGAGTGGCATCCAGTTTTAAACCAAATATTGAAGATGTTGATTTAAGCAGATGTTGGTGTTGTTTCTCTGTTAAGAGAACTCAGAGAGCTTCGCACAAAGTCGGGACGGGGCAGTGCTGCATTAGGGGGTTCATACTCGGCGCATCCATTGGGGCCAACCATCCTGACATGTTTTTAAATGGCATCGACGCCCCCAGGCAGCAGTGTGCATATAGATCACAGCCCAGAGACAGTGCGGTGATGTTCAGTGACAATATTAGTGGTGGAAATCAGCTTTAATTTTTCACTTTGCATTTCTCGGCAGATCAAAAGTGAATATGCACTGTCTTCATTAGCAAGGCAAATACCTCAACGGGAAGGAACCGGTGCGATTCCCTTTCCTTCCAAAGTGCAGAGCAGTAGATAAGCACACATCAAAGGGGTAACTAGTGACGTTTCTGAAAGGATCCCAATCTGAACTGGAAGGCTTCTGCACAAGGCCAAATCCCACCTGACATGCGTCAAGTGAAAATTATGAGTTTTGCTGGTGTTTGCTGAGTTTGATGGTTTTTTTTGTATTAATATTGCTCAGGGAAGGGCCACACAACAGACCCAACAATTGCATTTTTCACTTGCAGATGGAATAATAACTATGGTAACCGGAGTTCAGCTCTAGCCTGCGTAATTCCACTTGTCTCAAAATCAGTCATCCAGGCTCCCTTGAGAAGGTTTGGCAGGCGCAGGGCTTGACTCATCCCCTCCCAAAATACAAGGCTGATGGGATGAATCACCCATTGACTGGGGAGAACGTCTCAGCAGGTGACTCAGGCAGGGTGTCTGTCCTTCAGATGCCAACACTAGGTGACCTCAAGAATGCTCTTTGGTTCTTGCTCCCTAGCGAGCTTTTTGCAGGACACCTCGGAGGTTCCCTTTCCTAAGCCATTGCCAGATTAATTTGATATGTGGAGCAGCAAACTGCAGTATTTCAGGAGCTGAAGGAGAGCCTGTGGGCAGGCTCTGCTGTCACAGAAGGAGACCTACAGCATCCTGTCCCCACGCAGGAGTCACAGCCCTTCACCTGCTTCCAAGCAAACGAAGCCGGTTCTGCTCAGCAGCGATGGGAGATGGACCCGCCATGGGGCAGAGCTGCAGCTGGGAGCTGTAGTTAACACACGGGAGTGATGACTTTGAAACCTTTCCAGCTTAAAAAGCACATCTATCTGAACCTTTCATTCCTGCCATAGGCAAGGGAGTGCATATTTGCAGCCCTGACAGCCAGAGATGGTCAACCATTTGTTTTCCGTTCCTGAGACTGTCTAACGCATACTTAGAAAAATGCCCCAGCCTGTTTGAAACAGTGTAAGCTACAGCATGTTAACGTGTTTTCCAACATGCCCTGGTCTCTGAGGTTAGATGTGGACAAGGTGTGGGGTGGCTGGCAGTGATTTTCCAGCACGTCGCCTTTTCTAAGAGGGGCTGTAGGGCGATGGAAAGGTTCATGCGAGCTCAGAGGTACCAGCAGCCCCGGGCGCTCCCCACCAAGTTGCCAAGACAAGGTGTCCCCCACATTTGCTCTGTTTGAACCCTCAGAACTGCTGAGATTGCTGGAAATAAAAAGGCCCCCAACAGATGAAAGCCTGTGGACTTCAGGACAGACAAGGGTTCAAACTGAAAGCCGTTTTGTTCGAGAATTATGCAGAATCAGAGCTTCGTTTAGCTGGCTTTGTATTTCCAGAGCAATGGAAGCAAGGTGATTTCTGGCTCGGTATTTTTTTAAGCTCATTTGTTCTCATCAGAGGGTTTCAGCATTAACCTATAAGCATGGCAGCTTTTTAATGCGACGGCACAGACAGCTTCAAGTTGGCAGAGGTCAGTTTTCAAGGATTTTAGCCTCCAGGAACCTCCTGATTTTTAATGGGTGTCACACAGCTAAATCCCTGCATATGGTTTTGAAATTCATTCCATAAAGCTGGGGTCTTTCCAAGCCTTTGTTTCAACTAACATCATTAGAAATACTTGAATGACTTTTGGAGATCATATAGGATGTATCACCAGTCAAAATGAGTTAGAAATGAATTGACATGTTCTTGCATCTGGGGAGGTACTGGCTTTCTGTGGGTTTTGTTGTTTTCTTTCATTTGTAATTAAATTATTTGCTCTGAAATTGGATTGGTATTGACAAAGAGTAAATTTTCTCTACGCTGTACGCATCTTTTTCTTTATGAGTCAGATATTAAAAATTTACCACTCTGATACTAAGGTGAATAAAACTACATGGCTGATGTTAGTGAGCCTGTATCTCTTACAGAGCTACGGTCATCCCCTCCAAACCTGACTCTGAAGCCAGAGTTTCAGGGAAAGCTTCACTTCCAGAGAAGAACCCAAATAAAATGTGGAACTTCTCATAGGAAGGCCTCAAATGTGTTGAAGACAGCAGTGCATAAAGTTCATCTCACTCTGGTGGATGCAGAATAACATTTTCAAAGCTCCTAAGTGACCAAGGAGCCCAAGATCTATTAGCTGAACGTTTGAAACTGTTATCCAGCTTTACTGTCAAAATGTAGGGCATTCCTTTTCCTGGATCACTGAGCTAAATGATTTTTCTTAACTCAGACCTAGGGGCAGAAACAGAGGCTCTTGACTCCCAGTCCAACGCCCTAAATATTTCTCCTTTGTTAGGAAGAGCTGCAAATAAATTCACGCAAGCCCTTGACACAGAGAGCATGTGTGGGGGAGGAAGGTATTTGCACTGCCAGATATTACATACTTAATTCAGTTAAGGAGTCAGTGTCTTTTTATAGTCAGTGGGGATTTAAGGAAACATTCCTCAAATGCTCTCTGAATTCCCCCTTGGAGAAGCCTTTCTCTCTCTTATTCAGGACTAAGGTGTCTAAAACCTCGTCCATCCTCCCTGAGCCCACGAATCAGCCTGGACAGGCTCTACCAGTCTCATTTCGCTTCTGTGGTGAGATAACCAGTGCCCCAGCAAACCATTTCATTGATAGCTTTTGCTAAAGGGTCACGGGTTACTTCCAGATACTTCCTTTTGCTAAACCCACCTACTGCAGCACCAAGGAAACACGGTGCTGCCTTTGCTACTGCCAAAGTTCTGACACTGACAACGGAGCTTAAGGAGCTCTCAGAAGCCTACCTAGGCTCGACTTCTCCTTTCATATACTGAAACCACCTGTATTGTAATTATGCTTCAGCTGGGGGCTGTGGGTGGAGGGGAGGAACTCAAAGGAGGCTTCAGTTTTGTCTTGCCAGCGTATGGAGCTTGTGTCTGCAGAGGGTTTGCCTGGTGAGTGTGTCAAGCTGTCTGTGCTCCTCCTAGTTAGGGGGTTTGCACATGGTTATTTCACCTCCTTTGAAAAATAAGTTTACACGTATTGATATGAAGTGGTGTTTTTTTGCTAAGCCGAGCATTGTTTTCCCTCGTATTCAGTGTTTCTCTGTTTCTGAAGGGTGCGAGTATGAGCTTTCTGCCTGGGCTGTGTGGAAGGTTTGGTTATTTGCCCAACTGGTGGCTTTCATGAACATTTTGCTGGTAGCACGGTTGTGCTTTGCCAAAACTAGGCAGCAGCAGAGGTGGCTCGTGCTGCTGGGGAGTCCCACTGCTCTGCTATGTGTGTGCCCTGGTGTCTGTGTTTTGATGCTAACGTGGTTCTAATTAACTTGAGTTTGTGCTGTGGGTGCTGCTCCTGCGGGGTTTTGTTAGTGTGGGACAGACAATTGAATGGTGTGGGTGGCAACAGGTGACATGTCCCCTGGCTCTTCTGTGGTTGTGCCCTGGAGGTGCACAGAGCAGCCCTTGAGGTTCTGCATCACCTGCACCAAAGCCCTGCAGTTAGTGTTCCAAGAAAGACATTTTAAGGTGAAAAGGGTTTTTTTTCCACACCAAGAATTTTAACTTTTCTATGAAGAAGGAAAATACTTCTTTAGAAGGTCTGTTTTTGAGCTCTTAAATTTTTTATATCTATTCATATAGCAGCTGTGCTGTTCCTCTGTATTAACGTGTGCTTCATTGTGTCTGTTTCTCAGGGCACCAAATCTGTCTTACATTAAACTCCAGTCCTTGTATTATTTTAACTTGGCCTTTTAGAAGGTGGCTCATTTCTAGTGGCAGGTGTAACAAATCTCTGTTTCCACACCAGGTCTGGCCCCCAGTTCCCAATGATCCTGAGCTGGGCAGGATTAGGCTCTTCTTCTTTCCTTATGGTTGGTACTACCCGTTCTTTCCCTGCGAGAATGGATGGTGTCTTGTTTTCCTTTCAAAGTGACCCTCCTGAGGATCACCAGACAGCAGCCACTGCGGCAGCGCTGTGCCGTGACATTGATAAACCACAACATATTGTTTAACATATTGTTCCCAGTCCAACATATTGTTCGCATTCATCATGGAAGCAATCAGTACAGACCATTTTATTGCAAACCTGTTTCCTGGTGCTCATCATTAGGTCATTAACCTTAACAATGTCAACATGTTCTCGGTATGCAGCTTAATTGGAGAGCAGTACAGAGCAGTTGCACAGGCTGTACCTCGTACGGGGACATACAGTTTAAGAGAAATAGAAATGCTGTACCATCATTGCACGATGCTAAATAAAGTCAAGTCTGGACAGGAGATGCAAATTAAAGAAGAAAGTAGCAGCACCTAGGGGAACCCAAGTGATTTTTTTTCTGCAGAAGTATAATTTCCTGTGAGCACCTGTGCCAGGTAAAGGTTTTCTTTTTATGGTATCAAGTTCCAGGTATTGTTTTTGTAGTTCTCATCCCTTTTATTTCCAAGGAAAAGAGATGGGCGGTCCAGTGACTTTTGCTCCTCTGACTGCAAGTATTGATGTTGTCAAGGTTTTTCTCTGGAAGTCCTTGCTAGAGAAGCAAAGCTTGTGTCTCCTGCTCCCAGGCTACGTGGTACCAAGAGAGAAATTCAACAAACAACTTGGTTATGGAGGCTGGTAGGAGCAGGGAAATTGCTCAGGAAAATATCCTGGTTCGTGTACAGAACTCTGAGGGAAGTTCTCGTTTCTTTTGAGACTTGTGTAGTCAGTTATGAAGTATTATTTCTCTGTATGAACTCTGCTTGGTTATTATGGAGATTATCAGGGCACCACCAGCTGTGTTAGTGTAGATGGTCAAACTCTGCTGAGAAAGGCTTGTGTCTTCACGTGTGCTGGTAGACAGCCTCGTGCAACTGGGGCCAGGTCTCGGTAGTGACATGTAGATCTTCTCATAATGCTGATAACCCGTGGTTTGGGTGTAAAGGCTGAAAATCAAGGTTTCTGTGGGATGTCAACTTCCATTTCTTGTGGATTTTTATTGGCAATTATGTAGATGTGAACATCTCAGCCTCAAGTTCTGCTGGGTTTTGATTGCCCTGCAGCAGTGTGTAGGTGGGGTCTAATTAACGGCTGCGCATATGACTGAAAAAAGCATCACTTTCCTCAGTGCTCTAGGTGAAATGACAAATTGCTCATCACTGCAAAGCCAAGGGCCAGGTTTGTGCTGCAGGAAAGGAGAAGATGTGGCAGGAAAAGCACAAGAGTGGTAGGTCTTTAAGGGGATTTTGGGATGGGCAGCATTTCCACTGTGCTGCTCCCATTCCTCTTCCCTTGTTGCCTCCTTTCCTACAAAACACAAGTCCCTTTTCCTACCAGCCTGGCTTATTTCTGCTGTCTCATATTTTTGTACTTTAGCATGGAGCACTGCGTTGCCTTGACAGGAAAGTCCAAAGGTCTGATTGACACCCTGTTTCTTCCCCATTACAAAATAAACTAATTTCTTTAGCTTCGCACAATATTCTTCTGAAAACAGGTATTGATCTACGCAAGTCTGTAGACTGGGTAATCAATACCCACCAGTTTGGGGAAAATAAATAAATAAAGGGACAGAAAATGATGGATGAGAATACCATTGAGTGCTTTTAGAGCTGATGCTGTGCTCTGATCACTCAGCTGCTGAAAGGGTGGGCTGGGCTGGTTTTGTAGCAGCCAACTGATGTGAAAGCTTTTCAGATCCCCAACTTCAAATTAACCCAGCTGTTGGGTGTTACCAAATGACTTTGAACCGATGGTACTTTCCAGCCTGACTCTTGTATTGAGTTAAAGACAATCGCTTGTGAGGAGGGAGAGGCTTCTCTTTCTCCCATGGTGGCTTTATAAAGTGGGATGTGTGCTGTGTGGTTTCTGCATGGGGAAGCATCCAGCTCTAGGGCTGTGTGAATGGTACCCTGTGGGTGCAGCTCAGGAACCTCGCTTTCGGCTTGTAAATGCCACAATTAGCAAACTTCCTCCAGATACCTGCTGTCCTATACCATCTTGCGTTCTTTGGGAGCTGGATCCAGTCCCAAAGCAGATCTGGTTCAGACCTCACTCTGAGCACCAGGGGTCTGGGATCTGAAAACCTCTGGAGAAGAGTAAGAGCTGCTCCAACCCGTGGCTCTTTTCATCCTCAGCCACTTTTCTACACCTTTGGGATACTAACACCTGCTAGGGAGCCAATTACCGTTCTTAAAATCAATAATCAAAAGGCCAGATAACCAGTTAACAATGTTACTACAGATGTCAAGGCCAGTCTAAGCTGATCTGAGCCATCTCTGGGGCAGCAGGCACAGGGAAGCCGTGGTCCTCTCTAATATGTGCAGGTCTTCCAGATGACGGAGAAACACATGCAGTTCAGATGTAGTTTCAAGCAAATGAGAACAGACCAGGAGAGTTGGAGAGGAGGGACAGTTGTATTGATCAGGCTGCATAGCCGGCTGAAATCAAACAGAGCTTATTCAGGGAGGTGACCTTATTTCGAAAGCTGGCAAAATAGTAGAAGAGTTTGGAAAACTGCTTTTGATGGAAATGGAGAGGAAATCAGGCCATGCTTTCAAAGCAGTATGTGTTTTTTTTTTCCTCTCCCTATCCATTGAATGTAGTTTCTCAAATAGACTTCAGCTGTCATTTCCTGGCTGCTCAGGGAGCAGCTGGTCTGAGCTTTTATTTATATTAACAGGGATCAGATAGTATGAGTAAATAGCTGGGGAAAGAGGCTTGAACATGCCCCAGAGGGGATGCCAGCCCCCTTGTCCTCCTCAGTCTGTCCAAGTACTTCTCAAACCAGGCCTGGTGAGTACCCCAAGACTGAGAATTGTGTGTTTGCCTGTGAGGTGAGAGATCAGGAACATGCAGAGCCGGGATGTTAATTTGCTTGTAGAGGATCTTCTCCTTGGGAAGGTCCATGTATGGGATGTCCAGCTACAATGTGTTTTTCATTTGAGGTGGGAAAGAGCATCTCTGTAAGATCATCTAGCGGAAGGCTGTTTTCTGTAGGATCTACTACTCTTCAGAATAACTATTTTCACTGTTAAGAAGCTATGGTGTAACTTTGCAGAACTGCTCATGTTTTCTGCATTAATTCTTATTCAGATCCCTTGAGATAGATCTTTTAGGTTCCCAGAAATTCTTCATCTCTTTGTTGTAATTAAATAACTCTCAGTGGTCAGAGCAGATCTGCGAGCACGAGGAAGCCTGTCAAATCAATACGAATCATTGCCAGACATAAGCTTAACAAGCCTGACTGGGAAGTACAAAGGGGCCCCGTGTCATTTAAAGAAATAAACAGGAGGCAGAGAACTTAATTCAGCTCGATCAGCTGGTAAGCCTGGCCTGACAACCAGCCTTCAGAGACACCTTCCCCAGGCTCCAGCATTTAGCTGAATCAGCAGTTTTCCCTTCCCCCACAAGAAGCCTGGCTTCCCATGGGCATCAGCGGAGGCATTAAAGGATGGACATGCTGGAGTAACCCTGGCTGGACGGCACAGCGACAACGCGACCTGGGTGCTTGCAGCTGCCTGATGGGGACACAACTGCTTGAGTTGGAAGACTGAATCCTGGCAAAGGCATGTATGTGTGTGCACTGATGTCAGCTGCATAAGATTGATGTTTTGAAAGAAAACAGCACTAGTAAGTGTGGGAGTTGGCCAACTGGCTGATGTCAAGTAGGATAAAGAGATGTGGAGGGAGGTGGAAGTTGAGAAGGTGAATGGAGGAAATGGCAAGGCGAACATCGGGGACTCTGGTTCTGCCTCTGGCTCCTTCCTTGCCCTTGGCTGAGGTTATCAAGCTGAATAAATGTTTGCGAATGTAATGAACAATGGAGTGAATTTTAGGCACTGGATTCTAGATACTGAGAATGAAGTCCTGCAGCATGCAGGTCTTCCATGAGAAAGTGTGTTGTCAGTGTCATCCCAGCAATGTTTCTGATCCTGATGTGGTGATAACACTTTCTGACTGTTGCATTTCCACCAAGCAATGCCCAAAATAAGCTTATAATAAGGAAGACTCTAAATCTCTCCTTCAGTTAAGTCCTAGGCCAAATGTTTTAAGTAATGTTTTTTAGAGGGACCATAGTGGGGTCCTGATGGACAATATCATTCCCACATACAGGCATCATAGAGAAGCTAATAGTTTATTTGTTTTCATGTGCCTCTCTGTGTGTTGAGACAGTCTCATAATTTTGGGACTGGGGATGTAAATCAGATCTTGCTTTGGTTTGTCCATCCCAGACGCTCGACCTGATCCCACTTCAGGGTGGCTGATTGTGCAGACCTGGAATTAGCTGGAACAGCTATACATGGCAGGTACAGGAGCACAGCTGGCCGTTTTGATTTGTATATGTTTATGTAAATGCCTCATAAAATATGCCCCATTGGGACAAGCCAAAGTCATGCATCATAAAGATCAGCTCCTCTAATGGCTTCTTTACAATTGCATTTGCCAAGGCAGTGAAAAAAAATATGCCTGTGTTTATAGGAAATTAATTTTTGCCCCTTCAGTGATCAGCCCTGAGCAAGCAGAAGAGCTGAATTATCCCAGTTGCTTCACTCTGGCAGAGAACTGCTCTTCAGAACCTCCGACGGTGTAATCCGGTGGGGATGTTTAATCAGGAAACCTAAAGCAGTGAGGTCCCAATCCAGCGAGCCCCATGCTCACACAGCAAGCAGTTCTCCCTCAGCAAAGCATTAAATCACACCCTTAATTTTACACCTGTGCGAGACTCACAGCACTGCCCTGGAGTCAAGAAGGTGTGTACACCTTTTGCTGAAGGAGAATTCACTTTTGCCTTTGGGCTTAACTTAGCATACAAAGAACGATCTGCCTTAAGAGCCAGATAAGCAAGGTTATTTAAAACATAAAACAACCCAAGCATGACAGGACCGACCAAGCAAAGACGACTTTTTGGTGCCAAGTAGATGGTTATTTGCAAGCTCCCTTTATGGGTGAAGTGCTCACTGATCCCAGGTTTATGCAGCACCCCAAAATCCTGATGGCTCAGTGCTGTTCCCATTGCACAGGAGGTCTTCATGGCTTTGCTGGGAGTGAACCTAAGGGAGTTCTGCAGAACGTGGCTGGATTTTGTAGGAGCATTTAGCTGAGTCTTGACCTCCAGGGAAGATTTTTGTATGAAGAACGTAACTGCTGAATGCAGTGGATGAACCAGACCTGAGCTACCTCGCTCTGTAGGACTTCTTCCCAAGAGCTGGAAAGAGTAGGTAGGATCCTTGTTCAGAGTGAATTCAGTTGGAAATTCATCTGTAAGTTCATTACACACAAGTTTTTCTCCTGAAATCTGTTGTAAAACAGGATTGATACTTTGGTTTAAGATCCTGGCAGAGGGTAGTGTTGCTGCAATAGGCAGATTCACCTTGAGTAGAAACGCTGGTTTTGCTTCATCCAGCGCCAGCAGATGAAGGTATGGTGTGTATCTGTCCCCTTGTAGCCAAAGATCAATCCTGGAAGAGAGAAAGAGCAGTAGATACGGGCAGCTATTCAAATTAAGTGCTTTGTCTGTAGGTGTCCACCCGCCGCGTGTGTTAAATCTCGCCTTGGCCGTTGCAGCTCATCTAGCCAAGTCGATGAAGGAGAAGTCTGTTTTCTTGCACATCCCCATTAAAATTTGAGGAGTTTCCCTGACAGAGTGATGCATAGTTATAGCCTCAGTAAAAGGTAGAATGATTTATGGCTTACACACTGTAAATCAATAAAAAGAATCACAGACATTGACAGCACGTTCACAGCCCATTTCTTTAAATGGAAGGCACTTTTCTGTCCTTCCCATTTCAGACCCGTTGGCACACAGGAGGTTCCTGCCACTGATGAGTGCTGAAGAGAGTCTTTATAAGGTTTGTAAAACCTACATCTTATGTGGTACTTCTCCTTATATGCCCTTTCTTGTTGTATTATGGTTTTTAGTCATAGAAAGTACTAGTACTACGTTCTCCACCCTGGCTTATGTGATTACCTTCTCCTGTGGGGTGTATGAACAAAACACATTAAACCTGCTGGTTTTTAAGCCCCTCCACACCAGTCCACTAACCTCTGGCTTTCCAGCCTTGGTATCAATCTTAATTAAGCTGGGTTTGGGTGGTATAACTCTGCGTGCTGCAAGTCCTGGGAGCAGCAGGGGAGATGCAGCAGGTCGGACATCTCCCTGGCCAGCGAGGCTGCAGTGCTGGCAATGTGTTCCAGCTGCTCCAGGGCAGATTTCAAAGGGAAAGGGATAAGTGAACCTCACGCAGAGCTCTGTTAGGACAGTCCTGCTGCCCCAGGTCCCGCCTGAGCGGCTGTAGGACTCGGGACCGTGCAGACCAGCTTGGCTGCACGGGGAGGGGATGGGGAGCCTGGGTACCAGCCAACTACAACTTCCTTTATTTACATATAGATACTGTATAGTTCTGGAACATGTTTAACTGCTTTGTTGAAATGGGTCATAAATGGGCCATAAAAGTTAGCCGGTTAAGTCTGGAGAAGCATTAAGAGACTCTTCAGCAGTGGCTGGGCTATAAATAGTCCGCAGCCAAGCCGTGCTTCAGCAAATGCCTGGTTACTGGCTGCTCCCAAAGAGCCCTCGCCAAATATCTGCCATCTGCTCTTCCCCAGGGCAGCCGTGTAACAAAACAGGACAATTACACAGGGTTTCTTCAGCCATGTTGCGAAGACTTGGCTAAGGTCTAACCAGCAGTCAACAAAGTGTTAAAAGTTACAGGCTAAAAGATAATGTCTTATAGAAAATTAGATTTTCCCTTAAAGCTTCTATTTGCCTTTAAAGGCGATGTGTATTACAGGTGTGCTCGTCCCTTGGGAACAGAGCCTGTGCTTAGATATTCTTTGGGTAAGCGCAAGACTTTCCTGAGTCAGGCCAGAATTGAATTTTTAGCAGCTTTAGGCAGTTTAATGTCTCCCTTGTTTCTTTTGATGAGAGAACAGCATACATGCTTTGCACAAACAGCATTATCTATAGGATTGCAGCTCTTCATACTGCAACCAACACCTCATTGCGGTGTGCAAAAGTAAATGAAAAAGCAGCAGCGATTCTAATTACTGTATGCTAATTGGGCTGCATTCAGGCTTCATTGATGATGCTATTATGCTGCAAGAAAACAATGGCAGCATATGTACTTACCTTGCTCTACTTATCCTATGATTATTCTCTGTTAGTACAGAAACATACTGAAGGTATCAGCCTGCACACAAATTAGACCATGAAATGGACCACTGGAAGTTCAGCCCTTGAGCACATTCATTCTCTCTGGTTTTGCATCGAGTGCAATATTGTGGATGCCACAGCAGCTCTCGCACTTTTCTGTTGCACTGGGCTTCGGTTATAACGTCACTTGCAGAAGTGTTCCCTCCTGAGAAAACACTTCGTATTCCCACTCCAGCCGCCCTGATGTCCCTGTCTGATAGGATCTCCAGTGCAAAGTGTCTCCATGGAGGTCTGGATGTCGCACAGCGTCCTGTGGCACTGCCTGCAATTAGCTCCAGACTAAATTAGATAAGGGAGAGGGGTGCGTGCTGTGCTGTATTACTGACTGCTGCTTTGGTAACACAAGCAGAACGTGGTTTTGACTGTAAACTGGACTCAGACATTTGCATATTGTTTTTTACGGTGGTATCTAATATGTTGAAAGCTGCCGGAGTCATTACAAAATCATCAGTGCTCGTTCCAGTGTGATATATTCTGTTTGTCTAGCTGGCTGTTTTGCTACCATATGTATTTATTGAAGCTGGCTGAGTATCTTATTCAGTGATGTTTTGCTTATTTATTCAAGAACAAGTTCATCAAAATTCAGCCAAGCTCTCTGTCCTCAACATACCCAGATCTAATCTAGTGTTTTGAACACACCCATGGCAATAGCAACTGAATGCAAACTGAATGAGATTCAAAAACTGAATGCAAACTTGATAAGAGCAATGGAGAAAAAGTCTGCCTCCCCACAAATCCACCCCAGGTATTAATCTGTGGTACTGTAGTGGCTTCTGAGAGGCGAAGGTACCATTTTTTCCCTTCAAGGCACCAGCCTTGCCCAGTAAGTCCAACTAGACTCAAGTGCTGAGTCCCTGGGGGGTTTCTAGCAGGTGCCTGTCTCCAGTGCTCATCAACTAGTAAAGTGGTCATGATGTCATGTACAATATTGTGGTCTCATCAGGGAGCCTGATTTGTGTTGCATTAAGCAAGACAGAGTTGCTAATCTCCACTGAGGTTTACATGGGAAAATTTAAAGCCTATTCCAGTATATTAAATGAGGCTGAAAAGCTTCGATCAATAATTTCCCCTGTATGAAAAATAAGAGATGAAAATGATGGTAGATTGATTCAAAATACTTAATGCCAGATACCAGCTGATGAAAGTACCTTGTAAATAGCATTTTGTACGGTTGCCAATGAATTAGTCTAAATTGCGAGGGTGATTGAAATGTATTTTATAATGTTCATCTCCACTTTAGTGGCCATTTACAAAATTTAGAAGAATATGAAATCCCCAAAGAGTAAGTGAGCAGCCAGCAAAAAAACAGAGTAGCTAGCAGTGGTAGTTTGCAAATGAGATCTTGGAGTACTTTATAAGACAAAAAGCCAGAGTTCTTTACAAGCAAGAAGCATCAGCGCAAGTAGTGTTTTAAATTTTAAAATGTGTTTTCTAAGTACCTCTTTTTTTCACCAACCCTTTCTCTTACATGGAGATTGTGATCTTTGATGTGGAAAGTGATTTATTTTTAAGTTAATTTGGTAATAAAAGAACACAGCGTTCTCTGAGCGGCCGTGCGCTCGACTGGGGCGTTTCGCAGCACTGCGTTGTATCCCGTCGCACTGATTTCTGCAGGGAATTGGCAGAATTGTGTCACTTTGCTGGAGCGGCCGGTGACCTCGGGCAGTGCTGGGGTGGCTCCTGGGGACAGCCCCAGGTCCCAGCTAGAAGAGGGTGCCCCAAGGGACCCCAGGATTGAGACTGGTCACATAGTCCATTGCAGCCTGTCTCGTGCTGTTCAGAATTGCTCTGCATCTCTGCTCCCTCCCCTTCCTCTGAAGATTTTGTGGTTCCCAGTTGCTCTGTGGGTTGTCCCAGGGCTGTTCCCACCAGTGCTTGAGGAAGGCTGCAGGGTGGGTCTGCTGTGCCTGTGTCTTTTCCATGTCATCGGAGATAACAAACAGCTGGACAATCCAGCAGGAGTTGCTCCAGAAAGATCCATCCGTGTTGCAACCAGTTGGGAATTTGGGAGTGAGGAACGTTCTCATGTGTGTGTTCTTGTGGTAGGTGCGGAGTCATTATGGAAAGGGCTCTGCACACTGCAAGTTTGTGCCCTACCACTCTAAGAACTCTGTTTTGTGATGATTTTTTTTTCTTCTTTAATGTATTGTGGCACTATGATACTGATATTTGAGTTGATTTCTCTGCTAACTGAAGCCAAGTCTTTGTGCAGACAGATCCCACTCGAGCAGTTCGGATGGCATGTGAGTGATGGCCACGCTCCCTCAATTTCACTTTTTGTCCCCAGGCTGTGAAT
This sequence comes from Nesoenas mayeri, assembly GCF_963082525.1. Taxonomy (NCBI): domain Eukaryota; kingdom Metazoa; phylum Chordata; class Aves; order Columbiformes; family Columbidae; genus Nesoenas; species Nesoenas mayeri. The sequence continues at coordinate 8,678,671 of NC_137569.1, read as the reverse complement.
CCTGAGGTTCCCATCTCTACATGGGGTTGTACCAAAGTCTGCTTGGGCTGGGTGATGGGTTTTTTGTTTACCTTCATAATTAATTTAGTGGGAAAGCCTCTGCTTCAACATCCTCTTGGATGGAGCTGGCATTTTTAGCAAAGCATTTTAGGTGCACTCTCACCTTCCTGCTCCGTGATCATATAATCTGGAGGAAAAAGGCAGTGTGCAGCTACTGGTGCTATAGCAGGAATGGCTAATGATGAATTTAGTCCTTTACCTTACTGTGTTCTCTTGGAATAGGAAGGAAATGCAAGGGAGGAGGAGCTGTGAAGTGCCCACAGGGTTCTGCTGATCACCAGTGCCAAAGGAGAAGTGCTAGAAAAGTAATATCTTCTCATGACTAACAGGAAAATGGCTTTTTTTTCTTTTTTGGTGATTCAGTCTACTAATTAGTTTCCAATACTCAGTCCACAGGATTTTCGCAGGAAATAGGTCTTTCTATTTATAAATTGTTGTTCTATCAAGTCACGATTTCTAATTTGCGGCCTTGAGGATTTTCATTTCCTCCTCTTCAGGTGAATTTTAACTGAATCGCGTTCTGCCAGCTGCTGCCAAAACTGCTCTCAGTGGCTGAATCCAGGTCTTTGTGGGGAAGAATGGAGCTGGAACAGGGCTGAGCCCCTCAGAGACCTCTTGGTACCAGAAGTGACCCTGAGCAATGGTCCTTTCTTCACGTGTTGGCTTCTCCGGCTCCTTCGGAGCCTGTTTTGCTGAGCTCTGTGCCCAGGACACGCTGCGGTTCCTGCTCTTGGTTCCTCTGCAGTGTGCACACATAGGAGATGGTGGCTCAGCTCTTACTCTGCCTCTCGTTACAACCCGGCCATCGGCAGAATCTGTATCAGCCTCTGAAGGACTGGCTGGCTCTCCACAGCTGATGTCTGGCCTATCAATATTGATGAAGGTGAGTAGGACAAACAGATTTTGCTTGAATCTCAGGTCTTTGGTTAAAAAAAGCACAATTCTGCCTCCTACCCAAGCACATTTAATGGAAACCTGAGCACTTGATCCCCTGGTGCCTTTTTCTTTGGAACCTGTTGTGGTACCGGTGAAGGAACACGCACCAATATGCACAAATATGTGAGATTCTGGAGCCGCAGGCTGGAGAGAGGTGAGTTTTGGTACCCGGTTGGGTCCTGATGGAGCAGCAGCCTTTCCCTCATGGGCTCGGTCATTGCCGATATCTGGGCAGCTTGTCTACCCGGCTACTTGCTTTCATGAAATTAATAAATACCCATATATATATACAAACAGATCTGTTTCTTTGGGGCCTTCATGCTTCTGTCGGGTGTTTCTGAAATCAGCTGCAAGGTTCAAAATGTACCTGGGGAAAACAAAGCATGTCCATCTGTTCCCAAGGCAGAGGCAGGCTGCAGGAGACTTACTTCTTTAAAAGCAGAGTCAAAAAGAAAAGGTGCTCAAAGGCTTAATAAACCCCAAGTTCTTTTGCCAGTAGAGTGCCAGCAAGTAGAGTTGACTGTTGCATCCATTAGTTTCCTTTTTTCTCCATATTGCCAGGTAGGGGATGAAATTAAATGTCAAGATGGCACTTGAAATCTAGATCCATGTTTTTAAATCCTTTCCAGATTTGGGCTGTTGTGGGGTTTTCATTTTAACTCATTATAAACGAGTGGCAAGGTCTTTTATTCAGTGTTGGTGGTGTAAACAGAGATTCCAAGAAGATATTTCCTCAAAGATCTTATTTTGAGTTAAAAACACAGCAAGGCTCTGTGTAATTTCTCCATCTGTTTTCTTGATATAAGAAACGTGTGATGAAAGTGAAGAGACTTGTATTTTCTCTCTGGTGCTGCTTGCTGTGTTTCAACATCCTGTTTTGTATTTGCAACTGCACACTTAAAATAGGCTCTTTGTGTTCATTCATAATTTTTCTTGGAGGTTATTAAGGGTAAGAAAGTATCGTGGAATGCGTTTCTGAAAGCTAACCATAGGAGCTTTTGAAATATTAACATTTCTACATGTTCTTTGCAGCGGAGAGGCAGGTGAGGATTAATGTGCATCACTTCGGGCATCCAGCCCGACGGAACGCGCTGGGCTCATCTGAACTGCATCCCTGGCATTTCCCAGGGCTTGGGATCCTGATGCAGCGTTTGCTGAAGCCACTTGCCCAGCAGTGGAGATCTCAAGGGGAATCCTCGTGGCTCTGGCCTCGGATGGGACCACCAGAGCATCACTAAATCACCCCAAACCACCTTCCCCCAGATGCTGTCCTCAGGTGTTTGTGCTAATCCTCCTCAGCATTGAATCACACGCAAAGGAAAACAAAATAAAACCTCAAAAACCTCTGAGCAAGAGATTTTAAATTTACACTGTCTAGGAGAAAACTTCTCACCAGGGCTGGTTTATAGATTGTAACAAATAATACCAGGCCTGGGGCTGAATGCTAAGGCTGTGGCTGCTTTTTGAATCTGCTGCTAATTCATAAACATCACAAGCAGTTGATTTCAGCAGAACCCCTTGATTTAATTACACTCTTGTATACAATGGGGACCTTGCATTTTTCTATATGTAATGAATATTAAGCTGATAGCCCTGTAATTTCCTGTGCCAGGCTTGCTCTCATTTTTTGCATATTGATACCACATTTGGTTTGTTATTTTCCAATTTTCCAGTCTTCTAGACTTGTGCTCAGCGAGTTCTCCATAGTAATTGCTGTTGGCACATACATTTCCTTCCTCAAATCTGCTCTAACACCCTGGAATGAATTTTGTCTCATCCTAGAGATTTGCTTGGGTTTGAATTTCTCTTATTTACTCATTGCCTTTAAGTCAGCAACCCTGGAGTCGTGCAGGACGCTGGATATCATTTCATATTGCACGGTTTTAATTTCCTCCTTTATCCCAGGCAGCTTCTCTTCCCCTCCACGTGCGCATGTGGGTATTTTCTGTCTGACCCTGTGACTTTCTGCTGCTGTTAAGTCACTTCCCAGTGGTACTTTCTCAGAAACTCCTATTCAAATCTGAACACCAAAAAGGGATTTAAATGTGGCAGCATCAAAATAAGGCTGATATTTGCTAAAGCTTCCTGGTGCTTTTGGTCTTTGTGCAGCTTGTTTTTTCTCTCTGTCTCGATGAGGTTGCTCATTGGGGTGTTTCTTACCTTGTCTTTAAGGGGGGTATGAAAACAAATCTCTCTCTTTGTGAGACTTGGTCATTGGAAGAGGAGCAGGGTGAGGTCTGTGTGCTGGGGAGGCAGCATATGAGGTTGCTTTTGCTGTGAGTGTTTTTGTAGTGTGGAATTAAAACCAAAAAGGGAGTTGACAACACACTTGAACTTTTATTTGAACTGGAAAATAGACCTTCCTTAAGTGTTAGTCATATAAGATATGACAGCTGAATGTCTATGATGCTGTCCCCAGCCTGCTGCATGGGAGTGCTGTGGAGAAACACTGGGCCCTGGAAGGGTGACTTTGGATGCCTTTGACTGTCACTGTTCTTAGGAATTGCAGGGGAAAAAATGGAGAAGGGAAACAAGAAAAACATTAGCTGAGTTATCTCAGTTTCCCAAGGTGCTCTGTGAAAATCATCTTTCTAAGGAGGGCACCCACTTACTGAAGCCCTTGAGCTGATGGTTTGTGTTCAAAAACCACACACGGACTGTTGCCCATGGTAGTGCCAGGCAGGCCGTGCAGGCTGCTGCTGCCTCTGGCTTCTTTTTGGCCCATTTCTGGCTCTGAGATGCTCATGTCCTGAAGAAGCAGGAACACCCCAGCACCCAACACACCCCTTACAGCCATGATGTGAATGGAAGTGCTCTGTCACTGAGAGTTCATCACACTGTTTTCCATTCTGGGTATAATTTCTCTGGCTGCAAAAGGAAAGCCAGATGCCTTCTCTGTATTTCTTTGTGATTTCTTTCCAGGAACGTTTACCAAGCGGAGTACTCCCTTGGTGAATAATCGTCATCCTTGCCAGAACAAACAGCAAAAAGAGAAGTGTGCTCGTATCACGAACCTGACCTTCACCCATCAAGCCCTCCTGCTTGGCAGGGATGTGTTTCCTGGCTGTCTGCACTTATCCCGGGTAAGCATCTGCCTTTTTCCTAAATATATCCCAGCCTCGTCAACTGATTTTGGAATCTGAAGTTGTATGAAGGCCAGCTTCTTTCTCGGGTTTTGGTATATAATGTTTTTTTTATCTCATGCTCTTGTGTTCTCCACCCATCTGTCAGAGGACTGACCAACCCTGCAGCTCCCACCTGTTTTAACCAGTGTATTTTTGCTGTATTTTATACACTAGATTTCCAGTCTTTGAAGTCTCCTTCCAGTTTGGTCATCATTGTAGTGCCCAAGGGGAGCATCCAGGACCTGAGGCAGGACCAATGTGGATGAAGTAGTCATGTTGATAGTCATGTTCCGGGGTGATGATGTACATTTTCCTGGTTTTGTTAGAAATGAGTGTATTGGTGAAGCAGAGTCTACATCAAAGATACTGGAGTTTGAATTCCCCATATTTTGTCACCTCTATCTGCAGAGTAACCTACTTCCTGGTGCTACCTGATGTAATCAGGAGCAATCTGTGCTATTAAGAGTTTGAAAGACATCTTTGGATGAGAAAGATGTCAGGTTACTGTCTTTCCCAGTTGAGTTTTATTTTCCTTAGCACTCTCAAGGCCTCTTAGCGCCTTTCAAGAGAGAATTCGTACTCACAGGCTCAGCAATTATTGATGGCTTCCTTTGTCAGAGTATGTGAGCATGTGTGTATCACTCACTAGGTACATACCACTGTCCTAAATGCATCGTTGAACTTCTTAAAATTAGAAGCAACAACAACATTCCTCACTGAGAGTTAACAGCACCATCTCCCCATCCATTTGTATAAAAAAGGAAAATGGCTTGTTTTTTCTCTCCTGGTGTGGATTGTTAGATCCTGTGAGAAGCCTGATCTGGAAGGACATCTGTTTGGTTCTTGTGTGGTGGTCCTGAGGGCTTAGTGGTGGGTTTGGAGGTAGGTGCATGCTGGAACACCTGCGATGAGCTGAAACGTGCTCAAGGGCTTTGCTCCATCTGACCCAAGTGCCTGTGTTCACCTGGTGATGCTGCAGCCCAAACAAGAGCCTCCTGGACCCAACTTTTCCTCCCACTCATCCCTCCCCTACTCAATGCACTTGCATTGGGTCAAGTTAACCTGAAAACCTGCAGATAGATAGGGGTGTTTTTTTGCTCATTTTGCCTTGTTGGCTGACTCTGGATGGCTTGCACATATGGTCATGCTGGCAGAGAGACGAGGGGTCATCCAGCTGGTGTGTGCAGGCACCTCAGCTCAGCACCAAGCCCCGACAAACCAGAAGCAAATAAGATCTTTGTCAGCGGGGTGGCCTTGCAAGAGGATGTGCTGTCAGATCAGTTAGTGACTTCTCTTCTGCAAGGCTGGTGTGGGTAGCACAGCAGGACATCCCAGGCACCCTTAGCTGTAGAGCCACCTATGGCAGACAGCTTGGATTCAGACAAAGGGGAGATCTTTCTCAGACAGCTTTGCTATGGGTAGACAGTCTGCGGTCTATAGTGTATTTTGAATGGTGGGACTTGCTGGGTTTGTGTGATCCTGACTCAGACTCAGTTTGATACCTTGGAGGTGAATTAGGGTTTAGATTTTCCATTTATACATTCTAGCTGTAGCTGATTTAAATAATGGCTGTTTCTGCAGTGGTAAAGGGTGAAACTGGTTCTCCTGCTCTTCCCTTTCTGAGAAGAGAGCGGAAAGCAGCCGAGCGAGCGGCACGTACAGTTGCTATAGTCTTGGAGCAGGAGCTTCAGAGTTATTCCTAACAGTTGAGCACGTAATTGTGCATAATGCAGCAGAAACATTTCTCTTCCTGTGATTGAAAGGCATTTGCTTTTGACTGGTGTGTAACTGTTCTGCCTGGGAATACATAGGGGCTGCAAATCTGAAACATTTCAGGCACGAGTGCTTATCAGTCACATCTGAAAACATCAGAGCAAAATGGCCTGGTGACAAACACAAGCAGGGCAAATAACGACCTTCACAAGACAGTTTTATACAGCAGGATAAACAAGAGAGGATGGATCCTCAGCCGTAGTAAACCATCCTGTCTGTACTGACACTGCCCATTGAGGTGCTGATCCTTGGAGATCTATAGAAACGTCACACAGGAGCAGCTGCCACTGTTTTGTGGCTGTGGTGAAGCTGTTATGAGCTGACCTGAGAGCCAGGCTTCCAGCGTGCTCAGGAAGCTGTATCATCTGCCTCTGTGCTTGGGAGCTGCTGGGAAATGATTCCTACTAGCAAACCTTTATCTGTTAATAGAATCATCATGGAGCAAGCTTGGGCACTGCAGGGGATGCTGTGTCAATGCATGATTGCCACCACTTCAAACCCAGGGGCTGCTTATTCTTTTAATTCCTCTAATTCTCCCTTTGGACCAAAGACTGACCAGCAGGTTGGAGTACAAACTTCTGGGGCAACAGGATGAGCGCATGTGAAAGGGCTGTGGAGTGCACCTGGAAACGCTGACATGGTCCTGATGAGCAAGAGCCTGCACATGCAGTGACTCATTAACTCGTACCCCTTGTCTGTCCTCCCGCTATAAAACTGGAGATCTGCGTTGGTGTAGGGGGTCACATCACCTTCAACGGTGCTCAGATTTCAGTCACCAAGGAGACCTGTGCGGCTCCTTTTACCAGGCTTGTATTCAGGTGAGGAGTCCAGTCCACAGAGCTGCTGATTTGAGACTTTCACCTGTGTGAAATCCTCTTTGGAAGAGTAATATCATTAAAAAGGGAAGCTGGCTGCCTCTCCTAAATTAAGCAATTACTCTTCGACACAACCTTCTCTGTGAAGGAGCTGGAACTTCATCCTCAGGCTGAGATGGAAGGTGGTTTAACAAGGTGTTTTACAAAGTGTAGGTGGATAAATTTCTGAAGCATATCTCTATAAACCTGCTGTAAAGGCTGCACAGAGGTTAGGCAGATAGATAACTTTATAGAAGCTGAATAATCACACTATTACTCTATATAATCTTGCTGGAAAGCATATTTTTCTAGAGAGCAATAATACAGAAGGTATTTGTGTGTAGTGATCACAGCAGTAGAAATCAATTGCACACAGCAAATAATTTGTTAGCATGGGGATGCACATTATATCATCAGTAAGTAAAGAGATTAGTTTGTTGAACTATAATGAGGGTAAGAAGAAAGCAAACTTCACACAGGTATAACTAGTCCAGTCGTAATATTGGCATCAAATACATCTAGTATACATATACCTCTCTGAAGATTAATATGGTCTTATGAGGTTTCCTTAATACCTACTAGCTCTAGATGTTCTCTGCATCTTTGGTATATGCCACTGGTATATACTCATTAGCTCCTTAAAAATAATACTTGGCCTGATTTTAAGTAACATAGGCAAGTGCACTGCTACATTTACCACTACAAAAGAAAAAACAATCACCCTAATGTCACTATTTCTATTAAGATACTTTCTGCTAAGATACAGGTAGGGTAATTGGTTTCTTTATTTTGTTCATTAGGAGCCCTGTTGTCTGGGATTAGATATTCCCAAAGGCAGGCATGGTCCCTTAACCTGCTCTTGGACGGGGCCCTGAAGGTTCTGATCTCAGCTGAGCTCCTCGTACACAAATCTTAGTCTCTTGTTGCATGTACGCTGTGCTGTGACAGTCACAAATCGCTGTGGAAGAGAAGCCTCCCCAACACCTGTGAGGTGGGTTGGTTTAATTATCCTCCCTGCGGAGCGGATTTTCCAAGCGTGCTGCTGACGGCACGTGTTCAAGGTCACCTGAAGAGAGCTTGACTGCTTGGCTGAGAAACAGATGTTGGGCTCTGCCTCTTCTCCCAGCTCCTCATCAGCCGCACGTCCCCACACCTCTTCTGAGCTGCAGGAGAAAAGTCCCTCCTTGAACCCCTCCACAAGGTGTCTGTAACCCCCGTCTGCAGCTCCCAGGGGTAGAGAGAACTGCCTGCTGCATGGAACTGCTTTGCAGAGGGATAAATACAGGTAAGGCACACTGGGATGCCCTCAATTAGAGGCTCTTTGATTCTCAGTGAGAACCAAGGTCAGGGCCAGCTCCAGCATGAAGCTCTGCAGGAGCTGGTAGTGCTGAAGGCTGAGATTTGTCTTGCTACAAATCCTACACGTTAGGTAGGGATGAGTCTTGCCTTACTGCAGGTTTGAGGATAAGTTTAAAACTGAACACTTTGGAGGAGAGCCAGAAAACAAAGAGCCAGCTGAAAAGGCAAGTTGTGCATCAGCAGGGGAAAATAATCCCTCCTGATTCCTGCAGGTAACTAGAAGTCCCAAAGCATGAGATTAGTGCTATATAAATAAGGTGTAAACAAACTCAATGGCAGTAGAATGCCTAAATCCTGTAGCCCTCTTACAAATCAAACCTGTTCTGGAAGGATTCAATTACTTCTGAGATCTCACCTTAGCTAGGGATTAGCTGACACCAGAGATCAGGAAACCCATTATATTTGAATCTGTGTGTTTACTTGCTGGGCTTAGTTTTTGCTGCAAATGGTATAAGGGAGATGCAAGGCCTTCATACATTATCTGTCAGGGTTACCATGAGGCCCATTCAGTTTTTATTGTCAGCCAATGGTTCCTTTGGATTCTGCTGGAGCAACTTCTGGAGCAGTTTCTTCTCCAAGAAAAAAAGGGAATGTGACACATCCTGGCATATGTTGGGAGCTGGGAGAGTAGTTAAGAATCCCTCATGTTGCCTTGCATTTTGTGGAGATGTTTTCTGCAAGCTAATTAATTATCCTCAGGATCAGTCAGGAGATACTGCTGATTCCTGGGCCCATTTCTCTGATGGCTGAAGTAGAAAGCCCATTTGTCAAGGCTGTTTGGGGAACTGTTCTGATTCCGATGTCTTGCACTGTGCTCCCCACCATCATGGATATGTCAAAACCTGAGGACTAGTTCCCCCAGTTGCAGAGTGGGTGACATGGGCTGGGGAGGCAGGAGAATGGCAACAGCAAAGTCTCTGACCTGAATATATGGAAAGAAAAGGAAAATCACAGCTGAGTTATTACTGAAAACAGAAACGCATGTAAATTCTACCTCAGCTGGCCTATTCTGGGTAACTTCCAGACATTTAATTGGCGAAGACAGATATATAGCACTGTCACTATCTGCTGGGGACTCATATAAATCGTCAGTGGTGGTTTCTTTTGCCATTTCATGTAGCCATGCCTGGTGGCTTGAGCATTACAGAAAGGAAGCAGAATACAACTCATTCTGTCAGAGCTGCTCTGTATTGTAATTGCAGTATCTATAAGGAATGTCAGGGTTGGCTTATTGGAGATGTCAGAAGCAAAATGGGAGAGATTAAATGGGCACAAAGAGCTGCAAAATGAGGAGGTAATTGCACTTCACCAGAGTGCAAAGATAACACTGGGAATGTAGATCTCGCCCAGCGTTGTGTGGAGCTGCAAGTACGTGCTTTGCGTCCCCTGGTCTCTAAAAGCACTCCTGGGATTGTGCATCCATGCCTGGCCCAGACGAGTGAGCGCTTGGCAAGCATGACCCTGCTGAACTTGCTGAGGAAGACACTGCTCCTCTTGCAAGAGATAGCGCAGAGAAAGGTGAACCCTGCTGCATCACAAATGCGCTTCGGCAGCAGCATGTTACCCAGCCTTTTAAATGAAGAAAACGACTCCCTGCTGAATACAAAAGCAGGGAAGACCTGTAAGTGATTCTGCATGAAAGGTTTGGATAGGCACAACATCTCCAGACGCGATGGCAAGTGTGCTGCCTGGGGTACCACGCTACAGCCCTCGGCATGGGGCCAGTTCTGGACATATCCATCACCTTCATCAGCCGCTTAGGTGCTGCACCAGGTGAGCCAGCCTGAGGTTGTTGGGAAGCCACAACACCCTCGAGGAGAGAGGCAGGGTGTGAGCTTTTTGGCACCTTGCAGATGCCTGTTGCCAACTGCTGTCCTGAACCAGTGCCCAGGCAGCCGGAGAGCTCTTCTGGCTGTCAGTTGTCTGCTGTTGCTTCTCATAACTGAAAACCTCTGTCTGCAGAAAGGCTTCTGATACTGGACAGGATTCAGATGTGTTTGTTTTTCTCTCAGCTCCTGTTTTCTCTGTTGTATCCACATGGCACTTTGGGGGATCTTCAGATGGGCTGTGGAGCAGGGCTCGCTGCCTGTGCAAAGCACTCTGTGCAGCCAGAGGATGCCTGTAATGACTTATCTGCTGTGAGGAGCTGTTTAGTGGGCTTTTGTAATTGATGGAGAAAAACAGGCCTTCCAGGGTTCCATTTACCCAGCAGTTTTAGGCAGTGGCTGTCAGGGATGTGAACAGACCTGTGGTGCTTCCTGATGATCTGCTGACCATAAAGCCAAGACAGCTCACCTGCACTCCAATAACTGCGAGCAGTGAGATGCACTTGACCCTGGTGTATACCAAGCTATACAGTGGAGTTGTAGGACTGTCTCTACATTAGCAGACCAGGCAGTGCAGCTGCCCTCCCAGCTCCTGTGTGAATAGGCTACTAGCCCTGACTGTTTGTAGGAGTAACAGAGACTTACTCTTCTCCCAGTCTAAGATGAATCACCCTTTCTGTTTGTTGTTTGGTTCCGTTATTGTGATATTTGGACTCCTGGACATTAGAGTCTCCACTGAAATGTTTGTGGGATGCTGCAGTAAGGCCAAGGGGTGATGTCGTGTCTGTTGTTCAGGGTCCAATAACTGTCTTTTTAAGGTACCCGATTAAGTTTTAACTTAAATTCAAGATACCTTCCCTGGCATAAGTAGAATGGGCTAAATGAGGATCTAGCCCAATTAGTCTAAGTGTCATGGGTTCTTCTTTGCATCACTATTCACATCCTGTAGAGTTGAGCTTGGCAGGAGAGAAGAAATTTGGCCTCTTGCCTTTCCTATGCTGCCAATTTGGACAAATTTATGTTTTGTGTACCTAGGTAGCACTACCAAGTCAACTGGAGTGGACAAAGGTTAAGTATGCGCTGCAGGCAATTATCCATTAGTATAAAAGCTCCTTGGTGTAATATTGATACACTGAAATGCCAAAAAAGTGGACACAATGATAGCTTTTCCAACACTGTATAACTCGTACATTGTAACTCTGCTTTTCATGTTTAATATTTCAGAAATAATGGAACACTTTTCATTGGGAAATGCAACATATGAAATGCAGTGGGTACAAATAAGCTCCTAACTGAAGCAGAGGTCTCCATTGCTTGCGGTGAATCTCTCCCTAATTTTATAAATGGCCTGGGATATTTGATGTAAGAAAATGCTTGAAATGGACAGATTAGGAGAGGCCAAAATCAATTTTTAAATGTACACTTTTCCAAATCCACTTCAGAGCTGTGGGCTTGTGGTTGGCTGATTTATCTTACTGTGATTGTGTCCTAGTCACCTTAAGAACCACTGTTAAAGTGTTTGAATAATCATGACACTCTGGGAGGTCCAGCTTTGTGAAGAAGGAAGCCAGCAAGGCATCCAGAGGGCAATTCAGTGCACACTGGGACCCCACGTGTGTATCCTGTCCCAGTGCCACGGGGCAGCTATTGGGACTCAAGTGGGATTCACCTCCTCTAAACTGAAGTCTGACACCTGTATTTCTCATTAAAGCTCAGTTCCTGAAGTTACCCGAGCACATCAGAATATCGAATTTCACTTTTTCCTGTGAAAGCAGTAAATCCTAAAGGGTCAGGAAACACCAGGAAAATGAAATAATTCTGAGAAGGTTTATTTAAACCATGTCTGCTCTTCAAACCAGTTTCATGACTGTTGGGGACTGTGGGACTTGGTGATGCTGCAGTCAGAAATTGTGGACATCAAGGCACATTTTCTCTGCTCTGGAAGAAGTAGTGAGAGAATTAGGTTTTCCAGGCTCTAATAGCTCTCAATGTATTTATTGGTCTATCTGTGATCCTTCCATAATCTCTGGAAAGTTAAGGACCCTGATAAAATATCCATTGAAATCAATGAGTTGTTTTGTACAGCTCTCCGGGCACTGGATGAGATGCAGCCTAAATACCCAATCTGCATTTTCATGAGTCATTGCAGAAGCAGGAAACATACCAAGACAGGTATAATTTTAATTTTCAGTGTGAATTTTGCTACCTCTACACTGGCTCTAGCCTGGTCAATCTACATTTCCATTATGGACAAGGTTGATCTTATATCCCTGTGGCACATTGCTGAAATTATATGCACACACGGTAGTCATAAACCATTTTCCAATGACTTGGGCCTTGATATTAAAGCATGTATGGTTCATGCATCTACTCTATTGTAAATCTGCTGGTGTTTCCACACAGACTGCTCAAGAAGCAGGAAAGACACAGAAACATCTGTCAAGTTTTAAGCAGCTTGTTAGATGAATTCAGCACCTGGGTTTCCTGCGGTGAGTCGGCTGTGCTCTCCTCGCTATGTACGAAAAGCTAAGAAATACAATGCTCCTAGGGACCCGCGCTCTTCGGTTCATGGTGGATTGCTCTGGGTAATTTCTGCCGGTGCAAGTGGGAACCGCCTGTGCAAAACCTCCCAAAGTAAATAGGGGAATAGCACTTCGAGAGGAGAAGGTTTACTCTGCTAAATGCCAATAAACCAGATTCTATCTGTGGAATTGAGCCAGCTGAGAACCTGACCCTTTGATTTTAACTATTATGGCTCATATCCACAGCTCTCCCACGACAGGAGGAGCTGCCCGCAGCGTATCCTCAGTAGTATCGTGGTGCTGCTACACATGGGTTGTGGTGACTGTTACAGAACCAAGTGAAAATTGCATTTTGGTGGGAGTTTCTGGCTGTGCTGTGAAACAAGGGGCTCAGCTCTGGGAAGGAGATGCAAAGCAGCTGCACGGTGACGGGTTACTTCTGGTTTCGCAATCCTCTGTTTTCCTGCCCATGTAGAACATGTTAGACATGAGTCAATGTCAAGGGCTAATTTTCCATGTCAGTAAATTCATTTTTAACCTACCCAGGGAACCCAGAAGCTCATCCGCTCTGCCTGCTGAAGGGGCCTGGTGTTTGTGCAACAGAAGAAAAGGGCTCGTGAGGCAAACTGTCGGGTTGCAATAACATTTTGTTCCTTGCTAGCTCTAGGTTCAGACTGTCTAAACAGTGTGCTAATGTGCCTACGAAATAGAAAACAGAAATACAGAAGAAGAAGAAGAATTTAGGCTGTGCCTAAAGCGTGCTGTACCTTCCCCTAAAGCCAGCGTGGCACAGGCTGGTTCATGGCCTGTTGCAGAGCCCACAGACTCACCAGGAACCCCCAATTTTGGTCTCTTGTGGGCTGAAGTCCTTGGATCCCTTTGGCCTCGGCCCTTTCACTAGCACTGACATTAGGGGAGAAAGGGCTGTGATCATCTGGTTTCATCCCATCGTTCTGCCAACAGCAAAGTGCTGAAGTAACCTGGACATAATGAGCTATTTCTCTTTTCTGAGTGATTTTGATTATTATGTGTAACAGTGAATGGTCTCCAGTGGACAAAAACCTCTATTTTATCCAACTCGGAGAGCAATATCAGCAGCAGGCTCTTGCCTGTATTATTCAGTAGGAGCTATGGTACATATTATTGCATATGATATGAAGGACTTTGTAATAAATATTTAATGTTCCTTTAATCTGTCTGTTCTTATATTGTGTTGTCCAGATAAATGTACCATTTAATAATTCTTTTTCTGTCAATCTGTTCGTCTCTTTCATACAGGCACATGTGCCCACCTGCCCTGGGACATGCCTTCCATCGATCCATCTTCCTGAGCTTTCTTCAAAGTCCTGGGTTTCCATGACTCTGTCATAAAAAGGAAGAACATGTGTTGCTGGTGTGAATTTGTGAGTAGCAGTAAAGTGTCTTGTGTTTAGAACCCAACCATTTTGGTGCACAGTAATTTGGTTTTTTTCCTGAATTGGAGGCAAAATGCCTCCAGGAGACAATGAGGGCTGGTACAGCAGGCACCAGCACAGGGTTGATGGTGTTTCTGGTTCTGCTCCTGACTGGTTGGTCTGATCCCAGTCACTTTGTGCCTCTTGTTTTTACTCAGCTGTTGCATGGGTGGATTGCAGCCCTTCAGGGCAGGGTCTCTTCTAGGTGGGAACATGAGCTTTGGGCAGCAGAGACCTCTGGTGTGCAGGTACAAAGAGGTCCAGTTCTCCCAAGGATCTGTCTTTGACAGCGGGCACTTTGCAAGGGCTGAGTAGAAGTAAGAAGAGCTGGGAGTGTTTTTTTGGCAGGGCCAAGGGGGCAGGGATGAAGGGGTCACGTCCAGCACTCTGAGCCTGCCCTAGTTTGGGTGCTCCGAGGACTCAGACACGGCTTCTGCAGAGCCGTCCTTTCCCAGCACACACCATCCGCTCCCTTTGAGCTGTGGTTGGGGACCACACAAACCAAAAGATATGTCTTGACCATCATCATCAATATGCAGCAAGACATGTCTATTAATTGACCTTTTCCTTGTCTGAGCCCACGTATGACCCTTGGCTTTCCAGTACCTGTGGCTATGTGGTCTGTGTTTAAAATAACACAGGGTTTCTCACTTGCATTTCCCTTGGAGCAAAGACCACATGAAGAGACAGGCGGTCATAAATCAGGATGTGCATTTTTGGGGAGTACTCTTCCCCTGGCCAGGCCTGACTTGCAAAGTCAGACGTACCCATCACATGCTTTCTTTTCTATGAATTGAGGCTGTTAACCCTTGAGGAAGAGATCATGAGAGATGGGAAGGGGATGTTGTGGTGAAAAGAACAGTGAAAGAACCTAAATCAGAAAGGAGCATATCTGTAGTGGTACCATGCTTCACCACGTGGAAGTTAGTTACTTATACTGCAAGTCATGATTTGTTATAACTAACTATTCTACAAAAGCTACTAATGAAATCGTGCTGGTATTTCTTAAAGCAGGCAATAATGCTGAACCAAAGAAGACATGAAAAGAGTTCTGATCATCTATTAATAGTGTAACAGTCCTATTTTGAAAAAGATACCCAAACTCGTGTGGTGGCATTAAATGCTAACCTCTTTAAAGAACACTTAGTGCACCTTAGTAGTATCTATTATAGTATATGGGATTTTAATTGCTTTATTATAAAAGAAAGCAATATTCACCCTTTTATGAATTTTGATTTAATGACTTTAGCACATTCATTATTAGTTCATTATGGTTCTGTGGAATTGAGGCCTCCTGAGTTAAAAGGATGTCCCCACACTAAGCTGGCCTCAATTAAAATGTAATCATATTGTGGTTAATCTCAAGGACTTGCTCTAGGAGTGCAGGGTTATGTGAGAGAGAGAAACATGAATGCGAAGAGGCAGGATTTGCACTGGTGAAAAGCGGTTTAAGTCCACTTCTGAAAACGTCCTGGGCTATAATCTGAAATTGCTTTCTTAGCCCTGACCTGTAATATCACACACTTAAAGCCACAGCTAGAACTTCTTGAAATAAATAAACCATCAGTGATCTTTAGCAATAGAGGAAAATCCAATTTATGGCAGTTAGGCCAGTTCTTCATCAATGAAAGAGCAGAAAATGCCAGTGGTCAAAACACTGCAGGAAATGGTGATATGTGGATGTGAGTGGAGCAGCAGTATTTCTGGGGAAAGACAACTGCCTGGTGAACAGTTCTACTTCTGTCCATGTGTTTCCTAGGTTGGATCCACGAGAAAACCTTCTCTTGGGCTTTACGCTTCCGTGGTTGACCACAGGGCCACATTCAGAAAACAGGCGTGTTGTGATGATTTGGAAGATGATGAGAAATTCAGGTCACAAGTAATTTGGTTGAAATATTCCCTCTTTGATGTTTTGCCATACTGAACAGAATAATAACTCTTCCAGAAGAGGAGTTCCAAACAGAGCTATTTTGGGATTACTTTTCTCCTTTAGCTTTTATCCTGTGGTTTTCCTGTGTCTTCTTTTTATCTCCCAAATCTCCTTGAAAATGTCTCAAGCTCTCACCAACTACTTCTGATGTTTCAAGATCCCTTCAAGCTTAGATCTTGGGTATAAATAGAAGTTCTTGTTAGTAAAGCTGAAGTGCTCTGCAATGACTGTTTGAGAGGCTTTATGTTTCATTTTGTGACTCTACAGTGGAGCCAAATCTGGAATCCACAAGGCCTAAAACTGAGGAGAATGGAGAGAGGCTGGATTCCTGTGTTTTGCAAAGCAAGTGTTTGCAATGTTGGGGTCAGGAAGGATTTTCACGATAGCTTCCCAGTTAGAAAAGTAGATCCTTAATGAGTAAAAATGGAGTACAGTCTTCAATTTCAGTCTAAAAGCTTCGTTATTAGGAACAACACTCACCAGATTTCTCTGCCATATTGTTTAATTATTATGAAAGATAATTACTGTGGGAATATCACTAATGTCAATATTTCATAAAGCTTTTATAGATTACAGAAATGCATCAGAAAGTGTTGTATTTTATGAAGTAATAAAAGCTGTTTAGGGAAAATGATGTTTTTCTGGCTATAACTTATGTGTAGAGTTTTACACCATCTTTTCAGACCATAGTGATCTCTTCATCAGTTTGCAGCTGCAATGAGTCTTTTGTAAGTTTAAATCACTGTTATACATTGCCGATGATCAAAGGCCAGACCAGACCCATTAGCTTTGCCAGAGGAAACTCCATGTTCAGCAGCATTGACTCTGTACTCAGGGAACTATCGAGTTCCCTAAATTGAGGCACATCTGTTTGCTGTGAGAATTCTTTTTTTCTTATGCCATTTAGGGCATTATCTTGCAAATGATTAATCACGAAAGACCCAGCCACCGAGTTCTTGCACAGAAAACACTCAGCGCTGGCAAGACAAGGTCCAGAGAGAAAACAGCTTAAGAAATTTCTTAATTACTCTGGAAATCTGTACATATTTATGAGAGGAGCTGGCTCTGGCACCCTTGCAGAGCTCCTGGCTGCGAAAGCTGTGACCTTTGGAGCGATTCAGTACCGACACACAAATGTTTCTACTGACAGAAATTAAGAACAACCCCAATAAATTAATGTCAAGTGATGTAAAACACACCTCAGAGAGCAGGAACATGTTCCTTGTCCAAATGCTCTGCTATAGGCATTTTTGGGCTAAGTTCAACTTGTAAGACCAAATCCAAACGCCAACCCTGCTGTTGCTTCCATGTCAGTACAATAACTTATCATTCACATCAACACAGCCTCGTTGTCATTAGTGTATTTGGTTTCTGCACTGATTTAGAGAAAGGGACATACTTCAGAGTACAGGTCAGTTGTAAGTGGCTTGAATATTTCTTTCCCTTTTCTAGCTTTTGCACGGGATGATTCTGTGTCTGGATGTGATGGTTTCCAGTCTTGTGTCTGCCGAGATGTCTGTTCCACATGGTGTGGGTACTAAGGTGGATGCTTCTTCCAATTGAGATGCATGTGCAAGTAAGTGCATGATTCTTGTCACTCTTTTTTTTCCTCCTGAAAATACCCTTACAGGGGACATTTGGATAACATCCATTATGGCGGAAAGGCACTAAGTTTAACAAAAGCAGTTAGTGGAGTTTCATAAACATTGAAAAAAACAAAAACATACATTTGCCATGTACTATATTCTTTTTTGGTACAAATGGACATAGGGACTTCTAGCAATGTAATTCCCCGAACAGAGCAGAAGGCAGCAAAGCTGACTGCGGGTCAGTTTTCCTCCTGGCACCTGGGAAGCAAACCGGAGATGCATTTGCAGAGAACAGTTCCCCATGGCACACTTGTGTTTCAATGTGTGACTGAATCCCAGCACCCTTTCTGCACAGTAGCCATAGCATCATCTTCATCTTTTGTTTTCATCTGGGCATGCCTTACCCAGTGTACACATACCTGCACTTTGGTCAGGAGGGTATAGCCTGTAAAGTGATTTCCAGCCAGAGGTTATACTGTCTTTTCCCTCACTAAGCTTGAAAAAAAGGAAAAATTATCATATTATGGGTGCTTTGGTCATGAAGAGAAAATGATGCTAGATATGAACAGAAGAAATTCCTCTTATCCCTGGGAATTTTTAGGCATTAAATTAATTCCCCTATCTCTTGGTATGTTAATGGGAAGGCTTTCAGCTCTGTGTTAGGCAGAGGTCCACATTTGCATTTAGATGGAGCTATTTTAAGGATTGTACTATATACATAGGGGCCTGTATCCCATTTACAATAGAATCTGCAAGATAAAATTAGAATCTAGTAAGTGGTTGTTTTTCCAGTTTTGTTATAATCTGAACCACTAACTGAAGTGGTATAATCTGACATAATAAATACTAGAGTCATTCACTTGAGAGATATCTGATCCACCCACAAGGAGGAATACACTTCTTAACCAGTGAAGTGGGTTATATATTTTCCCTTTCACAAGACAGACATGGAGTTTGCAGCTGGGGCCAATGATACCCGAAAGACTTTGTTCACGCGTGTAAAACAACCGGCTGTGTCACGGACAGGAACATTTTTCCCCACTGCGCAGGAAACCACAGTGGGGTTGGTGGTGGCAGCGCAGGGACCTCAAACCCTCCTGTTCATTTCTGTCTTGCAGGTGGGTTCTCAGGGGCATTTCTCATACCTGCAGAGGTCTGCGTGAAGTCATCGCTGCTGGTTTTACATGCTGCTGGTATCCAGAAACCCTCTGAGACATCGGCTTGGGTAGGACTTGGGTAAATACTCGGTGCTTCTGAGCTGCTCCTGAAGTGGGTTGCCACATGATTCATGAAGCCCAGGTTTGGGGTTTCAGCCTGGTCTCCACCACCCTAAAACTGTTACCCCTCTGGCAACTACCAGCAGGGATGAAGGAGAACCCTGGCATACGGGGAGTGATGTCTCTGCATCGTTCCCTTGCCGAGAGAGGACTGAGGAGCCACTGTTTCACTCTCTGTGCATTAATTCTGGTGGCAGGGCTGGTGTGAAGCGGTGATGTGAAATCAATGGGTTTTGTTTCAAATCCAATCCACTTTCACTGACATAAATTAGTCATCAGTCTAAAGCTTCTGCATCCAGTAACGCAGTCCTGGAATAACTCACTCCTGCAGCTGGAGCCCCACAAAACCACTGGTCATTTGATGGAGCGAGCACCCCTGGGTGAGAAGAGCTTTTCAAGGCGGGGCTTTTAGTGCCACTTTCTAAAATTGTCCTGTTGAGTTAACAGGAGAATTTTGCTGATTTTACTGCCTCTGTTTTAGGCAAAACTCAGCCAGGATTTTACACTAAGTGCGCTGTACTTTGCAGTTCCCCTTCAAAGGTGGAAATAGTATTGGACACTTAAGGTTACTACCAAGGCTTGTTGTAAATGTATTTTTTTACTCTTTAGGGCATTCTGAAAAAGCCTTATTTTCCTTCATGCTAAAACATCTGAATATTTGAAACAAAACTTCCTGAAAAATGACAGTCCAAAATCCTCTAAGCTAAAACCGTGTTTCAAGTGGATTGAAACCCTTTTCTTAACGAAGCTGAAACATTTCGTATTGATGTGAATCTGTATTTCTTATGCAAAGTTGTATTTTATAATGGTTACGCAATGTGAATATTTTCAAGGAAGTTATTACAATATCAGAAGTCAACAAGGTGCTATATTATTAAAAGCTCTTTTGGCTCTTCCCTAAAAATTAACTTCAGTGAAAGCTGCGACATTGCCACAAGAAATTCCCAATACAGCAAGCAGACATTGCTTCGTGAAGGTTCCTGGTGGGAACAATTCAGTGTATGGGGGGGCTCTGTGCTCTGTCTCACCCAGAATTGCTCAGATGACGCGGGGAATTCAACATTTATCTCCCAAGAACGTGTTATCAGTGTTCCCAGGAGCGGCACCTGGCAGAGGCCCGTTTGCCACCTCTGTTGTTACTTCTCATGTTGACAGCTATGGGAGCGCTTCTATTTCAGGGGAAGAGCAAATTTACCCATTTCCCAGTCTTTCTGACCACCCTGTGCCTGCTGAGACCCAGCTGGAGCATCGCTGCTGCCGAACTGTGTCTGCAACCCCAGAGACCAGGGCTGATGCTGAAACCGAGATCAAAAGCCTGTTTGGTTTTTTCTCAAGTGAACCCGTATCTGTTAAGAATTAGACTAGTAAGCAGTAATCCTCTGGTCTTACATGAAAGATCAAATGAATGGATGGGAAAAGATAGATAACAGGGGAAAAGCTTGTTTTGGACTAGTTTCCCTAATAGGAAGGGAAGAATAGTGAGATGTCAAATTGACTTTTACAGAGCAGGTTAATGCCAGATACTTGTTTATCCTTGGAGATTCCTCACATCCAGCAGATTTCAGCATTGCCTAATGAAAGCTAAGGGAAGAGTGGGGAAATGGAGCATGTACAGTTCAGAGGAGGGGAAGATGCAGATGAAAACTAATGAAAAGCCTCTCTCCTTCATGTTTCAAGTGCCAAATTATGCTTGACATTTCAATTTCACCAAGGCGCGCTTCCGTAAAATCGTCTTGAACTCTCCTCAAAGTGTTAAAGCTTCCATCAGCTCCTCCAGTGGCATCAGACGGGTCTGATTCAGTTCTGTCTCAGGTTTGAAATGTAATCGTTGTTGTATCACTGCATGACTGGCATCAAGAAGAAGCACCAAACGTCTCTAGTATTTCCATAGATGAGCTTTGCAGTTGGCTTTGAAATAGGGCACGATGTAAATACCCAATACATTACTGCTCAGGTGGGAGATGGTGGGGGTTGGTGGCTCCTGTGTGACTTGTTTTGAAATGTTTCTGGGAATTTGGGTGTTTATTGCTTGTGTGTGACTTGTTTCGAGTGACGATCTCCATGTTATGCGTCTATAGCCAGAAGGTCTTGAGTCCCTCTGGAGATCTGTCGGAAAAATCTGTAACCAATAAAATTCTCATTAGTTCTCAATGTTCCAACATTTTTAGGAAGTTTGAAAGCCTGAATTTTTGAACTGTCCCCATCTCCCCAGTGAAAAACACCGAGAGTGGGGAAATGGCAGAAATGCTGTGTTTTTCCCAATCTGTTCTGTTGACGTGTTTTGTTTTTCCTTAGCTTGTTTTCTTCTAAAGGTCATTGAAATTTTTAGTTGCATAAATTTTATTGACTTTACTCATTGCAGTCAGGCTTTTGAGGGAGATGCTGAGCTTACATGTGCTGTCAGTGCCAGACAGAAGAAACTCTCCTCCCGCGTGAGTGGGAATAATGGTGACCCAGCTTTTGAGAGACCTCACTGAATTGAATTCTTTGAAAAATATACCCCTGGGCTGTGGTTGCTGAGCACTTGAGAAGGCCTATGATTGATGACATGGTCATTACCAACATGATTAAGAGCAGCCAGGATTCACATTTACCACCTTGGCCTTTTCCAGTGTCTGCGGAACTGTGGTCTCCAGACCACCACTGCTGCACGCAACGTGACTGTGTGCGGAGGGGGAGACGGGGGAGCTGTGATTAATTTGGCTGGCAACATGATGCTGGCTCTCTTCTTTGATTGCAGCTGATGAATAGTAGTTTAAAAGCTAAGAATACATTAAGCACTTCGCTATGGCTCCTATACAGTCTGAGGGCCAGAACCACAGCTGTGCTCGGTTTACAATGGGTGCAGCTGAAGAAAGAAGAGGAAGGAAAAAGAGACAGCTTGTAGTTTAACTTGAGCTCTACATTCTGCTGGGGGCACACACACCGATTGCCCCAGGCACTGCTGATGGGGTTTTGGGCAGGGGCAGGATTGGCTTTCACCAGTTTTGGCTACCTAGTCGTGTTAAAAGAACAAGCTGTTGCATGAACAAGGGATTGGTGTTCCCTGCCTCTGCCACAGTTGGTTGGTTTGAGCTGTCTGGCTGAAACTGTTTGGGCAAGAGGCAGTTCTAGAGGGCCAGGTAGCAAGCTCAGGCTCACAAGCCCTGTTTCCATCAGAAACCAGCATCGTGCTGGGGTGGGGAAGCAGCAGCTCCACAGGTACAAGGATCAGAGCAGGTTCCTTTGCTGTGCTCCACGGCCGGTGTCCATGAAGTCACCTGGTTTAAGGAGTGAGCCATGGGTCTATCTCTTTTTGTATAACACGGCAGCTCCTCTCTAACACCCATTTTTCAATTATTCCTAGTGCTGGCTGTTAATAATAACTGAAACTTTCATTGCAGCACCCCTGGCTCAATGTTCGTGCCAGGACATTCATTGCAATTACCTTATTTGATGGCAGCCATGGAAGGAAATCAGAATGACAGCTTTTGAGCATTCTCGTCATGCAGCATGATGACTCTTGGCAGCAGGAGAGCCATTCACCCTCCTGAAGACTGTTTTCAGACACAGGGGCTCAACAGACAAGGTAACAAGTAATTCTTTTTTCCCTCCCGGTTGTGGTAAGCAGGAGAACTTCCAGAACCACGGGGGTTGTCACCCAAACCCCAGGCTGTGCCCTGCTTGGGCATTTCCACAATAAAATCAAAAAAAAGGTTAATTTGGGTGTGTTCTCTGCAGTGTGGGAGATGGGGTATTTGCTTCTTGCAGCAAAGCATAGAATATTGTTTCTATTTCTTCCCAGCTATCTACTCTCCATTACTTGTTTGCTTCAATACCCCTTGCTCTCTCCAGCCGTCCCTCCTGCCGCAAAAGGTTATTCTAGACAGGTCGGCTTGGCACGAGGCAGCCGTGGCAAACCTTTAAACTATAATGATAAATTATGCTCCACCACCCAGTCCCTCTGGAAAGAGATTTTAATGTGGATTAAAATAAAAGAGGTTTGATAGATGCTGGAAATGTCTCCCTTTGGCTGTTAAGAAAAAAATCTGAATGCCTGTAATATTTCTGCCGAGAATTACAATAATTGGTATTTAAATAGTATTCTGAGCGGAGCTGCAATTGCCAAGGAAAGCCAAACCCAGGAGCAAGATCTCTTGTCTTTAAGAGCTCAGCCAGGCTGGGGAACTTAAAAAGAAACTCAAATTATTGGGAATTTAAAACATGCCCTTGCTTTGGCTTGAATGCAACATCAAAGCTGGAGCCTGTGTGTTTGTGAAAAAATGCTTCTTTCCCCTCCCAGCAGCTAAATGCTATTTCTCCGCTGATTTTATTAGCACTGCTGTCCCAGCACCATCTCCATCCACAAATGCCTTTTTGGTGTGCTCACAGGAAGGAGTCTGTTTTGCCGTTTCAGAGGAAGAATTGCCCACAGCCCAAACATCTAGTGCCAGGAGCCAAAGAAGGCTGGTGATCTTACAGACGGCGCTGTTCCCCTGTGGAAACGCAGTGATGCTGTGTGTTGAGGGCCTGTTGCACCAGAGGATCTGTTAAATCCATCATCCAGCTCATGGTCACCATTACCATGGTAGTGCTTGTATTCGGGAACTGCCAGCCAAATTCTGTCTTGCTCCCCAGGACCCAGCAGTTTCAGATGGACACTGTGTTCTCCTCTACCTCCTGCTCTCAGCTGGTCTTCAGTTCTCAGGAAATCCACATCTGTGATCTCTACCCAAGAAAGGCCGAATCGATGTTTCATAGTAAGTTGCACAAAACTCTTTTTATAATGATAGGGTTTCTTTGAGATGAGCCCCACTATCTTGCACATGTAAGATACCACTGCTGGCTTTCCTGCTCCTTCCCAAATCCAACGATTTCTAGTTGCATGCCATCCTGCCTGTTTCCCATGTAGATCTCGTATTCAAGTCTCTGCAAATCAAACCTGGTAGAATGTTCCTGTTTTCACACTTGGCCTTTTCTCTGTAATCATTCAGCACTCCTAGCATGCATTTGTGACCCCAACAGATGACTCCACTAATGGGAACACATTGGTGCCAAATGCCACCAAAAAGCTGTGCTTCTGAGAAGCTGGGAGCTCTGAGGGTGCTGTTCATACCAGTTTCAGACCAACACGGTTCACTGGCCTGACACCGAATGTCTTCTCTTTTTTCTCTTCCTGCTTCCATTACTCGTACAAGATATGAGATTTAATAGGTAGGTCCATGAGTATGACACAAGTCGCGGCAGCATGGACATGGCTAGAATAAGGTGGGATGAGCTGGTCCAGGCACGGCTGAGAGCTCTGATGCTCTGCCAGGGTGCTGGGCCAGCACCGCTGTGTACCTGCTGCTACCAGAGCTAAGTTGTGCGTCTGTGCAGCACTGCATGGGGCGTGTGGGCATTTCTAACATCAGCAATAACTACTGGGAAATGTCTCCCTTTGCCTTGAAATCATTACAGTTTTATGTGACAGCAGCAGCTCTAGTCCCCAACTGAGATTAGAAGTCCATTAAGTGTTTGAAATTGTGCGAATGTGTCCTATGAGGACGTGCGCTCCTGACCAGCTCCGTACTGCCGATTGCCTTGCTAATCCAGTTAACCCTGTCCCACCAGGGAGCCATCCATCTATAGGAACCCACCTATAGGCAGAGGTCTCTCCCGCAGTGGTAGTCGATACTCGGGCTACTCTAATCTTCCGATTGTGTTTGCGTCCTCTGATTTTAGAGAGCATTTAAAAGTGAGAGGGAAAGTGCTTAACCTCACAGAGCTACTGCTAGCTGAATGTATGGATTAAATCTAGGAATTGCAAATTCAATTCATTATTAGTTCAAATAGGAAATAATTCCACTGAAGACAGTGGAAATCATTAACTTGGGGAAGCAGTTAGTTATCTAACATTTCCTCTCTAAGGAAATAAAGAAATAAACCATTTTTCTCCTGTGACATCCGTTGGTTTTTCCCCAATGTAATTCTAGTGATTTCTGCAGGGTTATTTCTGGAACGGAAAAACTGGAAATGCACAAATGCTCCATTCATGGTGAAGTGGCTTGTATAAACTCAGACTAGAGTCAAGTGAACACACAGATGGAAAAAAAGAATTGTGTCGGATAAATAGTCCTGAAGAGGAAATGTCAATGAAGAGGTTTGTGAAAGAAGGAGCACCTGACTTAGCAACCCATCGAGTTGTAGGGTATGCTTTTGTTTCTCTTTGAGTACTGAATCAGCCAGGGCCAGTGACTGCCAGTCATGGCAGATAAGTTAGTTACTAGATAAGTTAGTTCCTGCTTATTGAAGGTTAAGCACCCATCAGGTCTTTTGCTGGTCGTAGCAGGGAAAAAAACCTCAAGAACAGAAACCTTTACTGGAACTGTTCAGCAGCTCAAGTAGAGGTGGGATTGTCAGGAAAGAGTGGCAACCAGTCTGTGCTCAAAAATGCAAACAGATCTCAAAGATTGCTGCAAGTATTGCACTGTGCGCTGTCAGGGAATTATTTGATCAACACCTGACTGAGATCCCTAATTCACACTTAAGGATAATGCATTTGCATCTCAAAGAGATTTCCAATTCTGGTTCTTAATAACTAACAATAACATATTTTAAAAGTTTTGGTAGTCCCTGGGGAGCTGAGTCTCTGTCGCTGCATTAACAGCTTGCAAAATGGAATCCCAGAGCCTCAGGGAGGTTGTGTCATTAGCCAGCCAAGGGCTGTAGACCTGTAGCAACCTGATTGCCAGCCCCATCCTTCACCTGACAGCAAATGACGGAAAACCTGAATAATGACTTCAACTGCTGAAATGTTGACGTGACCTTTTGTATGGCAGGGACATCCCATGCTAGTGGCTATGGGCTCTTATTAACTCAGATTTCTCCCATCTTCATTGTGGACCATCCTTGACACCAGGATATCAAGCAAAAAAAGGGAGAAGCCCCAGTGCCGTTGCCCTGCCGAGAGCCAAAAGCCGTGACCATAAGAGGCTTCAGATGCTGGTGGAGCAGCGGGGATCATTACAACTGAATAGAGCCATACGCAAAGGTGGAAAGATCCTCTTAGCACTCATTAATTGTAATTTTCAGGATTAATGCAAAAGATTTGGCAGCTTGACAGAAGTGAGTTTAAACACAGATAATTCACTGCGGCTCGTTGGAGCTGAGGGAAGGGTCAGTGGCTCCTCACAACCCCTCCAGCATCAGGGAAAGATAAGGGCAGAAGTAACTGGACAGGGAACAGGGATATAAAGCTTCTGATAACTCAAAAGATGTATTTTACACAAGGCAGTGTAAATATTCATGTGATTTATTAGAGGAGCAGACTTTTCATTGATGACTCTATTGAACTGAGGGTTATTTAGAAGCTGAGGGGATCAATACAGCAGCTGGGAGCCAAAGCTTCTGAAAGCAAGTGAAGTAAAAGTGCATTTTGCAGGCCCTCGCATCTGTGTGAAGTCCCTTAACTACCCCTTAAACCTTAGACTGAACATCACCCTATATATATATACATATATCTGTATAAAACAGGTTATTCTGAAGTACATCATGAACTATTCACCACCATCTAACCACAGCTGATTTTGTGTGTATTGGTTTTTACTCCCTATCACTTCTTATTACATTTATTCCTTCAGAAGAAACATAAGTCAAATGTCTCTAATCTTTTTAGCATGGAATTTTAGATTTTAATGGGCTTGTTTTAATTTGCCTGTATTCTTGTTAATAATGAAATCTGTTTAACGAGAGTTAAACCAAAAAGCCTGTAATGGTAATTCAAAACATAAAACTCTAGTGCATTTCTGTAAGAATTCCCTGTTAATATTCTTAAGGCTTTTCAACAGATATTTTAAGTAGGCATTGGTATTAGCAGAAACATCACACAAATTAAAATTAGACTCTTGGTGACTATTTTAAAATGAATATTCAGAGACTCTACAGCATGAAATTAAATCTAGTTACGTTTGACGCTGCTGGTATATTTTAAGGAAGTGTACTTCACTGAAAATGATAGTGTTGCCTGTGAACTTATTACTGATAGTTAATTTAATTTATTACAACCCATTGAATGTAACAATTAGATTTTATATAGCATAGCCTAGGAGCCCGTGTCAGGCTTTAAATCTATGGAGATGTAGCCTGAGCCAGTAGTTCAATGTCAGAATAAGGAACGGGCACTTCCAGCTCTGGGCAGGACTCCTGTTTCAGCTTGGGTAGATTATAAACCTGCCACACTTACTACGCTCATCATGAGGCCCTAAAGTGGGAAATCTGCCTTGGAGGATTTGGGGTTCCCCTCTTAGAAATCTTAAGACATTGTTTATTTTTTGCTGTTTAATCCCCGGGCTTTGCTTTGGGGTCACCTGTTTCACAAGCACATCTGGAGCTTGCAAAGCTACGGGACTTCTTTCCGCTCCCTCTTTGCTCTCTTTTGCAGGCTCTGCTTTCCCCAGCTGTTCAGGACTGGTGGAGCCTCCTCTACAGCTCCGCGCGTTATAAAATCCAGATTATCATCCCTATGTAGTGTGGCAACAAAATATGTATTTATAAAATTAAACGTTCAAATCTGCTGAAAGTTCCTGGGGTTCAAGCAAATGGTAAAAATCAAGCAAAAAGGTAAATCCTGAAGCAATAGCTTTAGGGACACACTTCTGGTCTGAACTGATGAAGTGATGAGAAAACATCCCCACTTACCAGAAGAAGCAGGTTCCATGACCCCCTGCCCGTTGCTGTCATTGTGGGATAGTCAGATTCAAAATCTGCCCCAGTTTTTCTGGTTTATTTTGATGATAACACCTTGTGCGTGCCTCCAAGTTCCAGGAATCAGACAGCACTTCCTATGATATATCTTGGAGCCATTAAAACACAAAAGCAGAGTGTCATCTTTCTGCTGATGTACGCCAGGAGGACCTGTCATTCCCCTGATATAGTACAGCGTGAGAATGGTCTCCCTTCAAAATACATCACTGGGGCAGTGGCGTTTTGAGTTATATGGTGCCAGGATGGCAACTATTTGAACCATTCACAAATGTAGACACGACAGGATCAAAGCACGTATTTAGTTTTCACGTGGGCAGCTGGGCTGTCTGCAGTGATAAGAATTGGTTTAAAATCATTGTCATTTAATGAAGTGATGCTGCGTTAAAGCACTTCGGTGGTTTGAGTTCCTAATTCCCATTTGCAGGAGTGCCTGTCGGACACGGAGTGGCTGAGGACGGCACGGGCTGTCCCTGAGCTCCTTGGCAGAGCAGGATGTCCCTGCATGCCCCAGAATGCTGTTGTACAAGTCTGCTGGAGGATGAAACCCGCAATGGAGGCAGGTGAGCCCTGTGCAGATCCCATTGCGTCCTGTTACTCTCAGGAACCTGCTGCTCACACCTCTCCCCTGCCTGTGCATGAGGAATGTGCTGCCTGTGATGCTCATCCCCATATTATTAAAAAGCAAACATGAATGGGTTTACTCTATGAGACCTCAGATCGCTGTCTGAACTGGCATTCTTTGCCGAAACTATCTGAGCTTCATGAAGAACTCATGGAATAAACATGCCAATGCAGGGCCAGCTCTTCAGCTAGCATGAGCTGGTGTGGTTCTGTGGAAGCTAAGTTGAGGATCTACTCTCCCCTGGTGTCTGCATTAGATATGCAAGGAAAATGAACAAAGCCAGCAACTGGATGTGCAGTTCCAGGATGAGTTGGTGCGTCTTTCCATTTATTATTTTGATTTTGCTCTTTTCTACTGCTGGGAAATTATACAAATTCTTCTTGTATGGGAAAAGAATATTGATAATTAAGGGAAGTGCTGCTTGGATTTAAGGTAATCTCATAGTGTTCTCACATGTTAAAACCTGTGACAGCTGCTATCTGACACCCAGGACCAGGTTCTCAGCCATCCAGAACGTCACTTACCACATTTCTCACTGAACACTTTAGATGGGAATGGGGTGCTTGCATGAGAAGAATAAACCAGCAGAAAAAGAGGACAGGACTATAAGGCAGAAGGGCCTGGCCATCTTTCAGGGCAAGTTCTGCAGGTGTAGCTAAAGTGATGCACAAATCTGCTCCAGAGGCACAAGTCTCATCCCAGATGGCTGGTGTCACCAAGAGAAAAATGCTTCTCTTGTTGTGTAACTTGTGTTTCTTGGGCAGCTGGAAGGGCTTGATCTAAACTGGTAGGGAGCTTTGTAGCTATGAGGACCTCAATTTGCTTGTTCTTAGTAGCAGTATTTCAAAAACCAGCATGGCTTCTTGACCTCCAAGGGTACCTGGCTTAAAACCCTTGAAGATGGGTGGTAGCACAGAGATATAAGAAGCTGTATTCTCACAGGATGTTCAGACTCCTCCCAGGACCCTAATTGAAGACCAGTTCAGCATGTGGAGTGGACAAAGACAGTCCAGAGGGCTTTCTTAGTTTGAGTTCTTGCTGCGTTGTCCCATGTGGGTGCAACGTCCCGGGTCCTCAGCCCTTCCCACCTTGGGTGTTATGACAGGACACCAGGAAGAGCTTGTGGTCCACAGGGAGCCGTGGGCAATATGGATCTCAACTTTAAAACTAGTTGTTTGAGTCTAGAAGCAGCTACTTTGATTTCCAGATATTGCAATTCCTACCCAAGGGAAAAAAAAACTTCAAAAGTTGCTTATTATGTGGAAGAAAAGAAAGGAGATTTTCTGATCGGGCTTCAGGTCCAGCATGATGAGGGCTGATGGTTGGGGTCGGGTGGTCAGTGAAATTCCTCCTCCATGCACTGTGCTGCCAAAAGAGCCCAGCTGTGCTGACCTTCAGGTCTTTGAAAATCCAGATGTTAATGACAACTGGAAATCTAGCTCTAGTTATGGAAGTGGAGTAGGTCAAGGCTTAGCCCTAGATATAAGTAGCACAAGGGTAACAAGGGTAGGTTATTTTCAACTACAGCAGACTGCCTTATTTGCATGGTCTCCATACAGTTTATTGAAATCTGGAAGAATCTCAACCAGGGAGGCACATTAGCAGAATGAATATTAACCTGGGAACCTCCACGAAAAACTTTACCTTGACTTTCTGCTATATATATTTTTCACTCAATGTAGTACTGTTGCTGAGCAATTTAGTTCTCTTCTGGGCACAATTGTTAACCTGGTTTCTAGAAGGGCACATGTCCCAGGATTTATTTTATTCCATTTAAGTAACTATGACCAGTTTTCATAAATTGAGGAGTTGAAATTGCCCATTCCCTAAGGCTCTCTAAAAAATGAGATCAGAAGTCCAATGAATACATGTCTTGCAAAGCTTTTCAGTTCAATTACATAAACCCATGTGCAACTGGTAACGCTGCAGTCAGTTCAAAAAGTATCTTTGCACATGTGGAAGAGAACAAATTGAAGTCTCTTTCACATCATATCCAATGTATTACTGGAAAGATTAAAAGGAAAATTTTCAAGGGACAAAGGATGAACAATTAATGAGCCCTGGAGTGACTCTGAGGCAGATAGCAAAGAAAAACAACTTTAAAAGGAGAAACCATCAGAAGTGAGCAGTTTGGTGCCAAGTTTCAGAAGGAGATTAGTGGAGAGTTTCACTAGATCCATTAGTGTTTGCAAAGTACTTGTGGAGCGGATCAATGAGCATCACAGAAACTCCCAGGAGGAGGTGAATTAAAAGCTTTTTCTTTTTTCTTTCTTTTTTTTATAGTGGGAAGCAAATAAAGCAGGGCTCACACACTACCTGAGGAGACTAAAACAAGATGTTGGATGGACATCTGGTCGAGTGCTGTCTGTCCATACCTGAATTAGAGTAAGGTCAGTTGCAAACACATGTGGCCATGATAAAACTTTGTGATGTTGGCCAGCAGAGGCCAAATTGATGTTTTTTAAGTGACCTTAAGTCAATCTATTTTGAGCTTTGGGTTTTTCACCTTAGATTCTGAGCATTTAGTGGGGGGTGGCTATTTGTATGTGGGCAATAAACTCTGTGACTTGGTTTTAGTGGAAACAATAAGAAGGTACTAAAATCCTGAGAGCCACCTTAAAATCGCAGCGCCAGATCTTCAAATTATTACGTCGGCACAGCACCACTGAAGCTTCCCGAGTGCTATTGATTTACACCAGTTGAACATCTGGCCCATATGCTTTATATTATTAAATACTTCTGCGATTATTATGTGAACAATTAAGATTCATGGAAATGAAAAAGCAGGCTATGAATTGTGCCTTCGCTGCAATTCAGGGGGAGGATTTGCTTAGGGAATGTGGTGCCTTTTGCTGTAGCTGTGCAGTTTATCTGTGTGCTTTTTCTAGAAACCAGAAAGTTGGTGTGAATGGGACCTCAGGAGGTTTTCCAGGCCATCTTCTTCCTCCAGAGAAGGGTTAACTTCAGTGCTGTCGTGTTTGCACGATGTGTTTTTAAAACTTGACGCTTGAGACCTCACAGTGTATCCCAATACTCGGTACTGGTGCTTTTTCCCTGTCCAACCTCCCTCTCTCCCTGGCTGCTCCTGAGCAATCCAGCTTCTTGCTCTGTCCATAGAGAAGAACGCGGTCCCTTCCTCTGCCTGGCAGCCCTTCTTTGTATGCAAAGCTCGTTATTTTGTTTGCCTCTTCTGTGTAACATTCAGTCTGGTCACTCGTGTTAGAATTCACCACTGAGAAAGTCCAGACAAGCCCAAGCAAATGTTAACACTGCAATTTTTTGTTTTCCCCTTAAGCCTGATTCTCTTTCATGCTTTGCTGCTGAAGTGTAGAAGTACATCCAGCCATAAGAGAGAAAGATCCATCTTTCACAATCAGGAGATCAAAGGAATAGAGAGAGATAACACTTTGCAAATCTGAAAGGATTTGGAAATCCCTCTCCTGCTATTTCTGGAAAAATGTCAATGGCAGGGCAAGATTATCTTCATTAATAGTGTGAGAACGAGTGTTGGCTGCAAGTTTTGTTTAACCTGAAAAACAGCGTTCAGCAGCTGGATTTCCACATCTAAAATAATATCCGGAGAATCAAAAATTCTTTGCCACACATAAAATCATCCTCTGGTTGTGTGTAATGGAGCTCAGCAGAGTAATGCGCGGGAGAGCAGGATAACCTTTCACCATCTCCACAATCCCTGGGGACTGGTGCGTCGCTGATTAACAGATGCTTGGTGACTTGAAGTTCCCGAAGTTAAAGCTTTGCATGTATTGCACAAGTCAGTGGTTTTACTGAGGGCTTGGAAGAGACATACTTTTTGGCTTTTATCCCACTTTTCAGACATGGCATGATGTGACTGCTCTGAAGTGAAGGCAGTTGTTCTTCGGAGAGAGAGCGAGCTGAAGCAGCGTTGTGGGAACTGCTCTGCAGGGCCTGACCCACCATGTCCTGCCCATGACAGGGACCATGGGCACCTTCTTCACCTCAGCAGCATGAAGCATGAGCAGGTACATCCTTTCCAAAACACCTTGTTCTCTTCAGGTACTTGGCGTGTCTGGAGAGGAGGGTTGTTACTTGGGGTTTTTATTTTTGCTGATTCCATCTGGGCTTCAGTTTCTGCATAGAGCTGTGGAGGAGCTGCTGCAAAACCTGCCTCCTGTGCAGCCACCAGTCAAGTGAGGTGAGATGAAGTAAGGCTCACCAAGGGGTCTCTTGACATTTGAAAACCAGTCTGGCCAAGCAGCTCCAGTGTCGGAACATGTTGCTAAGCTGACTGCAGCCAAACCTGTGTTGCCCGCCCAACAGATACCATTCTTGTGTTCCCTGACATGGTCTTGGTGTGCAGACCTCAGTTACTTTGTCCTTACTGAGATTTAAATTAATATTGGCTCAAGTGAAAAACATACATTTCTATGCTAAAGAAAAGGCTGCAGGTAACTTAATTAACCAAAGAGACAAAATTAGGAAGAGGACCCAGAAACTGCCAGGATCACCCCTCACAAAGATCGAGCCCGTCACTTGAGGCTGCGCAGGTGGCTTTCCTGCTGACTTCTGTGCCTGTGCATTAGGCAGGTCTTCCTGGAGGACTTTCATTTACGTCTTGAATCAGGCAGCTGTTATCTGTTCTCCTCCTGAAAACATCCAGCACTTGGTCGATGGCTGCATCTCTGCCACAGGAGCTGTGTGAAAAGCCAGGGCTGTGTGCAGGAAGGTCTAATTAACAAAACCTACACTCCAAGGATTTGCTGTTTTCAAGGCACTTCTCCACCTGCCAAGCTGTGCTAATGTTAGCAGTGCGTGGCAAAAAGAGATTTAAAACAAGTGCTGGAAAGAACCCAAACCCTGTCCCTGAACAAAATGCCACCAGCTCCCGAAAGACTTGTATGACAGACTGAGAGCCCTGTAGCTGCCAGTTCTTCATGTCCTTGGGGATCTGCTTATATATATATTTTTAATACCTTACCTCTCTGGTGGTTCTTCTGGCAAAGTGTCACCTATACAAGTGAAAAATTAGGGTCTTACCACAGCGGTCTTTAATTCCTTATATAAATAGGATAACTATGGCTTCTGTTGTTATAATAATCTGCCTTTGGTGTACATTTTGTAGGACCATAGAGGTACATCTTAGAAGAAAGTCCTGTCATCACTCTCACTGTGTAGCCCAGCAAAGCAAAGAGATGCAGATTGGTGCCTGATGAAGCAACAGAGAGGTGCAAGTATTCAAGAGTAACCAGAGGCACTGCAGGGGCTGCAACACAGCCTCTCCCTTCCCCGTTTCATCACTCGTGCTCAAATCAGTGATATTTCATGTGCGAAGGGCAAATAAATACATGAAAATTATTTGGAGGTGGAAGTTCAGAGAGGTTTGGAGAAGGAAGGATTTGATGACTGAAGGTTTTGTGAAGAGAATCACCGGCTGGGATTGCTTGACAGAATTACACGTCATTACTGACGCTTCACAGCCTTGATTTTCATATTTATTTGTGACTTTTCCCTTTTAAACCACAGGCTCTTTTGACATAAGAGTCATGCTGTGCAAAGCGCTATTGATTAGAGTTTCTAATTTCATGCCATTACAGCATGACCATTGGGGAATGAAATGTATTTTATATTTTCCAGCACGGCTATGCCAGCAGTGCTTGGGATGCAGCCACTGCGCGGGCTGTCAGCAGCAGGCACTTTCAGCTAAAGGTCTTTGCTGTTTGAGCCAAAAGGCGAATTTGCCCAAGGTCTAAGCCTCAGCTCAGTGTGGTGTTCCTGGAATTAGAATAGATCAGTGGCAAAGTGTGTTTTGAGGCCAGAGGTTTCCAGAAGGATGGTTGACTTGGGGACTTTCCATCTCTCAATCAGGCCTACAAACGGCCATTTATTTTTCCCCTTCCAGAAGACTGGTTGCCATTTGCAGTAATACCTGCCGTCTTTCCAGCATCTCTGCTTTGGTGCTCAAAAAAATGGAGGAACCTGAAATGACTAAAGGCGTAGGAAGATCCCAGACAGTGTGTGCTCTGATCATGGAACATACACAACCCCCATTATGTACAAGGGGCAAGAATGAATTGATGGTAAACCTGAGAAACACTTATCTCAGCCATATAGTTTTTTCCTCTCACATGCTGGATTTGGGCCCTTCTGGAGTTTCCCAAGGAAAGGGTTTGTGGTGACACAGGGAAGTTTGTGCCTTCATAGCATTTCACCCTGTTGGTGCTGCCTGGGGGCATCTTCCCCTTCTCTCTTCCTCCAAATATCCCCCAATCCCCTCAGATTTTTGGTCCATCCCAAAACAATCCGTAAGAGGATTCCTTTAGGTTCCTGCAGAAAAAATCACCACCTTTTTTTTTCCCCTGCGTAACAAGGCTTGTGCGATCCTGAAGTAAAGAGACCAGGAAGATAAAGTCAGCCTAAGTCTGCAGCTGAGCTTGACTCTAATGAGTTTCTCTCACGATATAACTAACGTGGCTTGTCTTACACTCTGGTTTTACCTCTGAACAGTAGATATGCACTAGCTGTCCTCAACTAATGAAGCTTTCCAGCAGTGAAGACAAGCTCTAACGGAGCGGTTGTAGACATGTGAAACCCTTACAAATAGCCAGATGAGAGAAGAGCAAATGCTTGAAATCTGTCAAAGGGGAACCAGCCGAGAAAGTTCTCCAACTCCTGCTTTATTCCAGGAGCTCCTGACACCCGCCGGCGGGTGATGAATTAGTGCAGAACAGTCGGAGCTACTTGAGACGCGAATCCCAGAGCTGTTCCTACATGTACTGGAGGTAGCATGGCCGGTTTGGGGCTTTTCATGCAAAACGACCGAAGTGTACTGGAGCAAGGCTGAGAAAAACTGGGGTTTTGAGGTGGCAATGGGACATCTTATTGCTGTCGGTGACTGTTTATAGGAGGGTGCGCAGAAGACAGAGCCAAATGTCCTTGGAGATGCACAGTGACAGGACAAAAGGCAACATGTACAAATCACAGCATGGAAAATTCTGGTTAGATATAATGTAAAAAGTGTCCACCCTGAGGACGTTCAGATCCCAAATGGGGGGCCCAGAGAGGCTGTAGGATCTCCAGTCTTGGAGGTGTTCAAAACTCGGCTGAACAAGGGAGCCCAGTAAGTGGGACCTGCTTGGTTTGGAAGTTGTGATTTTAACTGTGACTTGTGTGTGACACTGTGGATGACATTGCTGATGTCACAGCACCCCACAAGAATCGGTGCTGGGCAGCCGGGCTGTCAGCAGGTTCACTTCAGTGCCATACCAGCTTTATCCTATTGTTTCAGGAAGGTGCCCCATTTGGCAGCTGTATTTTAAAATCTGAAAAGCCACGTGGGTTCATGGAGTGAGCAAAAGGCCTTTTGGCCTCAGCTGGAGCACAGCCTGGTCTGTAATGTCTCAGAACCTCAATGGAAAGGGATCATCCTCATGCTGTTGTCATCACTTCACACCTATGTCCCCACTCCAGTTTCCACTGCGATGCAGAGGCTTCAAACAAGGGCCTTTCTCTGTCTCCTGCACAACTTCAGCTTCACACATCACCTGTTCATGTCAGATTGTTGAAGACAATGGTGAGAGATGCTCACAGTGCATCATCTGCCGCTGCCCAGCACCCATCCCCTCCAGCATCCTGTGACATGGCCATAAAACCCCACGAAGGGAGAGCTTGGCCCCTTCCCCGGCACTCGGGTTTCACTACATCTCAGTCCTGGTGAACTCCCTACCTGCCCTCTGCCTATGGAGTCCTGGGGGCTTTTGCAGGCTTGCTGACATTTATGTACATTTCTAAATATCACGGAAGTATTGCTGGGAGGGGGAAGTGTGGAATGAATGACACGGACTTGCAAGCAGCAAAGGGAAAAAGGT
Source organism: Nesoenas mayeri (assembly GCF_963082525.1). NCBI lineage: Eukaryota > Metazoa > Chordata > Aves > Columbiformes > Columbidae > Nesoenas > Nesoenas mayeri. Next base: position 8,642,776 of record NC_137569.1, on the reverse strand, counting down.
AGTTGAAAGTTTGATTATAGTAACCATGCCAATACCCCCCGAGGAACGAAGCCTCCTGCAGGCATGGTGCCTTTTCCAGGAGATGAAATGAACTTCTTCAGGTTTAGCCCTAAGTAAACGGCGGTCCAGCTCATAAAACATCCTGAAGTGCAGAACTGTTTACAGACTTTATTTGTCTTGAGCCTTGCGCTTTGTGAGATCAGAGGCAATTTTATTACCCAACTTCATGCAGTGTCATTCCAGAAATGATCACAAATGCCAGGTGGATGTTTACCATAATGAGGAAACGCATTACAACCTGAAAGGATGGCAGTGTCTAATAGAAATATACTTTGAGGACAGCTGAGGACCAATCCTAAGGATACGCTGTTCCTTGCTACCTTCCTCATAGCTAGAGTCGAATGGACATATCCTGGCCCTGGTGCTCCCTGACTCCCGCTCCCCACAGCTGGACACAGGTCAAAGCCAAAGGGGCCAGCCTGAGCCTTCCCTCCTCCATAAGGGGCATCAGTTTTGGGGAGCAGTTCCCCTCAGTGAATTAGAACCACGGCTGCGCGGAGGAGGGGGGAGCAGTGGCAATGTGCAGCCAGCCAGCCAGCTTGGATTGCAGGTAAAATGAAGCTTGGTCAGCTTCCAGTATTGGAACTTAGCCTTTTATTTTCCAAGGAAGAACAATTTGTCTTTAGGATGCTATAAAAGCGCCTTCAAGAATATCATATTGTCTCTTAATGCTACAGAGAACCTCTTAAAAACTTAATTGTGTGTGTCACCAAATGAGAAGAGAGTAGTCCCTTGAAAGATCCTGTGTTTTGAAAACACACAGTCATTTCTAAATACTTTAAAATGCTACATGCTTGTTTACTCCTGCTGACAATAAGAGTAATTGCTGAGCACGGGATAAAGGCGATTGTCTGAAATGTTTCAGCGCTATTTTCTTGTTCCGTATTTTTTTTCGCAATGCAAAACGACAGTGGCGTTTCTTGGTCTGTGACCAAACAAAAGGAGAGGTTTTCTTCTCATGCCAAGAGGCAGGCGAAACAGAGATCTCAATAACAAGGTGACTCTTCCAGTTTGAGAACATCTCAGCTCCCATCCCCAGTTCTCTTTGCCCCTTCCCTTGCTAGATATTCACAACCCTGTGATGTTTTAGGGACTGTTAAAAAGCAGGTGAACAAAACCAGTTAGTGACAATTACAGCTGTGCCAGTACAGGGCAGTAGAAGCCGAGAGTCCTGGAGACACCGTGCCTGCGTGGTGCTTGCACCACATCTGAGCACACCAAGGAAGGGCCCAGGCCCTGGCTGGAAGGGCCAGATGTTGAGCGCTGCGATAAATGATGTGACTGACACCCCAGAGCAGTGACAGAGGTGGCACTGAAATCAGGGCCCCTTTGCCACCAGAGCACACTGTTTCTCTAACAGAGAAAAAACATCTAAAAACCAAAATCTTTAAAGAAAACAGGCTCCACCGAGCGTGGCTTCCATAGAAGAGAGATCCTCGAGCTGAGAAACTTTATCTGGAGCCATGGTAGTTTTGGCTGAACGATGCCTTCCCATTTCAGCCCCTTGCACGCCCCATCGACAGCCCTGGTTCCTGCTACAGGTCTGCTGCCCACAAGATGACAGGTGAGATGTTTTCCCCCATCACTTACTCATTGCACTGTCTCTCCAACATCTTTCTTAATTCTGGGGAGCACGAGACCTTGAGCATTTCAATTTGGTCACTCGCACATTGTTTTTATTTTTAATTTGGCCACAACGGTTGGCATAGATGATTCATTTCAGCCTGGCCAGCGCTAATGTAGGTGTCTCCTCTCGTTGTGCTCATTCATTAAGGACTTGTTTGGCTCTCTGCATTTTCCTGTGTGGCCCATGATGCAGCATCGTACATTACAAAGCAATATGCACTGCAACGTAGTGTGACATCTGAAACCTCAAATGAGACACGGGCTTATGCTGACTGTACTGGTGATGTGTTTCCTTTGCACCTGCTCTGAAAGCAGGAGAAAAACGGGTGTGATCTATAGCTTTAGCAATTTATTTTTTCAATTTAAGCATTCATTGGTTTTTTTGTGGGCAAGCAGATATGCAAAGCACAGCAGATGTCTCAGACTTCAAGAGACAAGGGTGCATTTCTCCTTGGTCCTTAGATGAAATGGACTGGGCTTTGCTCCAGAAAACAGGAACGATTAATCCATCACTGAACATGAACTTAAATGAGCTAATATTGGGTATTTTAGTTCTGATGTATGTGCTAAATGAAGTAATCATTCAGGGCATAAAAGTAATGGCTTTGGGAAAATGTTCTAAAACGCGGTGGCTGAGGCACGTGGGGCTGGAGCGGGCACCGGCACGGCTCTCGTTCCTGCACTGGTGTAGTGCCGGGACGGAGCCGCGGGGGCTGCATGGAGCACCCTCTGAGCACAGGAGGAGTAAATGCTGCATAAGCCCAGACAGTCTGCAAAGCAGTTTCTGTGTCTTGACACATGCTGCCTGTTCCGGCCCACGGCTTTATGCCAAAAATGCCTCAGCGTTGTGCTGTGCGTGCCAGGGCGAGTCCTTCCTCGCGTTATCTGCCACCCTGGATGCTTCACTCTGCAAATACCACTGCCCACAATTACACCCTTAAGCGAGAGACAGCAATTGATATTTTATCGTTAGGATTTTTTTGCTATGACTTTTGTGCCCACCTGGAGTGAACAAACTATTACAAGTTTCATCCAATTATGTTAAGTGCAGTTGGACATACTGTGCTGAACACAATCTCTTTTCGGTGGGAGAAGGGGGTAGTCCGCTCCCAGCTCCAGGCACCATCGTTCGTTAAGACATCATTTGCCTCTCACCAGCAGAGCCGAAGCAGCAAATCTATAGGATGTCATAATAAGGTGTGCTAATGACAGACAGGCAGAACAGGATTAACGAAAGGGTCCTCTCCACATTATACCCTCCTCTTACTACTTTGCTCAGTCCTCATCTTTTATGATCTCCAGAGGAAACGTTTCAAAGGGGTGCGTGGAAGTGAGGCCCACAAATCCAATTAATTGCTGATGTAGTTTGTGCCTAGAATCAGCATGCAACACTTAAAAAATACTGCCTGATTGCAGCAGGCTAGGAAAAGGAAAATATTTGGCATACAGTGCTGTAAATAAGCCTCATCCATCCCTGCCTGATGTTCTTACCCTGGGCTAGGAAAAGATTTGATAACTAGTTCAGCGCCTTTGCTCTCATGGTCCAGTTCATCACATGAGGCCACCTCTGCCCTTCTGAACCAGACCAGTTAGGATCTTGCTTTTACTGGAACTACTTGGTTGATGTACCAGAGGCTAAGTGGGAGGAAGAGCCTGCTTGCTTCTCTGGAGGCTGCACTTTCCTCCTTGGCCTCATCAAGGTGCACATGGGATTCGGTGAGGCATCCTCATGGCAGGATGCTTCTTGGGCAGTCATTTGGGGCTGCGCCTCCCATTTTGTCCAGGTACAAAGCAGCCCTGCCACCTTCATCACTGGACTGAGTGTGGGCAGCTCAAAGTTTTTCTAAATGTAAAGAGAAGATGCCTCAGGGTTCGATTTTGCAAGTGCATGTCTTGGCAGGGGAGGAGAGAAGGACATGCTTTTGCCAATACAGCTCTGCGTACATATATCCTGATATGTAACTCTAGTAATTATGCTATGAGTGTGACACAGGCATAGTGATACTGGTATTGAAGATGCTTTTGTCAGCATCACGTTATTCCCACATGGGGGTGGACAGAGCGGCTCTGGAACCATTGCACAGGGCTGGGCTGGACTCTAGAAGTGCCACCTCTAAGCTCTCCCTGAGGCATCAGAGGAACCAACCAGTGGCAAAGGTTCCAGAAACCATGTTTCAATAGTCCCATCACACATGGAAGAGGGAGGTTGGGGCACTGACACTGATTTTGTGTTTCTGCTAACAGTTCCTGTATAATTTGGTCTGCAGCAAAGCTCTCATTGGTATAGGAATGTCAGAAAAAATCACATCTTCAATGACTTCGCTGTGACCTGGCCATAGTCTGTCCCATGAGTTATTTGTAGGAGATGATGGCTTTGACCTGTGGTCCTGAAGAGTATAGCATGTGGTGCTGGAGAAGGGCTGAACCAGTTGCCTCCTTGCATTTTCCAATCCAGTTCCAAATCTGGCAGCAGAGAAACTGGGAAGGAAACTCCGCATTTCTGCGCCAGTGTCATTCTGGGCACAACTGAACCGTGTGGGACAGCGGGGACAGTGTGACAGCAGCCAGGGCAAGTGCTCAGCACTGCACACTTTGTTAGCAGGCAAAATGCTGTGTGGTAATGTACTTAAACATACACGGTAATAACATCGACTTGAAACTTTTGCAAATTATTAGTAAGGCCGGTTTCTTCCTTGCCGTGTGTATGTATAGTACATAACTATGCACAATAAATTCAGCCTATTCCTTGCAATTTCTTCTTCCCAGTGAGCAGCCACTACCGGTGGCACCGGGGACCCAAAATGCAGCTGAAAATCACCGAGTCCAATAACTCACCAACACAATCCTACACAATACATCCCTGGAGAGAATCAACCAGGCGCCTGAACACATGGGGGAATCTTATTTCTATCTGTCTTCTGTACTGTTATGGCTTTTATCCAATTATCTGACTTTTTACCACCTGTAATGTGTTGGGTTTTTTTTCCCCAGCATCCCTAGAAGCAGCACTACACCCATTTGCCCAAAAGGGAATTGCTGTGGAGCTGGATGAAAGGACATGACTGAGGTCACCCAAGGCCTGTGTCGGAGAAAGGAGCTGAAGCTGGGGCTCTCCCAGCAGGGACTGAGTGTTACAACATAGGCTCTGGATGTAATTCGAGGAAAAGGATTTCACGGTTGAAGAAAGGCCCATTCTAACTCCTGCCCTACCTCTGAAGCCAGTGAGAACAGCAAGTCATCTTCTAATATTTTCCTTCCCCAGGGCATCTGTGCAGCTTGCTGGGAAGGGTACAACAAGCCCACAGCTGGGCCAGATGTGCAGCTGATTCCTTCATTTGCCTTTTTGATTCCCACACTCCTTTTGGGATGGTATCAGTCCAGCCCTGCAAAATTGAGTTATCTTTTAACCGTTTCCAGAAATACAATTTTCCAATGATTTTTCCATTTCCAGAGCAGGTCACACTCTCATGGCCAGTGACTCTGCTGTGGTCTGTAAGTGAATTAGGGAGGTGACACAGGACTGCAGCGGAGTGGCACAGCCACCAGCACAGTGACAGCCAGAAACTTTGGGACCATTCCCCTGAGAGTGCTTCAGGCTGCTGAGATTCAACACATTTAGGCAGGATCCAAGGACCAAGGCAGATGCTTAAGGACACATTCCCCTACAGAAGCCCTTCTAGAAAATCCCAAACTGAGCTTGAGCCGAAAGCACAGGAGATGAGATGTCTTCAAACACTGTTAGAAGTAAGTCTCTTTGGCCAAAATTTCTCTTGCTGTTTTTTTGCACTCCAGTGAAGCTGGCTGCTGTCTCCAGCCTGGAGATGACTTCATTTCACTACATTTCTCAGCCCAGGCTCTCTGTGCTTCAAAAGCAGTTGTTTGTGCTGCAGTTGGAAAATGTGTATCATCACAGTTGCCTTTTTTTCCATTGCAGAGTAATTAATCGATATTTCTCGTGGAGGGCAGTCAATTTCTCATTACACTGGGCTTTCACAAAGTTGCTTTTTTTTTTCCACACAAGAGAAGTGGAATATCAAGGAGTCACTTTATGCTCAGGCTGAGGTCTCTGCTTCACACTCTTGCTCGCTTTGGGCTGCAAGAGTGTGAAGGCAGAGCGGCAAATTTCACATTGCGGGAGGCAGCCGCGGTTGCTGGTGTAAAACGAGTAAAGGTTTTCCTGCAAAATTTTCCATGCCGCTCTGTGCCATCTGCCGTGTGCCTGCGATGCTGTGCCAAGGGCTGGGCTAGGAGCGATGCAAAGCGAAGGTCACAGCTGCCAGCTTTTTGCTAACCCAAGATCATGACCCCCCTGCCAGCTGTGGGAATTTGGGTGGCACCTTCGTCCTGGCACAAGGTGGCCAGCACAGGTACATAGTACATAGATATTTTATATATATAAATATAGAATCAATTTTAATGTGATGACCTGAGGTGAAGGGAGGTGCACGCTGCTCCCTGCATGGCTGTAGCACGTAAGGACCAAACCCTGAGCAGCACCAACAAAACTGTCATTGAGTCTTCCATTAGATTCATGAGTTCCTTCCTGACCCCACGTATTTCACTGTACAATAGAGTACTGGAAGTCATTGTTATTACAAAGAATCACTAATTCAATAACGCTGCTATCCTGCGTGAATAACAGCCATACAATATTAATGCATTTCCCCCATCATAATCATTGCAGAACACAAAAGCTGTTAACAGAACACAAGAAGTCTTACGGCAAGGACGCTGTTAGTGCGACAGTCGCTGTTGCCCGTGCATTGCTAGCGCCAAATTGAAGCTCTGGAAATTATGATTGCAAAGCACATTTTTGGCTGCCATTCACAAAAAGAAGAAAAAAAAAAAGGCTAAAAGTTAAAACTTCAAATAGAAGTAGGAAAGCTGCCTGGCATTACACGATAACATGGCACTTTGTTATCCCTCTTCAATTGTTTGACGTTTATGCCTCTGTTTAGCAAGTCTGTTCGTTATCGTTCTCCAATTAACAGAGACTTTTTTCAGATAATTTTTATGAAATTCTCATTTAATTAGCAATACAGCTGAGTCTCAAATGGCAGTTTTAAAAATATCCTTCTACCAATCAAGCAGCCAAATGGTCTTTCTGAGATATTTACAGTATTGTAAACCTTCGTTTGTCTGCTAATTATCCCCTTGCTTTGGTGGTGGGAATGTGAACACCTGACAATCGTAGGTTATTCACCGGACGCTTTCATTGTGTGGAAAAATATAAATCTCACTTATTAAAACCTTCTCATGGGCTTTTTGTCAAGTAAGGAGTGGGATTTATCAGATGATTTTCAGATGCCACGCAATAGATGGGGAATTAAAATAATGGATGAAAAATAATAGAAAACAAGTGTGACAGGAGACATTAGGCATTCTATAGGCACAGAGGAAAATGGGAGGAAATACGTTTATAGTACAATAATGAAAGAAAAAGAAATCAACAGTAAAATTTCAGTGAATGGACCCTCCTGCAATACAGCTGGAGACCATTATGGTATTTAGCAACGAATACACAAATAAGCTTAAAATGCATTTTTGCTCTATATTGATGGGTGTACATAGTTTAGGTAGAAAAAAGCCCTTTAGTCTACCTCTGAACTGCTTCCACATTTGTGAAGGAACGGGGCAGCTTTCCAGGTCTGCGCCGTTCAGATCTCGGTGCAACGCCGCTGCTCTCCATCACCTTGGGACGGGGGAGCACGTGCAACAATGGGCTGGTGACTTGCTGGGTATGGGAAAATTCATGTTTTCATACCACGGGGTTACAGGGCAAAATAGCAAATTTGAGAGGAAAGGAAACATCTTACGTTTGATGTTTTAAGCCTAATTCTAGCAGGAGATAAGAGACTTCTGCGTATGCCAGAGGTGGGGTTTGGGCGCTTGGCACAATCAGCTGATTCAGCCACTGTGACTTCCCAGTGCCTCCGTTACAGCTGCACAACCCTCTGAAGCCCAGACAGGGAAGAAGAAGGTACGTGAGGTCCCAACGTGGCCCTTTCAGCTGGTTGAAATGCACTTCAGATCTACAAGACGCCACCGACCATCCTCACCAAGTCTCACCAGCTCCAAGAAGCGCTTCCAAGTCAGCGTTTGGAGGGCAGGGAGAGAAGGCGCTAACGCCTCCATCCAGGCATTAAAGGGGAGTCATGGAATCATCTGCTGCTGCCAGAGAAGTGGAGAGGATCCCTTGGAGAGTCACTTTGGATCTCCAGCTGCAATGTAACAACACGTTGTTATGAATCTCTATCAGTGCACTTGTAGTGCGGCTAGAGAGTATGTCTGACATTGCCTCCAGTGACCTTTTCAATATAGTCCAAGTGCTGCAGAGCTGGTGTTTCCAGAGGAATTCAGATCGAATTTACTCAGGCAGAAAGGATTGGCCCGAGGACAGCCCCACCACTCACTTCGCATTTCTCCTTGTCATTCTCATGGAAATTGCAATTCTTTATGCATGATGCTTCTTCCTCCGCTGCAGCAAATGTGTCCCTTGAAACAAGAGGAACAGCCACCGCGCTTTTAACGGAGGGTCCTTGGTGGCCGGGCAGGGATGACGTGGTGTCGGGAAGGGTGTTACATGGTGCTGGTGGCAGCAGAAGTCAGAGGATGAAGGTGTGAGCTTGAACACAACCTGTCGAAAGGTCACAACGTGGCCATGTGCGCTGGCACCCCAAATTAGCTGCTGCATGTCAAGCACCCGCTGTCGTGTTGATGCAGCTCGTGGCCACAGGATGTGAAAAGCAGAGATTTGTATAAGCTGATAGAGACATGGATGGGAGAGAAATTCATCCAGTCTCCGTGAGGCAAGAGCAGCCGAGGAGCAACGTGTTGGTGCGTAACACTGATGGCTCTGGGGCGAGGGCTCTGCCTTTCTGGGGGCAAAGTGCATGAGTCTGGGGGGGAAATGTTGGTTTTCCTCACATGCTTCCGTGGCACAGTATGATTATTTCATACATGTTTGTATGAGTTGCTTTAAAATGTAATTTCTTTGATTAATTTGGTGTCTGTATTTTCACTGTTTTGTTCGCTCCAATTTATGACAAAATTGAACAAAGTGGGTAACAAAATATAGCCCTGTCAGGCTCCTGTCTTCACGGATATAAAGAAAAATGTGAAACTGTCAGGCACACAAATGTGCCAAACCCCAAGGAAAATTATTACATTCTGCTTGACATTTACTTTAATTTTACAAAATTCTGTAATACCATTATAAATAATAATAATAAAAAGCGGCATGGAAATATTCTTAAGTGTATTTATTTTCATTTGCTAGCTTTGTGATTTGTGAGTTTGTTTTATTTTGGTTTTTTCCCTCTCTCCGCATCAAAATAGAGACTGAGCACCTTGAGCCTGAGCGCTGTCACCTGCTTATCCATGGGCCAGGGGAAAGGAGCTGGGATGTCGGAACATCCAAGGAAATGTGCCCGACTCATAAGGATGGTGGAAGGTACCAGGGGACGTCTCTGCTTCCAAAAGCTCCACAAGTCTTATATTGAGCCCTCAAAACTGTTCTCGAAGGGACTGGTAACTGAGACAGATCCATAACTACTAATACCAATCCAAGAAAATTGGTTTATACCAGCTAAGGGTCTAATTGGGGATGATCTGATGGTGCCGAGTGGGAATGGCAGACAGACACCCAGAAGTGTGAAAAGTTAGTAGTCTGACTCAAAGAATAGTAATGAAAGTAGAGAAAGAGTTGAGCCTGGAGAAGAGAAGAGAGTGGAATCCAGCAGCACTCAACTTCTAAGAGGGGGATGAGCAAAAGCTGTTTGAAAAAAATACATATGGATGATGCTGAGGGCCTAATTGTCCTTGCTCTGCTCATGTCAACATTGCCATTCTACCCTTCCAGGAGATCAGGGTTGGCTTTTGAGGCCATTCCATCCTTGAAGCTCCTACGAAGAAGCTCTGTTGCGTGGTTTTTAATTGAGAGGCTTCCAGCCGTGCTTGTTGGTGGAGCTCCAAGGGCCATCAGGGCTTGTTCTCCCAGCTCACTTATTGCTGAAAATCCCATGTTCTCCTCCCTGCCAAGCCTTAAAGTGGAGTCACATACCAAAGGAGATGGGAGAAGAAAACCACATCAAGGCATCAAGGTGACTTTTCCTCTGACAGATGAAGACAAAGAAAAGCGTATGAAAATAATTGATGGGATGTAGCGAACGGAGATGGCATCATTTACATACTGAACTGACAGCATGTGCCATTCACAGGCCCTTTCCACTATAAATAATGCTTTATAGTGACACAAAAAAGACCTATTTATCTTGGAAGTTAAAAAGGCACCATCAGAGTGGACAGCCAGCTTCTGGACTCCTCAAGAAAATGTTTATATAGGAGACTGTGCTTTAGATAAACACACATAACCTGGCTGGTACAGGCACGGCTCTGTAGCCAGTGAATCGCGGCACTCCAGGGATTTGCAGCCCATATTTGTGCTCCCCATGTATCACCCCAAGGTCAGAGGTCTGATGCACTGCCTGGGACACAGCTAACCCATTGCCTGCTGTAGGCCAATAACCTCAAAGGGCTTGGAGTTGTTGGTATTTGCCACCTTTTCCCCCGCTATCCCTGTTTCTGCAGTGCTTGGGTCTCCTTAACAGCCCCCAGCTGTGCTGGATCTGGAGGTGAGTGCTCACAGCTGCTCCTAACATCCCAGCCTCACCTATCATTGGTTAAAATGAGCTCAATATAAATAACTGTGCTTTGTTCACCTGGCTTTTTTTGAACAGGAGTGAGTGAGGGAGCATGCTCTGGGTTGGGATATGCAGGAGGAAGGTGCCCATGAAGCCAAGCAAGGATGCAGGAACCAGGTCTAGTACAGCTGCCACCCTGGGTACCCGATGGGGAGGTGCATGGTGGCCATTGCATCACACGGGACTTTGCCGCAGCCTCGGTCCTCTATGTCCCAGCTAAGCCCTGATGTCCTTACATCTCTGAGCTGGAGGGAACAGGCCTTGCTGAGGAGTGGGATATTTCTAGAGAAAAAGGCTTTCCTATTTGGTGAGAGGTTTTGGTGGGCTTGAATCTTCCTTCTGGCTTGCAAGGTTTATTTTCACCTGTGAGGGATGGCTGCTGTTGGGAGCTAAACCCTGCTGAAGCACAGAGACTCTAGTCATGCAAAACAAGTAAGGAAAGGCTTTTTTGGGGTCTCCAGGAACATACCTGTGCTACCAAAGGTTCCACTGGTTCAGTGGCCAGCAAACCCAGACCCCTCGGTGCGTGTATGTGAGTGAATAGTGCTGCTCCTTCACACAAACTCCATCCATCTCCTTCCCCCCATGGCCACCTCGGCCTCTCGGGTCTGGGCTCTGCCAACGAGCGGGTTTCCGCTCAAGCTGCTCCTTTATAGAGCCCTTCTGGGAAGTGAAACGTGCCGCCTGCTCAGGAAAAGGCGTTATAATGGGCAGCTACCTACAGGGGAAGATGGATCACCGAGTCAGGAATCAATCGAGAGGTTGTGATGGCATCATAAATCAGGGGATGCTGAGCGTTAAAAGAAACCCAACGCTTGATTTATAACTTGGCACAAGCCATTTGTCGCCAGCCAAGATTTTCAGAAAGAGAAACATTTTTGTAAGCTTAATTTAACATTATTTTTATCCACTGTGCTAAGCGTTCCTGTAGGGTTTATTTTTCTCACCCCACAGATAAAACTGAATTTGCAGATAAAAGCAGCCGAACAACATCCAAAGGTTTTTTCCACTTTGAAATGCTTGATGGGTTTGAGCTCTTTTTTCCCTAATCCAGGGTCATTCTTCCCTGAACCTCAACTCCTTCCTCATGTCTTCTATATCTTCAAGTCTTACTGGGAGTCAGAGGCTTTTGCTGGTAGACGGCTGGTGCAAATCCAACTGACACTGCCGAAAAGTATTATCAGTTAATCACCGTTCTGTTCCTGACATGAAGCTCATTTTGGTATTAACAGCATGAGGTGTCTGCTTCACCAAAACGTGCTGCTGCCCTCCTGGTCAACTGCGATGGAAAGCGTGGTGGATTTTACCCCTGAGCTGCAGCGGCTTGATGGAGGGGACACGTTTGTGCTGCTGCTGCCCAATGCTGTGATGGAGAAACTGCATCCCTAACGGGCTTATTGGTCCCAGCATCTCAATGGGGTCATCTCTTCTGTTACACTGCCGGATTGTGTGTAAGCAACCATTTACATTTTGGTTTTGTTTTGTTTTTTAATGAGGAATGAAAGTATTTGTTCTGGTGTGAGTTGTTTGAGAATTTAAAATTAGGCATTTGTTCAATTTTGGAGTGCTGTGAGCAACAGTGAGACTTGGTGAAATGTGGACAATGCTGTTCCCAAAGTACTTACTCTTTTTCCTTAATTTGTTAATTAATTCGGTTTTGGAATAGATTTCTCTGGGCGCTTTAAATCAAGTTGGACAAGCACAAGGGATGGGGGTTGTTCTGGAGTTTTCTGTTTGCATTGGTGATGTTGTACTTACATACAGGTTACATATTGGTTGCGTACTTACATATGGGCACCCTGAGACTGAGGTGACCAGACACATTTCCCCAATTACCTGTTGGTGTTTATGGGGGGCTGTGGAAGGCCAAGGGCTTACCATGCTGGCCCCGTGGCAATGGGACTAAAGGAAGCAAGTGGACGGCTACCAACACTGCCAGGGGTCACAGGAGCTGCAGGGAACCCACCAACCCACCTCTGCCCAAGCACAGAACAACCGCAGGTGTCCTGGACATTCCTGTTGTGGGTTGTATATCCACATTAATGCTATTAAAAGGTGTTTGCAGAAGCCCAGTTCTTGCATGATTAGGAGCAAAGCACCGGTTTCAGCTTCTGGGGGAAGAGCTGAGGAGGCTGTGACAAGGGGTTTGGATTCAAAGCTGGGGAAAGGTCTTGCTCTGGGTCCCTCTCTGAGGCCGAGTGTTTCCCCCCCCATCACTTTGACTTTCTCTAACTCAGTCCAGACTTGCTGAGGAATCTGCAAACCTCAGGGAAGCTCTTTGGCACAGCTGATGTGCATTTTGCCTGGTTTCAGATTTCATGTGAAAAAAACCCAAAACACCCAGCCCCCTAATCTACACAGTTCTTGTTTCAGTTAAGTTAAAATAATGACCAATTTGTACATGCCAGAACCACAGGATCACTCCACGGCACTTTTGTTAGCACTATTTGTCCATTCAACAAGCATATAATTGTGCTTCTTAATTGGAAGTATTTGTCAGTGCAAAGCATCATTCACGAAGTTGTTGCGGGAGCAGGCTCAGCTGTGCGACTTGTCTAAGTCCAGTGTGCAGCTCTGGCAGGTCCATGAAAGGATAAAAAACCAACAACTTTTTCTCCTAAAGGATGAAAAGTGATGCCCACCCAGTCCCCTTCTCCCCATGGAAGGGCCTGGTTAAAAATAATAATAATAATAAAATGTTTAGGGGGAAGATGAGGCCAAAGCAGCCTCCAGTGTGCACTGCAATTGCTGTCACATTCTTGGTAAAGGTGGATTTAGCGGAGATCAGCAGTGACATTCAGAGTGAGCATCTCTGGCAGGATTGGCACGAAGCAAAGTCTAATGTGGGCTTGCAAAAGGGTTGTGACCAGGGGGTTTAGCAATGTACTGCCTGCTGCTCCACTGAGATCTGTGGCAAACTCCTTGTCTGGTGGACGTGTAGGACAAGATGCGCTTGCTCTGGCAGCTGCGGGTTTCCCGTTCCTGCGTGGGCTGCGCTGGAGCAGGGTATGTTGGGGTCCCCAGTCCCAGCTCCCTGCACACATCTCTGGTCCCTTGGTCCCCTCTGCCTCCGGGGATGCCCTTCGCTAGCGGTGCTGTGCTGGCTGAAAGCAGCAGCACAGGGCTTTCATTTCTACTGGTGCAGCTCAAGGGTCAAAGGGCTTCTGTGGTCCTGCCAGCCCAAGTCCTTTCCCACTCCAGAAAAAGCCTTTCGAAGGAAAAAGTGGTTTCTCTGATCCACAGAGCAGCCCTGAGTCTCAGTGTCCTGCATCAGAAGTATCCATCAGAGCCTGTTCCTTTCTTCCTTCCCACTTTGTGAAATTCCTGACACAGCCCCCCAGGTCAGCCCGGACCAGAACCCTGCAGACAGCAGCCCGGCTGACTGCGATCACGCGTGGCACCTTCAGACGCGTGGGCTCTGATTTCATTTTAAAGACCCCTTCTGCCTCCCCTTATAATTGAAAGGCGAACTTGTAGTACAGCAAGGATCCTAAATGGGTCAGACCAGCAGGCGGGCTCCAAAACAAACATCGTTAACGCCAAACCACTGAACCATATAGCACGAGCTGACAGTGCCTCTTTTGCCTGCTGACTTTGACCACACAGACACCGGCGTCTTAAAGAAACAGCCGGGGCTGCCGGCAGCTACAGGGGAGGGAAGGGGGAAAGGGGCAAACACGGAGGTCCCCGCTCAGCACGACGGAGGGCAGAGGGGTAGGAAACCCTCCGCAAAGCTGCAGCGGGGAGTTCAGCACAACCAGCGCTGCTCTCTGCCTGCTGAGCTTCCTCTGTGCCACTCTGAATCCCACAGAAGTTTACTCCGCTTTAGTTTTTTTTTTATTATTGTTATTTATTTTTGCAGACAGGCCAAAAGGGAGGGCATGGTAGCACCACACCAGCTGCTTTGCTTCTTATTTTTGTGGTGTCTCTGCATGACTTTGGGTTGAGCTGCTCTCATTGGCATCTCCTGGAGGTGTGTGTGTCTGGGTCCTGCTGCTGCTCTGCAGCCTGGGCTGCGGGTCCAGCACTGTGCTGGGAGTACATCCATTCCCCAGCAAGAAGAAATTAAAAAAAATATACAAAACTCAAATATCCTCCACTTACAAATGGTGCCTATGGTCCATTTAGTTTCATATACACAAAGTAATATCGTTCATAGGCAAAATCCCGGGAGCCTCCCAGAATACAGAGAGGATCGGTGTTGCTTAGTTACCGGCGGTACACTGGCACGCTGAGATAAATCAAATCAATACAGCTCCAAATATTAAAGCCTTTAAAATAAAATCAAAGCCGTGTCCATAATCCCCAATGCTCCCTCTTTACCATCGAACAAACATGGTGTCATGCTGGAGCCAGGCAGGAGGCAGCGAAGGACCTGTTTGCTGCAGATGTTGCTGCTTCTCCTTTTCTTTCTTTTTCCTTGACTAATATAGAGAATAGGCTGTGCCGTCCCAAAGGAGAGCAGGGTGGAGGGGATGGACAGTGAGAAGTTCGTAACAGACATGGAGGGGAGAGTGGCTTCTTGTGTCTCCCCAGCTGTGTATCAGGATTATTTACTGCTCTGAGCTGTGACACCGCTGTGGAGTCCATCAAGCGCCTGACCTTCCTGTGCGAGCAAGTGTTCAGCATTGGTCAGACACGTGGCAGCAGCAGCTCTTGTCTTCTGGGGCCTTGCGAGGTTTGTCCTGGGAAAGATGCTCCAGACCAGACCTGGAAGAAAGGACCACAGAGCCCCGAGCAGAGTCACAGCCTGTCCTGCCAGTCAGCGCCACCTCTGCTGAGAAATAATGGGGGAATATCCATAAGAAATACCAGAGCAGCCTGTTCAACCAGAGAAGTGCCTGGGCTGCCAGGATCAGGGGTTCACCCCGGCTCAGACGTGCCAGTGCTGTGGGTGGCAGATGCTGCTGGTTGTCACTGTGAGTGGGATGGTGTCATCCTTGGATAGCAGGTTACTGGAGTTGGTAATTTTAAGTCCTGTCCCTCATTAAGTAGGAAAGTGAGGAAATCATGTCGCAAAGATTGAAATAGAACCAGCAAAGGATCGGAAAGAAATAACCCTGTTTGGCTCATTTACTAAAGTGAATAAAATTGGTGGGAAATGGTGACTGAGCAAACTTGTTTACGTAAATTAATTTGCTGAGGCTGATTTTTCTCACAGGCACAGCATGGCATGGGAAGGTCTTGCTCCAGTGCTGAATGCTGGCAATGTCTCACACAGGAGCGGGTGGGCTGCCAGGATCAGGTCTCTGGGCTCAGTAATCCCGGGAGCTCAGATTCTGAAATGCAAATTTAAAGTGAGCCAGAGAACCTTGGTGCATGGGCACAGTGCTGAGATAAGTCACTTACTGGCGCCTGAGAGTGGGTTAAGCTGTCTATATAGACACAGCCGCTCAGAATTTGTATGACAGTAATACCTAGAGAAATCTGCCAGGATTAGATCACTTATATTAGATTTGGTAGATACGCATGTACAGCCTCTTCTCCCAAAAGATTGTAATGTAAGTAGACAAGTCAAAATAGTGGTGAGAAAAAAGGCTGTAACCTTACTCCAGCTTGTGGAAGGCAAACTAAAGTACAGCGAGGTTTAGTCGCTTGCCCACAGGGACAAGAAAAATGTGTAGCTAAGCTGGGAACCAAACCCAGATTTTCTAAATTCCAGCCCCAGAGAGTGCTGGAAGTGCTGGGGATGCTGAGCTGATGGTTTGCTGGCACTGATTCTGCAGGCACGGCAGCAGGGCTGACAGCTGGGGACGAAGCCCTCGCAGACAGCGCAGCGTGTCCGTACCTGCGCCCGGAGGTTTGCAGGACATGTCGGGGCTGGTGTTGTTCTCCAGCAGCTTCACGGGGCTGGGGAGGACACGCTGGGGCTCCTTGGAGTGAAGGAGGGACTGTGAGTCCTGGCTCCTCCACAGGCTCCATGCCTGCAGCAGCTCACAGGCGAGATGCTTGTGAGGGCTCATGATAACGTGGTGGGGCAAATATCCCTGGTGGGTGGTGAGCAGAGTGTCTGGAGGATGATTTGGAAGTGTCTGCTATCATTCACACTCCAAGTGGCTCTCCACAAGAGTCAATCTTGCCCCACAGCTGGGAGCAGAGAGCTGGAGAGTTAGAGTTCCCCCGGCCGAGTTCACCGTTCTGGGGGACCCTCCACCCATGTGCCTCAGTGTCCCGGCCGTGGTGGGTGATGGCCCAGCCTTGTGGGGTGCTCTGGCCTAAGCAGTGCTCCTGATGAGCCTGTGATAAGAGCTCTGGCTGATTTCTAGGCTCACAGGGAAAAGCTCACACTTCCATCGCTCCTCTCTCCCTCCCAGGGCTCCAGGAGATCACAGGCAATCATGAGAGGCTTAGCAGGGGGGGAATAGCATAGAATGAGCTGTAGTTTTTTCCCTGCTGAGCCTCAGCATCTCCCTGTGCTTTGCTTGTGGCAAACAGCCCAGCAGTACCTCCAGCCACGAAGTATCTTGCTATATCTGGAAGGGATGCTGGGACCTTTCTCGGCCATCCCAGAGGATTTTTATTACATGGCCCCTAAGAGGAGAGGGAGGGATGGGACTCTGGGAAACCTTGGTTTGGTGGTTGTTCCCTCTCTGCCCTTCATTTGTCCCCACCTCTGCGAAACAGGATATCCAGAATTGCCAGGTTCTTGTGGTTTTCACCAGGCCCACGTCTGTTGAGAAAGCATGGATTTATTTTTTTTTTCAAGGGGTTCTCAAAAACAGTCTCCCCTTTGTTTTCCTTTCTACTAAAAAATACTAGAAAGTTGGAAAATTGGCAGTCTCTGGCTATAATCCACACCAGCTGACTTTTTGTGGATAAACTTCGCCCTTCCACCTTTCCCCCGTGTCGAGCAGAGCAGCGCACACCTCTTAGAAGAAATCAGATCATTATAATATGTGGCTTGTGTGGCAGTAAAAGGAAAGGAGAAGTAATAAAATGCACAGGCGTGCAGAACCAGCCACGTTATGATCCTTGTTCCAAGAGGGGAAGGGGAGGTTCCAGGGCAAGTTTAGATTGGGGAAAACTTCTTCCCAGAAAGGGTTGTTGGCCATTGGAACAGGCTGCCCAGGGCAGAGGTTGAGTCACCATCCATTAAAGGTAATTAAAACATGTAAATGTGGTACTTAGGAACATGGTTTAGAGGCGGACTTGGCAGTGCTAGGTAACAGTTGGACTTGATGATCTTAAAGGTCTTTTCCAACCAAAACAATTCTATGTATATTTTAATTGACTTCGTTGAGTTATCATTAAATCTCAAGAGGATTTTTCTTTTTACCTGCTCCATAAAAGCCGCTCTGACGGAGGTCTCTTTGGAGAGGATCTCCAGGCGGATGAATTCAGATGGTGGTTGTCCAAACCGAGGTGAGAAAACACATTTGCACCGAGAGCAGCCAGCTTAGATTAGCAGTCAGCCGCGTGGGATGTGAGCAGAGAAATGATTACAGGCTGATAAAGACAGATGTAAGACATAAACAGCTGAAATTTAACTTAAATATTTATAAGAACCCAGGGCTCTCTTACAAATGTTATGTTTGGGAAAGAGACAGAGTGATTTATCGCTGCTGTTTGCACTGCTCCACTCTGCTTTCCTTGCTCTGTGGTCTGAGTTAACATGGTTGTCCCACAGACATGGTGCAACCTTGAGGTCACATCAGTGTTGCACAGTGCTGTCCTGGAACCAGTCCTGGTGTAGAGCATCTCTGAGCCCCTCAGCTCTTCTAGCAGAGGATGGTTCTGCTGCTGCGTATCCAGCACCGCAGGGCTGTGCCGGTTGTTGGGGCTTGGGAGGGTTTACACCGTGTTTCACCAGGAGTCTTGGTTGTGTTTGCTAACAGCACTTTGAGTTTCATACTGCTATTACAGTAGGTTGTAGTCTGGAAAGGTGGCGTGGATGTTGGGAAGGTGCCTCCACACCGCCCATCACTCTCTTGTGCATCCGACTGAAATCTCATGCAGTTGTGACATGAGGGTTACAGTTTAGCTTGCAGTGGCTCATTTTTTCCAGCCAGATCACTTAAATCACTTTAATGGCCTTAAGTTGCACCAGGTGAGGTTTAGTTTGGATATTAGGAAAAAATTCTTCCCAGAAAGGGCTGTTGGGCATTGGAACAGGCTGCCCAGGGCAGTGGAGGAGTCACCATCCTTGGACGGGTTTAAAAGACATTTAGACGAGGTTCTTAGGGATGTGGGCCAGTGCTAGAGTTAGGTCAGGTTGTGATTGGACTTGATGATCCTGAGGGTCTCTTCCAACTGAAACGATTCTGTGATTCTATGAAATATAAGGAAGGTCTCCATCCCAGCTGCTGCAAACGGGACAGGACACTGAGCATGTGAGTGCGGGGAGACAAGGAGGAGGTGGTGGCACCTGGGACTGAGCAGATGGTGGGGATGAGGGGTTTGGCAGAAAACAGCAAAGGAGCCACAGGGTTGTTAGGAGAGACATGTGGGGCAAAGAAGTTGGAGGAGCCAGAACTGGGCTCTGCAAGCTGGGCATGAGGAGCAGGGGGACAAACACCAGGGGCTGGTGGGGATGGGGACTTTCTCATTACTGCAACCCTGCACATTCACCTTGCATGGCATTTGCAGCAGCAAACCCCCCTCCATTGAAGGTGAAAGCAGTGAAACCCCATTGACGGTAGCTCAGGGCACAGGAGTTTGTCCCCAGACACACCTTGGTGGCCACAGAGTCCCCGTGCCCTCGGCTGAGCGGGGCTGTGTCCCTGCGGCACATGTCGGGGTGTGACCTCCAAAGAAAAAAGCTCCTGCTTGCTAAACGAAGGAGAAAGAGCTGCTCCTATTAATTATTAATGAAATCTCACACACAGCATTAAAGACACGGGCAATTCTTTTTGGCAAGTGTAATGAAAAAATTAATTGAATAATCATTCTGTGTAAATAGATTTAGATAAGCTTCTCTCTTTTTTTTTCTCTCTCCCCCTCCCCACACCTTCCACTTTCCAGTAGAGAAAACACTGTGATTTATTGCTTGGAATATAGTTCTAATTCAGAGCATTCCATGATGAGCGGTGGCTGCTCTGGCTGGGGCCACCAGGTCCTTTGGTTTCAGACAGTCTTATTTAGGGGATACGTAGTGGCATAAGGAACAAAAAATGTAATAATATAGCAGTTCAAATTTACTGCTATTAGGAACGTTTTAAAAGAAATCTAAATGCTTGATTTACAAGGTATTGGTTTGTTAATGTCTGTGAGTCCGCCCAGTCTTTAGGGGGGTGTTGCTTGGGGGGTGTCCCTGGTGGCTGCAGAACAACCCCCTGCCCTGTCCCACTGATGTGGGACATAATAGATGAGCTGCTTACAGTTACCATTGTCTGATGTTGCTCAAGGTGCCTGTCAGCTTCATGCCTTCAATGCTATGTTGGAGTGTAGGACAGCATGCCAAGCTCTCCACATTTGATTTTTTGACTCTCCTTTAGGGAGTTTTTAGGTTTTCTCCCAAGGTTGAGCCTGTACATGAGACTCAGGCAGGGCTGGACATCCCTGTAAATGCCAAGAGCCGTGGGGAGGGATGTGGGACCCAAATGCTGGATTTCTCCTGAGTACAGGAGCCTGTCTCCTGTGAAACCAGTGGAGAAACCCCCTTTTTGTGCTGTGCTCTGATACCCGCTATGAGGCTGGGTGCTACCAATGGCAGTCGGGCTTTTCCTCTGTGTTTCAGTGAAAAATGTCTCCCATTCGATTTCATTTTGGAGTATCCTCTTCATGATCTCCAGCATGGTACTCAACTCTTCCTCTTTAACATGGAGTATTTATAAAGGTAGAAACCTTTTTTGCCTATACCCATTAAACTGTTCAATTCTCGTTTGCCTGTGAAGTGGTGTGACTTTAAGAAAAACCTGGGAGATAACTTTTTCTAGGAGTTTCTTTTGGCTTTAAAAATTAATAAAGTCATTATTTCAAAAATACACACGCCAAAAAAAAAGCCCCAAATCCCCCTTTCTCCCTTCCTCCATAGGGTCCTGAGTGCACAAACACCCAGCAGCGTCACAGCAGATCCGAGATGAAGGGATTTGAGACCAGCCTGTGCTGAGCCTGTTCGGCCTCATCATCATGGGCTCAGCGGGACACATTCACTTTCTGCATTTTGAGGCTTAAAATGGCCAAATTCCTCCAGCTGTGCTCTGCTCCATATTTAAGAGGATATAGACTAATTTTGACTATAACTCTGTGGACTTTCCAAGAGCTGTATCACGATACGTATTCCCTGGAGTCATATCACAGTTTGACCCTGTGTCTTTTTCGGCTCCTTGCCTCGCCTGGCAGTGAGTTTCCAGCTTGCTTTTTGTTCCCTGCAGTTACAATTAACTTCAAACAGTGTCTTATCATTAAATCAACCTACATTGAACGAGGCAGTTGCCTTAAAGAGAGACTGCTCCTACTCTTTTTCTACGCTTAGCAGCTACATTTCTCCTTTTGCACAAAAATAAAAGACTGAGAAATAAAAAATATCTGGTTAAAATTAAGCAAGTGCCTTGTTGCTGCTTGCCATGCATGGAGTTTCTGAGTTTCTTTGACTTTAAATGACATCTGAGTGTGTATCCGTCCCCTGAAATGACAGCAAAGCTTGGCTTATCACTTCCTTGGGCTCTAACTGAGCTGTATTTTGCAGACCGTGGGCCCAAGGCAGCTCTGTCGGGTATCAGAAATCAGAAGTGGGAGCTGGTTCTTTCTCAGGCTTGGGTTACAGGCCTGGCAAAATACCTGTAAATCTTCTCTGGGCTATTTATTTTGATTGTTAGATATGCGTACAACTGTAACATTCATAAGGCGAGTCACACCAAAATAGTTAAGATTGCATCTCGTTTGTGCTAAAACACACACATGCCCCTTTCTGCAGGTTGTGAGTTGCTTTCAGAGTTCAGCTGGAGTTAATGAGCAGTTGCCATTTCCCTCATAAACTCCAATTTTCAGAGGTTTATAACATGGGTCTTCTGCTTTGCAGGGGGCTGAAGCTCAATGTGTCATTCCCTGGTTGTGTGATCCAGTTTAAAATCAGCAAAACTTGGCTGCCAGAGGGGATCTCCCCTCCCATTTAAACATCCCTGATGTTCAGTCCTTACCTGGGCAATCCCAGGCTTGTTACCTGTTGGGATTTGGCTCAAATACCTGTGGAAAGGGGTAAAAAGGTCCTTGGCCCACAACAAAACCATTTTGTCTGCTGGGGCTGGTGCTCAGCTGCCTCCAGGCGTGATCCCCTTCCCACAAACAAAGTCCTGGGGTTTTGTTCCAGTTATACCAGTAACTCCAGATGAAAACCCGCAGAAATGCACTAATATAAAATAAGGTCAGAGGTAAGATGGCAGTCTGCTCCTAATAGATACCACTGGCTTTCCCCACTGATGTTTTATTGCTCTCTCTTATAAATCAGGTCTTTCATGGTTTTTAAGGTTTGGTTCCATGCGGCTACCCTCTGCTAAAGTGTCTATTATCAAGTTTCAGGGCTCTATTTAAACTTTTAATTAAAAAAAAGGTAAGTAATCTGTAAACAATGTGACATTGTTGGATTTTTTCCATCTGTGCCAAAGAGCCAGCTGAACCTAAGACCTGTGTTCTGTATGGCCTGGCAGCCGTTCAGGACTGCTCTTATTTGGTTTATATGGGGTTTGGGCATCTCCAGCTTTAGTCAAACCAAATGTCCCGGAACATGCGATGTGGGTGAGGGACAGCTGAGTCACAAAAGACACAGGGTAAAACTGATACGGCTCCAGGGAATATGTATCGTGATACAACCATGAAAAGGCTGCAGAGTTACAGTCAAAATTAGTCTACGTCCTCTTAAATATGGAGCAGAGCTGGAGGTTGTCTGCTGGGCAAAGCTTTTTACTTATGGCATGTTTCTTATTTCCATGTTGGTGTTGTCCCTGCCTACCTCTTCTTTTCTGAATGGTCCTTGTGGACAATACCCAACATCTAAGCAATCTGTTCAAAAGCACTCGGCTCCCACCGCGCTGCCGAAAAGAGCTTTTTTTATTTGGAAAGAGGCTGTCACTGCTGTGTCACCTGAACATCACCAAGGTTTGGGGGGGTTGTTCTAACATCCAGGTTTCAACTGGTCAGGCTGCTGTGAAACGAGCTCATGGTATGGGTAAAAAGTGGCAGAGGGGAATTATATCAACTTCTTTTTATGAATCTGAGCTAGGTGAATTTTGCTGTCTCCCTATATTGCCAGTCATCAAGCTCTGCATCCGTAGCACACATCATGTCTCTAAATGCCTGTTAAATAGTTTACTTGAGTCTGTGTTTCTATTTTCTCTGTCATAAAATAAGTATATTAGCCTATCTCGCAGAATTGTACTGTGCACGATTGATTAAAATCTTCACATAAAAAGCGCTAGACTTGCAGAAAGGGTTTTTGCAAAGGCTGTAGGAACCAGATCCTCACCTGGCCAAAGGCTCTTCTGTGTTGTTGGTTGGTGATGCATTTTTCATGTAGTCAGCTGAAAAAAAACCCCAAACAAACAAACCAAAGCTAAGCCTGAGGCGAGCATGAGAAACTCGTCAGTGTGAGCAGCAGCCGCTGCTCCCCTCCTCGGTCCCTCTGAAGCCCCGTGCCGTGAGCCCTGCGCTTTCCCAGGCGCCTGCAAGGTGAGGCAAAGGACGCTGCATCTCAAGTGCCACATCATTTCTCCAAGGTTGGTTGTTTATCAGACATCTGCCTCCGACATAATTAATGTCACCCTCTGCCGGTGCTTCTGCCGGTCGCGTGCTGGGTAAGCAGTGTGGTGAAAGTGTCGGCAAACGGGAGCGAATGATGAAACAAGTGGGATGTTCTTCACCTCTGTGGTGAGGACTGTGGGAGATGCTGAGCTCCGCAGGCAGTGTTGTCCCCCATATGTGCTGCTGTCATTGTCATCTCATGGGAGTCTCCCAAAGGTGAATGGCGGTTCAGGATGAAGTATTTCAAGGGAAAAGGTGAAAAAGTCCATCTCAAATAAGGGTGAGGAGGACTTTGGACCATCTTGCATTGACTCTGCCATAGCTCCACTCATTTCTAGAGTATCTCCAGCTCTGCAGCCCTCTGTGACTTCACGTAAAAGAAACTGAAATGGGCTTAAGTACACAGGTATGAAATGTTGGTGCTAGAGATAAGGGAAACTTGAGCTGCTGGTGGTGTTGGCCTTGGCCAAATGAGGGTGTTATGTGCTGGTGAGCTGGCAGGAGGTGCTGCAATGCCCATGGCCCTGCAGACTGCTCCTTAGGAGATCGGGGGGAAACTTTGGTGGGTTTTGTGCCATGAAAGTAGAACTTGAGAGCAAAAAGTGGCTTTGGTGGTTCTGGCAGTGGGCGAAGTTCAGGTCAACTTTATGGACTGAGAGACAGATGGAGAAGTAAGAACATCAAAGCTTTTATTGCATGATGCATCCCTGTCTCCTCTCTGTGTTTTATGGGTGTTTGTTTGTAGGCTTTAGCAACTCTATACTGAATTGGGCAGAACCCTCCTCATGTATTTCTGCAGTGTCAGCCGGACAGTTTGGCAGCTTGTTATCTGTTTATCTTTGGGGTTTTCCATTTTGTCATGGGGCTTTCCTGGGTCTGTAATTCCTTGCAGGAGAGCAGGGCGGTTGGTGTCTTCTCTGCCAACACAGTACACGAGGTCTCCAGGTGCTCCTGTGCAGAGGAGGGTGAGATGCAGATGTTTGGCTCAGAGGTGTCTGCTCGCAGGAGGGACATGATATTTCATCTCCATCGATTCCTCGAGGGCCATCTCCCTGACATTGATGGGAGAGGCTTACCTTCAAATTAATCCAAACTTCAGATCAATGGGGGTAAGATCAATGAGTTCAGGATAAAGTGTCCTGAAACACCTGCTTGCTGGTTCACCGTACAACAAGATGAGCTTATTTCAGCTGCTGGAGGTGCGAGAGTATGGGAAGTGCTGTGGGTTTGGGGACAGACATTGCTGGGTCCCCCTGGATCTGGCCAGGACAGTCAGACCAAAGAACTGTCATGGATGGAGCAGGTTCAGTTTGCATGGGGCCTCATGCTGAGGCTGTGCAGCTTGGCATTGGGTGCCCATGAGCACATCTACAGCACGAATGTCCTTCTTGGAGGTATTTTTGTGGATGTGGGAGAAGAACCGATCCAGCTTATTATGGGGGATTGTAGCTATTAATGTAAGTTGCCATGGTGAGTAATTAAAATCTTCCCACACGTCCCATTCCTGCACCGCAGCAGGTGCCCTGTACAGCAGATGTTTCGTGCACCGCGTGCACAGGAGCAGCTTTTGTGCACAGGAGAAACCCATGACATGGTTTCACCTCTAGCTGTCGTGGTCAATGAAAATGATCCCTGGCTTGAGCTTAAATAATAATTCTAATGCTATTTTGCAAAACATGGAGGAGCTGCAGGGTAGAATTTGCAATCTGTGGACGCTTACTGTCTTTGAGAGTGCTATATATTGTTCATAACTGTTGCAAAATGTGTCAGGTAATTGAGTTAAAGAAAAAAACCTCTGAGGTAGGATGTGGGCCTGGTACCAAGCAGAGGTCAGGCAGGTGCCTGTCCTGCAGATGCAGCTGTTGTTACCTGCCAAAGATGTTTAAGAGGTGACAGCTCCCAGGTCCCCAGCCTTTCAATCTCAGCACCAAAGTTGGGTCTCTCCTGTAGCATAAATAGCATTAAGATTTCCTTCCTCTGCTTCAGGATGTCTGTGGGAAACCCCAAGATCCGGCACATGGAGGTCAGAGCTCTGAGTGCTGGAGCAGAGATCTGCTCTTGGGTCCATCACTGAGAGGGTCCATCTGGCCCTGTTTGTAGCTGGTACTGGGTACCCTGGCCACCTGGGATCTGAAAGATGATCAGTTCAGCCCCAAGTAGAACAAATAAGATCTGTCACGTCCTGGCTTTGGAGTAACGCACCAGACTGCTGCTTGCTGGGCTGCTCTATTTCAACGTTTGCCTTTGCTTTTACACTTTGCTTCTTTCCTCTGTGGATTTCTTTGCAGCACCTCTGTTTTAATCGTCTGAAGGGGTTAGGAGGCAACGTGGACAGTGGCTCCTGCATTTCTCAAGGGAAATCCTTGACCTGAAGCTAGTGCAGCCTCTCCTGCTTCCCCACACCTCTCGGGAGTGAGGCTGTGAGCCCAGATTTGGTCAGAAAGCTGGAAATCCAGCAGTCGAGCGCTACGGCTCTGGTGGGCCGGTTACTGGGGCAGCAGTGAGATTTTGCGGAGGATGGAGCTGGTGGGACTGACAGGAACAAACCCGCTGCCCGTGACCCCTCCGCACCGCTCACACGTGGGATCAGGTGAGTTGCTGCAAGGTATCGATTGTCAAAGCAGCAGAAGTGAAGCACGAGCAAAGTGCAATAATCGTGCGAGAGGAGAGAAACTGGAGACGTACACCACAGGTTCACTTAACTCCTACTTGGTCGATAAGCTGCTTATTGAAACACATTATTCTTCTGCTCCTGATTCCCAGAAGTGTCTGAGCTGCCTGGAAGACCATAACAAAACAGGCTGCCTCCGATGCCTGCCATTGATTTTAATGGAGAAAGACAGAGCACTGTGTAATAAAGTGTAAAAAGATGATTCCCCCAAAATGAATAGCAGCACGGTATAACAAAGATGGTGATTATCATGGAGTTGTTTCATATTCTTGTCTTTGCCCAACGAGTGTCTGGCTGGCTGCTCAACATCGTCATCCTTCTTCGTGGCTGCGATGCTAATTTAGGGCTCTACCCAAAGCAGCTGCACTGGAAGGTGGGCTGATCCCCATACAGAGACAAAAATAAGATCCTTTAATTTTTGTTTCATTACTCCGATATTCTACAACTTAGACTATTCACAATTTAAGAGCAGGTGTTTCCTTTTTCACTGTGTTATTTAGAATGAGAGCTCCGGTTAAAACTGTGTGAAATACAGATTTCTTTTGGATTTACTGGCTAAACAGAACATAATGGTTTGGATTAACCTTTGTTGTTTTGTTTTTCTTTTTCCGCTGGATAAATGAAAAAAAAAGTAGTTACAGAGTTACCAAAACTGTCTCATTCAATGACAAATTATGTGTTTTGGTTTGAGGGGAATGCAAGGGAACAGCAGTGAGAACAGCAATGCTTTTACGTTTAAATTAGGTAAATATAAAAGAAGAACAACTGAAAACATTGTACTTCGAAAACTCTTGAAGTGCACAATGAGTTCAAGAGTAATGCTAATATTTATGTTTGCATAATTTTTTAGATTTCAGCATTACCCGACTTGGATATTTTATTTGGAAAGTGGGTCCTTTACCCAAAGGAATTGGCATGGCCTTAGCCATAATATTACAAATATTGAAATCTCATTTAAAAAAAAGAGGTCACTTTTAAAAAGTAAGATCTCAAGTATATATGTAGACCAAATGCATTCTGTTTTCAATGTTAGTTGGCGGGGGGAGATCTCTCTCTTTTTTTTTGACAGATTATTTCAAAATGAGTTTGAATAGGAAGAAAAATGCCTAATTCAGCCTTAAGGAATGCAGCAGCAGGGAAAAAAATGTGCATTGCTTTAACCCAGTGGCTCCCTGAGCCAAGCAGTAGACGCTGTCATTTGCCACAGGGCTGTAAGTTGGGATGTAAACTGAGAAAAAAATAAGGGGACAAGCCCTACGTTGTGTGGGAATGGGTATGGTGCCAAAACCCGTCTTGTACCGTGTTGGTTGTGCCATGCTGGTGGGTTAGAAATCCCCAGTTACAGAAGTACACTGACCATTGGAGCCTCATCTGCCTTTATAAAACCCAGGAGGATTTTGTAACGTGCCCTTGTCACACTGGGTTAGTATGTGCTCTGGCCCTGACCCCAGGTGCTGTGGAGTCGGGGGGATGCACCTCATCTTCCAGCAGCCGCGGGTGATGCCGGGTTCGGTGCTTTGCCTGCGCCAGCCCTGCCAATGCTTTGCCCTGCCGGCTCTGCCAATGCTTTGCCTTGCCGGCTCTGTTGGTGCTTTGTTGTTGCCAGCTCTGCCAATGCTTTCCCATGCTGGCTCTGCCTGGTTGCAGGGGAAAGCGCTGTGGCCCCCGCGCCTGCAGCAGCTCCCCTCATCAATAGCCACGGCCATCGGTCTGGCCAGGCTTGTTAGCACCGTATTGATCGCACCGCAGAGGGTAGCAGGTCCTCCTGCCAAAAGGCAGCCCTGAGGCTGTCACAACAGTCACTTTTTTTTTCCTCCACACATTACTGTATTTAGCCAGAAGTTGATGCCAGGAATCCATCATTAAAACCTTCCTGGATGTTCATTCAGTTTCTTGCTCCCCCCAGCCATTTAAAATCAGGTATGCCCTGTCCACACAGGCCAGGACAGCTGTTATTTGAATCTCTTCCCAAGGACACTTCTCAAGAACCATTTTGCGATGCTGGCCCTTTGCCAGCGTTGATGGATGCACTGTCCCAGCTTACTGGAAATCCAGTGAGGCAAAGTGTGGAGACCGAGCAGCGAAAGGCAGTGCCTATTGCTGCCCACAGCATGATGAGAGTGTCTCAAACCCTCATCATCCACACCAGCCCCCCAGATTTCTAACTGTTTTACATCAGAAGACCAAGGCGGTGGAGTCTCAGCTTCTGGTGTTGCACTGTTGGAATGAGGGAGGGCTGGGCCACTCTCCTGTCCCCATCTTGTGCCTGCAGGAGTTTCCAAAAGCAGCTGGATGCCCCAAATTGGTGGTGCTGAGGGCATCTAGTGTGCATTGATATCTCTGGAGAGCTGTTGACAGTCCATCCCCATGTTTATGAGCTGTTCTGGAGAGTTTAAACCTGTGTGGAGATGTAGGACTAAGCTAAAGTCCAGCCAAAGCTGGGAAGCATCGTGCACTGATTTATGGCCCTCACCCTCCATGGCCACCTATATTTTGGAAAGGGTCGGGATGCACTTGCAGAGCTGCTGCGACATCCTTCATCCCGAGAAGCCTCAAGGCAGCAGACCACACCTGCATGTTATTTTTTGCAAAAGCTGGACATTCGCATTCCCTCTGCCCAGTTTGGAGTGGAGCTGATGACTGAATACTGTGCAACCGCTTAGTTACCTGGGTTTATTATTTGCTAGAAACCTTTCAGGGCTTTCCTTTGCCAATGGCTTACCAGCAATGCCACCAGCCCGATGATATTGTTTCATCCTAAAATCTCACCAAGTCACAGCCAGAGCCAGCCTGCCCACTCTGAGCACAAGGTGGTAGCCAAAAAAAGGCAAAATCATGGCAAACTGAACTTTTTTTTCTCCTCCCTGTCTCTCTCCAGGTTTTTGTCCCTCCACCCCCACCTTCCTGGAGGCTGGTGTCACCCACAATAGCTTAGTTTTGAAAAGAAGGTGGATAGGTAAAGGAGAGAAGGTATAATTATGGGTGGAATCTGGGATTCTTTTCTTTATCAGATTGTGACACTGTCGAACGCTTTCTGCACAAAGTATACTGCTGAAAAGGCAGCGATTGTGCCTTTCCCACCACCATTATCAAAGCTCCAGTCAGTCAAATCCTCCCTGTTATTAAATGCTGCTCTGCAAGTCTGCATTGTGAAGCCGAAGGATATAATCACAGGTGCCAGACAAGGGGAGAGAGCTGATCCAAAGGTGTGAAAAAAAAAGAAAACACAAAGATGAGCTGAATAAAAACACATAAATGAGGTGTAAAAAATCAGATTACAGGGGGCAGAGAAGGTGGGAGTAAAATGAAGCAGAAAAAAAATCCATTACTTAGGCTTCTTTTTCCCCCTGCTTTTGTTAATATAGAAGAAATAGGGGGGAAAATGCGAGCCGGTGCGCCAGCATATTCACCAGTATTTGTCAGCCCTGCTCGAGACGTGCAGTAATGAGGTGATCCAGGCATTTCTTGGCTGCTGCTGTTGGTGTCACGGGGCCATCGGCATGGCCATGGGGATATGTGGGGTGCAGAGCCCCGGCCAGCGCGTGGTGTCCCACAAGTGTCCCCATTCATGGTGGCTTTGGCAAAGTCCAGCAGCAGCAGCATCCATCCGTGTGGGGTTCGGGGGATTGGCTTGACCAGACAGCGCCAGAATTTTAGGAATTGCGTCCAAACATTTGAAATTAAAAGTACTAACACAGACTTGGGCTCTCAGTAGAATATTTCGCTGCCAGAGAGAATTAGAAAATGGATTAGGTCTGTCAGAGCTTCCGTTTTGAGGGGACTTGAATGGCTGCACGTTGCCTTCAGTGATAAACAAGCGTGCTCTGGTTGTGAAGCCAAATAATCATTTGGAAACTAATTCTGACCGCTCTGGTCCGGTGATGTCAAGCTGGAGGGGTTTGCTGCCGTTGAGCTTTTTGTTTCAGGGTGTTTCCAGACTCAG
This sequence comes from Nesoenas mayeri, assembly GCF_963082525.1. NCBI lineage: Eukaryota > Metazoa > Chordata > Aves > Columbiformes > Columbidae > Nesoenas > Nesoenas mayeri. The sequence continues at coordinate 8,613,099 of NC_137569.1, read as the reverse complement.
CCCTTGTTGAAGTGGACACGTTGCTGTAGCAAATTTCCATTTTGATGAACTTGCATTTTTAGAAAACTTTCAAGCAGCATTAGCTCTGTGTTTTGAAGACAGCTAATACACCAAGAAACACAATCACCTTCATTTCCTTTAAATGTAGATCTCTCCAGACGATTACTCACGGTCCCTCCCGCATCCCTCTGTGCTACGTGTGTCTTGTACAGAAACCTCTGCTTTTTAACCCGGAACTCGACCACAGCAAAACTGGAACCAGTTTAATTGCACACAGCCTTGTGCCTGGTCTCCCCCAGCTTACAAGTATTTATTTCGGCTTAGGCTAAGCCTGTTTGTAGTCGATGTCAATTAGGACAAAACTGATAGAAGTACATCACGCAGCTGTTCTGCAAGAGGTTTGCAAAATCCTTTGAAAAAGATCACTCGGAGGTCACCTGGTGCAAGTCTGAACAGAGGAAGCTGGCTGCATTTTGAGCTGGCTTATAGAAACATTCCTGGGTAGAAGATCTATTAGCAGGCAAAGCAATAGGTCACCTTTTCTGTTCATAAAATGCCGATGGCATATTAATAGAGCTCACAGAACCAACCAGCCCCTGCTCGCTGGGGCAGGGGGCTGGGATTCAGTCATGCTTGTAACATAGATTTTGTTTGTTTGTTTTGCCCCAAGGCACCTTGGAAATTTGGCCCTATTAAGGTCAATGAGAATTTTTTTTGGTCAGGATTTTGTCCTGACTCTTCTCAGAGGTGAACTGAGCTCAGAGAGGTATGAATGATCTCACCAGAGGAATTTCAGAGTGATGTTTGCTGACCTTTTTCTACTCATGAGGGTAGGTGAAATGATTGTATGGCTTCCTTCTGCCCTTCATATCCACCAGCCTGCCCTCCTTGCAAACATTTTCCTTTTTGTTGCTCCAAATCTCAGTGGGTCAGAGCATCACTTGTAAACCGAGCAGCGCGCACATTGGGTGAGGTTAATTTTGAACACGGCAGGTCATCTCTCAAGCTAGCGTGACCTTGGTTCAAATTCTACTATATTTCAGTTGTTATGGATCTTCAGTGCCTCTTTTCTGAATGGGAACCTCTGAAATGAAATAATATGAGGTGCTATAGATCTGTTTGCCGGCAAGGTCATCACAAAGGCAGGCAGGACGGTTTGCCTCGGAGAAGATGCACTATAAAGCCTCCAAGGTCTTCCCATAAAGCCTGTGAAATACTACCGCTATAGACATGCGTCATTATGTTTAGGGTCAAGTTTTCCACCTGACCCTCGGACCAGCTGAAATACGCAGCTTTATTATCGTGTGATCGCTCTATCGTTCAGGCAAGCGACGCATGAACGCCCAAGCAGCCCATGCGCAGTGAATTGCGTGCAGAGGAAGATGCGCTGCCCAAGACAACGCTTCAAGGACACGCTAAAGGCTTGTCCATGTACAATTTACCGCTGATTTTCTGCTCTCAGCGGCAGGGAGGCAGCTACAGATTCAAGGTGGGAGAGGCAGAAAGCAGGTGCCACCCCAGGGAGAAGCGCGGGGTGAAGGAGATGGCAGAGAGCAGATCGTGTTTGGAACTGTGGGAAAGAGTGGAGAACCTGCAGACATGCAAAGCTTGAGTCGCAATAAAATAATATTCATAGCTGGGCTGGTTTTGTCTTTTTCAAGTGCCAACTGGGATTATATCCAAGTTCGCAACGGAACAACATAAACCATACGCTGACCGTGGATGAAGAAAAATGGGTGATTTTTTTGTTCGGTTCCAAAATATGTTGCTTTTGGGACATTTTCTTGATGTTATTTGCAGTTTCAGCAGGTTGGCTGATGAGGTGAAAAGAATTGTCCAGCTAGTGCTTGCTTGGCAAGATTTACCTGGCCCGGGGATACAGCCAGAGGAATCAGCACTATTGCCGTTTGTTGGTGGACGTCTATGGCCACATGGTGAAACTGCGTGGCCCAACTCTTGGGATAACCAGGGAGAAAAATACAATAGAGTTTTTGTTTCGGATGCAGGCTTCTGCTGTATAAAACCTAAATCTTATTTTGCTACAAGCAATATAGATTCCATTTCAAATCTTGAGGTCTGACTGTGTTTAGCAGAGCTCAGTAATACTCATGCAAGGAACTTTTATCCCAGGGCGTTCACCTTCATATACAGAAGTCAGAAGTAGCCAAGATTTGTACGTTTTCTTTCAGGTGTTTACAGCTGCAGATTTCAACCAGAAAGCTCTTCACCAGCTTTAAAAGGAACAATGAAGTAGTGTAGCGAGGGGCTGATTGCTGCTCCGCAGGGAACTCCGCACATTATAGACTATCTGCCTCACACGATAATGACAGACAAGTAGATGACCTCTCTATGCTAATGATTTGGCTCCTCGATGAATTCATCCTATGCGATACAGGCAACTTGTCTTTACTCAGTGATGGATCACGTCATGGGATCCCAGAGCTTTCGTGTATTAGTTAATGTTCTGTCAACACAAGCCCCTGAGAGATTGTCCCAGATGTCCTAGATGACAATTAAGCTCTCTTGAATAGAAGAGATGGTGCCTAGCGAATCTCTAGGAGCTGACGCACTTCCTGAAGTACAACAGGTCACATCCCAGCAGAAATCTCTCCTGTGTCTGCTGGCTTACCTGCTGCTCAAAGCATGGAGCTCCAGTGCAACAGCAGAATTAAAAACCTACAGTAAAATGAACTGGAAAATATTGATCCAATTTAAAGCAGCATTACAAATGCCCAAATCATTGCATCCTAGCATTAACTAATTTTTAAATATCTAATGGTTTTATCTGCTCTGCTGCACTTCATAATGACAAGTGAATGTGTTAGCACACACAGCCAGTCCAGTGCAGACATCTCATTTCCCTATAAGAGATACAGTCCCTATATCTGCCCTATCTCACACATCGCAGCTCTGCAATTAAGCACAAGCTGAGGGCGAGCAGGAGCGTGGTACGTAGGTTATTTCCAAGGGGATTTGGGTGCCCAGCTTTGTACTTTTCCTACCCAAGGCTGCTATATGTCAGGGCAGCACCACCACGTACCTCCCTGGAGGGAAGATGATTTAAAGCAAGTTGAACCTCAGCCCAGATATTACAGATTATGCTCGTGTTTATGTATTAGTTGAAGATGAAGATCAGAATGAGGGTGGTATAAGACATAATAAGAACTGTTTGATGTATAAAGACTCCTAACCTGGCACATAAATCCTTTGCAAATGCTGTGGAGAAACCTTGTGTTTGTAACCCATGGGGGAGGCTCCACCAGCACCGTGTTCATGGCAGAAACTCGTGTCACCACCTTTCTCGCTATGTGCAGGATTTCTAATACGACCTCAAAACTGTGAACTAAAACAACGGGCACATTGCCTTGTTTGAAAGGGAGACAGTCATGCAAACTGCTTATTTCCCTTGACCCAGTTCTGTGCTTTTTAATATGCTTTTTTAATTGTTTTTTCTTTTATTAGAGGGCTAACCTGCTTTGGTAGCTGCCAAATCCCACCTTGACTTAGTGACAGCTGATAAGCTGGTGTTTATCAAGCTACATTTCAGTTTCCCATAGCAAGAACCTGTGATGCTCATGGGATCGCTAGCGAACTGCTGTAGACACCAGAGAGGTGAGCTCATTTATCCACATGCAGCATTAGACCACATCATGAGTTCTTAAAGAATGATGGCCACTTCAGCAGTAAAAAGCCTTAATATGATGGTCACCCAGCAGCCCTTATTACCAGTCTTTGCAGTGTTTTTAGGGTTTTGACCTCATGAGAAATGAAAACTGCTTCTTGCACCACATCCCGTGCATGGACGGAGCACATGGCACCTCCTGAGCTTATGTGCTGCCTGAGAAGAGTTGAGGGACCTCCACTCTTGTGGCTCCTTTCCACTCCTTGACCCATTTCTGCAGACAAATGGATGTCCTCAGGCTGGTCTTGAGCCTTATAATCATATCCATTCTTTTTTCACTGAATCCAAGAATCTCGTGGTTTTCCAGGGTTCCCATATCTCCAAATGAGCCTCTCACACTCCATCACTCTTAGTGGTTCTACCCATCTCTTAGTGGCTCCTCCGGCCTTGACCTCCCACACTGACCCCAGCCATCTTGCCCCATTTCCATCTCCCCAGGTCTCGTTCTGCCTTTCCAAACTCCTGCCCATCTCTTCACCTTCCAGCCCCCCAACAAGTGCTATGGTGTCCCCTGGAGCCGGTGTGGGGTGGGGGAGAGATGGACTTGTATTGCAGAGCCCAACAGGAGGATGCGAGAGCAATTCGGCTGATGTGCCACCCGTAATGCACTCCTCTGTTAATGCCTTTTCACCGCATAGAAATCAGCAGCCACAGAATTATTGTGTCTTTTTTTTTTTTATTGCTCTCACACTGCATTTTGAAGAGGTTGTAATGAGATTAGCCCCACTCATTGCTTTACAATATACATTTTTATCTGGGTGTATATATAGAACAGGCTTTTTAACTGCATAAAGGTGTCACAGCGAGGTCCAGGCCCTAATGCATGACATTATCTCCTCTGGTGATTGCAGTCAGTACCGGGCTATGCATAGAAAAAGCTGTTAACTGGCGTACGGCGGTCGCTTGCCAAAATGAGATGCACTCACCTGGTAAATGCAGGCAGCAGCGTGCTCCCAGGAGCCAGCTCCCCAGGTGACGCAAACCAGTATAGCCCCACTAAAACCAGTGGAGCGGTGCCAACCAACACGGCCTGGAAACCCAGCCCGGGCATGGTGATGCCAAACCTGCAAAAAAACAATGGCTCTTTTTTATACCCACTCAGCAGATTTAAAATGAGGCACTAGTGAAAATAATGGACGCGGCTGGAATTTCTGCTGGATGACTTCTAGCTCGAGCGTTTCTGAACATATTAAACATATTCATAATACGGCCACAAATGTTTTCCTTTGATTGGGTGATGTGGACAGGGAGAAAAGTGGTTGGTCCCCCTGTCCCTCCCCTCGGCCCCACCGGCTCCGGGGTCTCAGCATCTCCCCATGTCAACATCCCCGCTCGCAGGCAAGCGCCCAAGCTCTCTGGCTCAGTGGTATTTATTAGGAAATAAAATAGCCTCCAAAGGCTGATTAGTGTCACGTAATTAAGAGCCAAACCTAACCTCAGGAGTCACTTGTGCGGTGGCACGGACAGGATCTTACAATGGCTGCAAAACCCACTGGCCACAGAATGGGTTCAATTCACCCAAACCCTCTTTTGATATTAGCTCTAAATTGTACAGGTTGTTGGGTTTGGGTTTTTTTATAGACCAGGAAAATTCAGAGGATGTGGTTTTTCATGCCTCCCAAATACAATACCTTCTATGAAATCCTGGTTTCCATCATAGATAAATACCAAATCTTTGCTCTGTTCCTGGGGGGTTTACACCATTTAGCAAAAAGGGAGTGTTGTGTCGCAAGATCAACACTCCAAAGAGGTCTGGGGGGAGCACCGGGGAGCATTGGGTTTGGGAAATGAATGGCCACTCATTGCAGCTATTTCAAAGCAAATAAATAACTGAAATATCATGTAAGAGGACTGAACATTCACACCTCTCAGGAGCTAACAAGCTCCTACTGCCAAGCCCTGAGGTAGGAAGGGATCAAGAGCAGAGATCAAAATGGTCACAAAGGAGTTTACTGCTTCAAGTTTTGTTTAGAGCTCATCCAAACCACAGTGGGACAGGCAGGCAAGTGATCCTCAACGTTCAGTGTCTTCAGCCTGAAGCTGAAAGTCTTCATTGTTAAAAATATTGTCGTTAAAAGAAGAAAATGTAATCATTAGGTTTTCTGAGAGAACAGACTCAACTGCTCTGGAAGAAGCAAAATTACCAAAAATGCCAGAAAAGATTTTTAGTTGGTTGGTTTTTGTTTTGGTTTGGTTTGTTGGTTTGTTTTGTTTTGTTTTGTTTTCCAGAAGTTTGGGGAGAATTATTTTAAAAATCAGGGAAATCACATGCATTATATTGATAATGGGATATGTTCAAAAATCCACTTCAGTCCAAAAGAAACCGTAACCACTTTCTAGAGGGATATGGCAAGCAAAAGTATTCATTACACCCCATAAGTTTTTTGCAGCCCTTGTTAGTGTTGTCAGCACAGGCTCAGGGACAAAGAATATGGAAACTGCTTCTGTTTCAGATTTGGGGCACAACAGAAGATCTTTTGTCCCCAAAAGCTTGTCTGCTTCCTCCAGCTCTACTACCAGGTCTGACAAAAAAAAAGGTCTCACGTTTCTGATGGAAATTGTGGCATTTTCTAAACGATGCTGCACCTGTTTAACTGAGGGTGTGATATTTAAACCAATTAGTTCCATTTACAGAGGAAACCGTGCCCTTATTCCTCTTTGAAATAGCTTGTTTTGATTTAATTAAGACTAAATCCTTATTAATACATTTATTAAAGGTTCTGACTGTATAACCCAAGCCAAGTCTCTTCAGGCAGCTGCCCAGCGGGAACTGCTGCCAGGCTGGGCTCTGGGGGTTAATCCACCTCATCCCTAAACCTGCCTGACACTTGTTTGACTCCGTGTAACTTAAACTTCCAGTCTCACCCCTTTTTTTCCTCTCTCGGGTTAACTGGTGAGTGTCCAAGTGAGGATTCCCATGGAGCAGCTCTCACGATGCCTGGAGCCAGCTGTGCTGCAATCCCTCCCTCCCGCAGCACAGCTGGATGTGGGGCAGAGATCTTAAATCGGGACCTTAATTGCAGCCTGGGGTGGTACCAGGAGGAGTAGAGGGCTGCTGGGAGTAGAAACACAGCACCCTCTGGAGCTGCTGAGCAAGGACCCTGCCCAGTCTGATGGTCTGTCTTAAAAAGCCAAGGTAACACTGGGGCAGGTTTCTGTTTTAGCAGATTTGTCAAAGCTTGCTCATTGCTGCTGTAGCACACCTGGGAACAGCACAATTTCCTTTGTTTTGAGCCTCTGCAGCACTTTTTATAAAGGGTTCCACATTTCTTGCTCCCTTAAGAGGTGTCCACTTAATTTTCTGAGATGCGCTGTGCCCTTGCAGGGCAGCGGTGCCCTGCTCAGGCTACAGGAAGCTTCTAGATGCCTGTGTTTTTATGTCAAATATTGAATATTTTCCCCAGTGAATGAATGGGATGTGATGGCTATGGTCTGTCCCTGAGCCTAATGGGTGAAAAACCACTCCAGGCAAAGTAATTATTGCAAATATTTGGTGTTTGTGTTACAGCATCAGTGTTCTGTTTCACACCAGGGAAACTGAGGCACAGAGAGCTTTCCAGAAATAACAAGATGCTGTTTTCCAGGTTTGTTGTTAACTGCCTATTTCTTATAATGCTTCTTGGAGCTCAGTAAGTGCTCTTAGGAATGAGAGCATTGCAGAAAAAAAAAACATTCATATGTTTTCTAAGGGTTGTTGTTGAATACTGGAGTGTACTTTAGGCCTCGTAACCGTGAGTGCTGAAGCACAGCTGAGATAGCGTGGCAAGCTGCTCAGAGGATGAAGCAATGCAAACCTGTATTTCATGTTACGGGGTCATCTAAAGGACCAGTCATACCGAATATGATCAAAAATCAGATTTCTCTGGTGGAAAAAAATTGATCTGGCATTTTTCACAGTCTTGGCATCTTTTCTTTGAAAGACTCAATTGTTCTGCAGGTCTCGGGTTGAAATTAAATCACGTCTCATGTAAATACTGGGTTGTGGTTTTGTTTGTTTGGGTTTTTTGTTGTTTTTAATATTTTTGAGTGGCTAATGTTATATCCTATAGCTACTTATACCTCCTTTACTCATCCATGTACATACATCATGTTAAAATTCTTTCCATCCTCCAAAATGAGGATGATCAGGGCATTTGTAATGTCTCTGGAAACCTCATGAGAAATGGGAAGGTATGAACGGCATCCCTATGGGCCGACCCTGGACTGTATAAACACAGCAGCAACATGGGGACCTTAGGGTTTGGTTATTGCTGGAGTGAACTCATTTGCAGTTTTCTGCCTCTGAATTGTTCATGAACCACTTCTGACTCAGGGTTTTTGGTTGTAATCGTTCTTTAGGCACTTTGGCCAGAGAGTTGCAATTCATGACGTGTCCTCTGCGAGTGCTCGGTGTTTGTAATTCGGTTTCACGTGGTATGTGACCGGTCCCTTGAGTCATGCAGTATGGCTCTTACTTCCACATTGTCTTAAATTAGGGAGTAGTGAATAATAGACTACAAAATTTGGGGTGAATGCTAATTCATGCTGACTTGCTTGAAACTTTTGGGAATTGCAAACATTTCCCAAATGCCCTGTGGTTTTCTAAATGCTCCTGAGTTACAGCCAACCACTTCCATTCACAAAAGTATTTAGAAGATTGGGGCTTTAGCTATTTAAGCAGCTCTGTGAGGGCTGGAATTCTGTTTTCTGTCTGAAGTTGCTGGAAATATTCACACTAATTTCACTGGGTTGTGGATCTGGCCCAAGTTACTGTAACAGCATGTAATTATGTACAAATATATAAAAAAAAATGCAAAGTGCATTAACTCTGAACCTCCCAAAATTAAAAGCAAATGCTCAGTTAAGGTGGGGAAAAAATACCTGGCCTGCATTTTGCCTGAGAGACCTTCAAGCCAGTGCAGTTCTGGCTATGGAACTGTCTTTTCCTGAGACAGAGGAACACTTTATGTTGGGTTCTTTTTCCCCTATCCCTGATAGGATCTACTGGAAAGTGTTCAAAGGATAGAGATTGGGGAATAAGTCTCAGGAGAGCTGGATTAACCAGCAACGAGTTTGTGAAAAGGTCAAAAAGACAACTTATTACATTGCTTTATGCACACTGTTGTTCTCGGCTGTGCATCTATACATATACACATTATATAGCAGTGTATTATGTATACGTATTATATAGCAGTGTATTTTTTATATATGTATTTCTGCTTTAGGAAAGGTGGTTTGTTGTGTGGCTGTACACCTCTCTTATCAATATCTGCCAAGGAGCTACTTATAACGACAGGCAATCAGTAGGACTGACTGATATTGACTATTTGGGATGTTTTTGCTGCTGTCGGTCCCTGTGTGTGGTGATGCTCTGCCAGGGTTTGGACAGGTCAGGGACCGAGCTGGAAGGGTCAGTGCTGGCTTGGGTGCCTTAAATCCCCGGGGTAATCGAGGTCTGACACACGACTGCAGATGGCTTAGGGAAAGTCCCTCACTTGTCACTATGGGGCAGTTCATTGTCACCCTGTGTGGGGGCTGCTGTCCTCCCTCCAAACCCTCGCCTGGTGCTGCCGCAGAAAAGCTCATCCCATTTGGGCGAACAGCAAGCTCACGAGCCGCGTTTATACTGAAACCATCAGGCTTGGCTAAAAATCTCTGGTCTCAGTGCGAAGCCAATGACTTCATCCTTGGAGCTGCTTCCATGTAACCTTTGCTTTCGCAGAGCTATTAGGGAGCTCCCCGGGAGGGAAAGCCCAGCTGCCAAATAAATCACACCTTCCCAGCAGAGAGGTGCGAGATACTCAACAGGAACCCGAGCTGCTGGAAAGGGAGAGACAGGGGATCTTCTGCAGAGGTTTTTCAAGCTTGTCCAGGCGCCAGCAGGGCCGGATCCTCTGCTGGAGCCTGTCGAGGTAAATGCACCAGTTCCTGTGGAGTTTAGTTGCTCTGCTCCCTATGAGGATTTGGCCAGAGCCTGCGTGTGTGGTACGTAGGAAGGAGCCTGTATAGTTAACTGTGGGACTTATTTTTCTTTCTAATTAAAAGCAGATATATTTTTCTAAAAAACATTTGCACTGGGAAACTATAATTTAGTTTTAGAATTTCTCATTTAATACTCCCCTAATGCATGTGAAAAGCCTTGAGTTGCGGTTCATGATTTGAATCTTTATAGGCAATTAGCTGGAGAAAGACCTGGAGAAATATGGGTACAGGTTTGCAGAGCTTGGGATAGGATGATATGGGGAAGGGAGAACCTACAGACTGAGAAACTTTGCTGTAAGGCAGAGGGGGAGGAAAAGCCTCCATTAACTCATTTCTTTAAAGATGCTTGAGTATCAATGTTGCATGAGCCAGGGGTCATGTCAGCAACCCATAATTCAGACTTGCTTGGACCAGAAGCCAGATTTCCATATGCACACCTCTGTAGCATGCACCTTGCGTCCTCTGCATTTCATCTTCTGGATCTAACAGAGGCTACACCAAGAAAAGGGACCTGGGGAGCAGACTCCCCTCCAAGCCCTGCCTCTGTGGTCCAGCCCCAGCAAGGCCAGAATCAGTTGTGAGGGTGATGCTGTGTGCCCAGAAGATGCTGTTGAACTGTCTCCTTTCTTGAGGACAGAGCGGGGTTTAAATCCCTGTTGCTGTGCCTGCATAAGAGCAAAAGCTTGGCTGGAATTACAGGAGTTGTTTTACATCTGTCTTCTGAGAGGAGACTGAGGGAAGAAAAATGAGATGTGAAATTTGTCTTATTCATGCATCATTCAAGACTGATTTCAGAGGGGTTTGAACAGAGGGATGAGACAGTCAGCCTTGGGGCCTCTATTTAAACTAGGCCAGTTTTTTTTGCATGAGAACATAGATATTGCTGGATGAGGTTTCTGGTCCAGGTTTTTCCCTTGAAGACTTGCAGTCTCCAGCTACTTCAGAAGAAGACACAAAACTGAATAATCTGATTCCATGACTTACTGTTGATGTCCCCCACCTCAACTCTAGTGAAAGCTGTATTGCCTTTGTATCAAAAAAAAAAGAACAACTGGCTCCCACTTTTTTTGCTGTCTCAGATGCTTCATCTCCATTAATTGTCAGTCCTAAAACCTTTCCCATCCTCTGGGCATTCTCCAGGCCTGGCTTTGCCCACTTTTCTTTGAGCCCCTTCTGCTGCCATAGCAGAAAATAAACTTGAGGGTTTGTGTTTTGTTCTTTAAGGGGAGGTATTTCAGTCTACCCAGCTGTGATCTGAAAGTACTTACAGTGCCCAAAGACTGCAAATGAAAGGTCAACAAGAGGAAAGGAAGAGTTATCTCTGCTGTTGAATGCAGGTAAAATTACAAGGTAGTTGGGCACGTCAACATAATATTTGTCTTGCCATTGAAGATTTGATGCTGAAGCTACAGCCATCTCCAGTGCCTGTGTGCAGCTCCTGGCAGGGGTGGGAGGTGGGGATGCCCCCAGGGCTGCAGCAGATGTGGCTGATTAATGGCACTCAGGTGAAATCAAGGCTACCTGAGATGGTCCATATGCTCTTCATCAACCTGCAGCTGTTTTGCAAGGCATGTCTCGCAGCAACAATAGGAGCAACATGGACATATTCTCAGAGCTGAAATGGTGACTTGTCCTACTGTTCATAGCTCTTCCTTTCAAGTCCGCTGTACAAAGCTCCCCATTTATGTGCTCCAGCCGTGCTGTCAAGGTATAAGTAATCACTTTCATACTTACTGGTCACCAAGGTGTAATATCTGATGGGCAACAGATGTCTGCTTCCTTCCAGGGTTTACAGTGCTGTATTATTGCTGTTATTTGCTCTGGCTCCATGCTGCCAGGGACTGAAGGAGGGGCACGTACTGATGCTGCCTGCTGAATGAGTGGCACCTACAATCTTCCTTTTGCTTTGGGGGGGGTCTATTTTAAGTGCTTGAATAATACCTAGTGCTCACAGATCTAGTATATCTCCTCAGAAATGAAATCGCGTCTCCTGCAGTGGAAATCTCTGGTTTATTCAGATAGCCTTTATCCAAACGCAGCAGTGTTCAGCTAAGGAGACTTCTTTCTGTCTCAAACGTCCCTGTGCAATGCTACGGGAGATAAAACAACCTGTGAGTGAGATGAGGACCGTGTCTTCTGAGGAAGCCCTTCATGAATATGACATGCTTTACCTTTGCATTAGTTGTCTGCTAAGGGACTGAGCAGGGAGTTGTGCCTCCTGTGGTGTTCAGCAGCAGTTCACACCAAGTTTGCAGCTTTTGCTTGATGGAGAGAGTGAGATGGTGCCTCTGACTCCGCTCCAGTGCTTCTGCATCCTTTTTTGCTTTTGAAAAAGTGCTGTGCAGCCTCAAAATTCCAGTTCGATACCCTCCAGGAAGCCTGATTTAGCGCCTCATCTGAAGGACATGATATGAGTCATTAAAAACATTTTTCAGTAGTCTAGAGGTGACCTATGGGACTCCAGGAGACTGATTCCTGTGTAGCAGCCGGTTTGTACCCACCTCTGAGCTGACAAGCCCCTGGACCCAGCGGTTCTGCCCTGTACAGAGAGAACAACTTCTAGCTCGCACAATCTTACTGCGCTCAGATGCTTCATCTCCTTGAATTGTCAGTCCTAAAACCTTTCCCATCCTCTGGGCCTGGCTTTGCCCACTTTTCTGTGAGCCCCTTCTGCTGCCACAGCAGAAAATAAACTTGGGGGTTTGTGTTTCGTTCTTTAAGGGGAGGTATTTCAGTCTACCCAGCTGTGATCTGAAAGTACTTACAGTGCCCAAAGGCTGCGAATGAGAGGTCAACAAGAGGAAGGGAAGAGTTATCTCTGCTGTTGAGTGCAGGTAAAACTAGAAGGTAATCAAGCAGGTTACTGCTGGGATTGCAGCTACCAGACCAGCTTTAAAAACCTCCTTTGTGCTTTACTGCGGGTGCTGTGACAGCTGGGAGCTGGACACCCAGCAGTGGCTCAGCTCAGTGTCCCCCTCAGACCCACACCTGGAAGTCCCTGTGCCTTCCCCAGCCCTATGACCCACAGCATTATCAGCATGGCTTGGTCAACATTTCCTGCCACTTTGCTGTATGGTGAGCCACAGACAGTTCATTTTGGCAGGAATTTGGGCTTTAAAACCTGCAGGAGACCGGGGCTATCATAAAAAGATGTATCCCCCTCGATGACTGTGTGCTTCAGTGATTAGAGCTAGAGGATGGAAAACGAAATGCCAGCTCAGGGATGTAATTTGGCTCCATGGAGATACCTAAGCCTTGTCTGTGCTAATACTTGTAGTAATAGGTATTAAATTGGCTCATGTAGACATGGCCCTGAAGGGCAAGAAAACAACTTCACATCTCCTTTTTAACCTCTCTCTCTTTTCAAGTCAACCTTTTTTCAGGCTTCAGGCGTATCTTTACTGCTGTTTGTGCTATGCAGTTGCCTGGAGGTCCTCGCACACTTGGCAGCCTGATGTGCCAAGAGCCATGAACATTTAGGGAGGGAGACCTGCAGGGAAGAGTTTAAAAATCTATGTAGATACAGCAGGAAAATGAAGCACTTCTTCATTTTGCAAAGTAATGGGCTGGCTTGGGGTTGAATTCGGATGGAATGTGGCTGTGGTCCCCAGTGCTCCTCTCTGTGGAGAGCTCTGCTTGATGGTAGGACCTGCCGCATGAGAAATGGGTCCCAAACCCCTCAGTAGAATGTTACCAAAGCAGGAATCTACCTCCCTGCCAGTACTAAGTTACTTCAGCATACCTGGCTATAAAACTGATTGAATCCGCCTGTGTTTCTGGAGTAGCACCGCAGGGCAGAATGAAGAGGCTTACCTGTGCTATCAGTGGCCAGAGATGGAATGTGAACCTGCCTCTCCTGAAGCGAAATCTGGTGTTTTGCCACAAAAATCTCAGTAAACAGCTTTCCCAATCCAGTGTGTTCATCTCTGCTGCAATCTGTTCAGGGAGAGGCATCCACAGCTTCTGTCTGGCAGGTGGGTCTCAACCTGCTATGGAGCAGCAATATTTGGGTTTCATTATTTTTCAAGATGAAAGAGCTTTTATGCAGTCTTTCTGAATAACAAAGTACCATGACACAAACTCTTGTCGCCATCCCAGTTAGTCTTTGAAAAGCCAAATGCTTTGCCGATTGTAGGTAAAAACAAAAGAAGCAGCATCTTTCCACAGCTCTAGAAGAAAACCTCCATGAACTGCTGGGGTGCTGCTTGAGTGGTATCTCAATTGAGAGCTTTCCTACAAGCCTGGCAAACTATATAATCGTTGTTTGAGAGGTTTTCCCACATTTTACACCTCAAAAAATTAGTTCATTTGGATATATTTTTTTGGCAGCTATGTTAAATGTTTTTAGGTTATCGTGAGAGATCCTCAAAGTCACTCCAACAGCAACAGGTTTGGTCCCTTCTCCTGTAATAAAGTCTGAATAAATAATCTCTGATGTTAGTGCATATGGCATATCAAAGCGACTTGGCCTGGTCTGTGAAATCTAGTCTGTATTAATCTCCCCTTTACCTGTAAATCATACACAAACACCCAAACTACTTGATGTTTTTCCTCCAAATCAAAAAAACTGTCTCCATGGTCCTATTATCTCCTCTTATTAAGTATGTTTTCATGCTGTGCTTTTTTTTGTGTGTGTGCCCACAGTCAATAACAATTTAAATGATACTCTTTGATGCCCTTTGTTCACATCATTTATTTCCATCTCTTTATCTGATTTTGCCAACAGGACCTAATTTGAAAGAGGCTGCAGTTCAGCGGCAGGAGGGATTTAAACACTGTTAAGACTGACATTTTCCCTCATCTCACATCCCGTGGGGTACCTGATTGCAAATTTATAATACACCAGAGGTCTTGCCATCAGAAGATACAGACTTACAGTAACAGCAACTAATTTAAAAAAGATCTCCAGCGCATCAGTGTCTGGGGCTGGTTTACACAGACTAATTAATCCTTATTTGACCTGAATTAACTCTTAATCTGTGTGAAATGAAAAAAGCTTTACTGGGATACAGAAAATTTTAAGAGATGAAAAATCCTTTCAGAAGAGGTTTCTGCAGCTGGGTGACTTGTGGATTAAAATACTTGTTGGCTGCTGCTGTGGAAAATTAGACATTTCATTTTTTTCTATTCACACCCCCCTGTTACGGACCAGAAAATACAGGAGAGGAGCAGAAGAGGTTTTGCCACCAGCAGTTGCTGTCACTTGGTAAGCAGTGCAGAAGCAGAGAACAGTTGTCCCTGTTGTTTCCCAATGAGAGTTTGATTTTTATCAAAGTATTCTGCAGGATCCCACAAGGGAGAAAGATCATTTTGGAGCACATGTTCTCCTTGGGTATCTCCAAACTGCACAGTCCCCAGGTAAGGGTTGGCTTCTCTGCTTCTTGGGAGCAGTTGCTTTAGCAAGGGTGGCAGACATGAGCACTAGGTAAATATGGAAGGATCACAGTGGATGTTCCCTGTGTAGCCCGCTCAAAAGTGAGCAGATGTCCCAACCTGATGTCTTTGTGACAGAGGAACCAGGGGACCTGTCCCCCTGGGATTGGGGGGACATGTACAGTTTGGGAAAAAAAAGATAAAATCTTGCAGGCTCTGAGTTGCTGTGTGAGGTTTGATAAAGGACAAGCTCTATCAGATGTCCTCCCATGCCTTGAGCACTCTGCCGGAGTACAGGATGAGTAAATGTCTCATCCAAGATGATATCAAGAATGTGGAGGGATGAGCACACCCCTGGCCACAGTGCAACCCGGTGCAGGGGCAAAGGGGGATATGCTGGGTTGGAAATACGGTTTGGAGACCAGGGCTGGAGCCAGGACAAGTTAAGGCCACTCTGAATGTGTACAAATACTGCTGCACCCTGGGGGATCTTGTTTGGCCTTTATGGACCTCTTAAGGGCTGTTTGGGGCTTTGGGAAGCTGTGGAAAAAAAAATAGAAGGCTGGACCTGCAGATGTTGGGCGGTGCTTTGGTTGGGTTTTGCGGTGTGCTGTGCTGAATGCTGCTGTCTGTGGAGACAGAGGCTCCCTCGGAGCTCATTCCTGGTTTGCCCTTGTCTGAACTTCACTGTGCAAAGATGGTCAAGAGATGCTTGAGGGAGATCAGAAGACTGTAATGTGGTGATGAGCAAGTTGAGTCAGGTGAGACGTCTCTCCCAGTGCCAGGAAGGCAGCAAGTTGCCTTTCTCCTTTTTTCCTGGCTTACCTATTGTTCACTCTATTTGAAACTCCAGCCAGTATAGGACCACCACATCTCACTTAAATACCTAAAACACAGGGCAGGATCCTTATCTCCAGTTTCTGAGGCCTGGACCTGTCCCAAGTCACTCAAGATACCTGACACAGAAGTTTGGTGTGAGCCTGAGCCTTTGTATAGTAGGACCTTCCCTGATAATGTTGTTGTCAGTGCCATTATTATTGCATTAAGTGTCCACTGCCCTAGCCACGGCAAAGAGGCGTTTCAAAAGATGCTACCACATTACGCAGAATAAATGTCACCCTCTCAAATCAGCAAGCTGTGGAAGGCTTGAGGTAACCATTTAAAGGTTATGCAGTGCTGCTCGTATCTCTATTTTCAATTACCCCCACTTGTTGGCTTTGAAGTCTTTAGTATGGAAAATAAATCACAGCTCAATGTGCTGCTCCATCATTCAGTAATGCCTGATGTGACAATCTCAGAAGATCACAAGATTATAGTGATAAGGGTCTGGTTTTAAAATGTTTACCATTTCCCCGTTGGAACTTTGACCTCGGACTACATTAATGTGCCATTTTTAGGTCTAATGCCAATCTCTTGTCTTGCAACGTATCATCATTTTAATGCCTGATTTACACTCTGAATTATGGTAATTTATTGTAATGATGTGATTTGACCTTTTCAGTATTTCTTGGGTTTATTGGCTAGATGTTTCGTCCCTTTCCCAAGAGGTTAGTGGGACTCTGGGGGGGAGCAGAGGACACAAGTGAGCCTGTTGAAGCACGCGGTGCTGAAAAGGGCAAAATGCAAGAGCATCCTGCTAATTCAGGGACTGGGGACCGCATGGAAATTTGGAGGCGATGTTTGTGACAAACCCTGAGTCAAGAACAGAGATGACATGTTGTCAGCCTTAGAGATGAAAGGGCATCTTTGGGAATGGCTGAAGCGGTGTCCGTGCACCTCCACGTGTGAAATGGGCTCTGGAAAGGCCTGTGGTGCCAGCCCGTGTCTCACCAGTGTGCAGGTTGTCATCACGGTTTGAAGCTGGTGTTTATGGTTCCAGCACAGTGAAATGCCCTTGAGAGCAGATGGGTCTGTTTGCAGAGGGAATCGGCTTTGGGAATTGGAGTGTGCCCCAATGAGGGAGCAGAAATGTAAAAGGCCAAGATGGAAAGTGTAAATATAACCCTAATTGTTCCTATTTTTATTGCTCTCTGCCCAGAAACACAACTTCTCTAAAGGTAGCATTTTTCAGGCATACAATGAGAAACAAAAGTGATAGCTTACTATCAAAAAGAAAAAAAAAAAATCCAGAAACACTAAAATAATCCCCTACAACAAAAAGCTTTGATAAAAGCAAAGCTGAGCCTGAGGGTGATGCTGCTTCTTCACCCTGTTCTTCAATACTGAGTTTGTTCTAAAGGACCCAGCCTTTCCTTTCTGTTTTGGAGTGGTTGTTTTGGTTCTTTTTTTTTAGGACTGCCCTTCGGCAATTCGTTTGAAATAAGTATTTGTGCCTGGCTCTGGAAAGGGAACAGCAAAAACAAGCAGAGAGCTCTTCTAATGTCCATGTTGCCTTTCTGCGAGCAGGATCTTCAGTCTTTGTTCTCCAGGAGTGGGAAGACATATGCAGAGTCGGCTGGGACTCGAGCCCTCCAAGAGGCATTTTGAAACTCTTGCTGATAAAGGCTCAGACAAATACAGATCTAATCCTGCCCCAGAGAGGGGGTTGTTGCTGTTATGAAGCTTTGATGGGAAACAAGTACAGGAAAAAAAAGCAAAGCATGTGCTGAGAATTTCTTGCCTTAAAAGTGAGGGAAAGGTGCTACTGAAGGTACTGCAAGCAGGATGGGTTGGAAACGCAGTGGGACTAGACCCATCTCCTTTGGTTTGTACAGATCCTAGCATGGTTAGTATCTGCTACCTTCTGCAGTACTTCTGCACCAATTGTGAATTATAGAAGCGTGAATTTTGTCCAAAATCAGAGGTGAAGCTAATGACCATGCCTGGAGGAGGCACAAGGCCAGGTTTGGCCCTGCTTTGATGTGCAGATTGAGGAGGAGCGACAGCCAGTGCAGGGAACGCTGGTCCTGCTGTGGCATTGCTGACCCTGCGGCAGCCGGTGTGTGCCAGCGTGATGGATTCACAGTCACACTGCGACTGTAGAATGTGTGTTGTCCATACATGAAATTGTATTTTCAGGTGATTTGTTTTACCTTGAGTCATTCAACTCATCTCCCCCAAAGAGTTAATTTACAGTGTTTACCCAAAGTGATGGGTTCAGAGCAGGAGGTGGGGTGTTGTTTTCTAGTATAAGGTCTCCCTTCAGCTTTAGCTGCTGGACATGCAATTCTTCTTGCTCTGTGTCTGCAGCAGGTGTTCTATAACAGGCAAACATCCCTCCTTTCCTGTTCATCCCAAAGGCCATTTCCATTACCCCTCGGTTGGGTTGACTAGAAATAACAAAGCTTCCTTGTGTTGAGCTTCAGTAAAATACTCTGAGTATTCCAGACAAGATGACCTACTCCTAACACCAGCAAACACTTTGTACCTCACAGACTATGTTTTATTTCACAGTCTGTAATGGGATTGTACTCCCAGGGGTTGAATTTTTCCTGTGGCTTTTCCCAGCAGGCTTGCACATGAGTGTCACACAGTGCCTGGGCTCCAGCTGACACTTTCCAACAAGTCATGTCCTGGGCTACAACACTGGTGGGAGTTTAGTGCCTCTGACCCTGTGGAAAAAGACAGTTTCTGCTCTATAAAGCGTATTTTGGACTTGCACTGTGTAACAGGGTATCTCAGGCAGCTGAGCAGGGCTGGTGGACCTCAGGATCTGAGTTATTTTCACTGATTTTTCTGGATGATTTGAGGCAAGTCTCCTTCATGTTGATGTTAGTTTCCTTAATGGTAACCAGACAAACAACCACCAGCTGGGATTTGATATTGTCACTCGTTTGCACAGGTCCCATGGGGTGCTGATTTGGGACTTTATGAGAGTATGCTGGTTAAAAAAACAAAAGGCATTTAGGAGTTTTAGATACAAGCAGCTGTTCTGTAGGGTCCTTATCACTGTCCTCAGTGCTGGCCAGTCCACGTATGAAGGATGACTACTTAAAATACAGTAGATGTGTACTGTAGTTGTGGGCTGTCCAAGTCATTGCCTATTGGAAGGAAAGCTGAACCCCGAGCGGGTATTCTGAAGTTGTCGGCTTTCTTAGCAGCCTTTGAAAGGCCGACATGAAGTGTGCTTTTTATTGCACGTTTGCAATCCATTCAGCCAGTTCTTCAGCGATACAGCCAGAAGTACACACGTGTTAGATGCCTGCTTTGTACATGCAATCACCTTCAGTAGTTTGTGTGAATGGTTGCTTAGAAATACTAATATCTTCGGTGAGTGGTTTCAAATGACTACACACGCAGGCGTGTAGCTCTGTGGACATATTGTGTACACTGGGGCCTTTGAAAACGGCTCCTTTGAAGTTTTCACTTGCATCTCGTTACTGAACTGGGATTTTGCACAAATATTTTGAAATAATTGTTTTAACACTTTCGTGCTTGCTGTTAAAGTAGATCATCCTCTGTGATCATGGACAATGGGAGCAATTGTTCAGTGCTCTCTGACTCTAATCAAGTCAATTTGCTTTGCTGGGATTTCCCGCTGCCCTGCATTCAGAGCTCAGAGTGGTAGGACCAAACAGAGTGAAGCAGATCTAATTAACTTCTCTCAAGGGTATTGACTGTCTGTAAAGGAAGAGGAAAGCAATGAGGAATACATTATGAGAGCCTGTTCATTGCCAACTCATACACAGTAGCAAATCTTCCTCTTGCAAAACCAAGGCTTACATAAATTTCCTTATTTGATTGTGTTTCCTGTTGCATATAGGCACCAGAGGCTATGTGGGCTCCTATGGTTCCTGAAGACAAAGTCAAAAGGAAATAAAGCAAAAGTGCTTTGTATAAACAGAGAAAATTAGAAATTCGTAATTACCCTTGATTCATTAGGAGGATGAAAAGTGAAATGTAAAGCAGGCTGATGTATTATCTTGTCTCATTTAAGCTGTACCCATGTGCAGATACACAAAATGAGCCCAACAAGATCACATGCTGCCTTCACCTGCCTTGAACACCTATGAGAACAGCAAAGACTTCCCATCCATGCAGAGCAAACCCAAAGTTTGGAAAAGCCCTGTAAACACGAGAAGCTGGTGCGATGCTGGGTCTGGCAGCTTTAGCAGGAAGGTTCTGCAGTGATGCTGCGGGTGGGACGGGGTGACAGGAGGGTATTAAAGACCAAAAGCTCATATGGGTGTAATTTAAAAAATGATAGCTAAACTCTTGCGTGCCTCAGTTTCCCTAATGGAAACTGTGGAGTCAGTAACCACATACAGACACTCAGTGGTTTAGAGCAAGATGTTGATATCTCGTAATAAACAGCTCTGTAGAAACTGATGTCCGCTGGATCCAGGATAGGTAGCAATGCCCATTCATGTACCATGGTGACAAGAACATCGCTGGGTAGGTGGATTGTGCCTGCAGTGAGGCATGTGGCGTACTTGTGAGACAGCAGAAGCCTTTGTCTTTGAGAGTGTGTTTGACAGAGAATTTATTGTGAAAAAGGGCCACAAAGGTGCCATGGGCATTGTCACCTTCAGTTCATGAGAACCCACGTTTGTCTATAATTGGAAAGTTGTTACCCATTGATGCAAACTCAAACGGACTTTCCTGATACACTTGAAATTCTGGTGGGAATATTTGCTTGCAGGACGTGCAGGTTTCTCCAACTGTAGCACAGGCACAAGGTCACCTCTGCTTTGGTGACCTGGACCTCTCAGAGCAGGGAGGAACAGAGGGAAGCTGAAACACTTTTTACTTGAAGAAGTACAAAGGAACATTTACACCTCTCTCCTCTGAAGCATTAAGCAGTTATTATGTCTGGCCAGTGTACTAAGATGACATAAATGAAGATGATGGTGTGTCAGGCTAGCCCAGGTAGCCTGCAAGCATCTGGGAGCTATTTTCAGATGTCAGAAGTTAACAAGGTGCTGGCTCTTCTGCTAAATTGAAATCCTTTCTGAACATCCCCACTTCTGACACAATCTGTTGCTTGTCATCTTTATTGTACCATGTGCAAATAAATACATAATAGCATCTTGCCAAAATGTATTGCTATTCAAATTGTACCCGTAATCTCTATGTCTAACACAATCTCGGTGTCTGCTAATGAATACATTTTCCTACCAATTTCTACAGGACAAGAGCCCTGATCTTGCAATTTATTCAGCAGTAGGGCTGCAGATGCGTGCGTGCCTTCCAAAGGGGATGAGGATCGGGGTGGGGAAGCAAAAGGGATGGGATGTTATCACCACTTGTGTCAGCACAACATCAAATCAGATTAGAAGAGATATTAAATGTATAACCTGGGCTGAGTAACTCTCTTCTGGGCACAGCTGTGAGCAGCATCAATGCTTTCAAAATATTTTGCTGGTGCAGCAATACTTGTTTAACAAAAGGATGTTTTACAAGGCTTTAAACTCTGTGTTCTCACACCTCCCTTCAGGAAGGCCAGGCTGGGTACTGGTAAGCTTCAGCTGTTGCATTGCTATGGTCCTCCTGTGTCACACCAAGCTTGCATGGGTTTCCCATGTCTCTGATCCTCTTCACTCCATTGGGTAACATCCTGCTCTGCAGCCTCATCGTGCTATTGCAAAGATAAATAACATCCTTGATGTGGGTGACCATGAAGGATGAGTTGTGACCCTGGGATGGTTTAGTGACAACAGTGACTGGTGCTGGGAAGAAGCACTGGGAAAATGTTGATATAGTGATGGGGAAGCACAAAGCAGCTGCTATGTTCCCTTCCCCTCTGCTGGGGTGAAAGGATTCATGTGCATGAGTAGGAGCATCTGCTCACACCCGTGTGTGTTTTTACACCCTACTTTCCTCCCTTCATGTGAGTGGAGACAAATTAATCTAAGAAACCTGTAGCAGCAGTAGTTATTAAATGCAATAATTACCTGTATGCTAAAGAATGCCCTATTTACATTCAAATATATTCAGTTCAATATGTTGTGCCACTGCACTTAATAAATAGAGCAAAAGGTGGTTTATAGGCCAGGGCTGTGCTTTTATCAGCTTTCCACTGCGGTCATCAATTAAATCATTAAATAACAAATGGATTGACTCAGCTCTATTAAACGATAATCTTCAGTCCCAAACATTCTGTAATTTCTGCCACGTGTGCTGCTCGTTCTATGGGTGTCAGAGCTCAGTAAAGCCAGAGCCAGGCCCTGGAGTTTCTGTGCGGGAGCTCCTCGGTGCCTGGGCAGCATGCAGACCTGCAGCCCTGCTCTTCAAACTCTGTTCTCATAAGAATTTTGCCCCCAGCAAATCTTTAGATGCCTTTTTTTTTCCCGCTATAGGAACTTCAATCCTAACTGCAGAAAAAGCACACTGGAGAATCGTATTTCTTCCTTTGTTGCCACTAAACACAAGGAGATTTTAGGAGGCCAGCACAATGCGAGGATTTGTTGTGAATGGCTTGTAAGATGCTTGGCCTGCCTTTGCCTCAGCTGCCCTTTTAGGCAAAACAAGGTGAGCAGGACTTCACAGAAGGGTTATAAGGAGAAATCAGTGTTTCCAAGATGCTACTGTAGGGTACTGGCTGGAGGCAGGCACGTTGCACCAAGGCTGATAAAATCTGTGTCCAGGGCTGCTCCAGTGCACAAAAGCTGACACGTAAGAGTGCGAGTGTGTCTGCAGCCTGCAAAACAGAATGGTGGGTGCAGCGTGCCTGGTGGGACGGAGCCCTGAGACCTGCCAGCTTGACCACAGACACTGCTGAACCTGTCTGGGTGCTCAGGGATGTTCCCATCCCCGCTCACCTGCTGCTGTGAAAAGGTCCTGAGGGCACAGGCTGATGGAAGTTTGGGTACCAAACTCCTCCTTATCCCTTAGGCTCACCTAGCTTCACAGCTACAATCAGGCAGGCATCCTTTTGGCTTTGTCCATAATTTGTAGAAGATTGCAGCAAAGCCTGCCTGGAAGGAGACTAGTGCACCAAAGGTACGTTTTAGAGAGCAAAACATTAATTTTTAGGACAACAATCCTCCTCAGGAACATTGTCATCTCCTGCTGGGTGAATGAGAGCGATACCTGGTGCTTGCTGGGCTGACTTACTAGGGCATGGCGCTACTGTTGTCATCTTTCCTTTGGTGCTTTGTAAAGCACTTAGGGACAACTTGGCAGGGGGAAAGGTGTTTCTTAAAATGCAAGCCTCCTGATCCTATGCTTTCAAAAAGCTTCATTAATTAAACTGTAGCCGCCAACAGAGAGGGTATTTTTCCTGGCAGTTAAATGGCTGGAGGATCTGAGGGCCCCAGGCAAAGCCAAAGGTATTTGATCCAGCGAGATGTTAACTGCCAGGAAATATCCTAACAAGACAGCATTATTGCTGCAATGCACTTAATAAAACATTCTGGCTTTCCTCTGGCACCGCAGGCACTGGGAAGGCTGGGAGACAACATCCAGCTGTTTCTACATCTCATTCAGCTCAGCAGGCAGATCAGGAGCTGCAGGACACAGCCACCCCTTGGTCCGGTGGGTCAGATGTGCTGGGTACAGCAGTGTGTTTCCATTCAGAGCAAGGCGGAGGCAGGCCAGAGGAAACCAGCCATTACCTGACCTCTTCACACCTGTAAATCCATTAAAGTGTTGTTTCTGATGCCAAAACCAGGGTGCACTTGAGCAGGAAAAAGTCTGCTTTTGCAAGTGGTGGGGTTTCAGGCATTTTTCTCTCCATACGCTGTTTCTGCTCTCGTAGTTTCAGGGTGTTTTGTTGTTGCAAGTTATAGAGAGCAAAGAAAAAAGTACTTTGCAATCCATTGTGGATTAACACTGTGAGATGAGCTAGGACTATAATCTCTGTTCTGTAATAGGAACTGAGCTATGACCACACAGCAAGTCAGTAGTAAAACCGAATTAGCTTAGGCTTGCAAAGAAACTCTCTGCCCTTTTGTGGGGAAAGAGGACTGTGGGTTTCAGCTGGATTCAAGCTTTTCCCCGACACCTCCCTCTTCCCTGCCTGCAAAACAAGTTCAAAGAAACCAGTTTATTTCTCCAAGTTTTGCTCCCTTCCTCTCTTCAGAGTGCAAACCCCATCAGAGAAGGAGTCTGGGTCTTATGTACCACACGGAGCGTGGTGCAACCCTAATCCCCCCAAAACCCATGTCTTGCAGGCTGGAGCCAAACAAGCATTTCCCTGGGATGGCTGGAGACAACAGCAGCGCTCGTGTGCGAGCAGGTTATCAACCCACATCATGCCAGAATTAATGGCTCCCTTTAATAAAGGCAAGTGAGATCATCACTCTTGGCTTAATTTTTCCTTTTTATTGCTTTTTACATGTACAAGTAATGATCAGCTGCTTAAATATCTCTAAAGCCAACACTTCAGGACATGTTCAAATTGCTCACTCTCTAATGAATGGCAGTGTCATTTCAGAGGGAGTTCTAGCACATTCCTGGACCAAAAAGAGCAGTTTTGTGAAGAACTGGCTGTACCATTGCCTCCCATCCTTTAAGAGCCCTGAAACAGGTCAAGTCCCTTTAAAACAGCAAGAGACACCAGTTCTGTGGCTGAGCACTCAGTGCAGGCTCAGGTCAGGTAACGTGTAGGTCTGAAGAAAAAGGCAAATGTCTCTGGGCCTGTCTACACAGCCACTGTTAAAATAGGGCTTTCACAAAGCCCCAGGTACAGCTTAAGAGATTCCTTGGGTTACTTCCAAGAGAATCACCAGATTACAGAACAAAGGCTTTGTCTCCCCTTCTAGACACAGAGGGCTCCCAATTTGCCCACTCCAACCCATAATGAGCATCAGAATCAGCTTCAGATGTTATAGAGATGTCACTTAGATATACCAGAGCCTAAATGCAAATGGGGCTCAATGTAGTTTCAATTCCTAAATGCCCATATCACTTTTAAAAAAAAGAAATGAGGTTTAGGCTCTAAATAATTTCTGAAAACCATCTTTCTCCCTCAGGTATTGCTCATTTGCAGAAAAAAAAGAGTTCCCGGTGTCCAGCTGTGTTTCTGCTGAACTCACCAGCAAAATTATAGTTTAAAGGGAGAGATAAGTTTTACTCCTTCCCCTGACCCCATTATTTTTTATAAAATACATGCCACGCACAGGATATATGGACCCTGAACCTTCTACCTTGAGGTGACCCTCAACGCCAGGCTGGACGGGGCTGTGAGGCACCTGATCTGGGTGAAGATGTCCCTGCTCATGGCAGGGGTTGGACTGGATGAGCTTGGAAGGTCCCTTCAACCCAAACCATGATTCTATGACCTGCTGCTTACAGCTCCATCCCAGTGCCTGCAGAAGGAGGCGAGAGCTGCTGTAGGAAACCCCAGAGCTCGCACTGGCACAGCGCTGAAAGGTTTGAGGTATTATTGTCAGTGCATTGACTTCTTCCTCCTGCTGCATGAAAAATTAATTTACTGGAGCCGTAAAGAATTTGCAGTGTACTTATATATGTGTAATTGGTTGGAGTACTCACTGAGAGACGCAGCAGTCCGTCCCGCCGTGCCCTGCCACGTGTTTGTGTTTGCAGCAGGGGATGCAGGGGAGGACATCGCTCTGGTGGGGCTGAGATGGAAGAATCCGCCCATTGCTGTGTGGCAGCACATATATAAAAATTAATAGTTTTCCTTTTTCCACCTATTGTTAATCTGCAATGTGCATGAATCGTATTTAAGCTCATTTAGAGCAGGGCGTTGTAGGCAAAATGCTAATATCAGCAATATAGCCATCCAGATTAGCTCCATTTGTCAAAATAATATTACAGGGGGAAAGCATGTCTCATATAGCTTGAAGTGTGAGCAAGCAGTGCAGAGTTCAGATGCTCCTTCAAGGTGGAAGGTCAGACCACAGCACTTCTCCAGACCTCTGGAGAAGGTCTGAAAACCTTGTAGTGGTTTCAATGAAGCACATTTTCCTGGAAGTCCCTACAAAAATCTCACTTGGGTTAGCGAGACCATTGCCTGGTGTAGCATTAGGGTTGGGTTAGGATGCTCTCAGGGGTGCAAGCATGGTCCAGGTTACCCAAGGGCTGGGACTTGAGGCTACAGAGCCAAGGCTCACCCAGATAACACAAGCTGAAAGTGGGTGTTAAACCTTTGTGCTGCTTTAAACCGTCTTGCAGAGCTTTTCTGCTGGAGAGGAGCTGTTTGATTCCAGCCCTGCTGGTTCAGCTACACAGGTGCATGGTAAAACCCACTGGGTTCAGGTGATGGGGCCTTTAACAGAAATCAAGGAAAGGCTTCAGACCAGGGGGGGCTATATAGTTGTTGATTGCCTGGGTTCTGCAGGAAGGGACAAAGGAGCAAACAGAGCAGAAGCTCTGAGTTCATTGTGTTGGTAAGAAAAGTGAGAAAGGGGATGATTTTCAGTGAACATCTACCAGGAGGCTGCTTACAACAGTGAGTACTCTGAGTTGTTTGTTAATTATTTGAGAGGGGTAAATGGGGGGCTGAACTCTTCCTTCCTTCCCATGAAATCCCTGTGTGTCAGACAGCTTCTGCTGTTCACACCGTGTCACTCATGGTGTCCAAGTTGTGCCAAACCTCTCTAAAGTGCTCAAGTTCAGCAAGCTGCCCTACTGCAGGCAGGGACTCCACCCCTTGGCTTCCACAACTTGCTGCATAAAAAGCAAGGGGGAGTTTTGCCGGCTTGGGGGGCTGCTGCATCTGCACTGCGAGGCTGATGTGTCCCAGCCGGGTCCCAGCCACGCCAAGCTGCTCCATGCATGCAGCGATTGGGGTTTCAGGGTTGGGATTTTGGGACATCTGGCAGCCCAGGCTGTGCGACATCTGGAAAACCGAGAGTTTGCCACCCAAAGTGGGACTCAGCAGGTCTGGGATTTGGCTCCTTGTCTGCAACCTTCCGGGGCAAGGTCTGGGAGGGAGTCCTCCTCTGCTTTTGGAATTGCGGTGGTGCATTAGCTGGGGCTGTGCCGGCTGCAGTGCTGACCGTTTGGGAATGCTGCATTCTTCTAGGGAAAAAAAACTGAGAAAGCAGTTACATCTGTGAAGTCTCCAGCCTATCTCAGCTGCCAAAAGCGCTAAGTAACAAAACCGAAATGCGCTCTGGTTTCAGATACCGTGAGCTTCACTCTCTTGAAAAAGGGCTTCTTGCCAATGTGGCTAGTGCAACAACCACTGTGCAAATGAGAAAAGCTGAGGAGTGAGGCAGGCTCTTACTTGCACTTGTGTTTATTTTGGTGGATGTGGATATTGTATGACCTGTTGAGGTTCTCTCTGCAGCACCTCACCTGTGCCCCTTCCTTTCTTTGTCAGTCAGTGGATGCCCTGACCCTTGTTAGTGAACAGGAGACTTCTAGGGCTATTTACAATTTAATGCTGCATTTCTTGGCCACCCTTTTTTCTATTAATCTTTCTGCCATTTAATGCCCCACATTGAAAAAGTCCTTGATGTGTTGTCAAATCCCTCCATGAGGTATTTGATTGAAATCTGTATCACCTGCCTTCATCAACCTGGCTGATAGGGAGAGGCTTTCTTGCTCTGTAAAGAAATGCAACAGCTGCCTTCTTTCACTCTGCCTTTCCCCCAGAACTCAAAGGAATGGCTTAATTTCAAGCAAACTTGATAATAAGGTTGAGGTGTCAAAAGTGATTACATTCCAGAGCATCATGGCACTTCATTTATTTAAGTAGCGAGATCATGTTTGGTTGTGGTGGTGATGGTTTTGTTTGTGGTCAGGTTTGTTGTTGCTTTTTGGTTTGGTTTGTTTTTTTCCAAAAGGAAGACAAAAGTATTTGCTCCTTTCTGTTTGCTGGGGGTGTCTGGGCTGCAGTCGATCTCCTTGCAAACCTTCTCAGGGGACTTTCTGTCCTTTGTGCCCTGGGAAGGCAGGACCAGCATAAGCAGACCCAGAGCAACCTCCACAAAAAGCATTGTCTGGGTCCCATTATTTTTCTCTGAGCATAAGCATTGAGGTGCTATTCTGCAAATGACCTTTGCAACCTGCCTGTGCGCCTTTAACCACGTGTGAAGCGATGGTATTAATAATAATACTATTCACACCAGAGTCTCCTGGGCAGCTGAATGACAGTATGAATGTGGATTAATATTCCTTAGCCACAAGGGACTAGGAAGGAGCTGATGGAAGCAAAGCTGGTGAAATTAATAATCACCACCCACTTGGAGGAAAAGGAATTGGATTATAGGGACTCCAAAATTAATAGTATCGTGGGCAGGCAGAGGCTATTGAAATATTCATTGGATTCAGCTCACCTAAGACAGTAAGAAGCAGGAAAGGTGTGATGCATTATGTACCTACGGACCATGGTGAACAGTGTTTCGTGGCCATGGGGGCCGGTGTGCGGAGACGTCTCCTTTCTGTGCACCAGCAGCGTGGCACTAATTGGGCAGAGGCACATGGTTATTGATGGAAATGTGGATTTCCACTGATGAGCACCGCCAGGCCTTTTTATGCACAGCATAAATAAAGCAGCAAGGGATGCTCTAGGGCTGAAGCACAGGAAAACCAGGGGAGAGGGAGCTGGGGATTCATCATACAAGGGATTTTCGGCAGGACACCTTCCAAAACCCTGGGGGCTGCAGAAACGTCTTTATTTGAGCATTTCTGTGCCGCTGTGCGAGGCTCTGGCCGTAGTGGGGTATTGCTGCTGGGAGCTGCTGTGGGACACGATGGGAGCTTGGGGGTGTGACTGGGCTCCTCCACTCCTGAGAGCCGCATCCTGCCCGTGCCAGCGGGAGAAAATAACTGACCTTGCTCCCGAATGTGTGAAATTGGGGAGAAAAATAGTGAACCCACTGATGTCTCCCAGAGGGTGTCCCCAAAGTGGCCCTGGCCTCCCAGCACTTGCTAAATCCTGCAGTGCTGCAGACCTGGGACAGGGCAACTTCCAGAAAGCCCTTTGCTGGTGGGGGGATTCATTCTGCTGGCTGGGAGGGAGCTGGATGCAATTTAACTGGGCAAATAGCCTCCAAAAAACTCCTTTCAGGAGCTCTGCTGAGAGCAGGCCCCGCTCATGCCCCCTTATTTCTGGACCATTTTCATCGACGGTTGATCAGCAAGCTCCAGGGATAGGGACCTGAACTCCCTTTAGTCATCAGATCTCCAGCAAACCTGCATCTGGTGTGAAGATGCTGTTCTGAGCTCTGAAGAGGCTCAGCAGGTTGTGTTGATTTGGGAGGCAGCCATCTGTAAAACAACACATGCGCACGCACGTGGGCCGGCAGAACGGCGATGTGCTGCCTGTGGGGTGCAGCGTGGCCCCAATCCATCCCCCTCCATCCAACCCCCCTCCATCCTTCCCTTCTGACACTCGGACATGGGGGATAGTGGCTCCCGTGGACTCTGCTGCCAGGAAAATGGGGTTTATCGCTGCTCCTCAGAGGCTGATGGGACCCTCTGAGAAGCAGCTGTGGGCCAGATGCCGCCAAACGTCATGGGGGTGGCGTGCTTGAAAAAGAAGAGAGTATACAGGAGAGTAAAGCCACCACTAAATTAAATTGGTTGTGCTGTTGAAGAGGGAGGCATTGCCACTGTGAGGGTATGTCAAAGTCCTGTGAGCTCATGCGAGAGGTGCAGCGAGCCTGCTGTGCTGCCAGCCTGCGGAATGACTCCTCGAGCGGGTGTTTGAAAACTTCAGGGGATCGTTATTTAATCAGTTTGAATTACAGATTCCACAGAAATACAACATTGTGCATTTAAAAAAAATAAAATCCTAACTGTGTGTTATCCATAGCTCTGCTCTCCTTCAAGAAAACCAGTTACACTTGATTTAGTTCTGCCTGGAAGTGGCCAAAGTACCTCAGTGACAAACGTGACCCCAGGATGTCCAGGGGCCAGCACATCCTCCCTTCTGGTGGTGGCACATCCAGAAAAGCTGCTGTTGCCATTCGACATATAAGAGCTGGTCTAAACTTCAGTGGTTTTGCAAAACACATCTCCCATTCGTTCACCCAGGCTACCCAAACTGGAGTTAAGCCCAGGCAGGTTTCCCAGTGTAGAGCTCTCGCTGGTCACAAGCTGGCCAATGGTTTGTTTTGTTGTGTTTATGGTGGGGAAGGAAACTCTGGCTGCGACCCAATGCATGTTTAAAATCAGCAGGAGCCTTTCTAGTGAAGGAAGGTGTGT
Source organism: Nesoenas mayeri (assembly GCF_963082525.1). NCBI lineage: Eukaryota > Metazoa > Chordata > Aves > Columbiformes > Columbidae > Nesoenas > Nesoenas mayeri. The sequence goes on along the minus strand of NC_137569.1, from coordinate 8,583,080 downwards.
GTGTGTTGGTCCTGCTGTAGGTATCTCATGATGCATGGTGAAATGTGTCAATGGGAAGCGTCCAACAAGCTCCTGTCAAGAGCTGTGGTGAGCAGAGTCCCAAGAGACTTGAGGTGGTGTCCAGTGGGTGCCTGTTCCTGGGTTGTTTTTTCATTGATGGCTTTAAAAAAGGCATTCTAATGAGATTTATGAGGCTGGTTTGAAACAGAGAAGTTGCCTTGCCAACAAGACACATGTCTGCTACATAAAAAATATGATGATGAAGGGATAAGATGACAGCTTTGTATCCATAACGCTTTCATCCCAAGGTGCCTTTATGCAACTGCTAAATATTTAATTTCTTTCAACTTCCAGCCTTGGATATTTTTAGCAGGTGAAGATGCAAAAAGCCTTTTGCCCCATATGGCTGAGGTGGGAACACGTGGAGATGGGGCAGACACAAGCCACAGCCAGCACGGCTGCTCCCCAGCTCCTCCAACACTTCCCACTCTTGTGATGCTGTCCAGCTGAAAAGTGTTTTGTGGATTTAAGGTCTGGTTTAAAGTCAGAGTTTACCTTTGTAGCTGTCTTTGATTAGCAGTTGAACTTAATCTGGAGAAAATATTTTGTGGCTCCTTTTAACCAGAAGAGCTGTGGTTTCCTCAGGGTAGGGTTTGGGCTGCTTTCCAGACCAGTGTGACTGAAGCAGCGCAGGTCCTGAGCGTGGGCTGATCATCAGGGGCAGGGACACAGCCGGTCCTGTTGTCCTCTCCTGGATGGGTGGATGGCCCAAGCAGGGGCACTGGGAGACTTGCCTGTTGCCCCTGTACATTTTTCTGTACTTTAAGCCATGTCCCATGGAACACATAATGTGACTTGACCTATTTAGTGCAGTGGTGGGAACAGCAAGGGTTGTCCATTTGAATTTTGCTGGAAGCGAGGAAGGAGAGCTCTTATTTTTCTCTGGCCTGCTTCCTTTTCAGCTTTTGCAAAAAAAAAAGAGTTGAAATGTCAAACTAGAAAATGCTATTGATGTGGCAGGTATATTTTCTTCTTCAAAAATGGAAATTCTCCCCAAACTTCTTCAGCCTACATACTGCAAGTAATAATATTTTGCTTTTATTTTCTACTGGTGGACCAAGGGCTGGGGCTGAGATTGGCAAAGAGACCCTGTGGAAGGGGATTTCTCTCCCTGGGCTGTCCTGCAGCCTCTGCAGCACTGGGGAGGAACCAGCGATGTGGGATATGAGTGTTGCTGTCCACTGTGACATGTCCACACTAGGTGAGGGGGATCGTGTACTGGGAATACCCACCTCCCCCAGGCACTTATGGGTGATAGGTGGCAAACTGTGTGATAGCTGAACATGGTATGGATACTCAAAGTGAAATCCATCCCCCTGCTGAAGTGATGTTGTGGATATGTCAGATCTCTCTGAAGGGGCCCAGACATCCCTTTCCGTCCTTGGCCGCACCACTGAAATGTCAACGCTTCTCAGCTACACACCCAGAAACCACAAAGCTCTGAACCAAAGCACTTAAATACTTCTGGCCCTTGAGGTTTAATTGCAGTTCTAGATAGCCAAAATTATTCCCAGCTGCCTGTAGTGCCTGAGCGTGTCCTGTCTTAAGTGTCACCAAGAACAGCTTGAGGCTAGTCAGTTCTAGCACAGGTTTACTGCATGGGGCTGGGTGATGGGTGTCCAGCCCAAGTGGTTTGGGGCTGGATGTACAGAAGATCCCCAAAATATATATACATGGTATCCTAAACACATCAGGGTATTGCATTCAGCAAGTAATGGGGGTGTCTGAGAGACAGACAGGTTTCTGCTGTCTCAGACCGATGCTTTTTCAGGACCATCTCAAACAGAAATGAGAATGATAATGTCGTTGAAGTGGGTATTACAGTTTATGAAGCTTTAAGTGAAGCTGAAGGCATGAACTGTAACACCCTTTGCTGCTGCAGAAGGGAAATGTGGAGGTAGGATGGTGAGTTTTGGTTTCCGAGGGCACTAGCATGCTAAGTAATAATTAAAAGAAAAATGTCCAAAAAACCCCAAACCCAAACCATATGTGGCCCAGAGAAGCTGGCTGTGCTTCCCCAGAGCACGGCTGTGGGGCTCAGTGCTTGAGAGAGCCAGGAGCCCAGTCTCACAGGGAAATGTCTTCTTGTCCTGCTCCTCATCTTCCCTGTCCCCCTTCAGCCCTCAACAAATACCTCTTCGACTTTTAAGCTGCTCATAACTGCAATTAAGAGGCAAATTTCTGATCCTATTTCTTACCCACACCCAAAGTGTAGTGATTTTTGACTTCTGCTCCTTTTAGCAGAGAAACTGCTCCTGCTGGCTGTGGGAGGTGATGAAAAGGCTCCAGCTGACCCCACTGGGGCTGCACCAGGGGCTGTTCACCACCTTAGGGCTCCCCTAATCCCAAGTGTGAAAGTGTCTGTTGGAAATAATGATTTAACCTTTTGTCCAAACTGAAACCTTTGGGAAAGGTGCACACAAAATGTCCAGGACTCTCCTCTTTCTTAACAAAAAGCCCGTGTAATTTCATTGATTATTCACGCTGAATCAGAATGAAGTCAGTTTTACATGTACTATGTACCTGTCTTTTCAATGTGAGCTTGTAACTAAGCCTTTAATGCACTGGCTAGTTTAATATGTGTGGCTGAAAGGAAAATTCATCAGGTGTCTAAAACACTTGTACAAACAGCCTTGAAGAGCAGCATGCCAGGGAGCATTGCCCCAGCATCCCTCCTCTCCTTCAGGGATGCTGGTACCTCTGCTTCACCATGTGCCTAAGAATTACAGGAACCCTGGTCACAGCAAAACCAGTTCTGAATCACTTAAAACTGTAAAACAAAGCAAAGAGATGAAAAGCAGGAAGGTAGAAGTTACACAACTAATTAACACCAAATATATCGTTGTTGTGCTGGGGGCTCTCTGGGTGAAGGACTTGCTCACTGACCACTTTGTGGGCTGGGGTTTGGCTGCCCACCAAGTGACACCGAACCTCCCGGTCAGTCATGCAGGACCTGCTTCATTTGTCAGTTGCACTTTAGAGAGCAGATTTGGGACCAGGGTGTCCCACTGGATAAAGTGTAATGGCCATGGGGTGCTTCAAAAGGGTACGGAAAGGGTATGTACTCGAGCAAGGACAGCAAAATTGATGGGTCCTAGGGCTTGGCAGGGCACTGTGGATGCTGTTGGTGTGAAATTGGAGCTTAAGCTCAACCACGATGTAGACAGAGCGTCGTGCAATGTCAGCCTACTTAGTGCGTCGTAAAGACCCCTTCTCTTTGGTAATCCTTTTTTCAGTTTCTTTCTGCTACATTTTGCATGGCTGCTCCATGCATCTGTGGTGCAAACCCGTTCTGGCCGCGCGGGTGCGGACCAGCTCACCCTCCAGCCGCGGGCACTGGGGCAGCTCCGCTGGCTTCGTTGTCCAGAGGTGACCATCCCGACCCTCCGTCCTCAACACCTCTCCCAACTAGCACATGAACAGTTAAGCAGCTCGAACTGCCTGCTCAGAAAAGCACTTTGTTTGCCCTGAAGGAGGGGGGGTGAGAAAAAAATCTGGAAAAAAGGACCTCTGGGAGACCTTGTAAGATTAAGCCAACATACCAAGCTGCTGAACAATGGTTGACATAGCAGGGCTCCCCTCCCCAGCCCTCCCCCGGCTCCTATAGATCACAAACATATGCTCCGTGTGTGCAGGCTCGCAGTCTTTTATTTCACTATGTTTCAGTTCCTGTCTATCGTCTCTTTTTTATTCCGCATGTGACACAAAAGTTAATTTGAGAAAAGGGATAAAGTGTCACATTCTCTTGAGAAATGAACATGTAAATGGCCTGGAAGCAACATAATTTTTCTCTCTGTTTTTTTGTTTTTGTTTTTTATTATTTCTTCCCCTTCCCTTCCACAAAAGCAGCATTAAAGCTGCTCTGCCATTTCAATAGCCGCTTCCCTGGTGTCAGGGAGGGTGGATGGGCCGGTGGTGGAGTGAAGCTTGGGGCAAGGAGAGTTGTCCTACCCTGCTCTGCTGCGGACAAGAAGGACCTGGCTGGCCAGTCCCAATGGGATGGGCAGTGGGAGCAGATCCAGACACAACCCAGCACAACAGATTGGTCGGTGTGTGCACCAAAATGAGCAGAGGGACTCAGCTTTTGGGGTCATTGAGGATGGGGCACTTGATGGTGCACTTACCACAACGGGTTAAATGCGGGTGTCCTTTGAGTGTGCCTCCTCCCAACAAAAATAACAGCAAAACCAAAAATGAATTATTGTTATTGATTACTTTGGAAGGAGGGTTTCCGTTTTGCAGTGACTTTTGGAAAGGGAGGGTATGGGCGCACATCAGAGGCTCCAATTATGCAGAGAAAACTACACAGCTCTAAAAAAATAACCCTCCCTTAGAAAGACTTCAGCACTATAACAAAATATTAATGTTTAAAGATATTCCTTCTTAATATTTCAGGAAGCAATTGGAAGTCCCACAGTATAGTTGATTCTCCTTTTTAATGGAAATATTTAACTTGGAGCAAAAGAGCTCACATTGGCTCCAAGATAAACTTTCCTTGGCAGATGCAGCTTGTGCATAATGCTAAAAGCAGCTCCATCTTTGGGGTGGCTTTATTATTATATTTTTTTTTAGCTTATTTTGGAAAGCCAGGCTCTGAATTAAATGGAGGGCTTGAGCAGCTGCTCTTTTGCCGATGAGTGCAGCAGCTTGTCTGTGGCTGGAGAGGGGCTGTCGGGAGGAGGAGGAGGATCCGTGCAGAAGGTCGGGCTAATTAAATCTGGAGAAGTCACCAGAGAGCCCAGTGTTTCTGCATATTATATCTTCAAAGCTCTCCCTCGTGCGGGGCGCGATAAGAAGAGGGTCATCTTGACACTTTCATCTTCTCCTGAAAGGGCGAGTGTTGAGCTAAATAAAGAAATAAATACACGTTGATTACACGGGCGGGAGGGACAGAAATATCTGCCTGTTCAAACAGCTAATGTGTCTCCCAGGGCTCCATGTGCTCCTTCTGCTTATTAATAGTGGGATTTATTATTATTATTTTAATCTGCCAATCAAGTGCTATATTGCATGAACTCCTGTTTTCACGCATACCTGCTGGGCTCTGACGCCAGCCAGCCTTTGCCAGCGCTCACTCATATAATCCTACAATGGTTTGGGTTGGGAAGGAACTTAAATATCTGCTCAACTTTCGCAGAAACATGGAAGTGGAAAAGCAAATGTGTGCAGGATGTGTGGCTTGTCCTGTTGTCAGGTATTTGTTGAAGGAAGCAGGTCATCCCAGCTCATGAGCATCTCTGTTTCAATGGCACGGCTTATGAGCATGTCTTTCGTGCCCTTGGAAATGTTCAGTTCCAGCAGGTTTATTAACTGGCAGCACTTGGTATGTCTGACAAATCAAACCTGCGGTACAAGTTTGGAGATTTATGAGAGAGAAAACCTACCAGACTGCCAAGAAATGTCCATGAGAGAGAGCTGGGGTGCAGGCTCCCCAAAAGCTACCCTGCACTGCGGGAGCACAAGGCTGGTGGCATCCCTGAAACTCCAGAGAACTGGGTGAAAGTTTCCAGTGGTGGTATTTTTTTATTCCCCTTAGAAATCCTCTAGTGACTATTTTTTTTTTCTAAGAGCTGCAGTTGGCAATGAAGATTTTGAAGCGGATCTGAAGGCTGAAGGCTCATCTTTGGAGAGGGTGTCCCGGCGTGGTGGGTCGGGCAGTGACTGGGAAGGGCAAAGCTGTGACTCTGGAGGGTGGATTTTGCACTTACACGTGCTGGAATTAACACCCCCTGAAGCCTACGATTTTGTGGTCGTTCTTTGGTGGCATGAGGAACAAAATTATGTTGCTCCTGTTGTTTACCATAGTAAAAGAAAAAAGAAGACACAGTGGTCTTGCAGACTAAAACGTGGTATGAGCAGATCTTTCCTGACAGTTTGCTGAAGTCTGAATCTTCTCAAAGAGATGAGTTTGCCTTTTTTTAGGGCTAATACAACATATGAGCCTTCAGCCTCGGGGATTTACACCAAGTGGTTACTCCTCAAGGCTTCATAATGAGTCCCAGCAAGGCAGAAGGTGGCTTCTCCAGCTCTTCTGCTGCCTCCTGGATGGACACACAGACCTGGGGACTGGTGCAAAGGCTGCTCGCAGGCTGCCGAGAGCTGCAAGTTCCAGCAAAATGATTAAATTCCGCTTTTTTAGCTCAGACATATAAACTCAGGAGTGGAAAATGAGGATATGTCTGGGGAAAGCCAGACATGCAGAAGCCGTGGTCGACGTTGCGTTTTGCTCCGGTGGGGTGCGGCAGCAGGAGCCGTGGCTTTGCCGGCACACCCGGCTCGTGTCGGTGGCTGTGGGGCCAGCATGGGATCATTGCCACAGTCCTGCCCGTTCCTTAGCCTTGTCCCAAGGCACCTACAACTGCCCACTGCAGGACATGGTATCAGGCTAGATAATTATAGAGTGAAATGTCCACCTCATTCACAGGAGCATCATTACCCATTAGCTAATTAGGCATTGGCCGTTTCAGCACTGCTGTTAGTTGCTTTTTAAAAAGCCACTGGATATTAGGAGAGAGAAACACTTTGAAATTGCGCTTGTGATAGCAGGTTTGAAAGAGCAGGGAGTCCTCTAATGCTTTCAGCATGCTAGAAAGCAATGACTGATTCACAAATACCTCTTTATTTTCTCCCCAGCTCAGAAGTGTGAAAAAGAGAAAATATGTGCACGTTTCTGAATGTGTTCTGTGAAACAGGACATGATTTCATATGGGCAAGGATGTGAACTTGGGGTCCTATTCAGTAACGGGACCAGTGAAAAGTTCGGCATTGCACTTGACTGAGATCCACATTTCAACTTCAGTTGCTGTGTTTGGGTGTGGGAAAGTCTGCTTTCTGGGGATAACTTTGAGTTTTAACTTAAAAACTTGAACCTGCGAAGACTTAAATGGCTTTTGGTCAGTGCTCTAAACCTTCTCTGAGTGCTTTTGGGGTCGTGGTTTCCCCTTTTCCAGCAGAGAGGTCTGGGGCTGCTCTCACCTACGTGGCAGCTCAGCAGGATCCCCATCCCAGCGTGGGCGAGTCTTTGCTTTTGGTAACTACACAGTAAAACTCTGTGTTTCCACTTCACTCTGAGTGGCCCGAACATGACAGTTCACAGGAGACTTTGTGGTTTCCTGCCTGTCTTGCACTGCACGGAAACTTCCGCGGGCTCGCTCTGAAACTCCCTGAAAGGAAAACTAGCCAAGATGGATGGGAGTGGAGAGCTCTTGGGAGGGCAGGTTTTGACTGGGTTTCAGTCCCAGGCTGCACACTGGCTGACTTATTCCCTTCAACACCAGATGCCTCTGAGCAAGAGCTACCTGTGACTGCTCTTGCTGCTTCTTTTCCTTCAAACATCAGCTGCCAAAGCTCGTTGCCTCCAAAGGATGCTGCCATATCTTGGTCCTCTCCATTCCCAGTAAGAACATAGGGCAGGAGGGACACTCTCCTTCAAGCATCTAGAGCAGAGAATAAATGTGGTAGAAGGTGGTTCTTCTCACAACAGAATGGGGAAAGGAGAAGATCTGTATTTATATGGATCTGTCATCTGTATGTAAACCTGGGGAATAAAGAGTGATTTTATGTACATTAGATAAGGGAGCCATGTTCCTCTTTTAAATGAAGCAAAGATTAAATTGGTCCCAATAGGATGATTCTTAATTCCTTCCATTTATATATTCTTGTTTTATTATGCTTGTGTGATAGGAGCACTTTGTAAGGAAGACTGAACAGATAATCAAGCAAAGTCCATAGGAGTGATTTGCCCGAGTTGTCAATATTTCCAGTGCTACCTTCTGGGTTATTTTCTTTATATTTCTCCATCACTTCTTGGCATTTCAGCTCTGTGTCTAACAAGAGTCTGGGAGCAGCCTCTGCTCCTCCGGCTGCCACCCCTACGGCAAATGAACACTCTTCTGGCTGTCTCCTGACAGCCCCATTTGCTCCAATCTCAGCACATTACGTTTCCATTCAGTGTATCTTCATACCTATCAGCCGGTAATTAAGAAGGAAATATGAGCCAGGCAGCCTCTCCACATTACGGCAGGGAGAAGGATTATTTTTTTATGGTAGGCAGTAAAAGCATTGCGGCAGCCAGGTTTACCAGCGATGCTGAGCACTAACAAAACCCATGAGCTGCTCTGAGCCCACCAATGTCCAAAATCCAGTATGTCCCACACCATCTGCTACCAGTGGTCCTGGCGTCGAGGCGCTGGCAAGCCCTTGGGTCACAGTATAGCAGATATTCATGCACAAGTGGGGCAAAGGAGAGTTAAAAATGGAAAGCCAGAGACAAAAGGGCCCAGCTGGAGTTAAGGTTCAAGTGTGGAAGTGAAGGGAGGTGCTGCTCTGTGTTGTGTGCTGGCTTGGTGGTTTTGCAGGGCTTGTGCAGCTCCTTCGGTGTGCAACAGCCCAGGCTTCAGAGGGAGAAAAAAGGATGTGAGTCTTGCTCTTGGCTTGTGGACTATGATCGCTTTGTTTTGAAAAAGATGGTTTTTTAAAACAAGGTGTCTGGAACTACTGTGAGACCGAATTCATGGTAATTTAGGGAGGTGATGCACAGAGAAAGCTCTGCGGTAGGTGTTATAGGAGTGTTGTACGCCTGCACAGTGCAAAAGTACTCCAGAACAGATGTGGAGAAGGGGCAGTGGGGAGAAGCAGCTGTAAACAGGAATACAGGGATGGCTGTGCCTCCCCGGGAGGGCAGCGAGATGATGTGAAGCACACGCCTTGGTGAGCAATGGCTTGGTGCCGCCTAAATTCCCGGCACAGAGGTGAACCGTCTGGAAGCAGCTCCCTTGGCTGGGGGTTGTTTCCAGCACACGGAGGTCAGGAGGGCCAGGCGAGGCGGTGCCGTGTCAGCTCCCGGACACGGCAGAAAGCCCCGCGGCGGTAGCGGCGGCACGGCCACGGTCACTGCCCAGAGACCCCGGAGCGAGCGGCGTGAAGATTGAATTACAGAGGGGCCGTGTCCCTGTCCCTGTGGCAGCGGCTCAGGCCGCTGGGCCACACGCTGTGCCAAAGCGGGGTCAGGCTGTTCTGCACGAAATCTGCTGTTGAACTCCAGGACTTTTTTTTTTTCTTTTTTTTTTTAAATGGGTGAAAATGTTGTGGTTTCTTCACAAATGGGCTTTGCTGATCTAGATCTGGCCTGGAAGAGGCGAGAAACCTCCTGTTGTTGTGCGTTTGTCTGGGGATGCTGCAGATAGGTGAAGCCCGTGGGCAGCACTGGTGAGGGCACCAGCGGTGGGTTCAAGCATCGGATGAGGCCGGCTGTACCCCAGCCTGGTCCCACAGCTCCCGGGTGTGAAATTCAGAGCCAGAAAAATCCCCTCTGCTCTGAAGGAAATTCATAAGAAAATAAAGGGGCAATTTGAATTTTTGCCTGCTTTAGCTCCAGCAATGTTCTCAATATTTTGCTCGGAGGGGTCTGTGACCCTGAGTGATCTGGTGCTAATCGAGGTGGTTTGAGTTTCATTTGTCCATACAGAGATATCTGCTCTGTGCAGCAGTAAATTTTATTGAGAGAGAGTGTGTGTAAAATACTTTCCTCAACAAATGTGCGCATGGGGGTGTATATATACAGTTAAATAGTTATCACTCTATACTTAATAGGATTACAGAGATCTGCAGACAAATGAACTATGTAGCCTTATCATCGACTGATAAGTAAAAGCCTAAAGATTGTTGAGACAATTATGTTTTGATATTCATCTTAATACTTGTTCAGGAGACAAAACGAATAAATCTCTTTGCATTACCGCAGCCTCAGCCGAGAGGCAGGCAAGTAGGAGATCCCCAATGCCTGCAGCATGGATCCAGCCCTTTGCTGGCTGTCAGATGGAGGAGTATCCTTGTCTGTATTGCAGGGTCAGGCTGGAGCTTTGCTCATCTCCCCAGTCTCTGCAAGATGGACACAACCCTAATATAGCCCCACGGAGCTCCCAGCAACAGCAGCTCCCAGAGGTCCTTCCACGACTGCTGCTGTCATCCTGGTTTCCACAAGGAAACTGAGGCACAGGACAGGATGACAATTTGTTGATGGGTAAGTTCAGTCAAAACCTGTTTTCTCTCAAGTTTTGGGTTTGTAGCTCCGTGGCCTGGCACAAATCGCTCTCTTAGTGCTCCTTTGCTCCATCCTGCGCCGAGGCTGAGCTCAGCCCTGGTGTGTGACAGTGACAAAAGCACTGACCCACAGCCAAAACCCCGTCACAGCACGCAGCCCTGACCCAGCCGGGATGCAGCTGAGCGTGAGCTCTTGGGCACATCCCGAGCAGTTTCAGCACTTCACAGCACAAAGGCAGCAAGTTTCACCTTTCTGCACCAGATCTGCTGCTTTTCCTGCTGGGGTAGGAGCAGCAATGCAGACCCAGACTGGCACTGGGTCCCTGTGCATCATCTATGGAGGCTGACAGGACCTTCCAGTTAAATACTGGTAATCAGCCTCCACCAAAGCCTCACTGCTGGCTGCAGTAACCACAAAAAAGGGCTTTTTGTAGCTCCTCTGTCAGTACAGAGCAGGAGGATGGGGAAATGGAGAAGATAGAAGAGCCTCGCTGGGAGGGAATATTCCCACCCTCTGGTGTCCTGTGCTTTTTGGCCATATTCTTTTGCTAATCTGGAAAAGCTTTCTGGAGATATTGGAAACAGCCGCCTCTCTAATTAGGGTTGGGAATGTTTGTATTACTGAAAGTGTCAAATTACTTCATTACAACAAAAGCCGGAGATACTTTGATCCAGAAAATTAGATGGCTTCAACTTTGTATGAAGTTGGAGCTCTCCTTAGTATTCGAGAAACAAAGCAAAGGCAAACAAAGTGGGAGATGCTCTCGGCTATTAGGTGTGGGCAGGCGTTCAGGAGCGAGCTGTGCGCTGTTAGTCAGCCTGGTTCTACAGGCCGTGAGCAAAGGTCTCAGGTTATGCCAAGCAATACGGTTCAAGTGGAAAATTTACAAGCAAGTAAATTGTAAAACAATAGTGTGCACTGGAAACAACATAAACATTTTTTGAAAATAATTTTTTTCATAAGTCTTTTTATAAATATATATGTGAAACACTATTGAAATCTCTCCAGTTTTCTTTGAGCAGTTTCAGTTTAATCCAAACCTGTGTTTTTCTAGTGGGAACTGTTTCGGAAAGGACTATGTGATGGTTTAAAGGAGCTTTCCCTGACTGCAGCCCAAAGCATGGCTGGCTCAGGGGGACCTGTCTCCACGAGGAGCAGAAACAGCTCATCTCATGTTATGGAACTCAGGTCAGGATTTGCAGTTATGGCTCAGTCTGGGGGGCTGCAGGGCTCCTTCCTTAAAGGGGAGCATCCCCTAAAGCCAAGAGGTGCAACCACAGCCAGTCTGGGGCATCATCTGCAGAAGGACTGCCCGCAGGAGCAGAGCTGGGCTCAGTGTGCTGCTCCCCTTGCTCTCCACGTGAGCAAGCTGCCTTGAGCTTCAATCTCTAATCTCTTCTTATCTCTACATCCTTATTACAGACAGGCTTTTCCTCCTAACAGGGTGTAAATAAAGCAGGGGGATCTACTTGCCATTACCTGCATTGAAATAACACTGGAGGGTTGTCATCTTCAAATCCCACCAGACAGATGCTTTTGTAACATCTTAAACCTAACCAATGAACCCAGAATCAACCTCCCTAATAGAAAAGGGAGATAAAAGATTCATCCTTCCACATACTTTAACAGTAGGAGAGCGGTGATATTTCAAAGACAAGACAGACATCCTGGAGGTGAAGGCAAAGGATGCGTGGGAAGCACAGAAAGGATGCAGACTCTAAAGGTGAATAGGAGGGCATCTGTGCTCAGCACTGTGAACGCTTCGGTCACAAGATGAGACCTCTTGATTCCACACTGAAGTGGAATTGCAGATTTCTGGCTCCTACTTACTCTGCAAACAGTATGTCTGAAGTCCAGAGAGAGCGGCTGCTGTTGCCACAATGCGCTGCTGCAGAGATGGGCTGTGAATGTCCTGGTAGGTTGGCCAGTGCACGTGCTGCTCTAATCCACCTTTACAAAACAGCTTCGGGTGGGGGGAATAGCTGCGTATTTGCAAAAGTTTTAATTAAATAAGTGGTCACTGATTTCCCAGGAGCTGCAATGGTTTTAGCCTCCAACAACTCCAAGTGCAGCTGTATAGCCTGGCACTGTGTGGGCTGGGGCTGGCCAGGTAAAACGGTGATCCTGTCTTTAGAAAATTTGGAAATATTGTGTAAATCCATCCTGAGAATCCCGCCACTCCTCTGCAATGTCTGCATATACCTGAGTTTAGATGGAAATTACATTTAAATCAGCAAAACAACTGAGAAGCAGCTGGAGTCTGGAGTTGTGAAAACTTGCATTTTTATTAGTAAATTTGCTTAGTTTTCTTATCTTTTTGTTGTTGGTGGTTTTTGGTCCCAGTCCACTCATGAAGTGTCTTACCCAGCTCTGCACAGGGGCTTTCCAGAGAAGTGTGTGCTGCCACTGGCTTCAGTGGAAGCAAGGGTGGCTATAAATTCCTTCTAAGCCAAATAAAACAGCATAGAAAGCACATTAAATTCCTTTCTATAAGGCACCAGAGAAGGTATTTATTAGGCGCAGAAGACCTTTTTTTTTTTTTTAATATATTTTAATTATAATGGGGGTAAGGAAGAGTGGGAAGTGAGCACCAAGTTCAAGTCTGGCAAGGGCAGCAGTGGGAGCTACATGGAAAAGGGAGCAAGGTGATGTCCTGGGACTTGGGTTCGCTGTGTTCATTCAGTGCCTTTGAGCTGTTTTATTTTTAAAAGTCTAAAAAAAAATAATCTCGATCATGTTGCATAGGGGACAATTAGTCCCTTCAGACATCTCTTCCAAGGCCTGGGTGTGGAGCCACCAAGCGAGGCAGGGCCAAAACCCCACTGGAGGAGATGCCACTTTGGCTCGTGCGTTGCTAAGCTGCAGCCGCTGTCACACGACACCTTGAGTACAAAATATTGACACAACTTTATCCAATTACATTTTGAACCTGTGGGACAAAAGCGTGTCGACAGCTGTTAAATGTGATGGCATCATCTGCGTCTCTGGAGGTGTGAAGCTGTGGATCACCAGATGTGGAGAGACTGTGCAGGGAATCCATCCGTATGGGCTTGCCCTGGATTTACAGTCTCTTTTAGATGCTTGCTCTCAGTCAGTGTCCAAAACTGGATATGTGGACTTTTGGTCCTCCCCATCACGCTGAAGGGGATGACATGTGCGGTGGCCACCTCCTCATCCCCCCTTAGCAAAACAACCTGGGTGAGGATGAAGTGAAAATAGCCAAAATTAGAGCAAGGCAGAAGGCAAATCATCCAGCCTTGAAGGCAACAGTAGGAGCTTAAGCAAGCAGAATATCTGCTGCCAGGAGCTAAGGCAGAGGCGGACACCCCTGTCTCTGCCGTAAGTGAGGGAAAGTTCTAGTGAGAAGAGGGCTGAGCCCTGTTGCTCCCCTCTGAAAAACAAGTTTCATGTAACACTGGGCCGGTTCTCATCTTTCAGAGCTACTGTGGCAGCACAGAGGTAGCTCCTATAAAAGTATTTTGATTTTGTAGCTTTGCCTCTGCTGGTTATGCCCACGTTTTGGCTTGTCCGGTTGTGATATGCAATGCAGTCACTCTCCGGGGAGGACAGCGCGTGGCCATGTCCCATCGGGCCATGGACGAGGACATCTCTGTCCTTGTGGCATTCCCACGCTCATCCTGCTGCTTCAGAAGAGGTAAAGGCAAAGACAACATTTCAAGTAGGGATTTCCACTGTGTTAGTAGTGAGTAAGAGCATTTCTCCTGGAGACCGGCACAGGGAAGCGGTGGGTTAGGGACATCTCAGCCATTCACTCTGCACTGTTGGTCCCACCAGAGCCTGGAGATAGCTGTGCTGTGCTCTTCTGTGAGCGCAAGTTCCCAGGGGGATACACACATTCTTAAGGGAACAGATTGATGGGCAAGTCGGCTGCTTTTCTTTTGATTTTTTTATTTTCTTTAAGCAATGCATCTAGCTCTCTATGAAAGGCAATTTAGGGAAAAAAAAAAGCTATTGAAGGTTTTTAATTCAAGTATGAATGTGCCTTCAGCTGGGGCAACTGATTGCCTCTTCCCTAAGGGAATAAACTGTTTTATAAAGCACCATTCACTGCTATAATGGTCTGCTCCCTTTGGGGCAGAACACTGCATTTTAACTAAAAGGGGTTTGTATACAAACAAGGCTTAATGCACCCCAACCAAAACTGCACCTTCTCCTTGTTAGTGTTTCCATGACCCCGACCCACAGTGAATAATAGCGGGTCCCCTGGCACGATCTGTGCAGGTTCAAAATCAGGATGGGGAGATGCTGGTGGGGCCAGGCCTGGGCGAGCTCCAAGCCACACAAAGGCGGTGAAATACCAACCCCAGCGCACGCAGCCAAATTAAAACTGGGATGACTGAAGGGCGGCGGAACGGAATCGCCTCCCTCTCTCCCGGCAGGGGGGCCAGGGCTGCTACCTCTGCACAAAAAGGCAGAATAACAGACAATTAATTAGCAGCAGGACTGGTTGCATGGAAAAGGCGCACTGTGCCACTGTTGATTTGCATGCAAATATCCCGTGGGTAGGGAGGATTGGAGGGGGCTGGCAGGAAATGATGGCTGGGAGGGTTTAACCTTGAATATTGCAAAAGGCATCTCTTCTGCTTGTTTTGACACATGTGTGGGTCAGCCAGACCATGGAGGAGAATAATTAGGAAGGGAAAGGAATGCAGACTCTTATTATTGAAGATACCTGGGGGCTAATGGCATGAATACATTTGTTATAATTGACCCGTGGCCCGATGATGATAATTCCTCTGTAGAAATAGCCACTTAATCTATTCTGCGTGCCAACATGTATGTGCGAAATAATTGCAACCTTGGCTCAATCTCGTTTCCACTCTCCTGGAGAATAGCTGATTTATGACAGAAAATAGTGACTAATGTTAGAATAAACAATATTATGACTCAAGTGACTTATGAGTGCTGCAGATATGATGCACATTTAATAGGACATGACTTATCCAGACGTGTAATTCTTTTTCTGAGCAGGGTAAAGTAAGTGTGGCAGAAATGCCAGAAACAGCTTTGCAATTGGAATATGCAATTTAAAATAAGTAAAGATTACTCCCAGGTAGTTTATTGCTTTAACTACATCAAGGTAGGTCCCTGTAGCAGACTGCATAATGACTCTCATTTCATTTTTGGTTTGTGTCAAATATCTTCAGTTAGTTTTGCTTTATTGGCTTCATGCAATTTATTGCAGCACTAGAATGTGATTGTAATGCAACTAGTATTTTAGTTTTATCTTCTACTGGTAATTTTTCTTCTTTATGGAGCCTATACTGTCTGCATTAATAAAAGCCATAGAAATTATACAGCGTGGAACCATGTTTTAGTAAGTGCCAGTTCACCATAGAAAAACCGAACTAGAATCGCTGTTCTCCAGCCCAAAGGAGGACAGACCACCCCTGGTGCCAGGATGCTACACGGCAGCTCCTGTTGCAGTATTTAAAGCTAGATGTCGTGACTTCTTTAATCTCCCTCATCCTTCTGTAAAAACCTCCTACTTTATCGGGGAATAAGATCAAATTGATGTGTTAATACATAAAGATATGGGAGGTGCTCGGGTACCTCCCAGTGCAGGCAGTATTTGGTGGTTTGCCCTACACGTGCAATGCTCACCTGAAAAGCTCACAAGCCCTTAGTAAATTTTGGGGTGTTGATTAATTCATCCAAGCAGCTTGGCTGCCCAATTTTGAGCAGGTGGCTCTCAGCAAATATTTTTTGTGCACAATTTCTTCTCCACTTTTGACGTTTCTTATCACGTATGCTATAAGACTCTTCTCTCAGGTACAGAATCACACAGAATCACAGAATGTTAGGGGTTGAAAGGGACCTCGAAAGATCACCTAGTCCAACCTCCCTTGCCGGACCAGGAATGTCAGACATCTTCCATCAGCTGCATCCCCAGATAATAAAACATCTTGTGTTAACACAAGCCGTGCTCTTGATTCTCAGCAGAAGATTTTGGTTTGCTTTGGCCACAGCACCAAAGGTGCCCCAAGGAGTTCTGGCCAACTGCAGCATCCACATGGTGCGTTCTGAGACTCCAGCTCACCTCTCAGCTTTTTTTAGTAGTAAAACACAGTGGAAAAAGGCCAACAAACAGGAGTGAAAAGGTTTGCGTGCAGCTTGGGAGATCACCTGTGCAAGAGCTCAAGATCGCGGAGCTGCTGCTGATGGCTGAGGTGTATAGAGGCATTTCCAGGAACCAAACTTCCAAACCCCACTATCTTTGAATGGGAGCTGGGTATCTAATTCCCTTAGGCTTTCTTAAATTTACAGGCAAAAAATACCCAATGTATGCAGGAGGTGGGGTTTTGAAAGACTTGTTGTGCTTGCTGTGAAATGAATTTCCTTTAAAGCTGCATTTATTGCACTCCATGGCCCCCATTAATCAGAAAGTTATATCTGGCCTTCACATTATAGTGAAAGAAGTATGTGAAATATTCCTAAGCTGCAAAATTACTCAGGACTGTTTGTATTTTTTTTTTTTCCCCTTTGCACTTCATTTCAGCATGGAAAATAAGTCACTTTTTGTTAACGTTTGTCTGAGGCCCAGTTGTGATCTTGGCTTTGTGCAGGGATGAGCCCCACTCACATCTGGTCCAGCGTAGCCTTCGGGCAGCGTTTGCTGCAGCACCCAACGTGCATCAGGGTGATAATTCATGGTACCGTTCTGGGGAGAGTGGTTAGAGCACTGACATATGTCTCGGAGAAGTGTGCAAAGGCTTGTCAAGGTATGGTTACTCCTAAAGAAGGTTGATTATACAGCCTATGGTTGTCCCAGAAGCTCATTTGTAAGAAATTGGGGTTTGGTTTGATTCTAAAACTCTTGGAGATAATGCGGTCTCAAAGCTTTAAAAAAAAATAAAATCTGCAAGCAGGCTGAAATAACATCTATTTTCTCACTTGGTTGCCTTCAATATAATATTTTTTATAAAACTGAAGGAATGAATCTATGGAAAAGAAAGGAGAGAGGACTTTTTTTATTTTAGATAAACCAGTAACCTAGACTTTGTAGGAGCAGGAAAATGCGTTCCAGTAGAACACGTCTGTGAGATGCTCAGTGTAATGCTTTTGGGGCCAGGCTTATTTTGTCAGTGAATATATGTTCACAGCGAGGTCTGAGCTCAGCGGGGTCTGTAATGGCAACAACAATACAGGCTATAAATAATATACGCTTCTAAAAACACGTGGCTGCTCCGTGCTGTCCCCAAGGCCTGCCCACAGACTGGTCGCGGCTGGCCAGTATATTTTAAAGTCGTTAAGTCCTGTATACACAAACATAATGTTAACCACTCTTCCATGGGAAGGGCGGAAAAATCTGTGGAAATGCTCTGTTGAACAAGCTCACCTTTGTGAGCCCATTCCCGTGGCTACGGGAGCTCCTGCTGCGTTTCACAGGAATATAAGTTGCTCCTGAATAGAAACAGGTTTCTGCTATAAGGTATCTTTATCCCACTATAGAGCAGTGATGGAGCGTCTGTCAGCGTGGGTAACCCCACTTCACCTTTCTTCCAGTAAAGAAATTATTTTGGTAAAATTACTGTGGGTAAATAAGAATTCACTTTTGTAAAGCCTCTTTTTGATGAGGTTAAATGAATTCCCAGAGGGTGTATAAACTTTCTCACAATGATGACCATTTGCAGAACAAAGAGGCAATTTTTTTCTCATTCCAGTGTTTTCTGACATTTCCCCCCTGGGGGAATAAATGGGCCCATTATTCTACCAGCTTCCCCGGCGTCTGCGGAGCCTGCGTGGGGATGCTCGGGTGCTCCCATCTCCAAGCTTTGCGGTGACAGCCAGCTGGCCTCAGGTGACATCTGAGTGCACCAGCCCCGAATTTGGGAGCAGCCTCCCAAATTCCTGAGCTGCTGAAGGTATTTAGGTACCTCATTCCTATTGCCCTCATAGGAATTTAGGGGCTAAATGCTACCCAAAGGTGCTGAGGCTGGAGGAACCTGTTTGGTTTCAGAACAGGAAGGCAGACAGAGGGGGTGGAAAGGAAACAGCGAATTAGAATAAGGTATTGGGGAATACTTGATATGGAAAGAAAGTTGTTTGTTAGGTTTTTTTTTTTAAATCCTTTTCAATATCATCTACTGTACAAGTGCTTCTAGGGAAGGTAAAATCTCACCGCAGATGGGTTATAATCCTTATCGATACAGTAAATGGAACTATCAAACTGGAAAAGATCACATGGCAGTTAAGATAAAGGTTTGACTTGTCCCAGCACCGAGCTTATCAGGGTTTAGCAGTAAGTGAGTTTTGTTGCTTAGACTGCATTTTAAAAGTTCATTGATTTGCAGCTAATACCAAGTTGTCACAGTTTCGTGAGTAAGAGCTCGCGGTTTGCAGAATCAAAGCCTTTTCCTAAATCAATAAGAGCAGATTCAGTGAGATTGCTCGAGCCCACTGAGATAGACAGAGAGAAGAAACCAGCACATTTACTGAGGCCGTGACGTGAGAGAATGAACGTCCCAGGCCTCCAGATCCTCTCCATGACCGCAGCAAATGTTTTGCATGAAAACACTAAGTTCTAAGCCTGGAAGTAGATGGGCTGCTGAAAGGGTAACGTCATTGACCATCAGGCTGCCTTGTGTAAACCTCGTATGAAGTAATTAGCTGATTGATTTGGTCTCTGGTGGACTGAGACACTGTATTTCCTGCATTGCTCCAGTCAATACCATTGGATTTTCCTAACGCAGCCAGTGTGGAGGATGCAGCAACGCACAGTGTGGCTGGGACAGGGGATCTCCACCAGGATCCCACCATGGCTTCCCCCAGTTCCTTGCTGGGCACCTGGTGGAGGCTTCAAACTCAAGAGAATGAAGCCTTCTCAGTTGGCAGATTCCTCTTGCTTTTCCTGTATCTTCATCATCTATTACCCAGATGAGCTCAGGGCTTTAAGCTTCCCAGGTCTCTTTCCATCTGTCCTAAGGGACAGCTCAGGTGTGCCCCAAGGACCCTGCTCCTTCCCACCATCACCACCCACCTTGACCTACTGCTGCTTCAGCAAGCCAAACCTTCCCTGCTCCTCCAACCAGGGCTTTCTGCCACTCTACAAGCCTAATTCTCATCCAGCAATGTATTTTGCCTGTCTATAGCCCAGTTCCTTGAAAATACAGGCCTTGGGATACCACACGCTGTGTCTGTCTGCCTCAAGAACCGTTGGCCAATTTCAACTAAATTTGACACAGAGATGGGGACGCTCACACGTATTAGTTTCTTACATCATGAGAAATAAGTAGACAGGCAGAGAAGTGAGGTGGCATTAACTTGCTCAGCAAGGGAAAGGCTGCCAACTTCCACTTTTATTAAACTTCAAAGAGTCCCCACAGGAGAAGGTGAGGGGTCACCAGGCTTCGTGCGTTTTATGGCTCATGTAACAGCTTATTTCTAAATCAAACGGTGCAGAATGCTAGAAAGCAGGACTCTGGTATTTGTTGGCTCTACTTGAAGCCATCCGCATGCACAAAATAACAACACAGACAAAAAAATAGCTTGGAGAGTCAGACCAGGGAATCTGGCACATGCAGCAAACCCTTCCACTTAGCAAACTTAGTCAAGAAATGCTGATGTCTTTGTGGCACTGTCTACATATGTTTAAATGTGAATTTTATGTCTGTGGTAAAAGTTATTGCAAGATGAGCCTATTAGAAGTTATCATGTATTATAATTACCTCATAGGTTAGACAGCTTATGGACAGGAAAATGCAAAGTAAAGCAGGCTGGAGCTTTGGAAAGGGCAGAAGACAGTCTGAATCAGCTTCTAGCGTAGTTGTAGAGAGAGGAGGTTTTTCCAAGAGGGATTAAATGTATTGAATAGCAGAGCTTCCTGCAGAGCTTTTGTACTCAGCATCCTCTGGCTGGAGCTGGTACCCTGACCCGCTCCCCTCCAGCCTCCTGCTGGGCTTGGTGCTCCTTTCCTGCTACTTGAGGACCTTGTCTGAAGGTATGGTGTCCCTTGCTGCCCTATAATAACAAAATAAGGCCTTGATTTCAGCAAGTAACTTGAGCACATGCTTAATTTGAAGCACGTGGTCCTTTCTGTTTCCTGCTCTGCAGAGCCTGTTGACATAAGCTCACAATCAGGCAACTGCATAAATCTCTTTTGAATCTTTCCAGTTATCAGCACACATGCTAATCTCCGTTAAGTCAAGGGAACATAAGCGTGTGCTTGATGTGGTAGTCCTGATGCTAAGCATATGCTTAAGTGCTTTGCTGAATTGGAAGCCTTGAACACCAGGGCGGCTACGAGGCTTTAAATAGTATCACGTTTATCCCAAGCATAAAGCAAAGTAAGGATTATAAATCTAGGAGGGAACCCAACTGTACTAACCTTCATGGCACAGAGTCTCTCCTTGCTTGAAACTAGATAACAAATGGATCAAAATCCTTCTGAGATCAAGACAGTCCCAAGATTTGCATGTTGATGGTTGTGTTTAAAAGCATTATGATATACAGATGGAAAAGTACCTGCATGGAGTGATTTGGAGACCCAAGCCATAATAAGAGTAAGTCTGAGCATAAGTTGTTCTCAGCTGTGTCCCAGTCTGATTCCTAGAAGCCAGGTAAACTTTTATGATTCCACTTTTGACCCTGGCACAATGCAGAATGATGGGTTTTACAGGGTAACTGCTTGTCTTTTGCAAGAGACCTTATTCTGGGATACAATTTCTGCATGACAAAGCTCCCTTAGGCTTCCTTGCTTCTCTGTTTTTCCCTGAGCCACCCTTCCCTTCCACCTCCCCTCCGAGCGAGACACCCACAATATCTCCCATGAAGCATTTTAGGAATCCCTTCCCTGCAAGGCTTTCTATTTTAAGTGCTGGTACAACAAGTTGCATTCGAATCCTATTAGCGCAGCACAACTGCAAACTTAATTTCACCCATAGAGAGATTATTCTTTCTTTGATGAGTCTTTGTTGACGTCTCTCCCTCCCCTGAACGGCCGCAGAGTGACAAAGGAGCCTGGCACACGCGCCCGTGCTCCTGGCCAGCTCCACAATGCCCTCTCTTGTGGCTCGGGCTGCTGATCCTCCTCCTCATCTGTCTGGATTTGTGATATTTTCAGCAGCTCTTGGCGACGGGGCCAGCTCTCCAGCTCCTGGCTGCGGCCAGCCCAAGGTGCATCTGGCAGGGAGGCTTTGTGTGCTGTGATGTATTTCTTTGGCAATGGGTAGCATCATTTTTTGGCTTCCTCTCTGGCCCCCTGGGTCAGCTTTCACTGCCAAAGTTGTTACGGTAGATAGCTCAAAACCTGCCTGCAGGTTCAATGGGTTAGTCTGGAGCTTGCCTTTTGACCACGACATAAATCATCCCTCGGGGGAATCAGCCAGCATCTGGATCAGCACAGTGCTGGGCCTTGCGTGCTGCTGGGAGAAGGAAATTCCTTTGAATATTGCCTAGTGCAGCTCCCACCTCATCTTCTCATGCAGTTTATTTACACTGTGACATCTTCTAATGTTTTTTCTTATGGTTTCAGCGTCCACAGTTATGTTATCCCTCAACTGTACCAACTGTTGTAGGGGAAAGTCTACTGCCAGCTCTCGCAGTCACTGAGATATTTTTACTTGTCACTGGACGGCGCCCTAATGGTTTGGGAAAAAAGCAGCAAATATCACCAATCTCATCCAAACTTTGGTAGCTGGGGAAGAAAAGGGTTGGGGGTGATGAGGAAGATTACCTGAGTCGTGTTTTTCCAGTGCTGGGGAGATGATTTCTTGGTGATCTCCAAACTAAGGAATAAAATTCTGTATCAGCCCATGCCTTGAGTGACACAGGCAGCCCATTTCTGGCTGGGCTTGTGGGAAACGCTCAGCAAAACCAAGCCTAAATCTTACCAGGAGTATATATGAACAGCTGAAGGATGACTCATTATTGATAATAATCATCAAAGCTGGCAAAGCCGATGGTCATATGTGATCAGTCCTGCCTTCTTCTGGTCTAAACCAGCCAAAAATGTGCCCTGATAGAAGTCACTGCAGGGGCTGCGCAGGCCAGTCCCGTGAAGCCACAAGACCTGGGGCTGACAGCCAACATCTGGAGAGGACCAGGTTGAACAGATGCGCTCGCAAGCCAAGGCTGCAACACAGCGAAATATGCCTTCTGCTTCCCAGCTCGCGAGATGAGCGTATTCCCAGTGAACAAAGCCAGTCAGACAGTATTTAGAGCATTTTTTTGTGTCTGAAAAAAGCAAAATCAATTCTGAAGCTGGCCCAGAGGCATCGTGACTGCGCCAATGTCTCCCAGCCTCCTTTAAGGGTAATGTCCCTCATCAGCTCACTCTGTCCACTCTTCCCCTTTTTCATTAAAGAGCATTTTCCTCATGGCAGTGAGAAGAGTGTAAGGTATGGATTTATAGCCATGAGGGGGGAAAAAATCCGTTTTCCACTACCAAAACATCAACCTATAAACCCAGCGCCTTTGCTTCTACACTAAGCCTTCCACTGACATACAGCCTAGGGACACTGCGGGGTCTGGCAGTGTCCTGTCCCAGCAGGGGTGTCCCAGCACCCCATGGTAAGGCCTGAGATGTGCTGGGGGTGGGAGGAGCACCACTGAGTTTGAATTTTCCCAGGCTTAATCCCAAACCTGGCATCAGAGCGATGGGGGCGAGGGGGTTTACCAGCTCTGAAAGCAGAACTTTGGAAAATCTGTGCCTTTTTTCTCAAGCTTCTTGGTTGACCCAATGAATTGATTGCAAGAGATAAAACTGGATGAAGAGGTAATGTTTTCCCAGCATAGCGCTTGACTCCAAAAAGCAGAAGACACAATAGATTTTGTTTATGTGCGTGTCCGTTGCTTTTTATTTATATGCACGGTGCTTTAAGCTAATTGCACATTGCCAGGCACCACAAAAGAGCTGCTTTCTCCTGCGTTTCCCGTCTGTTCGAATATATAGTGCAGTGCGTGCAAAGGGCTCTCTGCTTGTGGCATCACCGAGAGCTCAGAGTGCTCAAGAAGTGCTTCCCAAGAAGAAATCCAGAGGCGAGAGCTGTGTGCTTATTAATAAGAAATTCAAAAATTGGCCGAGCAAGCAAAAAACACTGTTTTTCATTTTAAATTCCCAGACTGCAAATGGGGGAGAAGGGCGAACCTCTGAGACCTCTGCTGCTGCGGGAGGACAGAGCCCATGAGGGGCAAGTAGGGCAAGCTGGGGACATCTCAGGACACCTTTGTCACTCCCTCTCAGGATCAAGCACCAGAAAGTTGTGCTGGTAGCCAATAAAAGGGCTTCTCGCTTGCAGAGCTTAACACTGGATCCTCCATGTGCACGTGTGTTTGGGTGAATACGTATGTTCCTAGATATCTCTTAAATTTCCCTTAAACTCATCAGAGTTATGTTGATCTAAGAATTATATTGCGTGATTTTTAACATTAAGCAAAGGATTTGTCTCAGGCAGCACTAACCACTACTGATATGCTCCTAATTAGATTTTAAAGCACATTAAAGGCCGTTGGAGCG
Organism: Nesoenas mayeri; assembly: GCF_963082525.1. Classification (NCBI taxonomy): domain Eukaryota; kingdom Metazoa; phylum Chordata; class Aves; order Columbiformes; family Columbidae; genus Nesoenas; species Nesoenas mayeri. The sequence goes on along the minus strand of NC_137569.1, from coordinate 8,559,501 downwards.
GATCGGGTCCGACGGCCACACCTTGCATTGCGGAGATGCTGGATAAGGCACCGAGTGAGCTTTGCCCATCGCCCCGTGTCACCGCGTCCCCTCCGCACGTGTGTCGGCCTCATTCACGAAAAGCAGCTTCACTGAGGGGGAGAAAAAGATTTTCTGACAAATAATTGTCATTTGCTAACCTTGTCATGGCAATCTTTATTTTTTTTCTCTTTTTCCGGAGGCGCTCTGAATGTTGAATGCCAGCATCTGTTACAGACCGGAAAACAAGTAAACAGTGATATTCCTGGTGGCTTTGAAAGAGCATTTAACACTTAGCTTTCTACACTTGCCTTTACTAGGAAAATTACTTCAGGATGTGCTTAGCATGTGTATGATTATGAGTGTCTGGGAAAAAAACAAACTATAGAAGACAGCCCTTTGCTACAGACAAGCTGAAAAAATCCACAAGTCCTCCTGCCAGCTGTTGACATTTTGATTTGCATAAAGGTAAACTCTTGAGTCAACGGCATGTTTAATTTTCTAAAACATCCCCAAGAAATAGGGCATGTTCGCAGATAATGAGTTTGCATCGTAAGCAGTTTTCGTCAGACCTGTATCTTGGCAAACTGGCTCAGAGCATCTTTATTTCTGATGTCTCTGAGCATCTCTCCATGCCCGTTCAAGGAAGGATGGCAGCCAAGGGGGGGACCAGGAGGTAACAGAGGGGCAGCTGTGAGTTGGGGAGAGTATTGAGACATTTCTGCATGGCTTGTGGAGGAACTTGCAACTCCTGTCTCATATGGGAACAGCGGGAGGAACAGCCCCAGCTCCCTCCATCACAAATCTTCCCTCTCATCTTTCATCCTCTGCAACAAATTCCAGCTGGCTTTGCCCTTCAGATAAAACCTCGTACTTGAAACCCTGTGAAGAAGCTACAGGACCTCTGAGGGCATCTTTGTGAAGAAAAGTAATGATGTACTCATCTCTCAGCTGGGGAAAATGAGACCTGGACAAATCATCCACCTCCCCATGTCCCACTAATTCCTGGGTCTCTTCTCCAAGCTAAAATAACCTGTAGCAATCTGCCAAAAATGAAGAAGAAAATAAGATTCTGAGACAGGAGAATAACTCTTTCCAAGTCACCTGTAAATCCATGGAGGGGAAATGCTGTTGGTGATGGTGGTTTTGGGGTCTCTCTGTACTGCAACACTCAGCTTGTTCCAGGATATAAGCTATGTCCAGAGCCAAGAAGTCCTGTATTTTACTAGACTTTGGGTTTCTGTCTCTGAGAGGCTAGGCGAGCTTTATTTCTTTTGAGAGCGGGCTCAGCAGTGCCCGTAGATACGAGGCTCCTGCGTGTTGAGCTGCCCTGGGGCTGGGGACCCTAACACCAAGGACACCTCGCAAGTGCCACACAAAGGGGAAGAGTTGCCCCTCTTGACCTGCTGGCTCTGCTCTGGCTCGTGCAGCCCAGCACGGCCGTAGGGATGCACATCCCACTTCATCTGTGACATGGTCACTGGGATGGACGTCCTACATCATCTGTGACATGGCTGTAGGGATGGACGGCCCGCATCATCTATGAAATGGCCGTAGGGGTGGATGTCCCACATCATCCATGACTTGGCTGTAGGGATGCATGGCTGGTGTCCACCCTGCCCAGCCTGGGTCAGGAGCAATGCATCTGCTCACAGGGGAAGCTAGCTTGTTATTCCTAAATACACTTTGCATTTCTGTTGCAAGAGCATCTTAAAAGAGCAGCTAAGGGACAACCAGAGCCAAGCTCTCTGGACCAGCTCTTGCGGGCACAGAGACTGTTTTTCCACGTGTTTTTCTAACAGCGCTATAGGTCGCAGTCAGCTGGGTGCTGGTTCAGGGGGTGTGGACAGATGCCCCGAGGGACAGGACTCTTGGCACTCCAGACAAGCCCCTTGCCAGCAGTCCCAGCACAGCTTTGCAAAGCTCTCAAGAGCCGCAGAGGGAAGATGCGACTGAAATGCAAAGCGCTATCATCGCCGTATTAGCCTCAGCTGAAACGCGCTACGTAAGTGCAAATTGCTGTTATAAATCATAAACATCAAAAGGCCATAAGTGCCTAATAATGGCCTAAGTGGCTAATTTGTTTTATGTGCTACTGAAAGAAGCACCGTAAAGACACGGAACAAAAAATTTCCCCCCTTGCGGTTTGCCCTCTGATACCAAGAAAGGCTGGAAAGGGGTGGGAGCAAAACGCTGCTCTAGCAGACAGGCAGAAGCATTTCATAGCTAAGCCTGTAATTAAAAACACTGACCAAATCCCAGCAAGCACCCACTCTCTGTGGAAGACAAATGCGGCCAGTGCTGGGGACACTGGGGTCGGCTGCACTGCCTGGGGCAGCCACTGCTGAGCGGGGCAGAGATTGACAGCACGGACCTGAATTAGAAGTGAGTTATTTGTGAAAAAGAGAGGAGGCAGTGGTGTGGCAGCTGGAAAAAGAGAGGAGGCAGTGGCGTGGCAGGTGGAGGTGATGGGCTCCGCTTCCGTTGCTGGTGAGGTGCGTACGCAGGGCAGGACACCTGGCATTGTCCCCTCCTTGATGCTGTGTCTTTGCAGGCACCCAGCGTGATCTGAAACACCAGCCTGGGACACCTCCTGGCCTGGCTGCTCTGCACCTCTGTGTCACAGTGCCAGACTCCTTTTCCCATCCAAACATCAACTGAGTGCCCTCCATCCAGCTTTTAATTGCTTTGGGCCTTTTGGGGTTACACGGTGCTTTAAAGGCTCTTTCTGGCTGGCTGGCTCTGTTTGTGAAATTAGCCTTAGAGCACCATAAATACCCTAATCCAGCCCTTCTGTTCCCTGCAGATATGTTCCTTGTGCAATTCTTAGGCTCTTTGGGTCAGAGCTGCCTTTCTGCTCCGCTTGGCCTAGGATAAGCTTGGCTCATTTCCCCGTATGGCGCAGCTGATGCGATTTTGATGGTGGAGCAGAAGAGGCTCCTGCATGAACCTGCTCAGTATGTGAACTAACCCCTGTTTTAGGATGCAGCACATTGAACTCAGCTGCTCTTAGCCCAGAGACCTGTTCACAGCCCAGCGCATCCCAACAGGGCCCCTTCACTTGGTTTGAAACCCCTCAGCACCCAGGGACACCCCAAAGGGCACCTCACAGCCACCTGTGTGCGTTGTCACATGCAGCTTGTGTTTTAGGGATGAGGAAAACTGGTCGCTCCTGTCAACCTACCTGAGCGCTCATCTCTTTTTTCCCTTGATGGATTCCACTTTCTGTAGACATTTTGGCTTTAATTTACAGTAAGACAGCAGTGTCCCTTCTGTAAGTACCATAGAATAATTCCCTCAGGTGTATTTAGTGGATGCTGGGAGAGGAACATGATCAGAATAACTTGTTCTGCTGTGATGCCACAGCAAGGATGTGTGATGGCAGGAGAGAAATATCAGGCCATGGAAGGACCAGGAGTTGGGTGCTCGAGGTCCCTCCACATGCCCTTGTATGCCAGATGGGTCATGTGGGGACTGTTCCCAGCACAAGGAATTAATTCAGTAATATTTCAACAGAGGTACAAATCGTTTAGAGTACAAACGGTGCTGTTTTCATGTAATACATTGCCCTGTACAAAACCCTTGAGGGAATGGCTCAGGGAATAGTCCTAATTGGTCTGTTCCTTTTCTGATATCGGTGATAACATGGGGGGAAAAAAATCTATTTGTCCTGAAATTTCATGCCAATAATCTACTTTTAAAAAATCATTTATTTGATAATTATCGATTCCATAACGCAGGTTCAGTGTGCTTTACAAATCAGAACCAAAGACTATGGCTAACCCCTGCATGACTGACAAAAGGGCAGCTGCCTCTGCAGTGTTTTATTTGTGTGCTTGATGGGGACACAGGAAAAAACCAAATCCTTCTTTTACAGCTGTGGATGAAGGCGAATGGCCCAGAGCAGCGTGCTGGCAAAAACACCTCTCTGAGCTTTGGAAGCTGCTGAACGCAGAGCCGGGCTCTGCAGCTTTCGTTGCGGTGGCACGAAGTGACCCTGGACACTGAGCTGTCCTCTCTGCAGACAGGTGAGCGATGCTGCCACCGACCTACCGCTGCGCCTTCGAGTGTATGTCATCTTGGACGCAGAAATGGAAAATGGGGTTTTCTCCACTACCCCACTCAACAGAGGGGAAAAACAGGGGATGCAGTGGGGGTTCAGCTTGCCGAGTGGTCTGTGATGCTCCCCCGCGCCAGCTCTGGTGGCCCCTCGGTCCTCTCTGAGCCGGTTTAAGGCATTAAGCAAAAGAAATCTGCCCAGTTTTAATTTGCTGGGCTGTTTTTTTTGCTGTTGTAGCAAAACAAGTCAGGCTGCAAAATGTGTCTATTGAACACAGAATCAGCCTGAAGCGAGCAAGAGGAGATGGGACTTTGCTTGGGGACAAAGCAAATCTCTCCTTTCTGAGCAGAGGAAAACAATATATTTTCTGCCATTTGCGTGTGATTCAGCAGTCAGAGGTGTCTGAGCAAGGACAGGACTGCTTGGGAAAGACAGCAAGAGACTTCTCGTGCTGTTGGGGAACACCAGGCCTGGCTGTGATTCAGTTTATTTGGCTGCTCACCACCTCCCTGCAACAATGTCAGTCATCTCAGACCTCTACAAAACCAAATCTTTGGGCACGTAATCCACCCCCTGCCAACCATGCTGCTCCATCTCTAAGTGCAGCTCAGTGTCACAGGTAACCTGCCAACGTGCTCTGGCCTCAAGACATAGGATGGCCCAGGGCAAGGGCACTTCACGATGCCTCCTGCTCCCTTGGATGCTTGCAGACAGAAGAAGTCTCATTTCCCACTCCTTGGAGTACCTTAAAGTGCAAAGTGGATTCTTGTCTCTACGATTTTATCTCTGAAAACATTTACTCCATTACTTTATGTTGGTTTTATTTTATTATCGTGCTAACTGTAAGTAATAAAACACAAATAATGCACTTTATTACTGCTTAAAAGAAGTAGTGGGTAATTATTGATCTATTTGCTAAATGACATGGTAGGTGTGTGCTGATGGCAGGAACAAGGCAAGGGTCAGTCCATGGCCCTAAGGGCAGCAGTTCTTCATTCTCCACACTGGGAGCATCTTTTTTATGGTGAGTCCCCCAGCTGCAAAGGGATCAGGAGAATCCTGAGCTGGCTCAGACCTCCAGCAGCCTTGCTGGCATATTTGCAGGGACAGAGAGCAGTCTGGCTGCCCATGAACCAGCTCTCACCGGAGCACAGATGCACCTGGGTTTGAGTTTTAGTGAGACCAGAGGCATTATCTGGCTACAGAGGGTGCTGGTGCTTTCTGGTCACCTTGCTTCTGCCTGCTATCGTGATGAAGCACAAAATAAAGAGCTCTTGTTTCAGCGGTCTGGCAGTGATCTGCTGTAGGGCTGTTTATAAGGTCTTTATCAAGGTGTACATATTCAGCCCTTTAGAGCTACTATATATTCAGTGAAAACCTCACATAAGGAAACAAAACAGAACAAAAATGACTGCCCAAGTGGTGGGAATCCTCCTTGCTCAAAGCAGGGGATTTGCTTGGGGTTAGGAGACAGTGGGTGCCAGCAGGGACTCAACCCTCCTCCTCTTCTTCATCATCTTTGCTCCGGGTGATAGTTGCCCTTTTGTCTCCCCTGGCCTTTCCATTTGTGTGCCAGGCTGGCGGTGCTGCCTCTGCTGCCTCCGTGTGCTCCTGCTCGGACAGCCGCTCTCTCCCTGGTGCCCATATCGTGGTGACATTCGCTTCTTCGGTTATTTACCTTTAGCTTATTAAGTACCATGAAAACATCACCCAACCTGTCCAGCCCTTTGAGCAGTCACAGGAATCAGCTGTCACTAATATAATTTCATATCAAATGAGATTACCCTTCTCCCCCATTAGGCACACTTCTCATCCAGGGACAGTGGCAACACAGGGACACAGCAATTGCTTCAACCAAAGCCTACGTTAGGAGCTGGCTTTTAAGGATGATAGTTAACTTCCAGGCTGATACTTGTGCTTTGAAGTACTGAACAGCATGATTTGGCTGTGGGTTCTGCTGGATTGATGACACCTGTCTGCCTGTTTCACATGCAATTGCCTACAAGCAGCTACACCTCCCGGCTCTCAGAGGCTGCAGTTATTTATGAGTGCTGTCCCTGGCAGGTGTGACAGCCCCTCGTTGTTCCAGTGACCTCTGAGGAATCATGATGGACAAGTCTGGGTGAGTCTGTGCTACTGAGTACTTTTGTGCCCTCATTTGCTCAGCAGCATGGGTCCCTTGATCACTTGCACTCTGCGTGTTAACGCCCATGCTTTGCCTGTCCTCTGGAGACATGAGATCCTTGGCTCAGGCAAACCTGTGTGCAATTCAGAGGAGAATTTGCTCTAGGGAGCAGATCTGGCTGGCAGCACAGAAAGGGCTGTACCAGGACAGGCTCTTCCCACACCGCTGAGCCCCCTGCACGAGGCCAGCAGGCAACAAATTCATCCAGTGTCACACCAGATGCTGTGGCACTAAGCTCCCCTTATTCTAAGCAGTGAAAACCATGCAGGAAAAATTGTTTTAGGGCCACAAAGACACTCCATAGGGCTGAGGGAGGACCCAACGCACATGCTCTGCAATGTGGCTTGATAACTCCCAGGACAACTTGTTTTGCACAGAGCTGCCGTGAGCCATTGGCATCTTTTACCCAGAGAGCCAGGGGCTGCTTCTTGGGGTAGGTGGATGCCAGTTTGCTGGCAAAAGGCTTTGAGGATCTAATTTCAAGTGTTTTCAGCTCCTGCCAGACTCCGCCACTGCTGACAACAGAAGGAGGTGTTTTTTCACACTCGCATTGTTAAGCTACAACGCTCGCGGCCACAGGATGTTATAAAGGATTTCTCAGACAGGTAAGACACATTCAGTGGTCCATTAGCTGCTGCAGAAGATGCGCAGCGTCTGGCTGGGGAGGATACAAAGAGAAGGGCCCACACTGCACCTTCCCCTTACTCCTGCGCTGCTCTCAGCATCTGCTGCTCCATGTACTCACAGGCAGGATCCTGAGCAAGGCGTTTAGCCACCCCATGGGGCAACCTTTGCACTGACCTGTTCATTTGGATTGCACAGTGATGGATTTAGAGTTTTATGAATGATCCAGGCTATGTACATGGCATCAGAGGTATCAGAAGAAATGGCTCATCTGCCTGTGCTTTCGGTTTGGTCAGGATGTAGATAACTTTTTATTTCTTCAACTAATGGGTAAAAATCAGAATTTTCAGTATCTGTGAACTGTAAGAGGAAAATAAACACGATGATCGTGGCCCAAAGCCATGCCCCTCCAGACTGCAGCCTCAGCCAGCTCCATCAGCCGTACCCAGTTAGAACCTTGGCGCCGCTGGGTTGACTGACCTCCAGTTGCAAGCCTGCTGTCCAGGAGGAGCTGTTCAAGCCATGGCATCTTTCCCTTCAGGTCATTTTTTTACTGGGCTGGAGGGTCACTTTGCATTAGTGATCTATGGCTCTGACTCTTGATGCTCCCCTTAATTGCTGGGTGTGGCTCATCCCCGGATTTGTCAGCCTCGTGGCTGAACTCCAGCCGAGTCCATTATCCTGCTTACCTTGAAAAAGGAAAATAATCCCATGGATTTGCTCTTGCCTTCCTGGTGATTACTTGGTGTTAGGCTGTGGGCTGGCTGAAGGGTTTCTGTCGTATTTGGAGTTAAAGGATATTTTAGTGCCATGCTGGCAGCTCCTGCCTCCCAATGGAAGCTGATCTGTGGAAGATACTGCCGTAGCATCTCTTGTGGCCTTTGCTATGGGGCAGGGCCTTACTTGCAAAATCAGAACTTTCCTCCTCAAACAGTGCCTTGCAGTTTCTGGGGAAGGACACAAGGGCTCTGTCCTCAGAGCTGTGCCAGTGGGTATTCACCCTGTGCTGAGCAGTGGGGATGTCGCATCTTCAGCGGCTAGGAGATATTTGATGTGTCAGCTCCTTGCTACAGTGGGAAAGAAGGGTTAAAAATGTGGGAGCAAGGAAGGGAAAGGTCAAATATGTGAAGCCAATTTCATGTACTTAGGAGAAAAGTGGTAACAAGAGAGCTGTTAAAAATTTTTATAGCTGCCACCTAACAACACTGGTGTTAAGAATCATGAAACTGTTTAATAGCAAGTGGAGGTGTACATTAGTTAATTAGAGGCATGCTAACAGCGAAGCCAATTGAGAGATATTATTTTAGTATTTTTTCCAGAGGGCATATCAAGTCTATTCACGAATTAATAAACAGATTGTAAAGTCTAAGCAAGTGTATTAGGGAAGTGTGTGTGTATATACTGGCTCTATATACGGGGGCTACGCACTTGTTTGTTTGTTACCATTGCATCTGAAATATGTTACTTGTGTTCCATATAGACCTCAGTGGAAGAATTATAGCATATTGGGTTTTTCCAAAGACTCCAATTAAGATCTTCAGAGTTGATGTGTGTTTACTGAAAAAAATGCTGCACAAATGAGACCTAAAACACCAGCGTTCAGATTAACCCATGAATGCAAAGGCATTCAAGGCAAAATGGCTGTTCTCAAGGAGCCTGCCCATTAAGAGAAATTAAATCACAGTATTCTCCCAATTTATTTGACCTCCTGAGTTAAGTTCTCATTGAAAAGGCATTTTAAGACCTATTAAAAGCTGTCTTAAGTTAAACGCATACCTTTGGCCTCGCTCTCAGATCTCTAGCTGCTGTTAAAGGTAGTTAAATTGTGAATATGTGTCATCTTCCCAGCTCACACCAGCCCCTGCAGTGGTCAGCAGTAGAAAATAGTGTCTCTTAGGTGAGACAATGACCATCCTGCCTGTGAAATGAATTTTCCCCATAACTAAAGCTGTTGATAAGTATGTGGGTTTGCTCTGATGGTAAAAAGGACAGCACCAGCCTTTTAAGCCTGAGTAAGGCAACACGCCACTAGGCATTTTCCTAACCTAATTATTTTTGCTCCTAATATCGGTTTCATTCCTTTTTTTCAAACCCGCTTGTGCACCTACCTTAATTCACTATTGCCACTTCGCTTTCTGCAGGAAGACAAGCTGTCCAACTTAATTCAATCTTGAGCTCTGCATTACAAAAACCACATGGTGTTTCATGCCTCATTAGCAGGCAGGGAGCTTCCAGGCTGGAGTCGCTGCATGTCTCCAGCTCTCCTGACTTCCTTCCTCCACTCCGCTTCCCTATTTTACATTTTAATAGCAACAGCGATGACAAATTATGGCAAAAAAATAAAGTCTGCCCTTAGTGAGTATCTTGGTGCGCTTGGGTTTCCCACAGCAAGGCTGGACTTGCACCTCTGTGCCAGCTGGTGCTCCCTGCTCATCCGGAGCTCTGCTCCATCCTGGAGAACTCAACCCCAGCCCAAACCCATCCAGTCCTCACACCACCATCCCACCTGGGCTGGGGGAAAGAGCAAATGGATTGGAACTCAGAGGAGAGACAAGACGGATGGCAGGCTGTGTCTCTTTTGCTTGGCTCAGGGCAGCCTCCCGGACAAAGCAAGTAGTGAAGATAATGATGAATGAAGGATGCAAAACGGAAAATACTTCTTCCTGTGCTTCTATTGATCTTCCAGCAAAGGCCTCGTTCTTGACATTTAAAATAGAGAGATTGTTTTAATGCAGTGGCCCTCGCTGGGCTGCAGTTAAGCAATTTAAGACTGAGAGAGCTGGGGCTGTTGAGCTGGAGAAGAGAAGCTGAGAGGGATCTGATCAATGGGATCAATAGCTCAGGGTGGGTGTCAGAGGATGGACCAGACTCTGTTCATGGTGCCCAACGCCAGGGTGAGGGGCAACGGGCACAGACTGGAACACAGGAGGCTCCACGTGAACATGAGCAGAAACTTGTTTGCTGGGAGGTGCCAGAGCCTGGCCCAGGCTGCCCAGAGCGGGTGTGGAGTCTCCTGCTCTGAGCCATTCAAACCGCCTGGACCCACCTGTGTGATCTGCTCTGTGACCCTGCGTGAGCAGGGCTGGGGGCTCTACAGAGCTCCTGCAGCCCCAAACAGGCTGTTGTTCTCTGTAATTTAGCTCATAGAGATTCACAGATACACTTTCTGCAGCCTCAGCCTGAACAGTTTCCATACGAAACGCCTGCTTGGCAAACGTGCTTGGAGAAATACTGCTCAGAGCCAACAGGAGCCATGGGGCAGCAGGGAGCGCAGCCCACTGGTCACCCCATGAGGAGAGCGGTGTCGAGCTAAGGACAGGAGGGATTTGGTTTCTCTGGCCATGGCTGGAAGATGATCCAGTGAGGAAGGAGATCACTGCCCTGTCTGGAGCGTCCCAAAACTTTCCGTCCAGGCAGACATGGACATAACCTCTAACTACACACCCAGCAGACCTTTTTTCTGTAATCACAGCCTTTCAGAAGAGCTTCCGAGCGACAAACCCCCAAAGCTTTGCCTGGGAAGGGGGTGGGAAGGTGTGCTGGGCTCAGCAGAGAGCTCTGTCCTTGCAGAGAAGCCCGATGCCATCCCGGGGGAAGGACAGATGGACGCAGTCTCTGGCCTTGGGCTCTGTGAGAGACACAGAGAAGCCTGGAGTTTGATTACAACACGGTGGGATTACTTTTTTACTTTAACTGAAATTTTTCTTTTCGAACAGAAGTATCTTATTACATTCAACCTGGAACTAATTATACATGTGTGGTCTGATTAACCATTAATTTACCTCTATTAACTGCTGACACTTAGTTATGTATTTACGTTGTATCACTCACACTTGTGTTCCCAAAGTCTAAGCCTAAGAAGGTTGTCAAGACACTGAATTAAAGTAATATGAAGATGTTAACAGTTACCTATCTTAGCAGTGGCCTGAGGAAGTCCTGAAAAAGAATGTATCACAAAAAATGAAAATTGTTTTTATGCACATGAACTGGACTCTTTTTTTTTTTTTTTCTTTTTTTTTTTTAATAATAAAGTCTCTGATTAATTCAAGCAGCTCTGATCTTCCCACCACTCCCCACTGGAGGACTGGCTGGGGTAAAACTGCATTTGACTTTCAAAGGGAGCGGGACTGGGGTCTGGTGTCTGGGAGAACCCATTCCTGCAGCTCTTCTTCACCCTTCAGGTTTCCAGTCCTGTGTGTATGTGCACAGCACCATTGCCTTAAGGTCTTTCTTCATGGAGCTGTGCAGGGAATGACTTCTTAATACCACGTCCAAGTTGATTAAGCCTCCTCCTTGGCACACCAAGTGAGCAGGTCTCAGCCCAGGCTGTTCCACACCAGGATGTTGGCTCCGGGTCTTTCCCTGGCTTTGTGCCAGTTCAGCCCTGTGGACATCAGGAGAAAGACTTGTAGCTGATACCAAAGTACCTCAGTTCCTCCCTCTCCAAATGGAAACAGCACTTGCCTGCTGTTGACGAGGCTGCTGCTGCTCTTCCATCATAACATTTGCTTTGCAAACGCAACCTGCCTTTCCCCAGCCCGGGGTGCTGCCCACAGCCACCGACCTGCCACCTCCATGGAGCATCAGCCCGGATCTGATGGTTCTTTGAAACGCCACCTGCACGGGCAGCACTATGTAAACGCCTGTAATGATGCTCCTGGACAAGAGAAGGCTATTTTCTAATTACAACAAGGGAAAGAAGGGAAGATATCTATTTAACCAAAAGAGAGAGTAAGGCTATAACAGGTATGGCAGACAGAAGTAAAAATGAGAATGGACAGGTGAAACACCCCATGTGAAGTTCTGGGATTCCTGTTCTGCCGCAGGTGAGGTGAGATTATCGCAATGCTCCCTGCCAGCCAGGAATCAGGGGAAGTACAGCCTCCTCCACACACCTGTGCCTTAAAATACACACACCTCAGCTATTTACATACGCGTCTGGTATCCACCTGCCTATAGGTTTTGTCTGACAGCTCATTTAGCAACATATGGTGTAATATTAAAATGCGTTCTTTCATTTGAACATACCTTAGAGTAACTCCGTGTCGCTTGGTTGCTTGCTGATGTTGCTGAAGTGTGCGGTGGACTATGTGAAAAAATAAACTGGTCCTTGATGTTACTGCCAAAGCTGGTGACACCATATCATCTAGCACTGGTCATTGCTGCCGTACCAGTTTCATGCTGGTGCAGCTCAGCTAAATTAAAGTGAATTGCTCCACTGCATTTTCATTAACTTCAATCAATTATACTAGCATGGCAGAGGTATAAAAGAGTGACAATCAAGTCCACTTAAAGAAAAAAGCAGAGTAGATATTTCTTCAGGACATGAACTGTTCATAATCCAATGGATATCTTTTATCGTGTGTATTGATCTTCTTCTTGTGAGAACTAACTTGGAGTTGATTTCTGAATTGCCTGACCTCAAGCAGTTAAGCTATTGCAATCTAAAAAGTCACAATTCAATTAATAAACTGACAGTGGACAAAAGTTATGCTCTGTGTATTAGCACAGCACACTTCCCTTACGTGGATGTGAACAGGGAGCATCCAGCGAGAAGAGACAAAGCACTGGCAGGAGGAGAGGTCTGGAACGTCACTGCAGAGCAGCAGAGCACAACTGTGCTGAAAGCTGCTGCTGCTGTGATTATCCTGTTTCTTTGAGGAAAAAGGAAGGAAGACAGAGACTCTGGGTGACAACACTCAACCCCTGACGGGCAGGAACTGAGAGGTTGGCAGGGAAGCCAACAGTGATGGAAGAACTCCAAAGATGGAGCTGAAATCACATCGTGCAGCGAGCAAAGGCTTTGAGGAGCCCCAGTCCTGTGGTCCAGGGCAGAGCACAGTCACCCTGTACCCGATTACAGACAGCGCTGTGAAAATAAAGACCTCTCATGAGGCACTTGTAATGAGTTTTCACACCAGCCCAATTTCCCCAGGAATTTTGGGCAAACAAAGATGTCCACTCCCAATTAAAAAAAAATGAATGAAGATGAGGGGGTTTGCTGGGAATTTAAAGAGAGAAGCATGACTCTTCTTCCAGCTGATATTATTGCGTGTAGTAGCAGCTTGTACGCAGCATCTCTTTACAATGGTAGCAGGGAAGCTGGAATGTTGTTATATCAGACTATCAAGTTGTTATGTTGGATTACATATAATGCTATCACAAATGACAGAATGCTTGCCTCCCATCAAAAATTTAAAGAGCAATAGACCTCTTTTCAGCTGTCATTGCTGATAACATTTTATGCACAAGTTTATTCAAGCTCAAATAGAGATGCAGGCTGTCAATAAAGAAGCCCTGGCAGATTAGACATCAAGTATATTAAAGCTAACGGTACTAATGTGACTACGCAGCCTAATCTGACATTTTAAAACTGTGACAAAATGAACCCTCTAAATCCTTGCCGATTGTCTCACCACGGTGCTTTTGCTGCTGGGTTTTATGGAGTGGAAACCGGAGAACATGTACAAGAAATGAAACAAGCTGAAAGCTGCAGAAAGGTCGACACAGACTTGCTCCCTGGGAAACAGCAGATGTCTTCCCTTCTCCCTCTTATCTTCTCGGCTCTGCTCGTCTCTTCCAGGAAAGTGGGTACAGCAACAAATAACGGCCCTAAATTGCCATGGAGGTGACACAGATTACACATTAGAAAAAGCCCTCTGAGGGCATGGAGGGTTCAGCACTGGAGGAGATTGCTGGAGAGGGCGTAACAACTCTGTCATTACAGATCTTTAAGAAGGAGTTAGGAAAACATCTGCCAGGAATGAGGAGGGGGAGCTGATTTTGCTTTGGAGACCAAACACTATTTTCTGACATTCACTCTCTTGTTCTCAATAGCAGCTACTGCTTTCTACTGCCAGCAGAAAAGGTGTGTGGGAGCCTGTGTGTTGGGAAACTGCTTGGGCCAAAAATAGTTTATTGAAAACAATAATGACCTGTGGTATTTCAACAGATGGCCTGGTTACACTCCCCTTTCCTCTTTCCTACTCTTGTAAGAGGTCTCAGTGGCTGTTACTGCTCTTTTCAGGGATGCAAAGTCAGGAGAAAACCTTTCCCAGGTCTGGGAATGTGGCGCATCCAAAAATGTGTATCTGGCAAATATTCACACAGACAATGTGATCTTCAAGAAGGACAGTCCGTAACTTGCAGTCTGTACATTGCAACTGTAATAGGTCAGCGGCTTCTTTATGACCTCTTGGTGATAAAACACAAGCCTCCACTGTTTTGATAGGTTTTGCTCATTAGTTTGCTTCAAAACCAAATCATGCAAGATGAGCAACTGCTGAGAGTCACCAACTCAAAGTCTCCATCTCGTGCAGAGGAGAGCTGCTCAGAGCATGGGTGGAGAGGAAAGTCCCATAGGTACGGATGGGCTGTAAGCCAGGTTCCTCTGTTTTTTAACCGCAGCAGGGATACACAGCTTGCTTACTTGCGTTGAAACCAGAAGGGAGGTTACTGCCAAGCTGATGGCCACAAGTGAACGTCGCTGTGGTGGGATATGTGTAGCATCATCAAAAGGACTGGACGTTTGAAGAACACCTCATCCAGACAAGGGAAGGATGACCGCAAGCAGCGATCTCCAAAGCTGTGCCTCCCTGCACACGAGGGGAAAACAATGCGTGATGATATTAACATAATCCTTGCAAAGATTAAAGGAACTTAGAAAGAACAAAACAAAAACGCATATCCCAGCTATGTTGTGCTTGAGCAAGAAATAAGGACAAAAGAAGGGCTAAATACTCTCTTTAAGGCTACCTAAGAGGTCTCAGCATGTGGAGTCTTTACTCCACATTTAAAAATAAGCAAAAACATTTGCTGCGTGGCTGTGTCCCATCTAACCGCAATGCTTATGCTGAAACCTGGAAGCACATGAAGGGCTGCATATCTCATACCTGTTGCTCATGCTGCCTCTAGACAAGGTTTTCTGTTTGCTCTGTTTCAAAGCTTGGGGATTACAAGTGTGAAGGATAAGTCTCCACGTTATTTATGCTGAAAGAAATCTTTGCGTTTTCAATAATAACTATCAATATAGTGGAACGAGGTGTTTGGTTTCTATAATGTCTCTGGTTATTCTCCGTCTGTATTCTAGGGAACAAATACTTTGAAAAATAATGACAATGTCTCTCAGAAAATAATGAGTTCCTTCCAGTTAGCTGTTGAATTGTTTACTGCCATAGCTGAATAATAACAGCACATCAAAGACGACTGCTGTAATTAAAAGATTTGTGAACATAGGTTAACAAATTAGTGCATCATAATGTGTAATTGTCTAATTAGGACAAAAATGCTAGTTCCACGTAAAAGACCGACAAGAAGAAATTATAAGGGAGAAAATAAGATAGACAACAGCATTGATACTACAGAACATTGGCGAAGATGTTATCTGTAACTGTATATTGTATCAATAAGTCCCCAGGGGTACTAGCATTTTTGTGGATTAATTTACAGACAAATTAATTCTGCCATATGAATCCCAGGAGCCGGTTAAGGATTCCCCTGAAAAGGTTCTAAATTTGTCACTAAATGTTTTAAAGCATTTTTCCTTCCTTTAGACCCCAGGAGACCCGAGATCAGCAGACACCGTTGCTGTACATGCTGTGAGAGCTCAGAAACCAGGCGTAACGTCAGGAGAAGTATTACAGGCCCAGTTTTACTGGCAGGGCAACAAGGCAGAGTGGGAGGAATCTTGATATTAGGTCAAAACTAAAGGCAAAAGTCCTCCTGAGTTCAGTGGCTTGAGAATTTCATTTGGAGAGACGAAGGGCGGCATTTTCCTATGGTGAGGGACAGATGGCAGAAAGCGTTTGGCTTCGATTCAAGCACCAGGCGAAATTCCAGGGGTTTTCATGAGGCTTCAGTGCAGAGATGTGGAGCTTTCCAGACAACCCATCTCTCAGATGAGCACAGATACTGCTGAGCGCTGAGCTCTCCTACAGACCCAGCTTAACACGAGCTGAACCTCTGGGAATCAGCTATGGGTGCAGAGTATACATTCAAAAACAAACCCTGCGTTTCTCTGCCTTCCATGCACCTTGCTGATGGTGCGTTAGGGAAATTGTGGCAGAGCACAGAATCAGAGCCAGATGCTGAGTGGTCCTATTCAGTTATTTCACTTAAAGGAGAGAAAGGGCCCCTGCACAATCCCCGATGCACAGTTAAGACCTTTAGAGCCTGGTGTACGTGCAGGGGAGGGCAAACAGGTCCAGATGGGGAGATTCACACCACCATAGGGCTCCTCAGCCCAGGCAGGGCCATGCGGCATTGCAAATCAATGAGCATGCAAAGACACGTGTGCTCTCATCCGAGAGCAAATCCTTTCTAGTGGCTTGATCAAATGCATGAGAGGACAAAAAACCTGGAGTGGTAGCTGCCCAAGTGGATCTCAGAAGCAACTTGAGTCACAGCGGAGGGAAAAGATGCACATGGTTAGAAAAGCAACTGTCATTTATCATCTTTATTCCCAGTAATGACGCTGCAAGCCTCCACTCTGTCTCCAGGAAAGAACACACAGCCAACCTTTGCTTGAGTTAATAGTAGGGTTTGAACTTGCAATCTTCTGCATTACACCTCTTCTACCTAATGTACCAGATGAGCTTCATTAGCTCATCGCCGGCTGCCTCCTTTTACCCTGACAGCTGCCGGAGAGAGGAACATGACAAATACTCCGGCAGTGATTGACCTTGACTGAGTGAGCAGAATGCTTCACCTCCTTGAGGTTCAGCTGTCTGGGTAACTCAAAAATCAGAGCACAGCTCAAACTTTTCTTCCAATGGGGTTATTCTTGGTGTTTCCCTTCTCTGCTCCAGGGCACCTTGTCACCTTCTGCAGGACAGGGTTAAAATCCTCACCTGTGAGACCAAGAACCTTGAGCACCAGGAGCTCTGCAGAGGGCCCTGCAGCTGCTCTCAGCATCTGTCAGAGCAGTGAAGGTCCTTCATGTGTGTTTTCAAGGTAAGTTTGTCTTGAAGGCATGACTGTTTAGAGAATACGCATATTAATAATCAAGGATTTTGTAAGTGGTTTGTTTATGTCTCTTTGTATTTATATGTATATATGTATGAGCTGTAGTACATTTTGTTATGCTTTGAGAAAAACCAATTCTAAACTGCTGGTAGGGTATTTTTCTATCTTAAATAGAAAAACACACCTTTCTGAGAAAGCAAGAGTGTTTTTTGAGTTTCCTCTTTCTACCAGTAAAACCAAATGGGACAAGGACTGGGGAACATGCAAATTTGTCAGAAAACATACAGCTTCTTGTTGTCTCAATAGGGCTTTTTTGTTTCCTCTTGATTTGGGAAATAGTTGTTAATCACTGCCTAATTTTAATTTTAAACAGGCCATATTCGTAAGACTCAATTCCATAAGAAAAACAAAAGCAAAGCACAGCAGTTGAACTTTGTGCAACAGTTTTGTGCAACAATTGAAACCGCAGCCATAAACACAAACACATGAGTGTTTACAAGATCAGAGCCCTAGAAAAAACCCTAATGAGCAATAAATAAATTAGAACTCTAATTATCTGACTAAACTCAGATCAGTTGGAGGAGGAAACCCAATGGTTGATGGGCTTTTTCTGCTGGTCTGCTTTATGTGTGGAGCCTGATGCTTTCTGGTTCTCTGGTACCTGAGTTAAGCACTGTTGTTCCTGCAGCTGCTCTGAGCTCACCCTTCTGTGCCTGCAGAGAGCACAGGTGGGCGCTGAGGTCACCGAAATTGCATTTGCCAAAGGGAATACTTGGTGCTGTTTACAGATACCTGTGTCTTAATCCAGTGGAATAACGTTTGTTTATGTCCCATCTGATAGCAAGAGTGACATCCTTTGCGAACTGATTCTGGTGTGGTAGTAAATAAGGAAACTTGCAAAGTAAATTCATAAGATCCAAAAACCCGTGGTGTTGTGGCTAACTGGTTTTCGTTGGGGTTTCCTTGGCCATATGCTACCAATTAAAGGTGATTTATCCTTCCCCTCTCCCCTCCCCCCCCCCCCCAGCATTTAGAATGTGTCATGAAAATTTTGCAGTAAAGCAAATTGGAGAATATAGTACATATATTAGTGCAAATCAGCTTTGTGTAAGTTGAGAGACTCCTTAAACAACAAAAAGATTGATAGAACAAGTCTCTGTAAGCACACGCGCAGCCTTGGAAAGAGTTCTACTTAGTAAAAATCCTGTAATAAATTAGAGAAGCTGCAGACGCATAAACAACACAAAGCCCTTCAGTTTGTATCACTATGTGGTTTATATAACCTTTACTATAAGTGACAGGATCCCCACATCCTTGAGCATATTTCCAAATAACCAAGTAGATGTTTGAAAGCATGGGCTAACTCTAACCACCCATGCTGAAGAGGCTAAACGTGGGCAAGTTTCATAAAAATAAGGGGAATAAAAGGAGACAGGCCCTGGTATAAGTGGCTCCTTATAGGTATTGGGAAATCCAGGTGGAAAAGAAATGTTGGAAATCGTGTTTCATTAGTTGTGCTGCTCATGCTTCTGGGTTTTCTATATAGGTCAGAGCTCTCGATAATCTAGAAGTTGGTTCTTTAGTGTTTCTTTAGGCTGGATCTGAAGTGGGGAGGCTAAGGCAGGGTTCTCTCTGACCAAGACCCTTCACAGTTCAGGGGCAACCGGGCACAGGAATCTCTGCATCAAATGTGTGACCTGATTTCCCGAGGGTTTGTGAGCCCATATGCTTTGATGGGTGCTCAGTACTTTTGGTGCCTTTCAATTTCTAAATATGGACATGGGAAGCCTAATTTTAACCACGCACTTTTGGAAAGTGTTGGCAATAGTTTAAAGAGACTGTCTAGACCAGCACGCCTTGCTGCAGCAGATTGCTCCGGGTGATTTATATATTCCTGGTGCTCACAGTCTCTGATGCCTTTTCAGTGTCTTACAGCTGTTGCATTTATGCAGCACTCTTTATCTTGACCTTAGCCCTTGGATTTCTCAGCTATTCTACTCTCTTAACATCTGGGCCTGAAAGGTCACTAATTTACCTTATGTTTCCCTGCTGTGGGTGCCGTTGGGTTGAGTGGGTACATTTTGAAAAATAACACTCTGTTGGTGGGCTGCCTTTGTGAAGGTCTTTCTCCCCTCAGCATCATTGTGTTACCTTCTCCCGGTGCAGCAGCTCTAAGTCGTGAAACATCTGCCCTCGAGAGCGTTGGAGTGTACTTGTTGGATCCTTATGTGCTAAAGCAGCACACCAGGTATCCAGTGTGCCGGTATTAAATTGCTTTTGCAGCTTGCCCGGAGAGTAAGGAAGGGAGCTTTATTTGTACTAACACCCTTTTAATGCATCTCAAAAGACCATAATAAACATCTCCTGGACTGTAAAAGGAAAATATATATCTAGAGGTTGTGGTAAATTATGAAATACTGGCATACCTAATAAAAATTCTATCTCAATCGTTTAACATTTAGTGAAATGTTAGATGATGTGAAACCAGACCTGGCTTCACTTCAAGCCCAGGTCAGTAATGTCACTTGGGGAAATTATGAGAACTTCCATTAACTTTGTATTGGCAGATCTCCCAATCTATTTCGCATCTCTACATTTTTAGCACCCCATGAGCAACACGAAGTGTCATTTCTCACATCCGAGAGGCAGACACCATTGCAGAGCCTCTCTGCATACAGGAGGCTACTTCAGAAATTAACAGGTCAGCTCTGTCATTGATTTTAATGAAGAGCTGTTTGTGGCAAATTTCTTCATTATAGGAACTGATGACTGCT
This sequence comes from Nesoenas mayeri, assembly GCF_963082525.1. Taxonomy (NCBI): domain Eukaryota; kingdom Metazoa; phylum Chordata; class Aves; order Columbiformes; family Columbidae; genus Nesoenas; species Nesoenas mayeri. Next base: position 8,539,877 of record NC_137569.1, on the reverse strand, counting down.
TTGGGCTTCCTGTCAAAGCCAGCACAGCAGGACAGAGATTTAAAGCGTGGGAAGAGTGCAAGAGTATTAAATCAAGCAGATTTTAGACATCTAGGACCAAATTCAGACTCAGTTTTGGAGTTGCTGGGACTCTGGTTCACCACACTGCCCTTGAATTGGGAGCCACAGTTGAAATGCTTTGGGAGAGGGTCACTCACAGAACTTTAAGCTCTTATCTCAGATACTCTCTTTTCCCTATTTTCCCTGTTAAAAATCCCTTTTCCTCCTGCCCACTCCCCTTTCCAAACTCGCAGACAGATGACTTGTTTTGGAACTTGAACCAGTTTGTCTGGAAAGGACTTTCCATTAGAGCCTGAGAATTGGAGCAGACTTTAAAGTGGCTGGTAGTATTTTCAGAAAAGAGGTATTTGGCAAGTCTTTAATGTCATGCTTGCCTGGAACTGCTCTCCTCTTTAATTAACTCAGTAAAAATCTTCTGCTCACTTCATTTTATTTGCTTAAACCACTGCAGAAAAATAAATGCACACAAAACCAATTAATAAATCCATAGAAATGTACTGTTGTTTACTGCGATGCAGCAGAGCACCAAGGTCTCTCTGTATAACTCCAGCCCCTGGCAACAAAGCCACTTGTGAGAGTCCCCTGTTTTGACACAAATATAAAGGTGGAGAATCCTTCGAGTCAAACACAGACTGTGGTTTTCAGCTCGTCTTCTCGAGCTGCCTTGAGGTGGGTATTAATAATTTAAGTTCAAAGCAGTGTCCAGGATTTCTCAGGCTCTCGGCACATCCAGCCTCCTGGGATGTATATACTACAGAGCCTGACCCGTGACGGCTGCGCTGGGAATACAAGTCCCCGCAGCCCGAGGTGGGAAGCTGCAGCTGAGCTTTTAACTCTGAAGGCCCCGGTGCTCCAGCCAAACCCGGTACAGCCGCACAAAACATAACGGCGGTGGCCGTTTCATTGCCAGGCAGGTTTTCACTCCGAAGTCTCAATAAGCAAGTGATCCATGATTATGTCCATTGTATTTAAATGTGACTGAGTGCTTATGCTGATCGATGTCAAAGAACATCTTAGAAAAACCCTCCTGGTGTCAGCAGCCCCTTTGTGGCCACGGAGCAGAGTGGAGACAGTGGTGGCACCTCCCAGCCTTGCCCATAATGCACAAAGAAGGAAATATTTCCTTAGTTCACTAAACCGATGTTCTGGCATTTAGCTTTAAGTATCTTCTGTTTCCCTCAGTATCTGACCTTTCTCTTTCTCATCTGGCTATTGCTCTACTCCACTAGCGAAAAAGCAACAAGCAGCCATTATCAGCCCCATCTCCCCAGTCCCGGCCATTAGCATTAATCATCTCCTGGTCCAGCTCCCCTGCATCTTCTCTTAGCCACGAACAGTCAGTACACGATGGGAGCGACCATGCGGTGAAATAAGCAATGCTACAGCAACACTGCGATAAAAGGCCGGCCGTTTCCAGCCGCTAGCATGACTGTACTTCTCTCTGGCAGGATGCAAAAGAGCTGGGATTAAAACAGGGGGCTCGGTGCTGTAGATCATCTTGCTGTAATTTCCCTCAGGACTGATGTGATGACTGCAGTGAGATGCACTAGTGGTGGCACATTAGCACTGCCACAGGCTTCCATCTCGCAGAATGTTAGTAGTGCTGGCCATCTATCCAGCGGTGCGTGCAGGGGACGGAGGCGGCTGCTCCGCGGGCTCGGGGAGCACGGCCAGCCCGGCCAGGACCGGGAATGACGGCAGTGCCGTGATGGAGTGGGCTTAGCGGTGCATGAAGAGTTCACTTAAAAATGGACGGAACAAGGAGAGGGAGAGGAAAAGGGGAAGACAAAAGACGTTAAGCTGAAGGTAGCAGATAAGAGTGATAAGACAGGGATAAGGGTGATAAGACAGGGAAGGAAGTGGAATCTAAGTATAGAAAGGCACGCACTGGGAATGTAAATGAGGGGCTGGGCTGGGTGCAAAACCAACAGAGCTTTATCTGGAGATTAATAAAAGCGAGATTAAAACAAAAGTTCAAAGGTAAATGCGTGCTGTAGAAAAATAGGGAGCTCTAGGGAGAGAAGGAAGCACTCTGACATACCAGTCTCACCCTCAGCAATGTGAATTTTCCATGTTGTCTTGGCCAAGGAAAGGAGAGGAGCAAAGATGGGGGGTTGTAACACGGCTGGAAATGACAAAGAAGAATGGGTGTGAGAGCAGCAATGGAAAACAGGCGGGGACAGCACTGTTGGAAAGCAAAGGCAATTTTGTCTTGTAACCGTACGCTCACTCAAGCTTGACAGAGAAAGAAGAGGAAAAAATACATTCCTGTTATAAAAATTCTTATGTACGTAAATCACGCAGCAGACTTCATGGCATGTGGCTCGGTGTGCCCAGGCTCAGCTGCCAGCTCTTGCGAAGCTTGTGCTAATCATTTCGGCCTCTCTGTAAACCGTGGGTGATGCCACTTCATTCCCAGCCTTCATCATGGTCATCTCTTGGGGCTATATTGGTGCATTTGTAGCTAACGTGCAGATAATCCCGCTGCATTGGCAGTGTCAAGAAGGTAGGTTAAGATTGGAGATGCCAGTGGGGCTTTGTGTAAGTCTGGCCCTCATCCAGCAAAGCTAAGGTGGCTTTTGTACTTTTAAATGTAATTTTACCACTGTGTATCATGTCACAGATACAAAACTTTCTTGGGAGATGAGGTAATGAGCGCAGGTGGGAGCTAATGAAGGTCAGCTTGAGAAAGCAGTGAGAATAATGCCTGCTGCTGGGAGAGTTCTCACCGAGAGTGCTCAGACTTCAGCACTTTCCAGTCTAAATAAGATGTATACTTCCCTGACCTTGTCTTCTCCAATGTAAACGCAGAGCAGGATGTACTTAGAATTAAGATAAATAAGGCCTTACCCAAATAAAACACTACTCTGCAGAAACAAATCTCCTCCAAGGAAGAGGGTGAGCAGAAGGAGAAACTGATGCTACTCTAGTGGAAAAATCTTAAATGCTAGAAAGATGAGGGCAGTGTAATATCTGGGGTGGAGTACAGTAGTAATAAATGCAATTTAAAGTGGAAGATACTATTGCAAAATCTTATGAGTTTTACTAAGTAAGTTATAAAAGAAATAGCTTTGACTTCTCTACCTAAACTTTATTTTTAAGGGCACTGTGGGTGATTTATTTTTTTTTCCTAGATGTACAATAGCCAAGTGCTGCTAATCTTTGGGAGAATGGACATAAAACCACAACATCCTGAAAAAAATTACTAGAAACCTGCATCAAATGGTACAAAGTGGAAAAGAGAAGGAGGTCAAGTAAACCACGCTGAGCACCAGCTCAGCTTGTTGCAACTACAGCCCCGGGGTTTGGGCACCCTGTCCTGCCCCACTGGGGCTGGAGGAAGGACCAGGGCTGAGCCCCATGTTTCAACACAACATCCTCTTGAGGAAGGCGAGAGGTAGTAGGAAGTGGGGGAAGCAAGGGGAGATGATTTGTATTACAAATAACAACGTGCAAAGGGGTGGAGGAGCCCTGTCAGAATGTAAATGTGCAATTTGCATAATCGGGCAGCCAGGATTAAAGGAAGCATGGAGAAGGATAAGGATTACACAGAGGGACAGAGAAGGGAGATGAGAGCAGCACAGAGAGAAAACGCTGCAGATAGATAGAGAATCGGAGATAAGCAAGAGCAAAAGAAGTTGGCGTTCTCAAAGGCAGTAAAAGGAGAAGGAGCTGAGAGGAGCAGAGTGTGTCACTAATCCAGGGTGTATCTGAGCTAGCTAGGAAGTGTGCAAATGAATTTTAAAAGGAGCTTGAAATCAAAGGGGAGTGTCAGCTGGGCATTAAACATCCCCTTTAGTGGTGACCTTGGGAGCCCGGACCACCGCTACCTAACAACCAAACACAGCACTCCTGAACGGTTCCTTCACATCTCATCCATAATTAATTTTGCCTTTGATGAATGGGTCATTCTCCATCAGGATATTTGTCAGCTGTCAAAATCACCCAAGTGGTGGCCTCTTGCTGCCTGCTGCCCTGGGGCAAGCACGGCAGTGCTGGTCGCTGTCTCTGCTCGGATTTCCCCAGGAGCTGAGCTCACTGTGGGCCTGGCAAGGTCCCAGGTGCTAATGCTGCTCAGCAGTGACTGACTTTGTCAGCACCAGTCTCCCCTCCGTGCCAAAATTCCTCCTCAGGGGGCTTTCCAGTGCTCCACACAACCCCCTGCAGCCTTTCTCCCTCCCCTGCTCCTAGAGCTCCATGGATTTGCTTCCCTCTGCTTCATTCATCCATGGAGAGCATGGTTGTGGCCGAGCCAAGTTCAGAGCGATGTTCTACACAAAACCAAACGTCGAGGCAAATATGTAATACTCCTTTTAAGACTTGTTTTGTGCTAATGCCTAAGGGCAGGAATTGCATTGAACTTGCTACTGTGCAAATGTAAAACATCAAGAGCGTTTGCTGCCCCAGAAAGCTTGTGTCTGATGAGAAAGAGAGCGAGGGAGTGCAGGCAGGCAGGGGAGCGTGAAGAACGAGGCAGGATGGGGCTGTGCTATGGCAATCCATGGAGGTACCCGCTCCTGCACTGCAAGGGACCCTCTGCTAGATTCTGGCTGCTGGAATGGAGATAGTCAGACGATGCCTTATTAACATGATATACCATGTGAATATTATTATATTTTCCTTATTGCCAAAACAGAATTTGCTCAGGTGAATCTCAGCTCGCAGAAATGCAGGAGCAAGAAATGATGGTGGATATAAACATTCGGAGCGAGAGAAAGAGAGATGTGTTTGCTCTCGCATTGTGCCGAAAATGTGATGGAGTCTTTCTCTTAAATGTGTCCCTGGTTGTTTTTTTTCTTTCCCTTAACACCCTAAATTTGGATTAAACAAAAATAAACCCGCTGCTTGACAGCTCTGTAAAGGGTGATGGGAGAAGATGGGTGAGGGAACTGCTTTTTTTTTTAAACAAACACACACCCCAACAAAACAACTTCAAACTGTTTCCAGCTTCCAGCATCTGACCTGGGGTCATCATCTGGGGTTTCTGTCCCCACATTTTCCCCTGGGTCCCAGTAATTGAGGCAAACCATCCACATTTTAGTCCTTGGACAGGGAACCTCAGGAAATTCACTCCTTCAGCTCTCCCAGCGTGTCCAAAGGGAGCAACTGGGTGAAAGTTTAATACAGGAAAATGGGAGTCCAGCCACAGAAGTGAAATTAAGTGTTAGCAAAAAAAGACCACCACAAAGCTTTACACGCTCAGATTGTAAATCTCTTCCTATCGCAGTTACTCAAGTCTCTTATTTTATGTAGTGTCACATTTGACTTATTCTCCAGATATCGCAGAATGTTTCATGCACAGCGGGAACTGAACTTCTAATAAAACAGTAAGAATAAAAAAACCCCAACCAGACAGGTCTTCATCGGCTGTTAGTGAGAAGCAAAGCATGAGGGGCAGGGAAGGGGAGATGAGAGTGGAAAAAGGGGAGAAGAGGAGAAAATTCTACCCTGTCTGACTTGGGCATCCTTTATGAACCACTTGCTTTTTTGCCTTATTTTTTTTGTCTATAGGCAGACTGTATGGACAATTAAGTAAAGCAAGTGGAGAGCTTGAGGTTGCAGATCTATAAATCTGAAAGAGCAGGTATTCTTGCATTTTATGTCATTTTACTACTTAGGATTCTTCTAAGTATATCATCTCACTCAATTTTGTACATACTGTCCTCTGTCAAAGTTTAATCTTGTACTCTCAGGGATTATAATTTTTGATTGTCTAAAATATACAGCACTGTGCATGGAAATCATTTTAGGGCTTGTTACACTGCCACTGTCTCTTGATTTTTACATCATCGTTGTTTATTACGCGAATAATATTCACATACTGACAAAACAGTGTGTTCTACCATATTCTGACTAGGGAGGTTTCTTGGGTTTTCTTCAAGACAAAATTGGGCAGAAGAATCTTTCATACTCTTGGGGAAAAATGATAAATTCGCCAACAAATTTCCTCTTGTCACAGCTTTATTGTTGTACAAATTTAATCTCGCTAAGGTACCAAAAATGGAGCCTCATTTACACCTCACTGTTGGAGAATCAGTCCTGGAAAACTGTAGCTCTCTACATGGAAAGCAGCGTCCGAAGGGTTTTGGAAAGAGCTTCCTGGCAAAATGCAACATCTGACACTGCCTATGAGGGTTTGAATGATGAAAATGAAGAAAAATACAGAATAATTCATGTTGTTTGACCCGATCTTCTTCAGCTTTATAATACAAATCTTCAGCATCTTTTGCAGCTCCACACAATGACTGCAATGCATGGAGCCCTTGAAACAGCTATTAACTCTCATTTGTATGATGAACACAGCATATCCTCCCCAAACTTGCAACTTACTCAGTGAATACGGAATTAATTTTCCGAGACTCAAACTAGGTAAATTAATTTCGTATCAGTTTTAAAAATAGGTCTTTTAAAAAACAGGATTCTTAGTAATTACAGAGAGAGAGATTGCATACTCTCAGAACCGTGAAGCCCAAATTTTCTAAAATCAAGGCAATAGCCAGCAAAATTACAGGGTGGATTTGTGAAAACCATGTTGAACAACTCCAGTGAAAGGATGTGATTCGTATATGATATACTATACTATAGACTTTAAAAACTATTTTCAAAACCCTCAAGGCTAATGTCTTTATTATTATCATTTAAAAGCTGAGATTACTGAACAGCCACTTGTCTTCAGCTGCTGACACTCTAGAAATACTGTCGGACAACAAAGATTGGGGGTAAGAGTAGATCACATCATACTCTACAAAGCCAAGAACTCATTGAAACACGATGCTTCTTTTTCAGCTAAAAATATCAGAATGACTCAATGAAGCTGTTTAACAAAAAGCATCAAATTATGATTGTAAAAGGATTGAAACCAGACTGGATAAGAACTCATGTGGCTCCTGAGGTCATGGCAATATAAGAAATACATTGGACAGCCATAATCTTTTGTCCCCAGCAAATGTGTGAGCTGTGATTCTTCTGATGTCAATCACTGCAGTGAGCTGAATTTTAACGATATCTGTTCATATGCCTAAAATTTTGCTTCTGATTAATCACGCAGATTCAAACAGGGCTACTCATGTCAGTAAAGCTAAGCAGATATGCATTTGCTTGTACCATAAACTAGTTCTTAAATGGTTGGTAATACACACCATGCAGCAATATTGGGCTGGACATACCCAGCCTAGTGACGATCATATTTCACGCTTCTGCCATTTGTATTTCCCTTTACATTAATATGCTAAGAATAAAGAAGGGAATAAGCTTTTCTGCTAAAAACCGAATATTTGTTCAGCAATGCTATAAATGTCTGTAATTTCTGAGCCTGTGAACTTGCTTGAACACCTGAGGAGTTATCAAAGGAATCCCTGTACTCTGTTTTTCCGTTTTGATTTATTTAGTTGAAAGGAGGTCCCAGTGCTCAGCTGGCAGAACACCATTAGTGTGACCCAAGTGAAAATGGAAGAAAAAGGTCTTGGTGGGAGTCCTGTGAAGCTGATGCAATATTGAGGCTCTATATGTTTAAGCATGGAGACAAATGCACGTATTAAATACCAATGGAGGAAGAAAAGAAAAGAGAAATTATTGGAACCTAAGTGCGTGAAAAGCAGAAAGGAAAATTGCAAAATCAATACAGAGGGAAATGAAAAGAGAATTGAGGATAAACCAAAAGCAAACAGAAAACACCGATAAAACAAACAAAAACCTCCAACAGTCAACAAATTGGGATCTTTACAAGAAAACATTGTCAGGCTGGTGAGTCATGTTCTGATTTTACAGTTGGCTGAAATAATAAAGCCCTATTAAGTTAAGATGTTCAGAAAAGAGCTTTACTACTTGAAGTGTGTCTAGCATTTCCAGACTCTAAAGGCTCATATTTATTTATTATGAAGTTATTGCTGCTGCTGTTTGGTTTGGGACAGCCTATTGAAGTAATGGTCATAAGCAAGAACCTCTGCTTGCGGGGAGCCCAGCAGCGAGAACACAAAGATTCTGCCCATCTCAAGGGGTTCATGATCCCATCTTTTTGGTGTTGAAGAGATCTGGCCAACCCTTAGAGCTGAAACTTGCTGTGTTTCTTTATTAGCTCAGCTGTGCCCTGTACAAGTGATAATCTTCCCTATCTTATTTTCTTCCCATTCCCTTTTCAGTAAACCATGAAGCTGATTTTTAAAAACAAGATCTTTTTTTCTGAGAAATTACAAATAAATATCAGCCTGGGGGGAAAAAAAAATGATTATATATATATAAAATAATGTGTTTAAAAGCTGCATTGGAAAGTGGAAGAACTGTAATTCTAGCAAGTGATATGGAGAACAGGAGAAAATGTCAAATCAAGAGGTTAGATTTTAAATGCCACAAACACTCTGACAGGGACAGAGGAAGATGAAAATAAGGTACATCAGATCAGTAAAATAATAAACCGGCCCCTGCCTAACCAAACTCTTCCTTCAATGGACTCTGATGCTGGTTTTTTATTTAATTATTTGGTGTTTTGCCTCATTTGACAGAAGGAGACACACCTGGAAGTTTTATGGCTAGAAAGTGTCTGGGTGAATACAGAGAATTGATGGCAAACTGGATACGCAAGAGAAAATGACTGGAGCAAAAGGCTGGAGTGGTTATGGCGAGTGCTGCTTAAAGACAATGTTTTCAACTTGCCTTGGCGATCCAGGTGTCTATGAAAATTCCTGTAATTTGTATCCAAATTCTGTGTCTGACTTTGGAAACCTCAGCTCAGCGAAGCATTTAGTGCCCGAGGCGGCATGTCCTCGGGCCGCGGCAGCCTTGGCTCACGACTGTTGTTGTGAGCAGTATCGAGGCACTTTGCAAACAGGGAAATTAATTCTGTCCCTGTTTCCATGGACGATCTGAGTGAAGAACAAACGCCGGAGTAATTTGCACGCCACTATTCATGACGCGTGTCAGAACCGGCGCCAGAAAGCGGATCACAAATCTCCTGATGTGGCTCGTGATCTGGATCCTACAGTCCTGATGCAAATTAAAGGCAAAGGGAATTTTACAATAGAATTCAGGAGGAGCAGACCCAGGCTTTTAATAAGGATTCAGTGAAACTAAGGAAAGGTCATTCCCTGGAAAGCGCTGAGCGCTGTCAGCATGTAGAGCTGCGTCCCAGAACTGAGAAGAGAGTGATCAGGACTGGATTTAAATCCTATTAAAATGGCAGGGATGGCTTCTTTGCCTTCATTGGGTTGGTCTTCAGTGCACCAAAAGAATTGCTACATAAACAAGATGTGTATGGAGGTCATGGAACTGATGAACAAAAGACAGGATATTATAGACTGTCTTCTCCACTGAAATGCACTGTCTGAACTCAGCCTCTTCTTATGAATGAATAATGAAGTGGCCATGTTTTATTAGCTTTACTTAAAACTGTCTACAAGTTGAACAACCTTTTGAGCCTTTTAACACTTCTGCAATTTGCTGGTGCAGCAATGATCTTTTTTATGCTTTTCAAGATACAGTAGCTAATCAGGTCTTGGTGTTTCAGTAAGTAATGTGTATGGGGAATAATGCCATTCTGTGAAATGAAGACTAGGTAAATATTTCACTCATATACGTTTGCTACATGAAGAACTTATGGGGTAGGCTCATGCCTTAATTGTTAAGCTGTTGATTTATTAAGTTGGTGGTTGGTTGTTGTGTTTTTGGTTTTTTCCTCAGCTATATTAACCCACTACCCATGTCTGTGGTCGGATTTGCCAGCAGGGAACCTCAGAGTCAGGAGGGGCACGTCAGCTCACAAAGGGGCTTCGTGCACATGTTAAATGTTGTGCTGGTAAACCAACGCTGGACTGGCAGCTTAACCAAAAGATACATCGTTCTGTCACCACCAGAGCTTTGGGTGAGCCCAACAGCTTCTGCTGCTAAAGAGAGGAGCACGTTCATTAATCATACTGGTATGGTTCTTATTTAGTCCTTAGGGGCTCTACCCAAGCAGACACAGTGCCCCACTGGGAATTCTGCCTGCAGTATGACCATAATGCTCATTGCCAGCAGAAAATATTGCTGAAATAAGGATGTTTTTAGTAAAACTTCAAGTTGACCAACGCTGACACAAATCACTTGCCTGCAATGGCGTTTGTTCTGGCACTGTTGCAACCCTGACTCTTTAGGGTAGAGCAGAATTTACAATAACCTCTGCAAAAACTGGTTAGAATTGTTATTTAAAGCCAAGCAGTGTTACAGTTTTATTGTTAATATCGGGGGGAATGTTACTTGCAAGGCTGTGCTTTGATTTTTCTTCATCTCCTGAAGCAACATGCTCACAGAAGAATTCACAGCCCTCTCCGATTACATATTACAATGATGACTTATTCCACAATCCATTTTGAGCATAGCTGCAAAGTGTATTTAATATCGCTGCTGTTGTTTCTATCTTTTTCTGTATAAAGTTAGTGCTTGATTTTATGTGTCATCCTCAGCTAGTACATATTTGCATAGCTCTGTTGACATCAATAGTGCTATATTGATTTATACTGCTTGTGTCTGCCTCATTATTATTTTTATTTTTGTTCGAGGAGCTTGGTGTATTTCCAAATTCATGGAAGATCAAAAGAGATTGCTTTCTCAGAACAAAATATATAGTGTCTGCTGATGGGATATTTTAGAGTGGGGCAAGTAAACAGGTAAGCAAGATGTATCAGCAAAGTTCTGTAAATACTGGGGCTTCTTGCATGCCATCTGCAGAATATATTGGACATGTAGGTTGGGATTTTAAAGGCACCTTAGATTTCCAGCTATCACTCATAGTGAGAAGGATTTGCTGTCCCATGAAACAAGGCTGCCAGTCATGATTTATTGCTTACAAACAAACAAACTGCTTTCCCAGAGATGACTGAAGTCTCCATCTCTCTGGACTGAAGCACAGAGACCAGAGGTCAGCAATGAGATGCAAGGGGGCACAGGTAGAAGGGGGAAGGATTGGCCAAAAATGAAATAAACACTCAAGAGATGGGCAGTCAGGAAAATATGTTCATTCCTCTCTGGAGGGAATATTCTAAAGGCACGAAGGAGGTGATGCTGCATCACTGTACAAGCAGCAGCCACACTGCATCTTGCAGAATTGTGAGAAAATGCCTCCACGTCTGCTCTCACTCATTTGCTCATGAGCAGCCCCTTGGGTCTGAGCGCAGGAAGAGGTGAAAAATGGCTGCAAATATACAATACAAATCACAGAGGGAAGGATTTTACTACCCTTTACACCTACAGCATATGCCAAAGCTGCTGAGGATGATCAAAATTCTTTGCCTGAACCTCAGGGAACTCATGGAAAGAGAAGCTCTTCCCAGGGACCTTCACAGATCTGTGATCATGTATTCACTTACAGAGTTTATACTATGAGCAAGATAACCCCAGCTTATTGACCGTCACCTTTCCGATGAAATCCCGATGTGTCAGCACCCTACCCAGCCTGGAAAGGACTGTTCTCCTCCCGGATCTCTTCCCAGGTAAGCACACCGTGCTGGGGGCTTTCTCAGACCCCACCGTGCCACACTCTGCGCAGGAACCTTTAAGCTACTTCTCAAGTCCAGTGCATGAAGTGTTAAAGGGAGAGAAATTGCCAACTTCTTCCCCCTCTCCCTTTCGGGGCCTTTCCATCAATTTTCCTTCTCCCTTTTTTCTTTTCTCTGCGCTGCGCTTCAGGTGGAAGCATCTGGATCGAAGAGAATTATCTCTTAACAACAACTTGAGTTGTAGTACATTTCAAAGACTTGGGTTTTATTAGTCACAGAAGACCTTGTAAAAGTTTGCTTGGGATCATTTTTAACAGCAACCAATAATCCTTCCCCCATCAGCCAATGAAAAACAACCCAAGCCTCCCCCCAACTCCAGCACAGATGTGTCTTACAGAAATACAGCTATTTTGGAGAAGCAAAAGTGACATTTTCGCCAAGCTGGAGGTTTTATCCATAGTAGCTTACACTAATACGGATCTAATTTCCTTCTGCAAGCTACCTGAACATGAAGCATGCCTGATGCATGGAGTGGTCAATAATTGCATTTGACTTCACGTTGTACCTTTCTGTCCTCAGTCTACTTGAGGCCAGAGGAGACCTGGTTGTGCTGTCAGCCCAGGCTCTGCTCCCGCATGTTCCGTGTCAGACGACTGTTTTCATAAAAGCATAATAATACAATATGTTAAATAGCAAGCCTGGAAAATCCTCTCGTCTTTTCCATCTGCAGCAGCTGAAAAAACAGGTAGATTAAAAAGCAGCACTCGCTGCACTGTTAACTGCTTTAGTGCTCAGTGTCATGTTCAGTCTGCTAAGCCAAAAGTTACCTCCAGCACTTTGTTAGTAGTGAGGAAAGATAATATCTGGGGAAAAAGAGGCAGAGGATGACAAATTGATTCCAGAGATGTGGGTCCCATAATTCTTATAAAACTAAACTGAAAGCTGAGCACATTCAACAGCTTTAAAAATCAAGATACTCCTGTGAGTGCCTAAGATGTAGGAACTTCAGGTACTTTGGGCTGAAGATGTGGACCCATTTGCCCAATTCTGCTCTCTGCAGATTAACTAAAATAGAACAATTTATTGTTTTCAACAGTAGAACTACAGTGATAAATGTGAGTAAACTACAGGACGTTTCCTAATCCATTTCTGACAAATAAAGATATTGTTGCTGCCCTACTCTAGTGCCAACAAAAATAGTGGAAAGGTATGAAATTCAGAAACGTAAACCTGATCTGTCATTAAAAATCAATTTTCATGATAATTTAAATTCACATTTCATAGAGAGCTGTGTAATATCAATAAAAACGCTTTAATAATTGCTGTGCTGGCACAAAGTATAGTGTAAGACATAAAGAGATATAAATTTGTAGTAATTTAGAAGATGTGGAACTAAACACTGTGTTTTAAAAGAAACCCTTTCTCAGGGAGAAAAATGAATGTTGGAGGAGGATGTAATTTATTAGGAATTCCACTCCACCCCCATTTACAAAGGCTGCTCTGAAATTACAACTTTGAGAGATCAGGTTTCTAATTTATTCGTAGAGTTAAAGGCCAGAAAGGACCAGGATCAGGTAGTCTGACCTCCTGGATAGCCCAGGCTATTAAATTTCACATAGTTCTTTCTATATCATAACCTGTGCTGGGCTAAAACGTTGTTTCTCTTAAATATTGATTTTTTTAAATGCTGGAAAAAACACATTCTTGTGTTTCTTGCACGTGCTTTTTGGTGAAGGTGAGAGACAAGGAAAGATTTAAATCGATCAGATCGCTGTGAAATACCAGTAGGACAGGTATAGCACATGATCGTGCAATCTGAACCCTGCATCACGAAAGAGTTGGTCTTCAGTAATAAAAACTGGTTTTCAGGGCAGATCTGTACGCTACCTATTTAGCAATATGCTTTTGTGAACTGTTTCCAAAGGGACCAAAGGGCAGGTTTATGCTTCTAAATCTCTCAGTCACATTGGAAAATCCTTTTCTCAAACTGAAAACAAAAGGCTGAGAGCTAAATGCTGAATTTCCTGAAGTGAATAGTAGTTGTCTCATTTACATGTAATTGAGGTCAGAATTTCACCCTAGAAGATCAGTTAGCTTTTTATGACGCTAAATGAAGAACTGTAATAATATTTGCAGTTTGTGTTTTGCTTCCACAGCAGATGTAATTTGTTACCGCTTACTCCTCTGGTTTATTTGTAAATCTTGTTCTTGATGTCCCTTATATTTGTTCCTCCACCAACACGAGTATTTGCAAATCTTCCAAAGCTAATGCAGCCCCCAAATTTCATTAACGTACTATTTATTTGATATTTTAGACTATAGACATTCAGTAAATTGGAACCGCAGCATCAGACCTTCCAGGATCTGCCACCCACAATGACACAAACCCTGATATTGCCATTTATCACCATGCTGTACAGTTTCACAATGAATGCAGCATTTGTTCTATCCACATAATTTGGAATTATGTTTTCAAATGAAGCTTCCTGAAACATCTGCTTTACCCAGTATTTGCAACTGCTGCCATGCACCCGTGTTCTGGTTGGTGCCGCGGGATAAGGAATCCCATGCGATCGGAAGCAAAGGTTTAGTCATTTTTCACTAGGGTGTTTATTAACAAATCCCAAGGAAACAGCAGGATCAAAAAACTCTGGAGTTTGTCTGGCCAGACATGATAAACATGCCCAGCCTTATTGCTCGTGACACCCCTGTTCTCCAGGGACCAAGTTTTCCCCTGATGTAAATTAGCGTAGATCCACTCGAGGCAATAGATCAAGACTCTGAAATTCTTGTCTCCTTGCTGCTCCCGCTTCATGTTTTTTTTTTTCTTGATAAAATTACTCTTATTTTTACTTGATAATTTTATTATAACCAGTTAGGAAAACCAGAAATGCAGATACACTGGTTTTCCATCTTTTCTGGGAAAACTTGATCTTCTGCTGATGCCATCCAGCTTTTTCCTTTAATTCTCAGATTTCCTGAACTCTAAGCTATTTTTAAGAAATAGCTATCAATTATACAATGATTTCCACCAGCTACCAAAAAAACCCACAACTTCAACTTTTCTGGACCATCTAATCCACCAACATTACCCTGTACCCCATGATCTCTTGCTATTGAGACGGGTGGTTATGTTGTTCTGAAACACACGAGCTTTGGCAGACAGGTCCAGATGTGCTCCTGCCTTAATAATGATTCTCGAAGCATTTCTTAGGTTTCTATTTGTCCTTGTTGGTTTGCTTTGGGTGCTCCTTTTTCCTTGGCTGTTTCTGTTTCAAACCACCCTCTAGGAAAACACCTTTGCAAACAATCAGCCCGGCCCTTAGCTATGAAGCCAGACAATCTTCTCCGATAGCAATACAATTTGTATAAGCAATGCAATTTGGAGAAAATTGTGTTAGTTTTATGGAAGTGTTTTAAATTCCTCTGCCATCCACACAATCGCCCTGGCTTTTATTTTGTATTAGAATTTTGGTTCTCATTGTTTGCTGTTCTTATAAATGCAATGTACGAGCAGGGTTTTTCTTTTGCATTCCCAGATTAATCTCCTTCTAAAATAATAATAAGGGTCTTCAAAAGAGACATTGTGCTATTTTAAACTACCCATCTCCTAAAAAGACGCTAACCCCAGAAAGACACATTTGCCTCTGCTGAGCATCTTATGTGGACTAAGGTCTTAAAAATTCCATCTTTAAAGCTTAATGCCAAAACACAGTGCAAATGACTCTTGCTAGAAGCAAGGTTCTTGCCATTTCCTCAAGCAACGAATTACCTCCCGATTCTCAAGTTATTTCGAAATATCCTTTTCAGATAGGTATGCCAGGGGCTAGTCCTAAGAAAACCCCTTTTAGTGTTGTTACAGTTGCAAATTCTATTTTGCTCCAGTGCTTCTGGTGATATGGAAATAGCAATTGTTGCTTTTGGTCTGTGTTAACCTTTCTCTCTTCATTATTTTGGAACAGAAAGCTTTTGGTGTCTGCCTCAAATCTGAAGATTATAGGTCTGTTAGTACATGTTCAAGAAGTACCCTTTCTGTGGGTGTTAATAACTAAGCATATCCAGTCGAGTACACTAGTCATTAACCTCAAAAACAGTGACTCAGCAAGGTACCGGAGCATACTAGTGCCTATAAGGAAAAAAAATAAGGCAAAAGCTATTTTCTCACACCAGATGCCAGGCAAGATGGATTTCTAGAGGAAAAGCTAACAGGCTGCCTGAGAACAAATCTGCATGGAGGTCTGTGGTATCCTTCCTGGTAAGGTGACTTGAAATGCTTAGCTGAAGGTAAGAACACACAAGATAACTTCCCAAGTATCTGTCTGAGGTGTTAACAGCGAGGTCTACCTGCCCTCCCTTCTAAGGTTGGTAAATCAGGCCCAGAAAACGGATAATTTGCCCGTGTTGTACCCGAGAAGGTGACCAGCAATTTCTTATGCTTGATATAAACATTGGACATAAGAAAAATGTTCTGCAATGGAGGATGAGTTATATGGATGGTTTTTAATCTTATTTTTTCAGTAAACATGCAAATCTAGGGATTTGTTTCTACAAAGAATGTGAAACAAATCGCGTATTGTTTCTGTTTTCCACATATGTGCATTCAGGAAGAAAACAGACTGAGCAGACTTTCAGCCATGCAGTGAATGTCTGCAGAAACGTATCTGGCTACAGGTCTCTTAAGTCACTTTAATGGTGATGGATGTGCAGGAAACTGTAATCAATTACATTGCCCTGAAAATTACATAGTTATTTTCCCCAAAACCCAACAGGTAACAGTTCTTTGATACAGTACAGCTTAATATTTCTCAGAAGACAGAGACCTTGTAATATTTGAGTTTGCCTGTTTGCACAAATTGTATCACTTCACAATACCCATACAGCTTCTGTATAGTCAGATTATATAGATCTGGCAGGCAGCTGTGAGACAGAAGAACCCGAAATGCATTTGTTAAACAGAGAAAAAAAATCTGGATCAGGAGATCTAAGGTCAGATCTAGGAGGCGATGTTCTCTAGCTCGATATTTGAGAATGTTTAAAAACTAGCCATGTGCCTCTGCAATAAGCAGCGTGGCCTTCTGTAAAGTACACGCTCTCACACTATCAGGTTACCGACAGCTTTGTGCTTCCTTCTCTTCTGGTTTGCACAGATCTGCACCGGCTTAAAAGTCACTGCAAGCAGTCCAGGAGATGTGGTGTGGAAAGAGGTGGCAAAGATGTCATTTGCCTCCTGGATAGAAAAATTGGACCTCATTCCTAGTATTTCATGTAATCACTTAACGGTCATAGAAAGTATATTAAGAATATTACTTGATGTGTAGCCTAAGCGTTAGGGTGCAAAGTAAACAACATATTATACAATCAAGCAGAGCAGCATCCCCTGAGAGTAAGAGCAGCCTGGAGGGAGACTATTGGAAAAATACACACTGATGCTCCCAGCCTGGGTTAGTTCCACTTGCTGTGGCCCTTCTGAGTATCTCGATGGAGAAACTATAGCAGCTACAGGAGGCAAGAGGCAGATGGTGTAGTCCAAGACAAGGGTCTTGCAGAGATGGAGTATTAAATGATTACCCTTTCTCAATTTTTCCCCCCTTAAGCTCCCTCTGTATATTTCAAACTGTGCAACAGCCTGATCATCTGGTAGAGGAAAACCAATGCTGTGCTTCCAGAGCCCCTATGTCATGAACATGAAGACTCTGCAGGTCTGGTTCTCCTCTTCACCTTGTTCCTTGTTCCTCCACTATTCTTTTCCCTTCCAAGCAAACCTAATCCTTGCAGGTCTCTGCTCCTAAAGCTTTCCCTGTGAGGCCAGACCAGCTTTGCACCCCCTTCTCCTTCCATGCCTGTTCCCTCGGCTGGTTGCCCTGGGCAGGAGACAGAAGCACCAGGTAAGAAGGGCGACCACAAGAAAAAGCTCAAGAGTAAATTTATTAGTTCCGCAGTCCTTTTGGTTCTGAGGTCACATGAGTAATATGTCCTAAAATGGCCCCTCCACAAAACTGAGCTAGGAAAGCTGAAGAAGGGAGAAAGCTGAGGGCAAGGGTGGGAAACAGCCACGCACCACAAGGGAAGGGCAGAGAGGAGGACTCAGCTGCAGGTGGCCAAAGCCCAGGTGAGCAGCCTGTGGCTTGAGCAGCCCTGGCTGGTGTTGTGTGCAGGCTCAGCGCCTGTGGGGCAGCCATGCTGGGGTGTCACCCTGGCAAACCACAGCTGCCGTGTCCCCGGGTAGAAGTGTGTGGCTTCCCCTCGTGGGGCAACAAGAAGGGGATGGACGCCCACCATGTCCCTGGGCAGACAGCAGGTCTGGGCACACAAAGCTGAGCAGGGGCAGGCACAGCACCCAACAGCAGCTGAGGCAGCGAGAAAAGACAACCTGAGTTCAGCTGAGCCCCTCAGTTCCAGCAGGACAGGGAACTGCTGGAGAGAGTCCAGCGCAGGGCAACAAAGATGATGGAGTGGAGCATCTCCTGTGTGAGGAAAGGCTGAGGGAGCTGGGGCTCTGGAGCTGGAGAACAGGAAACTGAGGGGGGACTCATTCATGGGGATCAATATGGAAAGGGTGAGGGTCAGGAGGATGGAGCCAGGCTCTGCTGGTGACAACCAGTGACAGGACAAGGGGCAATGGGTACAAACTGGAACACAAGAGGTTCCACTTAAATTTGAGAAGAAACTTCTTCCTGGTGAGGGTGTCAGAGCCTGGCCCAGGCTGCCCAGGGAGGTTGTGGAGTCTCCTTCTCTGCAGACATTCCAACCCGCCTGGACACCTTCCTGTGTAACCTCATCTGGGTGTTCCTGCTCCATGGGGGGATTGCACTGGATGAGCTTTCCAGGGCCCTTCAACCCCTGACATTCTGGGATTCTGTGGGGCTGAGCCCTCGGGGAAGGGCTGGACATGACGGGCAGAGCAGGGATTGAGGAAGCCGGGACAGCCACAACCGAGAGCAAAGTTGGAGGGTTGAGGCGGGGAGGCTCTGGGGGAGAGGACGTGCGGCGGGCGCTGTGCAGACCGAGGCGGGCAGCCCGCAGCCGCCGCAGGGACCGGGCAGCGGGGCCGAGGCGGGTGTGGGGCAGCGCGGAGTGCGCAGGCCCTGCGCGCATGCCCGCAACTTATTTCGCGCGGCCCGGGCGCTGCATTTCACGCGGCGCCGAGCGGGGAAGCGGGCGGGGCGGCAACCACGTGACCGGCGCGGGCGCGGGGCCGGGCGGCCGCTGGGGGCCAGCACCGCCATCCGCCCCGCGCCGGCTGCGGGGCCGCGGGGCTCGGCGGGGCTGCGGGGTCCCTGCGCCAGGCCGGGGCACCGGCCGCTGCCGCTTCCTCCCCGGGTGGCGGGGAGAGGCGAGGGGAGGCAGCGTCGGGCGCGGAAAGCACACACACCGGTGCCGTCCCCGCTGGAGCGTATTCCGAGCCTCAGCACCACCTCTGTATTTTTTATGATTATTGTTGTTGTTGTCGCTTTTTTCTTTTTTTGAGGGGGGGAGCAGCCTCCTCTCCGCTCGGATCTATTGTCACCACCACCAGCACCCCCCTCTCGCCACGATTAATCCGATGAATTTGCCATGATTGATCCGTATTAATAGCTGGGGTGGGTGGGCGTGTTTTGGGGCTTTTTTTTTCTCTCCTTCCCCTTTTTTTCTTTCTTTTCTTTTTTTTTTTTCTTTCTTTTATTGTTTGGTTTTGTTTTTGGAGGGGCCGGGCTGGGATCCGATCTCCACTCCAGAGTCCATCCCTGGTCGGTGCCTGAGAAAACTGCATCTGGATGCATCGTTATTATTATTATTGTGTTTGATCCAGGGAGATAAAGGAGGAGGGGGAGAGGAGAGCGTGTTCGTGGGGAGGGGAAGGCTGCACCCTTCCCTGCACACACACACACGCAGAGAGAAAGAGAGCTCCATACATCTATCTATCTATATATAATTTTTTATTTCTCCCCCCTGGAACTTCTTTTAGTTGAGGAGGAAAGGAAGAAAGAAAATAAATTTTGTGCAAGGAAATACTCTCAGCTCCCTCCTTCCAGCGGGTCTCTCTCCTTTATTTTTCCCCCCTTCTTTTCTGCTTTTTTTCGTCTCTTTCGGAGATCCTCGCCCTCCCAGCCCCTTGATCAAAGCATTCCGCTATTCTGATTTATTGCCTGCTTGGTGAGGCTTTTTTTCCCCCCTCTTTCTCTCTCTCGCCTTTTTTTTTTTTTTTTTTTTTTACAAAGGCGACCTGAGATCAGCCATTACTTTCCTTGGCTCGCTTATAGGAATCTCTTACATTTGGTGCTTGCTGCTGGTGGTGGTGGAACCGCACTCGGATTCTTTCATCCCCCCCCACCCCCTTGCTGTCCTCTCCTCCCTCCCTTTCTCCTTCCCTCTCTCCCTCCCTCCCTCCCCCGTTATTCCGCCGGGGGAGCCGGATTTGTGGCTGCGGTGGGGCGGGGGGGGACGAGAGCGAGAGCCGGCGAGAGACATGGATGGCCCGGCGCGATGCAACGGGCTTCGGAAGAAGCGACGATCGCGGTCCCAGCGCGACCGGGAGCGGCGAGCCAAAGGCGGGCGGCGCGGCTCTGCCGCCGGCGGGGCTGCCGGCCCCGGGGCCGCCGCGGCGCTCTCTTCCTCGGGCTCGGAGAAGGAAGACAATGGGCCCCCGCCGCCGTCCCGGCCGCGGCCCCCCCGGAGGAAGCGGCGGGAGTCCTCCTCGGCCGAAGAGGACATTATCGACGGTTTCGCGATGTCCAGCTTCGTCACTTTCGAGGCGCTGGAGGTAGGAGCGGCGGCGCTTTGTGTGCGCCTCATTGTGTGGGGGCAGCGGCGGGGGGAGTCCCCCGCAACGCCGAGCCGGACACCCCCTCCTCCGCCCCTCTTCCCCCCCCGGGCTGCCGCCGCCGGGGGTGCCAACGGGGGCGGTCGCGCCGCCCCTTCCCCGTCCCCGGGGTGCCCCGTTCCCCTCCCTTCTCCCCTCCTGCCGCCGACACCTGCAGCGCGGCGCGCCGCTCCCGGCGGGCGGCTCGGGGCTCCGGCGCGGCGGCGGGGACCGAGGCGACCCCCCCCAGCCACCCCGGGCAGGGCAGCGGGGACTTGTGCGCGCTCCCCCCGCGGGGCTCCCGGCGGCGCTTCCCCTCCCCTCCCCTGGATCAAACTTTTCTCGTGTCCCGGTGGGGCCACACACTCGTGTCTGCGGGGTGGGTGGGGGGAGGGGGGTTGTGTGTGTGTGTTTTTTCTCTTGCTCTCGCCGATCGTTGGTGCTATTGCTGGGGGGCGGGGGGGCGCCCGTCCTGCTGCGCTCCCTGCCGGCTTGTCACGAGTGGGCGGCGCGACGTCCCACTCCACGGGGGGCACCAGTTGTTCCCCCTCTCCAAAACGCTGGAGGAAGGGGTGCCGGCAAGCCGAGGCTGGGCCGGGCAGAGGGTGCCCCCCCCCACCTCCCCGACAAGGGGCTTCCCGGGCGGCCCCTCCCTCCACCCAGCCCGGCCTCGGTGCCATGTACCCACCACACACCCACTCCTGAGCGTGGAACTGCTGTCAGCCCAGCCAGGGTGGTGGTGGAGATGCGGCTGTGCAAAGGGAGCTCCGGCCCGTTGGTTTGAAAGGCTTTGTTGTTTATAACTTCTGCTCCGGAGAAGTTTGTCGTGGCGAAAAGCAGATTTATTTGGGTTTACGTGCGCTGGAGTCACAACTGGAACGATTATGAACTGTCAAAATAAATGGGGAGATGAAGCTGATTGTTTAACAAAAAAATCTGTGTAGCTCTTAAGCTGTTTAAATATTTATCCGGGAATACTTAGTGGCATTTTTTGGCTCTTTTGGGGTTTTCTTTTCTTTTTTTTTTTTTTAAAATTTTGTTTTATTTGGAACTAGATTTTGTCCTTGGTTACACCTGTATCTATCCAGAGTAACATCTCTGAGACAGTTTACCCAGGTGTAATTGAAGGGAGGATTTGTTCACTCCAACAAGCTTCCACCTGGTTGGTGTTAGACTCCTGTAAGCAATAACGAGCAAATGTTGAGGTAACGAGGAGACTTGATTTTACCACCATTTCTCACCTGGTGAGCCAGTCCATGCGTGTCCTCCTGAAACCAGGAGAGGAGGAGTGTAAATATGTGTTCGTCAGCAAGGGTGAGATTTGCATGCTTGTGTTTTGGACAAAATTCTGTTCTTCCTCAAACAAAGCCCCAGTTTGTGTTATTAGGGGTTTTATGATAATATGGACTGGAGGATCTGGCCATAGTCATTTTTGGAGGGGAAGCGAAAGGCAAGTTTTATGGTCAGAACTTGGTAGGCCATTTTAGAAAATGTCTTTATTATGTTTCACTTCTTATTTGTTTGTTTTTCCCTTGAAATGAAAATAATTGCTGTGCTCTTTTCTGTTGGTGAAGCCAAGAATGGCTACTATTTGCATCCTGTTGTAATCCTATAGCACTAAAAAGGAGTGCAGAAACATTACCCAGTTCTGCCAGCTGATATCACGTTCAGATAAAACAATAGCTTGCACACTGAGACTTGACATACTTTTAATGTTCATGTGATAGGTGGCACATTTTGACCTAACGATTTCATGCTGCGTTCAGAAATAATGTCACGAAATCGTTGTTAGGTGCTTTTTCCTGCAGCTCGGTGTTTATGTTGAAAAAGTTGTTTGTGAGGATCAGAGGGAGATGAAGGTGTCTAAGGCACAAGCCCAACATGGCAGGAATTACTGTGTGTGTTGCATGTAGCAGCCTGAAGTTTTTATTGTGATTTTAGTGTTGGTGAGGAGGTTGTGAGTGGCTGGTGGGGTGAGATGTCTCAGCATTGGTGAGATGTTGAGGTGTTAACATACTTGACTTGAGACAAGAAGCCTTGGGTGCAATGGAGAGGTGTCCTGGTGTTCATACATCTCATGCTATGGGTCTGCCCCCAGCTTGTTGGAGGCCTTAAAGGTTTCTCAGATTGCAGAAGACTTTTGTGGCCAGCACGTGACAAGGCCGCCCCAGCCCAGGCTTTGTGCTTGAACTTCAGCCTTAGCACAGCTGGAAGTGTGCAGAGACAGAGGGTGTATTGTCTGCTTGATGTGAAAAACAGTGAGGACCAAAGTGCAGAACATACCCACGCCGCTGGAAGATCTAAACCTGCGGCCCAGGCTTCATTTTATCTGTCCTTTTCTAAATGCTTAGTGTTGGAGTGACTGAAAAAGCCCACCTTGTGCAAAATGTGAGGCCCAAAGTTGGCAAGGGGACACAGGTGCTGCATGAGAAGAGCGCAAATCCCATGGCCGCTGTAGCTTCAGTCGGAACCGTCTGTGTCTGTTGTGGTTATGTTGATAAAAGTTCCCATCCCTTGAAGCAAAATGATCTTTTTAACCAGCTCCCACTCTTGGAGCTGCTTTTCTGTCCAGGTATCAGTAGCCTTCTCATGCTGCTTAAGTGTAAATTGTTTGGTGTATGAATAGAGGCCATCTGCTTCTAGTTATCTGTCTCTGGATTTATAGCAGCCCGTGCCTTGATCTCTAATGTTTGCGTGGGGAATAGGGGCGAAGAGGGAGTTGAGCAAACACAGTGGGTTCTCATTGCTAATTTTTTTGTTTCCTTGGAGCAGCAGTTGCACAAATCCAGCCTTACTGCAGGTGTGGTCGGGCTGGTCCTTGCCTGGCCTCGCTAGACTCTGGTGTAGCAATGTGTTCTGTGGGCCTGTGTCCTACACCAGGGAGCATCTTGGAGCTTTGACCTTCAGAAACCAGCACTTACGCTGTAGTTAAGCAGACATGACGTGGTCTTACAAGGCGATCTGATTTACCAGGTCCTCCTGTGAGTAGCCATGCTGGGACTAACAGCAGCAAGCTCTGCGGTTTACTCCAGAGCAGTTACTTGCACATCACTTCCCTGACCTCCCCAAATCTTTCAGCCTGTAAAAAGAGAAAAGCACAGGCTCTCGGTGTCGGTGTGATTAGTGTCTTCTCAAACTGGTGGCTTTCCCCAGCTTGATGTAGCCTGTGCTGCACCACTGATGTGTTTGTCACCAACAATAACAGGATGAGCTTCTCCCAACCCAGGTGGGTACGTTAGACACAAGCTAGATGGGGAAAAGGCATTTTTCAAGACGTGATAAATCAGTTCCTTGGAGTGACTTTCTCCATGATGTGCTCTGGCAGCGCAGGCGAGG
The DNA here is from genome assembly GCF_963082525.1 of Nesoenas mayeri. Taxonomy (NCBI): domain Eukaryota; kingdom Metazoa; phylum Chordata; class Aves; order Columbiformes; family Columbidae; genus Nesoenas; species Nesoenas mayeri. Next base: position 8,516,237 of record NC_137569.1, on the reverse strand, counting down.
AGGTTTGGAGGTGGAATTGTGCTGAGATGTTGTTTGTCTCCCTCCTACCCCCTCGTGCAAAGGACTTCGGGCAGGAGACCGGCGTGACATGGCTGTTGATGTGCCGTGGTGAAGATGGTTTTCTGTGATGAGAAATGAAATCTGACCTGAATGTTAAGCTAGCTTAAAGCCTGGGAAGTACTTTGTGTTTCCTGAGTCAGCTCAGACCATCCCTACGGAGTAAGCAGTTGGCTTCAGGTTTTCTGAACACTGAGGAAGGTAATGAGTTTTTTCTGTGGATGTTTGTTTAGCTTCAACTTGGGCAATTCGTCTGACAAGCCTGAAATGGGACACAGATATTTATAAAGCACAGACAGAAGCGGTGTGGGGCGGGAACGGAGGGACTTGCATTTAAATGGAGATTCTTGTTTCATAAAACTGGCACAATTTCTCACCGTGTGTTTGCTGAGCTAATTTCTGTTCAGCATGCAGGCATTAGTCTGCTTTGAGACCATGCTAAATTATTGTCAGGTAAAGCGCAGTATAACTAATTACTAATGAGAAATGCTGACAAATATTTGTCAAGGAGCCATTTAATGAGCTTCAAATTCTGTGTCAGATGATTCCATCCACCAAGTGTAAATAATTTTTAAGCAATTGTTCCACTGAGTTTGTGTGATTTAGGCAGATGTTAGGCAGTTCTACACGTTGGACAGATAAAATGAGAGTGGATGGAATAAAGCTTAACAGCTGATGTAAGCTTTCAAATAGAGACACAACTGTTACACAAACAAAACGTGAAAGTAACAGGAAGGTTTAGAAGAGACTGTGGTCTCAGTTGCGTGTCTGTGTGCACGGACAGTGTAGCTCTGTGTGTGCATCTGAATGCAGCAATTTGCTTTAATAACGGTTGTGTGATAGCCATTGCTAGGCACGGCCCATGGAAAATAGAATTAGCTTGGCTGTGTGACAGCAGCAGCTTTGAGCTGGACACCAGAATGACTGGTTGCAGGTGGTATTCCTCCCCAATTCATTCTCTCCTCACCAGCCTTTTAGCTGCCCTGATTAGCCTGTTTACTTAAATGCTCTGAGATTTCAAGCAAGTTTGTTCTGCCTTGTCTCTATCCCTTCATATTTCAAAGGGAATTTGATCTTCTTGCCTTACCGCAGCATCATCATAACATCAGGTGTTTGTTCAGTGCTGTCAGCAAATCTTGGTAGCCCTTCGTCTGTTTATTGACTGCTTAGATGCTTAGGTGTTTGTCCTAGTCTCTGTTTGCACATGCAAGTCTGCAGATTTAGACCAGCAGAGAAAAGAGAGCAGTAACTAAATGAAGATATCCGCAGATGGTGAGTGGTGGTAGGTTTTGTGTGACACCGGGATATCATACAAAGTGATGCAGTTATTATTTTCACTGTGTATTTAGAGGAAACAGTAAATTGACCTGAGATCCAATTTCGAGATAACCTTGACAGAGCAACTGAATCTCTCGATGAAAACCCTCGGTGACCAGAACTGAAAAAAAGAGCAACCCAAACTGAAAGTGGGACTGCAAACAGCAGGATGCGTATTCCACAAAAGGAACCACTTGGGTAATTTTTGAAACCTATGTTACTGTCATTTGGGCACCTGAATACTTTAGAAATACTTCAAAATTACTTTAAAAAGCCTGATATCTTTCTGAGAGATGAGACACCTGCAACTCCCACTGATTTCAGTAGCTGTTGAAAAGCCGACACTGTCTCTTTGGGCAGATAATGACCAAGAATCGTGGTTGTTGCAGAAATATTCTTTTAAACTCCTGAAGGTAACAGTGTAATGAAGATAGGGATTTTTGCCATTCCCATAGGTGGTAGTAGGAGGCACAATGGCCTGGAGTTGAAGAAGGAAGAGTTTAAACTATAAAGACAAGTTCTTTAGATAGATGTGATTCAAGTAGTCTCCACTGGCCCCGCTCTTTAAGATTAACATTAACGGGCATTATGCCACATATCAATAGGATAAAAGGCACCTTTATCCTTTCTTATCTTGGCATTTTTTTCTTCCTGCTATTTGGGTGAGAAAGTAAGCCCTTTTTTCATTAAATATCTGGGGCCTCTGCTGAGATGAGGGAGTGTAAAGCAGCAGATTTATAAAATAAGGGTAAAGGATCAGGAACTTGGAAGGAAAATGATCACTAGGGAAAGGCAAAAAAAAAATAAACCACAGCAGAAAGACATCAAGGGGCTGAGTAATTGAAAGATTGAGTTACAACAGGGAGATCAATAGAGAAATATCAGGGACTGGATGGGAACACTGAGAACTAGGGGGGGATGTTGTTACTGAAAGTGGAAGTTTCAGGTAAGGTCCATTGCTGTGGATGTAAATGCTCCTTGGTGAGAGTCCTGCCGACAGTACCGAGGGGCAACATTTGACTAAATCTGTCCCCACTTAAAAAGTCATTAAACCTGGTAACTCTTCAGCAGGGAGAAATGCAGAACGATTCTTCACTCAGTAAGATGACCCCTGTTTCCCCAGGTCTCTGCTACTATTTTTCTTTTATTTTTTTTTAAGGACTGTTTCTATCAGTTTGACTGGAAGACCCTACCACATTACACCGGGGGGCTGACCTGCAGCCTCGTAATTATCTGCAGCTAAATTAGAAGTTTAATCTTTGTTCTGAGCAACAATAAGTTGAGTCAGATAGGTTTTAAAAATAACCCAAGCTCAAGTTTAGTGAAGTCTCAGATGCAATTAATAAAAGGGTAATGGAGTTAGGAAGTTGTGGGCTGAAACGTGGAAATGTTTAACTCTCAGTTTTCCTTTACTCGAACTGCAGTGCTTTGCTGAGACGATATTGCCTTGGTTCTGCCAGGGAAAATTGTTTTCAAGGTTTCTCTGTGTTGTTGTACATCGTCCTTACTGTTTATCAGTTCAGTATCTGTGTTTTTGTTGGGGTTTGGCTTGGTATGCACCACAAATGACCAGCTGTGTGCATTTTTTTGTATAGTCAGTTTGTTGTCGTTTTGACTCGATGCCAAGCCGTGGTGAAGACCACTTGAGAACATCGTAGTCCCCTAAACTCCTTTGTTGTAAAATGGATATGAACATCCACTTTGTGAGTAACGAGAAGTGGCTAATGCAGGTAGGGATTTGTTTTGCTGCAACAGCAGAACGTGCAATGGCAATTTGTCAGATCCCCAGCTCCGCTCTGCTGCACTATTTGCCTTTAAATAGTGTGTTACCTTAATATCTTGAGATTTTTCTCCTTGTATCTTGGCAACACTACTGCTGAAGTTCACACACTCAGGCGGTGGTGAGAGGCTTTAACCAAAAGGGTAAATCTTTAGTCTGGTAAATACTATAGGAAGGAGTTTGGGTTCTGTCCTCCTCTCTTCAGGAGCAGTGGAAAAAGAAGTCAGCAAAAGAAGTGTGTTATTCCTTTGCACTGCATGTATTTTTCTGTTCGTGCATTTTTGCCTATCAGGTTTAATTTGATGCGGTTGCATGATGCGTGCTGCTTGTGGATTTAATTGGTATTTGGTGTGCGTCTTGGTCCTACTGGTTTTAAAATCTCCCGAGACAAAGACACAGGAGATGTGCAGAGATGTATTGACATCTGATGCACCCACGTTCCTGGCTGTCTGAACTTCAGGTTGTGTAATGCTGGCTGGTGCACATATTAGTGATATGATTAATATCCCAAGTCCAAATGGGAATAGTTATTCCACAGGTAGGCAGGAGATCAGTTTGGTGTTCTCTGCAGAAACGCTCGCCCATTAATCTGTCTCACATGTGTTTGCCAGCTTCCCAAGGTGGAACTTGCTGCTCCTCTAGAACCAGTACTTTTATAAATTACCTCTTTTCGTACTTTTATTTGGTAGCAAAAGGGATTTACTGGTTTAGAAATAAAACCACCAACAACCCTTTTCCCCATCCGCAAGCCCAAGCTTGTCGTTTGTCGGATGAGCTCATGAAAATGAGCAAACACCTTCAGCCTTAGAGACGCGCCCTGTGCTGGACATCCTTTGAATTAAACCATCCGGGGCGGGTTTGTGGATGCTGTGGGATCCAGTGCACACCTCGGCTGGAGAGGCCCATAGAGATAGGCACTGGGGGTTCTACGTTAGATTGGCTTCTGGGTGGCTGAAGTACTCCTTGTGTTGCAGAGTAATTGTAACGGGACTTGTATCAGACTTTAAACGTGGTTTTGATTCCTGTGTAATCAAAAAGTGGTCAGATTCAGAACGATATTCATGAAAGTTGGTGAGAAGCCTTGCTCTGTAATAGGCTGACTATGACAGGGACAGTTTTTTAGAATATCTAACAGTGTTAATACCTGGTGCAGAGACCCCCTGACCTGTCTGAGCTCTGCAAGCCACTGTCTCCTGTTTCCCTGCCTTTGGGTACCAGTTACAGTGTCGCAGGTGATCTAACCTTGGGGTGGCCCAGCTTGCACATTGCTCCGGAGTGTCCTACGGATGCTGTTAACTCACCCTCCTGCTCTAGTAAAGGCATTTTCATTTCCTTGCCCATGAAATGGAACCAGCGAGACAGAAGTGTTTGCCACCACCTTCTCCTGGGCCACACACAGGTGGCTCTCAGGTGTGGAGTGCAATATTCCCTGGATACCAAACGCATGTGGTGTAACCTCTCCCTCTCGGCAAGGTTTGGTAGCCCATGTTTTGCTGTTTCCACACCATTTCCTATTGCTGAGACTTATCTAAGTTACAAACATGGTGATAATTGCTCAAGGCATTGATTGTTATTTATTTTCACTCTGGAAGTCTTAAGTGACCCGAGACCTTTTAGTCTGAGAATCTGCTTCAGATTTTTGGAGACCTCTTCTTACACGGGTGGTGGGGACGGGGGGGAGGCAGGCAAACGACCCGGCTTGTTGATGTGAAGTGGAGGTGTCCAAGCAGGGGCTGTAGGGTCTGTCGTTCACCTGGCTCCTGGCCGCTTTTGTCACCTTTGTCTTGGCTTCTGCACCGCCACGAGTGTCCTTCAAGGGTCCTCCAGAACCCAGCATCTGGCCCGAAGGCCCCAGGGAGGGAGCCAAGAGGTGCCGCTGTTGCAGGAGCTGGGTACCACGCGCTCTCCAGCACAGCTGGCCAGATGTGTTGAATGGCCGGGCGCGATGTGACATCCATTGAGTGGGCACTGATAGAGGGCTGGAGGCAGCGAAAGTCGTTTTGACCTCCGAGGAGTCTGTGTGGTAAGAAGGCGAGTGAAGAAGTGCTGCTGTTGGGAACGATTTATGTCCTAAGTCCGTTAGTGTTGTGGGTTTTAATGCACATCAAGGGCACTTTGACCTTTCAATGGAATCTTCTGGTGTAAGATTGGCTTTTCCCCCTTCTCTTTTTTTTTCCCTTAAAGAAAATTCAAAATAAATAGTGCAAATCAAAACAGTCTGTTTTGAGGGGACCAAATTGCCTCTCTTTTATTTTATGTGATTTGGATATTACTGAATGATTAAAAGTCCCAGTAATTTTTACTGGCTGGCTATTGTGCTTGTAGGCAGTGTGTCTTCCAGCATTAGTCATTTTAACTATGGAAAAAAATAATAAAAATGCAATTAATGTGGCTCAACAGCTGAGTCTGCTGGACTTTAAAATTAAAAAAAAAAAAAAGAGCTAAAAGTAAATTTTAATGAGTTCTGGGATCAGAAAGATACATCTGGTGGATGGATCTGCCAAGTTTTCAACCTCAGAATGTGTGTTGAAAAACTCCGTGAATTATGTAGCTACAAAAGTGGATCTTTGCATGTTTATAAGACCTCAGTGCAATCTCCTTATATTTGCCTAATGACAAACAGACATTCTCACAGAGGCGCAGCCCAGAAGGACACACATGTGCTGAAACGGCTCTGTAAGCTGATAGTGTTTGTATCAAAATGCTGCTACTAGTGAAGGAATTTTAGAGGATCCATTAAATATAGGGGGAAAAAAATTCTTGGTATTGGATGAAAGAAAAGAGAAGGAAGGGAAAGGGCAGGGGGGAGAAGGAGAGAGGAAAGGGAGCACTGAAACTTCCAATCTACATGATGTGTGGGCTCAGATATTGTGCCTCCGCCGCTGAACCAGAAAATTCATAACAACTGTTTGTCATGTGTATGTATTTATCGCCATTCACATAATGAAGAAGTTTCATGAGGATGTAATAACATATCAAGATGGATGTAATTAAAACAGAAGCAAATTGACACCTCTAGATTAAAGACAAACTCTAAACTAATACACCTGTACTCTGCCACTTCTGTATTAGTTGTCTGGGGCAGTCTGCCAGATATGCAAATAAAAAGACATTGGCAAATTTCCTTGGATGTGTGGTTATGAAAACCCCAACTATTTAATCTTTTACCTAGCCCTCTTAGCTTTGTAGCAACAAGAGAATTTATTAATTTCATGTCACTGATGCTTTGTGCTGAGATGAGAAGGGGCCAAATGATACGGAGGGGAGGGGAAAGCAGCAAAGAAGAAGTACAGAGCAGGCAACTGTTGGAGAATAATCTTCTTTACAGTGGGACTTTTCCCTTAGAAGAGAGGTGTCAGATGGACCTTTTCACATCTGTCCTAACTCTTGAAGCTCTAGAGGACTAAAGAGTCCTCGACATTGACTTTCTGTAGCATTTGAGCTCGGTTAAACGCTTTTAAAACTGCGCTGTAACAATGGATTTTGGTTCTGTCACGGTGCAGGTGATTGCGGTTGCCAGTAAGGAAACTTCTCCTGAAATTTATATGTTTCATATATAGTGGCGCAATTGTAATTTGATGTAAATCATTACTGAGTCTGTGAAATGGCTATAAAGTATCTTAGCAATTTTATGTAATAGTATTTTTCAACGTTTCAATTTGCAGAAGCCTGACATTTTTCCAGTGGAGTTGTGGCCATTTGAGCCTGCGGTCACTGGGTTTGCTCTCTGAATTAATGCTCTTGAGGTTCTAAGAAACAGTCTGCAAACTACTGATGTAAGATAGGCTGTTGATATGGAGCAGGAAGGGAATTATTTGCCATGTTAGTGTCAGGCTTGTGAATGGAAGCACCAGCCTTGCTTTTGAGTAACTCACACCCCAGATAACCTGCATTCCTTTAAAAGCCCCAGGGATGGAAATAGGTCCTCACGTGGCCTGTGTGTAACCCGCATGGCTGGTGATTAGAGCGTCCTCTTAAATAGCTGATGCCAGTACCTCCTGAGTGTGAAAAATCTTACCTGTTGTGGATTTGGTGGCATTTGTCCCATAGACCTGCATCGCTGGGCTGCTTCCCATCACCTCAGTGAGTTGCAGACACTGGCATCACTAACATTAATTTATAGGTAGATTGATATGACTGCAGGTCTAGAGAGCTCATGAAGCCCCAGATTCTTCAATTGAGCTTTCAAAAGTGTTTTGCCCCAGCTGGGGGGCTGCAGCTCTGCAGAGCGGTGGCTGCAAAATGCAGCTGTTTTCAGGGAGCTGTCTGCATAAAACCCCCCAACGGGCATGTTCTGGTATACTTTTTCTGAATTAAAAAGTCTCTGTTTTAAATCCAGCTGGACATTAAGGATCAATCACACGAGGTGCATGGCTTCAAAGTGATTTCAAATGGTAGGATTTTTTGTCTTCAGTACTTCAACAACTTTTCTTCCACCTTTAATCTTTCGTGAGGGGAAGCTTCAAAAGATAATTAGTAAAACATGCTTTTATCTGCATTTATCTCAAAACATGATTAATTTTTTAACTGCAATTACAGCAATCATTTCAAGTTTCCTCTATATTAATGAGTAAAGGATTTTTTATTGAGAGGGAGCGAGCCTAAGTATGGCTATATTGGCCAAGTTGAAAGGTACATTTATGAGTGTGCTTTTTGTTTTCATTGCTAGGGATTGAATTTCCGGTTCCAGGAAGCAATATTTCACGTGGATTAAAGTCTTTGAAATGCTCTTGCCCAGCTTCGCTGGATCATTTTGAGGAGCTGACAGTGATAAGAACTGGATCGTGCACTTTGCAGGACCTGGCTACTGAAAACCCAGTTCCACATTCCCTTTGTGTTGGTGCTTTTTTGCTCATGCTGTGCGTGTGCAACTGGCAGGAATACCCTCGGCATGCTGCTCTTGGCGTTGAAATGTACGATATACGATGCAGCCCGTTTGTTGGTAATGAATTGGCAATGAACTTGTAAATTTTCACCTTTACCATTTCTGTCTTTGTTACGGGCAGCTTAAGGCGTTTTTTATTACTATTTCACTTCAGGGAGAAAGATGTTCGTGTCTGTTCCCATCTTTATTGCTGGTACTAATGAATGTAGGACGGTCCAACTGGTGTCCTGCAGCCTGGATCCCACCTGTAGGTCGAGTGCGTGGCCCTTCATGATTCTGAGAGGTCTAAGGACCCTTTTTTTTCCTTTTTCTTCTTTTTTTTTGGTTCCTTTCAGTGAGACCCTAATCCTGGATAATCAGAGGTGATTTGGCATAAGCCTGCATGGCCTTGGTTCATGTCTGAGTTTAGTTTATAAATGGGGATTGCAGTTCCCCAGCCCTGCAGCCTATGGGGAGGTGGATGGGACAACAGCTGCGACAGTGGATTGGGCAGCTACACAGAAAAGCATGCGAGTGTGTAGTCAGATTTCTGATAAAACCAGGTCTCTGAGTCCCTCGAATGGGGAGCTTTGCTGTGAATAGCCTCGCAAGGTCTGTTGTGGCTGCTCTCTTTGTTTGGTACTCTGACAAAAAATTGCTCTGATATCCTCGTTGGCATATTTTTACATCTGTTATCCATATTTTGGATTTGTTCTGGCTGCGGTCTTATTTTGTTTTGCAAAACCTACCTGGAATTGGGACAGAGATATATGTTTGCTAAGGCAGATTTGGAAATTGCATTGTTGAAATACAGCCCATATGGGCCATTGTAAAATGGTTACTGCAGCATATAATTGCCTTCACAATGGTGTGCTTTGTCATTTTCCTTCCATCTTCAAAGAGCCTCTCCTGTAGTCTGCTGACAGCAATGGTGGTATTAGAAAACATATGGATTTGTAAAGGCATTAAACTGTCTTTAGTTCAAGGATTAGATTACAGTGTTAGAGTATGGGTCACCACATTTTCGTGTGGATAGGCTGCACTTGACTGTGTCAGTTTATGTTGTAGGTTAGGGAAGGGGTTTTTTATTGATGATATCTGACATAATATCCTTTTGAATACACAGGGAAGGAGGCGTCTCGCATGCTGTCGCACACGGGGTGAGCTGCACCTCTGTCCCAGGCCCTGGTCCCACCGCTGCCCGGGCTCGCTCAGGCCTTGCCGGCCATACTGACAGGACTTCCAAGAAGTCCCGGAGGGAAGTGCCAATTATAACATGGAAAAATACACAGAGAATGGAAAAAAACCCACAAAATTGGCTTTGAAATTTAAGGGGTTTTTTTTAGTCTGCTGCGCTGGGCTTCTACTTTCAATATTTTGGATGTTTGTTTTATGTTCACATACAAAGGATTCCTTTACACTGTGCAGTTCCACATATTTCAGACTATGGGGTAATCTGTTCAGCTTTTACCTTTTTTCCTACTCTCAGAGTTTCAAGTGTGGGTTGTCTGGGGTGGGTTTTAGCTCTGCAGTGCCTCTTTCAGCAAAGGCCGGTGCAGCGTTTGCGTGGTGGGATGCGCAGGTTGTAGGATGTGGCATGGAGCTGCTCGTGCTCTCTACACCATCAAAAGGGGAAAGCTGGTGAGTGAGAGGGGTAACACACATAAAGATCCTTCTTTTCCACTTCTGTTAATTATTTTTGTCTATCGTTTTGCAGCCTGCTCAGTTTAGCCCTCTGCCCAGCTGGGACACCGAAGGGGGCCAAGGGATCTTGTGTGGCCCATGGCCACCTCCACCTTCTGCCACATGCTCTTGCTGGTGTGTTTGGGTTTCTACCGATCTCTCCCAAAACAACTCTTCTTGATATCTCTTGTCCTTCAAACACGCTCTTTAATTAAGATGCTGAGCTGGTCCTTGGGAGACACGGGTTTGTTTCTGTGTAAGCACACTGATTTTTCTCAACCTTGAAATATCACTCCCCGCCCAGTTTGGCACGGCTGTGGGAGCACCTGCGTTGTAGTTGTGCTGAATAAGGATAGATTTGGGCTTGGATCCATGTGTATGCTCAGGGGAGGCGCTCATATATTGGGGTTTCTTGACTGAGAAAAGCCAGGCCTATGGGGACAATGCTGAAGTCTGAGCTACTGTTCAGTGTGAAGTCAAATACATGCTTAAGTGTCACCTTGAGCTAGAGTGTTAGCTTTGCTATAGCTGAGTTCTCCTGTCCTCAAAATGGGCTTAATAATACTTGCCCTCTTTAGAGATTGCCTGGCTACTTTATTAGCATCTACAGGATGCTCAGGCAGTAAGTGGTTAACATAAACTATCTACATAATTTAACTGTAGGACATCAAAACACCAGTGCTTATATACATTTAGCAGGGACCTGGCTAGAACATGTATTTAAATAACTGGAGGCACTTGTATTATTGTCAAGCACCTTTTAAAATAAAACTATAATTTTACGTTAAAATTGTTGCCAGCAGTGACTTTGTTAAAGAAATCTCATGTAAAGGGAAACCCACTGAAATTCTGATTAGTGCTTCATCTATCTTTATACCGTTACGATCATTAATGATGTAAAATTTAGTGTTGCTTGGTTATGGCTTGCTTCAGTTTTAAATCACTTAGAATGTTATCTGTCCCAGTTGTGGTGGATATCAAGGATAGCTTATGGTAATATCTTTCCTAAATCCCTTGTACAATAGGGAAGAAACTCCCTACCTGTGAGAAATGTTAAAGGATGTATTACTAACCCTGATGTTTGTGATGGACATAAACAAATTAGGTCTGTCAATGCCCGGGTCTGCAGGTGTAGTATGTCATAAAACTGGTGTATCTCTGTTACTGACTGTCCTATAAAACATAAATAAATGCAGGTTTTTTTAATCCTTGTGTAGCAAATTTAAGAACAAAGCAGCTTTGTGATAGGGTTTGTGCAAGATGAATGCAAAATTCATATATATGGTCTGCTTTTGCAGCAAACAGTGCAGAAATGAGAAAGATAGAAACTTAGTCCAGTGAGAAGCTTTCATTAATATCCCCAGGTTTTGCAGTAGGCCCTTGTCAGGGCTTTATTTAAGGACAGTATTTATGCAGATGTTTAAATCAGTCCCTCTTTAAGACAGTGCTTGAAAATGTTGTTAAAAATCACAGCACAGTGCACTTAGAATGAGTATACGCATAAGTGCAGTCAGGAGCAGGATGTTATTAAGTATATACATAAATATATCCTTAATGCGAGGCTTCGTAACAGTGCCTTTTTAAAAATGAGTTTATTTTGAGGGAAAGCTTGGGAGAAACTGTGCAGCTTTGCTTGCAGTACCTCCTGTTAATGACAAGTCATCAAGATTTCCTTGGCAAGTAGCATTACTCTGGGTAATTACTTTGGGAAGCTACCGGGGGTGCTTCCTCGTTCCCCCCTGCAGACACCTTCCCATCCAGCCACATATTGTTGCTTTCTCCAGTACCAGCTGAACAGGTGGCAGGATTCAAATCACCACTCTCTGAATGGAGTTCACTCTCCACAATAGCTCACCAGAGGCCTGTTTTGTTACAGAACATTGATTAAATAAATATTCCTATGCATACAAAAGAGGAGAAATCTGTTACAGCACTCTGCAGTTATTTTTCCATTAATGGCAAGGAGCTCTCTCTAATTTTCCTGCCCCTTTCAATCTGTTTCCCTGTCTCCCTCCCTTCCCATCACTACTAATGCCTTTAAGTGCATGAGTAACATACAAACAACTTACATTCCCTCCAGTTCAAGATGCAAACACCTCAGCTCCGACTCAGCGGGCTTTAGGAAATCCCACTAGCTGGTGCAGCACATAACTGACTGCTTCATGCACGTGATTTTGATTAACTCAAAATTTCATGTTCAATATCAGTATTCCTTGTGCTGACTTCCATTTCATTAATTCATATAGCAGCAATTAAAATGTTGCGATACCAGCCTCTTGCATAATATTGACAGTTTGGGAGGGATATTTGACTTCTGAAGGCGATGGTCTTTCTTGTGTTCTTCTGTGAGCCCTGATCTTTTAATACCTTTGAGGCAAAAGTTACTGCTCTGCAATCTGTGCCAGTGGAGGTGGGTATATGTTTTGGAGGAAAAGCACCTGTTGCTCATGGGTCCTGACAGCCAATGGCTGATTTGATATAAAATGGTAACAACTGGAAATAAATGTATGGCAAAGGCTTCCTGCAGTGGAAAAATAGCTTTACTAGTCCTAAGTTCAGCAGATAGTTGTTTTGAGAAAGAACTTTTTGTTGAAGAAATGTCTGGCTGCAATGAGTGTAGAGTAGGAGGAAATGCCATGGCATTATTTTCGCTCTGTACTGATGTGACTGAGATCAAATTCACTCCCAAGAAAGTATCTTTTTGGACAAAACAGAAGTCAGCATTTCTCCATCATCATTTTTCTTAAACACATTTAGAGCTGTTAAATCATCGAGCTGTTACTTTAGAGAGGTACATTGTGTAATGTATTTTTAATCTTTAAAGACCCTAACTGCAGCCTCCTTCCATTGTATTAGTTTGTCCTAAAATTCTCGCTGCTCTTGTCTAGATGTAGGAGCAGGGTTGGAGAAGCACCCGTTTGGATGAAGCTGGTCCTCTGGGTGCTCTCACAAGGGGACCCTCACCCTCTTTCCTGAGCTCTGGTGTGATTTGCAGGGTTGAACTGGAGCCGTGGCAGCAAACTGGGCTCTCTCAGCACTTTGTGTTGCTGCGAGTAGGAGAGGACTGGTTGTAGAAAACCGCTTTGCTTACCGTGGGCAGTTAGTTGGAAGTGACACTAAACCTGAGTTTAATTCTAGTTTTACGCTGCAACAACATGCCAGCTGTTCCCTTTATTCTTCCATGATACTGCAATGTAATTATTCGGGTTTTTTATCTTTCAAGATGTAGCTTTATGCTGGTGCGCTTTCCCACTAACCCTTTGGCACAGAGAATGTACAGCTAATTCATTTTTCTTGTAACATGAAGAAGCAAGGAAGAAAATCTCCAATTCCAGGGCCAAGTGGCCGTATTAAAGGCAGTTGAGGAGGGATGTGCAGAGAGGAAAGCCCCATCTCAGAGCCTGAAAGCCGCTGGGACGTGTGTAGTGATTAATGGTATCATTGCTTTTTAGCTTCATCAAAAGGTTTCAGTGTAAGAGTTTCTAAGGAATGCTGATAGTCACAGGAACCTATCAAAGGGTACAGAAAATATCAAATGAGCAAGCAGGAATGGGAGTTAATTACTGAACAGTGATTACTCTGATATAACCAATTATTGGATCATTAAATGTTTATTACCTTTTTTATGCTCCTTTCCCCTGTAAGTGCAGTTTTGTCCTCATAGTATTAAAAAAAAGGTGGATCTAATGCATAAAAAGCCTTTTCAAAACCTGGAAGGTATTAGAGGAGCATCTCACCCCAACACCTGACACGCTGGCCTGCTCGCTCTGCTTTCCCTTGCTCTGCAGATTGGGGGTTGAGTGCTGTGAACCCTGTTTAAAGGCCAGATTATCTCACCGTGAAGACGGGGAGAGGCTCTGTCAGACCAGCCGGCGGGTTCACCACGGGCTTTGGTTCGTGCCTTCTGCTCCCCCTGGAAGTGGTCGATGGCTTTTGTGTCCATTAACCAGACGCTTTTTGAGGGCTTCCCTGGTTCTCTCTGGATGGAGTGGCACAGCCTTGGTTGTCCTCACGCTCAGAGCATCTTTCCCTAAACCTCCCCAAGGAAAGAAGAGTTTCCATTGCAAGGCAGCAGTGATGCCGTCTGAAAGCGAGACATAAGCTCTGCACAGGTCTTCCACTGGACAGCTGCAAAGTGAAAAATGCCATCTCTTTGGGCTGACTGCAGTTATTTTGGATGACATTTGAGGGTTTAAAATGTTAAAGCAATTTTAAAAAAAATGTAGCTATTTGTGACTTCCATCGATGATCCTTAAATAAGCTTTATATATCAGGAGAGGTAAGGGTCGGTGTAAAAAAACCAAAACAAAACCCCTCTTTCCCTCTAATCCCAGCATTTCCCGGTGGTGACACATGCTGGGGGCCAGGAGGACTTTGTGTCTGCCTTGTGCCTTTGGTGGGTGCTTGGGGCAGGTGGAGAGACGCTGGGTTCATTGTGGTCCTGTGTGTGCCGCCCTTTGCCAAGTTGGAAGCCTCTATCATTTTTGGGCTAAACTTTCAGTCTTTTTTCTGTTCTTGTTTCTTTTTTCTTGTGATTTTCAGTTTTCATCTCTGACACCTAAACCCCCGTGGAAGTCAATGGTTACAGGGAATGCACAGCAGAGATTGAAACCAGGATGCTGTTTGCAGCTTTCCGTTATTACTGTGGTGGAAAAGGAGGGGTCTCTGTTAAACTGTTCTCACCGCGCTCCCGCGGACTTAAATTATTGTCTTTACTGCACTGCTGTGTCAAATCAGTTGTGTGGCAGTTGGGACTTCATGTCTTTGTAAAGGCTCTTCTTCCTCCTGATGGGTTTTTCTCTGTAATCCTTCGAAGGAGAACTTTATTCTCTATTTTTATTTTATTTTATTTAAGAAAAAACAGCATATATACTTTGCAGAGCAAATATTATGCAGGTCATGGCTTCCTCCTGTGCACGAAGATGATTCTGTCCCCGCAGTGCAAGTCTGTGGAGTCAGGACTTGTCAGACTTGATGCTTAAGGATGTGTTGCTCGCCAGAACCAGGGTTCCCACGCAGGTATTTGCGCTAAACACCATCAGTCTGACTCTCCAGCAGTAAACTGCTTCCTTTAGCAGTGAATCACAGCCGTAAAAGGCCCCTTTAATCTGCTGCAATCACAGTTTTGGGGATGCAGACTGGTCAGGGGATCTCAGTGTGGCTGCTGCGGCCAGGAGAGGCACAACCAGGGTACTACGGCATGTGTGTGATTATCCCTTTCTGACAGCCCCTGTGTAAAATAGTAACCATAATAATGATAATGAAACGTCCCTCAGGATTTCCTCTTAATAACTGAACATACAGCAGAGGTTGTAAACTGTCTTGGGAATGTCACAGCCTCTCTGCGAAAGGCGACGGACCTCCAACGGCAGGCAAGGCAGAAAACACGGCGTCCCGTGTTTTAGATCCTGTAGAAATATGTATCATGGTAGCAAGGTCGTGGGAGATGAGCCAGTCTCCTGGACTGCTACAAATGTTAGATTGCAATGAAAGGTCAGCCAGGAACAAGGTCAAAACAAGCCCGATTCGCACAGCAAACAGCGAGGCTGGGAGGCGCAGATAAAGGTTAATGCACGAGGGCTATTGGCATTAGTGCAGCATGTGGTCAGCTCGCTGCGGAGCAGGGGCTGAGCCGGGAGATAATGAGGAGGGTTTACTCTAATTCTATTATAATGTATAATTAACTAGCATAATTGATAGCAATTTTCTCTGTGTGTCTGTGCGTGTGTACGTAAAGTCTCATTTTCGGCTTTTGTGAGATTGCATCGTGCTCCTCAAGCTGATGGAAACCGTCCGGCAGCTTCCCGGGGCTCGAGCTCGCTGCCCTGCTCAGCGCAGGGGGAGCGATGTTTTCAAGAGCCTGTATTTTCTCTGCCTCTGAAATTAGACATAACATCTAGGTGATGCCCTGGATAAGGCAGAACCTGCTGCCGATAAATCAGCCTGTTGTGCTGAGAGCCATGGATGGAGTTAGTGTTTGAAGAAAGAGCGAGGGACAGGTCAGCCCTGTTCCCTTCTGGGTTGTTTGCACCTTTTATTCTCGGTATCCCTGTGAAAACAGAGAGCTTGAGCGGAATTTTTCCTTTGTGATTATCTTTTGTACAGGGTAAAGTTTACACTTTGTTACTACACAGAGACATAAGCAGACTCGTGTTCCAAACAGGCTGGGGATTTTAATTTTCATGGTGCACAAAGAAGAAAAACCATTGCTGATTCCTCTGGCTTTCATCTGCAGGGCAGAGAGCACATAAGCAAAATCTTCCCCTGCTCCAAATCAACCCCAAACCAGGCTGTAATGCTCTACTGTTGTGGTGATATTTGGGATTTTGTTGGGTTTTGGACAGGTAAGGAAACCTCTGCTGTGGCATTGACATAAAGCAACCTGGCCCAGCAAATGTAACATTAGGCTTTTTCCCACATGGGTGATGTTGGGTTGCAGCGAGCCTGGTTGTACATATGGTTGGATCTTTGATGTGACGTGAAAACATCAAGGCAGGAAATACAGGTTGATGGTTTTGGTTTTGTGCTTTTATCTGGCCCTGATGGTCTACCCAAAGTCCCGTGATAGAAGCGGTCTGACAAGTAGAAGCGTTGAATGATTTATCATGACAGTTGTTTTGCTTGTCCACTCTCTTGATTTTGTGGGGTAAAACTGAGGGAAGGTATTAGTGTTTGTTTATTTTTTCTTTCAGTTTCTGGCAATATACATTTTCTGAGAGTATATGCAAATAACCCACTTCTCCATTCTTAATCCCTTGGGATGGGAAACCTAAAGGCCATATTCTTGCTTGAAAGGGAGGGATTTAGCCTTCCAGCTACATTAAATGTTAGCTGGAAACATGTGGCTAAAGGCTCCCGAATACTGAGCTGAGATTCTTCCCTTGAAGTTCTGGTTTATTTGGAAATTTAATTCGTAGTTATTTTATTTATTTTATTTTCTAAAGGTTACGCAACACTTAAAGCCTCAGATTTTAGGTCACTTTGCCTTTTATGGCCAGATCCACCTCATCAGTGAGAAGGGTCCCCAAGGGTCGAAAAAGACTCCGACTCAGTGTTACCCAGGAAAAATGTGATAATAGGTGTGTTATAAAGTAATGGGTAATGTAACCCCTGTCTGTTAGCCTGACAAGTGCAATGTGAACCGTGTTACAGTATGGTTGCGTGCACTTAAAGTCCTTTTTTACAAAATAATGCTAATTGCCCTGGGCTGAATGATGCCAGGGTCTTATAAATACCTGTCAGTACTTGTCGAGGGAGCCAAGACAAGTCAGGTGGAGAAATCAGTGGGATTGGCTCTCATGCAGAGTTTCATCATCTGAGGCGCTGCTAAATCTAGCAAAGGATTAATACCGAAATAATCCTGCTTGTCCAGGAAACCCGTGACAACATGAAGGTTTGAGATCAGTGTGATATGCTTTAGAAGAGTATAATAATAAATTCGCAAGTCACCAGAGGTAGAAACCGATAGCTATTCATCCTACACCACTGAGCTTTCCTGCAGTTTGTTTCCTGCTCCAGCGATATGAGAGATTCCATTCCGCTTGAAGTCCAGCATCATTTCAGCGCTGGCTTTCACCAGAACCCATAAAAATGCTCCAAATCCAGCAAAAATCCCCCTATTGCTCAAAATCAATTCCTTTCACCATTTGAAGAGTCTCGTCCTGGACTCAGGGTGGTCTGTACCTTTTTGGCTGCAGAAGTTGTCTCAAGATGAGAATATAAGGTAGTAATTGGGAGGATAGCGGTGTTGCGGGTTTTTTTTGTTTGTTTTTTAAAAGCATCCGTGGCTGCTTAATATTCAGATTTCACTAATCTGTTGCCATTCATTGTCCACGTTGGAAAATCTCACCTGTACTTGTTGCTCCTTTTTTCCCCTGTGTTTATTACCAGCTATATCAAGATGTTGCCGCTGTTTTGCCTTGTGTTGGGTGTCTTGAGCCGTGGTGCCCAAACCATTTACAAATGGCACATGGCTGAGCACAAAGCTGCTGCAGCTTCTGCTGGGGACCTTGTTGCTGGAGCTGCTCCCAGCCTGTGGTGTCTCGCTCCAGCCTCACTGCTGACATTGAGTTTATTAAACAACTTGTGAAATGCCAAGCAGTTAAGGAATACATAGGCACAGGACTTTTTTCCTCAAAGCCTCTTCCCCTGATTTATCCTTGAGCAGTGTGGACGTGAGTTGGTCCATGTCCCCAGTAAGGCTGTTCCCCTGAGTCAGGACTGTTTTGATTTTGGGTAAACGCAGTGCATCTGCAGAAATAAAGCAGAACGTGCAGGGTCCCTTGTGCCCCCCCCAGCTTGGCACAGAGCATCCCAGCAGGAAAGTGGCTGGGGAACCAAAGGGGATCTCGAGCACTTGGGGCATTGCCAGGTCCCCATGGTGAGGACACTGGGCTGGCCCTGTGCTCGGTGGTTCCTCCTGCAGCTGCGCAAAGCTTGCTTTCCCGAAAAGCACTCGTGTTTTAAAGCCATTTATTTTCCATTGCACAGAGTCATTAAACATTCTTGCTTGTGTTTTGTTGTTTTTACCCTCTGGAGGAGCTGAGGGAATTTATTCAGTGTCTCAGGCCGGTAATGGAGGGGGCTGAGGAGGTGCTTGACTGCCTGACTCGGCAGGCGGAGGCACGGATGTCGCTGCGTGTGACATCTTTCTAGTGAAGTGGGATGTCAAGATCTGAGATCCTTTTCCACTTAGTGTACAAGAGCATTAGAACAAAAGGAAACAAAAAGCAGCCCTGCGTCACAAAAGGAACGAAACTAAAACCCCTCTGGCTAAAGGCGCATTTTTAATGTTATGAGCAATTTCAGACAGAAATTGCATGAAATGCTTTACCTGAGTGTGAATGGATTTGCTGGGGTCAGAGGAATTACGCCGTTTTACACCATCCATGTGATTTATTTTTTTTTTCCATTCCAACTGCGCTTACAACAGATGGTGATTATTATGTTTGCTCAGATCAATGAATATTTAAAAAATAAAGAGGCAAGACAGCACAAAAAATGCCCTTCAACTCAATAGAGTCAGCCGGGGTTCAGTCGTAGCCCCTGGGTTTTCATTTGGACAATGTTAAGTTATAGTAACTTAAATGGAATTTTTATGAGCAATTGTTTTGCCATGAAACGAGATCTCCCGTGGCATTGACCCCGGCAGATATCTGCCCCTTGGACATCCAGCCGGCTCTGCGGCCGCTCCTGCTCTCGCGGGGATGCTGCGGAGGTGGAGAAATGCTTGAGTGGCAGTAGCCCTCGGGGCGGTACCTGTTCCTCACCTTGCTTCCCTGGAAAAGACACTTGTTTGCAAAGCCAATGTTTTAGTAGAATATAAGATTTAGAAGCACAAAAAAAAAGACAGAATCCAAAATAATGTGTTGGAGTAAATAGGAGATGGTGAATGAGCAACTTGTGGGTGGAGGAGATGGACATGGGTGGCCATGGGAATAACAGAGCTGTGTTTGCACCTACACATGGGTGTAAATGAGTCATTTGGGGGCCAGCCACATTCCCCTGCGTTCACAGGCAGGATTCGTGGTGGATTTGCCGCAGCGTGATCGATCCTTTTTATCTTGCCCTCTGAGACGAGCTGAGTGTTCCAGCCCGTGTCCTGCGCAGCAAAGGGGTCCCAGTGGGAAGGGGAGGCTGTAGGAATGCTTGAAATTGAAGGGATTTAAAAAATAATAATAATAAACATAACAAATCACTTTTATAAAGGCTGGAGGAAAACCTGAAATAATGTCTGGACTTGCTGAGATTTTTCTGTGATTCACCCAAACCAAGAAGGGCTGAGGGAGGAAATTGTGCCCTTGACCCAAGGAGGCGATTCCAGAGGGGGAAGGAGGGTGCTGCAAATCACTGGGGTGAGCATGTCTGCCGTGAATCAGTGCTGGCTGCACGGCAAGGAGAGACCGGGAGACTTTACGAGGTGGTAAAACCACCACCAAAGCCAGTTTGTCCATGTCTTAGCTTGACTGCAATCCTTTTCACTCTCAGGTATTTCCTTGTGGGAATGGGAGCTCTTCTCTTTCTGCGCAAGTGTTCCCAGCTCAGGTAGCATCACTGCATCAAGTTTTGTAGGGTTTTTTGGGGGATGTTTTTGTTCAGGTCTGATTGCAGTGGCCTGTTGAGGCAGCAGAACAATTTACTGTTGTCTTCAGAGGAGGCAGAAGGCTGTCGGTTGCTGTGGGCAGCCTCATTTGTCCTCTCCGAGCAGTAAAGATGAATGTTCTTTGAGTTCTGGTATGGAGGAGCAGAAAGGAAATGAGACTAAATGTGTTGGGAGAAGGGGAAAATGGGGAATGGGATGAGACTCAACATTACTGACATGCAGTTTAGAGTTTTTTCTCTCTGCTATGTAGTTTTTGTGACTTTGTCCTAACACGTAGAAGATGAGACCAACGCAAGTGACTGCTCAGAGCAGAAGGCAGAATGTCCCGGTTCCATCATTTGCCTCGGTTCCAGCCCCAGCTGCAGGTATTGGGGCTCTTTCAGCACCTGGATCCATACGTACCCATTGCTGTGTACATACCAGTTGCTGTGTGCATACTAGGGCATGCGGCAGTGGGTGCAGCTGGATGGATGCAGTCTACCTGCTCACATTCATATGCTGGTGGAATGGTCCCTTGCCTTGATTAGCTAAACCTTCTCCTTGGCTTTTTTCTTTCTTGCAACATTAATCTTAGAGCTGTGGGAATCCCCCAGCACTAGGAGAGGTGTAGGGGGGAAACTGAAACAACTTTATGTTTACCAGACCCTGCCTTTTTGTTTGGAGATTCAAGTTCAGGTACTTAAACCATGGGAGGAACAGCTGTAGTTAGTTCCCTGCATTCTCACTGAGAACTGAATTTGGTCAGTGCTCGCAACAGCACGTTTTTTATGGGGACTAGCGTTTGTCCTTGCATTTTTGGAAATTACTAGATGTGAGGTTAGAACAAGCTGTTCTCCTGTGGAAGCTGTTGCATTGTACTAAAATAGAGTATCACACCTTCAGGGGTGCGTGGTATTTCACAATACACGCCTCTGTTGTGTGTTAAATGATAAAGGACTGTAATAAAACATGTCCAGATCATTCTTATCTATTTTATGCCCTGTAACATTTTTTCTATTTGCATCAAGTGTTAAGGTCTGCTGAAAAAAAACCCCACAACTGGAGCAGGTCAGAGTATGAGCAAGGGTGGGATTGTGGGGACAGGATTTTCTACTGGAAGGAGCACAGCTGAGAAGGATGTTGTTGAAAGATAAACCTCGTACAAGAACAGCCAGTATTTCAGAGGCCTTCCTTTTACTTTCCAGGGAGAATGGTTACAGGAGCTTTGCATGGGCTGGAGTATTCATAGGTTTAGATCAGTAAGAGACTTGTGCTCTTGGAGGCCCAAGTTGAGATACAGTCATTTCGTAAGTGAAAAGAAGGCAGTGCTGTGGACTGGGTTGCTGGTGAGTAATGGTCTGTGTCACAAGAGGATCATGCTGTTCCCTTTAACTGGTGTCTTTGTTCAGAAGGGGCCCAGGGGCACATTTGAGAGCAGGAGCGGATTTTGCAAGGTGCAGACATGGAGCTAAGGAGAGCTTGTTTGAGAAGGGGCTGTGCTGTCTATGGCTGGAGAAGTTGCTAGCTGTCGTGATGCATCTCCTTGAAAGCTGAAGTGCATTCAGCAGTTAAAATGACATTATTTCAGGGCTCTGGCATTTGTAAAAGATGCTTATGTGCCTCTCTTTCATCTCATTTTCTTCTGTGCTTCCCCCCTGCCTTTCTCTAACCTGCGTAACAATCATAAATTGCCTGCAATGGGCTTTCTCTAAGATAAACTTGTTATTCTCTAAGATAAACTCATTCACGTAGTCTACTCATCGCCTTAGTAGCCCCCTCTTGAGAGTACCAAAAGATGAATGTTATTCTGACACTTTAGCTGAGTGTTATTGCTTCTAGTTCTGGGGTTTGCAGCCTGGACCAGATGCTGCGGCAATGCCTACGGTCACCAAGTTTCTGGATGTCCCTTAAGTATGTTGACTGTGGATCCCAAGTAATGAATCATTATGATACCTGTTCATACATCCTCCATATACCTTTTCCCATCCCCTCTGAGGACAGTCCCAAAGAAACAGCAGCTCAGGACTCATGAATGTTCACAGCAGAAATGGGCTTGTTGAGCAGAAGTGGAGGAGAAAACAAAAATGTGCACATCCGTGGCTTGCTATGTCTTAAGTGTTTTGTCCCCTGTCTTTAAAGGGTGTAATAAAACTGGAAGAGGTTCACAGGCTGCAAAGATGATGATCAGAGAGAGAGAAAATAACTTGAGTGTAAGGAATGGGTGAAGATTAAGCGGGAATGTGATAAACGTTGATACAGCCCTGAATAAGGTAGATGGAGAGTGACTGTTCACGCTCTTCATACAAGTTCTAGAGGTGTCAGATGAAGTGAGGAGGCTCGGAACAGGCGAAAGCAGATATTTCTTCGTGTGCGCAGGCAGTGGGCTGTGGAAATCATCACCGCTGGGTGGGTGTGAGAAGCTGATGTGGGTTTGGAAATCTGCTGGAAACATTTGTGGAAGAAATGCGGGTCGAGGCTGCCGAAGAGCATGATTAAGGAGATCCTTAGTCACAACCCGTGCGGGTGGCTGGTTATTCTGGATAGACCCATTGTGCAGTGAGCTTGTTTTGGTTTTCCGTAGACCTTCAGAACAGGACTTGGCAGAGCACCCAGTGAGGTGGATGCTCCAACCGAGTCCGTGTGGTGTCCCATGTTTTCCTGGAGAACAGGCAGAGAGGTGCCTGGAAGCATCTGAGGAGAAGGAAACTGCTCAGAAGTTGAATTAGATTGAATTAATTTTTTTGGTTGATGAGTTGGAAACTTGTCTAGGAAGGGAGTTTATAAGGAGCTCTTGCCCCTTGTTCTCTGTAAATGAATAATGTTTTCCTTTGCCTCTCCCTCCCCAAAATTTGTTTTGAAGTTGCTGAAATGGAAGGCTTTGTACCGGTGTTGCTGAAAGCAGGGATCCCTCTCTCAATAATCCATCTTGTCAGATTCTTTCTTATTCTTTCATTCAAATGATATTGCTTTTCCTTTTCTGTAGCCTGAATGCCTCTCTGCAGCCTGCTTCCCTTCTTGGACTGGTCAAAATTGCGAGAAACCTTATTAAAATCAAAGTATTTAAATGAGGTGAGGTGCAGGGAGAAGCAGGAGCTTTTGCTGGAAGAAGCGTAAGCTGTTGTTTCATTGCTCGGGGCCCCTGGGGAACACGGTTCATGTAGCGGTGGGCTCAATAAAGATGCAAATTTTATACCTTCGTCTGCTGTTCGCATCAAAAATGATACGGCGTTGGTAGGAGGACAGTGACTTTGTTACAGGGTGAGCTCGTTGGTGTTTGTTCCTGCTATTCCAGTCCTCACAGGCACAACTTGGAGTGACTGCGTCTTTGTCTGGGATCCGGGGATTTCTGGGGTTTTCTGTACCCCTTCCAGGAAAAGAGGCGACTGGCGTGTGTCACCTGCACAACCATCATCAATTGCCTGCAGTGGGCTTTTTTACTCCCATAAAAACAAAGCACCCGTTTCCCTCTGTCTTTAATAATAAATAAATAAAACCTAGACAAAACCTAATACATTACGAACTGCCTTGTACCTGCAGTTTCCCAATTACCTAATTATAACACAAATTTGCAAGTGCACGGGCTTTTTTTTTTAAAGCAGACTGTTGCTATTCCCTTTCTGTACAAGGTTTTTAGTCACTGTACATCTTGTGTCTTTAAATAATGTATTAGGAACATTTTCGAGTCTGTAAGTGCTTTTTTAATGAGAGTGTGAAGATTTTAATGGGACTAGATTGCTTTTCATGACATTTCAGAGTGACTTAATTGTAACAATGTTGAGAGGCTGTATTTTAAAGTTTGCTAAGTATGTCTGGTGCGGATTGTAGGCAAATGCTTTAAAGACGGAATGGCTGATGAGATCAGATATAGCTCCTCTTTTTTTAATGTCAGCTTTGTTAAAGAGCAGACTTTGCAAAGTTGACACAGAAGTCTGAGCTCAGAAGAAAATGAAGATTTTTAAGGTCTAAACTAGCAGTGGGTCAACCATTCACTTTAAGCCTATTCTTAGTAATTTTCAGAGGTTATTTCCTTTCATATTGTACTTTTGCTCTGTGTGTCTTGATGGGGCTGTGGAAGGTTTGTAAGACTGCTTTTATTTTGTTGTTGTTTAAGCAGCAGCTGGATTTGGTACAGTTGCATTCAGCTTTTGCTTAATTTAGGCATGAGGTGTCACAGACTGTTTTAGGATGGCTTTTAATTTGAAGCCAAATGTCAGATTAAGGAATTGGCATTAGTCTCCATCAAAATGTGGACTCTGTCCTGCGTTTCTCCTCACTCCAGGTCGTTCCCATCCAAGCCTTGGAACAGGGATATGTGGAACAGGAGAGAGCCCAAAGGAATTGAGGTATAAGCTATAGTAGCTTGTGCTGCTTTTGTTATAGAAACACCCATTGCACAGGAGAAAGAGGAAAAAAAATAGCATTGCAAAAAACGCTACAGCAAAAAAATAATATTAAACTGCAGCAATGTGAAAAACCACAGAAGTATTTGCATTCCTTCAGTCTTCCCAAATACTCAACAGTATTCAGCGAGCACAAATGGAGTAACTGTGAGAGCTCTGCAGTGGGACAGGGCAGCCCTGGGACTATGGAGTGACTTGCTCAAGGTGACCTGCAGCACCTGAGCAGAGCCAGACTCGCCTCTGCACAACGTGCCTCTGGATTGAATTGGGCAGCGGGGCCTCTCGTTGCTGGCAGGGCTTCTAGAAGTGACACAACTTGTTGTTTCAGAAACAAAACCCCAAAACTATAATTTAATTTGAGTTAGCACCAGCCTATGTCCAAAGGAACTTCCTGAATGCAGACTTAATTCGCATTTCTAAAATGCAACGCTTAAGCATTTTGAGGGAATTTGAGAGCTAAACCTGTCTTTTCCCATGAGTGCAACAGGGAAAAGAGTTGGAATGAGTCCATCGATTTGCATATGAAGTTATTAGTATGTGCCAGTGATGGATTTCACTTGACTTGCCCATTGGTTGCCTTGGCGTGGGATTGGGGAACACCTGGTATTTGGCAATATGCACCAGGCCGGACGGGTGATTGTTACACCTGAATATAAAGCTGTTGAAATCAGTGACACTTCCCAGCACTACAGAGCTGAGCATCTGCCTCCTTGCATCCCTCTTGACTTTGCTTTGGTGTCTCCTGAAACGCTGGTTCTGTAGCCTCTGCTGCTGTTCACAATCACAAATTGCTATATATGAGCCAGCCCCTGAAACAAAGATAAACCACGTGCTGTGCCTGTGGTGTATTCTGAGTTTACACCAGCCCGGGGGGACGAGTGATGGTGCTTGTTCTGCAGCAGGACCAAGCTGCTGACAGTGGCATTTTTGTAGGGGCAGGGTTGAATTCTTTTGGAGGAACATTGCGTTTCTGAGTTGTGAGGGACATGTGTTTGGTCTTTTAGCCTTGATACTAAAAAAATGATTGTTTCCACTGGAAAATAATGATAAAAATAGTAATTTAAGAAGTAAGCTAGTTGCATGAAAAGGTGCTCAGGGAATAAGGAATCGCTTCCTCACAGCCTTTTAAGTCAGGATCGGCTGAAACAGTTCACGTTTGCTGGTGTGCCTGTACCTCTTGAATTTGGGTCTGTTGGGAGGGCTGAATTACAGGGTGGGACAAATCCTGCCCAGGGGCTGCTACAAGCTTCCATCTTTGCTCCTTTCCTTTGAATGTCACTGAGGAAGAGATGCCTGAACTAGTCCTCGAAAATAAACAGAGAGGACTGAACAGATTTGCAGCGTTGCTGAGCCAGCCCAGTTCAGATTAAAGTCAGTTGGTGATAGAGCAGCTCCTCATGTGCTTAAAATGACACAGATGGACATCTGACAGCCAAGGTGACCTGTGAGAATGCTCATCTCAAGGGGTGGTCAGAACTTTCTTCAGCACAGCCTCTTGGTTCCTAAAGATCTCGTTTTGCTCTGGGCTTGTGAGGACGGAGGCAGCAAATCAGCAGGAACCTACAAAAGCCACACCTGGATGCTCCAGATGTTGCTTCATCCCCTCTCACTTTTAAGTGCTTTCTTTGCTTGGTGGAAGCTGTATGTGCGCAGTTGCTGGTCAGTTGACACTTGTAGGTTTTCTGGGGGGTGTCAGAGACCTTCTCAACTTCTCGGTCAGCCAGAGATGCTCGCCAGGCTGTGATGAGGCCTTAGGTTTTGTCTCCAGGCTAGGAGGGATTTAAAGAATGAATATTGAGGATCTCAGTTTTACCTGTGGAGAAAGGAAATATTTTTCTTAGCAGCTAAAAGCCCCGGAGCAGATGGTAACTCCTGCACTTGCTCATCCCTCATAGGGGTCTTGCTCGCTCCCAGAGGGTAAGTGCTCATCAGTGCGATTTATAGCATCGTCTTTGCTTATCAAATGAGATGTCTGCAGAGCGGCCTCCTCCATCTCACTCTCCAGCCGTGCTCTCCCATTACACGCTGGCCTGCAGCTTCCTCCGGTTATGTGTATTTGCACAGCAAGAGCGCTGGGATAAGAATGGTTTGATTTCTTTCTGATCCTTAGCACTGCTCATCTGCACAGCACCTGACACCCAGGGGCACCGAGGGTTCCTCCTAAGAAGGAATGACAAATAACGACAGGGTAAAATGGTTTATAAGGTAAAATAAAGGGAAGTGGGGACGTGGAGCATCCCTTCAGCACTCGGGGGAATGCTCTATACGGTGCAAGATTAGACTATAACCAGCTGTAAATCAGGGCTTTAATAATTAGTGCCTCTTATAATTGAAGATTAGCCTTAAATGCATCTGCCTGTTTGTACACGATGGAACTTGGATGAAAGTTGTCTATTGAGATGTAATATGAAAATGACAGAAACATCCACTGACAAAATACACCTAGGCAGTCTTGATTAGATTAAATCAAATGGTTACAGCATCTGGAGCCTTTAGCATGTACAGGGCATCCTAATGGCCCTGAAAGCTTCCCCAAATCCTATTAGATAGGTTAATCTCATTGGAGAATACATTCCAGGTCCACATAAACTGCATTGCGATAATACTTTTCCCTGGTTGCCTAATCCTTTAAGGTGAACTGTCATAGACTAGCTCTGTGGAGTGCATTGTAATGTAGTGCCCCAGAAAAGTTCAGTACAACAATGCAATTAAAAGAAAGGAACAAAACTCCCAGAAGCACCAATTCAAAACTTCCCTTCCCCTCCTAGGCAAATACTCATGTTTTTGGTAAAAAAAACCCAAAACAACTGGGAGACATGGTGCTGTCTTCCTTTTCATATAGCTGACTCCACAGAAAAGCAACAGTGTACTAAATGTACATATGTGTATTGTCAGTGCATATACAGCCTGGCTGGCTGCAGTTAAATAACAATTAGATTTGCTTGTTGACCATTTGGCACTTCACAGTCTCATAATTAGTAACTGTAAACCAGTAGAGACAATGAAGCAAATCCCTGATTTTTATAACGCTGCCCTGCTTTATGACTATCTGCAAAATCATAACCTCCTGCTTGCACAACAAAGTGAACACTTAAGTATTTTGACAGATGCTTTATATATAAAAGAGCCGAGCTTGTGTATTAATTTGCTGTTCCTTGCATTGTCTGGTTTTTAATTTGTTTTATTATTTTTTTGGTAATTGAATACATCCATGGCTGGTGTTACCTGTGTCCAATTAATGTGCTATATTTGCTTTTGTTTTTCCTGCGCGGTACCGTGAGGTGGAGGAGCAGGTTCCCCCCGTTGGATCAGGGCCATGGGGAGCGAGAGCATCGTCCCACAGCAGCGAGGTGCAAATTCCCCAACGCTCGCAGATGGATGGGCCGGAGTCTGTTGTTCTTTCATGTGTCCCACTGATTTTGGGGGAAGTTACAATACATAGCTGCAGCAAGGGCTTGCCAGTCGCTGGGATTTGAGAAGCGTGATTGATACCAAGCCAAAAGAAAACGTGCCAATTATTTTGCAAGGAGACGTGGGATTGCTTTAAAGGAGCGTGTTTTGGGTCAGCATCTCCAGGGACTAGGAAAAAAAAAATATCCCTGTTCTTGTGAAAATGAAATAAATTGTAGTATGAGTTATCTGGAGACTGCATGGAAAATGCAAGAGTGTTGTCATCTCTGCAGAGCAAACATGTAGGTGCCTCATTTGGCTGGGAGCATGTCTGAGTGCTGCGCTGGGAGCAGGGCTGCCGGCCCTGCACGCTGCTCGGGGATCCTTCAGCATTTTCCAGAGCGTTTGTTCCAGCGCGGAGGCAGGAGGGTTTGCCCAGGGCTCGGGCCCAGCAGGAGACGTGCAGAACGTGTTGTGATCAGCTTCTTCCTGGCTCCTGAGGAACTAGACATAAGGAGCTGCTCCCATGTTTGGTTGGTATTACCCTGAGTTAATTTGCTTGCTTGCTGAAGCCCTCTGCTTTCTTGACCACTGTTCATTTTCGATGGGTTTAAAAACCCCTTTGGGAGCAGTAGCTTGGGTACACTCGTTGGTTTTAAGTGTGAAGTTTTACTGGAGCCTTTGTTGTAGCTGGGACTGCAACTGCTCTGCAGAAATGGGGTTCATCAGTCCTACCTGTGCAAAGAATGGGTCTGAGACCCTGGGCTGCTCACCCCGGGCTCTCCTTGCTGCTGGAGGTCAGAAATTGTCACCTCTGGACGGGTTTGCCTGAGTTTCCACCTGTTTCTCTCCATTGAGTCTGGAGCTTCTGTTAATTCCAGTTCCTCATGAATGAAGCCAAGTGCAAACAGAAAAGCAGATCTCTAATTAATATTGGAGCAGGTTCTTTCTCATGCATTTGTCATTTCTTCCCTCCCCATTCCCTTGAAATAATTTATTTTCCCTGCTTAAAACGTTCCTGTACTGTCATTGCTCTCACAGTGGTGCACACTGCACTTGCTAAATCAAATTTATAATGCTGAAATTAATTTAGTAGGTTTCTTCCATTTTCTCTCCACGTACACTTAAAAAAGAGAAGTTCTTTAAATTAACCTAATGTAACTGGATTTGTTTTCACTTTATTAGCTTTGGAGGGGGTTCTCATGGGGACCTCAGTGTCATTATATTGTCTGAGGAGCAGATCTGCTTCAGTCTGGTGGGAATTTTTAACAAGAGCAATGTTTTCCCATTCCAGAGTGAGTAAATACTTTGCTGCAATCCAGGGGGTTGATGCTCTGCAGCATTACCAGTAAACATGAAGGGAAAACCAGCTGGCGGAGTGGAAAGGAGACAGAAAATACAAATTGCTGTTGTTCCTACAGTGTCCTGTCCTTTAGAGATGAGCTCTGCTCATTACTTGGTCTGTGTAGGGAAAGCATCCGAATAGGAGTCTTGTCACAAAACTAATTTTCAACTATTTGATTATCCGGAACCTTTGTGGCGCGGATAAATATTTCTGACCGTGGTCGGCACATTATTGCTTTGACCTTTCGCCTCTGGCAAACCTCTGCCTGAATCCTCCCAGACTAGATGGCTTGAAAACTATTATCAGTGACAAGGAAAAGACTGCGCAGGAATAAACAACGGAGACCTATGAGCTCGCCCTTGTAAACCACGATCAGGCATCACCCGAAAAGCACCCAGAATACAGACAGATCAATGCTCTGCGCAATCCTCTGCTCGCTGAGGGCTTTCACAAGCTGTAATGCATGTTTTGATAATGCCTTAGCGCTGCATTTTTTTAATGTACTTCCTTTGTTTGTTAAGGTGCCTTTCAAGCAGAGTCAGTGCTGGCTTTCCATAAAGATTCTCCGGTGCTTCCATCATAGACGTTAGAAAGCGATGTATGCAGAAGCGATTCTGTCAATAGCATATTTTTATGTATTATTCAGCTCCTGTTGTTTGTGTTCACCAAGGAAGTTTGCACGCAATCTGCAGGATTAGTTTCTTAAAAGCTTGGATGCTGAGTTTCAGTTTTCATCTAACTCTTCCCCCCGGGTAGGAACAAGCTGTCAGGAGCGGTGGCGGTTTTTGTTTGGTGCTGTGCAAGTCCTCCATGTCCAAATAGGAATGTGACAGGCAGCAAAAGAAATAATGTGTATTTTGTTTTGGTTGGTTGGTTTTGTTTGTTTGCATTTTTTTTTAGTTTAAAAATAATTTGTAAACCCTTGAAGTGGTTTGTGTTTAGCAGCGTTGATGTCAAAACGAAGTATTCCATGGTTCTGCATGGGGGTAGCTGGAATTGGAATAACCTGCTATTTATCACTCGTTGTGTAGGAATCTAGATGAGCCATAAGGCCTTTTGTGTTTCTCTGCATTAGTGCCACGGAAGGCGACAGCACCGGGATGAGAGGATTACGGTGCAAATGAACACCCAGCGCTAATCTACTCCCATGATTTGCTGGGTGCAGTTGGGAAGAAACCTAATCCAGAGGGAAGCATTTTGTTTTTTCTTAAACCTTTTACCCCCATATACACCGGAGATCACGTTGTCTTGAATGACCCCACTTTCCCCTTATGCTGCTGTGATACAAACGGCTGCAAAAAACGTGTCCGTGGTGCTGCTGCGCTGCCTTTAGGGTGTTCCTAATCCTATTTTTCGTGAATGTCCGGGTGAAACGTCACGCTCGCTTTGCCTGTTTCTCACTACTCCGTAATGAAATCCCAAGAGAAGTGTAAAATTAAATTTAAGTTTACAGAGTTAATCTCTGAGAGGCGTTTTGTGCTGTTACGCTGCTTTTCCTAGTTGTTGGTGTCGAAATCCCAGCAACACATTTACTGAATCATTCTGACCGTGTCAAGCTTTTTTTGTTTTAATTATTATTATTTTTTCACCGCTTGCAAATATCAGGGATTGATGTGATGATTTTCTGGTGGAGAAGGATGGATAGGCAGGAATGGTTGAAAGACTTGGGGTCGTGCAGGGAACAGCTGAATCTGGGCTAAGTCCTTGCTCCTGAGGTTCCTCATGGCAAAGCGCCTCTGAAGATCTCCAGCCCAGGTACAATGAAGTCAGCATGTTGGGAGGGGAGTTTAGACCGAGGCTTAACCTATTTGAAGTCTAACTGGATAGATCCTAGAGCCCAGAATGAGAGTTTTGCTCTTCCTTTTAGATAGTTTCCACTTTAGCTGCTGTATTAATACAGATGCTCGTGCCTCTGGGCTTGTCCTGAGTCCAGAGACAAGAGACAGAACCTGGTGCAAGGGTTAGTTCAGAGATGGCGTTCCCTTACGTTTGCTTTCAAATTCCTCAAAATCTAGGTTTGTGGCATCAATCTTGAGCCAGGCTGAGCAAGTCTATGTTTTCTTCTCCGTGTTTCCCTTTCCCTCCATTTGACTCTTTCACCTGCTTTGCTTATATTCCCGGTGTGCTTTCCAAGAGCTGCCATTAGTCTTGTTCATAAGAGCCATGGGCCTGTTTCGTTCCTGGTCGTGATACATGACATCGCCATAGGTTTTCTGTTTGTTTAAAAATCCGCTGCGCCAACGTACAGTTCTCCCCCCGCGTACCTTTCCGAACTGAAAGCACTAGGCTATCCATTATTTTCAATAAATAAGCAGTCATTTTGCTAATCCATCTTAAAAAGTATGATCACCCACAGGTGGAGTGCTTTTTTATTACTGTTATTTGGTTCCTGCTCGTAGATCACTTTCGCAGAGCTGCCTCTCTCCTTCACGTTGCCGTAGGGGATGCAGCAGTGCTCCCCAGCAGTTTTGGGGTGCTCTCCCAGGGACAAATCTCCGTGTTGATCTACGAAATGGGCAAGTTTCCACCTTTCTCCACCTCCCGTGATGGCAGAATCCTGCTTCTTACTCATCAAGTTGCTTCGTCAGCAGTCAGATCCCTGAGTCCTGGTTGCTTAAAAACATGTTACACAAGACAGGGAGGAAACAATAACATGGAGGTTCTGCTTAAATACTTGCATAGACCAGCTTATAGCAGGTATTGCTCGTCTGGTGTTAGACTTGAATTAGGAGCGTTTGATTCTATGCCATTGATCTTAATGATGTCAAGACAAATCCATCATTTACACTGGATTAATTAGCAGTATTTCTGCTTCTGCCTTTGGAATTGCATCAGGTGTAAGTGAGATAAAGATCAAGGCCCTTGCTGTGGTGTAACTAAATGGGAAACCAAAGGGTGAATTTTTCGAAATGCTTGTTCCTAGCTGAAGTTTGCCCTTGGTAAATCATACCTTTAATTTCTAATTAGAGCAAAATAAAACCATAGATAGGACATGAAGATCCTATCTATACCTTTAAAAAAAGCATATACGTGGATGTGTATACACACACTATTGCTTTAAATATAATAAAGCAGTAAAAAGCGGTTGTTCCTGCTGCAAGTGACGCTCATTCGGCAGTGTCTGGATTGTGTTTGCCTCACGTTGCAAAGAGCCCCTGAGCCGTGATGTCTGCGACTCGTGTGAGCTTGTGTAGGGACCCTCCGCTCTGCTGGTGTCGGGCTGCTCAGGAAAGATGTTGGCTTGGGGCAGCGTTAGGGTGTGAAACGTGTTTAAAAGTACTGGTTGGGAAGCTTTGAGACATGAACAGGAAGGTTGAAGACAATATTTGAATGAAGCAAGAATAAGGTAGGGCCAGGTGGGAGGAACACAAGGATGTGGAGGTGAATCGGATCCAAACTGGAGTCATGGATCAGTGGATGGATCTGCCTTCTGGGGCAATTCAAACCGACAGATATTTCAGTAATTTCAAACTGGCAGCGTTCTTGTTTGCATCCTGCAGAGGCAAAAAGGGGAACGCATTTATGTGTTTGTTTTAATTTAGTTTGCCTTTTTTGAGTTTGGGAGCCCTGAGTCTGTTCTTTTGCTGGGAGATGGCATTATCAAGTGCATGTGCACTGAGCATATGTGAGAGGGGAATTGAATTACTTGGAGAGAAGTTTGTGAGCTCTCGGTACCCGCAAAGAGATGAGAAAAGACAGACGTTTTGGGACTGTTTGAGCTAATTTTATGTGAAAGAGTAAAATGCAGCGAGTTAGGGTAGGAGGGAGAATGTGTTACTTGAGGCACTGAGGTGGTGCCTCTTCGCACAGTGAAGAGCAGCCTGCAAAAGCAAGAGCAGAAAGGGGAACAGATGGTATGATTTTGGTTGGAGGGAGGTGGTTATTGATTCTTTCAGTTTGTTTATAAGAGGTGCTGAAGGAAAACAAGACCTTTAGGGGGGAGACAAAACTAAGAAGAAACAACCTTACCAACATGGCATTGTGGGTCATTGCAACATTTCCATTGTTGTTTTTTTCAACAACAAACCCCAAAGGTCAGATTGCAAAATGTGTTTTCCTTCTCTTTCCCAACCTTGCACCATTTTTGCCTTTTCTGAGAGCACATCTGCTAGCAGAGGTGAATCCTCTCCATCCCTGGCTGGCTTACCTTGTCCCGGCATTGGGCGCAGAACGATGAGACGGGGTTTTAAATAGCTACAACATGTTGTACGTACACCGTTGTCACTGGCAGACATTGCCTGGCCTCGCCTGCCGTTGTTTTATTTTCCCATTGAAGCCCATAATCTATGTTGCTCGGCGCTTGCCATCGCCTGCTCAGGGACCCTCAGCAGAGACAGCCATGGGCGCTAAATATTGCACGCTGAGCACAATAAGTGGGAAAATAGCAGAAGTGGTGTAAAAATGTGTGAGCGGCTCTGCTAGAAACCCAGATGGGATCTGTGTGCGTGGCTCCCAGTACCCTCACAGGGACGTGTTGCCCTCTTGGGTTTTTGGGGTGGGAGGGATGCTGGTCTCACGGGATCCGCTCTGATGAACACATGCTTTGCACCTTTGGGTTGCCGTTATTGCTGAAGTGAGATGCTGCTGCCAAAAAATAAACCCCAACCAACTCAACAAGATGAAGGATGCATGTAGGCTTGAGCAGGGAGGATTTGCTGGGGAGAATTGTCATCTTTTGTGCAGTTATTTTTCCAGGCTAGTAATGTTCCTCTTGCATTTGTCACAGCTCACGCTATAGCTCTGATCTTTTTGTCTGTATTTAAAGATCTTTCTATTCTCTATTTAACAACGGGAGGTTTTAGGTTTAAATGGCACAATAGTGTGTGTAATTTATATATACAAAAAAGATAAATTGCTGCTTCTCGAGACACAAAATGCAAGTATTGCTTTGTTGGCTGAATTAACTTTTGTGCTATGTCAGGCGTGGAAGGTATTGTTAGAGATATGATTTTAGTATATAGCAGTACTAAATATTTTATCTTGTTGGCAAGCAGTGTTGCAGAAGGTTTAAACTTCAAAGCGAGCTTTGCTAAAATACCTTTAAAATAATAATAATAAAAAAAAAGAGATAAGGTGGGGAGGGAGATGTAAGGATGACTCGATTCCTGCTGGAAAGATTTCACAGAAGGATTGTTATCCACTGAGACACAAGGCTTCTATTTGACCTCCTGCTGACTTCCCTAAACAGTGTTTGTAGGATGTTTAAAGCACTTTAAGGAAAGAAAAAAATAAAAGAAAAAAGGCTGCTCTGCCAGAGTGTCTCAGTGCAGAAGAGCCACATCTGTACTTTTCTAAGTGACACATGGAGAAGGTATTTAGCGCTTACAAAGGCCTTGTTGGTGAGCTCTGGGTTCCAGGGACGCAGAGTCAAACTGGTCTATTTAATTTCATTTTTGTTGCCGGATTGCACTTTGTGCCCAGACTTCCCACAGAATCAGTGCATCGATCTGGCCTTAGCATCGGCATCCCGGCATCTCCTCCCCGGGCCATGCGGGATGAGGTGCTGCTGCTTGTGGTGGCTTCATCTCCAGGGGCTTTTTTTGGTACCTGTTTGGCCCCAAGCAGGAACCCCAGCTCTGCTGCATGGGCTCGAGCAGCGTGCGTGTGATTCGTGAGCTATTTTGGGATCCCTCTGGCAGAAAAAATGCAATATCATCGTCAAAAAGACTGCTGGGGGATAAACTATGACTAAGATCTGAGCCAGCACACAGTGCGCAGATCTCCCAGGCATGGGGATCTGAAGTGGAGTGTAGGCTAAGGGGGTCCAGCTGCTCCAGCTGGTGTGATGGGGTTTAACCAGGCTGGCGTTGGGGGCGGGGGGGTTTAACCAGGCTGGCGTGATGGGGTTTAACCAGGCTGACAAATTGCCAGGCTCGGAGCCCTGGCTAAGGGGCAGCTCTGTGCTGTCCTCCCCCAGGTACTGTGGCTATGGTGTCCTGTTAGAAAACTTCACTTCAAGCACAGGTTTCCAAATATCACTCAGTAACGGCGAGCAAGTTCATTTTAAGGCACCTGTTTGTCTGCCTGAAGCTGTTCCCATTTGTTTCACCCTCACAAGAGGAAATGGCCTCAAGTCGTGCCAGGGAAGGTTCAGATTGGATATTTGGAAAAAATTGTTCACAAAAAGGGTTGTAAAGCGCTAGAACAGGCTGCCCAGGGCAGTGGTGGAGTCACCATCCCTGGAGGGGTTTAAAAGATGTGGAGATGAGGCTCTTAGGGACGTGGGTCAGTGCTAGATTTAGGTTATGGCTGGACTTGATGATCTTAAAGGTGTCTTCTGACCAAAATGATTCTATGATTCCTCATCTTTTCACTGCACTCCCAACACTCCTGCTCCTTCCTGCACTGCCTGGGTGAGCAGCTGGAAATCTGGTGAGGACTTGGTTGCATCTGCTGTCACAGGGGCGTCCAGTACTTGGTGCCTTCGGGTCATGCGTGACTAAGCGCTGCAGGACAGGAGAGGCTGGGTGTGGGTGGCTGTCACCCTTGTGCAGGTGTGTGCCCAGGTGTCCCTGCTGCTGTGGGCAGAGCATCTCTCCTGCGGGAAGCGGCTGGAGACATCTCATCGGGGCAGGAGGAATGTGACTTAAAAATTATAGCTCAAGGTGAGCTCAAGGGTGGCTCATAAACCAATTACCAGCTTAAAGAGATAATACCAGTGGTTGGTGCCTGGAGTTTTCAGCACTTTTGCGGTTCTGAAGTGCTGAAAGTTTTTCACTCCGTCGCCTTGCGAGGGTATGATGGGGTTGGTGGTGGTCAGGGTGGTTAATGGTGCTCTCCTCTTTTGCTCTTCCCTGCCTTGCATGTACTTTTCAGGACGTCCACATATGCGATTCCCTTCCTCCCACTTATTCTGATATGACTGAATTTGGGACACCAGCAACAGAGCTGTTTTTTAAGCTGTTGTAGGCTCCCTGTTGTCAGCGTTTGGGACATTTCAGCAGCAGCAATGGGCAGTAACAAAAGAAGCTGTGCACACTTTAACCCTCTGCAGCTCTATCTCCTGCTGTGTCACTCTGGTTTTGGAAGGGAAGGTGTCTAGGGCTGATCCAGACTCCACTGGTATTAATGGGAAGACCCTCACAGACTTTAAAGGGGCAGTTGGGACCTTCTGAAAGGACTGCCGGGGTGGTGATGCTGTTCTGTTGGCAACTAGAGCCTCCACAGAGGCCGCTTTCCGTGGTGACAGATCACATCGTGTATGATCGCATTGTGATGCAAGTTGTGTTATATGAATCTTACCTAGACAAGAGCCCGTTTTTCATTTTTGGGACACACATTCTCTTCTCTGGGCAGTTGGAGCTGCGGGCAGTGGGTTGAGCTGTGCAGGGCATTTGCAGGTGGCTTTTACATGGTCAAGTGGTGTGTTTGCACCTGATAGTGGTTGTCCTGAGCATTATTTGAAATAACCTGGCTGTGAAACTCAAACAAAAGTGCTGAAAAGGTAAAAAGAATTTGGCATACATTAAGTATTCAACAAAGAACTTGAGCTCTGCTTGCTTTGGCAAACAAATACATCCCCAAATGGATCAAACAATTTGTAATGCAGAACAAATTGAAGTAGTAGGAGATTTGTCTCAGGCGCTTAAAATCATATTTTATCCTCTGTCTTTATATTACAATCTATTGAAGGAAAAAAAAGTCTTTTGAAATACTGATGGAGAAAAGACAAATCTGAGCAAGTGTTGTTCATTCACCGCTGTGGTGCTTCTCAGTAGTCTTATATTTCTGTTCTGTCCTCTTTTCCAACCTTGGAACAACCAAAAAGGTATCTGTCTAATGTGCACTGAATTGGTGTATTTTTCCCCCCAAAGGTTTGCAAAAAATCTTTTAAATTAAGCAGGGTACAAAGTTCTTCTGATTTCTAGCACAGAGAATTCATTTTCAATTTCTCTATCAAAGCAAAATGACAAATACAAAATGCAAGTGAAACCAGATGGACTAAGTATATTAGGAGCGCTGCATGCATATTTTGTGTCACTTATTAGCATTCATTAAGTCAAGCAGGGGGAGAAATAAGCTTTGCCTACATGTATTAAACCAATAAGGCTGGCAAGGATCCAAGCCTGCTCTCGTGGATTAATTGTTTTATAACTGCTTTAATTAAAATTGTTCAGTATATGATTAACCTAAAAGTTTTAATTTCCACAAAATTGTTGAACAAATGAGACATTAATATTTTACATTAACCGTGGAGAGTGTGCTTCGGTTCTCTGAATAGCTTGCTTACTGTAAACTCGAAACAAGTGGCACCGTGGAAGGTGTTGGGTGCGTACGGCTCCCGGGTGGCCCCTGTTTGCGTGGAACACTCTGAATCGGAGTGTTTGTCACATGTGTGTCACTCCATTGTGATGCGAGAGAGGTGAGCTCAAGCCGTGGCAACGGCTGTGCCTTGGGCCAGTGTCACGGATGGTCCCTCCTGCGAGGCAGGAGCTCTGGGCTTGTCCTGTGGGCTCCTCCTCTCCCACTTTGGCTGAAGCTTTGGGCTGTGCTGGAGGAGCACATGGAGCTTTAAAAGCCGAGATCTGCAGCTCTCTGGGAGCTGTCCCTGGGTTGGAGATGGACAGAGCGAAGAAGCAATGGCCGCAGGGAAGGACAGAGCAAAGAAGTGATGGCTGCAGAGCAGCTGCACCGAGCAGGTACCGGGAATGTGGCCACATTTGCCTGCTTATCCGAGTCATCTACAACCTCTCTTCTCTCATCAGGGGGGCTGTCTGGTTGCTGGTTACCCCTTTTTAATCACCCGGTTCATCCTACAGGCTGACTGGGATTTTGGGAGGTGCTCTGGCAAAGCGGGTGACAAATGCCACCAAAGAAACGGAGGTTTGGGGTCAGCCACTTCTGGCACCTCATAAAGCTGGGCTGAGCATGCGTGACCTCGTCACAGTGTTCACTCCATGGTGGCTCTTCTGCAAAGCTGTTAACTCTTTGTGGGGTCAAACTCCTGAGGGGACAAAGCACTTGGAGCTGTTGGGTTTAGGGAGAAGAAAAGCTGATTACTTGCTCTGGAACCTGACAGTGATCAGGTCTCCTCCACCAAGGAAACTTGCTGTGGGATTTTGGAAAATGCAAGAGTCATGAGCTGTGGTTTTCTGTGTCTTATCAGGAAATCTGAACTTGGCACTTGTTGTGCGGTGCCTTTCTGGGCCATTGGGTTAGCAGAGGTGGGGGGCAAGCACTGCAAGGAGCCATCAGCATCACTTCTTGGGGTGTTGGGGTGCTCCTGGGAGATCTGCAGCACCCGCTGACCCGGCCTCACCGTCCTCTGCTGTCAGATCTGGCAGGACTGCAGCGTGAGGTGGTGCGGCTGCAGGGCATGGATGTGCTCCCATGCTGGTGGTTTACCTGTTTGATGGGAAATATTTCGAGCTGTGGTATTGCAGACAGAAGTATCTATTTCTTGAAGTGATTGCAAAGCTGGGCTGCATCTTAGTGTCCTCCTTTGAGAAACCAGCCAAGCCGTGGTCCAAGCTCCTGGCCCCATTTGACCCGATGGCAAAATTGTCATTGACTTAAGCCAGACTGACACTTCATCTCAAAATTTAACTCCTAAGGAGTGCGCTTTTGAAGCGGCTGGTGTGCTTACAGCGTGGGCAACATGGGGGTCAGACACCCAGTCTGTGGGACTTCTGTGGGGAGAGAGGATCCTCCCGTGACGTGTGCGGGTCTCGGGGGCCTCCGCAGGTTCCTGGCGGCCCCTCCTGTCTTCTGCTGGTGCTTCTTTATGAACCAGCATTGGTAAAAAAAAGCCTTTGTGTTGATGGCCTCTGCGGTCCCGGAGTATGCCAAAAAATAGGCTTAAGTAAAGCGCTGGCTGTGCAGGGTCCAAAACCTCAGCTTATTTTGCTGGAAACGTTAAGCACAGCCATGAAGCCTCCTGCTGTTGGGTCCTGCTAGAAGCACTTTTGTTCAAATGCCTCCAGTTCAACAATATTATCTGTGCTTTGAATGCACCATAAGGTATTTTGCTTTCTGATTGTCATCGAGCCTCTTTGTGCTTTCCAGAGCGGAGCATTTGGGGTGTCTGCTGTCATTTGGGAATGTGAGAGTTTCTCCTGGTGGGAGGGCGGTTGTGGAGGGCTGGCTCTGTCAGCCTGCAGCTCATACTCCCAGCGTTGCTATTAAAACTTCATATGGGTTTAGAGCTACCAAGATCTGGGGTAAATTGGGCAGCTGGTCGCAGTTTGCCAGCTCAGAGAGGCAGGGAAATCCTGCTAGTGTGGGTAATAAATTTGTAAATGCTCCTTACATCTTAAATTAGGTGGAGGCAGTTGGTGTGGATTGGTATTTCAGTTTCAGGATATTTGGATGAACCTGCAACACTGAGGAAATGAAAAATGGAAGGATTTTCTAATTCAAGTGAAGATGGATTTTGACTTTTGTAGGCTTCCTAGAAAAACATACGGAGGCTGTGTGCACACACATGCATGCACACAAACATATGT
Source organism: Nesoenas mayeri (assembly GCF_963082525.1). Classification (NCBI taxonomy): domain Eukaryota; kingdom Metazoa; phylum Chordata; class Aves; order Columbiformes; family Columbidae; genus Nesoenas; species Nesoenas mayeri. The sequence goes on along the minus strand of NC_137569.1, from coordinate 8,476,875 downwards.
GGTACGTGCTACTCTATGTAAATACAGCAGTTTTCCTTTCTGTCACATCCGATAAAAGATTTTGTGTAGCTGAATCATGTAATACAGAATTATAAAAAGATAATGACCAGAGTTTTCCAGCTCAGTGCCCCGAGTTGTTTGTTGTTTGCCGCTGTTGTACGTGCTGGGCATTGCTGGAAGTGGAGCCATGGCTCTCGCTCACTAAGGCCTGAGCTCAGTGCCTTTGGGCCTTGGATCAATCTATAAAAGTCGATCTGAGAAACTAGCTGTTAGGTATTTGCATGTGAAAATGTTGCAGTAATCGACCTTTCAGGGTGCATATGGGGGATTCCTGGATATTTGCCAACCCTGCAGGGCCCAGCTCTGTTTTGCTGCCCTGGGAGAGACAGGGATGCAAAACGCGAATCTCGGTGAGGGGTCCTGGTTCCTAAATCCTCGCGTAGGGCTGCTCTGAAGCTCTGCTCTCTGGAGTTGCCTCCTCTTTTAGGCTTTGGGAAATGCTGAGCAGCATTTCAGACTGGGTGTGCTGTACCAGTTGTGCCAGCCTTGGGAACCACCCTGGGCTTCTCTGCACCTTAAGGGTGAAAATCACTTGCCTGTAGCCTCACCTTGTCACACAAAAAGCCAAAGCTAGAATTGGTAGGTGTAATAAGTGCTGAATTCTGTCAGGGTGCACTGATTCATCTGTAAGGGTTTGAAGTCAGGTGTAAAGCTGGTGTGGTAGATCCCGGACAGACAAATCAATGGGATGTCCTGCATTAACCATGAGGCAGGTGGCCTATGGTATTGTGGAGGGCTGTCCCCTCGAGGAGCAACATTGTGTGTTGGGCTCCTGTGCTGTGTTAGCTGTGAGCGCAGACAAGTGTTGCTTGGCCATCCGGAGAGGAGGAGAGTGCTAATTCCTTCTGCCAGACCAGGCTCTCTGGGGACATCCATTGGGATTCCTTCCTTTACTCATTTGGATGCTAGTTAGGGTTGAAGGGATTTACCCTGCTCTCCAGGCTAAAAGGCATTGAGGAACTCCTGTTGCAAAATGCTTCCCAGCTCATGGAGCTGCCCCTGAGCCAACTCACTTAACTACAGGGTGCTGAGGCGGCCGTGGAGTTGTAGCAAGGTAAATGCGAGTATTTTTATGCCTTTGCGCTGGATAATGGAGTTTTGTGTTCTCGCGCTCCGCTGGTGTTTGGCCTGGCCATGGCAAAGAGTGAGGCAGGGCTGCTGGAAGCTGCGGGTCTGAGTTCTGGAGATGCACTTTGGGAAGCGGCCGGAGCGGCCCGTGGGGACCCGTGAACCGCGGCCACGTTCCCCTCTCCGCCTGCCAGCCTGCCCGTGCGGAACAGCCCAACGGCGCAGTCAGGGAGTTGTTGGGTCCTCAAGATGATGAAAAGCAAACAGAGTATGTGAGTATTGTCTTTTATACGGCAAGAGATGTTTAAGTGCCTCTGTGGAGATTTTCAGCCTACCTTTTATGTGCAATGAAAAGGCCTGTTCTGTTTTCCTGTTAGCTCTTGCTCTTCTGTTGATGTACAGCAGAAGCAACTGCAGTCAGTTGTGGGGAAGATACAAAACCAGTGCATGTCAGCAAGTTTGGTTTTTGCCCTTTTTTTAAAAAAAAGAACCTTCTTTTCAGATTTGAGACCACCACTTCTCATTAATGTACAACTTAACCCCTGCCGATCCCATCTGAAATGAAAGTCTGTCTGTGGAGGGAGAGCTGAAATGGCTGTTGCAATCACAGGATCCTGTGGGAGGTTAGCAGAGAATAGCACGGACTTCCTGGCAGTTGATGGGTGTCCTCGTGCAGGGCTGTGAAACCAGCCGTTCGAGAAGGCTTCACGTGGTGGGAAATGCCACACGGTGTCTCCTGCTGCCTGCCATGGCCATGCCTCACATCCGTCCTTTGCGTGCGGCCATTGGAAGATGGGCAGAACTTGAGTGAGTTTGATGTTAAATGCTGGAGGTATTTCTGCCTTCTGTGACTCTACAATCTCCCTTGGCAGCTGTGTCCAGTGGAGCAAGTTCCAGGAGGAGGAGGAAAGTTTCAAGACATAAAGACCTTTCAGCTTTCTTCTCTTCTCCTGAGCATGGAGCATTTTATGTGTTTACATGGTATCTGCTTCTCTCCTGGATTTCATGGGGAGTCCAGGCTGAGTGATGAGCATGCCAGTTTATTGAGTATTTTCCTTTCTGATGGCAATTGTTTGTATTTCGTTTTTAATATAGCACAGACAGCTAATTCATAGGTAGCCATCACTTCAAGATTGTTGACATTATCCCCTGACAATATATAATGTGTGGTTAATCCTATTTCCTGCAATCAATATGGTAATAGTAATTAAGTCTCTGAATTATGAAATACTTATGTTGTTTGTTTTTTAAATCGCTCAAACTTCCTGCAATTAGAAACATAAAGCTGAATTATTTAATATCAGATCATGAATCTAAGTCATCCGCACACTAAAAAGCCTTATTTCTATCAAGACAGCATTACTTGGGTTTATCAGAGTTGTGGTTTTTATTTGAGTTTTCGTGAGTAGTGAAGTTCCCCAGTGTGTTTGGGTTGCTCTGCAGAGGCTGCAGTGTCCTGAGCATCCTTGGTTCCATATTATGGATCCTATGAAAAACATGTTGTCTGACCTCTCCCCGCGTTTGCTTCCCTGCCCACAGATTATCAGAAGAGGATGCATTTGGGGGCTCCCGTCTTTCCTGTACCCAAATGGGTTGTACCTCCGTGCAGAGCACTCTTTCCAGCGATCCAGACTATGTTGTATTTTCCACCCCGCTAGCATTTTTGCTTCTTTAGTTCTTACTTCTCTTTATTCAGCCCAAGCTATGTTATTCAGTTCATTTTGCTCCTGACAGGTTTTCATTTCCTTTATAAATATATAGCATTTTCGTTGGCCTCTTGGCTGTGAAAAGGATTTAATACATTGTTTTCTCCACACTTGCTTTTTTTGTTACTATCGAAGGCTATTCTTTCTTTTCCCGGTCTCTTGAATAATCACAAGAGACAGTAAGGGAGTCTTTCTACCTAGCTGCATGCTTGCAATACATAGTAACAAATATTAATCTCCTTATGAATTGTGGCAACCTGTGTTTGTATTTAAGTTTAGCAATTGGTGATGGCTTTTGACTTGTAGACAGAACACTGTGCGTTGGATTTTCCAAAAATCTGCCTGCCGAATATGCACGTACGTGTATGTACAGGCATTTACGCACACGGTTCCTCGCTTTGCAATGCAAATGTATGATCTGCAAGTACAAGATGGGCTCTTCTGTGCACAAGAGGAGTGAGGCAGGATCTGAGCTCAGCCTCTGAACTTCAGGCCCTGCTCTTGCTCTTATTTCTGTGACCAGAGGCAAAAGTTGCTTAACACACCTCATATCTCAGTGTAATGCTCTGCAGAATGGGGGTGACAATACCATTAACATCATGGTGTGCTGTATGGAGCTAAAGAGAGAGGCTGAAAACATTTCTGATGCTTATAGAAATGTGGTACCAGTCCTTACAAGTGGAGGTGTCCCATAGGCCAGAGTGAGAAGGAGAGATGCAGATGTTCATGCTGAAACAGTTCATTTCCAAAAGGATGCTGACTTGGGTTCAGCCCCAAATATGAACTTCATGATAACAAACAGGGTGGTAAAAGTCAACAGGAGAAGTTTCCACCATTTTTGAAAGCTGGAAGTGCTCAACACTGAAGAAATAAAGGGTCCCGTCCTTGCTTCACAGAAAACCTGATTATCCAACCTAGGAACCCACGGAACAGAAAATGAGGAGAGAAGCTGTGATGTGTAACTTGACCTGTAGGTGCTTATTGGCTTTAATATTTTGAGGTAAACTTAGTAGTAGAAAAAGAAGGGATTTTTCTTTGCATGCAGTGTGATTTATATTTTGAGGTGAGCTGCATCTCTCTCATACTAGAAGACAAATGAGCTCCATCCTCAGCTGCTGTTATCTATGCTTTTCTCTCTCCAGCTCATGCAGAAGAGACACCTGTGTGCCCAAGCTGGGGTCTGTGTTTCCGAGGGATTTGTGGCATGGACCCGTGTGTCCCCGAAGTCCCACAGTCATTACTGCATTTCCATTTTCCTGCAGCATTCAGCATTTTTTTTCATGTCACCTTCCTTGGAGTGTTGTTCTTGCTATTTTCTCTGCTAGTTTAAACAGTCTGCAGCATCTGTTCTTAATTTTATAAACGTATTAAATTCCATTCCTGGATCTGTTTGAAGCACAGGGATTGAATACACACCCCCCTCTCTCTGGAACAAAGCATCTTTTTGCTATTAAAATATATTACGCCTAAATACACATTTTGGGGGAAAAAAAAAAAAAAGCACCAAACAGTATCACATTTACAATGATTTACAGTGCAAACTGGAGAGCAGATATGTGTGTGTCACCCATCCCCATTGCTAGAAAGGTTTGTCTAGTTTTTCCATGTTTAATCGGGTGCGATGTCCCCTCGGGTGGGGACGTGGCGTTGGGCTGTGGTGCTGTGGGCAGGAGTGGCGTTGGGATCCCCGTCCTCCTGCATGGTTGTGTCCCATGTCTGCAGGGTGTCCATGGGCAAGTCTTTAATTTCCCTGTGGATCATGTGCAAAGCTCAGTCAGTGTGACGGCATTTCTGGGTTGCGAGGAGGGTGTGAGAGCTGAAGAAGCTCTTGTTGCCTGCTGGAGTGTCACGCTCTGTGCAGAGCTTACAGAAACGAATCAGAATAGCTTAATAGAGAGCAGCCACTCTGGCTTTAAGCACTTGAGGATGTGGGCGAAGAGGAGAAAAGGTGATGACTAAGAAGCTAGACAGTGTGAAGAGAGCTTGGCTTATATTAGGGACGTGGTTTAGTGCTAGAGTTAGGTTATGGTTGATGGTTGGACTCATTCCTGAGGGTCTCTTCCAACCAAAACCATTCTATGATTCTTATGATGCTGGGGGGGTGCGGGGGGTGTGGGTGGAAATGATTTTTGCAGTTTGTGTAGCACTCCAGCAGAGACTGGATCACTGGAAGGATCCGTACGTGGGCAGGAGGGCAGCAGATGTCTGAGCACAGCTGTGGCTCGCAGGCGGACGGCTTGGGGTGATAGATGGTCTCTGCTGAAAGGCGAACTGGATGGTGAGCCAGGGACCTTCTTTGGGTCACTTATGTCCGAGGAGGCTTGGCAAATACCAGGCTGCCCTTTCAAAGCATCTTTAGATAGTTGTCTGTTTCTCTCACTTGCTTTACGCTGCAGAGCAGAAACCAGCGCAGCAGGTTTGTAGCTCCTTGAAGGTGCCAGGTTGGTTCTTTACTTACACAGTGACTTCAGCTGGCTTCAGACCAGCCCCTCTCCAAACGTGGGGAAGGGGACATATGGAAGGAGAACAAGTTGCAGCCTTATCGAAATGTGGCCTGTGAGAATTGCATTTCCCTCTCTGCTTCTGTTCAGACAGGACTTGTGACACCGAGACCACCTGTGCAAGGGAGGAAAGCATGTGCATGAGTCTGAGAGCCTGATTTGCTGTCTGAGCTGCCTTCACGCTTGTGCTGTTGTAAAAGGAGCAACTCAGTCTATGTTGGGCTTACTGGAAGACTTGGCTGAGAAAAGAGAAGCTAGGTGTCTATGATTAAAGCATTGAGCTTTGCTTGTGTTCCTGCCATTGTATTTCAGGCCCAGCACCCAGCTGAGGTTGGGACTCCGGAGCAGGAGGAACGTAATTCTGATATGCAGATGGGTCTCAATCCCTTCTCTTTGAAGTTTATCTGAGGTTCCCATGCAGCATCCCATCTCAATACTGTCTGAGCATCAGCAGATGTTTTACCTTTTCTCTTTTATATACATGATGAGGTTTTTCATCTGGTGATCTCAATTAATTAAGCCTTATAGTACTGCTTTGAGTTATATGAAAGCTGGCTGGATACCCTTGCTACTCTTGCTCCCATCTGATGTTAAGCTTGCTGAAGCAGTAGGTAACAGACTCAAACCAGATTAAAGCTTTATTATTCACACAGACGTTAGTCATGAGCAGGGATTCTTTGCACCCTGTAAAAGTCCACATATCTTGCTTTGAAGGAAGAGCTAGGCTAAAAATAAAGGGGGTGAGTTATTACTGTGTCCTCCTTCAGGGAATGGGTTAGCTATATTTTTGAAGAACTGGATCAAGCACTGGTGGTGTTCAGGGAAAACTCAACTTTGTTTTCAACTCTCTGTCCTCACACATAAAGTTTGGATGGGGGTACCTCTTGTGTACTTGCAGATCTTGGATAAGAAGCAGATCTTGCTAAATGGGTTAGAAAAAAAGTGTTTGCTTCAAAAAATGATATAATTGGGCATTTATAGCCTAGTCTGTGGTGTGCTAGGTGTTCTGGGTTTGCCTGTGTAGTGCCCTTGTGCCCTTATCTTGCGGCGCATGAGCAGCACAACTGATTTCTTCAGGATTATTGCTGGGGCAGAAGGCATTCTTGGAGCATGCATCATCTTCAAGAACGGAGCCCTTCCAAACAGATTTGCTATAATAGGATGCATTGGAGACAATATAAACACAAGAAAATAATGGCAGGAAATACCTCAGATCAGCAATCTTTTACTCTCACTTAGGAAAAATACTCAAAGACACGTCATTCATGTCACAGCTTTCCTCTGAGATATCTGCCTAATAATAAAACTCTTAAAAGTGCCCCAAACCTGAGGCTAAATGCCGCTTCATTCTGGATTCTTTTCTGTCCCTGTAAGTGTATTGAGTTACAGCTGTTACAGTGGTTACTTTACAGAAATACCAATGGAAGCGCAGGAAAGAAAAGGCCAACCCCCGGAAAAAGCTGGAACCCAGGGATACTTCTTATCAGTGGCTTCTGTTAATATGGATTTTCTCCCTCATTTACTGCTTATGAGCTATTATAGGACTTCCATGGTGAAATGCAGGCAATTGGATTGAATTTCTTGTTTGACTTGTCAAGCAATGGATAGAAATGCTGGAGTGATTCTCTCCTCCCATATGGCAAATCCGAAGCCCCAGTTTGCCTATTACTGGGCTGTAGGAAGGTGTTTCTGGCTGTTCTTCACAGCTGCACACATATCTGCTTCTGGGAGATGAACTGTATTTGTATTTCTTGCAGCTCCTCCCATTGCGTCAGTAATTTGCTCGCCGCTTCCTGCACGGCTGGTTCTCCTGCACAAGTGCCACGGGAGCAACGTGGGGTGTCTCTGCCACCGCTCCTGTTTCCTTCAATCCCTGGCACTGCTCCCCCTTTGCTAACTTCAGGCCATTAAGTTAAATCCTGTCTTGCAGATTGTGTTGGTAAGAGTCAGAATTTCCTGTTCTGTCTCTGTAGGAAATCCCTTCCCTGAGTGGCTTATGTGGGGCTTCATTCCCACGAGACCTGCCTGTCCCACAGTCATCAACACGTTGTAGTGTCCTCAGTATTATAGACGAGGATCTGATTTGAACTGAGGCTTCCCGAGTGCTGGCACATGTGCTGCCCGCTGGATTGGTGACCATCCCTCCTTCCCACTGCTGGCACATCTGGCGTGTCCAGCAGGTTGGTGCGGATTTCTCAGGTGTGTTATCATTAGGTTAATAACAACAGTGCAAGGTCTGGCCATCCAGTTTTGAGAACCCACTTTGATCTGAACCCGGATAACTCTGAGAACAGATCCTCTAAACTTGCAGCAGACTGACTGTAGGCTCCTTTAACATCCCAATTACCTCTGTCCTCAAGACCCCTTTCTCTTTCTTCAATCACTGTTTCATACTAGGATGCAGGGATAGGGTATACGTTAGGATGTATGGTGTATTCTGCTTTCCAGAAGAATTTCTGGAATTGGGCTTATTTTGTTTTGTCACCCCCATGCAACACATGGAGATGCTGCACTGGCAAACAGTTGGTAAAAACCAGTCATGCAAAAGTCCTGGTTATCTTGGATGTCTTTTGTTGTTGTGTTGTAGGTTTTGTGTTTAATTAATTGCTGGAAGGAGGAAAACTTCTCTATTTTGGAGCAGCAGGGACAGATCTCACAATCTCAGTGGTCAAGAATGAAGTAGGCTGCCAACAATACTCCAGCCTCTTTGAAATCTGATTATATGTTTCAAACCTAGCCCTGTGAAATATAATAAAAGCCAGTGGGAGACTATAACAAGGCTGAAATATCATGCTGCCACCTGCTTTTACCAGTTCGTACCGCCTTTTGAAGAGTTGTTGGCTTGGCAAGAAGTTGGGCAGCGGCCTGATACGGCACAGCCAAAGCAAGGGGGGGTTTGGGGTCCTGGAAACAGTTACACCTTTCAGACATCTGAAAGGAGTACGCAAATATCTAACCTGGAGTAATAGTAATGAGAACAGAGAATCAGTGTGAAAGGGTGAAAATCATGTGCATCTGCAGTTCACTTATATCCCGTGTGCGTGGATATGTTGTCTTCTCCGGCAAGCCATTTGGCAAGCAAGCCAGCAGTGCCGTGGGGTGCAGATTCAACCTCTGAACACCGGGAGAGGTGATATCCAGATGTATTATAGGTCAGAGGATTTGCTTGTGGTTCCCGAATTCCTTATTCCAAGCTAAGACAAAAGAGGAATCTGCATGCTGGCACTGGCACTCGTGTTTTGGTGGTCTGAGAGGACCTCTCCTGATGCAGGTGGCCCCAGGCTGCAGCAGGAGGTAGATGCAGCCATGCCCCTGTTCCAGTGAGCCAAGCAAGTTCTTTAGCAAGTCCCCGTTTGTTGTTCTGCTCTCTCTCTTATGGCCTCTTCCCTTCAGGGCTATTTTCGTGTCACTTCCAGCCTTGGTGCACTGTGTTTTAGAATTTCTCTCTGCTCACACACCGGTGTGTTTGCCCTCCTTTCCACATCCTGCCATCTCTACCCGCCTGCTCCATTGTGTTTGGCTCTCGATATGATTCACGGATCTGTTGCAGCTCAGATTTACACAGATGAGGTTTGGCATAACAGAAACATAGATCATTTATTTCCTTATGGCAGCTGTAGAGAACAGAAAGGGTATTTCCCCAGCTCCCTTCCCCGCAGTCACGGGGGCTGCAGCGTTTGAGGGTCTCCCCCTGCGAGCGGCTGCAGGGCGAGATTGTGATGGATCGACTCTGCCTTCTGTTTACACCAGCGCTGCCTTTCACGCCCTGTTGCTATTTGTGTTTTTTTGATGAATGATTAATTAGAAAAATAATCATTTGTAAATTGTGAGTGAACCAGACATTTGGCCTTGCCTGTAGGGAAATCGAGTCTCCGAGCTCTGCTGCAGAGTGCAGCCTGCTCACAAATGCAGGAGTATTCCCAGGCTAGTGATGAATTTACATGAAGTTCCCTTTCAGCATTTTAATGACTGTTACAGCTGAGTAACTAATGAAAGATATTAACAAACAGAAGAAGTAAATATTTAATTTTTCTATAGCATTTTTTTTTCCTGGTTTGTGGCAGGCAGTATTTTTAGACATATATATAGGAGAATTTCTGCCCCAATCTCTTTATCTCTGCCCTGCGTACAAAGCTTGCTGGATGTGTTGGACATGATGAACGCCTCTGTGGAGACATTTTACCATGAAATGTGCTGTTCCTCTGCCCTGTCGTGACAGGCTGCAGTTTGACGGCTGTGAGTTACCACATCTCCCTGCACCAGGGACTGTTGCAGCCCCCCCGTGCTCCCCTGAAGATGAGATGGCCACAACAAGGTCATTCAGTAAACCACAGTGATTAGTGACTCCATCAAGAAAAACTGCTGAACGCAGCAGGGAGCAGTCATTTGAAATGTCTTAACTCTGATAATTTACCTCTCCCACCCTTTAGCATTTTGCCTGAAAAAAGCCTGCTGGGTGTAAGGTTTGCTGCGGGGTCTTATTGTCTCCCAGCAGATTTGCTCACTGGTTTTCTCTTGTATTCCTCTGTGGTTCACGAGGCTGTGATGACCTGGTGTTACGGGGATTTGGGGTCAAGCTGAGGAACATTCTCCATCCTAAAAGGTGGGCCAGCATCCTGCCCATGTTGTATTCACATGGGCAGGGAGAACCAGGGGCAGAATTTGCCTCAAGGGAAGGTTTGCTGCCAGGAAGAGCGGGGAGGATTTGTCACGGGTCTTATGGTGTTTATTATTAAGCAAATGTGGAACTGGGTGGGTGTAATTTTGGGGTTTATTTTGGTGGATGGGGTGGCTGGTCCGACAGGTTGTGTCTCAGGGACAGGGTGTGTTCATCCCCACCTCGCCTCCAGCCTCACGCCTGCTTTCCCATCCAGGCTCGGAGCAGCAGACCCAGCGCCAAGTCCCATTCTGCTCTTGAATTAAACTCTGTGCAGTTATGAAGAGCTGAGGGAATTTTTTTGCGGGTACAGTCTATGAACGAACGAGCCACCTGAGATCTCCGGCTCTTCCACATTATGTGCCTTGGATGGGGGAGGAATAAATCTTCACTCAGAGCCTGCAGGAACTTCATCAAGCACATATTTAGGGAATTTGGCCAACATCGTATACCCACTATGTCATTGTGGTTCTCCGTGCAGGGCCCCACGTGCTGTAAATCTCTCAGGGTTGTCTCTGGCTTTGTCCTTGTTTTTGACGGAGCCCATCCAGACTCTGCACGACTGGGATCCAACTGTCTCGGCTCTTCCATGCTCTCATTTAGTCTCCCCAGCCTGCCATCTTTTACAGCCAAGAAAAACTTATGCTAAGTGATCAAAAGCATTCATCTGGATGGAGATATATATATAGCGAGAGTGTGTGTGCATTTTTTTTTTAAGAGCTCATCAAAGTAGATCATAAAGCCAGAGTGAAATACAGTAAAATTTCCCATTAGAGACAGTTTTTCTTAAACTGTTTCCCATGGGAACCCCTTTCTACCTGCATCTAGACTTAATTGCCTCTCCTGCTTCTGTCTGTGAGATCAAAATGTATGAGAAGGTATGAGAACAGGGTCTTCCAGGGGCAGGATGAGGACTGTCAGGATCCGACCCACCACTTCTGAGAGAGGTGAGAGGGAAAATGGATGCTTGTATGCCTCAAAACTTCATGCTTGCATGTGCAAATATGCATGGACACCCCTGCTCAGCAGCGGGCCTGCTTTCTGGCCTCTTCTTTCCCCATGCAAACACCCCATCTGGGTCTCCATCTTCCTTCTGTTGCAAGTGCTCCTGCAGACCCCGCTCCCTGCTTTCCTCCTCTTGAAAGGCTGCGGTACCTTCTCTATGTTAATAAAATATGAGCTGAGCTGATCTTCCCCTTTCTCTTCCGCTTTCCCCTCTACCTTGACCTCCTCTTTACGTGGCTTACCTTTCCTGTGCCTTATCCCCTTTCCTCTGCCAGTCTGTGTGCTTGATGAGCTGGGAGGTGATGATCCCCGTGTGCTGCGGATGGTCCGTGGGTTCCTGGTCATTGCAGCACTTGGCAAGTGAAGCTGGATGCCCGGAGCCGGGCAGGCAGCAGAGAAGGGTTTCGTACATCTGCACGGTCAGGATCAGCTGACCTTTGTTGAGATGTTAAGGGTGTGAGTGGCTCAGTTATATGTGACTTGCCAGCTCCTGTCATTAAGTAGAAGTCCATGGGTAGAGAAGCCCCCAGTTATCAGCTTTGAACGGCGCGGGGTCTGGAGGACAGGCAGCATCAGAGAAAAGCATGAGCTGGTTCTTCTCTGCTGCCTTGGGGTTGGTGCTGCTGCAGAGATGCTCCCTGGGCTGGATGTTGCCTGGTGCTGAGCTGGGGTTTTTAGCACCATCCTATGTGAGGCTGGACCAGTTCCTTTTGGGACTGGGCTTTGTACTTAACCAAAGCAGATTATGTCTAGAATTTAACTGGCTCCTGCCTTGCTGATTTTGTTGCCATTTGAAAACCTCAGACTTTTGCTGGCGCCCTAGATACCCAGGTTGGGTGTAAACCAGTCCTTAAAAGAAAAAAAGGGGTGCAAAAACCTTTTCTTCTCATAGAGAGCAGGCACCTAGCAAGGTTGTTCCCCTTCCTAAACAACCTTAAGAAGGTTGTTTCTTCCTTCCTAAAATGCTGGAGGAGATTAGATTGTTTACTGGAGTATTCAGCTGTCCAGTGAGTTATGACAAAGATGCAGCTGAGTTATGGGAGCTGTTAAAATGCCTGTTAAAGTATTAAATGTTTTTAAAAACTTGTATTATTTGGCTGATAGAATGTAAAGGTCTAATGGAGCTATTGCTTTGCTCTATATAAATACACATTTGGGGAAGTGTTATTTACGTACGTTCTCACTGTGGCGGGTTGGGGTGACCAAAAGCCATTGTCACCACGTGGGTATACGTTGGCTTGTGGTGGTTCCATTCCTGGTGGGCGGTTGGACTGGAAGTCCTCACTCTGTGGAAGCTGATCCTCCTCTTGGTCATGCTGGGGTGATTTGAGGAGCAGCACTGAGACACACTTGTGTCTGGAAGGGAAGGTTTTCCTCCTAAGGATTTCAGTGCCTTGACCCCCTGGCTTTGTAGGAGATTTTGGCAGAAAGCAGCAGGTCTCTTGGTCCAGACAACGTGGCTGCATCTCTACTCAGCATTGGTGTTTCTCGTGTCCTAGAGGTGAAATACAGATGGGCATACATAAAAGCACGCAAGCCTAAATAAACACTTTTAGTGTTTATACTTACTTTAAAGGGAGAAGGGTAAATTTCTGGCCTGTGAACGCTGGTAGTTTTTGATGTGGAAGATGGTCTTTATTTTTAAGACTCAGTTTTGCACCTGCTTTTAAGCATGTTTGCCCAGAAAAAAAACAGGGAGTCAGTAGGTTTACCACACAGATTTATGCCTGAGTGTCAAACCTCTTCCGTTCCCCAGACCTTTGCGTCCCAACAGAGTCCTCACGACCTCCTGGTTACCCAACACTAAAACCACCGGAGACAGTAAAAGTCTGTTCCTGAGGAATAAATATGGGACCTTGAAGTCCATATGATGTCCTCTAGTATGCAGCATTTCTGGGTCAGCTGTAGCCATCTGGTCAGATGCCCTCATTTAATATTTCTAAATTCAGATGCTCCTGGATTTGGTGAACAGCAGATGTACCACCCTGGTACATCTTCCTTGTGCTGACAGCCCATGGCTGATACCGGGCGAAAAGTTCACCCCAGCTTCTCATTCAGTGAATGAAATATTAATTCTTTTGGCTTTCTGGAGTGTTATATACCTACAAAGGGTTGCAGTGTTTTGCTGTGTAAATTTGTGGTGGTGTACAGTAAATATTATGCTTTAACAGTCACAAGTCTGACATTTCTGTTGAGTTATGTACCATACTGTTTGAACACCATGGATTGAATTTTGATCTTAAATACGTGGGTGCACTTTACTGCACGCCTGAAGAAAATTGGCCACTGAACTTGCAGGTTTGTGTGCACAGTCAGTGACTGTTCAAGGCATCTGGTGATGCCCCAAAAGGTATGAAATTAATTTTCAGGTACAATAAACAATATTTCAGCCCTGGCTGGCTTGACGGAAGCTTCATCATCCAGCACTAGATATTGAAATGGGTTGCAGGGTTGCATTTAAGAAGGGATTTGTTCTGCCTGTCTCTTCAGTGCAAAGGGAGCTCATGGAGTTGTGCCCAAGCAGGGGTGTGGTACAGCAGAGTGCTGCTTTGCTTGAGTGGTGCCTCCAATCCTACTCTGCAACTGGAAGTTTGGAGTTGTCATCAGCTGTTTTACAAATTCCTCATGGTGTAGATCAAGTGGAGATAGATTTTCTTTTTGCTGTTGTACAAGCTGGACACAGCCCTGTCTAAATGCTCTTATCACTGACTGTTTTGGGTAGGGGATTTCTGTGCTGTTTTCTCCTCTGCACACAAGGGGATGTGCAGGACCCTTTCCTGGGAGAGAGATGCTGGTGGTGACAAGCAAAGGAGGCTCAGGAGGGGCGTGCGACTGCTTTTTGGTGTTTTAATTTTGGTGCATGGTTTGTCAGTGCAAGGAAATCTCCAAAGAGGCTGCAGAATAAAGCGTATGTTGTGGGACTCATGGTCTGTGATAAGCTGGAATGGGAGCCCAGCAGCAAGACTAGTAAAGACTTGTTGGTGGAAAGTGCTGGCCCCTTAGGACAGGGTCGTTGAGACTGTTCCAGCAGCAGCTTATCTGGTGTCTGCTCCTCTATTAACATTTGCACACTTGCCACTTATTATATCAGGTCTGCCTTGCCCTAGAAGAGTGTTTGTGAGGTCTAGAAGCATGGTAGGAGCAAACCTGCTTGATCCACAGCATGAAGCAACCTTTAGTACTAATCACTTCATGCCATTAGCTCTGTGGGTCCCATTCGAGCCTGGCTCTAGGTAAGAAAGTTGATGTCAGGGCTGTCCTTGCCCGACTTGCTTGGATTCAGAGGCTGGGAAATGCTAAGTAATTTATTACACAAATTTAGCTCTCCTTTTTACTCTCCTGTTTATAATTGTCAAAGATTTGAGCCTTCTGAAATAATGAGGTTGAGTGGCCCTCTCTGACCTTAGGTGAATGGGAAAAAATATAGCTGTGTGAGACTCGGGCCATTACACCTCAACAGTGAGGAATCAGGGAGTTGTTTGAAAAGCCTGCTAAATTATCCTACTTAATGCTGGACACTCGCAAGGTGACTTACGGTGCTGAAAAAAAACATAAATATCCATAGCTGTGTTTGTGCTGCAATCCAGAAGTGGGGTTGGCACATGCCTGTGTCTGGGTTGGTTAATAAGGCTGATGGCAGGTGAGCTCCCCTGGGCATCATCTCGCTGGGGATCCTGGGCACTTGCTCTGCAGCCGGACCCAAGCCGATGTGACTTCCAAACTGTGGTTACTGTGACTCCTGCGCAGCTCCCAGAGCTGAGCTGGGGTCACTCTGTGGTTTTAGGGTGCATATTTAACACTAGACTGGCCAGGCTGCAGCGATCCTCACTGTGTGGCAGGTGCCTGTTGTCTCTCCCCAGGCAGTGAGGTCCTCTGACGTGGGGCTCCCCATCTCCAGTGCTGGCAAGAACAGAGCGCTTCCCTCTGGACTTGGTAGTTGTGGCTCCTTTGCCCAACTCTCAAAGGAGAGGAAACTTTATTTTCACATGAGGATTGTCTTTTAGGTGCCACCTGCCCTACCCGCTTGAGCAAAACACAGATAAAGCGTAAGCGGCTGATGTGAAGTTTGATTAAGGACTTGGTAGCCAATGCGTTTTTTTGGTGGAAGGAGTGTGAGCTTGTTGCTACTTTAGTACCTGATCCGCAGAAACATGAAAATGGCACCGAGAAGTTTTCCTTTCAGCTCCGTTTAGATCTGGGCTTAAAAAGCACAGTGTGTTTAGGCTTGGATAGCCATCTGTCTGCTTCAGGTAGGGGCTCAGGAAAAGAAACGTCCTTTTGTCTTTGAGTCCAGAGTCTTGGAGAGGAGTGAGATGTCCCCACTGCTTCTACTTGTGATGCACCTCAGTGTAGAACCATCAATGCCAGAGCTGGTTTACACCAGGTGAGACTCTGGTCCAGGGTATTTCCAATGCAATGCTTTTTCTGTATGCTCTTCTGTTATCGGAATTATCTGCAATTACAGAAATTCCTGCTTGCAGACGTATTTGTGAGAACATTTGGGGAAAGAAGGTTCAGAGCTGGACTGAAATAGACTTGTTGGAGCGATGCTCTGTCGTAACCGCTCCCCCATGCTGAAGAAAAGCTTCTTCAGCAAGCACATGAAATAAATTGGCATCATTACTCAGAAGCCAGATGGAGCAGAAATCCAGATTAAATAGAACAAAGTCAAATTCAAAGAAATGTAGAGCAAAGGCACAGCGAGAGTTAAAGGCAACTCTGCATTGCCCTTAAACTGAACAATCATTGTTCCCCCATGACCCCCCCAGTGCTGATCACCCCAGTGGGAGTTTAGGTATTGGGTTCCTTACAGTGGTGTAAATGAACTCCTCCTACAGAACTGAAGATTCAACTCCCAAAGCCAATCAGCAACACAGGGATCTGATTTCCCCTCTGCTGTCTAAATAAAATGCTGCTGGAGATGGAAGGCTCCCTAGAAGCTGCTTCTGGACCAGTTCCACCTCTTTATGAAAGCTCCACTCAGACATGGTGTAGCATGCAGTAACGTAACCTGTTGAGTGCCGTGATCCCTGGAAAAAGTGTAAGGGAGAAGCTGAGAAGAAGCTTTGTGATTGGGAACAATGATAGAAGAGCAATATATTAATATTTCAGAGCACAATCTGCTTAGCAGAGTACAGGGGGCTTGGGGGAGGAAGCAGATGGAGGGAGCTGGGATGCATTTCCCGAGGAGGTGGCATTGTGTCTGTTGCTTTGTTAGTTGGAGTTCTAAATATTGAAACAAAAGCACAGAAACGAAAGGGGCCGAAATTTAAATTTGACGATTTGCACTTGCTTCTCAGTTTGGGATGAAGCTGGAGCTGTTGTCTCTCAGCCTGTGCAGGCGCTTGGGTTGTGCGTGTGTTCTGTGTGCCCGTGTGCTCCTGCGGACTTAGCTGGGATCCACACGGATCCGGAGCCATCCTTGGAGCTCGGAACACAGCCCTGCAGACTGCCTGGCAGCCAGCTGAGGGGTGCGCTGGGTTTCTAAACTCTGCAGAAGCTTTTGGTTGTGCCCCAGGATATGTGCAGGCAGCTGGCCACGTCTCTTGGGGAATGGTTTGCTCCATAAGTGCAGGGTTGCAGTACCCAGCCTGCAGGTGCTGGTGTGCTGCAGGGCTCCTAAGGGTGTCCCTGATCCTCCAGTTTCATTTTGGTGCACAGATTTTCACACTTCGTGCCCTTAGCAGAGATTCAGCTAGACCTTCAATTCATATTCTCTGTGTCCAGTGAACACTATTAAGTTGTGCCTTAAGTTGGCTCTTCAAGTTGTTGGTGCTCTGTTTTGGTCCGTAGGTACCAATGGCTATGTAGGAAGAAATACTGTTTTCTCCTAGGTTGGACATAACGTTGACAAGAGCAGCTACCCTGTTTCCTCCCAGAAATAAGCCCTACTCCAAAAATAAGCCCTACCCCAAAAATAAGCCCTTGTATGATTTATCAGAATTTTTGAGGATGCTTGAAATATAAGCCCTAAAATAAGCCCTAGTTACAGTTCATTTAAAAAGTCAATTTAAATAGTGTCCAGGCAGTATCCAGTCCAAAAGTATCTTTTGGAACAAAAATTGTATAAGATCCTGTCTTACTTTCAGGGAAACAGAGTAGGAGCTCTCTCTTAACATGGAGTCACTGCAAGTGGATGCAGAGAAGGGCCTGATTCAAAGTTTATCCCAAGCCAGAAGAATAATTCCTGGTAGATCTCATATGGATACTGGGTTGGGTCTGAGTTGGAGTGTGCATGATGGTTTGAGTTGTGACTGGACATTTAAACTTTGGAATGTGAATTCCCCCTCTTCAGCAACCACGTGTTTTGAACTGGGATCACCTTGGTTTTTAGAATTGTTCTTTAAAAATGTTGATTAACCCCCTGCAGTTACAGAGAAACCTGAAATCTGCTGTTGGCAGCTGTGCAAGAGGGTGACTTGAGGGTTTTTGAAATGTCTTTCAACAGCATACAAGGGACATAAATGTTCTGTGGCCTCAGTACTGCACTCGTAACCCAACCTGATCACTGTGTGTGCTAAGTCCCAACCTGGCTCTCCATGGAGGAGGCTGATCTGGTGTCCAGGTACTGGGCAGTGATGGCTGTGTTCTTCATTGATGAAATGATCCATAAACATATACACCCTGAGGCTCAGCCCTGGGACTATTGGCTGTAAACATCACATTGTCCCACAATTTACATTAATGAGAATGATTTACATTTATATAGCTCCTTTCATCCCAAAGGATCTCGGAGTGCCTCACAAACTAAAATACTCACTGATTCATCGCAGCAATGTGAGCTGGTTGTGCGTGAGCCAGCCAGGCAGGAAAAACACACTTGAATGTCACCTCATTGTCTTGAGCAAGAGGCTTTTTTGGGAAGTTGGTCTGATATTTCATCCTGTGCAGACTTGGCTGGACCATGTAACCAGACATGCGGAGAACTTAGTGATGTTGTTCTTTATCTGCTTCTGCGGCAGAAAGGACCGAGATGGCCTTCTGGTGGTTTCCAAGTGTCTCACAGAAGGCTGAGTGACCAAGGAAGGTCGTTCCTAACCAGTGAAGTGCTTCAACTGCTGAGAATAAAGATTTCTCTTAATGATGCCCAGCACACTGGTGCAGTGCTTGCCCAGTACATCTCCAGCCCCTCAGCAGAGGGAGGTGAGCACTATCCACAGGGATGGGATGGGGTGAGATGAGGATGGGACTTGTCCATCCAGCTCAGGTCTTCAGTTTGTCCCCATGAGCTCCTCACTCCGAGCATCTCTGAGCATCTCTCTCTGGCTCCCTGTTCACACTGCTTGTTGCTGTGCTGAACACCACCATGAACATGGTCTTCCTCCTCCGGGCTGTTTCCAAAAGAGAGTTTTAAATATTAATTTGCTTATTTTTAAGTGTATATTTTAAATACTACCAACATTTCCAGGGAGCGTTTGTAAACGGAGACTCTGATAAAGTTATTTTAGTGCATTAATTCATGAGGCAGCTTCAAAAATTCATGAAGTATAATAGGACTTTCTGCCAGGAGGGATTGGGGCATCTGTGCTGCACCTCTGGAGTGGAGCAGACATTTTGTTGTAAGGCAGTAACTCTTAAATGGAGTCTCCTGATCTCAGCCGCAGTGATTAAGATACTAAGGCAGGCTGCAGAGGTGCTTTGTATGTCTTTAAGACGTCCTCATTTCACCAGCCTTAACTGTGATCTTACTTCAGTAGGGATTAAGTGAGCTGCAAAAATATACCTGGGTGGCAGAAGCAGCAGCGGTTCCCCCAGCTCGGTCCCCCCAGGCTGTCCCGGGGGTCCGTACGGCTCTTTTTGGCCGGTGGAGCAGGACTCGTGTGCCTGCTTGCAGGCGCGAACCCTCGTCGTGGTGGGATTTGAAATGTGGGGCGACGCTGCTGAAATGAGCACAGCCGCTGCGGGCTGGCGCTGGGGTGACCGAGGGGTGAAGTCAGCTCTGTTGGGGGATTATTTCTATCGGCCTAAAAGCAGCAGTGATTTAAAATGGAGCAGATTGTGCTGGGGAGGCCGAGCTGCGCTGGTGCGTGCTCTGGTACAGCTACAGAACAAACGGTAGAGTTTGGTTTGGTTTAAGGTGTAACTCTGCAGTCATCAAAGTGATGTCAGTGTAAAATGCATGCAAAAAAAAGAGGAGAATTGCGTCTATCACCTCTGAGATGGGTTAAACTAAACCAGAATGAGGCATTTTTGCTCTGCGATGAGCAGTGTCCACATGTGGAATTATTTATAAACAGCTTCTCAGCGTAAATTCATATGTAGACGATATTCCTTTCTTCTTATCCCGTAATAGGATCTTCCTCTAAATATTAAGCTGCACGTCTGGATGTCTGAAGTAGGGAAGAGCGAAGTGTTTCAGATGAGATTAAGGACCAGACCAAACCTGATCTCGAAGGAAGGTGCGATGTGCCCTTGTGCTGGTCCTGCCCCCACTTTCTGCTTTGCTTTGGGTGCCAAACTTGGGAACATGCTGCTGCTCCTGGCTGTGCAACGTGTTTCAGGCTGGACAAACAGGCCCTGTTCTTTGTGTTTTGCACAAAGGATGCTCTTCTATGCCCTTGATGCAAGTCTGGAAAAGATAAAGGAAAAAAAAAACCCTCCAGACTCTCTTGGGGTTATTTTTTTCCAGGTAGCTCCTGACCCAAAGTTCTTTGAATGATATTCAGTGTTTTTCTATTGATACCGGTGGGGCTTAGGCTTGTGTAAGATTTAGGGATACTCCCCCTTCCTCTCACTTAATCTTTTGTTTATTATCCATTAACGAATAATCAGAGATTTCTAAAAGGGAGGATGGCTTTCATTCTTTCAAAGCCAGTGGGATCTGTGCAGCTTTGCAGCTTGTAGACAGCCATAAACGGTAATGGAAAGCGCGTTAAAATCCTGTCTCCGTAGCATGGCTCTAATTGCTGTTGATTTGCTGCTTGGTTTTGTGGAAGACGTGAGGCCAGAGCTCTCAAATGTGTCTGCTAATGAGCGCCCAGTCTCCACTAAAGTGCAGGCCCAGCACACGCTGTGTTGTTTGTGTTGTCGCTTTGTCAATAAACTTCCCATTAGAGATGGTCCCATCCCTCCGTGCTTTGAATCTCTCATAGTCCAAGTGCATGTGGCAAAAATGGTACAGTTACCCTGTGTAGAAATGGGAAGAAGGATGCAACTTCCATGAGACCTTACAGTAAGTCTGTAACAGAGCTGAGAAACTAATCTTTAAACTCCCAGGTTTAAAGTCCCAAGTCTTAATTCTAAGGCTGTCCTTTCTGCCTCTGCAAAGTCTGACTTTTTGACTTGCTGAGCATCCTTTGGCATCGCACGTGTACAAAGCAGAGATGGATAGTCCCCAAGACTGATGTCTCAAAGCAACATGTCTGTGAGTCAGCGGCTTAGGCTGCCCAGGTGGGACTTGTGGTGGCACCAGGTAGGGAATAGGGCTGTGGGTTGCCCAGCTCAGAGGCTGTGCTTTCTAAAATGCTTTTGTGCAGCAGAAAGGAGTCAGGAGCATCTACAGTGCGTAGAAGGGTCAGCTGGGGTCTCGCCTACAGAATGGATGCGTGCGGTTCAGAGGCTGTTTGAGAAACATGGGAATTGGCTTTCCCATGATGTATTTCTTGGGTTTTTTAAATGCTCTGAAGTTAGAGGAGCAGAAGAGCTACTGAATTATTTGGGCCATTGAGCTGATGTGCTGTGAAGATGCGATTGTATTTATAATGTGCTGCAAGTTCACCAGAGGTGCACAACGCAGCGCAATGTGCAGGAGGGAACGTTGCGTGTCTTCCCTCCCACGTCACCCCGAGGGACGCAGAACAGAGGAAGAAACTGTAGAAGGGATTTTCTGATGTCTTGGAGGGACCTTGTGGTGACGTCTAGAGCTGGGGTGCCTCGTGTTTTCCCACAACATCACCTGAATATTGAGCCGTGACTGGTTGGAGAAAATCCACCAAACTTTCCAGGCTGGGAAAGTGCAATAGGGCACTTTCTGTAGTGATTTAATCGTTTAGATGGTTATAGGCTGCAGTGAATTACTTGGTCACTTTGTGTGTGTCAGTAGATCTATTTCTACGGAAAATATGCTGTGGTATTTTATATGATTTTGTTCTGTTTTGGGGGCCTTTTTGTTGCTTTAAAGGGGGTGGAGTGCTCCCTATAAGAAATAGAGAAGTGTAACCAACAGTGTTATTATCCTCCCAGTGCTGGCCTCTTCTGTCTTTACAAATTCTCCAAAGCCACAGCTCTGCATAAGAAAAATGGATTTGTCACTGAATTTTCATGCTTCATCCTCGCAGAAATGTAAATGTTGTCCTGGGCTTTAGTACTGTGCCTTCAAGCTTGGATTTAATGCCGATCATTATACTTTTAGAGGAGGTTACATAGAAAAATAGAGGCACGGAGCAGATCCAAAAGCCAGCGGTCTTGCTTTCACTCCCATTTTGTTCTGGTGAGGATGCTGAATATTTATTGAGAAAATCCCACAATCCTATTTTTAAAGAGGAAAAAAAAAATGACCTCTGCATTGTAGAAAGGAACAGCTGTAAACTGCAGCTGTTGAGCTTATTTGTATCACTCACAGCCCAGCACGGCGATGGAGACACCTGCGCCGTGTCCACGCTGCGCTATGGTGGTTTGATGCTCCTTGGTGGAAGGAGCATCCAGGTTTTTTGGGCAATAAAAGCATTGCTGGTGGTACCTGTTCCCGCTGAACAAGGGGTGGGTCACTGGTGCAAAGGGTCTCAGCTAAACTGTGTGTGATGTGCAGTGATTTTCCTTTGCTACCTGTTCTCAGCCCACCGTATTTGAGTGCTTTGGAGAAGGGCATTAGTGACGGGAGTTGCTGTGCACCTTTTAGTTCCTTCTGCATTCTTCTGCTGCCATGATGGGAGTCTCCAGATGGTTCCTTCTGCAGTTTCCCAAGCTATTTTTGCTTCTGTGTTAGCACAATTCTGTTTTTCTGAAAGGAGGTTGCACTCTTTTGGGGATCTGTTTTGTGTCTCAGATGTTGGAAGTAGCAAAAGAGTTAATTTGGTATGTTGATCAAAGCAGATTCAACTCGGAAATGGAAGCATTTCAACTTCGGGCTGACATTTCTGAGAGTTTCCTAGAAACTCCTTTTGAACACCTTTGTTTGATGACTGGCCTTATCTTATTGCATGGCATCTTCATAGTTTGTATGATGCAACTCTGCAAATGCCTTTAAATCTGAACCTGGAAAGCTGCATTTCGTCGCAGTGCTCCATTCCAGCCCAGGGCTGCTGCCGAGCAAATGGTGGGCGATATTGCAGAATGACAAAGGCGTTTTGCTTTGACATGCATTTGTGTAGCTAAATATGAGGAAAGACTCTAGGAAAGCTGGGTGAAGGCCTTCAGGTTCAAAAAAACAAACCCAAACTGCTTAGTTACTTGACTTGGTGGGGCAGGTGACACTTAAAAGGAAACCAAGATAAGTGTTTTCTATTTTAAGGTGTGTCCTGTATCCTTGGGAGGCTTCTTATCAGCCTTTGGGTCACTGCCGAGCCTATTCAAAGCTCTTTCAGCAAAGACTATGATTTGCAGCCTGTTTGGGGTGTTTTTTCCTCCGTGTGATGCAGGATTGTGCTCCTTGTGCTGCATTTGGGGCCTCTCCTGACCCACAGACAATGTGAGCTCCTTGGGTGACCCCCGGGACCTGGCTCTGCTGTCATTTAGGGGGTGGTGGGACAGGGACGGGTCCTTGCAGGGTGCTGGGACACGGTGTGACAGCCCTTCCGAATTGTCCCCTCCAGCCCTGTGCTCGGGGCACATGCTCCTTTGGGCATCGTCACCGCCTGCCGTGGGAGCGGTGCTGTAATTAAGCATCCGATTAGGAGTGAGCCATTCCCGTCAGCTCCCTCTCCGCCAGCATATTCTCTCTTGCTGTCTCTTTTCGAGTAGAAAGCTTTTCCTACAAGTGGTACTTGTGTAACTTGGCAAGGATGTTTTGATGGGCTGGCCGCATTGTTCATTGAATTACTGTCTGGCTGGAAAGCCAAGGGCTGCAGTCTTCTGCACATTATTATTCTTGGGATTCAGCCTCTTAGAAATGCAAAGTGGGACTATTTGCTGCTAGAAACATTTCCCAACAGTTCGGGGCCTGGCAAGAGATGGAGGGATCTCTTGGGCTTCGGTAACCTTCACGTTTTCACATGCTTTGACATGCATTTTGAGCGAGTCCTTTTATTTATTTCAATAGTTCTGTCAAACAGTCCTCCTCCCTTGTATTAACTACGGCTTCGCTGCCCTAAAATAACCCAGCAGGGTTAGGAATATTTGCCACAGGAATCTTGTAAATGGCTTACACATAATTATGTTCTTACTCCAAGGCAATGGAGATATAACTCTTCAAAATGGATAAAAATCTTGAAATGAACATCTGGACATACAAATTAAATTGCTCTTAATGTAAGGACAGTACAGTGCTTTATTCTCCCTGGCAGGCTTCAGCACACTTGCAGACTCGACACTAATCCACAGGATCAGAGTCATCTTGTAAACTTAATGTCTCTAAATGTTTTCACATATTTTTATTGCAAATCTATCCTTTCAGGACATTAGAGATCAAACTGAGCCCTGGTGAGGCGCACACGCAGCCTCCCTGCATTGACTGAGAGCTTTATGTACTTAGATCGAGATAGCATTGGGTCTCAAGAGCAAATCCTTCTTCCGACAGCAAACCCTCACCTGCCCCGCACGAGCTGTGGCCCTCGCCATCAATGAAATTATAGATTAGTTTATTGATTATTTTCCTTTTTTTCCCCCACTTACTGTCAAACTCGCATGGAAATTCAAGACGTTTCATATCTTTCTATTGACGAGAGCAACAACTAAATCAGATTACACAACTCCCCTAATTCCCGAAAGTAATTTCCAAATTGTTCTTAGATCCTTTGCCTGTCTGTTGGTTGCACTTGGAGAGCACACTGAGATAGCTGCGGCTTGTCATGGTTTAAATCTTAATTAGTTCATGGGAGTGCATCCTTTTGAAATACTAAACTTAGACTTTCGCTAAGCTATTCCTTTTCTTCTGAAAGGAATTAAAATACCCAGTATAATAATTAAACACTTTTATTCGTTTGTGTTAGAACTTTTGGAGGAGTATTTAAAGAAAGCAAAGTATTGAATACTGGTATTATGGGGAAGCAGAATTTTCTTTGTATTGATGTTGTATTTATTTAAGCATGCCAATATTTCCAAATTAAAGTAGTCAAGTGTCTAAAGAAACTTCCCAGAAGGGAGTTGTGCAGGATGGGTGGTACGTGCAGGATACAGGGTGATCGGGAAAGGTGCAGCGTCTGTGATGGGACTAGCAGCAAATCTTAGATCTGCTCTTCAGCTCCTCTCCCAGGCTGGATATATACACACCAACTGCGTTCCATCTCCTTCTATAGATGTTAAACCCTGTCCATGTTGCCTGAGATCAGATCCCCCGGCGCTGCGGGGTGCGGTGGCCGTGGTGCCATCAGTGACATAAATACTGGTCCTTTTTGCATGTATTTGAACAGCGTGAGATTTGGTGCAGTTCCTCTAGTTCTTCTAGACAAGGGTGAGCTTGAACTGGCTGAACAAATAATTCTTAATATCGATGCAGAAAGCTGATCTTTTTGGGCACTTTTTTATTTAGAAAGAAGACGAAGAGGGCACCAGTAAACATAAAACATATCGCTGCAGCAAGGCAGTAACGTCAGCACTTCAGTCAAGTTTCCAGGGAGAGATTTATGACCAGTGAGATGATGCTTGTATAAAACTTGTTTGGCTGTGATTTTTCCAAGCCCGCAGCCCAGCAGAACCGCTGGCGTGGATGGTTGTGTGTACTGAATGCCGAGGAACTGCTCGGAAGGTGAGGCTGGAGAGAGGAAAGGAGAGGGGGTATGTACAGCAGGGTCTGCCAAGGGGTTTGGCTCTAGAAAAACCACCGGGTGGTGAATGCCCCGCGGCTAAACGTGACCAAGATGTGCATCAGACAAAGGGGATGGGAATGGCGTCTGTCAGAGCCAGGGGTATGCCTTGTCCGTGTTAAACACACTCATAAAAGCAAGGAATAAAATGCATAAATCCTGTTGATGGGTTTGATAGCGATGTTTTATATAAATGGACACATAAAAATAAACGCAGGATTTGTTTTCGTGTGCTGTGCTTTTCACTGAGGCTGCTGTCCGGCCTTTGTGAGGGTGAATGATGGTGATGAAGACAGCCTTCCCCAAAAGGTGTGAAACGGCATTGAGGTGAGCGCAGGGACTGCTCCGTCTCCAAAAGAACAGTCCCATGGCCATTGTTGCTGTGCAGGGTTGGCTTAGATTAGATTTTTTCAGAAAAGCACGTGATGGCTGGTTCTCTCTTTAACCCTCAAGGGACTAGTCTCTATTTGCATACCCTCTGTTATATTTCAGTAACTCAGGTACAGCGAAGTGCAGATTGGACACTCTCAAAAGCAAAGAGGTGTCTTGCTTTAAAACACTATCTACTGGATCTGCCGATATTTTCAGCGCTTGGGTGGAAATGTGGCTGTTCTAAATAAAAATTTGGCTTAATGTGCTTTTAAATTGGAGGCAAGTGCCCTAGCTGTGCAATTAACTGCAAATATGGAGTTCGAGAAAGGGCAACGCGAGTACTTCCAAAATAATCAGAAGTGTTTTTAAATGGATGGCTAATGCAGAACAGACACTGCAGTTTGAGCTGCCTGTGTTCCCTAACAAAGCATTCTTTACCCAGGCTCGGCATAAGCTGCTTTTCAGCGTGTACATCAGCGCAGGAGTCTGGCAGGCTGGCTCGTCATGTGTCTTGTCCTGTAGAGCCACTTGATTGGATTTCATCTGCTTACCCTCGCGCGATCGTCAGGGCAGCACTTAAAAGCAGCTCTTGTATGAAAACAAACGCAGCAGATTATGCAGCCTTAGTCTCTTGGTGGAAGAGAGGAGGGGAGAGATGGGGAAGGGAGGAAGCCTCCATTCCTGACCTTTAACTCAGCAGTAAACATAAATCTCCTCTAATGCTTTGCATTGTCTGAAAATAAGTCACGGAAAGGTTATGCTCTTACAAGGAGAATGTTTGTTGCCACCAAAGTTGCGTCTAAAATTAAAAAATAAAGACCCTAAAATATCACCATGAGTTTGCGTTAGATAATGTAGCTAGCCACTCAGAAAATTCCCTCCTAGAAGTGGTTCTTTTTCACCTGGTGGGCGACGTTAAGTCGTTCATTCCCTTTCTCTTTTCAGGGTCACTTATGTTGAAGCTCAGGGAAGCCTGTTACGATTCCTGCTCTCCAAGGCATGATGTGCACATCCCGCATGGCAATTCCTTGCAGAGCCCTCCTGCCCCTGACAGGGTTGCTCTGAATGTTGCTGTGCTTGGCCGCATGTTAGAGATGCTCTGAACAAGACCAGGCTCTCAACCGAGTTCACGCTACCTTGTTCACATTAAGAGACCTTACAAAGTTCAGGGAGCCGTCACATTATTTTAGCTGAAATGGTATAATCTGTTTGGTTTCATTTTTCCTCCTCTTCTTTAGATTTATACTCGGTATTTAGACCTTTTCATGGGAGTTAAGGACCTCAACACTTGCGGAAGGACCAGCAGGCTCCTTTCTGAATCTGTTGGCCTTACACCCATGCACATTGTCGTGAGGGATTAGATGACTTTTTTTTAGTGCTGCACAGGGTATGTGTAGTATTAATAGAACCAGAAATGAATCTTAGTGTCACTTGTGGTCCCATTATGCTTCCTACACTGGCGTCTGCCTTTTGTTCCCATCTGAATTGCCACCACACGTGGACTATATGGCTGAGGCAGAGCCAGGGCTAAAGGGCAGGCTTGTGTTTGGGGTCCACAGCCTGTCTTTCTGGTTCACTGAAGTTCATTTGATTTTCCAAAGGTGATGAGGTTGGTTTCTCTGAGTTGAGTCAGTCTTGAAGGAGAAAGAATGTGTCAGTGGATGTAATACAGCCCAGCTGGGATGTTTTCAGTCCTGACCTCTCTCTGATTTGTCCTTCAATTTGTAAAATTTCAAAGAACATCTCTGTTCCCTTGATACCTCCCTGGCCCCAACATCTAAGGGATGTCCAGAAAACCTGATATATTCATAGACCCTCTGCAGATGTTGAGGAGCGGTGGGTGCAGCAGTAGTAACTTGGTGGTGTCAGTGGGGCTGTGTGGTACGTAATTTTGGGATTAAACTCATCATTGTTGCTGGGATCAGTCAGGGAGAAGCTGCAGTGCAGTCTGAAGATCCCTGAACAGGGCGGAACACTGGGTCGGGCTGGCTGTGATTCTCACCAACCAGCGCGACAGTTCTGCTCCTTCAAAGCAGTGCTGGGGTCATTGGAGAGGAAAATCACGTCTTTTCATAAGGGAAGCAGCCACGATGCTGGTTGGATGGAATCCAGTCAAAGGAAACTGCCACATAAAATTATGATCATGAAGTGATAGAGTTGGAGGAGCCAGGAAAAAGAGTTGAAGCTAGAGCTGCATGAAGCAGATGAAGCAATTTTGGCATGCTCATCCAGGAAAACAGAGTAGAAATGCATTTGTATTCAACAGGTACATGGATGGTAATGAGCAGGAGTGGTGGCTGGGCAGAAGTGGCTTTAGTCTGATGGTGTGAGGTCCATGAAGGATGTTCTGAGTGCTGAAGCAAAGAGATTCAGGAATCAGCTGCGTCCTGAGGGTGCATCAGTACCAATCATTAGCGATGCACCCTCCTCAAGCAGAAATCCAACAGGTAGAAAGCAGTGTCAATTACAAAGAGAACTAATGATTGCAGAGAAGAAAACAGGTGATGGATTGAGCAGTTGCTGCAGAAGAAGGAGGAGCTAGCTAGAGGAGATATGAATATGAATTGCAAATGGAGATTGGAGATGATTAAGTGGACTTTTCTACAGCCATTTCTTAGGCTGGATGTGGGAGGCTGTGCTGAGCGGGGAGGAGGAAAAGCAGCACGATGCACGAGTTCAGCAGCATTTCCCTGTTGATGGTGTAGGCAGAGAGTGGGGGCAGCTTGTTAGGTGGGGGCTTAATAGAATCCATTGCTCCAAGTGCAGACCTTGGCCGTGGGACCGTTCCGTCATGTGAAGAGAATCCACGTTCCAACCAACCCCCTGCGAAGAAATTAGTAATTCCTTGTGACATGTCATGGCAAAGTGATTTTGCACGACGTAGCGTGGAGGTGGGGAAAGAGGAAATGAGTGAGATGTTTTTAATTCTGGGTAATTTGCTTGGCGTGTAGCTGTGAATTAGACACATGAGGAGTCAAAGTTAATGGATGAAGAGTGTATTAAAAAAGACAGGGTAATGTTACCAAGAGAAGAACAAAATTGTTCTCACCAGGCAGCATAGTTATGCAGAGGAGAGGACTGTCATCTGTTTTTATTACAAACTAGAGGTCAGCCGCTTTTTCTTTATTTTCTTCCATTAAATCGTGCCTGACTTTTGCAAGATCGGTCTTAAGATTGCAAGGTGTTTTCACAATAAGCACATTTTTCCTGAAAATTGCAGTTTTGCAAAAAAAAAAAAAACCACCAAAAATTCAAATGATAGTATAATGAATGCTTCTTGCATGAAAACACATCGTTATTCCATTTCTTGCATGTTTGGGATCCAAAGAGCAGATCCACTTGCAGAATGGTGTTTTGGAGCCTGCCACATACTGTCCCTTGGCAAATAAGCACTCGGAAATTTGCTCAGAGTATCAAACCAAAGATTTCATTTTGATGCTTGGATCAGGGAGCTGGATTATCGATATCTTTAGTGTGTTTCTGAAGCAACGTCGCTCCTTGCACTCAGGAAGCACCCTGAATTCCCAAGGATTCCCTTGGAATGACAAGGGCTACGTCTTGGCCTCTGCAAGCTGTTGGTAGTTCTGCTTCTATGCAGCATAGTCCAGATTCCAGAGAAAACTCCTATTAATCTGCTCTGCATGTGAAGGACATGCCAAAAGCTACATTACAGCTGTGGCCCTGCTTCAAATCCTCCTGTATCCATAAGCGATTTCCATGGGCTGCATGGAGAGCTCCAAAAAGAGCCTGGCGTGCGGCAACGCAACTGGTGGAGACCTGGAACAGTGTTAGTCTCGCTTGTGTTTTTTGTTGTTTCAAGGAAACGCTTGTTCCAAAGAGCAAAGGCTTTAATCATTTGGCTTGTGAGGGAGTTGTCTCTTTAATCTCTTGCACTTTGGTTTTGGCTTCCTTCAAAAAATCTTTACAGTGCTGGTGTCATCGGTGCCTGTACGCTCAGATCAGCCCTTTCATAGGGAAATGAAAGCATCGTTCCCTCATTTAAAAGAAAAAAAAGGCAGAAAACATTATCACACCGCCAGGTTTTAAAGGCACTAAGCCTGGCTTGCATCCCTGAGATGAAAAGGGAATTGAATACTGTGTTTTCTGAAGGACTTTTCTATCCCTGCTGGATATGGATCTATCAGGCCAATATTGCAACAAAGGGACACGGTTACCTACCGATGCTTTGATTTCCTCAGCTTCGACCCGCAAGAACCAGATGTAGAGCAAAACTAAGGGATACGGTCTCCTGTTAGAGTGGTCCAAGTTTATTGAAAGCATCGATGATGCGGTGAAGCACTAAAGCGGGTGCCCAGAAAGATGCGCCTGATGTGGCCGTCCCGGTCTGGTCTGTGTTCACAGGGCTTTGGGGGCTCAGTTGTTCACATCAAAAAGCAGTTTTGGCTTTGGCTGTTGCTGGAGTATCCGTAGCCGTGCCTGCTCCACTGGCCAGCTGCTGTTCCACACAATATTTTGTGTCCACGCTGAAAGCGTGAAATAGAAATGAAAATCCAAGTTAGTTTTAAAACTGAAAAACACCTTCCGTTTTCAGCAAGATGTTTTATACATCAGTAAGTTCCTTTTTCTCCCAATTCTTTTCTTCTCCGCTTTGAAAATACTCATGAAACATGTCTGGTAATTAAAAAGATGGCAGTAAGTTTGGGGAAGAAAAGTGTGTTAATTCTTTTCAAGGGAGTTTTGAAAAATATTTCAAATGCCTTCTCAATTTGGTTGGTGGGATTTTACCTTATAAACTTGCATGAAGAGCCGAATACTGTTTTGTGATGATACTAAATCGTATAATGTGTAAGGTCACAAGGTTCAAAGAAACATGCTTTCCTAGAGGAGGTAGAAGTGTTTATCTAGTCAAGTGAGTCATTTTCCTAGAGAAACAAGTTTTTCTAACAACTGTAGAAAATTAATTTTCAGTAGAGGATAGCGTACCTTTAATCTCAGCTTTCCTGCTCAGCATTAGGAACATCTTCACTGGGAAATAACTGGTATCTGCCTGCCTCAAGATGTTGAAATTTCGGATGAACACCAGGTTTCTGAGTGTTTTTCTGAATGCTACCAGCATGGAAAATCCACCAGTAATTTAGATTTAGCGGTGAGCAGTCGGGGCAGGATCTTGCTTGAAAGCAGCAAGCTTTCATGTGTTTGCATTTTGGGGTTTTTTTGGCAGTATTTGTATTACCTGTGATCAAGGAGCCTTGAAGGGCATTAGCAAGGCAAGTTATGAATTCAGCTTCATTTCTTTCCAGGTTTCTGGGAAGCTGATGTAAGGCAGGCAATCCTTTTATATTTTAAACTAGAAGAGAGTCCTGCCACTTCTGTTTGTTTAGACAAATACGTTTGTTGTTAGAATTTTTTGTTTGAAAGTAACAACAACAAAAAAATCTGAATAATGTGTTTATTTTCCTGAAAGGAATGAAAGGCGGTCGGTAAGAACTGACTCTGCCAAGGCCAGTGTGGGTGAGGAGGCTGCGCCCTCTTGCACTTGCCATACACTATTTATTGGTGGCTGCTTTGTTTTCCAAAATTGCTGATCTGCAGCAGTATCCAGCTCTTAGTTGCATAATGACGGTTCACCAGAGAACTTCAAAACACCGGAAAATATTTGCCTGTCACCCCCAAAGCCAGCACTGGTTAGCTGGAACCCATCGTTTTACCAGTGTTACAGATCAAGGGTAGAACAGACTAAGTTGAAAAGCCAAACAATACTGCGTTTGATTGGGGAATCTTCTACTTTGGGTATGTTGTGAGCTGAGTTGGAGAGATGAAAACTGGAAGGTCGTCCTTAGATGCTGCCCCGGGCCTGACCCGCGCAGGGGATGCTCTTGCCTTGGGCTGCAGAATTAAATCCATTTATTTTGTTGAGCTGCATTACACAGTTACAATTCAGCTTGCTGATTAAATGCAACTATCCCCAATGAAAATGGGATTTGATGTTCTCTTAAGCAAAATTCATGTATAAAGAAAGGAATTATTAAGCCAGAAATTAAATTCCACTTACTTGGCGTTTTCCAGGCATGCCTCAAGCTGTTCTGCTGGTTAATGTATGCTGCCACACATCGCCGGCTTTCGCTTTAGCCTCTCGCTAAGTCCTCTCCTGGTCTGTCTTTGGATTTCTCGCCTGCTGGAAGTGCCGTCCCTGTTTGACAAATCCACGTGGCCAACACAAACGCAGGCTGATTCATTCATAAATATTCCTGCGTGAGGAGCTGGGCTGTAGCTCTGCTCTGGTTTTACACCGGTTTGACTGACCCAGTGCAAAAGAAGCTGCTCCTCAGGATGTGTGGGTAACAGTCAGAGCTCCCTTTGGGGTGAATCTGTTCCCATCTGGCTCTGCCTGTGGTTTGAGGTTGGGATGTATCACTATGGAGTGAATTAATTGCCTGAGAGAGATTCTTGGTGTCAAGGTTTCTACCAAGTTGACCTTGTTATATCCCAAAAGGTGGAACACATCGATATGGAAAGAGCCCCGAGCTCTCGAGGTACAGGTGCCTTTCCTGGGGCTGTCAGGTATTCAGCCACATAGAGAACTTTAAAAAATGAAAGATGTTTTTGCCAGACTTGTTATATTCTGATAAATTAATAAAAGATTGTGCTGCATTTTCCAGGACAGATTATTCTCCCCTCCGCTTTGAATTATGCTGCAAAGAGACTGCAAACCCACCATAGGGAGTAGAAACGTTTGCAATTGCTGTCCAGAGGGGAGAGAAACTTGGAAATGAGGAGGTTAAATGCTCTATACGTTACTCAGGTTTCATTTAAGGCCCTCAAAGATGGACTTAGATCTGCACAGACTGTGGGTCTGCTTTTGGCAGAAGGATGGGGAGAAATAAGAGGGACTTGTTATCCAGAGACACCCGTAGCCATGAACAATCTTGGTTGTACAACAGGATTTTTGGCAGGTTCTTGTATCTCCCGGTGCTTCCAAGGCTCTGAGACATTCCTACAGGGTCATTTGTGTTGGTAGGCTACAGTATAATGTTGACATTTGTTTACTACCTTCTCCCAGAGGTGACTTTTTAAAAAATAAATGAATTCTATTCAGCTTCCCCTTGCCCATGTTTCAGTGATGCTGAGGATTTATGCTGCAGTAGCTCTGAAGCGTGCTGGTGGGAATGCCCACCTCGTTAATATTTAAAGTCATAAAATTCTGGCTATTGGATGAGCTCCTAATTACTCTGAAGCTCTCCTAGTCTCCCTAAAAGTTGACCATTGCACTTGCATTAATCTCTATACATAAGCTAAGAAAAAGCCAATAACTTGTGTTGTTGTGGGGTTTGGTTTTGGTTTGTGTTTTTTGGTTTTTTTAACTGCAGAAAAGACGGGAAAATTCATTATTCATTTGTAGCTTTAAATGAAGAGCATTACTGTACACTGTTTTGCCGCTATGGGAGGGTGTCAGCAGATTCTCTCTGCAGCCCAACAGGGCAGGGCTGTGCTCTTGTTGGGATGGAGAAGACTTAAAAATTGACATGTGGACTTTGCCCTGGGTTGGTGTTGTAAGAAACAGCATCAAGTGGAAATAAAGCCAGTAGAAATTAAATTTTCATCATTTTTTATTCTTATGCCCACCCTTTCCCATTAAGTTGCACTCTTCCCCACATCAGTGCTAGCCCGGTATTGCTTGCAGGTGTTGGCATAGAAGTTATTGCATTCATTCATCAGCAGGTTGATCTCTGTTGCTGTTCACAGTAGTCAGTATCTCAAAAACCACATTCTCGGTGTCTACAAAACACTGTGCTGCTGAAAACTGCTAAATTATATTCCCTCTTTCTCCTTTCTGATGAGCTGATCGATAGAGCAGGCATTTCCATAACGCGGTGTTTACTTGCTCTGCAGTTGAAATATAATATTTACAGTTGTAAATATTCTTCACAGCTGGTAGCTGGTTTCTCCGTCCTGCTTTTATGATAAGTTTACAGTACATTGCTATCGTCAGGCTCGATCCTACATGTTTTTTGGCTGCCTCAGAAAAAAGGAAAAGGGCAACTGCTTTGAAGTCTTGTGTGGTGTTTATGCATTGAGGCGCGTTTCTGTTGGGTTAAATTCTTCACATCACCTTCCCGGCGCACAGCTGCACGTATCGAGTGTGAATATCCTGGGTTTACAAGACACTGCGGACTGGTAAGAGCAACCTCAATCAGACATCCCACTGCTCAAGTTAATCAACCTGTACGTGTATTTCTTTAACCTCATGCACTCGAGCCATTTAGCAAGAGCTTGAACCAAGTGAAAAATGGGAAATAGCCTCAAGCTCGCAAGGGAAGGAGGTTGGTGGAATTTGCAGGTGAGAGGTGTGTGTCTGGCTTCAGGGAGCGCTGGGCGGACTGGGGACCTTCTGATTTCTGCTGCAATTCCCATTTTTCTCATTTATATATATTTTTTGCTAGTCCTATTTAAATCATTTATAGTGCGAGAGTTACTTGAGACACATACATACATTTAGATCTTCCCAGCCATATCAACTTAACAGCTTTATTAGCATCCTTATATCATCTTCCCAATTAGTAACCCTCTTCTTTTTTGGTTGTTGCTAATGTACAGCTTGCAAGTCAACGAGAAAGCTACCCTACATTAGATTTACATCATGTCATCCTCTTTGATGAAAGCACTGATTAGCACGAGTCATTTGGTGTCGATCCCCTCCCCATGCCTTTCCCCACGAACTGTCAACTTCCATCAGGAGCAGAAATGTATGTTTGTAAAGAATAACTGTTATTAGCAGAATTCAAGATATGGGAAGGGTTTTGTTTGTTTGTATGTATGTGTGTTTGGGTTTTTTTTACTCTTGGAGATGAGTAGGGAAGGAGGGAGTAGAGGAGCAGGGAAGTGTGTGGGCAGGCATGCCTTTTGGTGTTGATCATATTTATCCCCTATATTTTCAATTATGGTGTTGTTTGATGACTTAACCGCAAGTTCTCTTGCCTTTCTGAAAAACAAGCACTTTGTGATAATGGGTTTTTGTTGTTGTTGACTGATACATCAGGTCCCGTGTTAGCAAACCAGTGAAACGGTGAGTCACAGCAGGGAGTGGGAGTGACTGCAGCACGCAAAGAACAGCGTAGGAAATTCTGGATTAATATAAGCAGAGAAGCTATCAACAGAATTGCTGAGCGCTGGTTGTTCCCTGAAGTAGAATGATCTGACTTTGAGGAGGAAAAAATAGACTTAAAATAGCATTAGTAGCGAAATCTTAATTTTTTCCTGTAGATATTTCCCTTTGGCCTTTACAGAGATGTACAGAGGGACTTTACAGAGTCCCTTGAGCAGCCTGGGACGCTCCTGTCCTGCTCTCCCTTAGGAGGAGGAGGAGGAGTGTGCATCGTCCCCGCCGCTGCTGCCAGACCCTCAATAAACATCCTTTGGTGGTTTTTACAATCAGCCAGCAAGAGTGTTTGTTTTTTTTAAAAAAATACAGTCATTTTGAATGTATTTATTTGGAATATTTGTGAAAGTTCAAGGCTTTGACTAAATTGGTTTTACTGGTTCTATTAGCTAATAGAAAAAAGCAAAGTTATGTAATGAACATGGTCTTTTTAATGGTAATATAAATGTTTGCTAATTACCATATGGAGATGAAGGTCATATTAATTACAAAACAGTTCTCGCGACGCTACCAAGCAACCGTGCTTTTAATTTTTTTTTTATGGGATTAATTAGAGATAATATGCATTCAGGACTGACAGCTTTTTTTTTCAGAATGTTTTCGAGAAAAGCATGTGTGGCTCTGTTTGAATATAACTGACTGCTGTGCGCCCCGCTCACTCGCACTGGGTGGTGGGATCAGAGTCCTGGCTGCGCTTTGGCCAGGCAGGAGAACCCAAGCGAGAGGAGGTGACACCGCAGCGACGAGACCCCGGTGCACAAGGAGACGAGCAGCAGGTTCTCCTGCCTGTCCTGCTCCCTGCCCGCGTTGGGCAGGTGGTATTTACACCGCCAGCAACATGCATGAACCCACAGTCTTTAATGAGAACAGACCTGATGCTCTTAAGAAGCCTCTTGGCACAAGCTCTCATCTATATTATGAATTCATGCCTAAGAAAGGCCAAATCTGCTCTGATGCTGGTGTTCCTTCAGCTGTTTATTTTGATAGTCCTTTTTGGCCAAAGTGCAGCCAGGACTTTGATCTTCCCTTCACCCTTTTCTGAGCTGACTCAAATTAATTAAAAATGGGCGAGTTGTGTACTGGCAAGGCCATTCTCCTCCTGTGCATGCTCCTTTGGTATTCGGTACATGGAAATGTGTCAAATGACCAGTACATAGACTGATCAGCACATGGGAGGTAGTTTACAAGGCTGTGCAATGGTATGATTTTAGACATTGCTGATGGCTGTGAGTAGCCTGTTTCCTCCAGCACGGGATGGCCGATTCCAGTGGAGAGCGCTCTGGCACCAGTTTGTACCTGCTGATGGTTCAGCTGATGCTGGTTTAAGTTGCTTTGGAGCATCCCTGGCACTGTACACATCTCTTCTGCTTTCCAAGGTGGGTGGACGCTTGAGGTGGTACAGGAGTCTCGTACTAAACCATGGGGGAGCGGGAAGCGAAGTGAGCAAGTGGCATATGCAGTAATCACAGGACTCCATCCTGCCAGGGCTGACCCTCCTTGGGGCAGAGCTGGAGGTCTGCAGAATGAGCGGCTGTGACTTGAACCATGGAACCCAAGCCTGCAAAGTGCAGGTTGCAATTAAACTTAATCTGCTGTGAGCCTCCAAGCCGGTGCTTGCCGTACTCGCCTGTGTGGGAAGGCTTTGACGGCCTCGGCGTGCCGGCAGCCTCCAGCCCGCTGCCGACCTCAGGCAAGTAAAAAACTGGAGTGGTGATACAAGAACTGGAGGTTGGTGATGTGTTTTGGCATTTGGCATCTTCTGGCATGCATGTGCCTGTTATTTTTGCCCGCACGGGTGTGTGTTGGTGCCACGATCGAGGTGAATTGAACGAATCTTCTGAAAATTGCAGCTCTTGTGCCCAGGCATTCTTTGATTGCCTACAAAATGATGGCTGATGATTCTGATTCATATTAATCAGCGTGGGAATAAAAGGATGGGAGATTTGAAAGTAATAGCTTCTGTTCAGCGTCCCCTCCATCAGCGGCTGTGCGCACAAAGGTGGCTTTTCCCCCGCTGTGTCGCTTGGACGAGTCGTGTCGTGGCTGAGCAGCTTCTTTGCCCTCCCCCTGCCCACGCTTTGGAAGATCACACTGAAGATAAAAGTCAAGAGGAAAAATAAGCCCTTTCCTGTGTCTTACCCTGCACCAAGATTCAGTTTTAGTCCAAAAACTCTTTGCAGTTCAGTTTTAGATGTTTAACATGTCACTCAAGTTGAACATTGTGATGACAGCGATCAGATTCACTCGAGTACTTCTGTGCTGGCACAGTGCTCTTGTTCGGATATGTGTCAGCAGAGGAGATTTAAAAATATGTATATGCTACACTAAACCGATCTCGGAAGGGTTGCGCTCGCAGAAAGATGGTCAGTATCTTACAACAATTACCATTCAAATAGGGTGGAAAGGAAGAAGAAATAATAATGTGCTTGTTTTTCAATGTGTATCTGAAGTACTGAAGGGTTTTAGACTCAGAAGCTTGAAGGTATTTCAGGGCATAAGCCTGGCTTAGGTGTCCAAATCCATACATGCGGAAGTCTCGGTAGAGATTGGAGAGCATGGTGAAGGTCCCAGGATAAGGTCTAGTAACAAGTCAGTGCTGAAAACTGAACCCAGAGTTACTTAGTCACAAGTACCTTAATAGGGTGATATTTTTCACCTTCAGCTTCACTAACCTGTAGCTGCTGCCTTTAGTTTTGGAGCCCCTTATTGTTTTTCTCAAGGTGTATATAGTGAATTTGAGCTTGCTGGCCTTAGACTTGATTTTCATTGTTACGCTCCAGAGATTTCCTAGAAATCATCCATAGATTTCAAGGGTCCAGCCCCTTGAAAGTCACCATTAGCACAAAACCTACCCTGTGTAGTTTCTCAGTGGTTCAGAGGACCATCTTAAGGACTTGAGAGAAAACCACTTACATGGACATGGTACCAGTTCTGCATCGGAGTGGGACTGTCAGGCTGATGCTCAAAACCGGAGGAGGCCAAAGGCTATTTCTGATTTGTTTGGGATTTGCTAAAGTAGAGAAGCTGTTGCTGTACAAGCGAGGGAGTGAGATTAACACACTGGATTTCTCCTGCATTGGCTCTCGGTTTGGACTCTTACCTCTCACTGGTTGCCTTATTGCATCTTAAATGACTGCTCTTTCTGATCAAGCTGCCGTGTTTAGGGATGCCCTCTGTACAAAAGTGGCCATGTGAAGACGTGGTTGGCAGTCATCCTTGTCTCTGGGTGGACAATTCTTGGCTTATCAAACTCTCCAGAGGCTGTTTTTGAGTCTAATCTTCAGTACCTGTCATCTGCAAAGTGACGGATGCTTGTGTGTCCTTCGTGGCATTGCTCCACCAAGCACCTGTGGTGTTTCTTCACCTAGCTCAGGGCTGCGGTTGAGACTTGGGGAGCCTTCGTGTCCACCAGAGATGATGTGGCTACGTGGAAGGTCAGGGCAGTTTTCCCAAAGTGCTGATGGTGACAGCTGTGTGGTATCTCAGGCCTGGTGGAGAAGAGAAGATCCTTTGTGCCGAGCTCCCAGATGTGTCTCAGGAGCTTCCTGGAGAGTGCATGAGGCTGAGTGCTGACAAATTCAGCTGTGGAGGGTGAGATGGTTCATCCCAGTTTCAGGGTGTTTGTTTTTAATTTCTCTGCTGGCTTGTAAAGGTGCCTTTAATACCACTCCAGTGATCTATAGGCTATATGGTTTACGGGATTGCGGACTAGAAAACAGTTTAGCTTCAAAATATTAAGTCATTCGAGGTATAACCAGGTAAGAGATGAGAGGATTGTTAAAGACTTGTTTTCTTTGTGGCAAAGACAAGTTAATGAAAGTCTGGAGTGTGCAGTTGAGCTACCAAAGTTTTAAAAAGCCAGCAGAAAGTAGGTAAAT
This sequence comes from Nesoenas mayeri, assembly GCF_963082525.1. Lineage (NCBI taxonomy): Eukaryota > Metazoa > Chordata > Aves > Columbiformes > Columbidae > Nesoenas > Nesoenas mayeri. Next base: position 8,438,612 of record NC_137569.1, on the reverse strand, counting down.
GGTAGCAGAATGATGCACGTCTGACAGCCGAGTAATGAGCAGAGGATGTGGTGACAGAGGCGCAGAGTGAAGTCTGCAGAGGTGCGGGCAGAGGGAGCCTGGCGACGAGAAATAGGCTGGGGAGAACAAAGCACTGCCTGTCTTGGGAGTGATTGCTCGTCCCTTTTGATCACGGTGAGGAGGGATGCTCAGTGAGCAGCGTTTAGACAGAAGGAGGCGAGCGTGGGGGGTGAGAAGCTGCAACCCAGGGATGTGGGGCATCACTGGGGACACGGGGCGCTGCTCAGCCCCTTCGCCCTGGGCTGTGTTCAGCAGCAGTGTTTCTGGGGAAGGGGCGTCTTTGCTTGAAATCTGGGTAGAAACTCTTTAGGTTTTGAACTTCTCTTAAGGCAGTAGTTCAGTCCCATTCGTGTGGCTGTTAGGCAGGGCTTAGCCACGCCTGTGAGATCCCAAGTGATAATTTTGAGGGCTGGAAGACGATATGTGTAATCTGCTGAGCCTCTGCCCTTGCTCTGGTTTCCTTCCAGCCCTGTGGGTGGCCAGGAGGCCATGGAAGGTCTCCAGTGAGGTCTGCAGGAGGTTTTGTCCTCAGAAAGGACAGATCAGGAGTTGTAATGGGCCCCGTATGCTCTCCTGTGGCGTCCAAGGGAGAGGCTTTTGTGTGACATGGAGTTAAGAGACTTCTTAGAGGTGACAGTGCCTGTGGCTCTGGCATGGACCAGGCAGCTGAGGAGCCGTGTCCTGTGTGCTCATATTCCTCGTGCAGTTGCTCTGTCATTTCTCACTAATGCCCCCAAATTATTTATCATGAACGTGTGGCTCTGACAGGGACACGTGCTACTCAGCAAAGCCAGACTTACGAAAGAGATATTTAATCTAATAAGGAAAAGGCAGTAATGCCTGGTGATAAGATAGCCCTGCCTGTCCGTCTTCCCATCTGAGGAGCAGAAGCTGGAAATAGGAAGAAATGTTTACCAGTGGCTTTGTGTCAAGCTTTTTCAGCCAGCAGCTTGCTATAGAGCTTCATTAGCATTGATTTGTAATTTTCTTTCTTATTTTTTAGACTTGTCTTGCCTGGCCCTGGCCACACAATGTTGGATTAGATGGTACACTGGTCTGTTTGTATAGCAGCTTGCTATCAGTGTGTGCAATTCGTATCCTTGTTCTGTAACAACTGCATCAAAGCCTTTTAATCAGCTCCATTTCACTGAAGTGTACAAATTCTCCTCAATACATCTGCTGGCTCTCAGGTTTACAGGCACAAACTTCTTGGATCCACTAATATTCCTTGGCCACCCTAGCGTGCAAATTTAAAATTTAATACCTTGCTGCAGGTCTGTTCATTTTTATGCAAATTCTAATGTAAGATTATATTTTATGGTTGCAAATTAAAAATTAAAGGAAGTTATGCAGTGGAAGGATATGTGGAAAGTGGTAATCCTAGTCATTTGAGTAATACAGAGATGCACATCCTCTAAAAAGATGTGAATAGCAAAAAGTGTTTAAAGTGGCATTTAGCTCTGTAGCTGTTAATTGAAGAAGTGATTGCTGCAAGAGTGTTTCTCAGTCTTCTGACGTCTCTCAATGTATTTGGAGGTAAACAATACATTAATTGTTTTGATGTAGGAAAAGAAATATTTTTAAAAAATGCTGACTTTGCTCACTTTTGGTTTTATGTAGCTGTGGAGACCTGTTACTCAAAGTGGGAGGTGGGCTAGTGTCTGGGCTGGAATTTGGGGCTGGAATGGGTGGTTCTTGGGCTGACAGCAGCTCCTGACGCAGCTCTCTACCTCTAGTTTCTGTTAAGCACATCTGTAACCTCTGGGACCTTCCACCATAGCCAGATGCAGCTGTTGATCTCGCCGTCCGCACCTTTATGTGGCAGCTTTGCTTGGCCTGTTCCAGCCGTGCGTGGTTGCCACCAGTTGTGAGCAGTGGCCTCGCTGCCCGGGCGGCACTTCTCTGGTGCTGTGTCCACAAATGCACACAAATAAAGAACAGTAGAGGGAAGGAAAATGCATAAGCTGAGTGAAACCATTTCGCTTCTAGGGTGCTGTTCACATTTGTTCCAGAAGCAGCCAAGGCATTACCAGAAAACAATTTAACAGAGTCCCTGTAGTCACACGGCACAGGCCGCGTTGAAGGATTTGTCTCCAAGACTGACCCTTAGCAGCACAAAATTTTCCATGAAATAGATGAGAGGAGCAGAGGAAGGATCTATAAAATAATCCTTTTGTGTGTAACTGAAGAGTTTCTGAAAGCAGTCAATATTTAGATTTGCTTTTTAGAAGTCAATACGACTTTTAAAGCACCTAAGAGAGTGATGGGCTTCAGTGCTAAAATATCTACACACAGTGTATTTAAAAAGACGAAGATCAGAAGCTCTTCACAATAATATTAATTGCGCATGGGTAAGGTTTTGTAAAGCAATTAGAATTCTGTCTCACTCGCTGACTTGCAGCAGTGCCGAAGCCGTCGTGCTTCAAAGCTACTTTTGAAAATGGAGTTCGGAGGGTTGAGCCGTGTATGTGCTTTTGAAATTATCCCTCAATTCTGAAGTACTTGCCTTTTTCTAGATTGCCTGTTGACAGGCTATCCGTTCCCTTCCTATAATGTCTCAGAAATAATGTGATGGAGGCCTTGGAGCTTGGGTGTGGGACCATACCTGGTCCTGGACCCATGGGCATGACCCACACAACCCTGGCAGGGCAAGGGGGCTGTACACCTCCCAAAATGCCTTCGTTATCCCTAGGTGGAAAGTACTGAAGAAAAACACTGGTGTTATGAGCTGTTCGTTTAATTTCTTTGCAAATCTGCAATGGCTGACATCTGTTTGCTTTTCTTTGTGGTTTTGGAAAAGAAGAGAGGGTTTGGATCCAAAATAGCTATAAGATGGCTTGACATGGAGTAGCATGAATAGGCTTGTTTTGTCTCCTCCTGTTATGAATCACTTTCCATATTAATTTGAGACTTTGAGTCGATGTGTATTTGGCCTCACGGAGCTGCACACCACTTTGAATTGTCCTATTGTTTGAAAAAGAAATATTCCACGTTCATTTGCTTCATATCAGAAACCAGAGTCCCACGTGGAGGCTCAGAGATGGGTTGGCAAAAAGCTGGAGCTGCTGGGCTGAAGTCAAGCTGGTTCAATGGCTCTGTCTTAGCTGGGGGATTGCAGGCACTCTCCCAGCCCTCCAGTCAAAAGTTTGGAAGGACTCATTATCCCTATTGTGCAGTTTCTTCATCCACCACCTTAAGTTTTGCTTTCTATCACGCCTCTGCAATCCACCCGTGGAGTCGCCTGCTTTCCACATGGCTGGAGAGGTTTGCTCTGCTGCAGAGGAGCAGCAGTGGGGACAGTCCAGCATCCCACCCTTAAATACGCATTCATAGCCTGCCAAGGTCTCCCATCCACTGTGGCTGCTTGCAGGACCAACAATTAGAGCTTTTCTTCCTCCCCGTTTTGGCTAAAACATCAGCCAGCTTGCAGCAAAGGTCCTTCCCTACTTTTTTTGCCAGATGTCATGGATTACTGCCTCTGAACGGCTTTCCCATGAAAAGCATAAATAAATACACGTCTGCAAGCTCCTGGCATGAAGTCAAGATCCCCCCCACTCTGTTTCCTTGAGCTCTTTCGTTTTTCTTTTCCCTTTTTCTCAGAGAGATTAATCTCTCGTCTCTAATGGCCTATTTTGGTCAAACATCAAAACCACCCATCCCTCTGGTGTGTGTGTCTGTGGAAGAGAGCATGGCCAGTTTAAGGCACAAGGAGCGCAGCGGTGGGATGGGGAGTCTGTGGGACATCTAAGTTATCTTCTAATCTCTGCTTCTGCCTTTTGCATCCGTCTCAGGATCAGCTGAAAGTGGGAGAGAGTCATGTTGGTGTAAAACCTCTGTTGTGCTGCATGCTTGAGATCAGGAGCTGAAGGTGCAACGTAGCAAATGGAGAAATGAAAAGAATTTCAGATATTTCCAGTGCAAATGATAAAACTACTCCTTATTGTGTGTTTCTGCATGGTTTTAACTGCGCTGAGCTTACACTATGCACAGCACAGGGGGTTTCCCTCCACTGGCCGTGGGATAACTGGATGTAACACACAGGATCAGCTCATTGACTTTTACAGTATTTCTAGCCCTGTAATGTAAAACTCAGGAGTTAGACCCTCCCCACGCAAAGCTGTGATACTGCTTTAAAAATCATCAAAATGGAAAGGAAGGGAGAGGGTTTTAAATCTGTCACTGGGTTGTATTTTCAGGCCCTTCTCTGATATTTAGGAATTCTTTTTATTGGAAGCTGAGGAACGCGAACCACGCGATTCCTGGAAGAGTAGCTGAGTAGTCAGAGTAAAGAAAAAAATAGTTGTGGAAACGTTTGCAATAAGATCACAGGCATTACCAGCAGTGCACTAAATGAACAGCTGATTAGAGCTGGGAGGAGCCGTTTCCATTTCCTTGCATTTCCCTGGGAACGTGGCATCTCACTCGGGCACACGCTCCTGCAGCCGGACGGGATTTGCTGCCGCCGTGGCACCTTCACGTCGGGAATATCGAGCTGCGAACATGGGAGCTTTGTGGGTGAGACCAGTCACCTGACAAGAGACCATACATTAGAAATATAATAATAAGAAAGGGATCTATCAGTTTGCTGTGTGCAAACGAGTGCCCATGCAAACGATATCTGTGGTCCGTGTTTTGTTCTCAACTGCCATCCCCGCGATGCTGCTGCGCTGGCTCTGCTCCCCTCCCAATTCTTTTGTGATTTGCGGATGATTAAGATGGAGTCAGACAGAAAGCAGAGTTGGCACAGCCAGACTGTTACCCTATTAGAAGGTCCAGATGTACTGAATCAGGGTTTCTCGTGGCTTCTGATGAGGAAGAAACAAAACAGGGCTCTAGTTAGGTTTAAAGGATTTGGTGTGCGCACATGTGTCAGGGGTCTAACTGCCTTTGATGGGTACCAGATGGCAAACAGAAAGGGGAGGATGGAGCCGGGGGAGGGCACAGGGGGGAGGCAGAGGATGGAGAGGTCCTTTGTGAGCATCTGTAGGGAAATGTCACGTGTGAAAGGTGCTTATATACACATGTATATAGATGCTCAGATATAGACGTATGTGTATAGAAGCATTTTTCTAGCCATTGGGTCATGTCGATACAAGTCTATTGCTGACCGTGCGCCTCTGAAATGAATAAATCGTGTTATGAATGTTTGTGGCAGCTCCACGTGGCTTTGCAGCCCGTCCTCATTTCCAGAGGAAGGTGAGACTCTGCAGTTTCAGCCGGGAGGTTTGGGGGGTGTCGGCGTAGCCTGGGTAACAGATCTTCACTTGGGTCATATCCAGTGTTGAGTCTCAACCTCAGGAGAGATGTCGCATAGACCCGGCTAGCAGGATGCTGTGTGGAGCTGCCAGGGGCTGGCTGGGGAAGAAACAAGCACTGGGGCAGTTCTCGCTGTTTCAAATTGTAATTGGTCTCTAATTCACTGAATCCTTGGGCTGATGAGTTTTTTCTCCTAAAAAAACACCCAAACGTTTGTATATAATGAATTGGGAAAGAGGAGACAGTCCAGCGATTTATTTGCGTGCTGTGATTTTTCACAGTCACTCAGTCCTTAAAAAAGCCGAACAAACTGGAAGCAGGTGAAAGGACTATGGATGGCAAATATACTGGAAGAACAGATCGTTGTTGACATGCCACCATTTTCCAATTTGCAACCTGTAACTGGGAATTTCTGTCGCTTGATGATTTGGAAAATAGTCAGATATTAGGATTAAAAATACAGGCTAAGTGACTCATTGGCGTAAACCAGCACAACAGTTTGACTTCCAGGGAAACTTATAGATTTATACCACCTTCAGGTCTGACATGGTGTGTTTTCCACTATTGTGTTATAATTCAGTACAGCTTGTACAATGATGTAGACGAACTGTTGGCAGGGAAACAGAGCAGATAAATCTTTTATGAACTGGTCCGGTCTCCCTGGGCTGAGCTCGGCCCCTTGGGGAGCGTCACCAGGGCTGGGGGTGGCTCTGGGGTGGCCAGGGAGGAGGGGACGGCAGCGTCACGGCTGGGAGATACACCCGGCTCTTTGAAGGTCTCCATCTGCCGTGGTACCGATCGCTTACCCTGCAGTTGTCCCGTGTATATGGGACGCGCACATCCCGTGTGTACCTCTTGCGGTGACAGACTGCGTGCTGCTGGAGGCTGGAGCAGTTGCCTCTTTCTGTTCACAGCGCCAGGGAGGGTGTTACTTGCAGAGCTGGAAAAAGGGTTTTTGCAAAACCATTTTCATTAAAACCAAAACAAAATATTTTTTTAATAAATGGCAATGTTTAGAAGAATGTGTCAATTTTAACATAATTTCCATGGCGAACCATTTTGAAAATAAAGTGTGGATCTAGAAAATGTCAGAATTTAAGGGGGAAATTTTGAAGGGCAGTTTTATGCATGTGCCTGTTTATCTGATATGTTGGGGTTTATTTTGCATTTCATGCTACTGTGAGTTACTATTTTACTGAGCTAACATAATATCCTGTGATTTGATATTCAGCTAGTGTATTTATTTACATTTATAAAACGTGTGTATTTAGATACACATGATTATTTTTGAATCATTAAGGGCAGCTGCTATTCAGTTTAGTCTGAAACCCCTGCTTTCCCACGTCAAAATATTCCATTACCAAATAATTCTATTTGATGTGTCTGAAGCATGAATTGAATCGCTGAGTTGAGGAGGTTGGAAGGGTCTGGATGGAGATCCCTTGATCCAACCCTTTCCTTCCAGAAGGCCAAGCTCAAGGTTAGACCAGGTTGCTCAGGGTCATGCCCTATGGAGGTTTGAATACGTCAAGGAGTGCTGGTTCCTCGTCTTCCTGCTGTTGGGTCGCTGTCGTGGTAAAAATTGTTTTGTGATATCACAGTGTCTTGTATTGCAACCTGCTTGTCGCTGTGGTCAGTTCCTCTAGGACCAGATTCCATCTGCTCCATCACCTCATGTTAGGAGGATGGAGACAGCAAGAAGGTCCCGACAAACACACCTCCCGCAAACTCCATCACATGCTCCAGCCCCAAGGGTCGCAGCTGAAATATCCACCAACCGTTGATTTGCCTGAACTGGGTGCCTCTGGTAATGAAGATGCATTGGTACGAGCTTCAGCCTGGGTGGTGCTCAGGTCCATGTTGACATGTGTTTCAGCTGCGTTACCACGGGCTCTGCTACCTTCTGCTTTGCTTTGGGGGCTGACTCATTAAAGCCGCTTCAGATATGTTAATTCAGGTTGTCATCATGTTTCCAGAGCGTAATACAGACGTGCCCTTTGTGCCAGCGCGGGGGACGCCTTCCCCGCCACGCAAATCGCAGATATTTTCATCTAGACAAAAAGATAAAATGTTTCAATTAGTAATAAACAACAGCTGTCGGGGAGGATTTAAAAAATAACAGAGTTGCTCAACTCATATGTTGCAGTGCATCATGCAGATATTATTTGGAGAAAAAAAGAACAGAATTCTAAGAATTTTCATGTTATGATGTTTATTCAAACCGAGACCAAACCCTTGCACTGAAGGAGGATGGGAAGACATTTAACTCGCAGATATTCGCACGATACACCTGGTGCTTTTATGCACTTTGTAGCATCTCCCGAGTGTGGTTTTCACCGCTTTTCCTCCAGACTGGGGTTCAGCTCGGGGACAGCCCTGAAGCCACCACAACGAGTCCCTGTTTGGGGTCTGTGCATGCTTGGTGTTGTCCCTTGTGGCCTCATGTTTGGCACAGGCGCTCCGTGCCCTGGCGATGCGCACGGAGGCTGGCGCGGAGCCGGGATTGCGCTCCGAAGGGAGCAAAGAGGGGTACAAACCCCCCATCTGCGAGCTGGCTGTGCCACGGCCACGCGTTCCCTGCGATGGATGGTTTACGTGCAGTCCTCCTATCCTTGTGCCAGCAGATGCAAGGATGTCAGCAGATCTAACATGGGCAGCTGAAGCCAGGAATCAAAGGAAGCTGGTGTGCGGGAGCCTGGGGAATACTTGGCTCATCCTGCCATCAGCAGGCTAAATATTTGTAATTTCTATCATAAAAAATTCACCAGCTGCAGAAGTCAATAGAGGGGAAGTGGTAAACATGACATGACATTGCTTTTGTAGCATTGCTCAGAACAAGAAATCTCTTCTTTCAAACAAAAGCCAGACGTTGCTGCCTGGATGGACTTGAATACTTTTAGGATCTTGTCAGAAAAATGCCTGCCCCAATTCAGTCATTTGGAAGAAGATCCCAGGTCTCTTTAGAGTAATGAGGCTTGAATATAATCTCGAGCAGAGCGATTTAAAGTGCGAGGGATGTTTCTTTACCCTGCCTGTTTATAGGGCAATGCATTTTTAATATTGAATGATCCGAAAGTCAGTTCAGGAAGGATATACAATCAAAGGAAGGAAATAGGTCATAATTTCTCACAAGGGACTGCATGAAACCTTCAGTCGTCTTAAATTCCCCATCCAGTCCATTTCCCTGAATATTAGATGGTACCAAAAAGGGGCTTGTTGTTGTTTTTTTTCTCCTGTTGATTTGGCATGGCAGCAGCAGCATATGCTGAACATCTCGGCTGGGGTCTTTGGGGCCAGAAAGGTAAAACTCTGCCCCATGGTGAAAGCAGATGGGCTGGTTTATCTTTGCTTGTGGGAATAAGACACATGCCATTACTGCAGAGGAGGAGCAATAGCCACCCCCTGTGTTACTGGAAACTTCTCTGGCTCCGTCGCTGAGGTCCCAAAGCCCTTATAGCTTCAATGAGAAATGAAATTATCTCTCTTATTTATATCCAGTAGTAATTGCTTCTTCTAATTGCCCTAGTTTGTGGGTTTCTTCCCAGCAGGTTAGGCCGAAATTTCAATTTCACTTTGATTTGCATAATCACTTGAGCCTCTTTTCCTCCCCCCCTTCTTTTGTCTGACACCAGGGACTTACTTGTCCTCCTTGGGAACCAAATGCAGTCTTCAGCTGGACCCTGCTATGGGAGGAATGAGTTAAACTCAGTCTCCTAGTCAGGTCTGTCTTTCAGTGCCAACTCTGAAGTTATATTTATTTTGTCTCCCATGCGTGGCGTTCTTTGGTAGCTAGTGATGGTTGGGCTGAAGTTACGTGTTACCAGGCGCTGCGAGGTGGGGATGTGAAGGGTGAATGTTGCTCTTCTTGCTGTATTTTCTATTTCCTTTCCAGAATGTGGGTATTGCAGGCTTTGCAGGTCCCGTTCACAACACGGCCACGCAGGGGGGGTCTGCAGGCTCTTCTGGCTCTGGCTGTAAGTCACGAGCTGTTCTTGACTCAGTTACCCAACTGCAGAGACTAAATCAACACAGAAGAAGGACTCAGCCTTTTGGTGCTGTAGATGGCAAGGTAGCTTCTTCTCAAGTAGGTTTGCAGGGCTGGAGGAGGAAAGGTCCTGGAGCACAGGGTGGCAGGGGCAGCCTCCCAGCTGAGCATCCTCATGGCTCCTTGTCTGTCCATCCAGGATTAGCCCTTAACGTGCCTGTCACCATTTAAAGCACATAAAAGTGGAACCAAGGCACATCCTGCTGTCCTGATGTCCACCGGTCTCCCCCGCTGCTCCTTTCTTCTGCCAAGGGGTGTCTCAGTAAAACTGGGGTGGTTTGGTGCTCTAAGGACAGGTAAAGCAGGGCTTGGAGATGGAGGCTTGAGCTGGGCTGTGGGCTCTGCAGACATCCAGGTGTTCTAGCACATTACAGGGTTTCCTCCAGCAATGGCTCGTGACCTGCCTGTGGGCACAGGTTGGGTTTGCAGCGCCTCCCTGAAGCTCACAAAGTGAATTTGGGCCAGAAGGCATGAAGCTGCCTTGAAGACAAAAGCTCTGCCTGGTTATGGATCACACGTTGTCGTCTAACAGATTTCTTTGGGTAAAGAGCCTATTTCTCTCACTTCCGTCACAATCTTTCAAGGTGTGAAGAGCCTTTAGTCAAGCTGGAGGCAGAGAGAACGCTTTCTGCTGAAGGGACTCGGTTGATCCAGGGTTTATTTTCAAACCACATCACGGATTTTCTTTTTGACTGTGTTTCTCAGTTTGCAGATTGTGGTCTGCAAAGATTTTTGGAAGGAGCTAGCATTTCTTCCTAATTACAGCAAATGGGTGCCGATCATCAGCGCCATTTGAATTGCTGAGGGTGCTTTGAAAAGTTTGGCTGCAGTCCGTGAGAGCGAAGGGTGACGAGTGGTGTTTGCATTGCCCGTTAACCTGAACGGCTTCAAAATGGGCTGTTGTCCTCAGCGGATATTCTGTATTCCGCTGGGCGAGTGGTGTGTTGTATAATGTGCTCAGGGGACGGTGCAAACGGGGAACTCAGTATCACTTTGCTAACTCAGTATCTGAGCCCACAAACATCCAGTTTTTATGGATGTGGGTTTACTACTGCCTGCTTTTTTTTCGTGCTTCCTCTAACCCTTTAGCTCTTAGACAAGTTTCTGGATTCTAGTGTTAAAAAAAGGCAAAATGAGTCTTAAATTAAGAAATAAACTCTACAGGGAAGGGGCAACATATATAGTTTGTCTTTCAGTTTCTGGTATGTTTTATTTATGTATGCAAATGAAGACAGACACCTGTATGTGTCTGTTAGTGTATATAAAATATATGGAGCTCTGCTGCCAAGTCAGTGTGACGGTGTCACTCTCTTACAAGCCCACATTATAAACTTCCAAATGCTGTGAGCACCTGGAAATTAAAATACTCAGGTGTCTTTGTTGCTGAGGTGACTCTGCGACCTGGGTTTTATCTCTAAGCTGCAGTGTTCAAATCACATTTGGATTGATACAGTCGACCTTGTGCGGTGGGAGTTTCACTCTCTGTGGTTCAGGAGAAGGTGCGTGTTGTCATCTTCTGCAGGTTTCTGCATTTAGTCTGTTGTTCTGTCCTTCAGGTAACATGGACGTGACTCTTTTATTGTCACTGCTGGTTTTCTGGTCATCCTACCCAAGAGAACGATAAGTAGAAATGAAGTAAATAGATATTTAATCAAAATCCATGATACTTACAGGTGAATACAGGCTGTATCCTGTGCCTTTGGGCAGGAAACATCAGCAAACAGCAATTTGTCTGGCAGCAATGAGGGACTGACTGCAACATGCTCTCAATAAACAGCTCCGGAGTTGCTGATGTACCAACAAATGCACTGTCCTGGGTAGAGCTTTAAAGTTCTGCTACTAACCCAAATACGGAGATCTCGGCTTTTAGCCCCTGCCCTGCTGCATGTAGAACACGGGGTTGTTAGGAATTGAGCACTATAATTTGAAGTAAGAAGAGCTCGTACGCTGAAACCCGAGGCTGTACATTAAATGCTTTGCTAAGTCCAGCGCTTTGACTGTAATCTTTTGACTTCAGGCTTGAGCTCCTCTGTACCTGTCAGGACAAAGCACTCAGCCTAGGTGTTTCTGAAATGATCCCGCTGTGCTCTGCTTGCCGAGGATCCCCGCAGGTCTCTGGGCTGATGTTCAGCCTCGGCGGCGCTTGCTTGCTCAGGGTGACCCAAAGCTGTTAGTGCCAAGCGAAAGCATCCTCTGGACTTTGTTGGGCTTCAGCGCAGACCCTGTGTCCTCCGTCCTGTGAGACGGTTCTTAGGGGTACAAATGTCAGCCTGGCCATGCAGTGGGAGTGGTGTGACATGGTGGTGGCTCTGACTGGCTGCCACAGGACGGGTCTGGTGAGGGTGACAGTTTTCAGCCACAGGAATTCCTATGGAGAGAAGAGAACAGGAGAGGGGTTGTGATTTAACATGAATTTTGCTATAAACAGAGTTACACCTGCATCTGGAGAAAGCTTTAGAAATATTTGGTGTGCGCTTTGCTTCACAGACTTGCACATAGGTTGCAGTTTTATTCCTAAGGAGACCGTTCCCTGCCTGCAAGGTGCCAGGGAGTGGATTCCACTTTAGCAGCCAGCAAGATTGTGTTCCCATCAGAGGAGCTTCCTCCTTCTATTTTGTTAAGGGAAAAAACCATATTCGCCTGGGAGAGAAAAATACATACTTGTCTGAGGCAAACACGCTCATTGTCAGTGGAGGCGGGGAGGGTTACCATGTGCTGCCTTTGAAGCAGCCCCTCGTTCCTGCGCTTCGCAGCAATCCTTGCAACGTCAGCATCAGCCGTGCTCAGATGTGCAACCGTACGGAGCTCTGCGTCCTGCAGAGCGCAAACCACGTTATCGGCGTTCAGCACGTCGGTGATAACCGTGGCAGAGTCGCAGTATCTCGTGTTTCTTCAAAATTACGTGCAACAGTAGCTGCGGGAGCCAGTGGGTTTCTTTTTTGTTTGGCATCCAGGCATGCTGGTAGTGGCATTGTTGCACGGAGCCGATCCGAAATGTGGCTCTGAGATATCGCTTGGTGATGTAGAGGAAGAGTCTAAAGGGCAATTTAGTAAAACAGCAAAACCTTGTGAGAGTTGCTGATAACAGTTTGGGATTTGGCTTTCAGTGAGCAGTGTGTGAATAAAGCTGTCAGAGAAAAGCCTCCGGGCTGGGGCTTTTACAAGTGTCTCTTTGTTTTGAACTGTCCAGTTTGAGCGCTGGTGGTTGGACTCAAACCTCACAGAGTCCGTGCTCAACAGTTTCCAAGAATTGAGACTTTATAAAAGTGTTTCAAATTGAGCTCCCCTCTTCCCTCCACGATTTTGGAAAATCATGACCAAGGCTACACAAGTAAAATGTAATTTCGTTTTCCTCAGCTGGGATCTGCTTCTGTTTGGTCATGTTGTTGGTCCCAGAAATAGGTATTTCCCAACCCCCTAAATTTGCTCTGAGACCACATTTGAAAGCCTGTTTGTCTGCAGGAATAAGCCAGTGGCTCCCAGTGAGCTTTCTGAACGTGAACCTTACGCTGCAGCTTCTGCAGGACTCACAGATTTTTGCTGGAGTGGCTTGTTAGAGAAAGAGCTGCTTGGGTTGCGGCATGTGGGAAAATGAACTTGTGTGTTCAGTGAACGTTTGAAAAACAGATGTCAGGGCGATGGATGTGCTGGTTATTGGAATTAGGGAAGAAAACGTGCAACACCCAAATCCATCTGACTAATTTCCTGGATCTTTTACCCCAGCAAGTATCCTCTGTCCCAGACCTGTAACAGTAGATAAAATGATTGATTTTAAAAGTTGATATGTTTCTAATAATATGTTTGTCTACTTTGGCCTTTCTGGGACATTCAGATATTGCATCAAAACACTTGGTGATCAAGTAGAAGTGTATATTTGGTTCTGTAAAACAATTCGCCAGCCCAAACAAAGCAGACGTTATTAGGGAAGTTTTAAGAAGCCACTGACAGTATTTTAAGCCTAAGTTAACTGCAAGTGCTTTGTACGATCTGTCAGTCAATCCAAGGAGTCTCTCATGATGGATAGACCATGTGTTGGCTTGTCTGACACTTCTCGGAGTACTGACAGTGACATGTATCAAACAGGACTGCCTTTCAGCTGCTCTGTCTTCAGCTTCCCATTGCCAGTTCGTTTAACTTAGATTATAATATATTTTGTGGTGAGCCAAATTTGGAGTATTGGGTTCAAAATGCTGATCATGTTTGCATGCAGACTCCAATTGCTGAACACTGGGCGACGGGATCCGTTCTACTGACAGCTCTAAATCTGTTTCCATATCTTGAATTTTGATAAATCAGGCCTGATTTAGCTTTCTCATGGTGACCTTAATAAGCATTATCTCAATAGAAGGAATCAGTCTAATTTAAAGTCAGTTTGCTGGAGAGTTTTGATTTGGAGATGGAAGAATTATCATCCCCCCATCACACTGCTCTTGGGATTTGCACCACATGTGGCACGGGTTCATTTGGGTAATGATCGTGCTCTAATTAAAGTCCACAGAGAACTGGATTTGATTTGATACAGTTGGAACAGACCCCTAAATTAACATTTAACAACAACATCCAGGAGTGGGTTGGAGGATTTATTTTTTTATGCTGGTCACCCCTTATTTCTAGGAGCAGTATACTTAGCAGAATATTGGTTTGGAGACTTTCATGCAGTGATTTACCTAACACGTCGTGTCGGGAAAGGAGGAGGTTCCTTCCAGCCCCTTGTGTCTGCTGATGGATTTTGAACATTGAAGCATGGGCTTGGTGAGCTCTGTGCAAGAACTGGAGCTCTGCTTCCATCTCCCCTTGCCTTGTGTGGATAGAGGAGTTCACAGGCTGACTAGATGATGGTTGAACTTCAGATAATTCTCGCTGTATAATGCCAAAGCCCTGTGGGTTGTTCAATCATATTTTTTGGTAGCTGAGTGCTGTTGGAGAGCTGTCAGAATGATGCTTAACAGCTCCTTGGAAGGCAGAGCTGGACTTCCAAGGTTTCCACATGCTGTGTGCTGCTGGCACGTAGGTAAGGAGAAAATACCTGGTCTTCAAGTGACAATAAATGTCACGCTGCATCCTCTGATTTGCCTGAGCATCCAATATTGCAATTAGATGGAGCAACGCACACCCAGATGACAAAACAATTAAACTGCAGTGAAATATAAAGGGAAAAAATTAACAAGTAACCAGATTAATTTGACACAGAGATCAAAACATATCGACGGTGTCTCACAACTCTGATAATTCCGTTGAGCTGTGCAGAGCTTAACGTTGATGCTCACACACAACCTCTGATTAACATTAAGTGGGGCTGTCATTTTGACATAGCTGGATAAACCAATATTGAAAAATCTATTAAATACATCAGACTTGAACAGGGAGCACAAATCTTATTATATTATTTCAACTGTAATTAGGTGGGAGATAAAATCATAAACAGGGAAGTTGAGTGAATTTTCTCCTGAGGGCACAGAGACACCTGAGTTTTGGGTGTTTTGAGGAGAGGCCGAATGGTGCTGAGGACTCGCTACTGCCCGTGAGGTGCAGGGCTGAGACGTGACTTTTGTAATGTGCACAGACCAGGTTTATAAGTTCAACAATATTAGCTGCAATCCTCCTTGAGATGATGACAGTTGTAATGAATGTCCTTGCATTTAACTGGAAAGAGTAGTTCAGTGGTTTTACAACCCGGAGCCTGGCTAATTGGTTCTTTGAATAGATAAACATCGCAATTTAGAAGGTTTGCTTTAGGACGTTATGCATTCTGTTCCTATTAATAATGGAGGTCATGCCATTAAAAACTTTCGCATGCTAAAAGGGCGATTTAAAAAATAATTCTCTCGGGGAAACAAAAATAAAGACGCCTTTTCCATTGTCTAGAATACTGAGGTTGGAAAGCCAGGCTGTCCAGAGCGAGGAGGGGGAAGCTGAGGCTTCCTCTTCAACTTCATTTTGTTCTGCTGGTTGTCATTCTTTGATAACCAACCATCAGTGTGTATGGGACAACTTTCATAAGCATTTTACAAGCCCAACCCGGGGAAGAAGGTGTTAAGTGAGCTTCCCAAGTTGACACAGGGTGCTTGCGCCAGGTGGAGAGCCCATTCTTCCCGAATGTCAATGTAAGGCCATGACCAAGAAAGTATTTCTCGCCTTCTCTCCAAGCCTTTCCGTTCCCCTCGTGTGCTGCGAGCCCTTCGTGGTGGGTGAGCGGCGGGCGGCGGGGGCTCCAGCGCATCCCCAGGCAGGAGCTCTTCAGTTCTCCCTGCGACTCGAGGAGCTGTTGAGCTCCCGGGAAGCCAATGGGCGCGTTGCCATTAGTTTCAGCGAAGCCAGGATTTTATCTCCGTCATACAGCCCTGCCTCGTTTTCTATCCAATGTTTGAACTAACCGAAGCATAAATTTAGTTCTGATGCTGCTTGGTAAGAAGTGAAAAATTAATTTCTGCCAAGATGGGATATATTCTCAACTATATTTATTAGGGTCTGTATCCTATCCCAAGAGGCCAGGACCTCTTTCTAACAAACTTTATGATAATAGATTTAACTTCCATTAGTGTTTTTGCCTCAGTATTTGCAGAGAAAGGAATATAGAGGCACTTTAAGAAATAGCAATGATTTATGTCAGGTATAGAATGCTTTGCTCTTTCTCATGTACTTTACTGCTGGAGGAATGAACCAATAGTCTGTGAATAAATAAGGGAATATTTATATTCTTTCTTGGTCTCAGCTGCCCGACGTCTTTCCTTCTGGAATGACACAGTGCTGAATAATTCATGCAAGCAGTCGTTAATCCTTCTTTCTCCTTCCCCCTCGCTCTGGGGGACACCCACTTTAGATACTATAAAACTTGTGGCCATTGAGTGCGTGTTGGAGCTCCCTGAGTTAAAGGCAAGGAGCTTGCCTGCAGTCTGAAATGTCACTAATGAGAGCCCGCTCGTTAGTATGCAAAGTACCATCAGCACCCCTGCATTTTGACAGGGACACGGGCAGAGCTGGGCTGGGGTTTCTGTGCTGGGGGACTGGTGCTGGTGGGTTTGCGTGCCTCACCTCTTCCCCATTGAAGAACATAGAGATGAGGGTTTAAAAGGAGGACAAGAAACAAGAAAAAAGGAACACTGATTTCCCTGGCACACAAATCTGCCAGCAGTCTGTGCAAGCAGAATCATCCTGGTGCTGGATAAATACTTGTGGGATAAACAGAATATGTAATAAGGAATCATTAAGCGTATTCCCAGATGGACGGAGGTTGTTTGAACTCCACCTTCTTTTATGGTGTCAGGAAACAGTAGAGCAGGAAGAGTTGTGTGGATAATTAGATGCTTTTGGAACACAGAGGAGCTCTGATTGAGCTGGTAGTGCAGGAGCAGCCGCCTTCTCTCGCTGTCCTGTGGAACGTGCACAGCCCAGCTCGGAGTCGCTGGTCGGACGTCTCATTGTGCTGGTGACACATCTGACTTGTGTTTCTCGGGCTCTGCTCATCAGTCCATCCTGTGCGGCTGTTGCTGGCGTGACTCTGTGCAAGGGCTGCATGCTCGGAGCATTCCACAAACCGGAGTGCAGAACTGAGCAAAAACGCACAGCGTGGCAGGCAGTGCTGAGCTGATAGCGTATGAATAATGTGTCTCCAACTTCTGAATATGTGAATATAATCTGACTTGCTGAAATGCACCAACAGAAATGTAAACACAAGTGATCATTAATTTTATTGCAGGGTTTGGTTTTTTTTTTTTTCTCCTTTTATGGAAGCTTGGGAGTGCTGTAAATTTGGATTTGAACCATCAGTGACTTAAGTTCAAAACACAGGCTTCACTCTCAAAAAGATTTATGCATACACTTAATGGTTCTTTTGAAAGAGTTCTCATCTGGAGCCTTCCTGTCCCAGAGACTTTGCATAAAAGGGCTGTGATGAGGTTTGAAGCGTGTTAGGGTACATGTTAAGTACATGTATGAGGGCTCCTAACACCCATTAATGCAGGATGACGAACTGAGCATTAAGGAGAAATGTCTTTGGCTGTATGAATTGCATGTACTGGACGTGCAGCAAGACCCAATCCTTGTGTTTTCTTGTTTCCAGATTAACTAAACATAGCTAGTAAGATTGGCCAGTGTTATAAAAATCCACTGAAAACAAGGCTGTCACACTGGAAAGAGTTCTTGTGTAACTTTGCAAGAGCTGTGGCAGGAGTGTGCAGGGTTTGGTGTCTCTGTGCAAGGAACGGGGCAGCTGAGAACACCAGCTCGGCTCTGAGGTGCAACAGCAGGACCTGCAGAACCCCAAATGTCCCTGCCTGGGGGGCACCCTACAGAGCGTCACAAACTCTCCTCAGCCTACTCATTTTGAAAACAATGCATTTCTTTATTGCTTTTAAATATGATTAGGCTCAGAAGAACTGTAATGCTTTAAGCAGTGAACCAGGCCTGTTCAGAAGGAAAGCAGAGATGTGCTTTTTCAAGGGAGAGCTGCTTGGAAGGATGGAGTTGTTGCAGGCAGCGTGAGGAGTGGCTCAGGAACAACAAAAAGAGAAGTTTGAGCCCGTAAATGGGAAATGTTGGTGTTCGTATGCTCGAGATTAACAGCAGGGCATATTGCATGTAACTGCAGTCAGGGATGTCGTTTCCAGCTACTTTATGTGTTCTTTTGGAGGGTAGATGCAATAGTGAGTGTTTAGTCAGAATCTATCCCACTCTTCCCAAAGCCAGTTAATACTCCACAACTGGTAGAAATGCTGAAGCGCAGTTGGACCTCCTGCTACAGAAAGGAAACAAGGAGATGGATCAACAAGGAAACAGAAACGAACCTGGAGACTGGCTTGGGATATCAGACCAAAGATAAGCTGTCGGTTTTAGACCCTTCAAGGTACAAAGCTCACCCTCCTCCCAGCAGCTTAGAGTCCACTGGCATGGTTCAGGCTTTCTGCAAAGAATGCTGTCTCTGAACTTACTGTTGGAGGGGGCTGTGTGAGGAGACAGTGCAGGTACTTGCTAGAAGGATGAGACTATTGCTCCAGGCAGCTAAAGGCTCCATGAATATGTGTTTTAGAGGAGAAAAAACCCACGTCATGAAGGCTCTTCTGGTATCCTATTGCGTAGGGCTGTAGTGGTTTGATTTCTTTCCCTGCTTGCACCGTGCAGAGAAGAGTCTCTGGAGCCATATGCTTTGCTCGTGTTTGTGTCCAGCCCTGGGGCCGGAGCATTTCTAATGAAATTCCCACATAAAGAGCATGTACTGCAGACTCGCGCTCGGTCCTTCGGGTAGAGAATCATTCAGTCATCGTGATGCCACGAGCCGTGCGGGCACCGTGCTTACTCAGACTCAGAGCAGCCTTTTTATTTATATAGCCACCGCCTCCTCCAGTGAGTCTAAAAATAAAAGCCTTGCTCTGAGTAAGCAGATCGCTCGCCTTCCCTGTGAGATTGCTCTGATCTAAGGGGTCTTTCTTCTTTTATTTTGCCTTTCTCCTGCGGGGAGCAGGGATTCAGCCCCACAAACGACTTGCCGTGGAGGGAGGTGTCTGGAGGAGCAGTGCAGCCGAGCTGCCGGCCGCAGCGGAGCTGGCACTGCCGACAAGCGCCGGCTCCCACGCTGAGGCACTTGTGGCGAAGCCCCCGTGGCACAGGGAGAATTCACACTCATTGACTGCGATGGGTAGCAGCTCAAATCGCGCCCCAGAGCTGACAGAGAAAAGAGCATTTCAGCGGAGAGCGATGTCAGTAAGAGAGAAGCAGCGCGGAGGCTCAGAGCAAGGCAGCCTGACAAGTGCTAAAAGGGCCTGCAATCTGCCTAGTGTCATAATTAGAGTGACTGCCATTAACTGGCAGCGTAGATTAGCAAGTAATACCAGACACATCGAGCCTCTTGCTGCCGTGCCCTCAAATGCTTAGGAAAACCAGGTGTATTAGAGGAGCCCCTAAGCATGTTGTGCTTTGCACTGCAGATGTTAGACGTGACTTGGCCAAGTTACATTGAGGCCTGGGGAGCTGCTGTGTCAAGTGCTGCAGAAACACGGATCAAAAGGATGATTCTCCTCTGCCTGGCCAGAGGAATTCACCAGCCAGACAAACACTAGCAAGGGAAGCTGAAGGATGGAGAAACAAAACTGCATGTTCAGGGCGACGCAGGCAGAATTAATGCAACAGTTACTGCCCAGCTCTGTATCCATTTGGTCACAAAGTTTAGCAAGTCAGCTTTGGGGTTTATAATTAATAAGAAAAGTTCCACCAAATGAAATTCAATGGGAAGAGAGGTCTTGGTAGCTCCATCTTGAAGCTTGTCAGGAATTCCGCGGCTTTGGGTGATCTTATGGATTAGCTCTTAATTTTCTTAAAGACCCTGGTGTGTTGGCTCTGCAGTCAGACAGCGCAGACTCCCCTTTCCAAGCATGTTCTGCTTAGGCAGAGTCAGAGACATGAGTCGTCACCTTGGAACTCCGGTTACCCAGAGATCACAGCATCACCTTTCTTGGCAGTTCATTTTCTAGATCCTTCTCTCCCAAAATAGCCCCAAAATAGGAAAAGAAAATCCAAGATTAGCCCAACGGGTGATGTTTGCTCCGGCTTCTTTCCCTGGCCATGGTGAGTACTGAGCTGTGCAGTACGGACACCAGCACAAGAGTTCACCACTGTAAAACAAAGCAGAAGATTCCTCCTGACCGCAGAAAGTTATTAGGTGATTTGGGGTGCTGATGGGTTTATTATCTTGTGATAAGCCTGGTTCTTACAGCTAGAAGTACCATTCTTTGTCGTTCACTGAAAATAGTGGTTGTCAAACCATTTGTCCTGGTAGGACCCTGTGGCAAGAAGTTCCGTGAGGTAATGTACTTACAGTGAAAATTGTATTACCGTTGTCATTCCGCCGGCTCCTCTTTGCTCTTACAGAGAAAGGAGGTCTTTTGGGGTCATTTTCTGGTGCTTTTAGCAGCTGAAGAGATATAATTGATAAGGAAACACCCAGGCTGTAAGGCAGCAGACCTGCCAGGGCGTAAGTGGAGGATTTTATGCAGCTGTGAAAGCACAAAATCTTTCAGTGATGGAAAGGGAGGAGTATAAGAGAGTGCAGGACAACCTGAGTCTGGTTTAGTTGGGAAAGTGCTGCATTTCTAGGAAATGACAGTTCCAGCTGGCCCACTGCTGGCTCTGCAAGAAGCCTGGAAAATCAGGGCATTCCATGGTACTTTGTGGAAGGGATCTGTGCATCCGATCAGTAAAGAAAACAGATTATTATAGGCCTTTGAATAGCACAGAAATCTTTGTAGTTGGCTGTGACCTAACTAGGCCTTTGTGTAATGAAGAGAACAGGCATTAGTATACGCTAGGTATTAGATTTTACAATCAATTTTATTAATTTTAATTGATTATAAAATAATGGGGGATACATTTAAGGAGCCTCTGCTTCATTCACTGTAATTATAGTATGCTTAATTATGATAAATTTGATGGGGCAGTAAAGGTATTAAAATAAATAGGACAGTAGATGTGCTCATTAAAATTGCATCTGACCTCTATGCATTGAAACTTGCTGGAGTGAATGCAATAAAATTGGCTGCAATGTGGTAGCAGTGGGAGCTGTGAATTCCCAGCTCACAGGTCTTGGCAAGCGTGATGCAAATAAAGTCAAATTTAACTGTCTATTTCACACAAAAGACCGGACAGGACTTTGCTGAGGGTAGAGCAGCCTGTGAATCGTTGATAATTTCGGTTGTGCAGCTGCTGCAAACACGGGGCTTCAGATGCTGAGATTTTGTGCATGTGGACTTCTTAGCAACTTGCAAAGAGAGAATCGTGTAGGTGTGTCACACTCTGCTTTGGTGCGTACGTTTGATTTGGAGCATGATTTAGACATTTGGATGCTCATCCAGATGCTGAGCAGTTGAGCTGGAAATCTTTCAAGAACGGGTGTTTGAAGACTGGTTTAGATCTTTGTCGCCAGACCCAGAGAAGGTTTTGCAATCTGGAAACAAGCAACAACTTTGGGCCAAATTTACAATTACATTGTTGTTCTCCTTTGGGTGGGGAAGAAGTTCAGTTTGCTTCTGTGTTTTGAAAATTGTCTTGGTGGGTTGTTCCCTCATCCCCATATATGCTTAGGTGCCATGAGCACGCAGGGGAGGAACGTGAAGCTCTGGACTGAGTTAAATGTGCAGCTGATGAGGCTGCTGGACTCGTTGGTGTCTCTTCTGGACATTAGTTTCTGCTTCTTTGAATGCCCTTAGGAAATGCTGAAGCAACTGTGGGTATGTTAGTGCTCCAAATATGTGAATTTTGGTTTTTTTTGAAGTGGACAGCAGTCCAAAAAAAATCAGTCGGTTGGAAATGAGGACATTACACAGTGTGTAAAGAAAGTTGTGTATTATAGACATTTTGTTTCCCTTGAGATATACAAAATAGCAAGCACTCCTTTTCTGGGTTGTGGGTTGTTTTGTTGGTTTTTTTTGTTGCTGCCGAGAATCCAGTCCTTGCATTTTGTGTCTGAGTGGCAGGACGGTGATTTCTCAGAGGGAACATCTGCACCGTTCATCCCACCACAGCACAATGCTTGGGGTTTCCCAAGTGCTGTCAGGCTCTTCTGTCCGGCCATGGGCTGCCAGAAGTCAGCGCCGACCTCAGGGTATAGAGATATATATATATATATATATATTTCTGAAAAGGGCCCTTTTTTGTTGGCTGCCTCACCAAGGCTCCGCTTCACCACCGTGTCATCCTCTGCAGAACATTCGTTTTGATATAGGTGAGCGGTTCTTCAAGTGAGCCTGGCCCGGGGGTAGGAGCTGGCACGGAGCTTCCACCCTTGCTGCGAATGTATTTGTGGAGGAATAGTAATTTCCACATTAAATGCGAAGGAGGTGTTTTATCCGATCGCAACGACACGCTGTTTTGCATTGATTTGGCGAGAGGGCATTCACGCTTTCCGGGAGTGAGGAATGGGTCTCAACAGGATATTCCTGTCTCTGAATGCAAAATTCCTATTTCTGCCTGCTGTAGCCTATATATTCAGACTCATTTTTGCATGGCACTTAAATGGACCTAAATATTTCACCAACTAGCAAGATAACACTATGGCTTGTTTGGTGTTTTGTAATCAGTTATTAGGACAGGGCTTTGCTGAAATAAAATACGAGGGCAAAGGAAAGTAACATGCCTGTGGCATTAGAATGCTGTTAGCAAGCTTGAGGCATATCAGAGAGATTGGTCCTGAGAGTAACATTTGCTGCCTTTCTGCTTTTGAACTTTTTTTCTTTTTCATTTGCCTGTTTCTGAGGTCTGGGATTTATCCTGAATTTAAGAACTGACGGGTTTTGATCATTTGAATAGGTATCACTGTTCAGCGGGGAATACATGTGCCAGCTGAGATGTCTCTTAAAGCCAATTTGTACTACGAGTTATATGAGATGATTTCTCCAGCCTGTAATGTATTTCAGCTTCAGATTCTTCACCTGTATGACGGCGTTCATCGCCTGCTTCTCCCAGCCTCAACCGCCTCACTCTCCCTTCCCAGCCCCCCTGATACTTGAGCATCTTCTTTGGCGTGAATACGTATTGAACCACAGAAAAATGACATGGCAGGATTAAGAATCTGACTTACTAAGGCAGAGTACTCGTAGAACCACAATCGTTTCTTAACCCAAACTCATCTTCTTGTGCTGAGGACATGCAGTTTGCCTTCAGGTAAGCAGAACTGTCCCTGCTATTGAAATTCCAGCATTTCAGCATGTAGCAGCTCCTTGAGCTTCTCTGTAAATAACTGATGGCCCAATTCTGATGCCTTCAGTGTGCTGATGTGCGGAAAAAATGAGTTCCTACTTTGTAACTGTTGCGCACAACTAGAATTATTTATAGGTAATGCATATAAAGACTTTTCCACTGTAGTAGTGCTCATTCACGAGGCCTCCTCTGATGATTACATTTATGCGATTTGGCAGGATGGCTGCGAACTGTGAATCTGGGAAGAGATGCCCAAGACTTGGTTCAAGCTACTGGTATCCTGAGTTTCACAAACAAGACATTAATCTGCCTGAAACTTGTTTGTGTCCTTTTGTGCTTCTAGAAGTGTCTTTTTTTTTTGTCCCCAGAGATTTTAGTTGAAAGTTGGGAAGAGGGTGGTTTAAGGCATGCAGCCTGAAAGATAAAGAATGCTATGGAGGCAAATGTTGTTGGCTGGCCAGAGAACTTGCCTACCTCCTTTATTAGAGAAGGCTTTTGCCAGATTTTACCTCCCAGCTATTATCTTTTTAGGTAGGTGCCCTCCTGCCAGCTCTGTAGAAAGACATGATGGCAGTTGCTGTTGTCTTCACAAAAAGAAATCAGTCTGCAGTCTTGCACATAACACACAGAATGCACGGCATATTCAAATTTGCCTGATCCTTGTGGACCAAATTTTACCCCATTTCCTATGCATCTGTCCATAAAGAACCACCATGAAGGAAAAGGAATGTCAGGAATGAAACATTTGCAAAATGCCTTCAAAGATCCCATTAAACCATCCTGCTGGAAACTGTAGCCTGGTGCAGTAGGTCTGGTTCAGATTTTCCATGTATTTGAAGTGTTATTTTGAAGAATGAAGCCTCTGTTTTAAAGAAGCGAGTCCCTTAAGTGGAAAAAGAAAGAGCCCAGCTGTTAGTAAGGCACTTAAGGTTATTTTGCTTTTTGTTGGGTTTTGTTTTGTTTTAAATCCTTCCGGTTAAGTGTAGCTGATACTGCTTGTTGTCAAGTTGTTTAGAGAGATCTGTTGTGTCTGAGGGGGAGATCAGCTCCCGGGTGGCAAACTGGGGGAACCTGGTCCTTGGCTGCGTGCTGGGGCGAGCAGTGGGCACGCTGCGGTGTCTGATTCTGGTACTGCCAAACATAGTAGTGCAGACTTAAATATTGGTCTTAAGTATGTTCCTGGCATCTGAAGTGATAAATAAAAGGAGTGAGAGACCGAAACATCTGGGAAGTGGTCAGTGTTTCAAAGCGTTGGCTTGAATGGGCTGAACTTTGCCTGCTGGAGGAAACATCCATATTTTGGTTCATGTTCACAGTTGAGCATGTGGTTCAAATCCATCCAGTTACAAAAGAAATCCTTCAAGTCCATGTGTTCTTGTGGGTACCTGGTGACCATTTTAATGATGTTTTGCCCGTGTTCCCTCTCAGTGCAAGGCCACGGTCGAGCATCCAGTTATGCAGGACACAAGGATGTCTTTTGTGGGTCTCGATGTATTTACTCTTCTGCTGCCCAAGGAGGGGCTGCGGCCGCCCTTGTTATCGGGCTGTCAGAAGAATTAAGAATCAAGTAGTTGCATGAGCAGCAGGATGATTGAAGGCCGGTTTCCGATGGACTTTTATCTCGTAATTGATTTCCTCTGTGGGTTTGTGCTGTCTAATGAGGTGTGAGCTAACGCGCCAGCCTTCCCCGCGGTGGGAGGTGAGCGAAGCCAGGCGCCTCTTCGCTCCGCAGCTGCGGGCTCCTCACTCAACTTCTGGGAACTTGGGCTTGCTGAGACCTCTGCCCTGCTGTCAAATTCGGTTGAAATTAGTGGGTTTCAAAAATTGGTAGAAGGGGAACAGATGGGCAAACACACACAGGTGGGGTGAACTTCTGTGCCCCTTGCTCTTTGAAAATTAGGCTTAAAAAAAAAAAGAAAAAACTGAGAAATTGCTTTGGTCTTAAAAGCTTCCTTGGTCTGTATTAATCCTAGGCTGGGGGAATGGGTGGGGAGAGGTTGGAGAAGGCAGGAAAAACTGGCGATGCTCGTAATTATAATTCCGTGCTAAAATATTCTCTCTTGCCTGAAGTGCTGACAAGTGTATTGCTAACTGCAAAGGTCCCCAAGGACTTAAGCAAATAAACAAAACCCGGAGTCCTGGAGCCACATTTGGGAGTGATTTAGTTTCTAGCACTGTCTAAAACCCAAGGAAGCTTCCCCGTGCCTGTTGCTCAGCTTCCCCAGGGCCAGCTGATCCCTGTCTGCTCTCCCTCGATAACTGTTTGCTGGGAAGACTGGAGTAGGTTGGGCTGTCTGGCCTGGAAGGGAATTATTGGAATGGGGAAGAGCAGTAGATAATCTGTTAGCACTTGACAGCCTGGAAAATCATTTTACTGCCTTAACCCTTGAGTAAAACAATGGACATTTACGCAAACTTTGGGAACCTTAAATGCTCTATTACGCTGGTTCAGATTTAAAAGAGAGTTCCTAAATGTTTGGAGACTGCACAGAATGTCCTTTGATCCGTGAGGCTGTATGTATCCTCAGGCATCCACACAGTTAATAGCGTTAGCCCCAGTGGAAAACCTCTTGAGGCATTGCTGGCCGCACTAGAGAACATGGATCATTTAAACATTAACAGCTTTGGTTATTAATTATTGTGGAAAATGTGGGGGTGGAGAACACTGAACTGGAAGCGTCGTCCCACGACGTATTTTTCCCTTGCTGTATTATCAAATCCGTTTCTGCTGTAAGCTGAGCAAAGCGCTTTCAGAGCAGCGTGACACGGAGCAGAGATTATTTTCCTGCTGCTTGGCTTACAGGTTTTCTCTTGACAATGATGATGGAAAATGTTTTCTGTGGGGTATACAGATGATAGGATTTAATTTTTTTTAATTTAGTGGGAGCTCAGTTTTCAGACAGTAGGAAAGTGCCTTGTAAAAATGGAGGCTCGCACACATCCTGTGAGATGATGTAGCGTGGGGATGGTCTTGGGTAGCAGAGCTGTGCTGGTGGTGCAGGCTGGCTCAGCCCCCTCTCTGGGGAGTTTGGCTGCCTCACACCTTTAGTGTTAAGGTCTTGCAAATCCACCCAGACATCAGTAGTCATCAAATCCTTTCTATTGTCAGCCAGGGTTGCATTGAACACCTTTGTTTTTTGAATTTGTCTCAGACTTCAGCAAAGTCTGTTTGTGACACAGGGCTGGGTTGGGCGGGGTGTCCAGGTGACCCACTCGCTTGGTCATAAATAAGCTCTGCCTCTTGCTTAGTTTGCATCTAGCTAATACAGCTGTAATTACTGAATTGTAGTTCCTGGACACTTGGAAGTAATTAGCTCAATATAAAACTAACGTGTCTTGCCAAATTTAGGCTTAAAATTGTTTCTACGGTTGGGTGCAGTAATCTTCTGTTAGATTTAAAGGTTTTTTTAAAAATAGTTCACTAGTGCCTGGCTTGATTAACTCATAATGTTCTAAGGCTTATTTGTCGAGGGAGTATAGAGATATTAAATGAATTTGGAATTAAACAGGTACTGGCTAAACTCCCACTTTACTCAAGCCCCAGCAATCCCAGTGATCCAGAGTCTGGACATGCAGTATTGCTGCTGGCTTATTGAAGCTGAGTAGTGGTGTAAGCTATGAGAATATCAGGGACTGGATCTTTGAGGGGTTTGGGGTTGTGCTGTTTCAGCAAAAACCAGCCTTAGTGACCAGTATACTTGAACTACTTTTTGCCCCTGCTTACTTATTTGTTAATGGCAGTACTCAACTGAGGTTAGGGAGAGGGATATGTGACCTACCTAGTTAGGAGAGAAGATGAGGACTTGGGAGGCAAGCTCATAATTGCAGGTAGGAAAGACCACTGGAGATGTGGAGGGATGAGCCAAGAACTAAGCATGTCCTGGCAGAAGCCAGCAAGAAGAGAAGAGCTTCAGAGACGACAGTGCCATAACACTTGGGCACGCGGACTTGGCCATGTGTTAGAACTTCCACGCATTTAGACAGACGGCCTTAATGTGTGGCTGATGCCTGGACACTGACACTGTGGGCTAGTTTGGGAGCTCTGTGAACTTAGTTTGCATGGCTTCTTTCTGGTTTGTGAATCATAATTAATGATAATGAGCCCTGAAGGCAAAAACAAAAGAGTGTGTGGACATGGCACCACCAAACGCGGCGTGCAGCTGCAGAGCAGCCTGCTCTGGTCATTGCCCAAGGGACCGGTGCCCACGTGCTGGATCTGCAGGACAAGCCCGGCACTAACTGTGGTTTAATAGTGTTGCCAACAGCAGGATTAGGCACAGTATCACTGGATTTGTGTAGGAAGAATTTCTGGGGAAAGCAGATATGATTTTATTGGAAGAGCTCCATATCGTATATTAGTGGGATGTGAGTCCTCCTTGTTTTTCCGTATGCTGAGTGGTTTTCAAGGTTGCCTTGCTGTTTCAGATGTTGAGTGAGGATGGAATTATTTACTGTTATGTCAGATTTTGATGATAGGAGGGCTACTTTCTCTAGGTGTTTTTCCAGTTTCTGGTGCACTGTTTGGTAAAATGTCTATACGAAGTAAGATATGAGTCTTAGATGCTGTAACATGAATGGGCTCATGGAGCTACTTCATTGACTCAGTTGCTGGGTCAAGCTTTCAGTGTGGCTGTGTTTTCAATATTGGGAATCGCAAGTGAAGGGGTTATATATGTTCCTAGTCAGTACTCTGTTCTCTGCTGCAGAAAAAGGCCTCTTGCTATTAATTGCTCTATAGGCATTTTTCTGTCATAAAAATTGACACCTCACTTTAAAAATGTGTACATTGCGTGTGTGTCTACATTTGGAATTAAATTCCTCATGTTTATTTGTGTGTGCAGAAAATGCACATATGTACAAGTCATGCAACTGTCCACGTGTAAGTATGTAAAGCTGCTGGGCATTTTGCCCTGTGTTTTATTTTACGAGAAATGACAGATTATGGAAGTGTGTGTTGTATTAATAAATCTGTTATGGGATATGACAAACATAGCGGTGATGCTTTGTATGGAATGGAGATACTGTTGTAAACATCTAAACCCCAAATAGTTGTGCCTGGAAAGGAACCTTTTATTGACTGGACCCGCCTTGTGCAGATTCACATTGATCAGAAATCCTCTGTCAGCACTACTGGCTTGTCTCAGCACCCCCAAGACAACCATCTCTGCTATATTCCTGTCACCATCAAGAATGGGACTTGAATTATTCAGAAAATCTGAGTATATTGCTGCTTTATGTATTTATTTGCACTGAACATGTTTTGTTTTGGATTCGCAGCAAGGAAAGAGTCTTCCCCTTACCTTGCAAGGCTTCGGAGATAGATGGAGGTGCGTGTTCTTTAAGGCAGCTGGGAATTTATGGTGTTTGAAGAGTCTCTGGCTCCAGTGTGGGTCCTTGGCAGCAGTGCTGATAATCACAGTGTGATAGCAACTGGGCTGTTTTGTTTAAGATGTGTTTAAATCTTATTTTCTTGTGCTGTAAGGTTACGTCTTTGCTGGCTATCAGAGTTCAGAATGGCGAGAGGGAAAAAATCCCAACCCAGAAGCCTTTGTTTCAAAAGATTGCAAGCATAAATCTTTTTTGGTTTGTTTTTGATCACCTGATATTTTTGTAGGTTGTAGGAAGAATGGTTAAGTTGTTCACAGAGTGTACCCATTGCTTGTCTAAAGCCCATTTGTATGAAATAGAGCGCTGTTGTTTTGCAATCTGTTGGAGCAATACCTTGCTAATTCCCTGGATTAGCAGACCTCTTGTGTATGCTTGCACTTCAACAGTTAGCAAATCTGGTGAACAAATGTTTCACAAAAGCCAGGAAAATGCATGACAAACCGTGTTCCGTCTTTTCAATATTCATTTTAATTGCTGACAGTCATATTCCATAGAGGATACAATAGCGTATCTCTTGTACACGCAGTAGGAGTGTGGTAGTACATGTCCTAAAGCATTTGTTTCTGAACCACAGCAGAGAGTTAGCGACGGTAGCAAAATGTTCTGCTGATGTATTGTTGATCAAAAAATGTGTAGTAATGGCATCCCTAATACAGTTGCATCAAAGATTTCCTCGGTTTTTGAATGTGCAGTCATCCGTCCTCAGTCAGCATCTCTCCAAGGCCTTGCAGCCAAACAGCAGCGACACGAGGTCAGACGAAGAGCTGCCCTGAGTTGGGGTGTGGAAAGTCTTGTAGGGCTGGTTGCAACCCAGGACAGCGGCAGGTTAATTATTTCACCTAAAAAGACATACTCAATTAGAGTTAATCTGTGCAGAATCTAATGATTTTCAACAGCCTATAGATGTTAGTGCTCTACAGCTTGTTGTAGTTTATTTCCATGAGTATACGGGACTAACCCTGACTGACGGGAGCTCATGTATCGTGGTGTAAATGGATCCACATGAGCAGGTTTTGCTGATTTTATTTTTGTTTTTCTATTTTTTAAGATAGCTTGGAGAAATATGGATCAATAAGCAAAGACAAAATATCTGGTGTCAGAAAGCATTGTATTTCATTGTCTACCCATAAAGGAAAAGCTGCATGGAATCATATACAAATAAAACAATGTGCTTGTTAATTGCATGGACAGCTTAATTACACTTTGAGCTCATATCTATTCACATCTCAAAATATATAACTGAATTGTAGGAAACAGTCAATGTGTACAGTTTAAATTTAAATTCCATGTGAATTGTATTAGCATAAAATCTGTTAAACACCGTAAAAGCATACATGGGGTTTAGCTCCCTTTCAGTTTCATAGGGCTATTCCTCTGCTTTCCCCACTCTGCCAAGCATAAATACATCTTGCTGCTGTCTCATGAAGTGATCACGAGGCCCGAGTTACCCTCATAAAATGGATTTTAAGGCCTTTTAATTATACAGCATGAAATGGGCCCTTGGCCGTGCATCCCTGTAGCTGGGCCTGTGGGGCCGCAGTTGCCCTGTGGCAAAGGGCCTCTCAGGGGCCAGGTGCAGGGCTCCCTGCTCTGCTAACGAGGGTGATGGATTGTGCTAACGAGGGCAGGTGGACTGTGTCCTGCTAATGAAGGTGCTGCTGGGCGGGACTCCAAGAAGGCGATGCTCCGCTTGTTCCCGTTAGGGCAGAGCTGCTGACCGGGGATGAGGCTGCCATGATGTGGGTTCTCCTCGGCGTGGGATGGCGGCGGTGTGGCAGCACCCAGGTATTCTGGCCGACACGGGGTGAGGTGTGGGGCGCTTCCAGAGAGGGTTGGACCCCCCAGGGTATCAGGACCCCCGAGGAGCAGAGCTGGGTGAGCCCGGTGTGTGGGACCTCCAGTGTAGTTGGCACCATCTTTGTGGGGCTTGGATGGGGGGAATCCCCTGAGGTGCCCATTGACATCCTGCTCGTCGTATCTGGCTCTTAATCCTCTTTAGCATAAAATCTGTGTCTGTAGAAGGGAAAAATAAAGTTCCTTGTAGTGAAGAGTTGAATCCATGAGGGACGTGGGCCTGTGAGATTAGGAGATTATGATCAATCATACTTGCTGTCCTGATATACAAAATGGAGCTTTTTGTTAGAGCCAGTGTGTAGCATTTGGGGTTTGGGAAGGTTCTCAAATGCATCCCTGAAGCTGAGCACGTGAGTAACAAGTGTTGATGAAATAACTTTGCATTTGTTTATATTTAAATCCTTTATAATCTCTGGTGCTGGGCAGAGCATGGCCTTGGCTGGCCTGGCCTCAATTAGTGGCTCCCTGGAGTGTCTGATTTGTTGTATTTTCCAGACTTAGATTGCGTGAAGTTTTTGAGTTGTTACTAAACCTTGACATTGTAGAGCTATTGGGTAGTTTTTTGCCTAGTCCCTGCTCTTCCCCCTGCCAGACCTGTGCAGCCTCC
This sequence comes from Nesoenas mayeri, assembly GCF_963082525.1. Lineage (NCBI taxonomy): Eukaryota > Metazoa > Chordata > Aves > Columbiformes > Columbidae > Nesoenas > Nesoenas mayeri. The sequence continues at coordinate 8,407,719 of NC_137569.1, read as the reverse complement.
CCGGGAGTTCAAACTTGAACAAATCTGGGTCTCGTGGCTGTCGGGGCGTGCGAATTACACACTGTAGTATCTCTGTGGTGCGAGGCTGTAGTTTGGGGAGTAACTTGATGGGAAAGGGTAGAGGTAGTAGCAGAGCCATTCAATTAATTTTAATGAGACTCCTGGCACACTCCTCCAGGTGCTCTCGTGTCAGGTCTTTGGAGATGTTGTGCCTTTGTGACAGGAGCGCGCCACGCTAAAGAGGATCCACAGAGATAACAATAGGATGTCAAAATGAAGTGAAACAAGGGCAGGGCAATTTTATGGAGATGACATGACAGGAGGAAAGTACGAGGAGGGGGAAAAAAAAAGAATTTAAACTGTCAGTATAGATTTACTGAAGGCTTTCCAATGTCAGCTATAAGAAATGTCAGCATGACTGACTTGGCAGTGTCAAGGTGATGGCAGAATGAAGTCCGATCAACTGGGGAAGCGTCTCGCACTCCGGCTGCGGAGACAAGCTACTGTCAGTAAGGATGATGTCAGGATGATAATTATTTTGCACATTGTGTTTTAAGTAGGGCATTGTTTCTGTTGAGGTAATTTGAATTTAGCACAAGGTAGGGGAATACTCGTTGGAATATAAAAGCCTCCAAATTGTGGCTGCTCTCTGTGAGTTTCAAACCCAGACCACAAGCCTGTGTAGCAAGGCACCTGGGCACTGGTTGTGGTGGATATTGTAAAGGCCTCAGGTGAGCCGGGTTGTTGCTTCGCTTGGCTCCTGTGTAAAATGAGAGGCCCGTTTTCAATTCTGTCTTAAAAACTCAGCCTGGTGAATATGAGGGTAAATGATGGAGCAAGGGAGAAAACTGATACCACATGAGAGTGCAGACATTAATTGAGGCAGGGGAGATAGAAGTATTTCAAGATGAACCATTGTAATTCACTGTCACTAATGAAAATAAATGTGTCTGTGTGTGATACTGGTGAACTAATTTGTACTAAACCAGCTAGCTGTATTGAAAGGCACTGTGTGTTGTAGAAGGCAGAATAAAGTGGCAGCAGAGACTGTTCCCACCTGTTAGCTCTGTTTTTAGGATGCTTGTGGAGTTGAGTGGAGTCCTGGGGAGTAACAAAAATGTGTTACTGAAATGAAAATTTGACCTTTTAGCTGTTCTGTAGTTGTAGGGTAAGGATTGGGTAGCAAATTGTGCCACACAGTAAGCAGCACAGCCCTCTCTGCCCACAGCTGAGGCACTCGGGGATGCTGCCACATGCGCTTCCCTGTGATGCCATCGTCCAAGTGCCACCCGTGCTGGCACCCTTTCCAAGAAAGGATTTCCCTGTTAGTTAAACAATCACACTTGCTCTCTGTGTGTCCTTTATCACAAAACAAACAGGGAAAAAACATGCTGGAAGAGACAATCTGAGAACTAGCAATCTGATAATAAATCCCCTGTCTTTCTCCACACACTCGGTGCCAGCTGTAGACTAATTAAACTCAATAGTTCACAGGTGTTCATGGGAATGACTAACGCAAGAGCACTCTCCTCTTTAGGGCTCGTTAACATCTTTTTCAAAGCTCTTTAAATTTCATACAGCAGCAACACTGAGCTCAACCAGATGAAAGACAGTAGAAAGGGACTTGAGCTATTACAAGAGTGCTCTCAGCATTAGCACAGGCTACATCCCCGCTCGATTCAACAGTTTATGCATTTTGATGGCTGTATCACTTGGAGACCAATGTAAAAAGGAAATCTGCTTTCTGAGAAAGACTCAAATTTCTGTAGCTAAACGACATTCTTTTCCCTGGAGCTCATTATATAATTTTACAAGCGATCAGGATGCCCATGGTCTGCGCACACACACAGGGGCAACAGCAGAAGGAAGTCTGTGGCCAAATGAAACAGATTTAGCTATTTTGTTACAGCTTATAATACCTTCCCAGGGAGAAGTAAACAGCAAGCAAAACTTCCTCCAGACCACCCTGCTTATTGAGTCTTCCTCTGGGCTTTGACTGATCTGATGGTAATTTGTTTAGACTCTAGTGTTAGAGAGCTGGACTGACTGCCCCTAGTCTGGTTTAGTAGGATGTGGTTGCAGCAACAAGTGCTCCAGTTCCAACCTGCTGCCACTAACTTTGCTGCATAGCAAGAGCTCAGATTTTACATCTCACGGACTGAACTAACTTATCTGTGCATGCTCATCTGCTCATCTTCATTCGTGTTCCTTTTGCCTTCTTCGTATACCCGATCTCTTGTATGCTTTACTACCCTGCCTCAGTCACCTGCTTTCTAGCAGACTGGGGAAGGACATTTTCAATTGTACTCTCTTCAACGCTTTCCTAGACAAGAAAACCACAGTGATTTACGGAAATCTTAAAGAGATTTATTACTGACTTATGCTAAATTGATGTAAGGTATCCTCAAATCAAAATAATATTTCCTACCTGAGGGAACTGCACCAATTTAATGAAGAAATTTTTCTAAATCAATTGTATCGCATCAGTACAATTTTTCCTGTATGCATAAAATCTTATTTAAACTGCTATAGCTTTTGGTGTGGCTATGAAGGAAAAAGAGCTTTCAATCTCGTAAGTACTAGATCTGTGGAAAAAATGAAGTGCTTTCAAATATTCAGGGGTAGCTCAGTCTAACAGTGTCCTTTTCTGAATTCTCTTTCCCGTGGTATTCCAACTGGTAGGTCTCATAGTGTTCCCAAAAAGGACCTGATCATTTATGTTATGTACTTGGGGAAACTGAGGTATGGACTGAAATGGGATTTGAGAGTTCACTGGCCTGGCTGTGGAAAACTGAGAGGAGTCGTCTTAATTTCCAAAAACGTGGAGTACCCAGGCGAGGTGAGTCTGGGGGAACTTCCAGAGGTAGCGTTGGATGAAGGGTTTGGATTTGGCTTGCATAAATCTGATCATTTTAGCAAATACCCAAAACTCCTTCAGTCTGTTTGCACTGAGATGATTTTGTGTACGGAAGCTGCTGTGTCAGAAACTGAGAGAAAAGCAGCAGGACAAGTACATATTTTTATAAAGTCAAATGGTTTGATTTGTTGCCAGTTCATGGCATTATTTTGTGAGTAAAACTGCAAGTGATGCAGTGTACAAAGCTAAAAAATGTTAAACAAAAAATGGGCAGAGTATAAGAAATCCTTGCAAGCCCTCAATCCCACATATCCCTGGGTATCATTGCTTGTGACATTGATTTAATGAAGAAAAAGACTTGATAGTTTCTGTGTTGGAGACTTTCCTGTGGCTGGCATCTAAAAGCTCATTTGCACACCAGTTTGAAAGTTAAATAGATTATGTGACAATGGGTGTAATGCTGAGCTGAAGCATTAATGCGGTGGGAAGTGCTTTACAGAAAGCGTTGCACTAGTGGCTTCTCCTCCCTTTTCAAGATGAGGGGATGGTTAAAAACAATGTGGAGATGTTCGGTGGCATTTAATTAATGAGGGTGAAAAACTTGGGATTTCACCGTGTCTGGGTTATTTTTCGGTGGCTAATGGGGTAATTCCTGTTACTTCAAAACTCAAATTGAAAACTAAATGAGCAGATCTACTGTTAAGAAAAGCGCTTATTAGCAAAGGCAAGTTTAGCCGAGTTCACTGGTATTTTTAATCCGATTTTCAGGTAATTTTGAAATATCTGTGTGAGTGTTTTGATATATATGTGCGTGCAGTAACTCTTACTTATCAAATAAGATTTCATTCCAGATGTGTTTAAAGTGGTTTTTTATGTTAAATTTTGGGGGACAGAACGTTTCTAAACGCAAAAAATGGGTCAGCATGTCAAAAGAGGTTGAAAATTACACTATAATCAGTTTTCTTCCTGTTCAACAAAGAAATGGCCTAATGCTTTCTTTACTATAACAGCAATATAAAACATATTTTTTAAAAGAATGCAAGGTGGGTTCTTTACATGTACTTTGGTCCACAATATGACTCCTATGTAAACCTTGTATGCACATGATTCCTCCCCCTGTCAGATATTGGATCACACTAGGTACTGTATTAATGTGTTGCACTCAGCAAGAAATGGATTTGCTTTACAATGCAGTCTAAGGTTGTTTCCTATCACGCAATTCTGGTGGCTGAATACTCCTCACTGTTCATATGTTTTAAACACTCTTTTCCAAAATGAATTTAACTAGGAAGTAATTATTTTCCCTTAAAATGAAGTACATGAAGCACCACATGATTTAGCACAGCTCCTGAGCTCCCTATCTGTTAGAGATAAAAACTGATGTTAAGGTGACTTTCTTCAGTAGTAGTTTCAAGATTCTCTCTTACCCCTCAGGAGTTAATAGGGAGTGAAGAGATCTATGTCTATTTATGTGATAAAATTAATTCCAGCATAAGATGAGAGTTAAGCCAAAATACTTGGAAGTTTAGTCTCTTGATTTTATTTCTTATGAAAGTGAATCCTCCTCTTCTTTTGGATTGAAGGAAATAATACAGTACTGAGATGTAACTTCAATAGTTTTCTCAAAGGGAAGAGTCAAGCTCTTCTTTGAAGGCCAAATTATTTCTATCTAACTGTTGAATAAATCCTAAAGCAAATACCAGCAGTGCTGTACCACATCCAAAGCAATACCCCTATCCGGATGAGTAAAATGTTAATTTCCATATAGCTTTACCCTTTTGCTTTTGAAGCAAAGCACATATTTAATGTCAAACCCCCAGTTTCTGAAGTGCCTGATCACGTTTGGACTCTGCAGATTTCGGTCATGCTGTAAGTTTGGTTGGGCTGGGATGCTCCTGCTGGTGGCCCCAAGCCAGCAGCATTGGTGGCGGTGCAGCCTGTTCTCTGGTGTTCGGTGCCATCCCTGGGTCCAGGAGCCGCTTCTGCCGAGGGAGGAACCACCATTCCCAGGTCCGTGTCCACAAGAGGGGCCGGTGTCCCAAAGGGCTCGTTCTGCTGCTGTTGCCAGGGAGCGCGTCTGGACACCTGCGGAATCGGCTTGTTTGGAGGCCTTGGCAGTTTGATTTGTGTTGTGACTAACAGGAAAATAAGCAAAAGGAGAGAGACAGGGAAAAGGTTTATTTATTTATGTAAATGAAGTGCTGTTTTTTGACAGGTTTTTTTTTGTTCCTTCATCAAAAAGAGGGCAATATACCTGCTTTAGGTTGCTCTCATAAGCAATTCTGTGCGCAACCATGAGCTCCCCATCCGTCGGCCAGCCCTTCCGCAGCTCTGCGGAGCTCCTGGCCCTGCTGGGCAGCGTGTCCTGGCTCTGTTTGAGCAGAAACACCTATTGCTGCTTCTCATTTTCCCCTAGAGAACAGAGACTAATCAGGTTTCTTAGCAGCTTCACGAGTGTCAAGTCATTCCGCGATTACTTTGCATGGCTTTGACTCTTTTTGCCTTGTTTTTTTTCTTTGTAGCTGCTTTTTTCTTTTGAGCGATGAAGAATTGATCCAGATTCTCTTACAATTCAACAGGCTTTGAATCATGACATGAAAGGAGAACAATATTTGTTATCTTACCATTCAAAGCTGTCCTGTGGCTTAATTCATTCATGTTTATAGGACATACTGACACAATTGGATGGAAGCTGCTCAGGAAGTGGGCAGGGCTGCAATCAGGGTACATTAGAAATGACAAGGCAAGTATGCCCAGAAGGCTTGTTTTGATTATTATTATTATTAGCTTTGTGTCTGTCTGTGGATCAGCAGCAAAACTTTCATAAGCAAAAATCCTCAGAGACTTTTTATTAGAGTGAATTCCTGATTTTACTCCATTTAGCAGGACTTCGGTGGTATCTTTCTGTGAATAAGAGTCGGCTTTCCCTCCTCTGCCTTCGTGAGTCACTGCGAAGGGTTTCACCTTGTCCTGTCTCGCAGGCAACTGCGTTTCTATTTTGGAAAAACTGGTATTTTGGGGATCCTTCTGGATGAAACGCAGGCAAATTACCGTCATGACATAATAATAAACCTCCAGAGCCCCAAAATATTATGTGTTTTAGTGCTGTTGTGTAATCTGGGGGATTATAGATGTTTTACAATCCTCTATAATTGCCTCAAACACAAGAGAACGTTGTGAAAGGGGAAAATACTTGGCAAGACTGCATTTTTAAGCTAAAAATACCTAAAGCAAACTTGCCTGAAATCCCCCACAGATTAATTAGGATATTCTTTCAAAAATCTTTAGAAATGCTGGACAAAGAAGAATGTGATGTCCTGTGCCAAAAGTCAGCTGTTAATGGGGGAAGGCATTTCACTGGTTTCCCTTTATCCCTGCTCCTTGCTCCTGATGCTGCTGGGGGTCTGACCTGCCAGTTGGGGATAATGCACTTAAGATTGTAAGTAGAGAAGGGGTTTCCCTGGCGAGGACCAGTCATGAATTAGTCATCCTGCAACACCTCCGATGAGCTTAGGCCTTTCCAGAGAGCTCTGGTGTGTTCCTCCCTTAATGAATTTGAAGTTGTGCTTGTGGCTGATCCCTGTGGGCAGCTGCAGTAGCTTCCCCCCACTTTGTTGTACTTTATTTTTGTGATGGGTCGGGATGTCGTAAGTCAGTTGTAGAGTTAGCTGGCTGGCTGAAAAAGAAATAGGCAGCATGTCTTGTAATGTGGGCACAGAGAAGGGTGAGGGTTTTGGTTTAAATTTGTGCTGTTTGTAATGATAGATGGACAGAGATGTTGGTCACCATCCTGATGGGGTGTTATATTTTTCACTTGACACTCCACATCCAGCTGAAATGTGTTTCACTGCCTGTATGTGCCGTGGCGAGTGCATTTCTTGCATGCAGAGAGAGGATGACATCTGTTTCTGCCGAAAAAACTCATTTTTGAAGGTGGGTTACAAGGCAGAAGTGGGAAGCGATAGGTTAAAACTCCATTTCCATAGTGCCCTCCATGCCAAGCCTCTCAAGGCACCTAAGAAAGTACTGGAAGCTGTACAGCACCAAATAGTGTTGGCACCTCGTGCAAGAAAAACAAACCCCCTGCCTAGATTTGGAAACTGAAAATTTCCAAGACTGATTACTGAGCCTCCAGCCCCAGGAAAGGAGTTTAAAAAAAGACCAGGTTAGAACAGGGCGATTTGGGGTGTTCGTCAGTGGTGGGGATGACATTTCCATCAGTGCTGATAATTTTCTGTCTATTTTGCTATCGCGCCATCTCCTCCTTGTAACAACCTAGGTCGTGGGATTGAATTTCTCTTTTCTACAGCAGCAGCAGAGTGAACCTTCTTCAGTTTCCACTTTTCTTTCTTTTTCCCTAGCTTCTGCTAATGGGATTCTGATCTTGGAGATAGCAGGTCCATGCTGAGTTCTCACTTGCTGCACAGTATCTTGCCTTGTGATATTTTGAGAATGCAGCTCTGCCTCCCCAGACTGTAAGCAGGGAAAATGTCTCTTTCTTTTGTAAAGCAATCTGACAATCCTGAAAACCTCCTACTGTATGTGTATATTTACAGAAAAAGTTGACTGCTTTGCAAACATTTCCATTGAAACTCCTTGTGCAGTCACAGTGTGGTGGATCAAACTAAGGGGACTTTTTGTGGGCCAAGTAGGTGAGATGATTTGAGAAGGAACTTCTGCTTAGTAAGGGTGGCAGAGCCTGGCCCAGGCTGCCCAGGGGGGTTGTGGAGTCTCCTTCTCTGCAGACATTCCAACCCGCCTGGACACCTTCCTGTGTAACCTCATCTGGGTGTTCCTGCTCCATGGGGGGATTGCACTGGATGAGCTTTCCAGGTCCCTTCCAACCCCTGACATTCTGGGATTGTGTGATCTTTTCACAATAAACCCTTCCAGCCTGAGTGGACACTGCTGAAGGGTGGTATGGATTTCTGATGTGGACGTGGAGAGAAAAAACACAACTTATAGCTGCTGCTCATAATAATCCTCTATAGAAGTCAATCAAAGCATGGGGAACGTTTAAACCAGTAAACATTTCCTAGTTTTTACTGCTAAAATTTATTAGAGTCTCATCCAATGTGTTATAACGCATCGTATTTTCTGAAAGGGATGTGGAGAGCAGTCAGGTTTTAGGATTTAGTCTTTGGGATCCTGGGGGCTCTAGAAACTCAAGCTGCCTGGGAGAGAGCTGCTGCTCTTGGAAGGGCTGCAATGGGTGATGTTGTCTCAGAGAATTGATTTATCCCTCTCAGTTTGCAGACAGGTCCATTTTTCCCTATGGAGGTGAGGAGCCTGGTGTCAATCCACTGGCAAGAAGTTGTTCTCCTCGCTTGCCTTTGTAAGACTGCATTGGGTTGTAGGTTGCAGGGAAAAAAAGCAAGCCATCTCTAGAAGGGGAAATGGGAGAGATTAAAGGAGGAGCAAAAATCTAATTATTGGTTGCTGTTAATTCTGAATGTTCTAGAGAGCAGATAGGCAGTGAGAGAGGTGATAGAAGGTGTTAAAACCAGTCACCTGCCACAAAGCCTCAGCAATCCTGGTGTGGAAAAGGTGAAGTTCCTCTGTCACTGAAAGGGATCAACTTGTTTCCTCAGCTGCAGAGACAGTTCAGCTGTCGCTCTGTGCAGCACTGGGCAGCCCTTGGGCAATAGCCAAAGCTACATTACACATGGTGTCCTGTGCCTTTGAACCAGCTAAACATTCCCAAGATAGCCATTTCATCTTCGTCGTCTTAAAGCCCTACCATGAACCTCTGCAATGGCTGTGAAGCCACTTTTCCATGTGATGAAACACTGAATAATTAAATCATAACAGTTTGGGTAAATCTGATAGGACTAGGGATTGAGAAGCCTCTCTTTTCTTTTTTCTTCTTTTCTGTATTCTTTGATCAGACCAGGATGAAATTACAAAACTCATGTGAAAGGATTTTGTGGAAGTCAAAAGTGTAAGTCTGAAGAAGCAGTACAAAGGGATTAGACCTTTAGGAAGATTAGTGTCTGTTAAACATGATGATCTGGATGCAGCTTCCAGCTCTCAAGGTTCATGAATTGCTGGTCTCTGGAACTCCAGAGGGAGGACCAGGGAAAGGGTCACCTTAAACTCCCTGCAAGATCTTTCCAGAGAGAACAGTTAGGTGTTGGAGATTGGGGTAAAGGAAAAGCTGGGCTCTTAGTTAAGCAAGCTGCAGAGCTCTGATGTTTCAGCAGACTTTGTCTTGCCTAAAATTAGTCCTGTGAGTCTTCATTAATCCCCATCTTTCCAGCACAGCGCCCCCAGAATTCATGCACGCTCTTGGCTTCACGCAACCCCAGGCACTGGCCACGAAAATGAGGCATCGGTGTGGAAAGGGGAGAGGCTGAGCCTGTCAGTGGTGGTGCTGGTGGACGGACGCTTTCCAGAGATGCTGGATAACGCCCCGTGAGAAGAAGGTTTTGATCAGTTGGGGAAGAAACATCTTGTGTGTCCTTCTGTCCCTCTACACATATTCAGCTGAAGGCCTGGGCCACTGGAAGGGCTGTGGCATGCCAGGAAAGTGTCAGCAAGCCTCATTTTGGCATTTATATATGAGGAGTAAGCACAATCCTCCTACTATTCCAATGAGCTGCTTTTGCCAAGAAAAATCATTTGTAACTCTTTCTTCCTGCTGTAGTGCTTCTCCAGCAGGCCTGGCTTAGATTGCTTTAACCCCTCGAGTGCCGGCAAGAGCTGCAAGGCAGAGCGGCGCCTTGTGCAAGTCTTGGCAAGCGCTCCCACGTGGAAAGCCGCTCTGGAGCAGACTGAAACGTTGTCTGGCAGTTAGCTTTTCTTTTTCATCAAGTCTGGTCCTTAGGGCTGCTGCTGCTTTTTTTAATGTTTTTTCTGCCATTCCCGAGGCTGTGGCGGAGGAGGAGGTGGAGGTTCGTGTTTTCTGAGAGCCGCTTACCTTAGCCTGTGGAAGGATTGGGAAAGCAGAGCAGTGGCCTGGTGGTTTGAATCTCGTTGTCCATCGTGATGCTGAATCAACAGCACAGCAAGGCTGCCGGTTCAATGTGCTCTTAAAGAATTGCTAACCTGCAAGTTCAAAAGCAGTTCTTCCTCTGCTCTCTCAATAGAACCTCAAAGGATAGGAGATGCCTGTGCTTTTTGTTATGTACACTACAGCTCTTGCAATGTTACATACATGTGCTTTTACCTTGATCTTCATTTAGAGAAGTTTGCCGGTCAGGTTTAGTTGTGTGAGAAATGGATGCGCTGTTTGGTATGAGCAATTTCTTCTCTCCATGTAGTTGCTGGGTGAATTTTAAGTTTATCACCATTCTGCATCCTCTGAGCAGAAAAGCTGTTTCCTTTGTCCGCGTGTTGGCTTTACAGCAGAGCATTGCCTTCGCCCTTTTTTGAGAAATGGGGCAGCTGCTTTGCTGTCTCCTTGATGAGAGATGCAGCAATTCATGTTTCTCTACATATTAAGTTTAAAAGGACAATAGCTCATTTTGTCTATGCAGTGTGTTTTTATCCGAAAGGAAAGGAAGCAAATTATTTTGTTTAAAAAAAAATAACGTTTTAATAATGTAGTAGTCTAACCTTTATGCTAATTGCCCCAGGCTTTTAATGAAGCAGTGTAAAATTAGTCCTGTGAGTCTTCATTAATCAAATATAGGAGCTCATGGTATAGTATTAAGATGCTGTGCTACCTCTGCTCCCATGCAATGTTGATGTTTGCTTATATTCAGAGTAGAGATCAATGCTATTTTTCGGTAGCTCGTTAAAATAATTAGCTATGTTTGGCTTTTAAAAAAAAATTCTTGAAAAATCTTTTTAATGAGGAAAGATGAAAACAGACAGGATAGATCAAGTCAAAAGAATCAAATTAAGATAGAAAAACTGGAGGCTTCCTTTGAACATGAGATTTATGTCTGTTAATGGCAGCTGTTGGCAGGAACCTCTGTACAGACACCTTGTTTGGTACTTGCAGAACTTAGAGCGCAAGCAAATAGTTTCAAGGATCCTCATGGTGTTGTTTTGTTTCATTTTATTTTCAACAGGTGCTCTAAGATGTGTTCTGCCTTCTGTCTCGCGCAGAACTCAGTGCTTGTGCACATAGACACTATTATCCTGCCTATTTATGTAGGTGAATAAGTTCTGGTGTCATGCTCTGGGTGTAAAGCAGATCTCCCCCCTGAGGCTGCGGGGTCTGTGCTCAGATGGTGTTTTGCTTAAGCACTCGGAGCAGGATTTAAGAGGCACATTGGTGTTCTGAGAAGTCCTGGGTTCAGGGCACAGAAGTGCTAAAAACCTCTCCTCTCACATTAGAAGAAACCCCAACCACTCAGCCCTTACTGGAAGTACTTGACTGTTTAGAAAGGGCCAAATCCTGGAGCTCTGGACCAGAATCGCATCCACATCTGCACTCACTAGAGGGAGGGGCAGGAATCTGGTGTTACGGTCCCATCTCCACTTCAAAAGCATTTCTGTCAAGCAGTATTTTCTGGTCCGTCTGCTGCCTAAGTAGAAACTGCTGTCTTCTATAAAAACGTTTCTGGGAAAAACGGCGACAGAGTATGATTTTGTGTTTGAGATGCTGGTGTAGCAGCTTTGAGTTTCTATAGGGTAATTATCAAAGCCGCAGTTGGCCGACCGCAGCCGAGGAAGAACCGGGATAATGATCCTTTCTGTAGAAGTAAAGACAACTGTCGGCCCCGTTGTGCTTGGCTCTGGATAAACACGCAGGAGACGGCTCCTCTCTGGAGAGTTTAACTGGCAATGCTATTAATATGCCCTTTCAGTTGTTGAGATGATGGCTCTCATTTCAGAGTTCAGGGCTTTGTGGCATGGCAGTATAGAGATGATTATGCTGCTGTTGCCTGTGTGTCTGTGCGCACATGCACGCACTTGCATATTTGCAGATGAAAAATGATGGTGGTCTGGTGGGGATATGGCTCTCGTCTGGGATTCGGGGAGCCTGTGCTCAGTTCCTGTGTTTGCCATATGGTGTTAGCAGGCCAGCTCTCCTTTTTCTTCCATTTTTCTCTCCCTGTGCCTCTTCTTCCACAGGCAGAAAGTGGAGATGAGGATATCCTTTTTTTATTAAAAAGATTTGCCCTATCACTTGATGTTTGGTTTTTAAATGTGCGCTGTGATTACCACTGCTTAGAAATGACAGAGTTTAGCTATTTAGTCAGAAAGGGAGGTTGATTTCCACTCCTGCCCCCCTCCCCAGAAAATACCTCTTCTCTTCCGTCTCCTTGTTTCTATGTGTACACTTGTTCTCAGATAAATCATATTTTGTTCCTGATCTGATTTCTAGTGTGTTCCAGCGCCTTTCTCCTTGCCAGGTTAACAGTTTTTCTCTTGTAGTAATGTCTTTCCAGTCCCTCTTTCCAGAGAGCTCTATCAAATTTGTTTCCCCTTACGTTTCTCCTGAAAAGCACCGAAGCGGGTGACCCGGTGCTTTTGACAGTCCGTGGTGCAGGAACTGCGAAGGCAAGGGAGCGATTTTCAGCAGGAAAAGTGCTCCATCTTCTACACTGAAATTCTTCTTAGGAGCCTCAGCAACCCGAAATAGCTGCCCCAGAGGACTCGCACAAAAGCCCTGGTTTATCCTCAGATTCACTCCCCAGCTCTATGCAAACTCTAGTTGAAAACTTTCTTCATTCTCAACCAACGTCATTCTCTTCCCTTTCAGTCCTGCTGGAAACCAGTACTGCAAATGGAAATAACTGTGGCAGAGAGTAACATACAATTATTTGTGAAATGTAAAAAGAAAAATATCTGATGATTAACCATATGCAGTGATGCTCCTATTTCAAAACCCGCACAGCAGGCAGGCAAAATATGTGCTTGGTCGGGTTTCCCCCGGGGTGCAGATCTCGAGAGCTGAACGCAGGAGAAAACCCGACGGGCTGTGTGTGTTTGTCTCCCTTGAAGCTTGAAAGCTTTTCCTTGCAGGGCTTGTGATTTACATAGGGAGCAGTCATAATTCTTCGCCACTGATCGTTCCTTATGTATATGCAAAACCTCGCTGATGAGGAGTGTGGGGTTATATTTCCATTAATTAGGGTGGTTTTTTGCTGATCCTCTGGCCAGCCAGCGGAGGTTTGGTGAGGTTTAGATCGCTGTTGAGCGGGAGGCTCTGCCTTGAATTTCTAAGCGCAGGACTAAGCTGTCAGCAGCGACTCGGGTTTGGCTGATGGACAGATTGCGTCCAGCCCTCTGCCGGGGGAAGGCAGCAGCCAGGCCTAATAGCCTGCGGCTCATTGCCTTTGGCTTTGATTGACCCAACACTGTGCGAGATTAAAATTAGGCAGTGAATATATGCAAGTTTCCAATGAAACAGGCTCCTGGGTGTTGCGCACAAAGACGCGCAGAGGTAGATGTGGCTGGGGGAAGTGTGAGTTAAAGCGCTGGAGACAAAGCCCGCAGCCGTAGGCCTGGCTGCTAATCCCATCGCTCATACTGAGTTGTTATAAAATCCTTTGGCAGCACTTAATCTCTGAGCTTTAATTCTATGTCTGCAGGGTGGGAGTGCAGATGCTTTATCCATACTTTTGTGAAGTGCTTAAAGATCAATAGAAACCAGTTCAAGGTATTATGGTTGTTAATGTAAATACTTGTTATATCACAATATCTCCAACATGTTTATTTCATGGAATATATTTATCCATAAAATTCTGTCATATTTATATACAGCTCCAAGCACCCTGGAAGCACCTAGGTGTTGATGGAACAGCTGCAGTCTTTTAATATGTTCAATAAATACAAATGGATATAAACAGTATCCATCTGTCAGGCTCAGTTAGATGGTTTACACATAAAGCTATTTTGTTCCTGTAATTGTATTTAGATCTGAACTGATAGAGGTTTGATTTTTTTTCTTTGCATAGTGATAAGCTACAAATTCCTTTGAATGGCTTTGACTCCTGATTTATTGCAGTAAATTAAATAATAATCCATTCTGTCCTGTTGCACCCCTCCTCCAAGAAAAGAAAGATGAAAAAATAAGTGCTGAGGCAATGAAGCGTAGCGCTTACGGTGAGCCGCCTTCCCCGTGCTCGTAAGCACCTGGGCCTGTGACCTCTGTGTTTACAAGATATTTATTGCTGCTTGCACTTTCCACTACTACAGAGTTATCACTTCAGTGCCTTGTAAAATCTGATTGCGTTTAATAAATATATTCAGCGTCATTGCTGAGCATGGTGGAGAGAAAATCTGACGATTTACCCTCGTTCTTCTCCTCACATGTACAAACACACACATCTTTGTAGCCAACATATTTTCTTACCTACGTATATCATTGCTTGTGTCATATTGGAGGCAATTTTGGATGCGTCTCAATTAAATCATTTTTCTAATTAAATAAGTGCTTGTGGTTGTAACGTGAGCACGTCTCTGAATACTGAGTGTGATTCACTGCAGTCATTTTTTTCCAACTTCTGTGGGATGTTTGCTTCATAAAACTCAGCTTCTGGCGTGGAGGCATCTCATTACCTTCCCCATCCCCACCTCTGGAGCTGATGTTAGCCAGATGTGCGCAGCTCCTTCCTTCGCCACAGGCTTCCTCTGTGACGGCAGGGAAATCATTCAGTCTCTCCGGTCTAGTTCTCCATCTGTAAAACAGTTACCATAACCTTTGCGTACTCCGTATGGAGCTTTTGTGAGGCTCAGGTTATGAACACGTGTGGAACGGGATTTTGTAGCAGAGGAACGTTTGCAAACCTGTTCTTGTCCTCCTGAGCGCGGGGTGGTAGTGCAGCAGACATCGCCGTTCTAGCGACAGAGGTGGTTTTTGATTTCTTTTTGTATCTGAGTGTTTCTCCTTAAGGAGATGATTTATCAGCACAGAAGCTCCTGTTTGTGTGTCCGAGAGGGTTTAGGCACCCTCTTTAGCTGCTTTGCGTGGCCTCTCATGGGTCTGTTCCCTGCCAAAGCAAAGTCTTGTCCAGTGTCCAGGTGCTGCTGAAATTGTGTGAGAAAAGGGCGGCCGACCAGCTGCAGGGAGATGCGCAGGGATGCTTCTAGTCCCTTATTTTTTAGCTTTATTTTGTGGGGAATATCTTCCATAGTGTCAGAAATCGGGGGTTGAGCTATCAGGAGTTTTGCTTCTTTAAGACTGGTGGAAGCCTCGGTGTGGCTGAAGCGTTTATGGGCACCCTGTAAACCGGTGAACCTCAAAGTATGGGTTAGTGTATCCTCTTGGGTTCTTAGCTGCAAATGACTGTAAAATCTCATTGGGGGCTAAATATTTCTAATTTCATATATATGAAGAGGGGAGATGCTTTTCTAATGGTCAGAATTGAGGGAAAAAAAAAAAGTATGAAAAGTTTCGGTTAAATGCAGGGGAAAAGTTTCTTGTCTCTTATTTATTTTCTTTAAATGTTTTTCTTGTAAATATCAAAGGCTTATCACATTGCATCTTGCTGTTGATTATTTATTGCTAGAGGAAACAACTGAGTCCATCCAGGCCAATGTACGCTCATAGTGTGGTTTATTGGTTGTTCAGTTTGGGATGTGTTCAGCAACTGGTGCAGAATCAGAGAAGTCACTGGATTATACCAGCCCTTTCTGGTGAGTTTTATTATAGCAGAGGCACAAATCAGCCTCTGGGATGTATGAGAGCTGCATCTAACAGCAAAGCAACTTGACATTAAACTTTTTTTCCTCCCCGACAAGATTAATTGCTCTTGCATTTTATGGAATTTGCATGAGTTCTTAGAAGTCAGGTAGCACTGGTTATAAGCAAATAATAGCTTGGGGTAGTGTCACTAAAAAATAACTATTAATACCGGTGGAGCAGCAGTACATTGTACTATGCTGTCGTTAGTGGTGGGTTTTCGCCCTTGCCAGAGTTTAAGATGCACATTTCAGGCACCTCTTAGTGGCTCCTTGGTTGCTCTGGTGTGGTTTGAGCCTACTTTTCATAAGTGTATCCCTCGCCTGAAGCTGTTTTCAAGGTTTTTGCATCTTTATGGTTCACAGAATATATGTGATTATTGAAAAGGGTCTGTTTCCTAAAAGGCATGAAGGGAAAAGGAGTAGTAGATGGAGCCCAAGGAGATGGAGCCGGATGTTAATATGAAGATGTGGAGGCTTGAGACAAACCATAAAGCTGTTGTGCTCTGAACTGTGCTTATTAATCTTGTACTTAAATATTGCTGAGCAAACAAGAACTACACTCTTTTGGGGAAGATGGTCTGTTGTAGCAATTAGCTGAACCCTGCCTAAGCCCTTACCTGAACTGTGCCGGAGGATTTTAGTGCTCGTGCGTGTAAATGCGATGTAAGAAGCAGCGAGGCAGAGCTGGGGATGGGGAGCCTGCAGGAGGTGTGAATATGTTCTCAGTGTTTGTATGCAGCTCTACAGGGTCTTTTCCTACACTTGAGACTGAAAACTGTTTAGGTGGCACTAACCTTATCAAATAAACATTGAATCAAGAGAAAAATGTCCCACTTACGTTTTTCCATTTGACATCCAACAGAAATGCACAGATATACTGTGAGCTCCTTTGAGGAGGCATGGTGAGAATTTGTGGTTCTTTTTCATTTCCAGTCTAAATTCCACTATTAAGCATCTATTTCCATTGCCCCCTGCCTTTCCTTTGCCCAGACCTACTGCCCTGCTTTCATTTGGCCCTTCTTGTTTTCATTTTGTCCTTCCCTGTTAGAAAATACTTGGTTTTAAGGCCTTGAAGATGGGCAGCACTGGAAAATTAAGTCGTCATTTTGCCTGCAAATCTGCCATTGTGTCCAGGGGCACAGGGCGAGCTCCCTGCCAGTGCCTTCAGCCTCTGTCTCAGAGGATCTTCCTGCAGTAGGTGTGAGAGGTAATTCACATTCACTACCCGTTTCTGCCTGTTCTCTTGGGCTGCCAATTATACAGCATTGTGTCAAGTTAGATCTGGGGTATGTATATAAGGACCACAATTAGCTGGCACTGGGTTTGCGAACACAGCAAGTACTGACAGTCAAACCTGCCAGCGAGATGAAGCAAGTGGGAAGGACAAAACAATCTGGATGCAATTAGACTCCTTCCCACCTTCTCCCACAACCCCTTTCAAACATGGAAATGTGTGTCTTTCTTCAAGGCTGAAAAGTCTGGGCTCTGTCCCCCTACCTCCCACTTCTTTCTGTACGTCTGCACTTGTGCTTTCCAGCCGCGAACGAGAAACGTTCCGTCCCACAGGGAATTGTTCCTGCAGGGTCTCTGGCTCCGAGTGTAGCTGGAGGTGCTGGATCTCCCATGGGGAATTTCTCCTCGTGAGCTTTATGGCTCAGTTTTGCAGATTTTAGGAAGGCTGCTTCTGTTCAGAAAAGCAGATGGAAGTCGAGAAAGCTGTTGGAAATGTACCTCCTGAAAACTTTTTCATGCACCCCCACTGATTAAAATATACCCTGCTTCTTTTTCCTGCTTCCCCCATAAAAGATAGGTAGGGTGGAGCTCATCTGTCTAGAGGAAAGGAAGGCAGGCAGGGTAGTGGAGACTAGCTTCTCTCTCTCTGTCTTTTGATCCTCCTGTGTAAGTTGAAGGGTTTAGAAATTATTAAAAGCTTCATGCAGTGTGAATGCTTTCAGAGAAGACTGAGCCTGTAGAACTAAGTTCCAGTTGTGTGGTTTTCTCTCCAGCTTGGAACTCTGATGTTAAATACCATCACGCTTATCAACATGGTCAAAAGAGCAAGATGAGTGTGGAACTGAGTTGACTCGGGCACATTTTCAAAGCCTTGTTTTAAACCTACTCTTATCAATGTTTTAGGTGACGTTGAGTTGAAACTGGGGAGTAGAATGGTGACTTTCCTGAGGCAGGGTTTATAGACACATAATAAGCTTCCTCACTCTGTAAGTGGCCAAAAATATCTAATACTTGGCCTATAGTATAGTTTAATCCCTCTGGGTAAAGAAATGTTATCCTTTTCCTGTATTCTTTCTGACAGACAGCAATCACCTGTCACTCCTTTTTAGCATATCCTGCACATTAAATGAATGCTTCAACTTCAATAGCGAGTAATAACAAGAACAACTTTGCACTTAAATGGAGTCTGTAGTTTCCAAAGTGCTTAAGAAACTCACAGCTAACTCTGTCACCATGTATTTAACAGCAATTTTATATATATGGAAACCAAAAGACAGATACTAGTAAAGCTTATAGTCATAAATCATGCTTTTCATGAAGTGCCTACTCTAAATTGATCAGTCACTTTTTTTTTCTGGTAGAAAAAAATTCAGTGAAGCTGGAAATGAAACTCGTTTCATGAGGAGTGTGTATTTTATGCTGGTCTCCGAGCATTACTGCCTCACCACCCACAAGCTATCGCTGGTTCTGTCGCAGTGGCAAGTATAAACCCCCAGCAAGATGACAGGCTTCTAGGAGGAAGCTCTTTCATCAATCAGTTTCCTCAATTGAGTATAGGTTGCCATTTTTATTATCTGCTTTAAATGTTGCATTGCTCCATCCCGCAGCCCTGTAGAACGAGGTGATGTCTTGAGGATCTGCCTGTGCTGCCAATGTTTCCCCTAAACAGCAGGGAGAAAACATCCTCTTCGCTCTGAAGCAGCATCAGAAGAGCTGTTATGTGTGTAGTGCCCTGTCTTCCAGCCTGCAGTCCCTGAGTGTGAGATTTGCTTTATCATTATACAGTAAATCATCTAAGAAACACACACTCAGGCATGAACAGGATTATGTTTTCCTTAGTATCTGATTGTCTTTTCCAGCAGTCCTTTCCCAGGCCTAGCTCCTGTTAAACCCACTGCTCCTTGCAAATGCTGTAGTTTCTGGGGCTGTTGTGTAGTGGTTGGGAAGAAGCTGCGTTGGTTTGTATCTCAAGTCTGTTCAGAATCAGCCTGACCATCTTGTCAGGGTAGTATTAAAGCTGTCAACCTCTGCTGACAGAAAGAGAGACCCAGAACTGAGTTATGTGGGCGTTCTCTCTTAGGAGAGCATCAAGAGTTCAGGTTCCTGGGCAGATATTTTAAACTCTGTACTACCATTTCCCCCGTGTAAATCAAGAATAGAAATATCTCCACATCATCAGTTCTTGTAGGCCGGAGGAGGAATGGAAGACATTCAGCAAGCTGGGAAATAGGAATGAGCGACCAACTCCAAAGGCATCTCTTGTATACTGAAGCACATCCTACTTAGATGGCAGCAAGCCACTAGAATACGAGGGTTTCTAGTGCTTTTTCGCCTCTATTTTTTTTTTTCTCCTCTATTTCTCAGCCATGTCTGCTTTTTAGTATTTTGGCAAGACAAGGGGAATGACAAAGACCTAATCAGGAGATCTGGACTGTGCTAGTTAGCTGAAGATCTTCATGTTTTTTTCTCAAAGGTCTTCTCTTTTTAAATGGTTTTCTTCATTGAAACCCAGGAGTTAGATTAACCATAATCATAGTTTCTCCCAATTAGAGACTGGGGAGAAAGAACTACAGTAAACTGGTGTTTGTAATTGTATGGTGAGCAATTACCCCTTGGGACATTGAGGCTAAAGTGGGAGGAAGGGCACAGTGGAGAGAGCCGTGCTGCTAAAAATGTCCCTTTAATTGGGCTGCCTGACACAGAAGGATTTTGACATTCAAGAGGTTAGACCATCTGTTGTATAGTAGGCCTTGCTTTATAGATGTTTAAGAGTACACTGAAGCAGCATTACTGATTCCCATGCCATGAAGCTGTTAGACATGGAAAACCTGGTTAAAAACACTTGAGCTGGGGCTCTTGAAAGCAGAAAAGTGGTCTCAAGCAGTTTAACAGCTACTTAGAGTGTGCAGTTTGCTGCAGCACATTCTTGTTCACCTACCCCCAGCCCAGCTGGGTTCCTCTGGGGAATTATCTTAACGCTATATAGAAAGACACATGAATGCCTAAGCACAAGGTTTTGTGTATAGTACTTTCTATATGTGTCTGGTTTGTGTATATATGTAAATATTCCAGAAATATCAATATAAATATGGAGTGTACAATATTGGCAAAGTGTTGCAAAATAGAATAGGTGATATAGGAGTCGGGTGCCTTAATTCAAGACTATAAGTATCCATGAGCCAAGCTCCTCTCTGTACCTGGAGAAGTGCTGTGAACTACAGGAGGAGCTGTTTTCCTTCTTTGAAAGTGCTGAAAAACTGCACTCAGTCACACATCCTCTCATCAGACAGTCTGTTTTGGTTTCCCAATTTATGCAAGTAAGGCAGAAGCGCATTCATGCTTAGATTTTGTGTACTTTTGTATGGTTGTGTAACTGCTAGTACGCTTTATATGCATTAGTATATATGTATTTAAATTAATAGATGTTAAAGTAAAGCAATGTGCACATGCACTTAATTAATTACTTTTGGATTTTTTTTAATGCAGGAAGGCTGGAATAGTGGTGGGTATCAGAGGGCAGATACTCAACATGGTTCTGTTCTGTGGTTTTCGGCAGACTCTGGGCCTTGGCTGTAAAAGGTGGAGCGAGGGGCCCTAGAGAAGGGGAAAATTCTAGAGGAATTTGACCAAGCAAATCACCGGAGTGTGCAGGTCCGAGTTAGGTGCTGTGTTGGGTGTAAGCAGCTGTTCAGTGTAACTGTAAAACCCAGCAGCGTATTCCTGTTGATTGAGACTGTGTTAATCTCCTCCATAACCTGCCTTTACACTTAGTGCACTTACCCGGGTGACTTTTCTATTATTATGGTTATTTGTGTCTATAGTTTTTACGTTAACAGAACCTCGATCTTTGATGTGATTTTTTGGAGCTATTGCAATGTATTTCATAATGGAGGCAGTTATTTGTGGTGGCCTCAATTCTTATGGTTGCAGTTATTTAGAACACTAAGCTTTTGTACGGTGTTGTGAGACTCCCTGGCTTAGAAAAGTTACTTTTTGCCTCTGGAAGTTAAAGGTGAAATACTCTCGTGTCCCCTATTGTGCGATTCTCCTCCATGCTGTCAACAGGATGCTTTCTCGCTGGGTTCTTTGTTGCTGCTTTTAAAAAATTTTCAAGGAAGAGCAGAGCAATCATATTTAATAATGCAATTACAATCAGGGAAAGATGTTTATCCTGTAAGGCTCCCAACTGCTGGCAAAGCCCTGGGGCATTCTGGGAAATGAGATGTAAATCTCCAGGATTACCTCTTCCTAAAAATACCAGAATCAAACAACAACAACAATCGTTGCTCTGAACAGTGTATTAGATGACTAGTCCATTATTGCCAGGCAAGAAGCTTCAGTTTCTTCAGCCAAAGGGCTGGTCCAAAGTAAACATGAACACTGGGGCACAGCACGAAGGGGAGGGTGATGTGCGAGGGTGTTACAGGCACCCCATCCCTGCTCTGCTCTTCGTGCTGCAAAAACTTATTTTAGAAGTGTTCAGTAGCCACAGCTGGAGTCTTCACAGGTAAAAGCTCCAAGAAGAAAAGAAACCACATCGCATTTTTCTCTATAATCTAAAGGCCCTTGGGTTGGCCTGTGGTGCTTAGTAAATGAAGACATGTCTTGGTGATGCTTTGTGGGTAAATTGATTTACAGGGGCTTAACTCTTAGTTGGCCATGAGAAGTATTATTTATGGACTGAAAATTTTGAAGATACTTCATTTGTGGTATGGCGGCAGCAATGCATGGCACTCAGCTGCTTCCTTAAAACAACACCATCAAACAACAAACCAAAGAGACTTGAGTCTGCTCTGCTTAACTTGTCTTGTATAATGTTGGGCGTACCTCGTTTCTTCATATTTGCTGATTGCCAAGCAGCATTAAACCTGATGTCTAGGATGGCATCAGCCTTATTCTTTTGAGATCAAATATTAAACATAACCTTTTCAAGATCCAGTCTGAATTTAATTTCAGTAAAATGTTAGTACCGAAAACCTTGATGTCGGCTCTCTGGATTTAAGCCTTCATTGGATCTGAACTAAATTACAGACCTGTGCAGCACAGCACGTGAACCTGGGCCAAAACATGCCTTTCAGTCAAATAGATAAAATGTAAATCATTCCATATGATAAAGAGCTGAACTTGTATCTATCCAAACTGAATTTACATATGTAAATCCACTTGCACTGGAAACAAAGGATTCAAATACTCAAAGAGCTAATTAATGAGGGCAGGATCAAGTTGCTTTCAATTTTATAGTCTGGGATTCAAGTAGATAGATTAAAGATTATTTGGAATTAAAGATATATTTTAAATTTAAAAAAATCAAAGGTATTTTCATGGTATTCTTGTACTCAGATTTTTGGGAGATGACTTCAGAAGACCGAGGTACTTAGTTTTAATAGACTCCTTTTCTGTGGCAGTGGTGCAATCTGATTTTATTCAAGTCCATTCGCTATGAGAAGCTGCACTCTGCAGTTTGCTGCGCTCCCTTATCACAGGGGGAGAACACGCGGCTTCTTTCTCTCCTGTGTCATTCATTGCCTTTGTTCCTTTTCATTTGCTTCATGGCACGTTGTCTGGGGAAGGCAGCTTACCGTTTCCTACTTGGCTCCAGATTTGTGTCAAAACCTCGGTTTCCATTCCTCTGGGGAGTCTGGGCTTTCAGCAGCGAGAGCGTTCGGGGCCGTGCACACATGTGACTGTCTCGTCACTCACCTGATGAATCAGGGATGCTCGGCCGTATCCCCCGCAAGCGGCTGCCGTCTCCTGGGGTAACCGAGACGATGGTGCTCGAGAGCGCGAGCACAGAAAGCCTCTTAGGATGCTCTGTTGCTCTAGTAACATGCCCTCTCAGACATCTTTGTGTAATCAGCCGCTCTTGTTTCCTTATTGTCAAAAATCTGGAAGGTCAAGGTGGCTGATTTAAGATCTGTGGCTATGAAAAGGTAATACTGGGTGCTTCTTTCATTGATTGCTTCTAGTGCTGGAGAGACCCCCATGAGGACAGCGTTCCGTTTTGGGGGACAATGTACACATGCCTTGAAGAAGGGAGAGTTTAAATCAATGATGGGCAGGAGAAGCAGCAGAAAGGGTAAATATTATGGCAGGAGTGATTAGCATCTATGAAGTTCCACAAAATATATTTCTGTAGTATGCAAATGGTATGTAAACTCAGTTACGTATGTGTATTTGTGTGCTTTTATTTGATGGTTTTCTGGATATGAGAGTACTGAACACTGCTGCTATTTGTAGCTAGATAGAGGAAGATGCACTGCAATGGGAAAAGAGATGAGGGACTGTGATGGAAAGTGAAGTGCTAAGAGAATAAGATAATAAGAGATAAAAAGCAATAAGAAGTGAAGCCATCTCTTGTGTGTCTGGCAGGGGCTGGGGCTTGGCTTATGCCTCCCAGTTGAGGTAAAGGACAAATCCTTGTGAGGTTTTTCTTGGCTCCAGGGATCCCTCTTGTCCCCTTCAGCTGGACTGTCCCAGGGAAGAAAGGGAACTTCATTTTGGGGTGGCCTCGCTCAGGCATTTTTGCATGGAAACCCAGCTATATGCTGTCTCTCATTCATTATTCCAGAGAATTTTTAGCACTGATTCATTCAGCCTTCAGACGTATTTGCAGGTTTTCCACCAGTTGGATAGCTGATGTGTCAGAGGGACCACACATACCTGCAAACGAGCCCATCGGTTTGTACTTCAGCCTCTGCGGTTTGGCTGTGACTGCGGGTGGAATTTGGTCCTTGAATTAACAGCTAAAGATCAGCCCCTGCCTTTATGCACCCACTTCTGGCATAAGGAGAAGAAAGCCCCTGAACTTCACATGTAACGTTAAATCCCACAGGCGCGAGGGAGCCGTGGCAAGGCAGCCAGAGCTGTTCCAGGAGCCCTTTCCCAGCCCCGGGGGGATCTGAACCTGAGCAGAGTGTAAATATTTCCCCTAGACTCTGTTGCTCGTAGACTTGTCACGAGTTGCTTTTTTAACTGTACCAGGATTAAGGAGTGAGGACAGAAAGGGCGGAAAAAAGCTTGCATAAATATTTTTTGACACTTGGTTTAAACATGCAGAAGGAGTCAATCTTGTCAATATTCCCACAGAGATCTTTGGTGCGGCCGAGGCTTAGTGAAGAGCTTTCCTTGCCGCATGGCGCTGACTTTAATCTGCAGCAGTTTGTATATTAAAAAGAGAAGATTTTGAGGTAAATACCAGGTGATCGTTCTGTATTACGCAGGATGGATCTGGGCCAAGACTAATCTTATTTTTTACCACTAGCATGATCAAAGAGGAGGTGAAAAAACCCCTGACTGTTCTCTGGCCAGTCAAGCGGGCTTTGCACTTGCTTATTCTTCATGTCAGAAGTCAGCATCTGCGCTGCCAAGTTCAAAGTCATCAAATGGCTTTCGTCAGGAGAGCCAGCAGTGCAAAGCTGCTAAATTGGAGTTACTGGCTAGGTAAATTGGACTGTTTGATGGGTTTGAACTGGCTGGGATAGGAAATTCAAATCTCGATCACCATGATACACTGCAGTAAGGATGAGGCAGCTGTGCTTTTCAGTGTTGTTGCTAGGCTGCTTTTGGAACTATGTAGAAATGGTCCTGAGTTTTATGTTACTGAAAGAAAGGGTGGGAGGAAGGAATCCTACCAATTGAGTTGTGTTTTATTAGCTGCTAGCAGTGGGCATGGGATCTGTGTTATGTAGCTAAGCTGCTCCAGTTCCATCCAGGAGACGTTACATGTGCTCGCATGGTTAGTAAGCTGAGATTAATTTATTCTGTGGCTTTGGCAGGCTCTGGTAAGCTGAATTGGTTATGGGAATGATGGGGGAGAGTGTCAGATGCCAAGCTTACTTCGGTCGGACAAGACAAAGAGATTCGGAGTTGCTTGAAACCCTTCTCACTTGGGTTGGGATTTGGGGTCTCATTGCAGTTTGTTTGCGTGAACACAATTCTACCCTCTGTGTGTAGGCAGTGGACGGGGTTCTTCATTCATACAAGGCCAGGGAGCTACAGAGATCCACCACCTTTTAGCTGCCTTTGGCATCCTTGTCAGAAGGGTGTCGGAGCCTGGCTGTGCAGATAACCAGCTTCTCAGTCACAGGAGTACACAAAAAACAACATTGTTGATGTATTGACCTTTGGATGATTATCTTGATTTGTTGGAGTGTGACTTATTAGTCAAGGAAATGCTGTTGTTAAAGCAAACTGGTGAATAACGCAACTGAAGGGCAGTTCAGTTCTCCTCCTTTGTCAGAGCAAGGGCACAGCCCAGCTTTAAAGGCAAAACCCA
This sequence comes from Nesoenas mayeri, assembly GCF_963082525.1. Taxonomy (NCBI): domain Eukaryota; kingdom Metazoa; phylum Chordata; class Aves; order Columbiformes; family Columbidae; genus Nesoenas; species Nesoenas mayeri. The sequence continues at coordinate 8,382,769 of NC_137569.1, read as the reverse complement.
TCGCAGTGCCTCAGTTGTGAACTGAAAAAACGGAGCAGGCTCATTAGGTATTGACCAGGAAACATGCTGGGGCTGCTCTGCAGTCTGGAATGTGCATGTGTCACTAAAAAAATACACTTAAATCCAAGCTACAGAATTTGGGAGTTTTTCCCTAGCTTGGGGTTATTATCACCTTGAGTTTTCTCTCTGGCACATTTGAACTGAAAACGTGTGCAAATGCTTGTGAGTTCCACGCTTTTGCTGCTGGTTTGTTATGTAAAGGGCTCGCCCTGCTCTGGAGCAAGCTGATTTTTATTGTTCTTGGTTGAAACAGCTTGGAGTTGTCAGATGTGTGGGATACAATGGCACTGTCATGTTTGGTGCCTGCCCAGAGTCTCTCCCTGGTATTCTTTGTTACAGTTGCACAAATGCTTTCCCATTAAAGGAATTAATTCTTGCCCGATCAGCATTAAGAGCCAGGAATAAATGAAATCCAGCTACTTCCATTAAATAGCGTTGTGGGTTATGGCAGAGAGAAAAAAGCCCATCCCCTATTCCATCAGGGTTGGGAGGGTGGGGAAAGCCTGCTTTTCCAATTTGGTGGAGCGATTCTATGGATATATCCCTAAACCTGAAAATCAGCAGTAGAGCACACATCTTTCTAGATGATCCATATCTTTATCAGTGTTGGTCCCTGCAACTTGTGTGTAGTTTAAGTACCCCAGCCCTGAAATTCTGGGCAGACTCTTCATTGTGCTGCAATCCTGGGGCAGCTCAAAGGTGTCCTGGGCGAGAGAAACAGTGGTGAGAGCTCCCTCTGCAAACCCACAGACAAACGGTCCACAGCGAAGCGAAGACCCTGTGGCATTTCTCCATGCTCTTAAAGTGCTAATCCTCCTCTGGAAGTGCAAGAGCTCAATTCTGCCCTTGTTTCCCAGAGTATAATTTGGAAGCGACTCCGCTAGCGGTAGATGGTATCGAACAGGTGTCATGGAGGGAAGAGTTTAGCCCTAAGCTTAATAGAAAATTTGTCCTCCTGCATGTTCTTGGACTCCACTTGCGAAAGCTGCAGAGTAGTTTGGGATAATAGCCACTTCCATTATTTAGCTGCATAAAATACCTTGAAGGCAAATAGTGCATCTATAAATTAAGCTTCTGAAGTGTCGGTCAGGTTACTTGGGGGGTTTTTTGACAGTGAGATTATTGACGGTGTAAAGTGATAGTTCTGCTCTTGAAAAGCTCATTCTCCTAGCACAAATCACAGCACTGCCAGGATTTATTGAACTGCCTGATGGAGAGGTACCGTACAAGCTACTATTAGTCCATTTCCTCAGCTTTGCCATCAGGAGGCTTTAAATAATTGGATTTGAAAGAAATGTCAGTGTGACAGAATTGGGTGCAGAAGGCCATAGATATTCCCTCTCCGCTCCACCCCACCCCTGTTTGTTCTCTCATGCTCTCTCTTTGTATTATTTGATAATTTCAGAGGGAGAGGGCTTCCCCAGCTGCGTAATCAGAGGGTTTCGAGACATTGCGTCTGCTGATTTAGGCGAAGTCTTTCCTCAGTTGTGCTACAGAAATGGGCAGTTTACCAACTCCACGTAGTCCTGCAGATTTGTTTAGACAGCCCAGGATGCTCCTGCCAGGGTTGGGGCTGCCACAGAGGGTTGAAGTAGCAACTGCGACTAAAGCAAAGCATGTAACGGTGCTGCAGCGGCGGCACTGAGGCTCGGCAGCCCCAGAGAACAGAGGTGCATCCCTGGGAAGGCAGCAGCTGCTCCCCAGTCCCTCTTTAAACTGGCTTGGTGTCAAGTCTTTATTGAGAGGAGAGGCAGAGAAACCTGAAGCAGGAGGTGCCGGACTCTTGAAAGCAAGACAGCAAGTTCATGGAATCACGGTATGTTTCCAGTTGGAGCAGAGCTCTGGAGATGCTCTGGTGCCACGAGCAGGTCTAGATCAGCACATTGCTCACATTCTTGTGTGGCCAAGACCCAAAAATCTGCACAGGTAGAGGTTCTGTAGTGTCTGGGCTGAGTGGCTCTGAGACCAAAACGTAGGTGTCCCTGTTCTCACCAGTCCTGTGCTAGTCCAGACGTGTTACCCACAAGGTGCCTGTACAGTACCAGGTGCTGATGCTGCGTACCAGGATTTTCTGACTGTGTGCGGTTGTTCAGCACGTTACTGGGGAGAGGCAAACGCATCGCTACAGCTCCTGCTAGGAGGTGCTTTGTGTCTGTCTGACAGTGGTTCTGGGTGAGCAGCCTCGCTTTAGCTGGATTTTAGTTGTGTGCAGAAGTTGAGGTTAATGGTGCTGGATAAACATCATACTAGCCTGTAGTGTGACCTAAGTGACAGCAGGGTCAGAAGGGATTTGTCCTTGGGCTTTCTTTGTCCTTCACAACGCTGGCATCGTGCTGACCCATCCCATTAACAGAGCGGCAGGGCCAAAGTGGCCATGACAGCGAAGGTCCTGCCCCACTACCGAGTTAATGTAGTAAGTGCATTTAAATACAATGGCAATATTTGATCCTCAAGGACATGAAACTGGGCTTTTAAGATAATTTTTGTGGTGTTTTGCTTCCCACTCTGAGTGTTCCCTTAGAAAATGTTGTCACACAAGCTGGTTTAGGATTCCTGGATTTCCCTATAGCCTGTTTGTGTCAGCTGCCCCTTTTCCTGGGGACAAAGCAGGATGACTACCCAATAGTTCATCCCTACGGCAGCTTTGGAGGTGTTTGTGAACACTTCAATGATCTCAAGGCAAGCGAGGTTCCCGACTTGCTGCAGGTGGAAGAACCTGGTTTCTTGAAGCTCAGAGCATGGCACGTTGTTCTGCATGTTTGAGAATGCACTGAGTTCTCTTTGTGAGCACTTTGGACTACTGAATTCTTACAGGGGCTACTGAAGTCAGGAGTGAATTAATACCTCCCGGAGTATTGGTAGCAATACTGCGTATCAGCTCTCTTTTGTCACAGCAAAAATGACGGCTCTTGGGGTTTGCGCATGAATGTGTTCAGGGGAAAAGCATCTCTAATTTATTATGAGCAGTCAGAAAAGAGAAGCGAGAGGCATCTCTCTTTGCTGCTGTAGTAATTTTAAGAATGACATGGACACGCAACCTTAATAAAACAAGCTAGTAACTTTTAGAGGAGATAAAACTTGTAGAGTTCTGCTGATACCAATTCTTTTGTAAAGGTGGAGTCCAACTGCCTGCTCTTCTCTATTGTCTGGTTCACATGTACTATGATGTTAAGAATTCATTTGTGTGATTCTGATGGACTCTGGAAGAAAGGTGTCATTTTAAATAGCAAACGGAAAAGAAAACCAAGGTATAATGTATATCACTCCTTACCAGGGTGTAGCAAAGAAATGCCTCCTTTTCATATTATTGTTTTCAATGAAATTGACCCTCCAGAGAAGATGGTTTTTCGGAGCAGTGATTGGCTTTGGAAGGTGCTCAGCCTTCATTTCTCCAGTAAAAACTGCGTGAAATCCATGTTTTGTTCTTGTCTTTGGGCCTCCTTGGTTAGATGTAGCTTTGAAGAGAAGATATCTAGTCCCAAATGGGGACATATCATTCTTTTTCAGTCACTTTGGTGCCACTCCATTATACCCAGTCTTGGTCTGAACTGCAAACTGCTTTCAGTTCTGAAACATATCTGATAAGATTTTGACTCCAAAGGGTTTCTCCCACAGCTTCCTTATTATCTCAGCAAGCCCTGAACAATGATGAGCCTGTAAACACACGGTTTGTAAGCCTATTACAAGCCTCCCAGTATTATAATACGATTAGTCAGCACTGACTGATTTGTTTCATAAAGGCAAACGGGGGGATTCAGGGATTTGTTTATTTGGATGTACCAATTTGTTGCACAGTCTAACTTACTTGTTACAGAAATCCCAGTCACTGCTCATCAGCTGGCTTTCCTTTTGCTGGGAGGCTCCATGCTACATTTACAAAATCCTCGCTTTCCACCAGTGTTATCCAGCTTGCCTTTGCAAAGGAAATAACGTTAAATGGAGCTTTTTATTTAATACAAACCTTTTCCATACAGCTCCAGAGAGTTAAATGCAGTACGGAGTGTAAACTCTGAACCGCTCTCCATAGGATGGCTGTGTAGCTTCCGTCTTGAGGTAATTATATCAAAATACATGCCACTGCTCCCATGGACTGGTGATCCAGCTAGTACTTAGTGTCTGAATTGATGTTTGGAATTGTTGCTGCTTGCTTTGCAACAGAGACAAGAACCCAGATGGTTTGGGTTATTGGTAATGGATTCCAGTGCTCTGAAATCATTCACTCAAATCCAGCTCCAGCCTGTAGTAACCCAAAGTAATTATTATTTGATTGCTAGCTGGTGATGTAAAGTGAGTTGGTCATCTCAGCCTGGGTGGACAGATGTCCAAGTTAAACAGCACCAGCTTAACAACTGCCAGCAGCTCTTTGAAATTCTGTAAAGGATATTGCTGAAGACACTTAGATAAATTGAGTTGGGAGTTTTCTTCTCTTGCTTGTCATTTGAATGGAGAAAGAAATCCAGAATGGAAAAGCAGGGGAGGCTCTGTGGACTCCTGCCTGGAAATGGATTCTCTGGGGTCACGGCTGCTGGCGCAGAGTGGGAGGAAAAGGCTTATTCTTTGTCATTGAGTCGCTCCTGTCTTGTATCTTTGTACTGGTGCTGGGTGTCTCAAAGGTGCTGTGTGCCTGTGGATGGGCAGAAGTAATTACTCAGAAAAACACATTTCTCTGTCTCCCTTCTACAAATAACTCTGTAGGGTTTTGTGTGTTTGCTCTTCTGGAAGTTAGGTTTCACTGCGTGTCCTGAAAGTCTTTAGAAAGGGGAGATTAAAAAGACAGCACACGTTAAAGTTGTTTGTATTGGTTTTGTTGCCTCTTTTTTACTTTTGATAACACAAAGAAATATTGATTGTGGGAGTGAGGCAGCAAGAGACTTTGGCCATGCGGAGGGCCAGCAAAAGGCCTTTTGACCATCTGAAATCCCGTTTGTGTTCTCCAAGCAAAACAATACGGAGATAGATCATAAACGGTCGTGTAATTTCCACAGTGCTCTTCTGGACTGATTTTCACCTTAAGTTTCCTTCAGAGCTGAGAAATTTTCCTGCTGCTTTCTAGCTCTTCATCAGGCAAAGAGATCAAGTAAAGATACTGATACGTTTGGCTTTGCGCATAAGCCAGATGACGTGGACATGCGAGATATGAATGTGGGATTCCATTGCCTGCAGATCTATTCGTCACATGTGAATATTGCCATCACCTGACAACAGCAATATGAAATAAATGGCTGTGTGGCTCAGTCTTTCATCACATAGCTGGGAGATACAAAATCTCGTGACCTTTTTAGCAGTCTTTTGAGGCAGAGTCAGGAGATGTGGTTTACTTGACCTAAAGGTTCCTCTTTTCCTGCTACTGGAAGAGAAATCCTGTTGTCAGTTGAACTTTTGGCTGTGGCTAAAGGTCTTCCATTACTGTCTTTTATCTCGGAGCTTTGGCTCTTGGCCATACAGTTGCCCTCAGTTTGCTGGCTTCAACTCCCCGTTGTCTTCCTGGAGTTGTGAGAAATTTAGCAGCAACCTCACCAAAGCTGCTTTTCTATTCCTTGTGCTACAGTCAAGACTGTAAAATGGCCAAAGGGCCTTTTCCAGGGCAGTTCTTTCTTGGAGCCTGTTGTGTCCGTTCTTTGGGTGCTCAGGTCAGTGGGCGCCTGTATCTCCTGACCTGGGGACAGCCCCGAGTGACCCCTCTCTCATGCGAGCTGGCCATACGTGGAGGTGGCAGCTGGTGAGAACATTAATGGCAGGTCATTCGTGTTTCCTTGGTGTTTCCTTGGTGTTCATTGGTGTTTCCTTACTTAGCTGGGAAAATATGTTGAATATGGTACTTAAGTGTTTGTATTTGTGACAGTGTAGACCCCTAGGTGATTTCTCTATGAACTGTAGCATATAAAAAGCTGTGAAGAAAGACTGCTTCACAAATTATCATACACTTATGCAGTTCTCCTTCACAAAAACAATTTCTTGTTCCAAAGGAAACAAACTTCAAATGGATTGGCTTGACTTCATTGGCTGACATGCTATTGTGAATTAACACTGGTGTTATGCTCCATTTAAAATTCCTAGTTGTATTAATACTGATTTGCGGTGATAGCAATATTATTTAGGCTTAGCGTTGCTACATGTGTTAGTATAAACTTCAGCAACCACAAGGCTATTCAGAAAAAAATCTCAGCAGTTAGTGGTGTATGAGTCAAGAAGCCTGTGAAGGAGGAGGAAAGATTCAAGTGTTTTGCTCTCAGTGATCTCTGCTACTGAAATGGGACCTGAGTTCCTTGATCCTGAAAACATCAGCAACAACAGGAGAAATAAATGCTGTAAACAGCTCTATAATGAAACCTCTCACACAGCCTGGCAGCATGTGCTGATCTTTTGCCTTCACTTGCTGCTATGACAAATTAGGTTGACCTTTCCTTGCTACTATCTTTAAAAAAAAAAAATAAATAAAGCTAGAACTTGAAGAAAGCCTAAGGGAATTAGGTACCCATTGCTTATTGAAATTTAGCTGGAGTTGGGCATTTAACTCTCATAGCTGCCTTACAGAATCCCACCCTCTATAAATTATACCCTGCTCTGGAGGTGGTCAGAGTACCTGGGCTGACAGCATAGGGCTGTAATTTAGCCAAATTATAAGAGCAATATACTTTAAAAGTCAGGATCGATACTTTCCATGAGTTAGATTAGAGAGGCACCAGCATGAGAATTAACAGCAAAAGCTGGTAAGTGAAGTTTGAGGAATTGCTGATCTCTGTTTTGTGGCTCTCTCCAGAAGGCATTCGGTGCAGGACAGCACTCGCCGGTGATTGAGAGCCCTTCCAGGGTCTCCTCCATCACACCACATATTTCTTACCTGGCAGCTGCAGGTTCCCAAGGTCTCAGTCCATCCTGGTTTAGATTTTTCAGCTGTCTTGTGTCTTCCCGTAGTTTACCAGATGATTTCTGTTCTTTCCCCACTGTTCCTGTGGCAGCTTTGCAGTGTCACCCAAGACAAGACTCAAAGTGAAAATACCCAGAAGAATGACAGGATCTTGAGGATATTATGTTGGATGTCAACAGTATTTATCACTTATGTTTGTGGAGTGCATTGTACCATGGTCTTTAAAAGCGAGTGTTATGCGTTGATGAAACGTTTCTCCTGATGGGATTGTAATGCAGACTGTAGAGCATCCTTGGGGTCCAGCCTGGCTCTCACTTAAATCAGCAGGAGCAGAACTGAGCCCCTTTAAGCGGCACTGCAGTCGTGTATCAGCACAGTCATGTATTTTGTTGTTTTCCCTTCTGTTAATGGCAAAGGAGGAGTGAGAAAGATAAATCATGTTTTGGGAAAGGGATATTTGTCTTTGAACAATGATGAAGATAAAGATGGATAAGCAGGGTAATTTGTGAGTTTTATTCTCTATCCCACATCATGGGCTGCAGTTATATAAAGCAATGGAGGTCTCAGTTAATCTTTATACTGTCTCCTTGTTTAGGAACATATTTACTTCAAATTAGACTAGACTTCTGCATCTTGCTGGAAATGATACAGTTTCTTTGGTGTCCTTGTTTACTTTTCATTGATTTCTCTCTGTGTTTTCCCCAGGATGTTAAAAATAAAGGGATCACCTTTCTAATTTCAGCTGTCATGGCCTAAAAAAATATCAGGCATGAGGAATAAATTCACCATGAGTTGAAGAAATCCTCTTCAAACAACCAATGGGGAACATGACAGAGTTAGAGAGACCTCTCCCTCAGAAGAAGAGTAATATATATTTTATTCTCTTATTAATATTTCATTGGCAAGAAGGTCAAAATCTACATTTAAATGGAAATATTTAAAAAGCAGAAGCATAATATTTGACTATCTGGAACTTTTATGGGTTAGAGAAAACCAGAGGCGTGAACACGTTGATTCAAAATCGGTGGGGTTGGCTGGGAATTCCTTGTGAAATTTATACAGCAAAGGAATCCTCCATTTGCCTTCGTCGGCACCTCTGATAAAGGGTTTATGTTCTTAATACAGAGCTCCCTTTTAATTTAAAAATCCTATTAAGTATGTCGTGTCAGGTAGAAAAGTCTTTAGATGAGATAGTCTGTCACTGCTTAGAGTATGATCTTGGTTGATAAAACCACCGGTGAGGACGCTGTGTTCTTTCTCCCAGGGTAGGGGAGGTTTAGGTGCTGCTGTCCTGGTGTCAGCAGAAACTGGGGGGTCAGGGAGTCCCCAAAGGCCTTGGCACGGGGGAACGGGGATCACCAGCACTGCCTCTCGATCACCAGAGCACTAATACAGATCCCATTGGGGCGTATGGGACAATTGGTGTGAATTTGAGTGAAACCCATCCGCATAGAGAGGATCCTATACATCATTTAAATCGGGATTAGAAGTGTCTGAAAGGCTCCTGCCTTCCACTCAGGCTGATTTCTAATGCAACTCACTTTGCAGTCCTCGTAGTTTGGGCTTTACATCAGTGATCTGGAGCTGAGATTTCCAGGCTGGCAGCTGTGCCACTAACCTTAGGTGTGCTACTCAAAACAGCATGAAAAAAGGGAATAAAGAGCCCAGTAGGCTGTGTTTCCCTTATAAGATGGAGGAAAAAAAAGGTATCTATCATGTTCTACCCACGTAGAACTGCTCATGCCAGCACCCTGCATTCAGCTGGATGGCATTGCTGTGTCTGGGCAGAGCCGGGAGCTGCTGCTGGCTCTGCAGGTCCCTTTCTGTAATGGGCATGTTGTCACCTGTCTGGCACGGAGACACCTGAGCAAACAGAGCTGGGGAGCCCTGGCTTAAAGGACACATCAGGCAGCCCAGGAGAGAGAGCTCTGAACAACAGGGCTGCTTCAGACCCAGGAAGATATTGATCCCCGGTTCTCTGACACAGGCTGTTTGAGCGCACGGTGCCTCTGGCCTCAGCAGCCGCCATAGGAGCATCGCGCTCTGCAGAGGGGTGATAACATTGATTCCTTCCTGGTGCAACAATGGGTGAAAGACTTCCAAAGAAGTTGGTTTGGTTTGTTGTTGTGCTTTTTTTTAAAAATCATCGTTATATTGACTAGCCACAGACCACTGAGTATTCGTGCAATTTGGGAAGACTCTCCTGCCTTGGCACCGCCTGTTTCCAGCCCACCTGAGCCCTGCAGGCAGGTGGGACTTGTTGGAAGGGATACAGAGGAGCTCAGGGCTGGAGCCTGGTGCGGTGGAGAGATGCTCTGCTGCTGCTTGACAGACTTGTAACCAGATTCCAGTTTGTGCTGCATTGCCCCTTCGTGTAACCCTATTAAAGAGCTGTAAATAGTAATATAAATGATGTTACAGTCATTTGTTTTGATGTATCTGAGCCTTTAATAAATCAGCTGCAGCTTGGTTAATAGGAATATGAGAGCGTGGTGTTTGTTGCCAGCAGCTGCTAGTAAATTACAATGCAGTCATCTGTTTTACAAGGGAATTAAATGTTTGTTCTCTTGCTCCCTCTTGCTTTTTTCTGAGCACGAGAATTGTGCGCAAGCCCCGGTTCTTTGCTAGGTGTCCTCTTTGCTCTTTCTACAGGTGGCTGGGGTGGCAGGGAAAGCATCCACAGGGAGATTGGAGTCCTTGCAATGTGTCCACTCCATATTCTGGCATTGCTGTGTTTGTATCCTCCAAAGCAACAGTTGTTGCATCTAGTTTTGCTTAGGTAACAATATCTCTCATGGGTTATCAGCAGCATTTGATCCTTGGTGGGCTGTGCCAGCCTGATCCACCGGCCTGGCCGAGGTTTGTTCTGGCTGTAGGACTGTCTGGAATGGACTCAGGGCTGTTGATATATCCGGTGTCACATTTGTGTCAAAGCAAATCACTAATTTCAGTGTCCTTTGTGGGTTGCGATCAGAACCAAGTGCTTATAGCCGCAGTAGGTTGAGATAATTTTACATGTGTGATTGTTTCAGCGAGGCCTCTGCTGGGAACGGGCTGAGGTGAAGAAAGCATCAGAGCCCAGAGAAGCCTCTTGTTGTGGCTTTGAGGCTTTTCATAAGCACTTGGCCACCAAAGGGCCATCATATAGTCACAGCCACCCTCTGTGCTCCATCCCTTTGCTCCGTCCTCTCGTGAAGGAGCTGCATGGAATGTTTCTACAGTATTGCAAAACTAATCTCATCTTTCAGTACTGTGCTTAACACTAGATAAACACATGCAGTCTGGGGCTTGCAAGTTAACTGAATTAGTCAAAGTAACTCTTAGAATTCTATTGAAAACTTGTGATTTCTTTATTTGGTAAAGGAGAGTTTGGCTGTGCTCTTTTTATCATAAAATGTTTCCATAGTGTAACGTGGTGATTGTTTCTTTTGCCTCTCACTGCAGCTGTGTAATAATTCATGTACCCAGACCCCAAATGACATCAGGTTTGCCAAATACTGCAATTAAAATGCAACACAGAAGCTGAGGTCTCTGTTTTCTGAATGTTTTTCCTGACTTTCAGCAGCACCCACATTTTCTGGCATGACAACACGTGGTGGTGAGCGGCAAGCAGCCACATCTTTCTGGAAGTGCTTGTGTTAATGACATTTATCCTCCGACAAAGAAGGGCAATCTCACCTCAGCTTTGCTTTGGGCTTGGAAAAAGTGCTGCAGTGCACAGCTTTAGTTGAACTGGAGCAGTTGGGGTGTCCTTTCGCCGTTCAAAGGCTCTAGGAACATATTTCTACAGGTGAACGCTAACTTGGCCCTTATAATCTGTCCACTAGGAAGTGTGTACAATCCATGGATAACATCGTAAATCTATGCAACCTTATCTTAATATTTTGAAGGAGAAATAATTGCACTGGTTGACGCAGATACTGTTCCTTGGAGACTGATGATTAATACTTTTGTTTGTCTTGTGGTCTGGCTTAGAAGAGCCTCTTTGGTTTCTGAGGGTGATTTTCATGCAAGGTTGCACTTTGTAATACACGTGAGATCTGATCGGGAGAAATAAAACTTGTTATATTAGTATGAGTAGTTTTTATCAACTCCCAAACACGGGGTTTGTGGAAGGTGACGTTGTGTGACAGATTAATGCCCTGAATAGGGCATCCAGCGGCCACTTAAATCTACACTGTAGTAGTGGTCTGTTGTTGTTATTTCTAATTGAAGAATAAACGTATTACCATTACTCAAAAATCAAAATCAAGCCTGCACCAGTAACACACTTAAGCCCACATTCGTGTTGCAGTGAAGACTGTGAATTTTAAGAATGTGTATGTGGCTGTTGTTGATACCTTTTGAAAGCAAAATTGCAGCATGGAATAAAGGTTTATTAATAAATAGCAATTGATTGTTAAAGGGGCAAAGATTTCTGGTGTGGCTCTCTGGCAGAGGCCATCTCGGTTTCCCTGCTGAAGTCGATGGCTGAAAATCCTGCACACGTCAGGGCTATAGAATGGATCTCATAGCGGAGGTTTGTTTTCTTTTCGCTGATCAGCTTGGCTCTGCATCATTAAATCTAAAACTGCTTTGCTCGAATCAGACTGGGGGCTTGCTTTGTAATGAGACTTGCAGTTTGCACGTTCTGGTGAGCTGATATGATTTCCAGCTTTTACTCCACTACAGTCCAAGAAGAATATCATGATACCAAAATCCATTGGAGGTGGGTTGCAGTACGTGTTAAGCCCGAAACCTAGAGAGATTTTTATGAAACGTTTTTATTCAATATGCAGTCTCAGTTAAATGCTATTGATAATGTAAAGCACATTCCATTTCCTTCTGTAAAACACATCATCTCAGCGCGATATCCAGGGGAGCGGGTCCCTCTCCCAGCTCAAACTCCCCACGTGGTTTGACTGACTTGCTGATGTTCTCCAGACACACTTTACAAGCTCTGCCACAAATTTATAAGGGTGAATTAAAATGACTGTATTTCATACTTCCATGCACTGGTGTTTTCTATTTAGAAACCAAACGAGTGTGGGCTGTGGTTTCTGAGGAGAAAAGCCTCAACTATGGTTTCTAGATGGAATCGGTTCATTGGGACAGTAACCCGTGAAGCGCCGTGCGCTGTGCATCGGCCGCTCTGCTGGGGCAGATGCTCGGTGGTACCGGGATGCTGGTCGCTGGTACCCATGGTGATGAGGCTGTGAATCTGCAGTACAATTCCTGCTCACGTGTGCTGGGATAAAGTGAACAGAGACTGAATATTTGCTTCGTTCTGCTACTTTAACAGGCAGTTTCTCGGTTTGCATTATTCTGTACTTAGCCTGGAGTGCCTGCCCACTTGAGCTGTGAACAAAAGGCAGCTCTTGTCCCCCTCCTGTAAAGAGCTGCTGCTGAGACAGTCTTGTGAATCTCTTCCAAACTGGTGTCACGGTGAAGCTTTTCCTCTCATTTAAAGTGTGCAGGTTGTTGTTTGCCTTTTCCTGCTGTTGTATTGAGTGAAGCAGGGTCACTGTGTGTGCTTAAATGATTTTCTGTGTGCTGGATTGAACACCCAGCAGCATAAGCTTGTTGGAATGCAGGCACATGCGGCAGCGGTGCATGGTCCTGTGGCAGGGCATTGTCTGCTCGCTCTGTCCTGCTATTTGCATGTGTTTTCTACAGATTTAGATGTGCTCGGTGCTCTGGAAGGAGGGATCACATGTAGGGTGCAAAGAGAATGAATGAATCAAAACTAAGTGGAAAGCAAGATGAGGGACTGTAGTAATTATATTAAAGACAATCTAGAAATAAACATTAAATATTTCAACAGAAACATAAAAGTTCTCATCTGTGGCTCCTGGGTGTTTGGGATCTGTCAAGCATCTGCACAAAGGATGCAAAGGGAAGGTAGAAAGGATTGCTGTGTGGGCAGAGCTCCTCTGCTCCAGGACTGTCTGTAGTCCCCATGCTCAGGAGAGGGAGTTTAGGGAACACATCCAGCGCAATGACAGGGTTTTGTGTCTTGTCTTTGCTGTGCCCTTGCCATACTGAGATTTCTCAGCATAGCTGCTCCCCACCGCTACTGATTTGTGCTGATCTGGCTCTGTCCGCTGACACTCTCGACTGGGCACGGAGGCCCAGTGGGGAAGTGCCAGCTCTGACAGTGCTGGGCTGTCTCTGGAGATATGAGATATGAGGATTATCAAGCTGCAAAGGTTCTTCGAGGTAAATGCACCTTTGGGCTTTGATAGTTCTGCCGCAGTCTCTGAATTTGTAGTACCCATTTCTCCACGTATAGTGCCGGGCAGCAACGCAGGGTGAGCAAGAACTGCCATGGGAAACGCTTCAATAACCAACATGTGTTACTGGGCGTGTTAATGCACTCGTGCAATGCTGAGATCTGCCTCTGTCAGCTGGACGTAATCTGCAAATAGTATCTCTAACTGATCCGAGTAGAAACTCAGTCTCTGTGCTTAACAGAGTCATGTCTCCGTATGCAGGGGTGCTCTCTGACAACCGCACTGAACTCTGAGATAACTCTGTGATGATCAGTGCTTTACAGATTAATGATGTCAGGGAAATGACATTAGAATTATGTTCTTGGAGTAGTTCAGGTTGCGGCACTTTCAATTTACATTAATTTCAGGTCAAGGTAACTTTTCTCTATCATGTTGCCAAAGGGCAGAGAATCAGAAGCCAGTCTCTGGCACCCCAGTTCTTCATATTGCTGTGCATCCTGTGTTCAAGACAGATTGCTGGAAATAGTTTTTCCATGAGCTTGAATAAATCAGACTTAATGTATGAAGACTTGAAATGCATTTTCTAGGCTGTAGGAATATATATTTTGTAACAGATGCCATACAAATGCCTCATGTCCTGTAAAAATATATAGACATTTTGAGTGTGATGAGGAACTGCAATTTATAAGAGCATCAAGATTCTTCAAGCCAAAAAGCTACAGACAGTTGTAAGAAAGATTGTCTTGTCTGTCAGTGCAAATGCTATTAGACAACTGAATCATAACTGGCTGCACTTGACTGGCTGTATCTGAACTTCTGTCAGCTCTCACAGACAACTCTATTCTCTTTGTAGGATTTTTTCTTTTCCCTTCCCCTGGGAACTCTCCTGAACTTATCGTATGGAGATCTCTGCTGTGGCTACAGCATTTCTTTTAGATATTTAAAGTGTGTCTATTTGCTACATTAAGACTTAGTGAAAAACTTGTCCTGCGTGATCTCAGATGCGACTGACAGAAATCAGCTGTGCGGGCTGGTGGTTTCTGTCCCTCAGCTTTGGGCACAGAGGGGACAGTTCTGTTGAAATAGCTAAATCCTGGCTCAAAACTTCAGCTAAAACAAAACATGACTTGCTGAGTTTCCAATACAAGGTGGTTAATGCTGTAAATTTTGTGTAGCTTTGAGGCTGGTTTCCACCAGAAGCTGGAACACAGGAAAGATGTCTTTTGGTGTTAAAGGTTCTTTTTCATTTAAACAGCGAGCTGGAACTAAGAAACTGTTCAATCTAGTATGGGACGTTTTCTGGCAAGGTTCCCAATGCTGCTAAGAATGGCGTGAGTTTGGCATTTTAACTTAAACTAAAAATTCCCACCAGCTTTCCGAAGGCCTAGAAGCAGATTTTTGACAGTGGACTGTCCTCGTAACACATTTATGTGACTTCAGAAGAAGTGATGTGGGTATTCCTTGGGCATCTCATCCTAGAAAGATCAAATCATTTTAGATGGTGTTTATATATATTAGTAGGATGTCAAGTCTGAATGTCACTATGAAAAGTTAGGAGAGATTCATGGAGCTGAGCTGGAGGTGTAGAAACTGGCCCCATGTCCAGCCAACACAATCAATAGAGCCGGCACAGCGTTGAAATCCAAGTTGTACTTTAAGCATCACACCAGCCAACTTGACTCCTCGAAGTTCATCCTTGTAATCCTACTTTTTATTGCAAATTAGCCCATCAAAGCTATCTACAAGTAGCTGCAGTGGAGTAGATCTGTGCATTTAAATACAGGATAGCCATCTGAACTTCAATAATTACATTGTAGTCGTTTGGCTGAACAATTTAAATATCATAAATCCTTCTGTCAATGTAAAAATGCCATCTTTCTGTCATCTTAAAATCTGCCCTTTTCTCCCTCTTCTTTTAAGCAAGTGGTTGCTATAAAGTCTGCTGTTGAAGTGCTGAGGTTACAGAGGGCTCAGCTGTCTGACAAGCCGGTGGTTAAATGCCAGGGATAACATGCTTTCAGAAACGTTTTTCTGAAATAGAGTACATGAATAGTGTGGCTTAAATTGAAAAAAAACAACCTGGTTGTCAGCTAAAAGCAAAGCCTGCCTTGGAAAAGGAATAAATAACGACAAAGCGTCAAAATATTCAAACCAACCAACAAACGACAGTTCCTGTTAATAGCATTAAAAAGTTCATTGACAAATATTTGACATGTGTTTTGTGCTGTGTCAACATCACTTGAAACTCCTGCCGTGTTTACCTTTGGTTCTGCTGAGTTTTTTTTCCCTTAAGTGGGTTATTTATTTTTAATGAAACACAAGTAATGAGACCAAGGCATTTCTGCCTGCCCCCGCCCCGGGAGAGAAGGCTCGTTTGCTAATTGTGATCCAAACCCACAAAGTAAAGGAAGGCTGTAAAATCCATTTTTAACCCCCAGGAAAGGCTGCGAGCAGCCGAGCGCGAGTGTTCTCAGCGTAACAGCGCGGCAGTAAAATTACATTGACCTCGTCAAGTGTAACAGCTCTTCATTTAGCAGCGACTGCTCCACTCGACCTGCGACAGTTCTGCAGTCGTCATTATACTTTGAACTTGTGGCCTGACTTGTAGAGGAGCACCCAGAGCTTCTTTTGATGCTGATAAGAAGTGTTGGGTGCTCAGCAGACGATGGAAATTGAACTGTTGCCGTTCCAAGCACCTTTAAAGGGGAACTTCAGAGCGCTGAGATTAACACCCATGGCAGAGGTCACAGCCTGAGCTGGTGGAGGAGCCCATGCTTGTACTAACTCTCTACCCATCGCTTTAATCCATACACTGGAATTCAGGACTGCTGTGAGAAATGCATGTTGAGCGTGGCACGGCCTTAAAGGAAGATGAGGAATGGTAATGGACAGAAAAACCTGCGAGTTAAGAGTGGATCAACACTTAAATTCCATTCCTGGCTCTTTTCCCAGTAGCCACATGATGCTGGACATGTCACTTGTTCTAAGTCTTTGCTTGTGTTCTGTGTAATGGCTAAGGTATATTTTGCCTCCCCTCTCCACCTTTCTGGCGCCGAGCAGCGAAGGCTCCTGGTTATGAAGTTGTCACTGTACCACAGAATTAAATGGTAGTTTTGTCCATGGATTTCTAAATCACCTGTAATTAGGGCACTCACACTCCTGTTTTAGCAATACAGAATAGTGCTAATTCGCGTGTTGCTTTAATACAAATAATAAAGTATAAAAACATGGCATACATATTTAGCCCGTAGCGTAGGCTGATTTGATCTGTCAAGCAGTGTTTTGGATTAGTGGACCACAGAAATGCTGTTCATTGTCACAAGGCTTGTTTTAGCTTGATCCTTAATCTAAATAAGAAACCTTTCACTTTTCCGTGTTCTGATTAAAAGACATATTTTAATTCTGTGGCCATTAGACATTTAACCCCAAAATATTTTAGAGTCAGTAGGTAAGAATTGCTAAGTGATAAATATTTTACTTTTCTTAGGAAGACATTCATCAGAGTGGATTTTTCTTGCTCGTTTTCATTCCCCATAACAGAGTTTATTATACAGATACAGACAGGTCTTTTGGTAACAACAGTGGGAATGGTTCTGGTTTTGCTCAAATTTTATTAGGCTGGTTTTGAGCAATAATTCAGCAATAATTCCACAGTAGCAAATAGTTCTGTAAGGGGCTGTGGTCTCCTGTGGCCTTATTATAGAGAGGGAGGTATTTCTTTACTTGGCATTACCACGTAGTTTAGCTCTGTTTCATTCCCAGAACACTAGAGAGTTTGTTTCTGATTTAAAGGTATCGTTGTCTTTAAATTTGGGGAATTGAAGGGTTTTGAGAAGATATCGGCTGGAATATGAGGGTGGTTGCTCGCTGACTGTTGGCTGCTGCCAGCGTTGGGTCTCTGTGCGTGTAGTTACCCATTTCCCAACGCACAGAGGTGAGAAATGCAAATATCGACATGTGATATTTTCCATTTCCTCTGCCAAGTGGTAAACAAAGCTCTCAGCTGGATGTGATCCCTTTTCAATAATAAAATATTGAAGAGCTACACAGAGCTTTTCATTTTCCAGGTGAAGTCAAGCCAGATCATGCCCGTTAGCAGAGCCCTGGCATGGGACACACAGCCCATGGCCCAGGAGACCTTTTCCCCCTGAGGTCTTCATGCTGAGCAGAGTTCCTCTGCCTCCAGCTGGGTACAGAGCTGAAACGAAGAGGAAATCGTTTTCTTCTTCTGCAAACGTTTTTTCTTACACTTCTGCCTTAGGACAAGAGAAAGAACATTTCCAACAGAATTATGAAATACAATTTTTGAAGTCATTCCACGTCCCATAGTGGCTGCTGCAGAAACACAGAAAGAGCATAGGAGCCCTTCACTCCGAACTATCTTGTAACTCTGGGCACCTGCTGTTTGACTGAGAACTGGCGAACACAGGGGCAGCTGAGCTTTCTGTCCGGCTTGAACCTCTTCCTCCGAAATCTTGGACGGCAGTTGTTCTGTTTGTTGGGTTAAGGGGTCCTTATAGGAGGCACTGAAGTATTTGTCTTTCTGCAGATGTTTCTGTACTTAAACTATCTCAATTTCTGCATGGGAAGTACTCACCTCCAGCCTCATTGCCCACCGATCCTTTATGGCCAACGGGTGCATCTTGTGTTTACCTGGAAGAGATTAGAATAAAAAGAAATAATATGAACTGTGTCTTCATAATTGCTTTAGAAACTAGGCATAGTTTACGTTTTGTCCTGTCCTTGTAGTTGAAGCCAGAGTGTGATTTGCACTTACTCTTCCTTGGGGGCACCTGCCTGGGGTTGCTTTTGAGGGCGAGCACATTTTTTCAGGAGAAATCCTGTAGAGCTGTGTTAATCCAACTTTAGGAAGCCTTGCTGCTGTGTCTGTATTACTTGCTGCTCATCTGAAAGATGGGGTAGCTAAAAATACCTGGTTTTATTATCACAACTTCATTGGGGCTCATCTAAATGGAGAAATCAATAGGAATTCAAACAAACCTTTTGAAGTTGAAGCAGAGTATTTCTTATTAATTTTTATGATCTTTTTTTCTTATTCCATAATAGTTTGTTTCTACTCCTGAAGTGGTTTTAGTTAGCTCAGTATAAAGAACTTTTATTCTGGAGTAAAACAATCTCCTCAGGGAACTGGTTGGGAATAGCAATTCAAGAATAAGTGCCTGTGTAGCCAGCCTCTCTACCCTTTAGTTATTGACTTTTTTGTAAGCCCCGATCTGCAGGATCATATCTGCATGCCTATTTAAAACATCATTTCCTCTGCACAGAAGCACTACTATGGCTAAAATTTAATTCTGATATTTAACTGAATGAAATTGCTTGCAGATGACTGTTTGAAACAGAAACAAACCACATCCTTGTGTGCTGCAGCACTTGAGAGGATTTGCGAAATATTATCCTAATGCAAAGAATGTGAACACCCCTCTGAAAAATCTGACTGAATAGTTTGATTTTACTCATTCAAATTATACCAGCGTGTTTTTTTTCTTCAAAACTCATGTCTTGCTATTGTTGTCTTACAAATAACAGCCAGCAGAAATTGCAGAGAGCAAATCTATCCCGAAGTAGTTGTCTTTTGTTTAGATTCACACTGAACCTACCGCAGCGTCTGCTCTGCCACACAATATTTAGAACTAATTGCAATGCAAACTAAGAATTTTTCCTGTATTTTACTGCTTTGGTGACTGAAAACACCTTACTAAAGAGTTGGGGTCAAGTAGGAGCTGTAGAATAAGCCATGCTGGTCCACTCTGCACTGCACTTGAATTGCATTACCAACATGAATGAGAATATTTTCCTTTCAATGAGGAAATCCAGACCAGGCAGGTTAAATGGTTATGCCAATGAACTGTGTTAACCCTGTCGTAGTCTTAACTTCATCCCCTTTGGAGCCAGACAAAGCAAGCGCTGCTGGGAGGCCTTGGTGTTGTCCAGTCTAGGAGAATCTCCAGTGCCATCCATCACCTTCCAAGGAGGTTTTGTTCTGGTGATATTCAATATGTAGTAGTTTCGTATTCTGATTAAATTAGCCCGGGACCAAACTAAGTAATACTTCCATTAAAGGTGCTGTGCTCCTGGAAGGGCTGGATCATTTTGGTTGAACTTCTGCACACTGCGACTCGTCTTTGACCAGCAGTTGACATTTTGGTGGTGACCTGCGCTATGTTCTTATTATAGCGTCTCTTAAGATTTCTTTAGGGTGATCTCTAAAGCTGATCTCCCCTTTGCCTTTAATATTTCTGCAAGAGTCTACCCTTCTTTTTCCTTCTATTTATGGTTTGGGTTTGTTTTGTTTGTGGTGTTTCTTGGATTTTTTTGCATGAGATGTCTGAGTTTTCTGATATGTGTCAGTGATTCTTGTTCCAGTGTCTCTCGCTTGATTCTGTTCCGCTCTTGCTCTTTTGTTTTTCTCTAGTCCCTTGGTGGATTTTTCTTCTCTACAGCTTATTTTGTTTCCTTGTCATCTTTTGTTCCGTATTGTGCTTTTTCTTTCTCAAGGTGGTCCTCACATCCAGCTCCCATCTCTGCTTCCCTCCTTGTTTCTTGGTCCCCTCTTCTACTCTTTAGATGTAAAAAATGGGGGCAACTGATGTCACTCTTTTATTCTCTGACTCTCTTTTCCTTATTCTTGGTGCTTGCTTTTCCAGCCTGTTTCCCTTCAGATAACATCAATAATAAAGCCTATAATATAGCAGAGAGCTCCTAGAAGGTTTTAGGGCTTTTGTTTCTAGGTTTAGTTCACCAGGCTACTGGGTCCTCACTGTTATCACTAATTCTTTTGGGCAAATGTTTTGGAGGAGCTTCAGTAGCTTTAAGAAACGATCATATGTATGAATTAACATTCTGCTGCAGATGAGGTAATTAATTAGGCGAAAGAAAACAGTCTTTAGTACTTTGATCTGATAATTAACAATGGTAAATCTGCCATTGGTAATCTACTACTGTACACTGGGAATGGAAAATTTCAGTTGTTAAACATCAACGTGAGGATTTTATCTGTTTACAGGCTTTTTTTGTTTCCCAATAATCCTTTATCAGCTTGCACTAAGGTGAGGCACACAAGCATGGAGGCCTTTCTCCAGATGCTCACTTAACCTTTAAAAAACCACTGACATTTACAGGAGGTGCCTCTTTCAGCCCGACAGACCGAACCGCTTTTACACCACGTTACTGTGCATGGTGAGCAGCGTCTTTACAGCATTAAGAAAGCCTCGCAGGGTGAGAGTCACAGAATCCCAGAATGTCAGGGATTGGAAGGGCCCTGGAAAGCTCATCCAGTGCAATCCCCCCATGGAGCAGGAACACCCAGATGAGGTTACACAGGAAGGTGTCCAGGCAGGTTGGAATGTCTGCACAGAAGGAGACTCCACAGCCCCCTGGGCAGCCTGGGCCAGGCTCTGCCACCCTCACTGAGAAGAAGTTTCTTCTCATATTTAAGTGGAACCTCTTGTGTTCCACTTTGAACCCATTACCCCTTGTCCTGTCACTGGTTGTCACCAGAAGAGCCTGGCTCCATCCTCCTGACACTCCCCCTTTCCATCTTGATCCCCATGAATGAGTCCCCCCTCAGTCTCCTGTTCTCCAGCTCCAGAGCCCCAGCTCCCTCAGCCTTTCCTCACACGGGAGATGCTCTACTCCCTGCAGCATCTTGGTGGCTGCGCTGGACTCTCTCCAGCAGTTCCCTGTCCTGCTGAAACTGAGGGGCCACAACTGGACACAAGATTCCAGGTGTGGTCTCCCCAGGGCAGAGCAGAGGGGTAGGAGAACCTCTCTGACCTACTGACCACCCCCCTTTTACTACACCCCAGGTGCTATTCCTGGCCACAAGAGCACAGTGCTGGTTCATGGCCATCCTGCTGTCCACCAGGACCCCCAGGTCCCTTTTCCCTACACTGCTCTCTCTCTAATAGGTCATTCCCCAACTTATGCTTCCTGCAGGGTCATTATTCTGTAGGAGAAGGATGCAAATGCAGATCGTGCTCTCAGTAACCCCTCAGCACTCAGTTCCCAGGCAGTTTGGCTGACCAGATCTCCAGAGATCTGTTTGCCCAATTGGCGAGGTGGTTCGTTGCCTGAAAAGTTACTTTTTAAGATGCAAGTTTTGTGCTTCTGATGCTGAGATTATCTGTTGGTGGTTGAAATGGGGGTCATCTAAACTTCAGAAAGTCACAAGTGGTGTGTATATCTATATGGATATATCTCACTAATACTTAAATCAGTTGAACTAGTCTGTGATCTTGGAAATCAGACAAGCTGTATTAAGCTGCTTGTGTAGCTTCTAATGATGTACCAGATGCAGCGAGTCAAATACAATTTCTGTAGTACATAGTAAATTAGACAGCGTTAAAAAGAAAAGGTTGTTAGTAGTTTACACACGGTCCCGTATTGCAAAGTAATCGCTCCTGATGAGGCCCCTTTGCTTTTCCGAATGTGCTTTAGGTGATAATGTGACTCTCTGGTATCTTATCCAGTGATTTGTATGAAAAGTTTGTTTCAGTGCCTTTATCTGTTACACTGGTAGGCTTCATGGAATGAATGATATGATATGTATGTCTTTCTTTTTGAACTAGCACATTTTCAAAGCTGCCTTTCATGCACGGCCTCTCTGAAGACTAAATAGACCAGGATCACTCAGTTGGGGAAGAGAAAGAGGGGAAAGACACAGATATAAATAAGGTTTTATATGTGGTTGTTCTGAAATTACAGCCAAGGTTTAAATGCTTGATTATTTAGATACTCACCAAATGGCATACCAAAATGGAGTGCTCGGTCTTGGAGGGATTTTTAAAGCTATTTTTTATACATTTCTAGTTATCATATACATAAAATTTAGTAATAGTGATGGTATTTTGAAGTACTTCACATCTCACTGGGTTAAATGCTAGGAAGACAGAAAATCTAGTAGGCCTGTCAGAGAGGAATAGCGAACTGAATTTGGAAGCCGGGCACTTTCTGATGTATTGGGTTAGAAAGCGAGTCTTTAAGGACGGCCACGATGCAACAGCAAGACTGAAGTATTTTGCCATACCTGCAGGTAGTTTGCCGAGTGAGAATTGGCAGGTAGTAGAGCTTAAAAATACCATTTTTTTTCCTTTCAAGTGGGCTGAAGGTGCACTAGGAAGCGTGTTAACTGGGTACTTGCCTTTTTAGAAAGTCTGTGTGGCAAAAGGGATGATAAAGTTTTGTACCGCCGTGAAAAGTGAATCCTTTTGCGCTGGGCTGACACATCAACCTGTAGTAAGGGAGCGTGTTAGTCACAGCAATTTCATGGCTGGTAAAATCTAAAAAGCAGAGACTTCCACAGAGCAAATATGTGTGCTGCTCTTTGGGATTCACTACGGAGGAAAGCAGTTAATGAAACACGACTAACTTTTTCTGTATGCTGACGTTTATGCAGGATTTTTGACTGTTTTACTTATGCAGTTGTCTTTGCCCTGCTGAGACTCTATTGCAAATGAACAGAAGGAAGCAGAAGCCCCTCCAACTGGATGGGCTGACCCCTTAGGCTTGATTTTATTTTTTAATGAGTCTCCTCAAGTATTAGTCTATCAATGTCCATTAAAGCCTACAGTTGTACTCAGTGACAAGTCACATAATTAATTAATAAATCTCATTCTGTTTTTTTGACCTTTTACTGGGATCTGTGGCCTTTGCTTGACTGCTGGCCTTTGCAGGTAGTTTCAGTGCTGTTTTTATTCACTGGTATTTCTCTCAGCAGGGTGCTGATCGCTCCAGAGCAGCAGTGCTGGGTCAGGACCCCATAGTGACAGATGGAGCATGAGTGCACAACAGAGAGAGAATTCTCATCTTTAGAAATCAGTGGGTTTTCTCTTCTAGGTTGCTGGTGAAGCTCAGAGAGAAACTGTGAGTTAAAGTTTTGTCAGGTTTGGAGACCAACCCCACTAGCACTTTGTGTTATAATACATCATCTTTGCTTACAGTCGATGGCCTTGTGTACGTTCTGCTTGGGAGTTCAGTCAGAAGGAAATCCACAATTGAAACTTAGTCATATGTCCTGTGTTTGCAGAGAGCACACTGTGCTTTACAAATAGTAGTCCTTAGCTTTAGACGAGGCTTCTTCTCTTAGAATATTTTGTTGTTTAAAATGGATGGGGAGAAATGAGACATAAGGCACTGCTGACGACTGGGCTGCACTCCACGCTCAGCGACACACAGTGCAGTCCCTGCAGTCTGACGGAGTGACGCTTTGCTCTGCTTTGCTCCAGTGAATATTGGCTCTAACTATTAAAAATCTGCAGACATCCCCTTGCTGCGGTGTTCATGGGTATGTGAAGGCGAACAGCAGCTGCGAGTCAATAAGACATTTCTCTTTCGGTGAACTGCTATGGATTACCTGGCAAAACTGCTTAAAGTAACTTCAATTCCTCCTTTGGAAAGCAGCTGGCAGAGATCACTGTTGGAGGGTGAATGGTGGTTAGGATGGACTTCTTGTCATTGCTGCAGTGGTCGCTCTACATGGAAACCACTGAAAATCCCATCCTTCCCTGTGCTCTGCTAGCCTTTCACATGCCCTTTGGCTATTCACACTTTATTCCCAAGGGCCACCATTTCTAGTGTAGTTCTTCCATGTCGATCAATTCTGTCTCTGCATTGACTTGTGCCATTTCTCAGTTTCCTTCCTCCCTGATATCTTCTACAGGCTCTTTTATACCTCCCCAGATCCTGTGCTGCTCCAGGGCTTCTTTAGCCTGCCCTGTCTATTTGCTCTAGGATGTTTAAGGTTTCTCCTAAAGCTCTTGCATGCCAGTCCTGATGCTTAAGGTTTCCTAGAGCTTTGCAGTCCCTTTCTTTCACCTCTCCTGGCCATTTTCAGCCTCCTGAGGTGACTTACACTTCCCCTGTGTTCATCAGATGTTGTTCTTCATAGTGCTTTATTTCTCCAATCACTTTGTTTTCTGCTTGTCTTCTCTTCCATACAAATGTTAGCTGTCCTTGCTCTTACTTTCCCTGTTCCCCCAGAGAGGACTTCAGTGTTCAGACTTGTCACCCAACTCATGCTCCTTTTTCTCTGTTTGGCATCTCTTCCCTGAGCAAACCCCCCTGACATCCCCTGTGCTCTCAGGTTCCTGGAGCCCACCGGCTGCCCCTACCAGCACTGCTGGGTTGGTGACACCTGTTGCTGCTTCCCAAGGTGGTCACAGCAGCTTTCAGTTCTCTCTTTGCAGACCACCGCATATTTCTGTGAAAAGTCATTCCATGTTAAGTTTTTTCCTTAATCATCTTTATTATCAACTGAGTTTTGATACTGCCAGGTTCCCTAAACTTAAGGATCCTCTTAGTGCTTAATGTTATTGAAACCAAAATGTAATCGCATTCCTTTGCTGTCTATTCCATGTTAGTCTTCCAAAAGAAGTGTTTCACTTATCATCTGAGCTGGTGGTTTTAGTGCAGGCTGTGAAACTCTCCATCTTTAATTTTCTGCGTGGAAGCAGAAGGCAGAGGGAAGAGAGGGGCTCTGCAGTTCATCTGCTTTGTCACAGGTACACATTGAGTTCACGTGCATTCCCAAATCAGTATGTTGTGTTGAGGAATGAAGGAAAGCAGAGAGCTATACCAGGATTAAGCTTTCTTTTGAACTGGCACGAAAATCCTTTAAATTACTAATGCTGGATTCCCTTTTGACCATTGCTGAACAAGTCTGTGTGCTGACTTGTCCCATCTAACAGGGTTTGGTTTCAATGGCTGCATGGAGGTTGCAGAAGGAAAGCCTTTCGTCCTGTTTTGATCTTGTCTTTAAGAGGGTATGTTCAGACCATAGTGAGTGGTGTAACTGCAGCAGTTCCAGCTGGTCTCAAAGCAGTTGTGCTTGCTTGTAAAGACTCTTCACAACTAAAGGGATAGGCAAGAAGTGTCACTTGAAGCAAAAGCCCTACTTAAAGCATTGCAAAATGTAACGTACCAGTAGATTTTTCTAAATCTTTAGTTAAAGGTTATTTAAAAAGAGTTCAGCTGCTGTTGCCAGGGGACTGTGTAGGTTATTGTCTGTGTTATGGTAAGCCTTTAGCTGCATTTGTCTGCTTAATAGCTGTTGATGACAGGGTCACGCTCACACCTTTGAATTTCTTGGCCCTTGTGGCCACTGGAGACCAACCCGACACCTTTTGTCATTCACATCGCTCTGCAAAACTCCGTTCCTTCTGTTGTGCAGAGAGCTGATGTGCCTGAATACAAACTAATGCATCCAGCCATTCCCTCTGACCTTTTTATGCTGTCTCTCCTCTACTTGTTGGCTGCTGCAAACACCAAATATGTACATCTCAGGCTTTCCTACATAATAATAACTACTGGCAATATCTGAATGATTTTCAGGTAGATTCTAGTTCAGTCATCCAGGGTATTGGGATCCATTAATTGGGACTTCTATCCTTGGATTTTCAAGAAAAGGCAATTCTTACGCAATTGAACAAATTAGAGATGTTTTGCATGGTTTTGGTAATAACAGTTTGCATTCCTGCCCTCTTTTTCTGGATGATCCAATACTTCAAACCAGAGTTCATCTGTCCTGATAGGTCAATGATTGGGGTAGAATCCAAGTTAAAGACATTCAGAAGTTGCCATAACTTTGTACTGTGTACTGAGATCTTCAGTGTCAGGAGGAATGGATTTCTTTTCCTTCGCCCTGGTCTTAAACACATAGTTCTGCTTTGGAACAAGATTGCCTTAATATCTCTGTAGGATGAAAACAAACACCAGAAATAGAAACAGGCGTAATGTCAAATTGCACTGAATGATCATAGTTCCCTTGTTTCACACCCACTTAGGCGTAATCCTTTCTTGGCAAAGGGCTGAAATTACATATTGTCCATCCAGTTCTCAAATGCTCACAGGTGTGTGGGGACCAAGGTGACTGTACAGCCAGTGTGGGCATCACCTAAGGAGCCTGAATTCAGGAAGTGTGTAAAACTCAGAGGCTTTTTTGTTTTTACTATAAATGCACAGTTTGTATAAGGGCAAGGCCAGAGAGCAGCGTGTTTCTGTCTGCCCCGAGGCCACAGAAAGCCTTGCTTTAATCTTGCGTGCATATGATGGAAAGATTCAGAACAGAGGGTTCTCCTCTCAGTCCAGCCTGGGTTATATAAACAACTTCGTTTATAGTTGATTAGCTGTCTTATATGGTAAACTAATTCTTTGAAATGTATAGTATGATCCCTTATACGGGAAAGGAGATGGATTTTTTGCTTACAGTGCAATATCTCCTTAATCCCTGTTCACAGATGTTAATAGCCACTTAAAGCATACTGTATTTAGAGGAATTGAGTGACTTGTCGTAGCAGCAGACATTAGCATTAGGGGATGTTTTCTGTCTACCTTGTAAGGTGTCTGGAATGAATTTAGCTGGCATTAGGTTCCTGAAAATGTTAGATTTGTCTTAGTCAGTTCTAGGTCATAACAGGCAGCAGCTGAGTCAGGAGTCTTGTCTTGTGGTGATGAATCCCAAGGATGAAGCTCTGCAGTGTTATCCCATTCTTTATGGAACTGCATAGGTGACAGGTAAAAAATCCGGTTGGATGGTTCTTGACTTTCTTTGGGGAACCTGTCAGTGCTGAGCTGACCTCAGTGATGCTGTGATGATCAATGTGACACAATGTTACCCTACATAGAACGTAGCTCCATGAAGAACATGAAAGATTAGAGGGGGCAGGAAGAGAATAGGCCTGTGCAGGGTGCAAGCAAGCTGGTATTAATAATCTGGTCTCAGCTCCAAGGAGGCAGAGCAGCACAGGTTTTTGTGGCAGCACAGATTAAGTGACAAGGCTGACATGCAGCTTTTACTATCGATGTGTGTGTGCACTGGGTGTCTTGCTTTTGGAGGGCATGTTCTACATTTAAGCTTGAATTCATGTGTTTTCCACCTGGAGTACACAAGAGGAGATTTGTGATGACATTTAATTGCAGGTAGCTATGGTATATAAGTGTTTTCTGTTTCCTCTGTGCAGGGAAATCGAATAGTTTCCAACTCTTGGCCAGTTCTGCGCTTTACACGTTGCTCTGTTTTCTTGTCTGACCTTGGGAAAAATCCCAACTCAGCCATAGGTAACTTGTACCAGGCATAAACCCCCAGAAGATAAATCAGCATTACCAGTTGAATTAATTAGGCTTCATATTGATGGAATGTGCCCTTCAGATACAGAAAATCTCAGCATGTTCTGGTTGGGGATCAGTGCAGATTGCTTGATGGCAATTTGGGCTGTTCCTGGGTAGGATCAGGGTTTATTTGATGCCAGGAGCTGCTTCAGCAATTGACTCTCCGCCTTCCTGCAAAGGTAAATTTGTGGCAAAAGGACTGGCCCTTATTTGGAAGGGAAATCATCATTCTATTAACACTCCCAATATCTTGGAACTTTTTACAGTGAGCTTGTTGGGAGGCAGTGTTTTTGAGAACAATTCTGTACCAATTAAAATAGATAAATATATTAAGCTTGGCTTTAAATACAGAGGTTGGAGTCTTCCACGTAAAGGAACCCAAAGCACGTTAATTTGACGCCGATCATTAGTATAAAAGTGCCCTGGGAGGGGAAGAAAGTTCAGTAAGTGTGGCTTGGGATGCTGCGCACGAAACTTGGGGCTGTCTGAAAAAATGAAGGTTATGGGCTTTATCAATCTTTAACTTGTCTCGGGCCATCACTGCTCAGTGCTATTTCTCCTCAGGTCCCTCCTGCCTATGGGATGTTGGCAAGTGAGCGATTTTTGGACTGTCAGGACCCGCTGGGGAGCAGAGATGTGTACCCACAAACCCAGGGTGTGTGTTTTTAGAGCACAGGAGAAGGTTTGGGAGCTGTCTCAGTTCTCCAAGGCTCATCACATTCATGGGCTTTTTCTTGCCTTAATGGGAGTTGAAGCAGAGACGTTGGTACCAGTGTATTGGTGCTTGGGAGGCTAAACAAGGAGAAATGTAAATAAAATCTCAATAATCCCTCAGCGGAGGGAACTAAGGAGCTTATCTGATTGGTTACAGCGTAGAAAGCACATCAGGAAAACACATAAATCTAGAAAGGAAAGTGGGGGTTGGTTTTGTTTTCTTTTTTTAAAATCCAGTTTGAATCTTTTAAAACACGTAAAGGGCAGATAAAATGAGCGCCTCTTATTTGAAACGAAGGAAGAACTGATATGCTTGAAAGGAAAATGTCAATGCTACAAAAATATCGTAGCTCTGTAGATTAAAGAGAGGCAATTTATAATGTGGGATGACAACACAGAGCTGTGAGACAGAGGGACTTCATAAAATATGTGGCTATTATCAGAGTTTGATAAACTGACCTGAACGGTGTATAGAGAAACTGAATTTTTCATATTTGACTACGAATGCGAAAGTTGAGGCTTGTATTTCCACAGCTGTGGTTATCAGAGGTGAGTACTTTGTTCCATCTGATTAAAGTTTGTTTTCCCCAGGCTGGAATGCCCGTTGCAGCAGCAGCTCTTCCAGCCCATTTCCATACAGACTGTAGAGTGTGGCAATTGGTGATCTTCTGGTTTGCCAACAATAGAAATTGTTACTTCGCTCCATGTCCCGCGTTCTGTGTTGCAGATGCACAGAGGGAAATGGGACCAAACCCGCAGCCGCGGAACAGAGTGCGAGATAAAGCAAGGGAAAGATGTTCAGCACATAAAGCCTTATCCTCTTCATTGAACTGCCTTTCACTGATGTTTTGTTGTTTGGTCTTTATCTTTCTGCTTATCAAGGCTCCAGTAAAAGACTTGGGAAAGTAACAAAGATGCTTTGAATGTTAGTGTTACATATTAGGGGGATTTACTGTCTCTGCTGCTCTGGAGACAGCTTGTTTTTGACAAGAAAAGAAAATGGAAGTGGAGGGAATGCCTTTCACTATTCTACCAGGATTCAGGGGCCTCTCTCCATCACATTTTACTGGTTCTTAGCCCTTGTTTTGTTGCATGTACGAAAACCAGGCAGTTTTCAGCCACCCGAGCCCCAGAGACAACATAAGAGCCCAGAAGCTTCTCTGTCCTTCCTCTGATATCAGTGGTTCTCTTACAAGCGATGGCTTCTCCCTGAAATCCTTTTCTTCTTGTCTCTTCAGCTTGTCACGGCTAAAAACATTCCTACTGCAATAGCAAATGCATGCTATAGTTTTATATGTAAGAAAAATAATTATCTTATGCATTTTTTTTAGTAAGCCCAAAAGTCATTTATTATACTTCAGACTTCCAAGACCAGTGACTGCACCTGTTCCCAAACAGTGGCCAAACCAACTCAGTTCTGCTGGGGCGCAGTGTGAGGTTTGGGATCTGCAGCTGTGTGTTGGAGGGTTGTGGGTGGGAAGACGAGGCAGATGCAGCTCCCATGGTCACAGCTCGGGACGGGTCTCAGCAAAGGGGCAGCGCAAGGAGGCAGTGGATTGAGTTCTGGTTGTCTTTGCAGTTCCGTGCGCCTCTCTAGTAATGCATTTTGCCGCTTTCCAGACCAGTTCTAATCTGCTTTTGTTTAATTCTCTCTGTAGTTCTTGTTGAGGTACGGACTTTATTTAAAATGTGCTGTTATTTTTGCGTGACCTGTGTTTTCTCAAGTGGTTTATTTGTTTAAATACTGCAAGTAAAAAGGGAAATTATTAATCTGTGAGAGAATTTATATCTCAAGAAAAGTTTACAACAGCAACCTCTGTTTTTCCTTATTTATTGTAATGGACAAACAGGAAAGCAGTTTTCAAAGCAAATACACAGCGGGCCCATTTTGGATATTTGTCTAAGTCCCCTGGCTCACTGATGGGAGAATTCTTTTTTCCCACCTTAACCATAGATTCTTTTTGTGTTTTTGTCTCTGCAGACAGAAACTTTCTTGCCCTGGCCGCTGTTTTTGGACAGCTTTCTGTGACACTGCCCGTTACCTTGTCGCCGGTTCTCTGCCATGTTCTGCTTCATTTATTTAGGGGATACAGAAAAGCTGCCAAATCAATGTAGCCATTAGTCGTAACTCTTAAGGATAACCAAGTATAACCATAGCACATCAGCCAATACTTTATGGTTTAAAAGAGATGTGACATCTTCCAGGGGTGAGGACAAGCGCTGCTCAGGTATTTTGCGGGGTATTTGCCTTCAGAACCCAAGCGCATTTTCATGTGTGACACACAGTGTGTACTCAGACAGCAGAAGAATGTTCAGTGCTGGGAGACTGCAGCGGTCTGGCTGTGTTTGTAGAAAACAAAGTGCAGGCCGGGCTGGGAGATTTGTAGGTAGTTCCAAATGTTGGCTGACGCTGCCTGGCCTTGAGCGCTCGAGGAACAGCAGCTTTTCGGGCAAGCGAAATGCCACGGGTGCAGACCTGATCCCCGCTTTGGTTGCGTTGTCAGAACCTCCCGCCCTTCCCCTGGCACCCTGTGTCCCCTAATGGCCGCTCCTGCGATGCTGGAGGGGGGGTTGCCTGTTAACAACAAAAATAATGCAATCTAGGAAGCCTTTTTAAAAGGAGAGATTGATGATGTCTGCGCGTTCATCCCATTTCTTTAGACAGCTCTTCTGATGATAAAGGTGCATATATCTCAGTGTGATGTAAACAACTTGATGGATGGCTTAGAATTTATATGGAGGAAATATTGGAAGCTTTTTATCTGTCTGTAAAGCTTCCTGGGAGGCTGGGAACAGGTGGCCTGGTCCGGGCACACAGGTATATCATCATTACGGGCAGTCAGGCTGTTTGCAGGTACCGACTGAGGCCAACGTTCCCATTCCGAAAATAATCAGCTGGTGAAGGCAAAAGGGATGGAGCTCAAGGCTGCCAGAGCACTTCTCTGTCCTTTACAGTTTAAAACCAGCGGAAGGAAAGGCAGAGTATATTAATATAATAACAGGCAGTCACTCTGTGTAGTAAAGTGATACTTTAATCTTTGTTTAGGAAAAAAACCTGAAGATTGGGTGATTGTAGTGTTTGGTCACAGATGCAGGTTTTAATTGTGGAACAGTAGGAAAAGATTTAAGATCTTAGATATTTATTTTAATGACAAAGATATAGTGCATGTGTGCAAGTTCTGAAAAGAATATTCATCCTTCCACCTTGACAAACCATGTGCATAGCTCTTGTCTGTGTTTTTGCACCTGCATTTCTAGTGTGGGCACAGGCACTAATTAGCTTTTCAGGTGCTGAAACTCCAGTTAAAAAATGAAGCCAAGTGTCAGTTGTCATAAAAATGTCAACCAGAGCAATAAACTGTCTCCCTAATTTAAGAACACTAGAAGGCTAAATAAATTAAATATTGAAATATATAGAAATTCTTATGTTGACGTTGATGGGTTTAGAATTATTGCTAACATAAAATTGTCACAAATCTTCTTTTTCGAATCTGTGGCATAAAGATGACCTGTGTGGAATGTGCTCTAGTCGAGAAGGTTTATAAAGAGTGGGGGACTTGCTGCTGGTCTTAAGTCTGGAGCAGCATTGTTCCTGGTGACAGCAACTCCTGTCACCCCACAATAACTCCCAGTTCTTTTCATTTACTGGGAAGTGATGGCACAATTGCGATCAGAGGGTCTGGAGTTGCCTGTTTGTGTGTTCAGGCTGGTGTTTTCACAGGTTACCCACAGGGGCAGGTTCCTGTTCTGCTTTAGAGCCAGCAAACATCTTCTAATGGATGTCGCGCTGCCGTAGCAGCTCTTCTGGCTGGGTTTGAAAGCATTGAACATGGACACAGGTCACCTTGAGATTGTTTGCATAAAGCTGGGAAAATAGTTCCTCAAGGGGGTCTTCTGGAGGGGTAGCATGGTGTAAGTATTGACGGTTCACTGATCCTGTGTTGAAGGATATTTACGCTCTGAACAATGTTCTTTTGTATGTATGAAGTCTGCAATTCTAGATGGACTGGATGAACAGTGTACAGCATCGCTGCATGAAGAGGGAATATACTGCCTGATGCAATGAGTGAGGTATAGGAGAAATAACCCACACCAACAAAGCAAGTAAGAATATTTTTCAGTCCGTGATGATGGAGAAGGAGGGGGGAGCACAGTTGGCAGGAGTTCAAGTCCTGGTGCTCTCCCTACCTTTGAATTGTACCTGGGGAAGTTACTTTATCTCTGTACTTTGTTTAGCAACTTTGGGATAGTTATTGCCGTCTCCACAAGCTATATGAGAATTAACTCATTGTAAAACAGGTTGAGACCATTAGGTAGAGGGATTCGTGATTCAGATCCCACCGAAGCAAGGTGCTGGAGTTTTGGGAAGGTGGAGGTTGGTGTCTCAGGCAGCACCCTGACCTGGAAAGGTCCCTCTGAACTGGTCCTGTCCCTCCATCGACTGCAGGAGGAGCGGGACATGAGCATCCAGCCCAGGTCTAGAAAATGAAAAAATGGCGTAGTTATTATTAAAGCTGTCTATGTCTTAGGTGTGTTGACTTCTATTGCATGGAGTTGTTAGATGAATTTGTGTTAGATGAAATCAAGACTTCGTAATTCTGAGCATGCAAACTTCACACATCTCTGTTTGCTACATTTCTTTCTGGTGTATTCTTACTGCTGGGATATCTTGTGCGTCAGTGCAAAGGGGATTTTTTCGTTTGGCGATGACAGTTTTTGTTTGTGATGTTTTTTCCTTTGGCTTTTATTCCTTTTGCTTTTTTAAATCACTTTTTGTTCCTGTAATATAGCAAGTCAATTAGAAGTGCTTTTTAATAATCTTTTTTCTTTAGATAGGCTCCCTTTATAGTGCCTAAAAGGATTGTAAAAATACATTTGCTCTTCATTATCAATAGTCTACATATCTTAGTTATATACTATTTATTGTTATTGAAGATCAAATAGAAAAATCGTCGTCCACCATATAATTAAAAATTACACCATACCACAGTTGTGAAACAGAGACCAACTGTGGTTGCATCGCTAACTTTAGTACTTTCAAGCTTGGCGGTTTTTGCTGTTTGTTTTGTTTTTAATATTTGTTTGGGCTTCTAGTGTATGATTATATATTTTAACTAAGTCTTCATAAGTATTAAGAAAATACTTGTCAGTGTTGGTTTGGGGTTCTGTCAGGAGTTCCTTGTTGGGGGAAGAACTTGCAGTAGCTCTGGCTGTGCTTTCTGACCTGGCAAACCAGGACGCGGTCACTTGGCTCCTGTGACCTGAAGCTATAAGTCTAGTTGTTTCATTTTCCTTCCTTTTAGGTTGGCCTGGACGAGGCTGACAAAAGAGGAGGAATCGGGGCTGTTTGTGGGTTTTTTGCCTGCAGGCGATTTACAGATCAGTTTTGCTGGATTACAACAGACACATCTTATTTAAAATCCGAGATGTGCTTCCCCCAGGCCCCCCGGAGCCGCAGCGGTCTTGCTAACAGGACGCTGATGTTCTTTAGGACAAGACGGAGCTTTTACTTGAATATCAATCATGTCACTCATTCTGTGATCTCCACACATTGGTACATTTTTAAGTAGGAAAAGCATTCATTATACATTAGCTATATACTGACTTTTCCTGAATGGGTTTCTGGTACTGTGTAATGTGAACATTGTGTGATTTGGTGATTGTAATTGGCATTATGTTTTGGCTCTGAACTGACTGCCTATAGACCACATGCATTTGGGATCCACATCCTCAGTTTAATACCTACTACAATATTTTATCTGCTGCTTCGACTACTTATGAACAAGCAAGAAAGGAAAAATGTTGATGTCCTGCCACTAGTTCCTGTGTCTTTTTAGCTGAGAAAATTACTATTCAGGAAAGTTGTATCACTGGGCATTAGAAGGACTGGATCATTAATATTTAACTGTGTTGAAAGTAGAAAGCACTGTAACAATAATAATAATTTGCACTTGCACAGCACATTTCTCCTGAGGATCTCAAAGCACTTTACAAACCATTTAATTAAGCCTTACGAAATCCCTCTGAGGTTTATTATTAGTCCCATTTTACAGATGGTTAAGCAAGGGCATAAAGAAGTTAAATGGTTTGCCTAAATGAGTTAGTGGCAACAATAGGCATGTACTTCAGGAGCCTCGACCACATCTCTCCTCTCTAACAGAGAAGGTATCGAGTGACCGTAGCGTCTCAGCAGCAGCAAACAGAAGAGCGGAGCAGCTGAAAACTGGGAGCAGGTGAAGTGTTTTGCTGGAGGGAGCTCGCTGGGAGTGCTCTCTGGAAGTGGTAGATGGATGGTGTCATCGCTTGGTGTCCTGGCTGTAGAGGAGATGGACATGTTCACCT
This sequence comes from Nesoenas mayeri, assembly GCF_963082525.1. Lineage (NCBI taxonomy): Eukaryota > Metazoa > Chordata > Aves > Columbiformes > Columbidae > Nesoenas > Nesoenas mayeri. Next base: position 8,348,449 of record NC_137569.1, on the reverse strand, counting down.
TGGCCAAGGAAAGAAGGTGCCTGGGAGCCCAAGATGTAGGAGCAAGAAGTGGGGGTGAGTCCAGGCTCTCCACCTGGCCAAGTGTCTGGCTTTCATCCCTTCACTCCCCAGGGACACCTACACTGCTCCGCTTCTGCCCCGCAAGAGTCGTGCTGTTTTTAAATCCATGCTGCACCTTTGCCCAGCCGGGACCTTATTTCATCAAGTAGGGAAAGAAATTCTTGCCACCGGACTTAAAATAGTTCATATCATTAGCAGCTGCTTCTCCTCAGATGCCCCATGGGAAAGGTTGGTTTATCAAGACATAAAGCAGAAGCACCCAGGCAAGGGGGACTTGTGCTCGTCGCCAAGCTGAGAACCACTTAGGAGGGTGTTCGTGTACAAATGTATTAGATTATGGTTAAGCAGCTTATGGACATAAAAACACATTAGAACTTTACAGCGTGCTATAAATTACAGTTTTGCAGCATTCATTGCCACAATGTTAGGTAATTACATTCATTAATCTACTACTAAGAGCACATAAAGTTGCCTCCTCAATGGTGCTGTGTGTGCTCATGCTGAGAAGGGCTTCCCCTCCCACACATCCTCCCCCACTGCGCTTCCACCTTGCTCGGAAACTTTCCCATTTTATGATGGTTTTCAGCAGACCAGACTTTCAAACATCCTGGTCTAAACATTTAGAATCCACAGTGAAAGAATTTCTGATAATCTTGTCTTAAACAGCTCTAGGCTTTTTCTAACAAGCTGTAAGCAGGGGATGAGCTTACTGCAGTCATTTAGTTAGGAAGAAGTTATTGCTTGTTGTCCCTTAGGTGATCCATTTGTGCCCTGCAGTCCCCATATGCGTTAGCCTCAGCAGCTAATATTCTGTTGACACTTGCTTGGCCTTAGCTTGAGCATCTCATGCTTCATTTTCTTCTGTGCAGAAATATTTCCTTTCATTAAAACAAATTCTCAGCTGGTGGATATAAGAATAACCAGATTTGTGTGTCTCCAAGTTGAATGTGTGTCCCACTGACCATTTCCTTCCTTTCTTTTTCTTCCCTGGAAATCTTCCTCTAGTTTTGGTGACGGCTGAGCAGGGTGTGATACTCACTTAGGAGGCTAAAAGTACCAGAAACAGAGCAACTGACTGGTATGTCACCCTGAATTTTTAAGAATTCAAGCTACTAACATGGATTCAGCATCTCAGTCCTTGTAAAAACTTAACTATACCCCCAAAATCAAGTAAAAGGGCCTCTCAAAAAAGCTTGCACCCTATGATGAACATCTGAGTCCATTCAATTCAACTTCAGTAAGTCAGAGAACTCTGCTCTCTTTTGTTTGTAAATTTTAAGTGAATCTGATTATAAAATTCCAGCTTGGAGAAGTCAACAGGAGTAGAAGGCTTGTGGGAATGACCCGCTGCTTATATGTCAGTTCATTAATTGGGTTTTCAGTTGCTGATCTCCCTTCACATCAAAATCATCTTTTCATTCATATAAAAAGGAGCTGTGAAGGTACCCGTGCTACTGGAGTAGGAGCAGCCATTGTGTGACACAGTGACAGATGCTTAATCACACGACAGTTCTCAGTGAAAGGCATTCATCTGCTTGCTAAATAGATGTAGCTTCAATGACACTTGAGCACTTCAGTTTCTAGGGAATTTCTTTGTCATTACCGCCAAATTTATTATCTTGACCATTAAATTAATAAAACACAGAGCACGTAGGAGCAGCTTTTTGAGGGAAGTGATTGTTTTGGTGCCTAAGGAAACCCTTCCAGCTCCAAGTCTCGAGGTGTCATCTGCTGTTGCCCTGGATCTCCACGCCTAATGACCATGGGACATGGGAAAAGGCAAATCCAGCATCTCTTCATGCTGGGGCAGGACAGGAGGAGCATTCTGGCAGGGATGAGGCTCCCGTTGGAGACCACTTGCTTTCCTGCACCTTGCCCAGCTGCAGTTCAGTGCTGTCTGGGGCAGGTTCCTTCTGCCCAGGGCACAAATGTGAAGTGCTTTGGCCCATCACGCAGAGATGAGCTGCCTCTCAGCCACTTTGACGACAGCACCAACATGCTGTTTGTTCACGTAACAAGAATGTAAGCCTTTGTTTATGAGAGAGCAACAGTTGCAGGGAAACAACAACCTGGTAAATCACGTTTTTAAGTTTGATGCTGTGTTTGCCTGTTTGCTGCTTGGTCTCAGCCTGCCTTTTAGGTAGCACATTGAGACATGCAACTTCATTCACAAGCGCTTTGCTACCCTTTATGTAAGCATCAAGAAACCAGAAATCCATGTTTTTAAGGGCAATGTGTCTCCTTGCAAGAGCACAGCCCATAAGGCAGGCCAGCAGCCTGCTCGAATGGAGGTGGATTGGGGTCCTGCAGGAGGGTGTCAGTCCAGAAGGGTGTTGTCCGAGCGGGATGTTTAATGTCATGTGCAGCTGCTAACCTGGGCCGTGCCCTCCCGACACACCAGCTGCCGTTCTGCGTTAGCGTCACAGCCGCGCAGCCGAGCGATTGTCAGCGCTCATGTATTGCTAATGCCATCTGTGTCATTTGCGGAGCATCCCAGAAAGCGCATCGAGGAAGCGATAAACACGGCCTTTCTCCTAATGCTGAAGGACTATGGCGAATTTTCGCTTCCCTCGCTGTCTCAGAGCTCACATAACACCAGGCGCTTTACTGCTCTGCTCAGGCCCTCGGTGACTTAATTGCGTGATGGTATTGATGTAAAATTTAACAGCCACTGCGTGTATTGACTATAGCTGCATTGGTTGCTGCTTCAACATGCTGTGCTATCGCCCTGCTATTCATTTAGCTGTTTGGGTCCGTTTATCAGATGTTACAGATATTTTCCTTTTCTGGACAGAACTGGTAGTGATTTCTGCAGTGGAAACCTATTGGGAACGGCTCTAATCTAGTTTCTGGGGATTTGTTTATTGGGGCAGCACATGCTGAGCTAATTTTAGGGTACGTGTTCCGTGGTATCTTTTCTATCCACAAGTGAAGTTTTAATGAGGACTCAGACAGCAGCTTGTTTTTCCCCCTGCCCCTTTTATTTTCCACTCAAAAAGTGCAAAAGTAAAATTGGCTCAGTCAGTGTTTATTGGCAAATTAGTGTTCTAAAGACTTCCCTTTGCTTGTTCTTTTCTAGAGCTTGGAGAAATAAGATTTCACATAATGCATCTGGGATTGGATTACTGGATTGAATTTTACAAAGTGCACTGGGGATAGCTGAGCCTGTTTAGAAATCAGCTAAGCCCCTCTAAGTCAGTCAAAATTCAATTCATGAGAGTCGACGAGGGATTTTTTGGTGTGTTTTTTGTTTTGGGTGGTTTATTTGCTGTTGGATGGTCACGTTTCCTTTGAGGTGTTTTCTCAAGGTTTATTAAGCTTTTGGTGGAGAGGATGGTGGGATCCAGCCCTTATCTGAAAAGTAGGATGAAAAAAAGCATCGTGGAGGCTGATGTTCCTTGGCCTGCTTGAACACAAAAATTAATTCTTAAAAGGAGATCTTCAGCTGACTTGATATGACTATTTCAGAAAGCCACAGAAACATGAAGACATTCCAAATGTATCAAAGTTGAGGTTGTGATTGATTATTGCATTGCATCTGGTCTTTTGTGGACTCCTGAGCTGCTGTTCCTCCCCTCCCTCCCCCTTCTCTCCTGCTGGGAGTTGAGGTTTTGGTCCTCAAAACCAGGCCAACCACATGATTGTGGTGCAGATGGCAATAATCTGTGCACGATTCTGATAACACATCTCAGGCCGCAGCGGGGTTTGGGAAATTCCAGCTCTGTCGCAGGGATGGATCTCAGCCCAGAAGAACAGCATCTGAATTTAGATTCTGTTTCTCACTGTAAAATTGGCCTGGTTTTGCCTTATTTTATTTTCCTTGGTTTTCCTTTTCTTAGGCCAGCGGTGCTATGTTGTTGGTGCTCCTGGTTTTTTATGCTTGGAACTTATTATTCTTTTCTTATGGCACACCACCGAAGTTTGCCCAGTGCCATGCCAGCCTAACTAAGGAGAGGTCTGGGGATATGAAATGAGGAGGCAGATGGGCTAAGCTGGAGGGAAAGCAGGAAGGCTGGCGAATTTCTCAGGGTGTGGAATAACTTTCATTAAGACCATTGGGAATGCGAGAAAGGAGGGAAAAAAAGGTAAAAGTGTCGTAGCAGAAAACCATACAATATTTTGTTGAAACCCTGTGTAGTGTGTTTGAGAGTCCTATGCATCCTATAGTGGTCTGAGGAGGCTGCAGCGGTGTGGTATGTGACCCTTACACAGGAAATGGGCAAAGAAGCAAAATGCTTTTGGTCTCCTAACAGGAAGAAATAATGGTTTTCTAGGTGAGGTTTAATGCTCTCAGCAAATCTTTGCAGCTGATGTTTTTACATTACAGTCATTTTCTTGAGTCAGACATCCCTGCTGCCTGTTAAGTAAACACAGAAAGCATAGATTATCAGTTAAGAGTATCGACAGCATTTCAAGTGCTATCAGAGAACATTTAATTCAGTTTAATTTTGTGATAAATCTCATGTTTAATCCTCTGGTTGCTCTGTAATCATGTCTCTATTGATCTTTTCTGAATGACTGCATGCAGTTTAATAAACTTTGCCATTAGCCCGAGCTTTCTGAAGGGGGAGACTAATTCGAGTATCGTGTGCGATAGAACCAATAAGCACCCGAACATCATTAAATCTGTCCATTATAAAACAGCTGCATTATGATCAAAGTAAAAGAGTAGAGGTGAATTTGTGGCTTATTAGAGAAAGAGTTTGCAATCGGAAAGTCTCAATATGTCAGTCAAAATCAGTAGCGGTTTTCAGCCTGGCTGATTCAAGCTGACACCTCCTTTCATTTCTTGTTTCTCAAATCCATCTTTCATCCTACTGAGCGACCTCCTTCCTTCCTTTCCCAGCCATAATTATATCCTTTAATTCATTCCATCGTTTTCACTCCAGGCATTTGTTTAGTCCAGGTTTTTGAGGTCATTTTTGCCTTATAATAAAACACTTTGGGTGTTTGTTTTTTTTTTCAAGTGTTGGTTTGGATTTTCTGTCCTAAATTTCATTGATAAGGAGTGACCTAGTTACATGACTTGTAAAATAGGATGGGGAACAGGGGGCAGGTTTTAGAATTGGGGGGGGTGGGAAGGCTGACCGTCTCAAATTCCTCCTTCTAAGCCCCCTTTCCACCTCTCTTCACAGGGGCTTAGAAAGGAAACTCCTGCAGGCCCTTCTTCCCCACTCTTCATTGCCGTGCAGGCGTCAGTTCTCATCCTGCAGGAGAATGAAGGGTCTTCATTGATTTCAAAGGCTGCAACTTGCAGGGCAGTGATAGCAGGAGCGTGTTCTTTGTGATGCAGGGACAGGGGCTCAGGACAGGGAGGAGGATGGGGAGCTGTGGTGACTGAGGTGGGAGGAGACTGGTCCTTCTGCAGGGGATGGAGATGGAGAGTTGTCTGGAATTGGGATGAAGAGCTGGGAAGGGGAAATGCTGTGACTCCTCTGTGTTAGGAAGGGGAATAAGACATGCAGGGAAGCTATAGGCATGGGAGGGAAAAACATGAGAAAAGAAGAAACAAATACATATGCATGCAGCCGAGTGATAGCAGTGAGACTGTCCTGGACAAAGGACAGGGGAAGTGTGATGCAGATGCTCTCTTCTTCAGTATGGATGATTGAGAAGAGACTAAAGACGTGGCTTATCTGTCCTACAAATGATTTGGGGAGAACAGGGGGAGATGCAAGATTTATTTGCTTGGCAGGTGACTTGGAGGGAATGGAGACGAGGAGAGTGAGGGGCAGGGAAGGGGGGGCTGTACCCCGGGAACACACTGGAGGTTGCGGTTTGGCCTCATGAAGTTGAAAGGCCACAGAGGCCTGGAAGACGAGAACCTGACTCTGCTACTGTTTCCAAAGTAAATGAACGAATAGCGCAAGCACTGAGATGGTTTATGGTGCACAGCAGTTGGACACTGTTCTATTTGTTGTCCAGAAGATGGCTTCCTTGATCTAGGTCTGACCGCAGGGAGATGTGCCAACTTCTCCATGAACCCACATCACCTTTGCAGCGTCTTGTTGGCTTTTTCCAAGCATGACGCAGCCGCCTTGGCTCCTGTGGTGCCCGATCCATTTATGTCTTTAAGTATTTAGCATTAGGACGCACAGATGAAACAGGATGTGACTTTACTTCCATTTTACAGATGAGCACGGCTGCACAGAAGGGCTAAAGGCCCAAAATCACAGAGCCATTTATTTCCTTTGGAAAACCAGTCAATGGGAATTAAATAGTTTTAGGTCCCTGAATACCCTCTTTGTGGATTGAGGCTTAACTTACTGCTGCAGGTCACAGAGAGAGTCAGTGGAAGATCAGGAATTTCGGCATATGTCTCCAAATACCCACATTAATAACTTACCATCTCAGCCCAGCCAGCTCTAATCCTGCGCCTGGCAGGGTACAAGTTGTGATAAGATCAGACAGGAGAGATTTGGATACTGGCACCAACAAGCAGCTTAGAAAACAAATCTTTAATAGGAAAGGTTTCCTTCCAAGTGCAGACTGATTCCTGCTTACAGTTCTAATTCTCTTCAACATATTCCGTAGCTCTCGAGAGATGCATTGCAGAGCTTTATCTGCTTTCTGCTCCAGGCAAGTTTTTACAGAGAGAGCAGTTTGCCTGCTTTCTGTAGAAGAAATAGTTCAAGTTCAGTCGAGACAGCTGGGTAGACGGTAAAGTGTGCTTTGAATCTAAGTATTGCTCAAGTGGTATGATTCACAGTTTGGGTGACTCCTCGCAAGTTTGCTGGAGGCATTAGCAAAGCTCTTGACTTGAAATGTTTTGTTTTGGAACCGGATCCCCTGACTGTGTATCCCTACCAAGTTAAATTTGTAGCTTCTAGGTGAATATAAACAAGAAATATTACAGAAATTGCTTTTCCAGCCACTGAATACCCCTGAATATTAGATGACACTTCAGCTTCAAATGATCTATCCACAAAGTAGCTTTAAAAAATTGAATATCTGCAGAAGACATCGTATTTCAGCCACGGCACAACCGTGAAGGCAATTTTCCATGGTGTATGGGGTAGCTTTACAGGGTCCATGCCCTGTAATTAAACTGAAGAAAGCAGTCATCTCTGATTTTCCTTTTTTACTCTTCTTGATGTGTTCTGTGCCTGTTTAACTGGAGACTCCATATTCTGAACACAAGACAGAACTGTGTTTCCCCTCCTAGGAACTGCTCAATGTACCCGATGGTTTTCTGGGTGATCCCACTGAGACTTGGGAGCATCCGCTGGCCTAAAGCTGAAACAAATGCAAGGATGCGATACATTCATGGAAGTGGAGAAATAAAGATGGAAAACACGTGGCAGTTATCCAGTGTGGCTCATTCTGTGCCTTTGGTACGGGGGCTTATATCTTTGTAAAGTAATAACAAAATAGTTCTGCTGGTTGTTTCATCTGTGTATGTGAATGAGGACTCTTGAGATAGAAGCAACTTCTATCCGCTTTGTAAGCGGGGCGAAGGACGAGGCAATGATAAATCCGGTCTGTTATGCTAAGCTGTGCTTCTGAACTGCAGAGAGGGGGATTTGCCAATGATCAGCACTGTACAAGAATGTAATCCCTCTGGTTTTTTGATCATCAAATTTATCTTCACTGTATCTGTTTCCTAGGGGAAGAATAAGCCAGCAAATTGAAAGGTTACATATCGCTCCATTTCTTAAACTTTTGTTCTTTTTCTGATTGTTTTATTCAGCCTGCATGCCAGAAGGAGGTTTCTTTTGCAGTTGAACAATTTTTCCTTTTTTTCCTTTTTTTCCTCTAATTGCACAAACCTTCTGATCCTTTTCCTAACGAAGAATATTACCAAACTCACCCTAAGAAATGCAGTCTTCTGGTTGCACTGAGCTCTCTTTTTTTCTTTACCCTCCCCTTACCTTCTAATCACTGTCTTTTCATTTTAAAATCTGCCTTCATCAGGCTTTTGTGTGAGATTGTGTGCCACATGCCAAGAACAGTGGTACAGTTAAGTGGTTCCCAGCAAAGAAGAAAGAAAATCAAGGGGAATATGAGACAGTAAGAGCCTAGAAGACAGAAAAGATAGTGTGTTAAGTAGTTTGACTTCTTGACCCACAAGACGGAAAAGACTTGTTTTAAAATAGATTTTTATTTTTAAAAGCTTAATAATTATAACTCGTTACTATCTCGAGGTTTTGGTTTGGTTAAAAAATCCACAGGCTGGAGCATTTGCCATCTGGCACAATCCAGTTCTCTGAATTCTGTCGTTTTCCCTGTGTATTTCTGTGTTATCTGTCCAAAGAGCTGCGTTTGTCCCGCTTGTGTGCATGTGCAGAGGGAAGGCTCTGGTTTCCCTGTAAAGCTTCATTTGTGATACAGAAATAAATAACATGGACGTTTTGGTCTCTCCATTTCTCTCCCTATGTAGCACAGTCTCCTAGTTCTTTTGACCTGTGTTTTCTCAAGGGTATTTCTTTGTCATGGCTCTTGGAGAGCAGATTTTCTGGCCTAGTCTTGCAGCAAAGCGAACCTCTCCCAAGGTGTCCGTGCCACCCTGTTTTAGCGAGACCTTTAGAATACACGGGACTCTCCTGGTGCTGAACCATCGTTCCACAAGACAAGGAATAGAAAGGTGCTTCTGATTTGATTTACAAACCAGAATACATTTTTTATGAATGCTGAGTGCTGTGCTAATGAATGGTGCCAGTGTGAGAGCCCGGAGGCTGAAGTCATCTGTTTAGCCCCGGTGCAGGAGCGGCAGGGATGAGAGCCGGCTAAGCCCACATCCATTTATTCTAACCCTACCCATAAGGGGGGATACCCTTTAAATACAAGATTTATTGGCCCACTAACTCCTTGGCCTCAGTCCGTGGCCTGCCAACCAAAGTGCCATTTGAATTATTCAGCGAGCACCATATGTATTCAGGGAGAGGAGGAGCCCACAGTCAGCGTTGTGCTGGAGGGAAAGAGGATTTCATTGCAGAAGTCTCCTGGGAATGTTGACAGGACATTGAGCAAAAATAAAGGACTGATGCTTTTGGACATGGGATAAACAAGGTTAAAAAGGGCCATATTTTTTACTTTTTTTTTTTTAAGTAATGGCTAAGAAAGCAGTGTAATTTGGTCCTAAGATGACACGTGTATTTTGGTCAGTAAATGCAGATCTTGTATAATTACAGATACAAAATTTTTATTTTTAGGAGACATCTTGAAGTTTTATAAATTCTTTCAATTCCAAATCAAAACAGAAACTGCAAATAAATTAAAAAAAAAAAACCCAAACCACTATGTGAAGGAAAAAGAAATCCAGATGTTTCAGTGTAGAACTGAAGAGTTGCTCAATTATTTAGACAAACTGAAATGATTTGTTCCTCATTTTGCTCAGTGTGGTACTTGAAAACTGTTCAGTTGGATTCCCTTGACCATGAAAATCACGCTTTTCCAAGGAGAAGCGTTTTGGACCCGTGAACCGAGGTGCACATCGGTGTGAAACACAGACAGTCCCAGCCCACGCCTGCGGCCGAATGCATTTCTGCATCAGATCAGGGCTTGGCTTGTCTGTACGGAATAATGGTGCTGGATACAAACACAGGATCATTCCTGCAAATGTGCAACTAGTCTGCTGTCACACACGGAACAAATTCACCTTTGTTTTAGGAACTGGCTTAGTGCTCATCTCTCTCTGCCTGTCTGTGATGGTAACAGAGCGGTGCAAGAGCAGCGAAGGCCTCTGTGTTGGCAGGAAGATTTAAAGCAAGTATCCCTATGGACTCTTGTTCTCCGCACACTCCTTTTCTCTTTCTTTTCCTTCCTCAAACAAAGAAAACAAGCACTTTGTGAGAATGCGGCCGTGCTGCTCGCAGGGTATGTCAGGCACATTTAGTTAAGGCCCTGCACTGTGTAACAAACGGAGGCCGGTGGGAGCTGGTTTCCCTTGGCTGTAACACTGTGTGAGCTGTCTGAAGGAGGCAAGTCATGCAGAGCATGTCTGGTTTGGAGTGCTGTGGTACCACCGGTACCAGTCATGTGTCTCTTGTGTTTGAAGCACTCGAGTCGTGGCCTGAATTGTGCTGGAGCTCGTGCTCACAGGGCGGCCATGGGCCTAAAGCTCAGGCAGAGGCCTGGTTGCTGAGGATGTGCCCTGGGTGCTTCAGGTTGTATTAATATGTGTCTGAAGGACTGATTGAAGAGGGTTTGAGGCTGTACGTGGAGGACTTGAAGAGAACACGTCTGAGATGACACGGGCAGAGGACACGGATTCCCTGCTGGGAGAGGCCTGTTCTTGCTGGTGCTTCACACAGCGTGTACTCCAAAAGGCCGAGTCACAGGAGACAGATGGAGTCGGATGATTTAGGCAGATCTGCAAGAAAAGAGGTAACCTTGGACTTTGCAAGCAACTTTTGTTAGACCAAAAAAACCCCTCTGAATACATGATGCGACTTGTAGGGCGGCAGCGCTGGTGCGGTGGAGCCGCTGTGTTGGCAGGAGCAAAGCCCATGGTTTGTGGCTCAGTCCGTCTGAGCAGAATCAGCTGCGTGTGCTTTGCCTTCTACAAACCCCGGCAGCCCCCGCACAGGCGGTTCAGTGGCTCTGATTTAAGCTGGCTTTGCTCAGCACTTTCTCAGCACTAGCTCCTAGAATTGGCTTTTTCCTAACTCCAGCCGTTTGATGACCATTCTCCACAATATAGTGAGGTATGGTGTAGTGTTTTGGCTAACAAGAGTGTGTGTATGGGGAGGGTAAGGCTGAAAATAACATGTGACGTTTGAAAAAGATGAAACAAAAGAACGACAATCAGTTGCTTCCATATTCATCTTCAGGTATGAGATCGGATTTTGCCAGCTTTGATTCCATAGGCCACTTCAGCTCAACAGCTGCTCTTGTAATCTGAGATTTCAGCTAAACATTTATTTTGTTGTGTTAGTGAATACTATGGAAAATGTTGTATAAGACTGTCCATTTTGCTTTACAGCTGATTTGTAGAACTGAGTGCCTTCAAAATCTTGAGTAATTACACTCTGCTGTTTTAGTTGGTGTGTAGGATTAAGTTTTAAACCTTTGTACTCAAGTACTTGACTAAAATTTCTTTTTAAGCGTGTTTCTTATGTCGAGGTAAAAATTTGAGTGTATGCTCATATTCAGCCGTTTGAAAACAAATGGAACAAGTTTAGGGATTTTACTGAAATCCCATTGAATGCAGTGAGGCTTAGACACATGTGCGTGTAATTAAATGTGAGAGAATTATTCAGGTAAGGCACAGAAACAATATTACGTAGCCTGTGTGAATAGTCACAAATGAACAGCGCAGATCTCATTTAAAGTGTCATAAATTGTTGAGAAATAGTGTCTGTGTCCAGAAGCCCAGCATGCTGAGGAAAGGCATCGTTGGTTGAACTTGTGAGCAGGGAAGGACATGTATTTGGCCAAGTAAAATACTACTTTTAGGTGACTTCCTTAGGTCTAGTGCGTTAGCAGGACTCAGTCACAGCTGACTTGTGCTGAAGAGTGACCACCATCCCACCACTACAAACAGTGTAAAATCTAAGAGAAGAGTTAACAACTATATCTTCTTTAAATAATGCTACATAGAAAACAATTTCAAGTGTATAACCGTGGCTGAGTTCAGGAGTTGTATGTGTACAGGATCCCTTGTTTCCGTTTGCCTGATGTGTGTATGTAGCAGGCAGCTATGTATTTAAGTTCTTCCAAGTTTGTTTGTGGTTTTTGCTTTTGTTTGTTTTGTTGATGTTTTGTTTTTTTAAAGTTATTTTAAAATTTTCTTTTCTTTGGCTCCCCTTTTCTTTATGAATTGTGATGCCACTGTCAGTGATATAACGGCCTACTTTATTTCTTGAAGATCCCAAAGTCTTTTACTCAGACAAGTTTGGCTTTGGAATTGGAGACTTTTGTCTCTTTCTGCAGCTGGAATGTGCACAGTGGGAAAGGATTGCGGGAGGGTTTCCTTGTGCCGGTATGGGTTGAATGTCATTAGAATCCGGTTTCACCTCTGCCTCCATCCCATGTTTAGTATGTGGTATTGGGGGAGGCCATCATATTATGTATTTTAGAAACAGTCTTTATCTGTGTCCTTATAAGCTGCGGTGCTTGCTAAAGGCTGATTTGCAGCAGCTGCTGAAGTGGGTGCAGGCATTAAATAAAGTGCTCTGCAGAGCTGTCAGAAAAATCAAATCTTAGGTACTTCCTAATGGGTGCTTAACGCTTTTGACCTGAACACGTCAGGACTGTTGTTGCCACCTGTGAAGTGGGAATAGTGCAATTCGTTCATCTGGCTAAACAGCTGTAATAAAGGTCATTGGTATTTGTTGAATATCTGATACTGTAGTGAGAAGCTGTACAGAAAAGCCCTCGAGGAAATTAATAATTGCGCATTGGGAGCAGGGTGTGAATGGAGTGCAAGTAAACAAGTTTTAGGGCCCACATATTGGACAAAGACGAGGAAACAAAATCCTGAGTGGCTGCTCATTAGCTGAATACCTTCCATTCTGGATGGGAAATAAGAGCATGCGATCATGTAATTAAAGATTGTATCATGATGCATATGCACAAGAGGGCTGAATTAACATGGTGGTTGCAGCCTTAATCCTGGCCTTTCGTAACTTGCAGGTCCTTCACTTGGTAACCTCAATAATGTTGCTTGAATGTAGTTCTTTTGTGTGTAATTTAAATCAGCAGCACCTGAAGAGGAACCTTGTGTTTATCAATGATATTGTTAACAAATGTTTTTGGGATGAAAAATCAAAGCAATCTCTTTGCTACAGAAGCGCTTTTATAAAACCTATCTCAGGCAGACAACAACATGCTTTTCCATTGTTTTGCCTCCATCTGTAATCACCACGGAGCGTCCTGCAGCCCGGCGCAGCATTTCATCTCCAGTCTGTTGCGCAACCTTTTTTGCACAACACTGAAGCACTTTGTTTTCGGATTCCAGAGAGATGCAGGAGGCGATGGATTGTAATTTTATTAAAACAAATAAAAGAAAATATGATTAAACCGTTCTTCACTGGCCTTGTGACTTGAAGAAGTTGCTGGGATTAGTGGGTGGGCAACTGCACCTGCTATAGCTGACATCATGGCTCTCTCCACCAGTCCCTTGTGTGCTAAAATATCATCATTTCTACGCTTTGAGAATCCTTTTCTTTTTTACACTGCACCTTACACCCACCTTCCTTTCTCCCTGGTGTTGTTTTAAGTGTTTGCAGTTTTTTTCCACCTAGATAAATGCTTTTGAGGAACTAATTGTGCATCCAGAAGAATAAACAGTGTGTTTAACTATCTTATATGGAGGGAAATGAATGACTTGGAAACATCTGTGTGCTTTGTGGTTTTGAAAGATTCCAGGGACTAGTCAGTGCATTGTTTTCAGACCTTTACATCTTGTCACTGCCAGAACTAACATAATGATTTATGAGACGTAAGAGAGAAATATTGAAGTCTTAAGGCATTTTCATCCATCCGCTAAAAAAATTCTTCCCAAATGTACCAGAAACAAGCCCAGTATGAGTTGATGAAGACTGTCAGGATGCGATGGCAAATTTGGTGCTCTGAGACCAGCACCGTTTCTGGATTCCAAGGGGGTTTGGTTCAGTTTGTGCGTGTTGCTCTGCTGTGTCTCAGCTAACGAGACCTGCTGCGTGACGCTAACGAAGCTGCAGGATTTCTTGCTGTACTCTCTGGGCACCTTAATGTCGGGCAAGGTAAACCTCTGTAACGAATTATCTCAGCGAATATAGAGGTGCTGGTGTTGTCAGTGTTTCTTACAATTCTGTTTGACAAGGATACTTGGATGACTGAATAGTGGACAGAGGCAAACTGGTGTAGATTCCAACTTATTTTCTAACTCTTTGTGTTCTAAGTCGAGTTGTATTTCATGACTGTTTAAAAATTTGGGGGTTTAAAAAGTGTCTATACCTAATTTTGTTGTTGGAGTGAAGGATAAATTGTTGGGCTTTGATATGGACCTGTTGTGGACTTTAGCAAGAACCTGAGGAGCAAATAATTAGAATATAGGTGTAGACTGCTGTTATTATTCAGTTTTACTAGCCCTGCGCTGTAATCTACTTTTATTTTTAAAGCGGCGTTTTACTGGGGTCATGCTCGGTGCAAATTCAGAAAGGAAGTTCTCGCAATGCTGGAGTCACAATAATCCACAAGGATGCTTTGGAAAGATCAAGCCCTGAAATCCCTGAGCGGCGCCTGAAATTTCCATCCAGATCCGTGGCTGCGGTGCATTTGTTACACAGGGCAGTCCCAGCTTTGCTTTTCATCAGGTGTTCCCATTGAAAACTCCTGTCACAAGGGGTGGAACAGAGCTCCTGTTGTTCACATGTAGTTTTTAACTTGTTGGAGGGTGGCTGGAAAGGAGGGCAGCAGCAATGGCCCTGCCCTTGGGGAAGATTCCTGGGGTGCAGGATGTACCCCGCAAAGCCAGGTGAAGCGCTGCTCAGCTGCCACCGAGGAGCTCATTTCTAATTAACGAGCTGGCATTTGCGTAGCAAGAAGATAGACATTCCTGAAATAAATCAGGCGTAGCTCCCTGAAAGCTCAACACTCGGTGAGAATGCAGCGTGTCCTTCAAGCCTCCTACCTCGAGAAATCATCTGATGTACCCACGGAGGCGGCTTCTCCTCCCCTCACCAAAAGCAGGACTGGGATTGCAATTGTTAATATTAATTGGAGCTGCGATGATTGCGGTGCCAGCCCATCAGGCTTCGGCAGGAGCCTGTTCAGCACTGGCAGCTCTCCTCCGCTATGGCACGTACGCTGGGATCAGCTTGATTAATGTGCCCAATAGAAATAAAACAAATGGAAATTTTTTTAGATTATACAGTACACTCATAAATATTAATGCACTTTGGTATTGAATTGCATGTAATTACATATTTATACATTTAAGTCACCTTCCTGATACACTTAAGGCACTTTACTGATGAAAGATATATCTGAATAAGATGGTTTTAAACCATGCCTAATATGTTTGTAGGATTTATTTAATAGTGTGTGGGCTTGTATGCTGGCAGGAGAGGAGAAAAACCTCCATTAAAGTCGGAATGTGTTGTTCCCAGGGTCTGGTGCTTAGTCTGAATCGACTCCATGGGTAGCTGCTGAAAAATATGTCTCGACATGAAATATTACTACATCTCCTTATCTATGTAGATAAGGTCTGTGCAGTCCTGTCACCTTAGAGTAATTACAGCTTATTACTCTAATCATGATGATGCCTGAAGTCTGTAATTAAGATTGTGCCGGCTAATGTACTAGCAGGCGGCGTGGTACAGCTATTGTCCTATCTAAACAACACCGAGATAAAAAGGGGCTGAGGGAGCAAGGGCGGAAAGCGGGGCAGTGATTGATGCTGGGCCGCGTTCCCGGCTGAGCGCGTGTGTGCGAAACTGCCCTGGGCAGCTCGCACCCTCAAACATGAGCATCGACACCCCGTGATCTGCATCCAAGCTGGTTTTAATGCATCCTATCCCCCTATTTATCCACCGCCCTATCTAAGCTTTTATTCTTTTAACATGTCGTGTTGCAGTCCAGTCTGCAGATGAAGAATTTAATATATATTGCTGTATACATACATATTTTAAGGCCGGGTCGTGTATCTGTTGAAAGCAATGAGAGGTTCTGCCACACAATTGGATAATACAGGGTTTTGACCCACAGCGCTCTGTAATTTTCTCGGCAGCGATGGCAGCTGGTGAAAAGCAGACGGCTGTGCTGGAGAAACGGGGTTGTCTAAACACCTGTCTTTATGTCTGCATTTCAGAGGAAGCCCACCCACCAAACTAGATTTAAGGCCTGCTTTCCAGTTTTCAGAATTGCAGTGCATGTACGTAAGGAGCTCCCTTTCTGCTTGTTGGTCGTCAGCAGAAGAGGCACCTTATTTCTGGAGATTTCTGTGAATTATTCCGTCTGCCTTGGCTGGTCCATTCGTTCGTGGAGTTTGCAGAAAGCTTTGTGCTGTCACTCAGCTCTGCCGGGGGTTTTATGCAGATTCTTTCATCCCAATTCTGACAGGAGATGAACTTCACTTTAGGTGGATCTTGGCAATTCATGCAATTGGCTGCAACATGGGCTTCTTATGAAGGAGGTTATCCCAGATAATGCCCATGGTGATCTGCAAAATTTGACCCATCTTACACCCTCTTTAAAGCTAATGGCAGCTAGTAAATTCTTGATGGCAGTGCTAGCCCCATTAGACATTTTATAAGTTTCTGGAAGTCTGCCACTGTTTCATTTAGGTCCCTACCTGAAGAAAAAGGAGAAAAGAAATCCCACAAAAGCTATTTAGTCATTAGGAGAGTTTTTTTCCCTTTCTTCACTCCATCGGCCCTTTGCATTTAGAGTGAATCCTTTTCAGTAGTGTTTCTATCTACAAACATGAGCTGTGTGTTTTAACCAAAGTCTGTTCTGCTATAACGTGCTCTGGATTTTTTTCATGCTGATCTGAAAAAGCAGAGATTTATGTTTTATCGTTAGCAGCACGATGGTAGTTATCTGTTCTATGATAAAATATCTCGTTGCTTCAATGGAGCGCATTGAACAAGTTGTGGTTCTGGTGCTTTTCTGCCCTGTGGAAGTTGCTCTCTGGGAATTGCAGCATTACTTGCTTTTCCAGTTTATTTCCCCGAGTGCAGCCAAACAGGCCTGAGCGTGGGGGTCGCTGTGCAAAGTGCTCTCTTGTTGGCCAGGAGGTCAGTGTGTATTTCTGGTTGCTGTAGTTCCTATTTTATGAAGCTATGAAATAGTAACTGTACTATATGACACTTGAGAATTTGCCTTTGTGCATTTGTGGCGTGTATCTAAATCTAAGACTTCCCTGGGAAAAGAGGCAGCAGGTGTGCTCACAAAAATGATTCTTCTGGCTTTGCTGTCCTTGGGCTGGCTCTGGAGGATCTCAGCTTGTGCACAGCGTGTTTGACAAGGAGATCTCAAAGCACCTTACTATGATCTGTGCTACTGCTGACTTGTTTCTTAATAGCTGGAGGAACCAGAGAAAAGAGACAAGACGTTCTTAAAACACTGATCCTGATTTATGGCCAAGGATGCTAAAGGTTGTTTTTATGAGCTTAGATGAAGCTCCTGACTGTGGTAGGTAGGGTATTTCCCATGGACTCTTAGGTGAAGAAAAGGTAGAAAAAGTGTCTTATGGCATCTGTTCCGTACTCCCTTTTATAATGCTCATAAAATTATTCTTTTTGCTAAGTATCAAATTTGAACATCAAGTGTCTTCAGTTTAATTACTGATCTCATTAGTTTCAGTTATGAATTTTGTGAAGCTCTTGTGGTTTAGATAGGCATGTAGGGAGCATTCTTCAGTCAAAACCAAACTGATTTTTGCCTTCGGGCATGTTTTTTTTGCATTAAAAGGTGGCTTAATTGGAACGATATTCTCCTGAACATTTTTGCGACACAGGGACCAACAGCCCAATTTTTTTTACTCCTGTTGGTTATAATATTAAGTGACAATGAACAGAAGCATGAGGGTTTACAAGATCATATAGTACTTGGTGGCAGGGCATGAAGAGCTTTTGGTCAAAGCAGCCAGGCATGGTAGTAGGATATGCTTAAAGTATTACATTATTTAAGTAATATGTCCCTCATATGGAAATACTGTACTCTTACCTATGGAGTTCTTTGAGCAGATGTGACTTAGCAAATTTTATTTATTGGGTGTGCAATAGACATTGTAATTTATACTTTCTAATAGCTTCTAATTCTTCTCTCCCAGTGACCATCCAGCCTCTTCTTCCTCTGCCTTTAATTTTGTGTTATTGGAGAATTTTTTTTCAAGTAATGTTTATTTTGAAACAAAAATGTGAATTAATTATCTGTGTTGCAGGTTATCAGTAAGAAAATAGAGTAGCTGTGGGCTAAGTAACAAAACTTGTGTTTCTGGTACAAGACTTAAGTGGTTTTTATAGACCGTGGTTCTGGGGTTTAAAGAAGTGCAAGTAACAAAGTTTTCAAATACAAGCCTTTTTAAATTTGGAAACCCACCCCGAGATGTGGAAATCTTCTGCTAGGTCAGGCTTGAGGGAAATGTCCACTGATTTTGAGTTTAGTTGAGCTCTTGCCTTGTCTTGCCAAATACAGGCAATAATACAAATAAATATGAAGAGTCAAGCCTTGTTTGAATCAAAGGCCATTATTAATTTAAACGTTACAAACATATGCTGTCTTCTAAGTGCATATTTACTTGATACGTGAGATGTGTCTCAGAATTAGGAGGTTGATGGTATGAAACCTAAAGGAGTGTGTGTCCACTTCTGTGCGCTCGTGTCATGTTACACATTTTACAGGCATTTGCCTGTCTTTTGGTTATGTGGACACCTGTGCAGACTGATTTCTCCTTCTCTGGTGACTGTAGCATTGGCTCAAGAATGCTTTGCTGGTCGCCAAGAATTATGGCTTGAGGTTGACCACATCAGAGCCCTATCTTAACTGCTGTGTTTCTCTTCTCTTCCTTCCCTCTGCAGAAGGACGTGGCTCTGAAACCTCAGGAACGTGTTGAGAAGCGACAGAATCCTCTGGCCAAGAAGAAACGGGAAGCACTTACCAATGGGCTGTCGTATCTTCCAAAAAAGAACAGACTTCACCACCACCAGTACAGCTCCGACCGAGAAAATGATCGTAATCTCTGTCAGCACCTTGGGAAAAGGAAGAAAATACCGAAGGGCCTCAGACAGGTAGGAGACCAGTTTTCTGTTGTGGGGCGGGAGGGCTTTGGCTCTTCGCGTCTGGTGTGTAGAAGCAGATTTCTCACTTTGATGGATCACTGATTTCAACTCCATTGTTGTTTTATTCTTGGGCTCTTGGGTGCCACTTGGTACTGTGTCTTGACACTAGAAGAGATTAACGGAGTGGGCAAGCAAGCAGTGTATTGATGTTAGAGCTGAGGTGATGGATAAATGTGCAAAGGTTGGAAGGGCTTTCCATAGCCTGGCTGTGGGACTGCCAGCACAAACAGATCTGGTCTATAAATGTGCCTTCTTGTCTTCAGACTTCGTACACGGAAGTGTAAAACCCCTTTGAACATCAAGGGCAAAGTGAGGTTATTGTGAGAGGGGCAGCTGTGAATCAAGACAAAGCTCTGAGACTGATTACGGTGCGAGAAGCTCATCTGTGGGACGTCAGTGGTACTGGAGTGTGCTTGTTTGGGTAACTCATCACCTGCCCTTGAGCAGGAACCTCCTGCTGTCCCAAGGCTGGTGTTCCCTCGCTGTGACACTGGTGCACGGGTGACAAAAGTGAGCAGGTCACATCCAGGATTGCAAAGCTTGAGGCTGGAAATCTGGGACTCTTATTCAGGACTCTGCAGTGTTGTGTTTCTTCTTAAAAAAGAAGACGTGATAAGTGTGATTTCTCTGGTGAGCAGGATGCAGAAAAAAGAGCCATGTTTTGCTCTTTTTGAATAAATATCACTGTGTGTGTCATACGTAAAAGACTGAATTAGAGCTGGGGATTTCAAGTATAACGTGTGCTTGTATAGTCACTTGGATTGTGGTCTCTGAAACTCAAGTCTAAAGTAACAGCAAAGAGCTCCACTTGGACTGAAATTTGAGTGATATTAATGACTCTTTAACCAAAATGTGTATGTCTAATGGAGATGATTGACCTTCATTGAATGTCTTCATCCTTGTTGGGTGCAAACTGAACGTTGTTTTGCAGAGAAACTAAGGAAACAGTGAGAATTCAGTGCTTGTCATTTTGTGAGCTCAGTGAAATGGAAGAAACATTGAAGATGACAAGTACCTTGATTTTCATTCAATTTTGATATTGACAGTTACAGAAACTGGTAAAAAAAAGTTTTCATCGTTATTTGTAAGCCTATACTGTATGTGGCAATAAAATAAGAGATTATCCAGTGCTTCAGCAGAGCAAACAAGTTGTAAAATCCTATTCTACACTACCACATCTGTTAAAGGTATTTCTACTAATTTAATTTTATTTTATGTGCCAAAGGGAGGTGAGAAATGTCTCCAGGTTAGCTGATGGAATGGTTATAAGTAGATACTGAAGGCTGCCGTTTCCTTGACTGTTTTCTGTGTCCACCTACCTGGTTTTCACCCTCTTCATGTTCACTATGTCAAATGGTAAATGTATGTGCTCTGTGCGATCGGAACTGGCCCTTGTAAAAGCTGACTTCTGGCACTGTTTGATTCCCCGGCACAACCTTCTGCCAGGTGAAACCTTTCTGCCTGGTACTTCAGCAGCAAAGGAATCAGCCTCTCTGCTCAGGGAGGTTATTGGTGGGGTTATGTTTTTCAAAATAAATATACACTGTCTTGGAAGGTATTGAGTTGACAGATGTCATGGAACATGGTTTTGTTTTTAGCTGATAAATGTGAGTACTCTGCTTAATTCCAAAG
The DNA here is from genome assembly GCF_963082525.1 of Nesoenas mayeri. Taxonomy (NCBI): domain Eukaryota; kingdom Metazoa; phylum Chordata; class Aves; order Columbiformes; family Columbidae; genus Nesoenas; species Nesoenas mayeri. Next base: position 8,328,047 of record NC_137569.1, on the reverse strand, counting down.
GGATAAGGCTGAGAGGGAATAAAATATCTTGTTCAATAGAAATTTAACACATTTGGTTAGGGGTATAGCTCCTTAGATACAAACATTTCAGTCTCATGAACAGTTTAGGTGCTGACAAATCCAAGTGGCTTTGGCACTTAGATGTGGAAAAAAGATGTCATGAAAAAGACTATGAAGTTATTTGCAAAGACATACCCACAACCTTTATATATAGTATTTCTTGCGAGCATTTTCTGTCCTCTTTCAAGACAAATGGTGAAAACCTTGAAAAAAGGAGGAGAACTACAAGTTGTGAGGGTGTTTTTCTCTGCTCATGTAGCACTTTTCCTCCTGGAGTGACCCTTGGCTGCACGCCTTGGGTTTGCGTCCCCACGGAATTCCTGGGCTCCCAATGGGCGGCGGAGTTGCCATCCCAAATGGCCACAAACCACCAGCTGGGCATTTTGGTGTTGTCCGCTTGATGAGTAGAAAAGTCTGAACCCAATTCCCGTGTAATATTCTGGACGTATATGGTGACCATGCCTTGTTGGTGCTATTTGATACATTAAAAATGTGGAATCAGAGGAATCCTGATTTGTCACATGTGGATATTATAACTGGATGGCAGGATGCAATGTTGATGCTGTCACTTGCATTCCCATGCTGGAAGAGACCTTGGCTGCAGTCTGGCTCTGTTGGGGAATGTTTTATACCTCAAGATCTTGTTCGTTGTTCTACCGGTAGTTAACAGTCCTGTCTGATAGACCTTCCTGTGCAGTGTGTGATCTGCTAGAACAAACTCTCCCATGCAGGATTTCCGGCATGAAGCTCCCTCGTCAAACAGATTTAGTTGAAGTCGGCTATTGGAAGGACTGCTAATTAGTTTTCAGAGAAAATCCTTGCAGTATTCATGCAGGTATTTATCCAGCTATGCTGAAATGCCTACAGGTTTATTGAAATCCAGAAAATGCGAAACTGTAGGTTGATTAAGGCTCATATTTTACTAGCGAGAAGACTTTTGAACTCTGCTTTGTGAGCTTTTATAAATGTACTTATTAAGTGCCTCAAGGAACTTTTAGTTGGCGTTAAGCAAACATAAGACTCATCGGAATATTTCTCCAGTGTTTTACATTTAATTTCCTTTACACTAATTGGTGATGGCGTGCTTTTCTTTGTTTCCTGTAAAAAACATTTGGAAATCTTAAAGTGAACATTTCTAAACTAGTGGAAGGGTGGCAAAAACTTTTGCGTTTTCATTCCTCAGGGTTCGAGGAGGATGGGACATGTTGGGAAACGACTTTCTATTGCAGCAGGAGCGTTGAGAGTATTTTCATGGCGAGGGGGAAGGACCATTTCTCGTTATTCAATGGGTGTGTGTTTTAGAGCAAGAGACACTGACTCTTGCCACCTCTACCAATTCCTGCGTCGTTTTCTTTATCTGCTGGGCGATTAATACGCCTTCTTGCGGGAAAGGATTGTCTTTGGCAACTGCTTCTAAACTAGTCATCTCTGTGCTGGGCAAGTGGTATATTAGCTGGGTTATGTGTATTTGAGAGACGCTTGCAGAATATTGAATCCCAGATATCATGTGAATGCAAGGAAGGAGGCAAACTGGCAATGAATAAGGGGCAGATAATGAACAAAGAGAAGAGAGTTCATGATGGAGTTAGGAGGTAAATTTTAACGAGATAAAGGAAAAATGGGAAGAACAGCAAAAAAAAGATGCACTCCTGACTCTGGCAGTCAACTACAAGCATTATAAACTATTAGTTTTAACCTTGTAGTCCATTACATGAATCAGTTAAAGGGGAGGGAAGGAATTTATTGAAGATTTTCCTGCTCAGAATTAAGTTCATGATCCCCTTGGTAGTCTCGCCCTTAATCTATACATCTTAAATCTGAGACTGCTAAGCTTTTGATGGCTGATCTGGACGGTCACTGTCATGCCCCGTCATTGTCACTTGTGAACGTTGCTAATTGTTGCAGATTTACTGAGGGCACCCTTGTCCTTTGCAGAGGCGCTTGTGTGCCTCAGGACAGCAAACTGCTGGTGCGAAGGGTGAAATAACCATCGTGTGATCTGCATTTTTATCACGTTACAGTCCAGAATGGCTCTTGCACGCTCTTAGACAAGCCTGTGCATGGCAGGTAATGAGAGCAGAGCGGGAGGTGGGTGGTGGCGTTCCGGGTTGCGGTGACACTGGTCGGGGAGCCGAGCAGATGGGTTTGATTGTCACCGGCAGCGTGATCCCAGGGAGAGCCGACTGGTGACAAGCGATTTACAATGTGCTATTTACAGTTTGGGTTTGCAGTCTCTCAATGACATCTGAGTGCTCTTTAGCAACTGCTTTCATTACTGCTTCTCTAAGAGCTGTTAATTGAAAATGAAATTGTGGGTGGGCTTTGGGAGTGCAATAGCAGCTACAAGTATCATCCGCAACCACTGCGAACTGTTACATTTCTTTGACTCCCAACTCCTAGCTGTGCGCAGCATTGGAGAAAACCTGTATATATTCGTGCAGTGTGTGGTTAGACACCTAGGAAATACCGCATACAACGTGCATACATGTGATAAGGGCTTGAATCCCCTTTTCTATAGCTGCTGCGAGCTGGGATTACTTCACTGGCAGCCAGTGGATTTCAGTGACTGCAAAACTGCCGAGGGTCAGGAAGGATCCTGGGCCGTGCCAGCAGCTCCGGAGGAACCAGGAAGGGTTTGCAAGCTGTGCGGGCTGCGTTTGGCCAAGTTCGGCGCTGTTGGAGGTCTGGCCCTGAGTCACTGAACTTAAAGGAAATGTCACTACCGACTCACGGAGCGCGGCGCAAACCCGCTCGCCTCTGGAGCAGCATCAGCGGGGCAGCAGGGACACTGCCATGCAGGAGTGGAAACTGAGATAATGGATGTTACTTTCCGTTCTGGTTGTGAAGAGAGAGGTTATTTTTTAGAATTTATTTCAAAATACTAGCACAACCGCTTTGAAATGACTAGGTTTGCTGTTTGTTTTGCAGCCTACACAGCTTGGTTCTGTACGTGCAAGTGATGCCAAAAGGCTCAAGTAACCCAAAGCAACGGGAGTTTGCAGGGGGGCACTGTTTTAGTGAAACTTTGCAGTGTGTTGGTATTGTGAGCATCGTTTGGTTGGATGTATTGATTTATTTATTGATCCACCCTATTAACAGCTTTTAATTTGAAAAACAAACTAGGACACTACCAAAAAAAATAATCAGATTGCAGCACTGAAAGTGTAGAAAGGGACGGGTAAAGATGGGTAAATGTGACACCAGGGTGTGCGTATGGAGGATGTGCCCAGAGAGGGGCCTGTTGTGTGAGTTAATGTTGTCTCTGTCTGCTACTGTCCAGCTCGGTGTTATCTATTCTACCATCGTGCTGTTAAAACACTGAGTGCTCTGTGCTGGCCAGTTGGTAATTTCATCCTTGAAAGGGAACCGCGCTTTATTTTGCCCACATGCACAGTGTGTGCATTTCTGTATGTGTGAGGGAACGCGTGTCTGGAAGCTGGGCTGCTATTCAGCTACCCCTCTCGTTTCCCTCTCAGAAGCCGCCACTGGTGACAAACAGTGCTTGAATTACAAGCGTTTTGTGATTCTCAACTGCTGTTTGCTTCTGATCAGAGGCCACAGAAATCTCCAGCTGCACTTAACCCGCAGTCACCATATCCAGTGTGTCATCTGGGAAGGCACCCAGCTGCTCGGCAGCATCCAAACAACTTCTGGGCCCTGGTAATATATAATTGAGCTCAATGGGCACAGAAAGGCTTGTTGTTCTTTATAGAAAGGACTGAAAAATGATGTGTTGCTTCGTGTGCCTGTTGTTCTTCACTGCGCATCCCCCCCAGGTTTAATGAAGTTCCTGAATAGGCCCTTTGGATTCCTGGAAAACACACACACAAGCAGGCACGTAATGTGAAATCCAGAGCCGTTCCTGAGCCCAAGCGCGATGCCAGGATGCAGTTAATGTTTTCTGAGCGAGCGGGGAGCTGTGCAAACACCTGCATTCATTGATCAGCCGCTCGTAGAAGCTGCCACTTTAGTGAAGATCTGCCTGCAGTGACGTGTCGCAGGCGTTTCCCCCCATATAATCACCAGTTTCACCTGCAATTTTTCAATAAGCTATTGAATTATACCTCCGTAAATGATACACTGCAAATCCAGCAGGTCCTAATTGCTAATGATGGTTCTGAAAGACTTTCATTTGACTGTAATTAGGTTTGCAAGCAATCAGCTGCCCTTATCAGAATTGAAAACACATAATGTAAAATACGGGCTGGTGGAAACGTTGTGTTTTCTTAAAAGGAGGAGGGAAGAGGAAGATGTTTTATTAGCAGAAGCTGTGACATATTTTAACACCTTGAAAACATCATGTGTGAAATTAATTCTGTTCAGTATTATACCATCTGGCAGTGTTATTGTTCTGTATACGTTGCTATGTAAAGAGCACTTCTTTTCGTCTGGGGATGAGCCTGTGTTTGAAATAGTAATCATGAGTCAAATGGATTACTAAGGATGTTATCCCTGCTAGATAGGTTAAAAATACATATTGGGGAAATCCCATGGACTCAAAATGGCTTCCCCGTGGAGAGCTGCACTTGCAGGGCTGAGGAAATTGGAAGAAAAAGGCCTTTTGCTTGCCATGCGCCTGTCCTGTGAGTATATATGCTCAAAGGTATGATTAACTCCATCCAAGTGTTGTTTATAGAATCCCAAGTAGAAAATGCCTGTATCTTATACTCAGTACCATGATAATTGTTTAATAATATACTACTGTTTTGATCATGTCTCTATGTCCCCAGGTTGATCACCCTGCTTGGAGTCTCTTCTGGGGTCTAATGGGTGACAGCAGCTTCAGGCTCTGGTGTCACCACAGAGACACAGAAGAATATAAGCTTAAAACCTGGTTACAAAGTGGTGTTTGACCACTCTGGCTGAAATATCAGCTGTTTGGCAGCATGGATTGTTATTTAACCAGGACTCAAACGTGGGTGTTCATACCTGGTTTGCTGACCAGTGTCATTATTGTGGTGTGTTACTTCTCAGTGGTAGAGCTTGTACAGCCAAGGCAGAGAGTGGAAGAACTTGGGTCACACCTAGAAACAGGAATAAATGGTGACATATTAACATCTCCCACGTTTCTCTAAAGCTGATGGTGTGAGCTGGAAGCACCTGGGATGCGCAGGAGGGTTCTGCTTTCGCAGCTGATCAGGCTTGTAAGAAAACGAGCAATGTTGGCATGTTTTTATTTCCAATGCAAATGTTGCCGCTGTTTTCTGATCTGCCCTGCTGCATCCCGCTCGGTGCTTTGGCTCCGGTTTGTGCAGCTGTGAAGCAGGGTTGCCAGAGAGATGTCACCCCCCCTGTCACCAGCTCAGGTGACGCAGTGGGGAGAAGGTGCCCCTGTGTGCACCGCTCACTGCAGCCGGGGGAACAACCTCCCAGCCAGTTCCAAACTCAAAACCAGATTAAAAGCAGCGACTACTGGGTTAACCTCATTACGTTAATCACTTAGTTAGCTTGAGAAAGATAGTAGAAGAAATTACTGTGCACAGAGTAGTTGTCATCTCCCAGGTTTCTTTTTTCTTTTAGTGTTGGCACCCTACTGTAATTGAAAACTTAAATGATTACTAAAGGTGCAGTTTTGGGAAGTGAACCATACTTTAAATGCACAGTGCAATCAATTGCTGTCTTAAAAATTCCTAAGCATGTTATCAATAAGGAACTAAGAAAACAAATAATTCTGACTGAGGCTGCTTGGAGACAGATTAAGCTGTAGCTTATATTAGATGGTACTACATGGTACTACATTATTAATATAATTAATATATTATAGTAGCTTATAGCTTTATTACATTGTAGACAAATAATGAAGTGACCATTTTGAAATAAAAGAAACCGTCCAGCACTTCCAAAACTATTTTTTTGTTGTTGTATTCCACAAATAACTTAAATCTAAGCTAATACTTGTGACCTATAGGGTTAAACTCTGTGTTTTAACTGGAAGCACAGCAGTTCATCCTCAAATCCATAGTGAAAAAATTGAAGTGTTGGAGCTATGTTACTTTAGTTTATTATTTTCTCTACAAACTCTGTATTCCAACAGGGAGGAGGGGTAAGAGCGATGTGTTTAAATATGGCTGATGAAGAAGAACAGAGTTCAGAGAAGAAGGGATTTGCCTCTCATGCAGCTCTTTTCTGTGTGAGCAGAGGAACAACATGGACAAAACCCCAAGTTTGCTTATAAAGTGCAGTCAGGCCTAGGCCCAGCTCACCCTGCTAAGCCTCCTTCCCGGTCTCCCAAGGCTGGAGAAGTCCTTCAATTAATAAAAATAGCGAAGCTGAGAATGGGTATAGAACTGACAACTGGTGTTTAAGAGATTTCAGATTGGTTTTGTCTCAGTATTTTAATAAAAACATTTTAGGTGGATTTTATCTTAGCCATACGAGGCAGCTAACATTTGGTGTGTGAAATATGCCATGGTACTCTTTGATTTTGGCCATTTCCTCCTGAAAAGATGTTACTCCAATGTAGCTGAACAAAAAAACCTCATACTTTTATGAAGAAAAATAAAAATCAAGCGCCCAAGGCAGGCAGAGGGTTAATAAAAATGGAAATGCTGTTAAAATTACTAACCGATCTGTTTAATGGCTTGTAGTCTCCCCTCCCCCTAACACATGTTCGTCTCTTGTAAAGCACCTTATTGCTTCCTGCTTGTTTACCGGTTTTTAGCAAGTCAAGCAGCTTTCAAATTGCTTTGATGTTAATTATAGAACTTGTTCACTAAGGCTTGCTAGGTGAAGGAAAATAGCTGGTATGTTTAAGGAAATAAAGAAATATGCAGACAAGTGCTTTGCGTGTTGGTTCTGAAAAAGGAAATGCCAAGATACTGATGACTTAGTGTTGTCAAATAAAGGCTATATTTGGGTGCACGCTGCTCTCAGCTTGCAGGGGTTGGTCTTAGTTGTCTTCACTTCTCTTGATAAAAGGGAACTACGTGCTGAGGACTGCTCCTTGCGCTGGAAAATGAGTTGGGTTTCCATATCTGTTGTGCTTCCAGCCATGGGTGTGCAAGTCGCGGCTGCGTTTCCCCGTGTTCATCCTGTAGGTAAAACCTGTTTAATGATGAAGAGCTTGTCTGCCGATTCCTAACCAAGGCGTAAAGGTTTAATCAAACAATTTGTGCGGCGTTTGGAGAGCTTCGGTACCTGTGTGATAAATGAATGTTAATAATTTCCAGTACAGAGCACCGTTAGAGCTGACTGTGGAGTTTGTCAAGAACCAGCGCTGTGTTCAGTGACCGGAGGGGACTTGTCAGGAAATGCTCTAAAACCTTTAGCTCATTAGTAGCATTGTATTTATAAATCAGTAACAATACACAGAGGGGGAGGGTGGAAGGTGTATAGTTACAAAATGCTTTTGAAAGATTTGAAGTAAAAATTGCAGTCTTGTGTTTCTTTATCAGAATCGCTACGTTTCCAGCGCTGGAAAGCTATTTTCAGTATTAAGGCTTGGGCTTCCAATGTTTTAAATAAACCTGTGCTTTAGTATGCAATAAATACTGAAAACAACCCCCTCAAACTCTCTTCTTCATAATAATGATAGATTTTGATACAATTATTGCTGGTGCGCTATTACCGTTGTGCGGTGGGCGTGTTGTTTCCACAAGCAATAAGTGCCGCGGCATCTTGTGTATGATTTTCGAGTCATCAGAAAACATTTTCTGGAGTAGAATATGTGAGATGGTAACATTGCACTGGGGGAAAGAGACCTTACCTATCAATAGCAATGCAGGCCTTGTAATTCTCAATCTTCCTAATTTAAATCACGAAAATCTGTTTTTAATGAATAATTCAGAGACCTGATTTAGTAGAATTATTTCCAGCCCATGTATATTAAACAGCCGACCTGCTATGGCAGTTCTGTTTAAAACACTCTTGATGGGGGGTTTTCTTTTTCCTACAGAAATGATCATCTTTGTCTGTTAGAAAATAAAGCTGCTGCGGAATTTTGTCCCTTTGATTACGTGAAGATTTTTCTTTAAACCTCATAGGCTAAAATTCAAGCTGAAGAAAAATAAACCCCTTACTACAGGAGCTCCTAGAATTCAATTTGGAGAGAGTAAACCTTGTACTATATCCATTAGGAAAATGGCAGTATTCTTCCATTTCCTGATGTTATTCAATTACTTACCCCGCTTCCTGCTTTTAGCGCAAACTGTATATTTTAGCTCATGACCTTTGACAGCAAATTGAATCAGAAGTGGAGATGCAATGGAAGGTTTTTTTAAAAGATCCTTTAAAGGCATTGATGTGTAGCAAATCTTGGGGTTGATTTGTTTTGTTTTTTTAATAAGCCTTGCTGTGGATTTTGTTGTACAGGGCATTTTCTTTGGAAAAAAGGAGTTTGAAGTTAATGTTGTTCCTTCTTTGCCTTGGAAAACAGCGGAGTCTGCATAGCTGCTGGTGCTAGTGCATGCCTGCTGCAATTAGCGTTGCATATTTTAGTTAATACCAATAAAAGTGGAGTTTGTTTAATTTAGAATCAAGCCCTTGTTTAGATTGGATTAGCGCTTTAAGAAAAATATTTGACTTGTAAAACGATGCTATTGACACAAAGCGGTTCCAAGTCCGAAGTCGTCCTGAGCTTTGTCTCACTGCTACTGTGGCCTTTCTCGCCCCTTCCCCACTTACAGGTTTTTATAGTTTTAAAGTGATGTTATGCAGTTTAAAGCCTTATGATGGAATGAGAAACTGGCTTATTTAGCTGGAAGTCCAGAGTATAAACAGTCTTTTAAAGGAGAGATGATGTTTCTGTAACGCGTTACAAACATACGATGCCTCTGAGTGACACTCGTGTCTTGCTAAGAGCTGAGGAACATCGATAAACAAGGCTGAAGGTGCATTCAGGTGGCATCCCAAGAAACCTCTCCCTCCTCTGTCAGTAATTCCAACATGCGTATCAGGAAACCCACAGGGCGTAATTCACCATCAGCCCTTTCATGGCTTTTATGTTGCCCCAGTTTTACTCTCTTGGAAATACGGGCTTTATGTTCCAAAGCTTCTCAGCACCACAGTGAACCAAGTCCCAGTGCCAAACTGACTTACAGTACTTGGAAGTCAAAGTCTTAATAAAACCAGTGGGATTTAGGGTCTCCATTGCCACTGTGGCTGTTGCCGTTTAGTCTCAATCTGTTTCTGGTTACTGATTTTTCCACTGCTCTTGAGGAAGGGAAGCTCAGCCACTGGGGTTGTGGTTGTGTGGGTGGTAAGAGATCTGAGACATCACCTGGACAAACCACACGGCTTCTCATTTCTATAGGATTCTAAGTTTTCAACATCTCCAGATCTGGTGTCCCTTAGAAAAAATGAGGGAGAGGGAATGCAGGAGTGTTTGGACTAATGATGCTGTGAATACCCTCTTGCAGTAGGAGAGGCAAATCTTCATGTACGTTGTTCTGATCTTTAGCTCCTCCTAGATTGTAGCTTGTTTACAAGCTTTGCATTGTACTCCTTCCCTAACACTTGTGAATAGTGCAAACAGAGAAAGAAACCCAAACCGATGTGTTTGTGTGAAGCTTTCCAACATAGGTACCCAAATCTACCCAAAGCTCTGCAGAAACCATTGGTGAGAACATCAGAGCTGCCCAGCTCAGCCATACACAGTTCCTGGTGAAACTTCTCACACACGGTGTTCCCTGAGCTTTTCTGTTAACAGTTGAACGAGACTTTAATAGTTCTTAGCTTTATCTGATCAGAATGCTTCACGTCATAGTTCCCCTCCAAATTTATTGGTTTTACTAATCCTGTGTCTTTATAGAATAATGACATTTTGAAGGGAGTAAGAGCTCAGTGGTATGTCCAGAACTTGCCCTTGGATTGAACTTGAACAGAACTTGAATTCAAGAACAAAAATCAGGGTATGTCTTAAATTTATTTCTTCCAATGCACAGAAGTGGACGCCCCCTTTCCTTCCCTCCGTTACAAAAGCAGCTGTGCTGGTATCTCCTTGCACTGGAAGCGCAATCTCTCTGCCACGATCTGCAAAATTTTCAGCTATGTACACGATGCTGAGGTGTATCGTGGTCCAACTTGGATCTGTGCTAGTAGAGCCTGGCTTTTTTGCATCAATATTTGTCTAACCTGGTACAAGAGCTTTGTTGCTTTGGGTTGTGTTGTTCTGCAGGCTGCTCCAAGATACCCTTTAATTCTTTCTTGTTCTGGCTGCAGCAATGCCAAGTATTTGTTGAACATCTGTCAGCGTGTTCAGATTATTAACCTAACTTCTGCTCATTTATGTTAATAAAAATATTTGAGCCTCATAACAAGCATATGTAACAGTTCCTCACACTACTAGTCACACTGAAATCCAGCTGAGAGGGTTGACACAATCTTACCCCAACAGCAAAGCGTTGGCAATTCCCCCTTCACAAAGCATGAATGCACTTTGTGTGCCACCTGGACTTGGAAGGTGGCACAGCTTATGAATGGTTGCATGTAATATTCAAACTCCAAAGCGTCTAATTTGGGACAGAATAGAAAATGCGGGAGACAGACACCAGAACTTTTTCTAGATTTTGCATCTGTAACCAGAAATTTGCGGTCTGTCAGACTGGTGCGGCGTTGTGGCTGTTGGGTCACGATGCCAACAAGATGGTGTGGAGGAGCACAGAGTAGTGTAAAGCTGGTGAGATCAGGACCTGTAGGTGCTTTTCTCAAGCCTCCCACTCTGAAGGTGATGGGATCTGCATGCTCGGAGATTTCCACACCTCCCCAAGCGGGGTTGGCCTTGCTTGCAGTGCAGCTTGGATGAGGTCACCCCCTGAAGGCCCCTCCGACCGAAACTGTTGTGTGTCACTCCAAGCAAGTAATTCTGGGAACAGAAACTGCCATTTATGATGGTTATTTGGTGTCTACTATTGGGCTGCTAGTGTAATATGTGTAACAAGCAACCCTGAAGCCAGCTCGGGAAATGGTCCCTGCACTTGGGTCTCCAAGGGCCTTCACTTTATTGCTAGCACGGTGGTTTTGCTAGTTGAATTAAAGGACAGATCTCCTTTTTGGACTACATGCAGTCTGCTGGGCAGCAAAATGCACTTGGAGCAATTCCCCCAAGTCCTATGATCTTTTACTACAGATACTATTAATAAAAGTATTAATTACGCTGTTCTGGAATTAGCATTTCGTAACGAAACCTCAACCAGAAAACTCAAGCCAGGTTGGCCAAATGTCATGAAACGCTCAAACTTGAGCTGCGAGTAAAATAAAAGTCTGAATTGCTTTAAGGTTTCCAGTGAAAAGAATGTAAAACTTTTCGGCTCGTCCAAGTTTTGACAGAAAATCTTGCAGGACTTGGCAGGCCTGGCTGGGTTTCCTTATGTGTGAAACGCAAGATGAAGCTGAGGATTTTGCCCATTAAGTTACTGTTTGGTTGTAGGGTGAGCACAGAAGTGAGAGGAACTCTTAGAGGCTTTCCCGCTGCCTTGCGGTGCGTACGGCCGCACCGACACACAAGCTGCAATTAAAGGCTGTTTTGAATACATTTCAAATGTTTGACTTGGATGGGAGGGGAAAGGCAATTTTCTCTCTGTCCTTCCTTTCACCCTTGTACTGGGACTTCTACAGCCTGTTAGGTGAAATGAAGAAGGGTTTTTAGTTTTCTATCCAAAAAGGCTTTTTAAGAAAAAGGAGTGGTTCTTAAAGGATTTGGGAAGGTTTTGCTGAGAGAGGGCAGAGTTGTGTTGGTGTGTGTGAGGAGCGGGGGGAGTCAGTTATTTGACATTTCTCTTCATCCACTACACTCCAGAATCCTGATTATTTCCAATATTTTGATCAGTTTGAATTAGTTCATTGCTTAAAGTATTTTCTAATGTCCTGATTGAAATTCTGCGCTAACAGGGATAGGTTGGGGTCAGAAGGAGGTAAACAGCAGTTGCTGGGTTTTTTATCCAAAGCCCTTTTCTCTGTGATAGAAAGAGTTTAATTATTGATTTTTACACAAGACTTTGTAACTCTTATGGTAAGTGCTCTTAGCTCTTTCACGTGAACGTGCAGCTCGCTCATGCTCATGAAAACACTGCAGGGTTTCAATGGAGTTTTGGAGCAGGGAGGCTGCATTTCCAGTAGTAACTGTGCTGGGGCAATTGTTTCCTTTGACATTAAGTCCCTGAGTATGATGAATTGCAGCCGGTTTCCTCTGCCAGCAGGTAATCTCCACGGGAACGTTTTGTAGTGACTTTTGTACTCAAAACCAGTTTGTGAGGCAAGTGAAGCGTTTTCTCCCACATCCCAACCTCATCAGTGATACAACTGGCACCCCTGAGCTGGGCTTTGCTCTAAGTCTAGGAATATGGACATTGCACAGCTTTGTGATTTTTGGCCGGTGTTGATTAATCACATCTTTAAGGGTTGTAATTTGGAGATCTCAGTGGGGTAAAGGGGTTGAGAATCTAGACTTTCAAAGGAGGTGTCAGCTGAAAACACCTGGTCTGGGCCCTGAATGCTTCTGTGGCTTTGAGCCCGCTGCTGTCACCTCTGCCAGTTGTCCCCTGGCCCAGGGGGAACAGTTTTCCCCCCTGCTCGTCCCTGTGCCAGATCCTCGTGTTTGCAGCAGCGCTGGAACTGCGGGCACCGTGTGTCCCCCCGTCGGGGGCGCTCCCGTTGTACTCAGACCCAGTGCAGCGCCCTGGGTTCTGCTTGTCCTGCTGTGCCACCTGCTTCTCCTCCCCACCTGTCGCCTCCTCCGTCACACCAATGCACGGCTCGGGATGGGGTTTCTTTGGTTTAAATGCCCAAGATGGGGCGGGTTTGGGGTGTGGGGGGGTGCGGGTCCGGGGGTCCCGGCGGCGGCTCCTCGGCGGGGCTTGGGCGCCCTCTGCCGGCCGGCGCGGCGCACTGCGGCCGCTGGAGCGGCGCTGCCCGCGGGGCCTGGGCGGGGCGGCGGGGTCTTGATTTTATTGATTTTATTTTATTTTTTATTCCCTTTGGCAAAATATGCTTATTTAGGGAAGAGTTTGCTTTTTGTTTTGTTTTCCGTGGCATTGCAGGAGCGCTGCAAGTCACAGGTTCCCTTTTTGATCAGCCAGATGCCACCTGGTCACCCCTGGCTGCTTCTTGCTACCTGAACAAGCAAAAGAAAAAGCAAACAGATAAAAATGGCAGCTACAGGATTGGTTGACAATTCCACAATATCCCAGGTTTATTCTTTCATCTCACCAAGGTATAACAAAGACGTTGCAGCCCTTGTGTTTAGCAGCGTTGGTTGTGCAGAGCAGCTCCATGCGTTGAAGCTGGTGAGGGTCTGAAAACGTGCGATGCCTTCACATGGATCTGATGGGAGAATTGGAATTGAAGGTGTGAATGTTTATTGACAGGCAAGAGGCTGAAGGTGTGACTTGCTAAAAGTCAAACATGCTTTACATTGCTATTCGAAAAGACAAAAATCTGTGTGAGAAAAGCAGAGCTGTGGAGCTGCCTCTGCCCCTTTTCTGCTGGCTGCTCGGGCTCAATTTGTTTCTAACTGGCTTGGAGCAAGTGATGAATCCTTCTCCTGCTTCCAGTAAGATTTTAGTTAACACTAAATTTGTTAAAATTTCTGAGATAGTGATAGAAGCCTTTCTTGGAGAACCAGAAATGACGTTTCTGAAGGTGCCACTTGTCTCTTCTTCCCTTGGGCACTAACTCACGTGGCCAGCAATGGGAGTGTAGATATCAATACTGTTAATTGCTTTCCTATTCCTGGAAAAGAACGGAGGAGAGGTTTTGTGTTGGAAGATCTGCAGGGTCTGGGGCCTGCGGGGAGTCCCGGGCAGCTGTGGGGTCCCCCTGCTCCTCCTCCGCAGCTCCTGAGTGCTTTGGCTATCGAGACCTATTTGCAGAAGAGCAGCTGAATTTGCAGAGGGAGCGTCATCACATTCAGCATCCTCACAATCACCTGTGGGTGTTATTGTATGTTGCTGAAGCAACGCTACGTCCCCATTGGCTCCACCTCAAACACCAACTTTAGAGTGACTAGCTGTAATGTGGAACTACAATTTTTTGGGGTCCTAGACTGTGTAATATCACAGTTTTTGCTGCCTTTACAATGTCATAGCAAATTAGTAGTAGGAGACTGACAAACTATGTTTTGCCTGTGATCAGCTTTACTGATGTATTATTCAGCCGTGATTATTTTTTAATGGTCTAAGAAGTGTAGAAACATTTCCATGTGGCTGGATGGGAGTGGTGGATATCACTAATTATAACATCTACATTATAAATATGGATAAAGCTGAAGGTTAAAAATGATGTGTCTTTTCTAGTGGAGTAACTAGTTACATAGGGTGTAGCAGGAGATGACTATTAATGTTTTTATCATTTTTATTTGCAATCATTTTGAGAAATGTCACGAAGCTGGTAGAGGGCACATCTCTCTTTAGTCAACCTGCTATAACTATGCCCTGTTCCTCCTGCAGTGCTGAGGAGCAGAGTCCTCACACATCCAGCACAGGCTGACGTTCCGCACACTTGGATTCTCTGGTGTCTCATAAGGAATAAGCTTAGGCTGTAATCTGTCTTACTGTGGATACACTTTGTGCTCTTCTCCTCTGCCTTGCTACTTCCTTTCAGAATTCTGTAGTTGTGTAGTATCTGAGATCACTACTCATCAGTGAAATCTGGTTGCAATTAATTTTATAACACAAAATTTGATAGAGTAGGTGGGCTGAAAACGGGGAGATTGACAATTAACTTGTTAAATTGAGCTTTTCATTTCAGCCTATTGAAATGAAAGTCTTCCAGGTAGACCGGCAGGGTTAAATTGGTGCATTCCTGGAGGACAGGGCAGCAAAGGGTTGATTCTGCATCTGAAAGTGCAGTTTTGGGCCCCTCACGCCAAGAAAGCCCTTGAGGTCCTGGAGCGAGTGGAGAGAAGGGGACGGAGCTGGTGAGGGGCTGGAGCACAAGTGTGATGGGAGTGGCTGAGGGACCTGGGGGGTTCAGCTGGAGAACAGGAGCTGAGGGGAGACCTTCTGATCTCTGAACTGCCTGAAAGGAGCTTGGAGCCAGGGGGGTCGGGCTCTGCTCCCCAGGAACAAGCGCCAGGAGCAGAGGAAACGGCCTCAAGTTGCACCAGGGGAGGGTGAGGTTGAATGTGGGGAACGATTTCTTCCCCAATGGGCTGTAGGGCATTGGAACAGGCTGCCCAGGGCAATGCTGGAGTCACCATCCCTGGAGGGTTGGACAGACATGCAGATGAGGCTCTTAGGCACATGTTATGGTTGGACTCAATGATCATAGAATCATCTCTTCCAGCCAGATTGACTCTATGATTCTACGACAACCATTTCCATCCATTTTTAAGATGCCCGACTGCATTAAAGGGCTGTTTGTGCAAGACTGGTGTATTACATGGCTGAGTTGTGCTCCGGGGCCATTGGTATTTCGTGGATAAAGATTGAAGCGCGGATGGTGCTTTGCTATAGCTTTTGCTTCAAGGCAGCGTCACGAGCTATCTTAATATTGAAATATCTTGTTGTTTTACTACTTTGAACTCCAGGGTAGAGCATGAGACAAAAGACTCAAAAGTGAAACTCGGACAGTAATGTGTTTACATGAAAAGTGGATTTTAAAGCTTTGAAAGGGTTGTAATGCTCTTCTACCTTGAGATGCTAATGAAACGTAGCACAGTATCATTAGCAATTAAATGCGTCTATGTCTTCCTCTTACATCTCGTAAGGCTCTTGCAAATCAAAAGGAAGATGTACACACATCTAATAAAATAATGATTTTGAAAGCAGAGTTCCAGAGCCCTGTTTGCAATTCACAGACAGCATCTTCATGCCTGGCATATTTGGATAAGGTTTTAGAATAAATTTAATTGCCTGGGGCTTTGGACTTGTAAAGGATTGACCTTTGTTCTTTACCTGTGTGGTGTTGGTATTCTGCCTTTCTGCATGCTACTCCAGCAGCTTTTCTGCTGGAACATTCCAAGATTTTAACATATTTAATTATATTTTCTGTCTTTGAGTTGGTTATACCATGCTTGTGGCTGCAAAAATTATGTGTAGATAGATCGGTATACAGATGACTTCTTGAATAAGGTAATTACATATTTTAAGTAGCGTATACAAGATGACTTATATCCAATGAAGAGAGCATTTTAGTAAGAAAGTAGAAATACTTCTCAGTCCCGTCTTCAGAAGCCAATAGCTGAGCAGAAGTGCATTGGAAATACATTTTTGTTGAATTTATTCCAGTTATGAGTTTTCCTCTTTTTGACACCTGTTTTATGTTTATTTTACTGAAACAAAATAGTGTGTGCGCATGTTTATGTGCACATATGTATGTTTTTATGCACATGATGTATTTGTTACAGAAAATGTAATGTAAACATACAAAGTTCACATTACTTTAAATACTGAGCTTAACTGTCAACCACAAAACATATTTGCAAACTCTTTCAACATGTGTAACTTATACAATCCTAATTAGAAACGTTACAATAGCAGAGATGCCCATATGTTAGTGGTAATTTTGTTGAAAGAGTTTGTCTTGTGGCTCAGTTAAGTTTGGAACATGCGGTGGAGCTGTCACATGTTCGGATTTGGGAACATGCCTTTACAATGTGTATAGGAATAATTTGCCATGCCCATATTGTCTTAGATTAATTAAAGATGAGGAGTTTAATATGGTGGTCATTTGATAGGAGGGGAGGTGATGTTTACTGTATATTCCTAACGAAGTTATCAAGGCATTGTCTCCAGAGTTGCATGTTTGAATGTACATTGGACCTTCTGCATGAGTGATCTTAAGGAATTCCAGAGGAAATATCCATAGGTTTCCGATTTATTCTACCTTATATCTCAAACATGTCCTGTGGCTTCCATATCCTTCAAATCAGTGTGGAACAGAAGCAAGTTGTGCTCTAAAAAGAGACAAGCAATTTGTAACAGACAAGTGATGTGTGAGCGGAAATAATGTAAAACGTATTTGTATCCTATGAATAAACAGTCTTTTATTAATAGCACAAAAAATGTAGCACTTTAAATGTGGGATGTTTTGATATTAATCTAGAAGTGTTGAATTCATAGGTTTAGCATCTTAAATAAGCCAGGATAGTGTTTTAGTGCTGGCCAGTACTGCAGTGGTGCTTTAGCAGGTCAGGGCGGTTGCACATGGGAAGATCTCCATTTTGATTCATTAGGGTTTATTTCTGAAAAAGAATAATATAGTGGCATTTCACAACAGGCTACAAGAGAAATACGGGGGATCTAAAGGGAACTCTGTCTTACTTTGGTTTTTTAGGAACCAACAATTTTGTGTAAATATACAGATTACGATCAAAAGAAATGGATGTTGTAAATGAACCTGCTGTCACAGGCATTGTATTGTGGATTTGTATTTACTCAGAGTCCTACATTGTAACTTCTCCTTTTAATAAAGGTCTTTTATTTCTGCTCACTGTAAAGATTGGTGTGTGAAGTTCAGAGGAAGTTTCTGTAGCGGTTTGGTATGGAACCCATCTCTTGGAACTCCCAGACTTGCGCTCAAGGGCAACGCTATCGATATTGTGAATTTATAAAGCCAGAATGTCGCTGACCTTTGATCTTAGCATCTTTATTTATTTATTGCTGCTTTAGGCTCTGAAGGTTCATCACCGGCTGTGATGAGAGAAGGAACAGAATACAGGGATAAGAAGAACAGTGTTTTAATCCTTTCTATGTTGTCGTGGGAGTGACTTCCAACTTAATATCTGTTTCAGCTGTTGACCCTGTTATAGGGCAGAATGTGTGCGTTTTATTGATTGTGCAAATACTCATCTGCCTGGGGAAGAGCATCTCTCCGAAGTACCGCAGGTCAGTCCCTGGTGACACACAGAATTACTGGCTTTGAGATCAGCGGGATGAGGCCAGTTTGTGCCTGACAGTTGTTCTTCCAAACCAAGCGTATAAAAACATTGCTGATGGGAAGTGGTGTGGCTTTAGGTTTTTTTGCATCAGCCGCATCCTTCACCAGTAACTGATACTTCATATGAGATGAGTAAGGATTCCCAGTGTATTTAAACCATGGTTTGTTGGTCCCAACGGCTGTGTTTATGACGACAGAGAGGGTCACTGGTCCCCCTCTCTAGCGTCAGGTGTGGGTCAGAGCTCTGCTGCTGTGCTTTGGTTCAAGGCTCCTGCCACCTCCTCCTTCAGTAGAGTGTTTTTATGAGCAGAAATCAGTTTCTTCTCATCCATGCAGTGGTCTGAGAGTTTTTTTCATCCTACCAACTGTTTCATAGTTCGGAGATGATCTTGCTCAAACTATCCACTCATTCTGGTAACAGATGTCAGCAAATGCTGGTCTGTTTGGAGTGGCTACTGTTTTCTTGCCCTCTTACAAAGAAATGCCTTGTTTGTGCGTTTTGCTCTCCACATCACCCGGACTGCTCTCCCGGCCGCTGCTGGTGTGAGGCAGCGATGGTAAAATGAACTCGGACACAACGCGGCGTGAAGCGAGTTCTCAACTCAGTGGCCTAAGTGTGTCTCACGTGTAGAAATTAGTTAACTCCAGGGGGACTGCCTGTAGATAAAGGTAATAATGCAGTGATTAGGAATGAGCCTTGGAGTACTTCTGGAAATTAAAGTGGAACGGCACTAGTCCTAGTTGTATTGCGATTGCTATCGTTAGCAGGAGATGTGATGTTGGCTGAGTTAGTTGTGTGATATCTCATTGTCCAGTGGCTCAAGCATTGAATATGCTTGAGAATACAAGTAGTACTGAGACAGCTGCTTGTACTAAGACGTACTTGATTGTAGCTTCCATGGCTCGATGGTGGTGGCATTTTGAGAAAAGAGGGATGGTGAGGGTGTTAATTTCTAGTCCAATCCAGGCTATTACTGGTGGTTACTTGAGATGGTGATGATTGTTCCTAGGAGTAGGCTTAGTGCTGAAACTGGTTTTGCATGTGGGTTCATTAGTAGGGGAAGGAGTTAAACCATCGTTTTCGGGGTATGGGCCTGATAGCTTTGTTAGCTGACTCTACTAGTTTGCATGTAGTTACCTCTATAAATCCCAGCTTATCTGTTCCTGACTGTTCCTTGGCGTCGCTTGGGGCAGGATAACGCATTTCTGCAGCCCGTCAGCAGTGCTGCTGGAGGCATGGAGCTGGTTTGGCTCGGGGAGGTTCATTGTTTCGGGACAATGCCTGGGCACGGGCTCTGTGCTGGGCAAGCAGCAGAGAGCAGGGGCTGACTCCATCCTCACAGCCCTCTCGGCTTTGTGAGCAATTAAAACCATTAAAAATAGCCAGGATTCCAGCCCTGCCCGTGGATGAAAGCAGGCCTTGTTTGTGTGGCAGCCAGATGCTGGTGCATCGGATTACGTCTCTGCGCAAATCCTCGTCCCTGTGTCTCCATGACTCCTAACAAATGCTTTTTTGGCTGTGTCGCAGCGTGTCCCTCAGCAGAGATGCGTTCTCACCCGTCCCGCTGCAGTGCTGCTGTCGTTCTGCACTTGGAGTGATGGAGGCCTCAGGATTCCCCATTGCTCGTTGCTTTACATACCTAATATTTTGTCCTTACTAAAGACAGCGACAGTTGACATTTCTCTTTCATTAATACGTACTGTAAGAGTGCCTGATCTACTTCAGATCATACAGTCAATCATTTTATTCGGCCTGGTGATGATTTCAAGGAAATACCATCTTCCTGTCCCTCTTGTCATCTTTGCTTGTTTTCTCGGTACAAAATGTCCCTCTGTGAGCCCTAAAAAGAAGAAGAGATGTATTTTTCCCCTGATGAAAGGTGTTTGTCCTAGAACCATCAGCTCCCCGGGAACCACAGATCAGAGCTGTCTCTGCTGGGCTCTGGGTCCTCATGTTAATAGTGCATCAGTCCCTTCCCTTCTCTCCCTGGCTCGAGCAGCATCAGCTGTGTGCTTTTGCCAAATACTCTTACAACCCTGGATCACTGGCTTGTTTAGCAACACCCTGGCAGGCTTTGAGAGAGGCTGGAGCGATGCCACGAGGCAAACAGCCCTCCGCTCCTCCTTCCGTCGCGTGAGAGACGAGAAACTCGTGCAGAAATTCTCGCGGGCACAATGCACACGGTGGGTTTGCAGCCAAGTTTCTGTAGTGTTTGTTCCGGAGATTTGCGAGCTCTGCAGAGCAAAAGCGATGCCTCGTGTTTATACGGTACGCGGCACAAAGGGGAGCTGAAGCAAAGTGAAATCTCAGTGATGCAAATAGTCACGGGTCCTTTCCAACAGGCTTTGGGTGAGAAACCCCAGTCCCGACCAAGCAGATGGACATTTCATTGTGACTGCACAGGGCAAAAACTCCAGCGGGAATTTGTTCAGGATGGTGTTTCCCCCTCACTTACCCCAGCAAGACAGATGTTGGAAATACAATGAAAAGCTGGATTCAAAGCACAAGGGCCACTGAGGTTATCGCATCCTGCCCAGGGCTGCCAGGGCTTTCAAATCATAAAGGAATCAGAATTATTTCTTTTGCCCACCTGTTTTTATTTCTCTCTTTTCCTCCACAGAAGCAAAATGTTCTCTTTTCATCAGAGACACTATTTTCATTTGGGAATATGCATAGACTGGCTGGGCATGGTTGCCCTGTTGGGAAGTTTCCACCTGCTATAAAATGATAGGCAAAGTTCGGGGCTGGTGGGAACTTGTGTGGAGACCCTTTGAAAGAGGCTTCAGGAGGAGCTGCTCTGTGTCTGAAATCTTTCCAGTTTGGGGGTGTGTGCTGTGTATGAATTGGGGAGCCCAGAAAACAAAGAGCAAAATCAATAGCCACATTTGTAAAACTTGAGCCAGTAACTGTGTAGTAAGACGGTGTTCTGAGTTTTTATTCAGTGTTTCACAGTTTTATTATGGAATCAAATGGTTGAAATACATAATACTTATTTTCCCTATTTTTGTGCTTTGCTTACAGAGTTTTTCCTGCAGTACACGTTCCACTGTTTTACTTGTGCGAGATCGAGACTTGTCTCCTCGTTGGGCTGATCAATAACCGAGCAGATCTCCTGGCTTGGAGAAGCCTGTCTCCCATGGGTGCTGATAAATAATCACAAATTGCAGAGGTTTTTTATGGTTTGTGTTGGAGGAGCACTTAGCACGGGGCTGTTCTGCTCAGTGGCCCCTCGCTGCCACTGTAACACAAGTAAAAGGTTTCAGTAATTTGGCCCTTGGGTTATTAATTCTGGTGGGAAGGCAGCGCTGGCGTTTCTGTGGATGCAGCAGCATGACAGGGTTACACCGGGCGCGATACCGCGATGGGCATCGGGGCCGAGGAACCCGCTTCATCGTGACAGCACTGCCTTTTCCCCATCTGAAAGGAAAGCAATAATGAGATTTCCTTCCCGTGGAACATGTTCTGAGAGCTGCTCAGGAGGAGCAGCAGGTGTAGCCATGTATAATGCGTATTTGAGCCTGGCCTGGTGCTGGCCGAGCCCTGCGCTGATCTCAGCAGCTCTCACCGGCCTTGGAGTCGGGGGGTTTGTTTCCTCATGGCATTAAAGCAATTCTCAGATACAGGGAATGTTGTGGGGTGTGTGGATAGGACATGGAGGGAATATTCAAGTCTCCCTCTGCCACCCTTCCTCAGCACGCCTGGTGCTGAACACTTGCAAGCTATATGAATTGTTCCAAACTCCTGGAGGGAAGATACCCCCAAACATACCTCTGGAAACCTCTGACAAGCAAAGGTGACCAGCACTCATTGTAAGTGCAGAAGGAATTGCGAGCAGCGCTGTTTAATTTATAGCGTTATCTCACGTTTTCATTTCTAAACCCCATTAAAGTCCTAACGGATTTCCTGGAAACAGCCTTTAAAGTTCTCGCTTGATTATTTTTTACCTCCAAAGATGCTCTTTCTCTCAAATGTGTGACGCTGCCATGGTGAGAAATTTGGAACACTCAAAAATATCTGTGTATTGTCATATTTTTACAGTAACTGTGTCTGTAATCTGTGCTGTGGACATTTCCAGAAATTGTGTTGCCGCATTGCAGAGTTTTGGAAAGCTCTGCCGAGATGAAATGTTTACAAAGAAATCTTTGTAATCCTTGGTGAAAGAGGTGGATTATTTTGGTTAGGTGGTAATATTACTGGTGGCAAATCAACAGTGTTGGGGAGGATTTAAGAATTACATCTTCTGAACTCCAGATTTCCGAGATGACAAATCTGGATTCTGCCTCCTTCATAGATTTGGCAAATTGAATTTAGCTGAAGAGCGTGAACTCTATTTTTTGAAGTTTTCCTGCACTGAATACCTTCAAAATAAAGAAAAATGCTCTTCATATCCCTTCATTAGCATGCAGCGTGCCATGACAGATTTATGGAAGGCGTCTCACTGCCGGAGTAGCCTGGTGCTTGAGCCCATTTGGTAAATAGCATGATGATGTGCTGGGCACTCAGGTTTCATTCTCCGTCCCATTCATCCTCTTGCTATGTGACTCCAAACAGACTATTTCACTCCTTTGTCTCAGTTTACCTGTGTGCAAAATGCTGGTGCCATCTCCTACTGCTATTGAGAAATGTAATTAAGTTAATGCTTGAAAATACTGTTTAAGTACAAGCTACAGCTGTTATTTGCTAAGGCTTTAAAGTGTGCAAGGAAAAAATCCTTCTCAGTCTGTTTCTGTTTGGGGTTTATTTTTGGTTTCTGCCTTTTTTTTTCCTGTTCTTTTTTTGTCTCCTGCTATAGCTGTAGCAAAAAGCTCAGGAGAATGTGACATTCAGTGAGTGACACCGGAGCCGGTGGAGGCAGAGAGGGACTGGAGCCTCCCAATATGACCAGTGATGCTGGAGGTCATTAACACCGCTATTTATAACTGTAAAAACCAGGTTTCAAGAGGAAACATCTAGGCTTAGCGTGGCTAATTATACAGCTGTTAACTAACCTAACAGTGATCCTAATTCCAGCAAACCTTCGCACTGACATTTTCTGGCGTTGTGTGGAAGAAGCTGATCCCACACAGAGCCGGGCGGTGGGGACGGGCTGGGGACGGGCTGGGGACCCCGGCTCCTTGTCACCCTCGGCAAACGCGGGGTGGGTGACAAGGGACGGCCAGCACGGTGTCCATCAAACAGCCTCTTCAGAAAGGGTAACGGCACCTGGACTGGGGGGTTTCAGAAAATCTCCAATTACTACTACATGCAAAATGGCAGAACAGGGGTTACTGGAGGATTTGCCAGCTGCTGAACCCTCCAAATGACTCTAGATATGCATACAATGTTTGCGTTATTAATTTAATGTCTTTGCACTTCGCTGGTGTTTTCTATAGAAGTGTTGTCTCAAGGTTCTATCTGCAGAGATTTAAGGGTTGGATCAAAGTATTTCTTTCCATATAAAGCATAAAATAGAAAGTGATCTCCCTGAAAAAGACCAGTTAAACCGTCAGACAGATTCATCAGAAGTGTGATACACTTTCCTGTCCTCTTCTCTGAGTCCCTTTGTCATTTTTGAAGTTTGAAATCACTGAAGTGTGCCCTATTTTCTTGTTTCTGTCTGCATTTCCTGGTGTTTGCAGGTAGGAGATGCCTGAAGGGAGGACGAAGGCTTGTCCCTCAGGCACCGCTGCCTCCTGGCTCCACCGAGAGGCTCATGAGCACAAAAACGGGGCTCGAAGTCCCCAAGTGCATTGAATTATTGTCAGAGAGCTGGTTCTGTACATATTGACCTTATTATAACATCCATAGCTTCAAGGCCAACGCAAAGCAGCAAAGCCCTCAGTAGTCAGGTTTCCATTTGGGACAGGGGAGTTCGCTTTCTGCACTTACTGGTTTTGCTGTTGTTAGTTTTCACATGTTAACTATTACTTTTAATTCTCTTTTCTCCTGTATTTTTTTTATCCTCACTGAGGACAAGAGGAGGTGGCCCAAGGGGAGGGAAAAATAGTCTGGGCCAGGACATGGAATATGTGTGAAAAGCTTTTCATGTTGAGTTGCTGGAGTGCATGGGTCTGGAGCAAATTGCCTTGCTGAGAGTCTTCTGAAAATGTCTTGTATTTTAGACGTACAGATTTTTATTATTTTTTTACTCCTTTTAGAGAAAATGAATTCCATGAAGCGCTTGTCATCTCCTCATCTGTGACGAGTTTGCTTTTTCGTTAGGTTGGTTTCCATTCATTCTGCAGGGATTCATTGTCTTCAGTCCATCTGCCAACTGCTCTGCAATCACTGCCCAACAAAAGTGCTCATTTTTCTCCCTTCTTTCCCCTCACCCTTCCTCTCAGCCTCCACAAATCAAAGGAAATCTCTAGTTTATTTTTAAATTCAGTGCTTATTAAGTAAAAGGGACAGTGCAATGTCATTATGGATGGCATCCTTTAATACTGAGAAGCAGCAGCTGTTGTTAACCTCCTTTGTTCGCACAGCCCCTGGTTGCTCGCGGGCTGCTGGGCAAACAGAATAGCTGTTTGCTACGACTTGACTTCTCGACTCGGAGAAAGCAGGAGCCATCCTTAAACACAAAGGATTTAAGTATCTCGAGCGCTTTAGTCGGTATTTTGGGCATAAATACAGACCATCTTGCTAGATGTGCGGTTCATTTATCTGAATGTGGGGCTGCTCGTTGTATTGTGGAATAGAGCTGGTACTCAACACCGCTGATTTTGTCTGCGGTGTATCTGCAGATGACAGGAGCGAATCTGCCACGTCAACATGGTGAATTCTGCCTCTCGTTGCCTCGATTCCCGGTGTGCGCGGTTAGAGAAGAGCGGAGGATGTGGAAGAGGAGAAAGTATCTGATGCTCAATTCTGTCAGATCACTCAGGGAAAGGAGCCATGGTGTGCTTTGGTTTCCTTTCCAAAGTATGAACACCCTCCCCTTGTGCGCTCAGACACATTCCTGACGAAGTGTAGCCATGTGCCTTCGCCTGCCTGTAGTGCCTAATTAAAATACATGAAATTATAAGACTAAAGTTGCTGCTTTGCAAAACAATATGATTGCGTTTAGATAAACAATAGATGCTCCAGTAGCAGCCTTTTTTTCCCATCTAGGGGTGAAAACTATAATATAATATGGATTAGGATATTTTTTTTCCCTGCCAAAACAGCTTGGTCCTCCAGTGGAAAAAAGGTGGAGAAGCATTGACCTAGATAGTCTTTTCTATCTGGCTAAAACCCAGCAGTGCATAATTGTATAGAAATGAGAGATAAAAGGAGGAAACTATATCAGAAAAGGCTTGTTTTCTTTAATTTAGCTTTTAAGTTAGTGTCCAGTAATTCATCTTGCTTTTTTAATTTGATTAGAGCTCTCCTGTACTGCTGCTTAACCTGTCAGAGGACTCGTTGCTTCTTTCTGAATTTAAAGGGAGCTGTAATTCAGTCATTTTCATACTGGACTTCGCCACAGACAACTGGTAGAATTCCTTTTCCTTCTTGGCTGGTTTAATACAATATGTGCTGTGGATCAAGTGCGTAGATGTGCCCAAAATACGTTGCCCTCAACAAAGAGCCTGATTATCGAACCCAATTACTTTAGGAGTTTGTCCGCGGTTGCGTGTCGTGCAGCCCGAGCTCACACATTCTGCTGTTCCTCTTGTCTTCTCTCGGAAAATGTGACCGGCCAGCGGTAATACTGCTGAATGCCGCTTTTATTAGCGACAGCTTATGCGGGGATGTTACCCCGTCACTTTGGGTCATCTCTGCCATGTGCTTTGCAACAGTGGCGAAGCCAATGAATAAAAACATTCAGGGGGAACAAGAGTCATTTGTCAGGAGCTGTTTGCCGGCCTGCTTTTCAAGGCTGGGTGGCTGAAGAAGACTCTAACGCCAGTGGCGATGCTGAAACACATCAGTCCTTTTTCTGAATTCCTTTCTTCTGGATCTAAATGTGTTCTGTTACGGAAAAAAAGAATAGACAGCAAAGCTTGCCAATGCATTGACTGTCCTGGGTAGGGGCTGGGAACTGCTAAGAGGTGTTGTTATACGCATCAGAAAATAGTGAACAATAATAAAACCTACAACTAAAGGTTCATATTTGCTTTGCTACAGCAAAAAGTAGTTTAGTTTCTTGGCACAGAGTTTGTGAAGGTGTGGAGTACAGTCTGAAGGACTGCGGCTTTGAAGGCTTCCACGCTGGCAGAAACAGCACACGTGAGAAGCAAAGCTTAGAAGATATTTTAAAAGTTGTAGTTACTGTAGGGTCTGGCTTATCCAAACCCCTGGTTTAGATAGCTGAAAGCCATTCCTAAATCAAGCTAGATGTCATTGAATGTCAGCAATGGGGAGAATTAGGAAATTCTGGAGATTAGCAGCAAATGACATATTGAGGATGGGAAAAATTGCATTTCTATTTCTTACTTTCACTGAGAGGTATTTGAGTCCAAGCACGGAGCGCTTTGCAGTCGTGCCCTCAGATGATGGTGTAGCTGTTTGATTAGTAGCTTATTATTTGCGCACTGTATTTTGTGTCATGTCTAAGTGTCACTGAGGAGATGGCAAGGAGCAGGGCGCTCGCTGGGAGACAAAACCAGCAGAGAGGATGCTCTCTGCCCCCTCTCCTGTCCACAAGGATGTGTTGGCACCGGGGGGCAACCTGTGTGTAAGAGACCCAGGGAAATTAATTTTTCTCTACAGGGGCTTGCAAACCAAATTTCCAAGGAATGTAGCCTAGATATCTCCTTAGTCTGGAGCAATCTCAGTCTTTTTTGTTGGTGCTGTTTAAATTTCAATGACGAGTAGGGTGTAGGGTGCAGGTTGTGCGTGGGTGCGGAGGGTCCTGCCCACAGCCCCTGTTACCTGGCAACACGGCGAGCGGTGCTGGGATGGAGAGGAAAGGACTTGACCCCACAAACACTGGTGGTCCTCGGCGCAGCTCTGCCTTCTCACACACAGCTCGATCGCGCTGCGACAGCTGCTGGGGAACACAGGCTCATAACCCCCGCCGTGTGCTGCGAGCGTCCCCTGTGCCACCCATGACATCTGGAGGGGACCCCCGGGGGACATGGAGCCTCGGGAGCTGCAGCCGAGCACCAGCGCATCATTTCACAGCAGGACGAGCAGCGACTTGCCGACTCCAGCCCCAGCAGCTGAGTTTGCACCTGACCATACTTGTCCTCTTAACTCAGCAGCAAATGGCACCAAGTGCCCTTTTGACCGGTGTCAGCGATGCTGGATGTCGGCTTTCTCAAATCTGTGTCTCTGGAGTTGTTCTTTAATTCTCTTTCCGTTCTACAACAGGGACCTCCTGGCAGCTCAGTGTCAGGCTGCACCCTGTATCTCAGCAGCTTATTCTACGTTGGCATGGGATCCTGGTCTAATAATTCATCTATTTTTGAGTACCCTGAGGTTTAGGGATTAGCCAGATTATGCCAAAAAAAATATATATTTTTTATCCCTAGACTGATTTGCATATTAACTTTGTTGTGTATTACTGATCTGGTTCTGGTAAACTTCATCCTGTTGCTAAGAGGGATAAGCCATAAGACACCGAAGAATTATTCAAAACGCCTGCAGATGCAGGAAGTTAATACAGCTCTGGTTTGTATTTGGACAGCTGTCATGTAATTTAAAAAGACTCGGCACTCTAGAAACTCCAGCAGCTTTTCCTTCCTCTACGTGAGTTTTCTTTTAAACTGTATTTTAAAGCCTGGATGGTACCTCTGATTCCGAATAGCAAAATCCTCCATGACAATGGGAGTTGTGGAGCTCCTGTGGGACCTGCATCTGGAAGGCTTTGAGCAGGTCTTTGGAGTAGAGATCCATTGGAGAAATTCCATTACCTTATAAATAAGTAAGAATAGGAGTAATTGAGTCAGTGTGTAGAGAAAATGTGTTTCCTTTCCAGGGAAAGTGTGATTTTATCTGGAAGCTTTCTTCTGTCTTCTCTAATGAATACGGAAAGGATTTGCTGCTTATAAGTATTGGTTACGTTTGATGCACAGCAAATTTTGTCTTAAAAGAGAGACTTTTAGACAGCTGTCACCTAATTCCTCTATATCACGTTTGTGTAAGAAGGACATGCTATTTCTGGAAACTTAATGTAGATATCAGTTTGCTGGGAGATGAGATTGTGCTCGAAGAGAAGGATGTACCAGGTAATTCACTTCACAGCGTAATCAGGGTGTTTTGTGTGATGTGTCCTGGGAATACCAGGAGCAAAAGCACCACCCTGGGCAGAGAATTTGCCTCTCTGACCCTCCATCCGCTTTAAATGTATTTTTGCACACATACAGCTGTTGACAGAAAGAGGTCCTGATGTTCAAGATTACAAGACTCTTAAAAAACAATTTTATATTCCCTTTGTTTATGGATTTTGAACTTCAACTGTGCTCTCAGACTGTGTTTTAAACTTTTCTGACAAAAGAGCTGAAACCTGCTCTCTGTTGTTGAAATGAGAAGCAGCATTCTTGTGTGCTTGCTGACTCTAGGAACCTTCTTTGAGGAAAAACGCTAAATATTTTCCAGTTTCAGACAAAGAATAGGAATTCTCATCTTGGGAACAGTCTCCTTATATAGTGTTCGTGCTTGAACTGCTTACAGTAGAGACACAGCATTTTATTGTCCACGCGTGTGCTGCAGTTTGCCATCTCAGATGTTTCATTTATTTGGTAGTGGATCTCTCAAACAGATTTTTATAGAGAAGGGAGTATTGGACATCACAGGTAATATGTACGTAAATGTGTTTGGTCGGTGAACAAATGTCTTCCAAATGCACTTGCATGTGGGTGTACGGAAGAACAAAGAGGCTCAGAAAATGTGTTCCATGATTTGGTGTAGCCCACACTTGCCCTCCTCCCTCCCCTGCAGTTGTATAAGTACTTTTGATGGCAGCTGCTGGATTAGACCCAGAAGCTTAAAAGATTAAAGAAACCACTAAAAGCAGCTCGGAGGAAGTGAAGGATCCCTTTGTCTGAAGGTTTGTGTTTTCGTACTGGTGGTTGAGAAGAAAATTGCAAACAGGCGCTGCCCTGCAGCAGGGGACCCGCAGACACTGCCGAGCCTGCACGGCTGCTCCGGCTCACCGGGACCCGCGGGCACAGCACTGAAACTCAGCACGTGCCTTGGGGACACTGTCATGTCCAGGGTGCTGTGAGGTGACGCTGTTGCTCCCCAGCCCCTTCGCCCCTTGCTGATGTAGCCCGCGAGCTCTTTCAGTGCTCCGCGATGTAGATGTGCAAAACTTGGGCTGTCTGTAGTTTGTTATCGAGGGAGATGAAACTCTGAGTTGAAACACAATGAACAGCTGTGTGAGCTCCAGATCCTGCATTTTCACCCTGTATTAAACTGTGCTGCCTACTGCAGCCTGTTAAGTTCTGCATGGAACATGATTTTTAATGAATGTATTTCTTGTCCAGGTGGTTCCGGTCACTGACAGGTAGAGCTGAGCAGGACACAGCACCTTTCACCAAAGTCAGGCTGAAGTTCGATTCTTTGCCCCCGTCTCCGTTTTCCTCCATCCACCTCCTTAACCCCAAACCTAAAAGCAGCTGTTTCAAGAAGTGTGTTTTGTTGTTTCTTGGGTTGCTTTTTTTTTTAAACATGATATTTTGCTATGTAAAACATCTGCTGCTTTCTGGTTGATTCCCTAAACATTACTGATGGTGTGTATAATCAACCTGGGGGTCCTGAAGAATGTAAGCCAGTCTTGCCTTTTGTCATTCTAAACAAATAAGTCTGTACTAAAAAAAAGTATCTGATCTGGATGCAAAACAAGGCCCCGGACACCCAAACGGCATTGCTAGGGTAAAAGGAGTGCTGCTGAGAACGTTAGGATTATTAACATTAATCTAATCTTTCCGTTTGTCAAACAGATTTTTGAGTACATGGAGACAGCTTACCCAGTTCTTAAGACAGTGCTCCCAGATCAGCTTGTAGTTTGTTCTGTAATACCATGTGGATTTGCTGGGATTTTCAAGTAAATACATTATGTATATGGCTTACAGATTGCTTAGGCTGTCTGCATCAATAATTAAAATGAGGGAGGGGACAATTCTGTGGAATCCTCCCCCCTTTTCCTCATCTTTTTTACATGTCTATTTTTATCTTTCTTCTCTTAGGATGAGGAAGATAAACCTGTAGCAGGAGAGAGTGTGTCAGAGACAGAGCTGAAGGGTTTTCCAGCAGAGACAGGAGCTCGTGGTCCATCGCGGCAGTGCCAGCGCTCAGCGCCAGCCTGCCCTTTGCCTTTCTCTTTGCAGACGCTTTGATTCAGGCTTGTCAAGAGCTGTCAGCCTGTTCTCTTTGCTGTTAAAACAAGCACACCTTTTCCTGCAGAGACAGGACAAAACCCATCACTTTTGAGTCTTGTGGTGAACGTGATGCTGGGCTGTTTAGTTGTCTAGAGTAGAGGGAGAACCTTTGGTTTGGTTTGGTGTTGCTGTGGTGAGTGTAACATTGCCTGGGTTGGCTGGGCAAAGCTTTGGGGCTTTGTTGTTGCAGCTTATTTAATGGTACTTTGTTAGATCAGAAACTTCAATACAACTTAATACCTAAATTTCAAGTACATCACAAGAGCAACCGGTTTCTGTTTTATACCTTCCTCCTCAC
Organism: Nesoenas mayeri; assembly: GCF_963082525.1. Taxonomy (NCBI): domain Eukaryota; kingdom Metazoa; phylum Chordata; class Aves; order Columbiformes; family Columbidae; genus Nesoenas; species Nesoenas mayeri. The sequence goes on along the minus strand of NC_137569.1, from coordinate 8,297,590 downwards.
CTATGTTGGGAAACATAGTGTATTGGAGCTGGCATTTCAAACACACAGTGCCATCCAAATGCAGGCAGACTCCTTTAGAGTGATTGTGTGATGTGGCATTTTTAGTGTCCTGGCTGTGTTGAAGTGGGAAGTTATGTCCCGTTAATTCTAAGACTGTTTCCTGTCTCTGAAGTCTCCACACATCCAGTCACTAACATCTCTACCTTGAAGTTGAAAATGATAGCGAGTCCTTGTGGCACCTGACACGCTCTGTCCGGTTTCAGTTGACTTGTCTTAAGGGTCTTTATAGTGCACTCTGCCTATGGAAGTTCAATTCTGATCGTGGAATCACCTGTGGATATGCCATCGGTAGCTTCATTTGTCCACGTTACAGTTCAGGAGCCAAGTACCTGTGCTGGCACCTCTGTCTGTGTTGCTTTCCCTCCCCTTTTCGTGCAAGGGGCAGTTCTGTACATTTCTGCTGGATAAAGACAGCAGTTAGTTGCTCTATGGAAATCCCCAGTGCTTCAAGAAAGGCTTAAGCCTCGATTAACTTCTCCAAATATACTTGAACTTAGAGCAGACACTCTAAAACAACCGCCACACGCTAACATCAACTGCAAAATCCTTGCAAAGAAGCAGCCGAGTATAAGAAATGTCACAAGCTCTTCCCAGAGGTGCTGGTACTACCTTTACCTTTGTCTGTCTCAGTAAAGGGAAGGGTTATATAGATGTTGTTATATAGATGTTATCGCTCTCTGAAAGAGGATTTGCAGGGGAAGAGGAGGAAAAAAAAAAAGGGGGCTTCTCTTAATAAACTAGTGTAATTACAGATCCGTTTAAGTGGAAGCATATGATACGTGTGTTTGTGACAATTTTCCAGAGGAATGGCTCGGCTAGTGCTAAATAACCAGGCTCATTTTCCCATAATGCAAATGTTATTCACAAACTATTACCATAATTGATGCACCGAGCCACTGTAGAGTAAATAATGTGTTGTGTGTGGGAAGCAAACGAGAAGTCAATGAATATTAAAGAACAAAATCTCATTTTTATAGGGAAACTTCGCAAGGATTAGACTTACTTTGAAAATCGAAGGGCGGTGTGGGTTCAAATGGATTCATTTTTAGTTACGTGTGTGTATGCACACGTGCATTGAGACGTGCAGTTCTGAGCTGTGGGCTCCAGGCTGGGTCTGTCTGGGTCTTTATCTGTGTGATACATGCAAAGCATCCTCAGAGCTGGTGGAGCAATGGTGTATGAGAAACACTGGTAGCACCAGTGTCCTGGGAGCTTCCCAGAGAAACGGGCTATGAACACACTAGACCTCTTGGCCGGTGAAAGAAATATGGACATTTAAGGGTGTTTTTGCTAAGACTGGTAACCCCATGTCTGGGGAGAGATGGGCTGTTTCTTTGTCCCCACCTTCCTGAACCACGCTGGGCTTCTCGTTCTGTGGAACACCAGAAGGATCTGGAATTATGCAAAAGCCACACATCACGTTGCCGGGTGGTTGTGCTCACAATGGCAGAGCACTAGGTGCAGCACGGACCTCGCAGCCCAGCGGAGGACAGCTACTCTACAGCTACTCCTTCCTTACTCCTCGATTGCCGTCCCTGCGCACTGCGATGTCTCCGTAAGTGCTAAGTAGGTTACGGTGCTTATTGCTGAGGTGTAAATTAACCTGTATCCATCGCTGAGCGCAGGAGCTATTGGCCCTGCAGGCTTATCTGGGCTGCTATGGATTTTTAGACTAAAATGTTTGGCTGAATAGGACTTGATTTAACTGTGGGCATTAGTGCCCTGCCATCTAATCCCTTTTTATGTTCAAAGGGAACTTGAGTTAATGCTTAAATGTATATATGTACATTACATGGAAAGGTGGGGTTATTTTCAGGCATTGGTTTACTTTTTTTTCCCCTGTATATATTGCTCCCTCATCCCTGTTCCAAGTGTAGACGAGGGAGGTATGTACAGACAACTATATAATGTATTGCAGAGATGTACTCCAGTAGGATGAAATGATAGAGTGTCACAGAAATCACTGCTCCCCATTGCCTCCCATTGCTGCAGATACTCGCACATGACTTCTGGCACAGTTACATATATATCATATAACGTCAGTGGCTTTCCTTATTGTAACCTGATATAACTCAACGTTGCAGAAGGAACATATTGTGAGCCATCATGAGCCCAGCTCTTGTTTGCCAGGCTCGTGGGCTGTCCTCCTCCTCTCGCGCTCTGTCTCTCGCAGATTGGAAACCACTAGCAAATGTCTGCTTCTTATCCTCCATGGACTGTGTCGAGGTGTCTTTGAACCTTTCAGACTCCTGTGGTTGTGCCTCCCAGCCATAGTTTCACCTAGAAAGCTGAACATGTGCCCGAGCTGGGTTATCACTCACTGTAACTTGTTACAAATTGGCACTTCACTTGGGGAAGTGCTTTTCTCAAGTTAATCTGTACTCTTTCTCTTTGAATCAGGCAGCCTTACTTACTGGGTTTTATCCTAGTCCTAGAGAAACACAGCTGTAAGACCTGGTAAATCTTAAAACAGGCAGATAAAATGTTACTTGCATCTCTCAGTCATTGCAAACAAAATCTTTCCTAAAAGTGGGGCAGCTGGAGAGGTGGTGTTGGTCTCCTGGACCACTTCATCCTGCATCTCATCTATCTGAAGTGGTACCAGCCCCAGCAGCTTTGATTCACTGGACACTGGCTGCAGCTCCTTCTGTACCTGCTTTACACAGATACTAAAGCTAAGAGCTCTCGGATGCTGCCAGCCCGCGTTGGCTTCAAAGCAGTGACCCAGAGAGTTCCCTTTTAGAACGTGCACAGAAGTACGAATTGACAGCAGCCTGTTTATGATGAGATTTTCGACAGCATTCAAGATGAAAGAGCAGATGGTGTTGATGGGAGAGCAGGGTTATAAGGTACAAGATGGGATTGTTATCACGTTAATAACAAGACAGCAAATCCCACAGTGCTTTCTATTAGCCTGAAAGATGATAGTTCCCTCTTGGCCTTTGTGCAAGTCAGAAATGTCCAGAACACAGGCCCTGGGAAGCTGGGGACGCCTCATTAGTTCATCGTGTTGGTTCTGAGATGTAGCTATCGTTTTGTTTTAGTTTGGTCGTTCCGATCCCTTTCCTTGCTGCCCGTGTCCTGGACAGCCTTCTACAGTGCAAAGGTGTTTGAAAACAGAGCTGCTGTAATTCTGGGCTACCTCTAAAACACAAATGCTGTTATGGAATATTGGTACTTTGAAGTGAATCTTGTCATGCAAGTTTAAAGCTCGGGAAGTGCTGGGCATGTTGGAGGGCAGGCAGATGGAGCTTCAGCACTTGCACTTCATTTAAAGTTAATCCAGATTGCTCTGCGGTTCTTTGAACCTGGGAAGAACCTTTCTCTTTCAGTGGGTTCGCAGATCCCGCAGGCTTTGCTCTCAGCTTCAGAAATCTTCCAGGGATCGCTGCTTTGGCTGGTACATTAGGAGCTATTCCGAACTGTGAAAAACATTTCAAAATCCTTTTTATTTATGCTCATTCCAATTTGCCTTTTTCTTTTCACGTGCTAATTACAAAAAATGCTGTAAACATTTCCTGGAGGTGAGATCTTCTTATTTATCTAAACTTTGTGCTTGTTGTTGATGTCTTCTTTTTTTTCAACATCCCCACACTTTGCTCTGTCAGTTGGGAAGTGTGAAAGCTATTATGGTAATAAGGAGTGAGATGATTTTCTGCTCTCATAGTGCCAAGGAGATAGCAATGGATGTAATTCATCTTGGATGGAGTCCTTGCTGCAGATGCATCATCTTGCTGTAGCCTCCCTGCACGCACAGATACACACGCAGAGGTTGGTTTTGCTTCGGATCAGGGACCCTTTGCTTTGGAGCCTTCTCTGGGGTCCATGTAGTTCAGCTCCACTGGGCGCCTTTGCAAGTGGATTCTTCAAGGTGTTTATACCACGGGACATATAAAGTGAAATAGCGCCTGGTTTGGTGCTTCCCTCCCTCCCACGTGGCACCAAGCCGATGTTGGTCTGACTTGACAACATCGATGGAGGCAGAGAGAAGAGGAGCAGGTATACCCGGCTTTTGGGCAACTAAATCAGACTGGTGCTGCGCGCTGTTGGGTTTGCTTGCATTAGTGTGTGATCCGCTTTGTCATGGGGAATAATTGAAATGAACATGGATCAATATCTGAATATACATTAGGGTGTATTAAAAGACTTAGAACCAGCGGTCTTTTTAAAAGGAGGTTATTTCAATTCCTTTGTATGCTGTCTCACATTTGAAATGGTGTATTAGAGTATGACAAAACCTGCTGAATAGATTGATATATCTTTATACTGGGAGAATTGGAAATGTTGTGTCAAAATATAGCTCCCTTTGAGGTGGGAGTTGGAAAATCAAGTCTGGATTTTGGCTGTACAAACTTAGCAGCTGAATGGTGCATTATTTCATGGTATCAGTGAGTGTTTGAAAGAGGAGGTGTGGGGCTCAGTGCTGTGGCACATCAGGGTTGAATTCCCGTCCAAGGTATTGTTTGTCTGGCAACATGTCCCTAACAAGTGAAGATAAATTGGCATACAGAAGCAAAACTGATGTGTGATGCACTGTATAGACAATAACCTCATAAAATATGAAACTCAAATACATTTTGGACAAAGCGCTGACGCTGTAGGTTTTGAAATAAATGGTGTATTTTGCTCAAGTGCAAAGATGAATGCAGCTGTTGTGTACGTCATGCACATGTGGGAACTTGAACAGGTTAATATCGTAATATCTGTTATAAGAAATAACCAGGTTCTGCTGGTGCTGGTTAGGGGCTGCTTGTGATCCTGCCGTTGGGGGTTTCAACAGTGTGACAAAAAATGAGTGACCCTGTGGTATGGTCAGCTCTTTCCTGCCTGCACGTGGGACGTGATGGCTGGAAATTCTGCATTGCACCCGGGGAGCTTTAGATTGGCTATTAGGAAAGAATTCTTCATGGCAAGGGTTGTCAGGCGTTGGAACAGGCTGCCCAGGGCAGTGGTGGAGTCACCATCCCTCGCAGGTTTAAAAGGTGTTTAGACAAGGTTCTTTAGTGCTGGACTTAGTTATGGTTGGACTCAACGATCCTGAGGGGCTCTTCCAACTGAAATGATTCTATGATCTCCATTCCCCACACTGCATTTGTCCTTTAATTACAAAAGGACAGCTCTTGAGGGATGTCATTGTGCTTTTTCCTGAGATAAAATAATAGCTCTGTGTTTTGTGACTCTAGAACTTTAGGTCCTGCCAGATGCTAATGAACCAGTGGAAAACATCCAGGGCCTTGTAATTGCTTTGAGCCCCAGCTGTTTGTGCTTGGGACGCAGTGTCAGAGCTCACTGTGCCCTGCCAGGGTGCCCCACGGTCCCCTTGGGGACGCCGGGGTCATCGCAGGACGCAATCTCTCTAACTGGGAAAAGAGCGCATGGTGTCCGTGCGGACACGGGCAGCCTGGGGACGGGTCGTGCTGTGGACAGCACCTGTGTACTGACGTTGGGTGTCTGCAGCGGGTCCCGCTGCGGTGACAGCAGAGCCCTGGGTGAGAGGCGGGAGGGCAGAAGCAAGGCTCTCACACCGACCTGATCTCACTCTGACGTACAGCCAGATCTGTCCTGTTTAGTTATTTGCTACTTCAAAAACCAGCTTTTTAGGTGCAGAAAATAGAAGATGCTAATAACAATCAGTGGTTTAATTTTCTTTGGATGTGTGCTCCCTGTAGGAGACCTTCCCATCCACTGCTGTCTTTGCAAGATGTGATTCCTGGTGTTTCCATAGGCTGAAAAACAACTGAGGCATTTTACCACCCTTTTAACATACATGAATTCTCCCACAGAAGCACAAAATGAAAGGAGGAGGGGGAATACTTCTCTGTGGCATCAGCAGAAAGCCGTTTCTGAGGGCTCCAGCTGTGGATGCGGGTTCTTGGAAGCGGTTTGGCTGAGCTGGATTGCAGGGCTGGCGTGGAGTGATGCTCTGGCTGCAGAGGGACCCAGGGGCTGAGCAGCCGCTGCTCCCACTGCTCTGACCGACCTGGGCATCTTCCCATGGGCAGAGCCACCAAGGGGGCTCAGACCTGGACGCTGAATTAGATGAAGTGACCGTTACTGGTCGGCTTTGGTATTTAGATCCCTTGTATAAGTCTTAGTTTATGAAAAGTTCTAAAAGCATCTGTTGGCACGTGAATGACGAGCATTCGCATGATGCACTGACACTGTTATCAGTATTGATAGTCCTTTTGAGGTGAGTAATATTGATAAACTAGGTTTCGGGATTTGTCTCATCCCCTGTACATCTTTGTGGGTGCATACAGTAGGAAGTGGTAAGTCGGTGGTACATGTATTTATTCCATCCCACTCAGCCTATGAAAAAGATACCTACACCTAGAGAAGTTGAATAGAATGATTAAAAGGATCTGCAGAGACATGCAGAGCTTCTCTACGAGGAGAAATTTAATAGTGTGGGAGTCTCCAGGCCCCAAAAGCTGTGATAGAAGAGAGACAAAAAAACCTCATAAGTGATCTAAAGATGATGTGGGACAAAATATTCTCTTTTTTGCAGGGCAGGATACTGTGAGACTCCCACTTAAATAACTAGCGGCTGATTAAAAACAGCAAAATGAGGCAAATCTCTCCTGCTGCAGATACTGAAATTCTGAATCTTGTTTGGTGTCTTGTGGACACATAAAGAAATTCAGCTGCCTGTGTGACAAATTCAGGTCCATCTGTTATTAGATGTGTTACTGAGGGCACATCTTTGTGCTTGAGATTTCTTACATTAGTTTCCTTGTGCATGTTAAAGTGTTTGGACATTGGATGCTGGGCCAGATAGTTCTGCTCCAGTGCAGCACTTTCTGTGCCTAGCGGAAATACAGTAGGCTGATTATATCCATCCTGTACTTTGCAACTTGATATTCGCTGCTCTGCGGCGTGCTTGGAGCGGGGAGATTTGCAGCGAGCTGCAACCAAATCGATGTGTCTCGTTAAACCAGAGATGGGGAATCGGACAATGTTTCTGAACAGACAAAAGAGCAAACAGATTGACAGGTGTATTCCCAGGATTTTTTTATGCATTAGTTTCATGTTGGGAATGGTAGTTGGTTTTGGGTTTGTTTGAGGGGTTTTTTGGTGCCTTTTTTTTTTTTTTAAGGATCTTTACAGATATTATTTAAAACGTTAGCCTGCCTGCATCAAAGCTTAACAAGTGGGTCTATAGAGAGAGGACTAGGAAGTGGCGGAGCAGAAGAGAGCCTGGCTCCTGATTGCTTGCTCTGCTTGTATGGTGGCATTACTGCAGCTGCAGAATCGGAAAGGAGATGTTTGCTTTATACTTAAGAGGCTTTATTGTTTCTAAACTATATATAGTTCTGTAATCTTTCTGTAGATGGGGGAGGGCATCGTGAGGCAGCCTCCAGAGCATCACCGCCCTCGGTGCTGGGAGTGCGAAGGGTTAACGGTGTAGGGTTCTCAGAATGGGCAAGCTCATTGTCAGAATAATGTTTAGCCAGGTGTTAATCTGTGTCTGGAGGGAAGTGCTGGAATTCATTATTCATCCCACTGGGGGAGGTCATGGTCCTGGGCGGCTGCCAGCGCCGGAGCCAGCCTCCTGGCTTTACTGACATGTGCCATCGGTGATGAATGCAGCTCAAGTCCATTTGAGGAATTCTCTTGTCAGGCAGCCAAGCTGAGAGCGGAGCGCGGAGCGGAGGCATTCGGCGAGCGCTGCTGCAGCGAGGAGATCGCGCTCGGCGCTGGGAGGGCAGGAGGGGACAAACTGCAGCTGGGGAAGGAAAGCATCGCTTTTCCTTTCTGTCTTTTTGATTTTTTTGCTTGCTTTCTCCAACCCTTTGCTCCCCCTAAATACGGTGCTCCCCTTGGAAAATTGCCGGCTCTGACGGAAGGAGCACCGGCACGCTGCTGTTCAGCAGCAGGATAGGTTTGGGTTACTCTTTTGTTTTTTGACAAGGGCAGGAGGTGAGACAATGATCAAGTCAAGTTGGTTCTACGTCAAGTTCAAGTACGCGGAGAAGGTAAGTGGGTGTATTTTCTCCTGCAGCCTTTCCCAAGGGATTGCTGCGTGGTCGCCTGCAGCCCCTTCTGACAGCAGCTCTGGCCACCAGCGCAGCCAGCGCCGCTGAGAAGTTTGGCTGGTGAATGTGTGTTTTGGTGGCTCGGTGGATAACGCTGTGCCGAGAGCCGGCGCAGCGCAGGGTGCGAGCTGTGTGACAGCTGCAACTTCAGCGTGGTGCAAGAGGGAGAGGAAAGACAAGCTCAGATCTAATTCCTGCGGTGCCGTGTAGGGTAAAAACAGAGATTAAAAAGGCAGCAGTAGAGATGTATTTGTTCCTCTAATGTGGAGCTTGCATGAGAGGAATATTTATTGTTCTGTAGAGCTTGTTATGTGACCTGCTTCTGTAGGGAAGTCAGTTCTTTTCTCTCCTTTAGTAACAAAGTAAATGTATAATGATCTCTGTTTATTGATGGGGAAAAAAAGAAGTTGTGTTGATCAGAAAGCAGTGAGATGTATTCTAAGGCTGTTCGTGGAGGCTTTACTGTGGAACGTGCTGCATTTCTCATTGCGCAGAACACGATGCTTTCTGTTGGATTTTCATTATACACTCATCTTGCACTTGATCTCGCCTGGCCCCTGGTGCCCAGCTGCCTGGGGAAACAGAGGGACGGCCATGGGGAGAGGATGGACCAAGATTTCAGCAGAGACCTGCTTGCCAGTGATGCCTTTGCACCGAACATCTCCCCGAGGGTTTCCTGCCCCCGGTTCAAGGCTGATCTTGTTGCCAGTGTCGCTGACACCCGCGCAGAGGATTTGGGTGTAGCATTGCAGTTCGCTTTCATCCAGCAAGACAACTTTCTTTGTGAAAATACTAAGAAGTCTCCCTATGTGTTCCCTAACCATCCTCGAGCAGTTAGCAACTTGTTATTCTTAAACCAGGAGGAAAACCCATGCATGTGCCGTTAGCCGGGTATTTTCTCTTCTGGCAAATAGTCCCACGTTGTTTTATTTCTTGTCTTTGTGCCTCGAGTTATACTGCGTACAGTGAAAGCAGAGATATTTCATTTAACAGGATTGTCCTGTCATTTATCCCAGGCTGCAAATAGCATATCTAACGAAATAGCAGATTTAACTGTTCCATTCTCATTTGTTTTGGGCAGTCTTACAAAGGCAATTTGAGTGCAAAATCCTCTTTATTAGGCAGTTATATTTTATCTCCTTGATGCTTCTCTGTAATAAATCTATGTTATTTAAAGTCATATCAGACCTATAAACATCTAGATCGAAACAAATCAGAACTCTGTATACTTAGTATATGAAACTCTTCCTGGAAAGAAAAATGTCATCAAATCAGTAGTTATGTGACAGTGGGTGAGGTCAGCTATTTAAAATACCAGGGATTTATATATATACACATTTTTTTTTTAAATACTCCTTGCAGTTGATCCAAAAAGCCCCTGAGTCCCTTAACAGAGCAGATAATGTTCCTGCTTTTCTGTCACCAGCTGATTTTGTGCCTGTGTTACATAACCTGTCATACCAGTTTTGTCAGAGACAGATATTTTTGAGATCTACAACCTGCGAAATCTGAACATGGATGAAATCCAGGAAACCCATTTAATCTGTATTCTTCCTTGAGTTACTTGTGCCTTACAAGATTTTCTTCCAGTTCACCAGGGGAATCGCCAAGTCTGTTCATCTGTTTGGGGGCGGGAGGTGGGGAAACCAACCCAAACCCATGATGCACACATGCAGAAGGGCAAACACTGAAGTGCACGCCTGGTGTTTCACTGAATTTCATGTGCGATGGGAGACCGTTGCATGGAAATGAGGGTTTCCTAGTGCAAGGTACTTGAGAAGTGGAGGCCTTGGCGGGGGACAGGGATGTTCCCTGTTGCTAAAGACACGTTCGGTGTCAGCATTCCTGTTGTGGTTGGTGCTTGGCTTATTCTGCGTAAGCTGCAAGAACGTCTGCGTGTAAAAGCTGTGCTGGTGCACTGAGGTGCGAATTGACGCTGAATTTATGGACCTGGTGCAGTTCTCTGGCTGCGCCCCATGGGTACAGGCTCCGCGGAATAAGTGTAACCGCGTTGGTTAAACAGAGTTACATCAAATTGTTTTGCAACTCTTCCTTGATGTCAAGGTTTTAGAAATGGTTTGATGTTAAGCTAAGCTGAAGAACCTTTGAAATTCTCCAACCAGCTTTGTACAGCAGTTTGTCTCAATGGATTTCAGATCTGGGTTGCAGATGCGGTTTCTCCTTGCCGGTTGCCACCCGCGTGGGCTGCTGCAGGAGCCAGTGTTCCCTCCCCCAGCCGCGTGGTGACGGGTGGCCGGGAGCCGATCCAGCTGGAACTGAACAGGTCTTACTCCATTTTTCGGGCTGGCCTTGTTTGCAGTCGGATCCGTGTGTGTCCCAGTTCACCCCGAGTGTGCAGCCTTAAACCACGTGCCTGAAAATACCTGGTTGAGGGTGAGGAGAAAGGACAGTGATGTTGCCTCTGGCAACAGACTGGGAAAATGAAATTAAGTTTGCTCTCATTTGAAGTGTTATATAATCTCTGTTTAAGGGAGGTCATCGAAGTTAGGGAAAGGTTGGGTCTCTGCCCTCCTGTCAGTGCAATATCTCCGTTAGATCAGAACTCAAACTGCTTTCCCTGTGTGCCACAACACTGACGTTGCTCCGCTCCCTCTTCATTCTCTGGTAAAGAAGTTCACTGACATTTTTATTAGCTGGTTGGCTTTGCTGAAGTTGACATCCTTGCCTTTGGCCATCACAAGTTCTTTTTTTTCCCTTTGATTCACTTTGGAAGATTTTGCTGTCTGAAGACTCCTCTGTGACAACGCATATATATTTATGTATGTGTCAGAGCTAACTGCAGGCAGCTTGGATATTGTAAAATATTCCTTCACATATAGATAGTCAACCTGGTCTATTCTCTCAGCATCACTACACTTACTACCATAAACTGTTCTGTTGGTTGTGTTTGAAGGCGGCTTGTCCCACCTGGGATATCTGCAGCCTCCGCAGACAGACCTGAACCCAAGTTTTGTGATATAACTTGCCTGAGCTTGCAGGAAATTCAACCCTCACGGGTCTTCTGGGGGCTTCCAAACACATTACATCCACCTGGCACGCTTACATATACTTAGTATATGAAACACACTTCATATACTGAAATATCTCCGTCAGCTTGTGTCATCTGCCTGCTTGTGCAGGAGAAAAAATCAGTGGCCAAGTGGCCTGAGAAATGGTCTCAAACTGTCCTTGGATGTTCGTGTTTTACCCACAAGACACGATGGAACTGGAAACAGAAGAGGGAGATGCTGGATAAACTGTTGTACTTTGTGTTAATTTGCTCAAGTCATCCAAACATTAGTGTTATGTTGTGTTAGACAACTGTAAAACCATTTCACAGCAGCGTATTTTTAATTGCGATTAAAATAATCAGATAATCAAATAACTAAAGTAGAAATCCGCACAACTTCTTCTTGAGTCTATTATCAAGTTAATTGCAAACATTCTATTGTATAAACTTCAAGGGAGCTTACTGGAAGAAAAACCCAAAAGTTTTTATGTTTACCCTTTCAAAGATTTAATATAAGGTCACTTGGGCCTGAGCCATTTCTACATAATAATCATATTCAGTCTGAGTGCATTCACACTGTAATTAAAATTCAGCAGCTTCATACGAATAATAGTGCTGACACTAGGGAATCAGTTTGATCTGAAGGGGAAAAGAAAAGGTAAGCGCTTGGAAATGGTGAAATTCTAGTAAGTGTGGGAGGTGTGGGGAGAGGCAGCGAGAGTGGGCAGCCGGCTTCGTCTGCTGCTTGGGGGGCTTATGGATGATGTTGGAGGACTTGAAAGGCTTTGCTTTGGCCTTGAAAAGCCTGCCCCTTGTTTAAGGCTCATTGATAGATATTGCTGAACTGCAGTGAAACTTAATTTTCCTGTTCCCAGCAGTGCCAAAGGGAGGGAAGTGCTGTATTCCTAGCTGGAAAATTAGATTAAAGCACCCCGTACCTACATACAGGGTACATTCATTTCTTCCTCTATCATAAGACTCCTACTACTCTGAAAGGCAGTTTATGGTTTTGACAGCTAAAATAAAAAGCCTTAAGGACAAGCAGCCACTTTGAATGTTCGAAGGGCTTCATTTCCAGCAGAAAGATTTCAATTACAGTCATTTTCCTTGAGTAAGTACAAAGAGGTAAATGGAACCCCTGTTTCAAATGTTAAACTTGCAGACTACATTATTACCCGTTGTACTTTGAAAGTAAAGGATAAAGCCAATCTAAATCAAAGCCTTGATTCTGAATTACTTTTTAAGAGGATGATGAGGTCTGCACCCAGTAATTCAGGCCCTCGGTACCCAGCAGCACATCAGATGGGATTTCCATTAGGTTGTGTTGCTTTTCCAGGAGGATCGAGGCAGGAAAAAGCACCGATAGCTGCAGCTTGAAAGGGCTGCTGTGCAGCTGGAGATTCACGTGTTGGCTGTGTTTTTAAAGAATTTAGGGCTTTCTTTTCTTTCTTCTCTGACTTTGCTTGTTTTGTCTTGTTTTTCATGCCAGTAATTTGAGAAAGGTTTGGTTGTTTATCTCCTGTGTGGCACAAGCTCTCCTCCCTCCCGCTCCCCACAAAAAGCTTTTTCATCTCTGGACCATTTCTTCCCCTTGCTGAGGTAGGGAACACGTTTTCAAACGTCCGTGTGGCTTTTTTTTAGACCAGTTATTGAAATGGGCGCAGTGTTTGTTTAACACAAGTGCGCAGAAGAACCGGATAGCCAACATGATCAATCAGTCTGGTGACCTGAGCTCGCTTGCAATGTTCATGTTCCCTGGAATGATGAACTTTCCTAGAAGTCTGTCCCTGGGGCTCGGTCGAGTTTGGGGATAGCAGCCTCAGTCGGTGACTTTTTGGGTCAAACCTGCGCCCAGAGGCATCCGAGGATGCAGGGAGGGAACCAGTCCATGGATGCTGGTCCTCTCGGTGCTCAGACCATCCTTGCGAGTCCCTGGGAGGGGGGAACCCACCTGCTTTTTCTCCAAAAGTGTTCGCTGGTGCTAATTGTGCTAAATTTTATGTGTTTATTTTTGCTATTTCTTACCCTCATTGCTCTGTAGATGGATTCCTGCAGGTATGAAATCAGATGTTATTCCTTAAGTTGATGGAGATGGCGAGCAAAGGGGTTTGTCTTTCCAGATTACTCTGCACAGACACCTCGTTCAGTACTTTTATCGCTTTTAACCGCTGAATTTTTTCTTAGCTGCCCACGAATATTAAAATCTGTATTTTTTTTTAAATGGTGTTGCAACTGTCACTGCCAGCGTTTTAGGGAAATGGGTGAGATTTGTCATTTTATGTGCATGCGCACAGATATTGGGCCTACTCAACAGACTCAGGAGCACGGTGATTACAGATGTGCCCTTTGGGAGCCCGTGCTGGTTTGAGTCAGCGCTTACCTGCCCCATTTGCTGGCATCCCAATGGCAGAGAGCTGCCTCGCTTCACCTTTTGGCTTTTCTTCTCATGTTATGATTTTCTCTGGCATTTGTGCAAACACAGAGGTGTTTGCTGACGGTGCTGCACTCGGCTTAGGGCTGGCGAGTGGATCTGAGCGATGGCTTTGCTTTATTTTGGCCTGGATGGCTGAGTTTGGCCAGCGGCAAGCACAGGCTCATATCTCCATGGCCTCACGTGTCCAGGGAAGAGTGGTCAGGGTGGAAACCCAGATAGGACAGCAAGAAAAAAAAGCCCTGTTTCATTATTCCGATGTAAATTTTTAATCAAATGTATTTTCTTCTGTTAAGCAACTTTTACAGCCCGCTGCACAAAACAGACAACCGAAGAACTTTGCACAATGAGCTGCATGTAATAGGGTAGCAACGCATCCATTACACATTTTTAGGTGTGTGATGCATTTAAATCCATTTTTGTGTGCATGACAGTGTAGCTTTCACAAGGTAATTAGAATTTGCATAGTCTTGCTTTCTTAGCTCCTTAGGTTTTCTTCAGATTGCCATGCTCTGGAGAGCTTCATTAGAAGTGGCTTCTTGTAACAAGAAGGAAATAGAATTTAAAATACTAATGTATTATACGAATACAATTTAAAATACGTTAGGAAAGTGGGAGCTTTGTATCTAAAATGCTTGTATAATGTGTGGCCTCAGTGAACACTGATCTTAGTGCAGTGGGATTGAAGAGTGGGAGATGACAGACCAGGGCTGTATGGGGGACATTTTGGGGCTGGGACCACGGAGGAAATCTTGTGAGCGGCTCTTTGGGACGCAGCTTTTGCCGTGTAAACCTGCGCTACGTTTAACGCCGTAACCAGTAACGTGTGGGTTCTTGATGGATTAATATTCAGGACACAGTAGATGAGAGAGGCTGGCTGGGGGGATGTCACACGCAATCTGTTCATCTAGAGTTATTTTCTGCTTGAAACTGGATTCACCAATTCTGTAGATGGGAAGGGAAAAAAGTATTCTATGGACTTACCCTGATTTGATATTATTTTTAATTTCTTTCCCCCTGGATGTCATTTGCCTGAGGGCTGGTTCTGCCCTTTAATTATTTAAGAACTGGGTTTTGTTTACAGTTTGTAATAAAACTGATAAAAGATTAACAAGGTACTTGTGAATCATTTTAAGCAAATTAAAGCTTTGAAAGACTTACAACTGCAAATATTTGAAAATTGTAAAGCAGAAGAATAAGAACAGACCAGATCAGATAATCAAGTTATTGGATTTGTTTGGGAGAAAAAAATAATCTTGTTTGCAATTGGATGGGAAAGCAGCATTGCCTGCTTTATCAAATATTTATGCGTGCTCTTTTAGCGAATTTGAAGATCCTGGTTGTATGAAACACCACTGGTTATGTTAATGTTTTATTACGGCGTGGGGTGGCTGCACAAATAGAGTGTGGGCTGGAGAGGGGGATTTGGAGCTGGAAGCACACGTGTCTAAGCCTGTGCCAAAGCACCTACATCCCTTATGCTGCTTTTAAGGACTGTGGTGCCTGTCCCCTCAAGCGATTCTCACACCCTATATGAAATTATAGACTCTGAGCTGATTTCCATGCAAGAGTGAAATCAGGGAGGTTTTAGCTCTGTTTCTGTGCAAGAATGAGATCTTGGAGTTATAAGGGATATTTCCATCAAAACCATCAGCACAACGCTCGCTAGCAATAAAAAAAGACTAACCGACAAAAATATTAGCAAAGGTGCAAAATGTGGACCAGGGAACATTGCTCTGGTGGAATGGAAATCTCTGATATAGCTGCATGATGGATATATTGTGCAGCTCTCATGCTCCTCTCTCCAAAGCCCAAATGAACGAGAACCCTTCAGCTGGGGACACAGGTCAAGGAGATGGGCCAGAGATCTGTGAAATCCAGCAGGACGTCGGGAGGATGGGGATTGTTCCGACACAAGAGTTTGGGGACACCAAAGGGAGTTGATAAGAGCCACGTTGGAGGAGATCAGAAGTGGGTGGTTCTTTGTGTTGACCCGTGCAACTGGTTGTTGAAGGAAATCATGGGTGCTAGAAGCTCACAGGGCTTCTGGGAGAGCGCAGCAATTAATGGAAGAGAAATGAACTGGTTGCCACTGGGCAGGCAGAAACCCCATCAGGAGCTCGGTGAGCTGGAGATTACTGGAGTTGGAAGCAAGAGGGAAAGATGTACATATATAAATAGAGATGGGAGTATTATATATACTTAGCCTATTTTTGTTCTCTTCCTTTGGACACCCATTTATGGCCACCCTTGGAAAGAGGATGCTGCCCAAGCTAAGCCTTTGATCTGGCCCAACACGGTTCTCTGTGCCAACGGCGCTGGGGCAGCTCATTCTGAAACATCCCGTCTTAGACCATGAGTCCTGTATAAAACTGGTGTTCTTCAATGCCCACCAGGCTTAGCAGCTATGGATTGGACTGAGGCTGTTACCTGAAAACAAAGGCTCATCATGTAGTGACTACAGCTTAGTATTAATAGCTGGATTCCTGATTTTCTGCTCAAAGTGCTCTGGGACTGCAGAGAAGATCTCATTTCCCCTCTTCTATGTGCTTCATTTTCTCCAGCCATAAAATGGGTGTGGATGCATGTGTGTTATCTGTATTATTATCTGTGCAGTATTTTGGGAGATCTACAATGCATTACTTTGAAGTTATTGAACAAGATACAGTACCAAGAGGAGTTGAGCAGCATTTCAGTTGCAGGGTCCCCAGAAAAGTTTCAAGATGGATCAATTATTGCATTACAGAGCTCTTTAACACCCCAGTGAAAGATCAGTACAAACCTTTAAGCCTAAATTACGTTTGCAATTGAATGAGGTGACAAGAAGCTTCTGGGGCAGCTGAGGAGAGTTTGAGTCTAATTAGATGGAGTCATTTTATTCCTTCGGAAAAGAGCTGTGAAAGCCAACACGGTAACACAGCGGGGTCAAAGGTCTGTGTGTAGATCCTAATCTGCTTAAAGGATGGGGTAGAATTTCACTGACTGTATCATAGACTCGGGTTCAGTAACCAAATGGTTCCTTTCTTGAACCTCCAAATATTAACTGCGAAAGAAGGCAGAGAAATTTAAAGGAGGTGAATTAATATTTGCCTACGTGCAACTGCTACCTGTCACTCCGTGACAATGATAGAAATAGCCTAAACCTGGTAATTTTTTACATGCTTTTCAGTTAGTGTCATTGCATGGCTTTGATGGCAACTCTACCATACCTTGTTGAAGTTCTCCTTGGAGGCAAATACTCTGTAGGTCTCAGCAATGTTTCAAAAGGTCTCCTTTTGCTTTCCCTTATGGTTGAGTTTTTCCATTTTGCTCTGCGAATGAACCAGAGCCAGGCTGAGCTCCCCGTGCTCGGGGCTGATGGCCGTGTTGGGAGAGGGCAGTGCGGCCCCGTTCTCGGGGAGCAACGTGGGGTACATGTGGGTTACATTACTCCGTAGCTTTATACAAACAGTATTTGTAGCTTCCAGTGTTCTACATAGTACAGATGTTAGAGATGAATAGATAGTGTTTCTGTTTCCTTGTTTAGTCTTCTGTAATTTTGCAGTGTTGTGATCAATCTTTGTCCAGCCTTCCTGAAACTTCACTTGTGTTTAGTGTATTCTCTCTGATTGTCAATGATCTCCTTTAAAAACCGAGGATCCGTTCCATCTGGTCCCAGGAACTTGGCAGCTTGTGTGGTGAGCAATAGCTGATTTTTTTGCTGTGCATGTACAGAGAAGTCGATTCATGGCTAAAAAGATTAAAATCCCTAAATCAGAAAAGCTGGAAAAATACAACAGTTTCAGCTCTGCCAAGGAAGTGCTTCTTGTTGGATTTAAAAAATCTTATGACAAGTTGAGAGAGAGAGATTTGGAAGTGTAATTCAATTCTGTTGTCAATCCAGGAGAGTTAAAGCTGAAACTGTGTTAGAATACATTAGCGGCACTGCCTGGGCAGGGAAAATCAACTGCCTCTTGGAGACGATTTTGTGCTGGTTTCCATTCTGCCTCAATTTGTTATGACCTGGTTTGGATTTCCTAATTTGCTGTCCCTGAGGTTCATCACCTGGTGTGTTCAGAAAAGGTCTCTGCTTCTGAGTCCAAGGACACCCCTTCCAAAATAAACCATGTTCTGCAGCAATGAGGAACTGGCGAGTGGGATGCTGAGATGGAAAGGGGTCAAGCTGGCGAATTTGAAGAGAGAGGCGTCCATATGGTACGTTGGAGGTGTTACGGGTGCCTTACACTCAGAGGAAGCATCTCCTCTTCTCACCGGGGATTGGCAGCCACGGGGCATGGTGCTGCAGTTCTTGGTGATGGGATCTATGGAGGTGGGCGGAGGGACCTGCTTTTGGGCGGTGGTGATGTGTGCTGTGGATGTGAAGTCTTGTAGTAAGGGCAGCGCTTTGCAGCAGAGTGATGCTGGTTCCCTTCGCCCACCTGTCGGCTGAGGCTGTGCCATCAGACCCACCTGCTTCCCAACCTTTTTTTAGAGGAAAACAGAGAGAAACTGACATAATTTTATGTCCTTGGATGGAGGTGCAGGTTGAAGTGTTGTTGTTTGGTCTCCGAAAATGGGCTTGTTCAGTGCTCAGATACCACTGTGGTGTGTTAGTGGGAGGAACTGGGAGTGCAAAATCCCATTTCTGTCATGGCATGGATGGAAGATTATAACAGGGATGGGGTCCTCCTACTGTCAGTGGTGGGGGGTTCCTGACAGAGATGCTGCTTTTGTGATCTCGTGGAGCAGTCATCTCTGAGACCCATAGCAAGTATTTTCTGAAATCTAGTTCTGCTTTGAGATATAGAGGGAAAATTGGTGTAACTCCATAGGTCTTCGTTAGACTGGATTTAGGGCTTGGGTAGAAATTGTGGAGCAACTTCACCAAAGTTTTTAATTATAGATGTTGCCTTCTTGCAGCTTCACAAGGCAGATGGGTGAGTGAAGCGCTTGTATTACTGGGATCAGTGAGAAACAGATGTGAAATTCCTTATGTGATACTGAATATTACACTAAGTGTGTATTTGCATCTTTTAATACCTGACTTGACATCTAGAATGAGGTGATTCTGTATAGCCCCACTGGCTCTGCTGTAAAATGCTGCTAAAGCTTTGATCAATGAACCTAAGCCTTTCACTTCCCAGATCTTTCCTGAGTCTGCCCAAGGCCTCAGCATCATTTTATCAGTGTGTTGGTGTTGGGATCGCATGCAGCTGTGACCTACAATCCCAGCATAATACAGATAGCGGCAACCGGACAGCTGCGGATCAATGCCAGCGTCTGAGGATGGCTTTTTAAGGGAAGAATAATAGTATCTTATCCTGAAAGATCCTAGCGTGTCATGCAATTAATCTGTCTCTAAAATGAAGTAAATACCTCCCTTTGCACGTAAGACCAGTCTTAAGAGCCTGAGGGACTTGCCCAGAGACCCGTGGTGAACTGAACACGAGGGTGAGGTTTCTGGCCTGGGTTTGGCCGGGTTGGGTTTATCTTTCATTTCAGGGGGGTCAGGGTTTCACCTCGGCATTGCCTCGTCTGGTCTGACACGATTCACGTGTCTGTACAAGGCAGACTCTCCTTTCAAAAGAAACACAATGGCGTTTGTTAGATCAACATTTTAGCAAACGCAGGAACGGATACCCCGGAGCACAAGTCCCTGTTTCTTGATGGAGCTGAAAACATCCCAACAGGTGAGCCGGGCGCTGCTGCAGAGGTTCTGCCCCGCCAGCCGGGTCGGTGCTGACTGAGGCTTCCCTGCTGAACACATTTCCCTACTGGAAAACAGCATTAAATTTAATAGGTATCAGCCTGATACTCTGAGAGCTGAATGTCAGTGCTAATAAACCAGAGGCTCCATCCTTCCCACAGGACCTTTGGAATCAATGGAAAGCTGCGTCCTCTCTTTCCCAGCGGGGAAACGTTCCCCTCGTGCTGCTGCACTGGCTGCGCTCGGAGTGAGCGAATCCGCTGATTGACGGGATGGCTCCCAGCGCTACAGCAGAGGAACTGACCTTAAACACCGGGGTTGTGGTTATATTTTGATTGTAAGAACATAGATATATATATTTTCTTTCACATTGCCCTAGCAGCTTGGCTTTCTGTATGTATTTTTTTGAGGTCTTAACCCATTCTTGCCCTGAGGTGGAACTAGATAAGCTTTAAAATCCATTCAATGTCTTTTTTTTTTTAAAAAAAAAGAGTGGGTAAAGCACAAAAGGTGACCTTGCAAAGTTGCCTGTAGAAAAAGATCTCTCTTATTATGAGCCTAAGGTAATTAGCTTTATTTTTGGCGTTGCCTTATATGAATTGTTGCTGTGTCGCAGCTGGCTGTGGAAATGCCTGGTGCCAGCTGGCGTGCGCTCCCCAGACCGCTTGGCCATGACCTGGGAGCACTTGACTCCATGGTGAAGTTTGCTCTTCCCTTCAAGCATTCGCTGAGCACGCGTCCCCTTCTGCAGGCAAATATTATCGAATATTGTAGGTCTCTGTGGCTGGAGAAGATCGTGTGTCAGTAAGCACAGAAACTCAAGGCTGCTAGGCAAGAAAAGAAAAGAATTAATTACTCTGTTAGTAAATTTTTACTGCCTGTTTTTTTGCAGGCTGGGAATTAAAGGACATTGATGTTACTGTGTTGTGTGGCAGATTGTCTTAAATGGATCCCTTGCTCATTTCTTTGAACAGTTGAAAATTGAAGGCTGGCTGAGTGCAGGAGCTGAGATTAGGACTCCAGGGCTATGGGCAACACCATCAAATGTACATGTGTGCAGCTATTCTTATTGAGTGTGCCCAAGGAGCTGGTTTGAGTCCTCTGGGTCACGTGCAGGCACCTAAGAGGGTGAACAGACATGGTTTCTTTGAAATGACCCTTTGCTGTTGGATCTAACATAGGCTGGTTCTCTTTCCCCCCTCTGCTTCTCCCCTTTGCAGTCACACCTTGGCAGTTGGGTGGGTTTGGATAGTGTCCCCTCAGCTCCTCCACAACACCCAATGATCCCTGTTGTCCCTGATTTAACAGCTGACGTTTCCACTGCACACAAAGAGCAGCTGTCAGAGGTTATTAACCACGGCTGAAGCACGTGGATGCGTGTTGCAAAGAATGCCGCCCCTGTTTGCGTTTCGTCTCTCCATGTCCAAAGAGGACGGGGCTGTTGGTCTCCTGTTACTACTGTCATAAATTCAGCAAATATTTTAAGCAACAGTGAAAAACTAAACGCAGATATTGTTGTGCAGATGTGAACCAAAGTGCTTGGCTCTGCTGCGGCTGTGTTCTGTAACCTATTTCTGGGTGTAATTACCCTCCCTATTATCATTGTGGCTGTTAGGGTCTAGCAGTAATCAGGTTTTGGCACGAGATAGCGCTTTGTGTCTGCAAACCCTCCAATCTAATCAGGAGGGAGGATCGAGCTGTAGCAGGTTGATCAGCCGTGGCGTGGGCTGCTCCGAGGCCGATGGCACTGACCCCATGCTTGGACCCAAAGAGCAAAGTCCAAGCTTTTTGAGCCTTAAATTTCAACATAATGAAGCATTTGAGGTGAGACTGTTGCAGTCAGTGGGCAAAAAATTAGCTCTGATGTAAATGGCGTGTAGTATAATACATGGGATAATAGGTCAGTGTCTCAAATCCACCAGTTGTGGCATCTGGTCCATCTGACGGTGTCAGGGCTGGTGCCAGCAGAAGGGAGGCCCTGGGAGGCAGATGTGGGATAATCTCTTCTCCATCTTAAATCTCCTCCTGGTTTAAAGCCTGAGAACAAGCTTTAATAGCCTTCTTAAGGGGTGCAGTTCATTGAATTCTGCTTGGATTACAGCTTGTTCCACTTGGCTTGATTTGGTTCAGCAAGGAATTGGGAACAAACTTCAGATGATTCATTATGAATCAGGGATGAGCTCAGAACAGGCTTTGATATGTATTACTCTGAAATGAAAAAAAAGTCACATTTATTCCTGTAGTTGAGTGTAGGCACTTCATACACTTTCAGAGGATCACTTGAATGCTTCAGCTGTGGTAGTCGGGCACGGCAATTCTGTGCGGCATCTCTTAAAAAGGACATATTTTCCGGCCAGCTCAACGGGATAAGCTCTATGCCTAAATGTGGATGTGAAACCCCGCTGCAGTTATTCCCTTGCTTACACTGACCTTGGGGATCATTCCTGCTCCTTCCACTTATCTAAATGCATCGACTGTCATTTCTTACATACAACTTGTGTGGCCCAGTGTGGATTTTTTTGCCTTTTTTCCCCTTAAAGTAAACTAAGGCCACTTCTGCCGGAGCGTAATCTCTCCTGTGGTTAGTAATGAAATGCTGGTAGATGGAGGGATAGGAAAGTACAGGAGTGACTTACTCTAGGAAGATCTCTTTAGAGTAGTCACTAGGATTGGTTTACAGCACTGTCTGGAAACTGGCACATTGGGGTGGATCAGAGCAGGTAGGAACTATTCTCCTGGGATCAGCAGGATGTGCCATGTGAAACAGGCTGCGGAATACGTCGTACTTACTTGTATTCCGTACATACGCTCCTTCTGCAGCCTCACCTTCTCCCTCAGACTTTCAAAAATGCCTGATCTGAATCAGCTTAAGGGTTTTTATTTTCCCTTTCCTTTGTTAGAAGTTTAAGCCCTGTGAAAATCCTGTAGAAAAGCCTCATTGTTGGACAGTCCCCGATAGCATCAGCTGCCAGTTTATCTTTCATGTCGCGCGGTGGCTCCTGTTACTCCCCAGGGGCGCCTGGCCCGGAGGGTTCCCATAGTTTGGGTGGCTTTTGACCCCCGAGAGTCCTGAGCAGGTTTTGGGTCCTCAATAGCTCTCTGTTATCAGCCTCCCAAATATTGGTGTACCTATCAGAGCCTGGCACCCTGTCAGGGCTGTGGGCGGCCTTAAGATTCATCATTGATAGCTCACATGCTTTTTCCTCTTTAGAGAAAACAAGCACTTTTTGTTTAAGTTCGCTAATGTTTGGCAAAGAAATATAGTAGTAATTATACACCCAGCCTCCTCCCCCCACCCCGTACCTCTCATTCCCAGTTTTATAAAAGCAGCGAGCACTGGAACTGAAATAAATGTCATGAATGAATAATAATTTCTTTCATTTACACAGTAATTAAACTTGTTGAATACAGATTTAATGCTTTAGTGCACACTATTTAATTGGAGTGGTAGATCCAGGCTTTTGTTAAATTCAGGAAGGAAAAAATGAAATATCTACCTGACTATCAATGCGCTTTGTTGCAAATGCCTTTTGTGTTTTGTTTTATTTCGTTTTTCTAGAATGATGCTGGAAAAGGGCAGGTCGTGCTTTCCAGAGTGTCGATTGGAGTCAGCTCTATGGATCTTCGCGAATGTACTTAGTGGACTGTGTTTCAGGATGGGGCAGATCTGTAACTCCCACACCTTATGACTTCTGGGGCTCCTCAGCATTTCTGAAAACTTCATTATGAGTGTAGATGCACCACCTTATGGATTTTACTTTCCACAGCATTTATTATCTTTTGTCCTTCTATGCAGTCTTTAAGTGCAAATCCCCCACAATTCAGCTTCTCCTCCTTCCAAACTGAATACAAGGCCACAGGTCCAGCAATATATGTGTATATATATATATAGTGCCATGGTCTACAGCAAAGTTCTCATCCAGCTTGGTGCGCAAAGGACGCATTGAATAGTTACAAGGATGGAGGAGTTGGATGTTTCAGACACAGAAACAGAAGGCAGATGGCAGAGGTGCCTGTTACCTGACGAACTCTTTGCCTGCAGAAGTGAAGGAAAGTCAAAGAAAGGCAAGACACTTAAGTTGGATGAACTTGAGGATGGGAGCAGTGGCAGTGCTGGGGAATGCTTTGGTTACTTGTTGGGTGTGGGAATTTTGGGAGGAACCATCCAGTCTTCACTCCAGGAAACCAGAAAGCAGCCTCTGTGCTGCCATGGGCCTCAGCACAGGTTTCCTATATTTTCACTTTGGTTGGAGGCTTTGGGATGTCTGCCCAGGAGGAAACCCTTGGCCAAGGAGCAGAGGTTGATGTTTGGTGTGTTCAGTCTGGCCCGTTGTCTCACATCTTGATGGTTCATCTTTTTTCAAGTTTTCTGAATTTTATGTTGTGGTATTTTTCGAAATACAGACTTGTAATAGAGTTGTTCTTCTTTTCTATGAGTGTACAATCTCCCAGATCCTATGAACTGGTGTGTCTGCGCGGTTCTGCCATCGAGCTGCCGTGGGGGGTTGTGTGGATGCTGAACATGGGAGGTTACAGCGACTCCCGTGCATCTGAGCACTTGCTGCAAAGCACTTTGGAATTTTCTAGGTTATGAAGCTGGTTCATTGATTTGGCAGGGGGGCCGGTGCTTAGTCCTCATTCCACTGCGATGATCACTTTGGTTCCTGAATATTCCCCAAGCAGGTTGAAGCAGCTCAAAGCCAACCCTGTTCTGATGGACACTGTAGGAGGGGAAATAGTGAGGGGCTGCAGGAGATGTGCAGGCATGTGAGGACAGGGGGGTTAACAGCAGTTTTGCACCCGGGGCCTACGAAGATGCCTGGTTGTCACAGGTGAAGGCAGCAGCATTTGCAGCTGGTTTTCCTGCCACCTCCCTGGTTTTGTCACCTCATCACTTGAAGCTCGTGAGCCCTGCAGGTGTCATTAGATGAGTGCACGACAGGATAGGTGCACGTGTCTAATTGAGATTCATTAAGAGGAGCTCCCAGGACTCAGAGCATTTTAGAGGGAAAGCCCATCAACATCTGAAGACATCGCTGCAGGTTGTGAGTGTGGATTTGAGTAGTGGGGCAGCTGTTAACCGAAGAATCGCAATCACTGAGTCCCTCGGGAGCTTTCCCAGAACACTCTTCTCAAAAGCCAGACAAAGTATTTAATCGTCATACACCCCAGGATGCTTTTTTTTCCCTGTTTTCTGTTCTCTGGGGACTGACATCTACAAATGTGCGTTGGTAACTTCATTTTCTTTCTTAGTCAGGGAACGAGAGGCACTCGGGCTGTTTGGTTTATAGCTGTGCTATCAGCCGCCTGCACGTCTGGAGATGAAGGTGACAGCTTGAGATTTGTGAGCCTAATTGGCATACAAAAAAAAATCCGCTGGGAAATGAATTATTTCCAATTATCTGTAGATTTGGCTTTGTTTCATGGAGACAAATATAGTTACTTGGTGACTTAATTACAACTTCTTTTTTAGAGATTACAAGATTTTTAAAAGGATATCATTATTAACAAGATCTTGAGCCTATATTTGGAGAGTCCATAATTACAACTATGGCTATATTTGTTAGCTTAGAAAATAATCTGTGGAAGCTTTTAATTAAAATCACACAATTTATTCTTGCAGATATGCTTTCAAGTACCACCCTTGGATAATGGGACCTTTTATTGTTAGATGTGAAGTAATACAAGATGCACTGTGCTAGAATAGTGTCACAATTAAGGCGGAGGCAGATCAGCATGAAAAATATTCTTCAGCTGCTAGTTAAGAGGATGAGAGAATGAGCTGGGTGAAGTAGCCAACTGTCCACATCTCAACTGATCCTCCTCTCCGAGACAAGTTTCTCACAGTCCTACCAGGCAGATCAGAGAGCAGATGGGTAGAAAAAGTAAAATATTCTGCATCCGTATTGTTTCTGTTGCTATTAGGGGCATACAAATGTGAGGACAGATCTGAAATTGCTCCTTTCTTAGCTGAAGATCCCCAGTCGCTGTGATTTACGCCCCTGGGGTTAGCCAGGCGGTTTTGTAGCAGCCCAAGGTGAAGGTTGGGTCGGATGTCCCTGCCGTGCCGTTCCCCCGTGGCACCCCCGCCTTGGGAACGGTGAGCGCAAACCCCGAGATGGATCCGTGTCACTGGGATGACGTTCCCCAGAACGTCCATCTGCCCTGATGAGCGGGGCCAGATGAGTTATGTGACTCGAGGGTGCCCGTCTCCATCACCGCACCCCAGCCGGGACTGAAGCGAGAAATGCCTGAGCGATGCCCTGTGACTGCAGTCGTGCTCCGCTTCCAGTAACGTCTGTGTCCTTTTTAGCACATTTTGTGCACAGGGATTGTATACTATGGAATGCCTGTTTCACAATTCACCTAGGAAAACACCTATTACTCTTGCCACTCTCTTATGATAGACTTATTGTAGATACCTGAAGTGCTGAAAATATTAGCAAAGACTCATCTGTAAAGCATCTCCACAGTGATCACTGTGTTATTTACCCTTTAACTATAGTTACCCCACCAGACCTACTTGGCATCAGCATTTTCGTAGACAGGGTACTCCTGGTACTGTTCAGGAGTTCACTTCATTGCTCCTGGGATACAGCAGAGCAGAAAAGCACCATCCAGTGCCCTCTGGAAGCAAAGGAAAGACTTCAGTGGACTTAAGTATCCACTGAATCAGACCCTGCAGGAGAGAAGAATTAGACATGCAACATCAAAGAAATACTTGCACATCTGGGAAAGTATTCAGAGAGTCCCCAAAGGTAAGATTAAAAAAAAATAGTCAAGTGTGTTCGTTTCTTATTAGTAAAGTTGTTAATGGCAATGAGATATTCTAATTGAATTACTCCTAATTAAAATAATTATGTTTTCTAAGTACTCTGATCTGTAGAGACCATGTAGAGAATCAAAGGTAGAAGTAAACAGCACCTAGTAAATTCCCTCTAAGCTGTCTTGCTTGATGATGCTTAAAGTGTTTTTTTATGATTCCACTTGGCTCTGCGTAGGCTGGTGCTAATGCAATAAGGATGGCTTGCAGAAACCTCGCTTCTGTCTCAAAAGACCAACCGCTTCTGTAGCAAGGATTAGCTGGAAAAAGCTCGAGGCTCAGAGAAGGAAACTAGGGCTGGTTCTCTGCCTCCTCCGCACCCATCCTGACCTTGAGCCGCGTTCCTGAACATGCTCCCCCTTCACTTCCCCCCAGCAATTGGGGGTTTTATCTCAATTATCTGTCTTAGTCTAGACTCTCGTATAGCCTTTTTGGCATGCAATAGCCAAAAATCTCAGCAGAGATCTGTGATTTCTACCAAGATAGAAAAAGAATAAATAAATCAGGAAGGCAACGTTTTGTTCATGGTGAAGCGTGAAAGGTGAATCCCAGTCTTTGAGCAGCCCCTCCAGGGCAGTTGTGAGATGAGGACGTGATTCCTGCCGAGGTCTGGCACGAGAATGTTGCTCTGCTATGGGAAGGCAGCTTTGCCTTTGCTCACTTCTGCCCGGAGTAAATAATCCCAGTTTATCTCCCAGCTGCAAAACACTTGGATGAACTAAGGACTAATCTGTCTGGGGGAGGCAGAAATCATGAGTCTCAGGCTGGCCAGACCCATCCCCTGATCCGCAGATCAGTGTCATCTTCAAGCTGAGCTTTCCCTGAACCTCGTGCTGGAAACGTGCGCTCCCCACTCCGTCCTGTGCACGGGACCCCGTACCGCGGGCCTCTGCTTCAGGTGACACCCCAGAGCAAACCTGTTTCTTCATAGTGAGGGGCTGACTTTTCCATTTGTTTTCTATGTATCAGTTGTTAATAGCTTTGTATCAGTTGTTAATAGGTTTGTAGGGTCATACGGGGTCGTACTTAACAGGCAGCTCCCAGGACGATTTGCTTGGTTCCAAGTGTTCTATACAGGCAGGACACCTCGAGCCGAGCTGTGCTTGCTGGGTTTTGCAGAATGGCTTTTGATGGCTTCTTTTCTTTGAATATGCAACTTGGATGTGCAGCCTTAGCAATGGGCTTTCCAGAAACAGGGGAGGTTGAGACAGTGAGCCCAGGGGTCACGTCTTAACCAACCCCTAAAGCCCGAGATGTTTGGTAACCTTGGCACAAGGGATGTGTTACCATGTTTGAGGGAAGCTGCTGCCTTCACAAAACATAGATGGTGAACCTGAGCCTGGCTTTGAATCAATGCAAAGGCCTAATCAGTCTCAGAATAAGCTAATATTTATCATACACAACCTTTGTAAAAGTCAAACACATTGCAATTTCTTCTGAGGAAGAGGAAGTTTCAAAGGTTTCTCACATCAAATACTGCTGATTTTTCTTTTTCTTATGATCATGATTAAAATTCATTCAACATCCTCTCACAAGGCAAAAAAAATATATATATATATACATTTCATGGCTTTGTGCTTTTTCCCCTCCCTCTGTAAAAATAGAAAAGCTTTCAGATGTTGCATGAACAAAGATATGGAAATGTGAGAAGAGGGCAACATCTGGAGGTTTTCAAACACGAGAACACGGGCTGTACGTTTCTTTTGCTGTTAGAAGAGTGAAAAGCTGTTTCCTGTCATTTCCCATCTTGTCACTTGTACGGCTGGCATCTTGCGGCTCCTTGCACCAGCTGTTGTTTTTTTCTCCACAGACAGATGGTGCAACCTCTTTGATATTTTTTTTTCCCTCTCCGTGTTCTGAAGATTTTGCATGTGTACTACCTTTATGTAATGATCATATAACCCTGTCACTCACTTTATCCTGTTAGCGGTGTCATCCCTAGAAGAGGGAGGAGGAGGCGGCAGTATAAGGAGCTTAATCCTCCTGTTGTGTTCTGACATGCTTGGAAAATAGAGCTAGAGTTACGAATGTTTCCCAAAGCTTTCTCTATTTTTGTCTAAGGGGTCCTAGAGTATCGGTGCTGTGATTTTGTAGGGTTCCTCTCCTTGTGTGAATGGGATGGAACACAAACTGCAACACAAGAGGTTCCACTTAAATCTGAGAAGAAACTTGTTCCCGGTGAGGGTGGCAGAGCCTGGCCCAGGCTGCCCAGGGGGGTTGTGGAGTCTCCTCTGCAGACATTCCAACCCGCCTGGACACCTTCCTGTGTAACCTCATCTGGGTGTTCCTGCTCCATGGGGGGATTGCACTGGATGAGCTTTCCAGGTCCCTTCCAACCCCTGGGATTCTGTGATGCAATTTTGCAGTTGTTTGAGGTTTTTTATCCCCTTCTGATGTACTACAAAAGTACATTTTTGCTTTGTATTCCTGGAATTAAAACCTGGCCTGCTATAAGTCATTTCAATGCAATTACCTGTGGAAAGCAATAGGAATTATTTTAATATCTCATAAAATGGCTGCACTTAAAACTCGTGATTACTTTATTCCCATTGATTCCCACCTGCTTCCCAGTGTTGGAAAATTGCCCTTCTGATGGTTCTGTAATGCTAAAAGTGAAAAGCTTTCTAAGCTTGCTGAGCATGGCTGGAGGTTTTGAAGCTGTAAATGAGGCGATACCGTTAAATCCCCTTCCCTCCTCGCACGGGCTGGCGGAGCAGCCTCTGCGCTCATCGACGAGAAGCAAATTGAAGATGCACTTGGTGTGATTTCTCCTGTACAGCAAACTTTGCTCTCCGGTCCCACCTCCCAGAGCTGCAATGTTAGTGCAGCGCAACACAAAGGTCTTGTCAACGGTGGGAATAATTAATAAGATGGATTAGTCCTGAAGCACTGTGCTGCTGCCATGGGAATGTGTGTGTTCTGAGTGGGGACGGGGTGTCCACACCAGTAAAGCCTCTGTTCAAATCCATTTGCACCAGTCGAGTAAGTCCCAGATCAAAATTTGATCCTTGGTTGCAGAGCGTCACAGAAACTTTGGTGGCGAGAGAGTAATGCATTAAAATTAAGGTTTCATTGGGAAATGAAATAATAGAAGCTGAGTTTTACAGGCATTAATACACATAATTAACATAATGAGGAACATGTCAATGTCCTTTTGACAACGGGGTCTGTGATTTATGAGATTCAGCTCATTTTATCCATGAGTGTTATTTATCCTGTGGTACTTTTGATGTTTCTGTACTTCTCTTGGAAAACACTGTTAATCAGTAAATATATATATATATATATATATATATATTTTTATTGGCGTCTCATTCATGGGTCCTATCGCCTCATGAGCAATAGGAGTAACTGGGAGAAGACAGGTAATAATGAGCCAGCCTGTTTTATGCTCTTTGTTTGCCTTTGCGTTGTGTGTGTTTATGCTGTAGTGTATCTGAAAAGAGCATCATCTTCCCACATTTGCTCTAAGGTGTTTAAGTGCCACGTACAGAAGGCTGCTGTCCGAGAAGTGACTACAAAAGTGACACCATGGGACTGGCTGTTTATTTTCTCTTTCTCTCTGTCTCGGAGACCTTGTAGGGCACATTTTCTCAGCTCAGCTACCAGTGCTGTAATCTCCAAGTGTCAGCAGGAAAATTAGAGCTTTGTGAGCCCCGCGGGGTCAGGTTCATGTTGGCATTAACAAGCTCAGAGCTGGAATGCTCTGAAACTGCCCCTTCGCTTCCCACCTTCTGGACGCTCCCAGGGCTCCCTCCTTATGTTTCATGTGGTTTGGGTTTGTTTTTTTCTTTTTTTCCTCTTTTTTTTGGTGATCCAACCCACCTTTCCCCCCCTCGTGTTTGAAATGTGATAGGGGGAGGCAGGTTCCAACCCCAGTTGTTTCAGTAGGGACAGACAGGATGGAAATAGTGAGTCGGACAAACCATATCCAGAGGGCAAATGGAAAAGAAATTTCACCTTGGGCAATCGTGCCGTATCTGCCTTCGGGGTGTCAGCGCCGCTCGAGCCTCCTGTTGGGGATTCCTTGTCTAGATTAAGGCTCATACCGTTACCCTAAATCAAACTTCACTCTCAAAGGAATATGGATCTGTGCTATAAATTATTCTGCACTAGACTTCAAAGGTTCAGCCCCTGTTTGCCTCGTCCAGGTGTGTGTGTGCACGTGGTGGTGGCGGGGGGGACATTTGGAGTTATGTGTTCTAAGGTTTGGAGCATAGGGAGACATGTATCCCACCAGTTTTGGCATCTGAGAAGGTGTAATGTGGTTTAAATATGCAAAAAATGTTGATGGGGATTTTCAGGAATGACTAAAAACTCTGGATATCTTCATTTTTAGAGAATGTCTTTCCAAGGCTCAGGTTTTCATCAGTCGCTGTGTTTAGGCTGTTGATCCTCCTGAGGTTTACTGGGCACGTTCCCACTTGGGCAAGTGGAAGCCAAAGCAGACCAGCCATTGGACGTCATGGCCTTTGCCGCAGTCATTGGGCATGAACTGCTGGTTTCTCCATGTTCTGCTGCTTCCATTTAATACTTTTGTTGGTCTTTCTTTCCTGTCTCATTTTTTTGCTATTACCTTTCAACTACTTTCCTTTAATTTTCTCCCTTTTATTTAAAAATGTTTAATTCCTTTTGCATTTATATGGTACTAAAATGACATTTGGCCCTTCAAAGGCAACTGAGAGGCTGTTATGGCCTTGGTGAAAATGACTTCGATACCCCTGTTCTAGACTTTTCTATTCTGCAAAGTTAATCAGTGCTAATGGTTGCCATGAAAAGGTGGGAACACTGAATTGCAGTGTTATCCTTCTTCATCAATATCTCTGTTATTTTTCTTTGGATCAAATCAGTAGCACTCATGCTATCTTCAATGCCAAGATTTCCAGCTCAGTTTCTTACACTGAGCGTATTAAAACTCTGCAGCATTTATTCAAGTGAGCACTCAAGACTTTCTTGTAACGCACGTAGCTCTAGCTGGTTGTGTTATGAATTTAAGAAGAATAAGCTACCCTGGATTTGGGAAATTCGTGCTCGATTTTAAAGAAGCACTTAAAGGGATTATTGAAATTTGTCTTGTAAAAGCCCCTGAAGATTTTAGCAGCTTGTGTGGGATTTTGGTGAGCATTCGTAGGACTTGGCAGGCTCAGCAGTTGTACAGAAGGTCCCGTAATCCCTCAATAATGGCAAGGTGCAGCAAAGGTTTCGAGCGTCGGCAGAGCACCCATCGGCATTTAGCACGCTGTGAAATTTTCAGCTGCTTTTCTGCCCGAGTGCTGGTGTGGTTCATCTCGCAGCTTCTTCTGTAATTCGGGCCACTGAAGCTTCAATCTGTTATCCTGCGAAGGAACCTGATGGTGCCTGGAATTGTGCGGTTCGGGCAGGACTGACTGCTGAACTTAAACCAAAGCCAGCCCATGTACACACATCCCCAGTCATTATGGACCATTTGCCAATATCATGTCAAAAGCATGAAAGGAGATGTATTTATTGGCTGAAAGAGATGACTATAAATCATGCTTTTGAGAAAGCAGCTTTCAGCAGAAAGTAGATAGTATTCCTTAGGGCACCTTATTTAGAGTAATGACTGAATGTGCTTTGGCCAGGGAGGAGCCTGGACACTGTTCATGACTCCGTCTCTTTTCTCTCTGCACCACTATGATCATCTTCCATCTTATTCCTGCGACCTGCAATTACCTGCCCTCCTCCTACTTACCTAAACAGAGTCATTTTTCCTGCTGGAGTGGAACAAATTATTTACAGCAAGAATATATGGAATAATTTTAGCCCCCGCCCCCCCCCCCCCCCCCCCCATTAGCTTGAGTATTTATGAAGAGGCAGTGATTTCTTGTTTGTTGCTTGAACTTTCTGGTTTATAAATATTTTTTAGCTGGTGGGTTTATCACAAATATTAAAATTGGACTTGTCATGTTCGGTGTGTTGTCGTGCAGGAGCTCTGAGAGGCAGCTGTCTGATTGAGAGGGATTATACAAGCCCAGGACAGGAGACAGCCCCTGCGGAAGCGTATTGTTACAGTTTATTTTAGGTGGAAGGGTCTCATACTGCAATGATGGACGCCAGTGTAATAGCTAAAGACGGGCAGTCCTTGTGTCAAAAATAAATCTGTATTGTGATGAGCTGTGTAGATGTGATTTCCCAGCAAAAGTGATTCTGTTGAGGATTTCAATAACGATTCTGTTAATACTGCATGCAACTTTGAAATTCACTTTCCTTGAACGTTTGTGCTCGTAAAACTCAATTGCTCAAATATATGCATAAAGCAAAAACAAAGCAGACAAATGCTGAGCCCAAGCAGACTCATTTCCATTTCAAACAGGTTGCTCATTGCGTGGAACTCTTGTATTTTTTCTCTTTTGCATTATTTGCCACGTCTAATCGCGGGGGCGCAGTGAGGGCAATCGCAGTCTCACCTCTCGTGCAGCCACGGCGAGCACGGTAAATGAGCAGCGATGCAAAACAGGCTCATGGCAAAGGTACTCGACAAACCCTTACTTCATCACTGCTATTAATTAAGGGCATTTCTCCTTTCCAACTGTGAAGAACAATGCTGCATGAATACATTCAGTTTTTCATGTTGTCACAGTTCCTTCTCCTTGCCAAAGTAAGTGGGTACGTTAACTTGAACGATGAGCTGGGGTCTCTTGCAGCCATCGTGAAAACCCCTGTGTGTGTAAGCAAGTGTTGATCTTGACGAGGAATTCTCGAGTATTTTGAAGTCTTTGAAAGGAGAACACGCGTTTCTGCCTCTGGCACAGGCACAAGCCGCATCCTCGCGCTCCCCTTTGCGCCTCTTGCCGGAGAGTTCGCCACCACTCCCCGCCGTAGTTAGCGAACAGGCCTAATGACAGTCGCGGTCGTTTAAAATTACGGAAAGGGCAAGATGTACCCAAAGGGGCTTATTTTCTGCCATGATTGAATAAAGAAGGGAGGCAGCTGCTGAGACTGGAAAAGGTCACTCAGTCACATCGGTTGATGAAGGAATCAGAGGAGCTGTCATCGCCGCCGCGGCTGCGCCTGCCAACTGCCGCCGTGCCCAACAAAGCTGTCACT
This sequence comes from Nesoenas mayeri, assembly GCF_963082525.1. NCBI lineage: Eukaryota > Metazoa > Chordata > Aves > Columbiformes > Columbidae > Nesoenas > Nesoenas mayeri. The sequence continues at coordinate 8,264,476 of NC_137569.1, read as the reverse complement.
GCTGGCATCTGTCACGGCTCGGGGACACGGCCGGGGGCAGGGGGACCCTGCCGCCCTCCTCTGCTGGGATCGATTGTTTGTTCAGCAAATGGCATTAGGAGACTCTGGCTTTTCTCTTCTGCGGTTTGGGAGATCAAGTTAAGCTAAATATTTGAAGCTGTACTAGGCCCGTATTGACAAAACGCAGCGCCGGAGCGCTCGGGCTGAAAGGAGAAGTACCTGATGGGGGTGAGGATGTGCCGGGGGCGTTGCAGATCAGATTTCTGTGATGTATTTATAATTTAAGGTATTTCTAGTGTAAGGTGAAGGAGGTAACAGTAAAGATGTCTCAGCAGGTGCGATTCGCAGTGGTTCAGGTTACGCTGGCTGCAGGTATCCTAATGCTTATAAATCATTGTGGAGAAAATCCATTTTGGGTTTAGGAAGTAATCATTTTCTCCCCGTGGTCTGTTCCGAGGAAAAGCTCATGTGGTTTCCTTTGGCTGCCGTTCCTGTGCTGCTCTGAAGGAATTAAGTTCCTCATACATTTTGGAAATCACTATTCAAAAAGAACAAACTAGAAATTAGCAGGTGTAGGTGTTCCACTGACTTCCAGTCATACATTGCTGACCAGAATATAGCTGTTAAAGTCATTTCTTTGCATTGTCCCCTCAGAGGGGTTTCTCTCAAGACTGTGGGTCCCTGCAGGTGCAGAGAGCTGCAGTTCTTTCAGTGTAAAGGTTTGTTGGAGTGGTGCTGAGTCCTGCCTTCCCTAACTTAGGCTGTGATTTTTTTCAGATTTGATTATTACTGTGATATAATTTGCAATACATACCGCTATGTAGGGCCCCATGGTTTGTTTTTATTGAGAACTGACTGTGTGTATCTCTGTCTCTGTGGCTATCGTAACCCTGCTTGTGTAGACCCACTTACCTACCCTGGTGCTGCATTTGCTGCTTACACACCTTTGTAACCTCCACCACTTGTTTTTTAGCCTGATTTACCTTTCTCATTGTTCAGGACTAGATCTCTTCAGAGGGATTATATTTAACTGAAGGAAAATGCAGCATTTTGAAAGAAATGCACATTATGGGAGCTGGTTTCCCCACCACAGAACGATGACGGTGGGGTAGCTATGCCGAACATGTTCCTATGTAGGAACCTTTGATATAGACTTGATGTTCAGGAGGTTTGGGAGTTGGCTATCATTTTATGGAAGGGCAGATGACAGGAAGCCAGGGAAGCAAAGACACGCAGATAGAACTGTCCCATTAGCTTTGTCAAAACATCTGATAATTGCAGTGTGATCCCTCAAAACGCACATCTTGGAGAAAAACGAATCTCCATCCAAACGCACACCGACCGGGGAACAGCAGAGTCCTCGCCAGTATGGAAATTAGATTTGTAGTTGAGTGGAATTGATTCTGCTGAGACTAAATTAATCACAGTGCTTAATCACTGTAACCTTTAAACATAGCGGGCCTGACCACCGCTGCAGGGCGGCACGTCGTTCACGCAGGGTTCTGTCCTTCCAAAGGCGCCGGGACCGTCGGGAAAGGAGTTTGGTTTAGAGGGGCGAAAAATGTCATACCTTGTGGATATAAACCTGTGGTGAGCAAACTGTAATGCCAGTGGTCACATTCAGTACGGTGCCTTCTTGCATTTGAATTGAACATCTCATTCATTAAATGACCCTTGATCCACCTCCATTCACAGCAGTGAAAAAACTCCTTGCTGGCTTTGTGGTGCCTGCTTAGGAGCTCAGACTGAAGGGTTAATCTTTGCCAAGTCTTGCTAAGTCAACGTGTAAGCCTCTAGGCAATGCGTGTTGTGGTTTTTCTTTATATTAGCAGAGAACGTGAGAATGTCTGGAAGACATATGGTTGGGGACAGAGGGGATATTGGTACGTGCGTACATGGAGGTGTTTAAAGGGCGTTTAGACAAGGTTCTTAGGGACATGGTTTAGTGCCAAAGCTGGGTTAGGTTATGGTTGGACTCGATGATTCGGAGGGTCTCTTCCAACCAAAATTATTCTGATTCCCCGCCAAGACAAGTATCATAGGACACTGAGAGTGCTAGAATGTACAGCCCATCTATGATCTTGAAAACCAAACACCAGAAGGTGCTCCCTCAAATCAGTCTCCAGCAGATTAGTTTTGTGCACGTGGGAAAAGCCAATGCACTTGCATAATGAAAAAAGCAGGAAATAGACATTTTAGATGAGCTTCCAACCTGCTAAGGACTTGGAGTAAAGTCTCCTTTAGGTGTTTGCATCGATTTAAAGCATTGACGCTGAGCTCCATCCTCTAATAAGATGTACCAAAAACCTGAGACATCCAAAAATCCCTGGCTTCTCTTGAAAAGCAAGGCTGCCTCCTGCAGCTCTCGAGAAGACGAGGAGCCAAGAGAAACCTCTGTGACAAGTGACGAGAGGCTGTGACAGATGGGTTTACCTTCCACAACACGGACAAAGCTTTATGTTAAAGGGACTAGGCAGTGTCCAAGCAGCTGTGTTTGTTGTTAATTCTTTTAAAAATGCTTTTTTTTCTACTTAGAAGTATTTGGGGATATTTAGCTGTGGAGCACTATAAATACAACCCCTCTGGGTAGCTGACATGACGAAGACGTTAGATGAGAACCCACCTGTGAACGCAGTTTGTTGGATCTGTTCCATCTGCCCGGTAGCCAGCAGGCAGACCTGGGTATATTCTCTATATTCTCAGCTCTTCCCCAGGTCTATACTCTTCCTGCCTACTCTTTCTCCCCCAGAGTCCTATTTTGTAATGTGAAGATGTTGTTTCCTTCCCCTACCATCCTTTGTATTGTTTAATTGTTTACCCTTTGGGAATGTATGGTACAGTACATGAATAATGGATAAGCACAGTTTTCAACTCACGTAAACAGCAGGTTGGGCTCTTCTTTAAGGCTGTGTCCCATCCCTAAGTAAACCTTTTAACAACAAGAAATCCCACTTTAGAAGCCTGTGCTGAGCAGAATTTGCCATTGCTTTTAAGCCTGATGCTTGCTGTGATTTTATTTTATTATTTTTTTTAAATAAGGTATCAGAAAATTTCTCCCAACTGTCATAAAAAATCCTGACTTGCTGTAATATAAACTTGCTTCACACATATACTTTCCATTAATCAGGGAGTATCGTTGTGACAAAAAGCTGGGTAAATTGTCTGACTCCTTGGAACCATCTTTCTTTGCTATAAACTATTAAAACAACACAACATGGCTGTGTAGTTAACTAAGTGTCCCCTGCTGTGTTAGAACAGAAGCAAAGGCTGAATTATGACAATTTGCCATTGCACTGCCGGATGAAGTAGCTGTTTAGACACCGAAGATGGGTTAAGTGCTGCCAATATGCAAAAAAACCCCAAACAAAATGTGAACGGAATCATTTGAAACAGCTTTAAAAAGCCCTTGTTCCTTACTGCTCTAAATCTACGTATGTTATTCAGTTATTAATATCCATATCACAGCTGTATCCTCCAGGAGGGAACTGAAAATGTCCTGTTAATGGTCATTAGAGTGAGGAAAGTCTGAAATATTGAAGGGAAGTGTGGACTGTGAGGGGGTTTGAGCTTAGGAAGTTGTACATCTGGGTGGAAAAGCATGAAAAGGATCCAAATGGCAATGAGGACTTAGCTCTCTCGTTCTGGAGACAAAGACGTGTAGCATTATTTTTGGAGGTTTTTGGGTAGCTTGTGATTTTGTGTTAGTGGGTGTTTTTTTGTGTGTTGATAGATTTGAAGCTTTATACTATTCCACAAAAGAATGATCCCATACCCCACATTATACACACTGGAACTGGTCACCTCCCATGATCCCATACCCCATGTTATACACACTGGAACTGGTCACCTTCCATGATCCCATACCCCACATCATACACACTGGAACTGGTCACCTCCCATGATCCCATACCCCACGTTATACACACTGGAACTGGTCACCTCCCATGATCCCATACCCCACATCATACACACTGGAACTGGTCACCTCCCATGATCCCATACCCCACGTTATACACACTGGAACTGGTCACCTCCCATGATCCCATACCCCACATCATACACACTGGAACTGGTCACCTTCCATAGGAAGGCATTCTGCTGGCGCCGTTTGCAGGAGCACACGGGTGGGTGACCCACGGGAGCGGGTTTTGCTGTCGCCTTTGGTGTGACCGATGGTTCAGAATCCACTGCGAGCGCTCTGCCCTGCTCTTCTGCTTCTCCTTAAAGCAGACAAACCCCACCACATTACCGCAGCATCATTTAAAGGAGATATTCCACGATTTCCAAAATCAAGCTGCAGCAATTCCATTTCCTGCAGTTTGTGCAGAGCTTGAATTTCATCAGGAAATTTTGGCTTGTGAAATCTTCCTTGTGAAAACTCGGAGGACAAGGAGGCCCAATCATGGGGCATCTCAGTCTCTTCCTTGTGTAAACAGAGCTGCAGTTTGGCATCTTCTAAAGCACATGTGAGCCTTGCGAGAGATGTGGAGACGCTAAAGAATTAAAGGTTTTGCTTTATCGCCAGCTGCTTTCTCCCTCAGGCCTCGTTACCCTCCTGACACGGCTGCCTGCTGGACACTTGAAGCTAAGGAGTCACTAGTAAGGTCAGAGGTTAATTCAGTCTCCGTGGTTTATTCATCCGTGCTTCAGGTCTTGGCTGAGACCGTCCAGCAGCCGGCCAGCGAGTGACCGCTGTGATCCCGGGGCTGCAGCTGCCCGGTGCCTCCTGACCTATTTCACGGGGCTTTTCACACCGTGGAGCGAGTTCTGCTCCGCTCGCTCCTTTGGGTGCGTCACTTTGAGCCAGGATTATGCACTTGGCTTCCTCGCAGCTTAAGGAGAGTCTCAGAGTAAGGCTTGATACCCGTTGGGTCTTTAAAACAGATTATTCTGTTTTGCTGGATTTAATTACACATCTGTATTTCAAACACAAATACATGGATATATGGTTAAACTTGTATTTTGTCATTTCCTGCAGCTGAAATTTATTGTGGATTGAAACATACAGGTTTATCTGCCTGACCTTTTGCTAATTATTAGATTGAGATAAGTGTGTATGTAAGTGACAAATTGCCTTTAATGACATTTAATCTGCACACTGACATTAATGGCAGGTTTAGCAGCCTGGTTATAGTCTTTGTTGCTGAGAGACGAAAAGAGCAAGGACTTTTATCTTAATTTGACCTTATTCAAAAGGTGTTTGTAGTAGTCGTCAATTTCTGATTAACTTAATGACCTGTTTTACATAGAAAGCAGTCAAACATTGATGTATGAAAGGGCCTGGAGGTGATGGATTACAGAGGCAGCAGAGCCGTTGCGGATTCTTGCTGCAAAGGTGCGGGGAGAGGGGAGAAGGAGCAGCCCGACCTCATTTTGCTGGTACGAGAAGTCTGGGTGTCATATCCAGAACACGTCAGTGGGAACAAATAGCCGCTCTTTGACTTTGCTTAATGATTTTCTGTGCAGTCCAAACTTCTGAAACATGGATTGTGCACATACATTGCAAGAGATAGGTGTGCGTCGGAGGAGGTGCTTGATGTAAAGTGTGTTTTTGTTGCCTTCGGCGGGAGCGGAGAGCGATCTGTACGGGCAGCCTGGGGGTTTGGCATTGCTGGGATGCCATCGCGTGCCAGGAGGGGTTTCCTTGTTGGAATCCCCAGGAAATAATGAACACAGTGAAAGTGTCTCTGTCGGGGATTACGGCGCGGAGCTGAATCCATCTGGGTATTACGCCGCACCATATTGAGGTCAGCCATGCCCTATTTCTATGACAACAGAGACACTACAGATCCCGAAGGGTAAGCAGAAAAGAAAGCCCAAGGTGGAAAACTCAAGTCCTTTCCTCTCATTGCCCTGTGATGTATTTACAGAATGATTTAAGAGGAACTTCAGAGACGAGAGCAGAGGTTATAAACTGCTTTTAGTAAAAGTAAACACCTAAGCAAATCATTCAAGAACCCATTAAATGGCTAGACAGCTCCTATAAATACAGTTCATAATGCACTTAGGAATGTTCCACCACCTCCCGGCACCAGTGGTCTTTCCTGCTACAGCTCTTGAAAGTTTCATTTTAATGATGAAAATTGTTGCTCACACATCACTGAAGGAATGTGAAGATGCAGTTCTGAAGATAGCTGGAAGGATAATAATGTACCTTAAGCTTGTAAAACAACTAATTAATTTACAGTTTAATGCTGTTCTTTTAATGCAACCGAAATGCCTTAAAACTAAACCAAACCGGGTGGCAAATTGACACAAATGTTTAGTGAATTGAGATCAACACTTATTACATCAAATTACAATGAAACTGCAAACAGAATGCTTTGGCATGTTGTTCTAGAGCTTTTCAGCTGTCGCCTGGCTTGGCGGGGAGGTGCTGTAAAGACATCAATCACTGGGCCGTTACAGAGCCTGTAAAAGCACCAGATGCGCTGGGGAGAATTGTTTTGAATAGAAAAAGTTTCAGATGCTTTGGGTTTTAACTGATTTTGCAGGCTGCAGTTTGTCTAGACTGGGCATGTCAGCTGCATCCAGCAAGGAAATGCTCCTGTCTGTCCTGCTGCTGTTTGAACACTATTAATAAAGTAGGTATTATTATTATTATTTAATAAAACCCAACCAAACATGGCTGTTGTACCCACTCGCCATCGGTGTGGAAGCTGGGTGGCTGCTGCTGCCGCCCACGGGATGGGAGAGTCACGGGGTGGTATTATTGCTCCTGTTTCCCCTCCATCTCCCTCCATGGCAGAATCATTCTGGGCCCATTTTGTTTTTGTCTCCCTCCCTCTCCATGGGCTCTGCAGCCTGGGCTTACAACCCCAGCCTGGGGATTTGCTGAATATTTCCCAGAAGATGGAAGTTCTTTGATAATTCCCTGTTTTCCACTATAAGTGAAGTTGGGTCTACAAGTTAAAAACATTCTGGGTGGTGGGACACGACCTATAGCTACGTTTTGGAATAGGAAACCAAGCAAAAACCAGAATGTGGTAGAAAACCAGCCCCCAAATGGATGAAGAGCCTCATACATCTTATATGCTAAAAGTTATTTTATGCCCATAACTTTTACAAAAGAAATACATTAAGTTGGTGCTGCCCTATCTAATTTCTGTTCTCTGTTACTGTAAAGGTAAATCTATATGGACTGCGCCCTGAACTGATATATTGTCATCCAAGTACTATTTTCACTGTGTCGATCCTGAGTTGGGATGTTGACCCTGTTGAGAGCAGTGGTGATGTCCTGTTGCCAGCACTGCTACAATTGTGCTTGTATTTCCTCTGGATTACATCTGGTCTGATCAGAGGCCAGGATGCCCAAAGAGACCATTTGGATCATTTTGACTGTATAACTCAGGCAGCAGGAGTTGATATAATTAATTCTTTTTGGAGCATATCTTTAAAATAAATAAATCTGGTCTTCACTTTCAAATTGCCAGTAATTGAGAAACCACTGCCGTCCTTGGGAGGTTGTGCTAGTGGTTAATTACCCTCACAGTTAAAAATCAGCATCCTATTTATAGTCTGACGTCTTTCTCACTTTGCGTGCAGCCACGGGGTTTTTTTACACAGAATCACAGAATGGACTGGGTTGGAAAAGACCTGAGAGATGATCAAGTCCAACCCTTGGTCCAGCTTCAGTCCATTGACTAGATCATGGCACCCTTCTCTCCAAAACAAAACAGTTCACTTTTGGAGTATTGTTCCATGGTTTTATTCATTTCATTTTTCTTTTCACTTCCATACACATGGAACAGTGTTGCAGTAACACTTCTTTTTTCCCCCTGAGATTGTATTATACTACATTTGAAATGTATTTTAAGATTTTTAGTTGAAAATTGCTCAAATACACAAATTTCAAAAACATCCATTAATTATCCCTGTTTTCCCAGTGTGAGCTTTTGTACTTGGCAGCAGCTTACGCTTAACAGGGCTTCTGTCATCCTTTTGTTTTGTATTGATATTGATACTATTTTTTCTGAGACCAACACCTGACAACTCTGTGGGGGAATTAAAACTCCCTCACTGATAGTTATGGGTTGAATGTTGGTTTTTGTGCATCCGGGGGAGTCACAGCCTTATCCCCCAGTGAGATGTGCAGCTATTCACAAAGTTAGTTCTGACATCACTCTGTTTTCTCCTTCTCCTTCTCCCCTACAAATTTAGTAGCTGCATGTTTTGCAACAACAACAGCGATGATGGAAAAATAGGAAAGCGATGTTCACCACTAGTCATGTTACGGTCTCCTGATGTACTGGGATATTATTTGGTGGCCATCGATTACAATGATTCCTGCGCTAGCAACCCTGTACTAAGACTGCAATTTTTCAAATAAGACAGAACCAGATTCCAAAACCCAAATCCTTCATAAAATGCATCTGCATCAAATGTACTGAAAGCACCTGCTACTTGGTTTCTTTCTGCTGCTTAAGAGCTCTATGGACTTCCCATAAACTGGATGTGGTGAAGGCAGCGTGTAAGCAAACCCGCACACAAACAGACACTAAACTCTTGGTATCATTTCCAGATATAGCTGGGAGCTGAGTTTTTGTGAGCAAAATGCGGTTTTGGTGCTGCTGATCTCCTTGAGGCCAGTGGGCTCGGCCTGGCCTTGGCTCCTGGGCCTGGCCTTGGCTCCTGGGCCTGGCCTTGGCTCCCGGGCCTGGCCTTGGCCCCTGCCCTCTTTGCTGAGGCACCGGGGAGGCTGGAAGGTTTTGCTGTGATGAGCTGGATGCTCCCTGGCCATCATGTGGCCATGGTGACTTTGAAGGGCTTTTGCTTCCTAGCAGGTGTGGGTGTACAGTAGGACAGACGTTCTGGTTCCTCTCGGATTTGATGTCCTTGTGTGTTGCAACTGGGCAAAGGCTGCAGAGATTTTTTCATTTTTCCTGCAAGTTTTTGTTAAATTTTCAAATTGACGTGCTTTCTTAGTGTCTGTTCCTGCCCCCGTTGTCACTTTAGCATTTAGTACTTGTTATTGTTGCGTTCTTACTGATAAAAGTGTCTGTGGAAAAGATGACTTATGATACGTGACGGAGTATTCACATTTTAAAGGTACATGTTGGACTTCTCTTGGCGGTGACAGGTGAAATGTTGCTATAGCCTGAAAATAAAAGCACATGGTGCAGTTGATACACTGTGAGGACCTGGGGTTTTACTCTCTGCTTTTTGATATTTCTTTTGTTTTATTGACAAGAGGGGGATTTGCAGCACCAAAGTCATGGATCTGAACCAAGAGTAAAACGGTTGGTGCTGAGCCCCCAGTACCCATGTGGGCTCTGGGCTTTCTTTGTGCTGTAGGCTGGAAGTCAAAATCTACTTTTGGTCTGATATGTGCTTAAAATTCCTCCTTGGGCATTGTAAACCTGTCCATGAAAACCACACAAACCCGCCTGCAGACAATAGACAGAACCAACCTTGTGTGAAATAATTATAAAGTTCTTGGGTGTTTTTTCTTTTTCCTCAGTTTGCCTTCATTTCTCCACCCATGAAATACAAATACCAATCATCCCTTTCTTTCAGACGCTCTTATCTGTGCTAATACAAAGCTGTTCGTGATGCTTTTGTGCCATATGTCTTCACAGTGGCGAGCAGAGGGGGGCTGTCAGTCTCAGCTGGGGGCCTGTAGTACTACTCATTCTGTAGTAATACAAATAGCGGATAATATAATAATAATGCAGAAAAGAAAGTAAATACTCTTCATATGGAATAATTGAATATCGCTGTGACATTGAACAATGACTCTTAAAAGGATGAGGGGGAAGTAATGCTTTTTTCTTAATTACAGTTGAACTAAAATTACTATATTTAGTTATTTCTAAAGCTCTATTGTATTTTTCTCTTTCTGAAAGAACACAATGATTTGGATATACATGCATTTTCCTCTCCAGATGTCCTATTGCATCTTGAATGTGGTTTTATATCTTCATGTCTGCGATAATGAAAGCTTAGATTTCTTCCCTGGTTGTGTGCGAGAAGGACAATTATGCAGGTCAATATTAAAGAAATATTATAAATGGTCTCTGGAGGCTTAGAAAAGCTCTGTCCCCATCTTGCCAGTAGTTTGAATGTAGATAACTGTCTTAGCTTCCTTGCTTTTGTGTTTTATTTGGATTAACGGGTAACCTAGGGATTTTTGAGTCCCTGAGGAACTTCTTGTCCTCGAAGATTAAATTCCCGTTAGATTTGCAGCAGTGGTGGTTTATTCACCCTCATGGGCAAGTAAGTTGTTAGATGTTAAGATGGGCAGAGTGTACTGGATTTTGAGTGGTTTAAGAGTCCCTATAGCAAATTAATGCATGGTGTTTGGCATGGAAACTTTCTTGCAGCTCCCTCTACCTTTCTTGGCTAAACTGGAGAAATCCATTGATCTGCTGGTGTCCAGCCCCCGGGTGAGGTCCAGTGTCTGGTTCGGGACAGTGCCGTCCTGTTCCACACCAGGCAGTGCCGTGATGTGTTCAAGGTGTGCTTTATCTCCCCACCTGCACCTCGCACTCAGGATTGAAACCTCTGGTTTTGCGCTATTTGTTTGGGATGGTCACACTTTGAGCCGAGGCGGGTGGCCGAGCACATGGGGCTCCCTCGCACAGTGTTACACTTTCAAAGACTAAAGCATGTGATTTTACAAAGTCATACGCTTCTTGCCCGTTTAAAAACAGGCTTTATACAGAAACGTTTGATGATTGCATGACTGTTTCCTGGTGGCCAAAGGCCGGTGTGCATGCCATAGGTTCAAATGCACTCTACTGACAGGGCAGCTGTTCCACTTGCTGGCAAACAAGACACTCAGGCTCCTCTGTTTCTGCTTGTCTACCACCTCGCCGCCTCCTCTTCCCATCTCCCTGCCCAGGGTTCCCTGTCTGCTAAGCCTCTGTGATATTTTTATGCTTCAAACAAGTGTAACACAATGTAATGGTGGCGATATATTTTTAGATCCTTCCTTACCAGTTTGTCTGACTAAAGCTAAGGAGCTTAATAAGCTGTAAGACATGTTTTTGTCTTGCCAGCCTCTGTCTCCTGATAGCAAACTAGATTCATATCAAAGAGCAGCTAATGCTAAGGGTTATGTACATGAGAGCACTCTTCATGGGAGGCATGGAGAAATTATAACAGAAGTAGTTTGACACAAAGCAGCCCGGAAAGGGGAAACTCCTCTACACACATCTTTGCTCTTCCGCGCATTTCAATTTACACTACATCAAATTGGATTAGAGCCTGTTAATTCAATTAATGACTACATTGAAAGTTTGCCTTCGCTCATAGTGAAAACAGGAGGGCAGCTCCTAATAGCCTATGGATTTAATGACTGCAACTTTGAAGAGTGTTAAGCTAAAGTGAAGTTCAGAATGGCTTGTTAACTGGGTTTATTAGCTGTTGACCTTCCCTTTCAGCATAATAGTAGCAGCCAGACTGAAGAAAGCACTAACCTCCTCATTAGCATTTATCTAAAGATAGTCTGCTGCCCATTCCACAGTAAATTAGCTCAATCAGCCATAAAGAGCCTGAGAAACATTTGCTCACATACCTTCAATTCTCTTTCTCACTCTCTCCCCCCCCCCCCGGCTTTTTTTTTAACTTAGGCCAGTTCATTTTGTCTAGTTTATTTAGAATGAAGCCTCAGGACACTTGTATTTAAATAAAGTGTTTCTACATGCTTAGATAATTACAGACCTTCTCCTGTGAGGCAAAGTCACGGGGGTGGAATGACAGCGTTTTCAGGGATGTCCTTGCTTTAGCCTTTTGCACAGATTACTGCTATCCTGCTTGTTTTCCAATACAGCCTTAAAAATCTTTTCTTTACCATAGAGTGGCCGACTCGGGAGCTGTTTCTCAACAAAACACTCTCTTTTGTATGTGCGAATACTCCTGTGTGTTGAGGTGCAAAGTGCACTTGCCGAAGCCGACGTGCAGGTCTGACCCTTGCTAGTAACTGGCATTGCAGACAGCATGTTAATGCTTGGGAATTGCGTGTGCTTGGCTCCCAGAGACAACTGGGGTTATGGAATGCGCTGGGTTGACTGAGCTGCAGACAGAACACTCCTGTTACCTGCCGTCCCCTCGCTGCTGCCCAGCCTTGTGCATTGGAGACCAGCGTTTGAGAGGAAAAGAGACTGGGAAGTGTCTGAGCCTTCTGTATATTTGTCACTTCCAGTGGTGAAAGGATTAATGTAGCAGGTTTTGTTCGGTGTAAATACTTTCTATGAAATTGATGGTCAATAGATGGAGTGGCTGGGATTCCCGTCCCGTGTCCTGCACGGACAAGTCCAATGCCAAATTAGTGAAAAAAATAGTTATTGAAAAACCTATAAACCCCATAAAATGATATTGTTTCCTGGGATTTTTTATTATTCCATGTATTCAATCTAAAAAGATGCTGAGAATGTCAACCCCAGCCCCAAAATACTTTGGGTATTGAGACTCTGGTTGTTCATATTAGGTAAGCTGGACGTTTTTCTCTTTATGATTAGGACATGTCTTCTGTTTACTGTTAACAATGTACTTACAGGTTTTGCTGTCTCAAATCTTACGTTCCCTTTTAAAATTTATAAATCAATATTAATACAGTTCGCTGTGATAATGAAATAAAAATGTTACTAAACAGCATTTTCTTACTTTTTTGGTAGATTGGAAGTTAGGAGGAATTAATCAAGGGTAAAGGTTTCTAAAGGAGGCGAGGAAACCAGTGCCAGTTCAAGGAGCCATTTAGTGTTCTTCCTTCAGCATCGCATAAGAACTCCTCTCAGATTTAAGCCCTACTATACAAAGTATCATGTAAACTTCTTTTACACGACTGTTGCTTCCTTAAAGCTTTTAAAAGAGGTGGTCAAAGAAAAGCAATGAACCCATCTTGATGCAGGGGAAGGAGGAGGAGGGTGGAAGGAAGAGATGAAGGAAGCAAGTATGAAACTGTCCTCTTGGCACAAGGAGCTTGTGGTGTTCCAAGCCTACAGATGATAGATTAGCGCATTAATGTGGGCAGGAAGACTCAGAACTTGGGTTTATTTCTGAAATTTCCATAGGAATTCTTTTTAAAGTCTTTTTAAATTAAATTTCTGTTTACCGTACAGGTCTCTGCTTCCAGTGCGTCCTATCTTTAGGTTTTCTAAACTATTCAGTGTCTTACATCTGATGTAATATTTTTCTTGCAGTTAATCAGAAGCCAAAAGTCTGACAGTCTCAACATAAACAGTTAAATGTACACTCAGGCTCTAAAATTTAAGAGCTTGATCTTTGTAAGCGCTGGTCCAGGTCTAGCGAAGTGCTTAAGTATGTGTTTAATCTTAAGCCCCTGGGCAGCACCGTGAACTTCAACAAAACTCTCTCTGTATTTAAACTTAAGCTTGTCCTGAAGGATCCCGCTGAACTGGAGCGGGAATACTTGGCATCTTGCAGGATAAAGCCATAAAAGCAGCCCAGTTTATTCAGGCAGCTCAGCTCCTTCAGCTGGCAGTGGTTTTAAGAGGATTTCTGAATATAGTGATTTTCTTTCCTTCTGGAGAATGCACTGTGTTGGCTGCCGCTGTGTAGGTATTTCGGCTGTGCTTGCGGAACCTACATTTTGGCTATATACTGCAGGGAAAGTTACTTTAAATAAAATGTTGGCGGATTTTCACATAAATATAAAGTTGAAGTGCTGGAAGTTTGAAGAATTTACTTCTCTTAGAGTAGAATCATGCTTTTTTCTTTTTATTTGTGAACGTCAGAGCATGTCACCTGGTGACGGGTTTGACATTTTAACCCTGGGGGATATTTTGTTGATGGTTGTGGGTTTCTCGGCACCTGTTTTACCTATAACACATTTTGGGTTAGGAGCCAGATTCATTAAAAAAAAGGTCTCAGTTATGGAAAGGAAACAAATGCAAAACGGTTCTATATTACAAAGTTACAAAAGCACATAAAACCTGGTGTACTGAGGATTAAATCCTGCCTCTAATGGGTTTAGACACAATGTGCAAAGCTCTGTGCCTGTGAGCACTTTTGCTTGTGCTGGTCAAGGTTCCCGAGCTGCAGGAGGATGGAGAGGGGTGGTCGGCGGTGTTGGGGACCCCTCGGTCTCCTCTGGATCTCTGCCTGGGTGAGAAAGCACCTCAAAGCACCGTTATGGTTTGGCCTATAGCTCCACCAAGGCAGCCGCTGCTTGTACCATCGTGAAATTGCTTTTACTCAACTTGCTTAATTGCTCTGGATGATTACTGGCGCATCCCAGGCAGTCTGGTAGCACAGCGCTATATGATGGTGTACAGAAGGGCTGAGAAAACATCAGATGGAGGGGAGCAGCTCCGTTCGGGGTGTGTTTTTCAGGCTGTGCGAGGCGTTTTTTCCTCAGGTTGAAGGAAGGCGGGTTTGGAGCTGGGGAAAAGCTGGTGGGTAGCACCATCTGCAGGCTGCTGACCAGGCCGGGCGCCGCACGCTGCAGCTCAGTGAAAACAAGGGACAAACAGCACCTGAAGAAATGCAGAATCAGGCAGGGCTGTGCCAGGACAAGCGGGCAGTTCTTTCGGGGTGTCAGTGGGTGTTTTCACGTCGCCCGGCCGTGCAGTGCCCGGGGGAGGAGGGAGATCTCAGAGCTGGTGGCACTTCCCAGGGCTGTGTGGGCACATGGGGACACACGGCTGGGCCGGGCTCTGCTGCCTGGAGGTGGAGGTCGGGACAGAGCCTGGAATCTGTCCTTAACCCTCACACCTGCCCTTCTGCCTTGAGCCAGCGTGCTCCCTCGCTGTCCCAAATAGCTAAATGGGCTCTAAGCTGTGCTTTACTTGAGAGGTTTTTTCTTTGCATGCTGAGGAAACCCTCTGAGGCTTAAACGTTGCTCTTTCAGTCTCTCTTAAAGCAGCTGTCCTCTGAAGTATCACGTTATATGTTGGAATAAAAGGCAATATGAGGATATTCCTGTTAGGAGATGAACTTTTACTGTTTTCTCCATCCTTGCTTTGCTCCGGTAGGACCAGAGGCCGCTCCGGGTCCAGGTCCGGGCCACGGGGGCCTGGCTGTGACGCTGCAGCTGGTGCGTCACACTCCACCGCGTCCTCGAGCGGGGCTGTGACCGGCTCCCAGCCCCACGCCACAGGGAAACACGAGTCCAAACGGCAGAGATTGCACAAGGGCAACCGATAGCCCACATGTTAATCATCAGCCCTTTCTCCACGGACGTTCCTGCCGCCTTTACCCCCACCCAGCGCTTGGTGCCACATCCAGCGCTCGCCGCTGCCCTGGCATCTCTCTGCAGGGTTTGAGGTTTCTCCGTTTTTTTGCAGCAGATGGCACTCTTTAGTTCTGTTTCAAGCCTTCTCCTTCTGGAAATTTCTCTGGGAGAATCTGTTTTAAACGAGCCTCACCGATTTCCCAGCCCTATTCTCCATGAGGCTTCATGAAAGCTCGTACAAGGCCGCTGAGTTGGGGAGGGAGCGGGCGGTGGGACGCGGGTCCTGCGAGGCCGTGCTGAGCCCAAGTGACGGGCTGGTCACACCTGTGCACAAATTCAACTGGGTTTTTTCCTTCTATTCCTAAATCAGCAGCACCGACCCCTCCGGGAAGCCCACCTGGAAGGAACATGGTTCCTCCAGTACATATCTGGTTTCTTTAATCCACACTGGAGAAGCGAACCTTCCCATGTTCTTGACCTGCCTTTATTTTGTCAGTCCTATCCTACTTGGGGTATCAGAACCCAATGGCAATGTTTCAGTCAGTTACATGAGATAACGAAAACGCGATGATGACAATAAACATCACTACCAGTTTTTCAGACTTTCTATATCACGGAGGCGAGGAAAATAGTGACTGCAAGCTAAAAGAGCTATCACAAGAGGCTGTGGCATTGGTTGTATTTTATGCGCATGAATAAGGCTTATATTTAAAACAGATTTGCTGCAAAAGAGCCCTGATTGCAAGGGATGACGTGAATCTCGTCACGCAAACCGGCAGGGACTCCGCACGTTGCCGCTGCGTGTCCTCCCACCCGCGCTCTCCGCGATGCTGTTGACCATAATTGCAGGACAGATTGCACAAAGGACTCGCTCCGGCGGCCGTCCTGGCGATGGGGCCGGCCGGGGAGAGGGGAGCGGTAATTCGTGTCAAGAAGGTACTTGGCTGAAGTGGCTGCTGAGCGGAGCGACGTGAAGAGTGGCACGAGGGGCTGGCAGGCTGGGCTTGTTCTCCTGTTGGCTTTGTACACCGACCTGTTGTCCTCTGGCCTTTGTACCCGAGCCACTTTTGGTGCAAACCCGAATAAAGGGTTTTACGGAAAGCAGGTAACCAACCACGTGCTTGGGATAAGTTGCGCTCCATCCGTTATGGCGTACGGATCTGTGGCACGTCAGGCTTTGCCGTGTGTAATTCTGCCCTGTGTTTTGTTTCAGAAGTCACTGCTTCCAGGGAACTGAAATTTTACATTAAAAAATAGGTAAATGTGTGTTTGCGCTCATTTACAGTGGTTATTTTTCAGGGAAGTCGAAACCATGTATCTGCCTATATGAAGAAGAGTTTGCCTGATTTCATTGTTTTGGGTTATTTATTTGTATGTTTGGCTTTTATTATTGTCCCCTCTTAGACAGGATGCTCAGTTGCTTTTTACTAATTACAACATGGTTGCTCCTCTGAGCAGAAACTGCTCTCCATGGAAGTACATACAAGATGTCTCTCCTCCATAAATCAGTCCCAGGATTTTATTAGACTGTTTATGTAACCCTAGTTTATGTGCTATAATTCTTTGCTGTGTTCCTAGAGTAATTCCCAAAGAGGATGTTTGTTCTTCTTGCTTGTAAATTCTTCAGCGCAGGCTTTCCTTATGTCATCTCTGCCCTCCTCCTCTTCCCCTTTCCTCTCTTTTGGGGTAACATTTGATAGCATTATAAACTCCAGTCAGTAAAAACCTAACATATTAGTTACTCACACATCATGAGATGCAATTGTCTTGAAAATGAGTAGGAATAGCTTTTTAGTTAACCTTATTGTATTGATTTTAATGCACATAAAGAGACTTTTGAAATATCTAAGGAGACATACCCTAGTGCTGTTGTTGCATGGAAGGTATGCTCTTTCTGGAGACCCATGAGTGGGCCAACGTTGTGTTGGTCAGATCACATCTGGGTAAGGTAACTAGTAATAATTAAAAGGAAAATCTGATGATTTCAGGAGGCACAAAGCGCAGGCTAAGCGAGCGGGATAGCGCGGGCTTCCCATCTGCGCTCTTGCGAAAGCAACACATCTGCATGGAACTTCTCAGCTCAACAGGACTTCTTGGGGGCTTCAGCTGAAGCGTTTTCCATCTGTTTATAAAACCACAGCCTAAAACATCTGATCAAAATCAACCATACTTTTCTGAAATTGCACGGCCATACGCAGAGGGTTTTTTACATAAATCTACAGAGCTGTCATGGAGATCACTAAATCAGTGGTTGCGGGGAGAATGCAGGTGTCTCCCCTTCTGTCTGTGCCCCATGGATGTGCAGGGTAATAAGGTGGTTTCGCCTCTTTTGGATTTCTGCCCGCTGCTGCCCCTTGTCCACCATCACCAGGCCCAGTGAGATCCCTCTTTCTGCTGAGTTCACATCCAACCCGGGCTGAACAGTATTTCTTTTTCCCCTCAACAATCATCTGAACTTGCTAGTGAACCAAAATATCTACTGTATTTTTTTCCCCATACAAAAGAATTAACTAGCATCCTGATTTCTTTGGAGTTATGGAGTAGCGTGTTGGTGTTATCTCAATGTCACTTGGCTAAAACAACCTCTCTCCCATGTACAGCCACATTATTTAATGTAAATTTTCTCACTGTGCTCTGCTCTCACCTTTCTCCAGCCGTTCCCCTCCCCACCCTCCCATGTATTCCCTTTTATTTGTTGAATTCCCGTTTTTTGGTGCAGCGCCCCTGCCAGAGGCAGCAAACGCCCGTCCCGCCACCTCTGCGCAATCTGCGCTCCGCTCTACAACTCGCTTTTGTTCTCCTTGGAATTTTTTTGCCGTGACTAATTTGACCAAATTTAATCAATCGTAAATGAAGCAGGGGAGGAGAACGGGACGTGTCTATTCGATATTGTTGTCCTGAAGCCGAGCCAGCCCCTATTGTGAAGAAGTGGCAGTCCTTCAGAGAACCACTGTGGCTTGCAGGAATCTGGAACATATTTCAGGACAGCCTGCTTTCTCTCTCTTTTCTCTCCCCCACCTCTGTAAACATATGAAAGAAACATGAGAGAGCATTAAACCACAGAAGACAAATCATGGTCAGAATAAATATACTGTTTGCTAGCAAACTTAAAAATACGCTTGTGGATTCTAATAGCTTTAGGCAAGAGTTGGATATTTATTGCAACCAAGGCTTACTGTGGTTTATTATGTTTATAAAACAGTTGAATACTACTTTTCTTTTAAAATGAGTTTTTAATTTAGAATAATTTTTTAGGATTTGTTTCCAGAGTACAGATGGCTGATCGCTGCGGGGGTGCGGGGTGAGAGGGAGAAATGTGCTCGTGGGTGTGTTTTAAAAGCGCTCCCAGATGGAGTGTATTGAATGAAATTTAAACCATTGCCCTGTGAACTACAAGTGTGATAAATATAATCAGTCAATCCGCAAAACCGCGGTGGAGGGGGGAAGCAGATTGATGGGCACGTGCTGGGGAGGGAGGTGGGTCGAGCAGTGTTGTGTTGTGTTGTGGCACAGCAGCATCTCCATCCTGGACGTGTCCTCTTAGGAGAGGTTCCTTGATTTGCTCCAACGTGCTAATAGCGTCCCCCAGCTTGTCCATAACCCGTTCCAGTCCCTCCAATCCTCCAAGTGCAGTGTTCACGTGGAAGGGCTGGAAAAAGGGAGAATTCATGCCAAAAAGAAGGCCTGGCTGCTGCAAGTACTGAGCTCTTGGAGCATTTCTCATTTACTTAGTCTTAATTACTTTCGAAGTGTAAGAGTTTACAAGTATCACCCTTCTCTTCCAGAGTTGAGTGTAGTTGAGTATTTTAAACCCCATAGATTTCCTTAGAAGGATTTGTTTGTACAGCTCATTTCCGTGGTTAAGACGTGTAAGCCACACTGAATAAACTGTGCACAGATTTTTTTGGACAATACAACAGAACAGGTGAAGGAAATGGAGTTGATTTTAATTGCTCCAAGGTTCTGAGATCTTCCAGACTCTGGGAAACAATTTTCAGCTAAGAATGATCTATGGGCCTTGAGCTGTAGTGTGGGAAAATATGTCTGTGTCCTGACTTACAAATGAAGGATGCAACGTCCCCCCTGTGTTAAACTCTAGAAGATGGTGTAAGACAGACACTTGGTTTCTCTTTTTTCATTACAAACACGTAGCAGCTCAGCCTCCTTGGCTCCCTTCCTGCCAACTTCCATCAAAAATAAAGTCATCTCTGCCCTGGCCAGGATAGATGTCTGGCCAGCTTGTTTTACAGAAGGATGTACTTTGAGCAGGGCTTATTAGAAAGGTGACAGTTTGTTTTCTCCTGGCCAACACAAGTTTAAGGCTGTGTCCACACGTGCAAAATTTGGCACATTTTCTCCTGCGTTACCCTTCCACTACTCTTTCATCGCGCCTAATGTCTGGATATAAAATTGCCCAGCTTGGCTTGCAGACTTTCACGCTGCCGTTTGGATTAGACGTGCTTCACGCCAGACTTGCCGGTGTCAGCGTGGACAGGAGTTGCTGGCGCGGTCGCTGCGGTCGGAGCTCCGTGGTGGGGCCGCCCAGCGGCCGCTGCTCCGCTCCCCGCGCTCCCTGTCCCCCGGGCAGCTCGGCTGGAAGCCGCTTTGCTGAAGGCAAGCGATGCATGTGCACGCACCGTGAAGTTCGTCTGTGTGGCTCGTTTGCCAGCGGCTGCCTTTGTTTTGCTGCTAGCACCCGTGTGTTTTGGGGAAGGCGCGCTCGGAGCAGCGTGCCAGCTGGCCGGGGCCAGGCGCGCAGGAACCGGTGGTGCTCCGGAGAGCTGGTACCCAGTGCCAAGCGAGCTCAGTCATTCAGATCACTTGGTACGTTTTCAAGAGACCAACAGAGATATGAGCCTGGCTTTGGGCAGCTGATACTTTCGAGAGATGATATGGGAGATGTACAATCTGGTGCAGCACGAATATGCAACACGACTGGTGGTTCCTTTCAGTGTTGAAATGGACTTCAGCTGGTGAGAATGGGTCAAATCTTGGAAAATCTCAGCAGATAAGGGTTGAGGGTAACAGGAGGACACCTCTTGGTGTCCGTATGGGTAGAATAAGGAGCAGCATGGAGGCTTCCAAAGGGATGGCCAACTTTCTGAGCTGAGGTGCAAAGTGTTTCCTTGGGTGTTGTGATCTGTTAGAAGGGATTCAGCCAACAGCGGTACAGCAGAGAGGGTGAGAACCGGGTTAAAACAGAGGAGGTAGCAAATGAAAGAGTTTCTGCTTTATGTACATATGTTGCTATTGATAAATAGAAGTGGAGACTCAAAGCCTAGAAAGCAGCTTTCTGTGTTGTCGCGGAGCTGTCATTCGCGTTTGTGAAAGGATGCGTATCATATGAGGACAAGGATGCTCGTATGACAGAGAGCATCATCACAGTTGGCATCCTTGTGGGTAATATCATTAATAAGTCTAATTGCATTGTGGAGCTTCAGTTTCCTATGCCAAATGCTATTTTTCAGTAGCTCTATCAATTACTGTTGTGTACTAACACTTGTGTCTGGTGCCTGGTGCAGCGATGTTGGGCAAGAGAGAAGTAGCTGTTCTTTAATTACATGCAGGTTTGCTTGATGGAGGAGCAAACCTGCCCTCCAGGTGAACATAATCCTTGCAACATTAATGGATTTAAACCTGTAAAGACCTATGAGCAAACTTTGTAAAGGACTTCTTTTGTGTATGTAAAGTGAGCTTAAGATAGTAACCGTAATTAAAGAAGCCATTCATAAAACCTAATAAAGGATGTTAGGTCATGCATAAATTAAAGCGGAATTTAGCATAAGTCTGTTTAACAAATGAAATTGGTAAAGTAAAACATGCAATGCAAAAAACAATAAACTTGCTATAACTTAACAGTTTCAACATCCTTTTGGCTTGTTTTGAGCTTTAGACAGTTTGTGCATAGAAACTCTGGATTATGTTAGTATTATTGGTAATTTCTGTTGCAGCGTTCTTGGGTGGAGCTCGAGTTCGGTGGTATCAGAAGGCAACGTCTAGGCTGTTCTTGTTTTGTTTAAAATAATTGGTCACTGCATTTAAACTTGCTTTTCAAAGGAAGCGTGACGTGCTAACCAGTGGTGAGAATGGAAGCTATGGGATGTGTAGCTCCATAGACAGGCAAACTAAAGCACTGGATGGCTGCAGAATTTACCCATAAAACAAGACCTAGAGGACTAACTCTAAACCTGGTTCTAATTTGCTGCGTATCAGTTTTTCCCAGGTGTAAAATGGAGCTCTCTGTTTGCGCGAAGCTTTGATCAAGCCAACACCTGTGTGAGTTACAGAGCCATTCCTGCGCTGCATCAAACCCCTCGCGCCGCTCCTGCCGCCGAGGATGCGGCTCCGCTCCTGCCGCAGATGTGGATCTCTCGTCTGCAAACAGCTCGAGTTCTTACAAAAGCAGCGTTACCATATGGACAAGAAGCCGTCCATGTGTTTTTGTAGTGCCTGCACATCTCGGGTCGGCCTTTTCTTTTGTCCTTTCCGCATCTCGTCTCTTCGGATGGAGAGCCCGGTCCCTTGTGCTTCTTGCTGTCTCATGTTGCCTCCTGAATCTGGCGTAATAGGCTTTTTTCCTCTTTTACCAAGGTCTCTTGATTTGTCTTCATTTTGTTTTAAACTCTGAAACACTCGTAATGCAATTGTGGAGCTAAATAAACACTGTATTATGTTTGGGGATATTGCTTTCAGAAAAAATGGTCCAGTGCACAAATTTGATAGTGGAGTATATTGCACTTAAGAAAGACAGACTGTGCACTTACTGTTGTTACAGAGAAGACTGCAGGGTTCTAGTTGTATTTTTTCTTTCTATTTTTGAGTTTAGTTTTTTAGTAACCTACTTTTAGAATATGTTGATGGTGTGTAAGATACAACATCCATGAAGACATCATGTTTTTAAAACCACATGTTGTCATCTCTGTCATTTTCGAAGCCGCTTCATGCAGGAAATCCTGGAGGAGCCTAAAGCGATTCCCATCTCCTTCTTCTGGGCTTTGTGGTTTTTTTAGTTCTTAAAAATTTATTTTTTAAAGGTTACTGGTATGACTTCTTAGAGAAAAAAATAAAACCACAGGTTTCTTGTGATCTCAGTACCAAGGAAAATGAATAATAGGGCTTTTCATTGGCTGCTTTTTATCTTGTCTATAAAGTGGTGTTAGTGACAATAGGGAGAAGACGGCAACCGGTTTCCTTTCTACCACCGTTGTTTCTCTTTCCTAAGTATTTTTTCTCCTTTTTACCTGGCCACCTGTCTGTCTTTTGATTAGAAGGTCCTTAGAAGCCGAGGCTGCGCCTCCTTGAATGTCTGGAAATGAGACATCATATCGTGAGTGCAGAAACAGAAACAAAACAACCCCAAAAAGGGGCTCAATTTACATACTGTGCCACACAAGTCTACTGCACTGCACTTCAAGTCAAGTGTGAGTTGGAAGAAGAACTGAAGCCCGGAGACAGGTAATGAGAGGGATGTAAAGCCACTCGGCGATGCAGGTAGCAGTTCCCTGGATGGAGCTAAACCTGGGAAGAGAATAGATCCAAGATTTCCAGTTCTGCAAGCGTGAGTCTGTACTGCTTGATCAAGGACGGGATGTATTATTTGAAGTAGTGGCAGACTCATAAATCTCACTTTTCTGGTCGCTTTAGGGATCCATGCTTCCCTGGTGTAACACTTGGGTACTCGCGTAAGCAGCGCAATGTAAAAGCTGGAAGTCATTGCTGAAAGTGCACCCTCCAGAGAAAATACTCATTTGGGGGTAAAACCAAAAGAATCCCTCTTATCCATAGCATGTGATATTCCAGCAAGCTAGCAGTCTGTTTCTTTCCTCTTGCAAACAACTGCTGGTTGTTAGCAGGCATATACAAAATCGATTCTAATGTGCTGGCCCCTCAAAACAAAACAAAAGCCAAGAGTGCTTGCATGAGATTGGATTGAGCCTTTTCATTGATTCTTCTGGAAGTTTTTCTTTCTGAAAAGCCAAGAGCTGTGGTCCCAAGAGTCCAAGGAGTGTAATTCACCCTACAACCTGGCAAGGTTCTTTGTGGATTTTTAAGGCAGATCTTTCCAGTGTGTCCCATAGAGTGTTGTAACTCCACTGGGAGTTAATGAGACCTTTGATTTCAGGTTGCATCTTCCTTCCTAAGAATGTCACCATTTATATCGCTCCTAAATAGTTCTTGGAAAGGAAGCACTGCAAATTCTCAAATTGCAACAGCAAGAGAGCTAGAAGAACTCGACTGGTGGTGGTCAAAAGGAGTCAGAAATTCATTTTGCACAGACAAAAATGGAGTTGTCTCTGCCTGCCCTCCTGGAACCCTGGTATCCCAGGCATTGCTCTGCTGCCCCAGGCTAAACAGACCATCACATCGTGGTCGTTTTAAATCCTTTATCTTGGATACTTGCAGGGGGTCTTCTGTGCTGGCAGCTCTGGCAACCAGTTGATTTTGTCTTTCTGCCCATCATAGGCAAAGGCACGTCAGGCGAGTGCCCCAGTGCAGAAATTGAGTGGTTTTGTTGTGTATAACGAGGCAAGGGTTGGAAGGAGAGATAGTATCTTGTGCTAGAAGAATTCCAAGCTGGTTTTTATTATGGCTCTTGTGCCTCTGCCTCATCCCAGGAGCTGCCAGCGAAGGGCCGGCACCAGCGCTCCATTGCTGCCTCTCACCTTGGCCAGGCTTGTCTGGAATGGGGCTCTATTGGAGCTGAATGCATGTGAATGTTCCTAACGTGATGTTCTTAACGAAGTCTGTTTCTTTTGACTGGGTTCCATTATAAATTAAAACGGGTAAAAGAAAACCGCTTAAGTAGAAATGCATGTTTTTATGATTAGCTTTTGTAGCTAAGCGTAGTTTACTAGAAGAACTTAGATTTACTTTCACATCTTATTCTTTCTCATTTGCTGTCACAATTCACTATGTTCACCCTTACTGTGGCTTTATTATCTTGCTGCCAAAATTAAAATCATTCCGATGCGAACCGATTTTCTGGTGGTTGTGATGACAGATCTGTGATGTTCCGAGGTTCACATTCCTGCCCTCCCCCTGAGCTCCCCCTCCCCTAAGGGGCGGCCGTGCCAAAGAACAAGCTCTTTGCCTACGGCGCTCGTCATGGAACCTTCAGATCAACCAGTTAATATTCAAAATATTTTTCTATTTAAATTAAAAACTTACTTCTTCTTAATCTCCCCGTTCCCCACAAAAATCTCAGGCTCAACTTCTTCTGCTCCAAATCTAAACCCAAAGGGTAAATCATTTTCGCTGTAAGAAACTAATCAGATGCAGGAATTTACTTAATAGAGAAATTTTTTGAAATAGATCTCTCTAATAATAAAAATGGAGAGCCTCAAAATGCTTTTGTGCTTTTTGAAGTCTTAGCAGAAGGTATCAATAGACATTTTCTGCGGTAAGGATTTAGCCTTAATTTATTGAAATCCATCTATTAGGCCCGAGTCTGTTGACATCTAGGGGCAGCTGGTCCCCTGTGTTATTTATGGCTCTTTGAAAAATCCCAGATATAGTCCCAGGTTTATGAAACTGAATTTGATTTTGGCAACTGTCCTGTGTTTATGCTGCTCATATGCTGTGTATTTATATAGTATGTAACTCGGTAGAAATACTGGCCACTGAAATGCTGGGTTAATGAAGTGCAATGTCACTGCACAAAGGTATTTCCTTTGCCGATGCATTTTAGAGAAACACCAAGCATAGCTTAATGATGCTCCATATATTTCCCTTAAAAGGCTTCACAAAGAGATTGCCAATTGCTTATTGAGCACCATTATGTAAATTGGGAGGGAGAAGTGCAAATTTCAGAATGTTTTAACTTGTTTCCTTACTGCAGCGTTCAGAGGGAATTGCCTTTGTTTTACTTTTCATCCTTTGTTCCGGTCCTTTCTCTTGTACCTGCTCTTCCTCACCTGCTCAATGTAAGATTGTGAGAATATTCCAGGGTTAAAAAAAGTGAGTACCAAACAGCTGAAAATTCAAGTTTTGGCATCTATGTCCAAAGCTGCTTTTCTTCAGATCTTGCTTTATCTCCTACATGCAAGAGAAAAGTGAGAACGTGATGAATTGAACTGTTGATTCAGCCAACGGAGATGTGCGGGTACATGTGTACTGAACCCTCTGCCCGTGGGCATCCGTGAGCTGCGAGAGCCCAAATCGCACGTGTTGGAAAGTGACTTTTTCTAAGGCAGAGGAGCTCAAATTGCCTTTTCCTCTGGGTAGGTCAGGAGGGAAGGGCAGGTTTTGGCTAAAGCACTGAGCCAAGGTTTGTCTACAGGCAGTTAATCTCCTTACTGTGGATGCAGGTATTTAATTCTTGTAAATGCCAGGCTGTAAGGGAATTACAGACTGGGAGGGAGAGGAGAGCAGATTAAAGTTACAACATGCTTAAAAGGCCCAGAACAGGATTGGCCCTGCTTTGGGAGATTGGGATGGTAGGGAAAGCAGGATGGAGACAAAACAACATATATTTTGCTTGCTTTTCATGACTCGTTTAATGGGCTTTTTTCCTCCATGACCACTTCCTCAAATGAAAGAGTGTTTTTTCCTCAGGAATTTCTCCTTCTTTGGGGAATAGCAGCACTTTTTTCCTCCATTTCCCTAATACACTTTCCCCCTCTACCCATATTTCACACCTCTGAGAAAATCCGAAGGCACTTCATTCCCCACCCCGCGTCAGCTGGTGAAAAGTGTCGCCAGGGAATACAACCCAAAGCTGTTGAGCAGCAGGAGGACAAAGCTCTGCTTTGCTCTTCAATTCCCAAAGCCGCTAAATCCCAGGCTTTCCTTTCCCAGCCTGGCCGAGCGTGTACGCCGTGTCACCGCGAGATTCCCCAACCTACTCGGGCAATTAAGATCCCTCCTTTGCAGGGTTTCCATTAGGTCTTTCAGCACTTGAAAGGGCTGTAGTTTGCTGCTGGAATGTCAGCATCAGGTTTTAATTTTGGAGTCGTAATGGGAAATAAGTCTATAGGGCTTTGCCCAGAAAAGGGTTAATGTGACAGACCCAGACTTCTGATGGAGTAAAGCAGGAAAAACTATTTCCATCATGGTAAATAAAAGTGCATTAAAAAGACATTTAGTCATGGGAATAAAAGCTAAAGAAACACATGCTACATTGGGATGGTTTATATTAGTGTCATTAACTCCTATGTTTTGGAATAACTCCCAGATGAAGGATTATGCTGAAAGTAGGAATTAATGGCACTAATGTAAGCCATTCCGTGTAGTGCGCATTTATACCTTTGATTTCAGAGGCACGCAGTGAGCAGTCAGTAACGCAGCAAAGCTGTTCATCGCACAGCCCGTGATTAAAAGTTAGCATGAACCAGCCCCGCTTTAGGCCAAGGAGCCTTATCCTGGAGACTTCAGACAGCTGGAGGGAGATGGTAAAATCCTTAAGTAACCTTGTGTAACCTACCATTAAGGTCTTGAGCTTCTCAGAAACCAGTCGCTCCAACGCAAAGAAAAATTGTGTGTAGAGTGCTTTACGGTGGGGCAGCCTGCAGAGCCAGCGATGGCTAAAAAGGCCTTTCCCCAAATTCTTACCGTGTTTGCGACCTAAATCGAGCAAGGTCCTCTGCAGCTTCCAGTTGTGTCGCTCTCTTCGAGGATTAGTTTATCACTGTTTAGGATGAGATGTTTAAAAGTACTTGAGCAATCTAGGGACATAAGTACAAGAAACTTCCATCCGAGTGAAAATCCTCCCTGTAATATTTGTATTGCCGTACTATCCATTGTATATGCCATAGTAACACTTCATAAAACGAGGTCTCTGGAGCACGGAGCCTGTAGCCCCAAGTACCGCCGGTCCTGCCTTTCTGGCACCTCCCGCTGATGTGCTCCTGTCCCCATGTCTGTGTTATTCTTTTAGACGTTGAGGTTTTGATTATAGAAGGGTAAACAATAAGCTGAGCCTTAGTTTTTATGAACGTGCTACCAGCAAATCAGAGACAATTCCTATCTGGTTCATATCCAGTTTTCAGGTAAATCAAGTCTTGGTTCTTTTCCATATCCTTTCTGAAAGTTTGAGGTTCCCACACGAGTTGGTGCTCTGGAGGAATCTCATCTGATTTCTGGCATTTTCATCTGGTGCCTATAGAGGCATTAGATGTGGTTTGTTGTAGATCTTTACAAATCACGTGGCGGGCGCGTTGTGAGTCTGTAAAATCTCTGCCGCAAGGACTGCGGTGTCGGGTGAGGTTAGAGAGGGGTGCGCCCTTTAGTACTAAGTCCTCCTTTACTCTTCATTCTTCTCATCCATTTGAATAAAAGCAAAACATAAAGAATCCTCTCTCAGCATTACAATTCTGTGTATTTTATTTTGTTGATCTGTCTGCTTGTAGTAAGCGTAGCCCTATGTGAAACTGCTTAGTGATGTGTTTTGATTAACTTCAGTTCGTTTAACTGGACTTTGGAATGGAAACTAACTTTGCTGAAAGCAGAAAGCTTCTTAGTTTCTGAACTAATCCTGGAATTACACACTGGATTTGCTTCATGGAAATAAGTGTGCTTAAAAAATTACCTCCACTAAGTAGGTTTGCATTGTTTGAAGAGCCCCAGGAACAATATCCACCTTTAACTCTTCCCATCTGCCAATGCCCTTTGTTCTAGGGACCAGGGGACATTAAGATCAGCTCATGTGCGCTAAAGTAGGCGTGAACACCAGCCACATTGCTGTCTCTTAGACCGCTTTCACTCTGAACCAGCCTGTTTTAACAAAATGATTGGAAATGATGATGAGTACAAAGTAGCTTTGCTAAACCCCCAGCATTCCGGGGGGTCGGTGTGCTGGTTGTTGTGGGCTTCACGCCGAGCTGTATAATGTGGGAGCCGTGGTGAGGTTGTGCTCAAAGCCCTCCCCAGTTGTGTGGCTTCACAAGGTCACGCTCAGAAGTGCAGGAGCTCTAGTGCACGTGCTGCTTACGTGTGTATGTGTGGGGTGTCATCGGAACATCCGTGTGCTGGCTCCGAATTACACACCTTGGCGATGAGCGTCTCCCCGGTGCAAACAGCTGAACAGCCCATGTAGAGGTGTGCTGGGCTAAAGGTCTTTCTGCAGGAGGTGGGGGGATCCCGCAGGACACGGGGCGGTGGGCGCTGCCCCGGCCTTCGTGACCATGTTCATGTGCTGGTTCACGGGATGACGCTGTGAGACCTGCAGGAAGGTCGGACAAGTCTTCTCCTTGGTGGAAGGGCTGTTGGGCACGTTTGGGCAGGGAGCTCGTCCTTGACACAGGCACTAAAACTCTGATCAAACACATGAAGGGAATAATAATCTTACACTGCAAGTCGGCTCAGGAGATAGACTTGACTTTGTCTCTGTTTTAGGCTCAGTCTGTCCACAGAGACCTTCTCTTTTCTCTGCCTCATTACCTCATTTGTGAAGCACCTATAAATCCTGCTACTTTTCCTTAGTGGGATTTTGTGCTGTTTAATTCTTTTATGTGATAGCCTCAGATAGTGCAATGAGGAGTCCATGTAGATTCAATAAATAATTGATGGATATGATTATTTCTCTTCTGTTTGCATATTTACAAGGCTGCATTCTTTTGTGCACCATATTTAGCGCAGAATTTGTAATGAATTATGTCGCAGCAGCTTTTTCAGTGGCGTCAGAAAGGTCAGCATGAATTAATTTTTTTGCTCTATCATTTATATCTGTTTTACCCTGACTTAGAGATAGAACCGGCTTTGCTGAGTGCTAATTACATGCCAAAAAATATGTTCAGTTCAAAGTTCAGCTTCACTTTAGCCCCTTAAACACATCATTCTTCACAAGTGAATTTGAGGATGAGTAGTTGAATTTTGGGTTATCTTATTCTACAGCCTTAGTACGTCCTCATTCTTAAATGTCCTTCATTGTAGAGAAAATGGCTTTGTGGTGTTGTATTAAACCTTTTAATGGTTAAGAGCATCCTGTCAGAGTTCCTCAGTGTCGATACCTTCCCCAATATTAATCACTTGAAGGATGGGATATTTGTGTACAATTTTAGAATACCTGATGTACATACTGATGTTGACTTCCGTACCCTCAAAAAGCAAACAGATTTGGGTATCAAATGGCTCTTCCTGCACAGCTCCTGCTAGAGCTCAGCTCGAGCAATGAAAGATTCTGAACATCTTCAATATTTATGCTTCACAAGGCAGTTATCCTCAGTTATCCTTTTAGCAAGTCCCATTTCTCCATGTTCTGTCAGGGACTCATTTATACGAGGCTGATTTAGTGCTAACTGGGGAGATTAGATTGCCCTGCTTGATGCTGTCAGCTAAAACTGAGTCAGTGTCTGTATACTGTGGCCCAATTGCTCAAAGAACCTTACCCTTTGCTGTATTGCTCATTCTATTAGATACAAAAGCCTTTCTCACCCGGCTTTTGTGCTGGGGTCAATTAGCTCCTGAAATAGCTCATATAACACAAATAATAATGGCAGCGCTAATCCTTTGGGCAAGCTCTATACAATGGCCACTTCTGGCCCGGAGGACAAAGAGGGCTGTTTATCTTCACTGCACACAGTCTCCAGGACTTTGCCCAGTCATTTGCAGAAGAATTTATTATCGCAGAGGTCATAGGTGGTTTGCATTGGAAGAGATTTTCTACCTTGCCCACCATATGGGACGTCCTTGTCTTATTCCTATAGGATTGGAGCAGTCCTTCAGGTGAATTGGACCACAAATAGATATGTTCAAATAATGGTATCTTAGGTAAACACGGACTTGAAAGACATTTAAAGTGAAGACTAAACACAGCACATTTAATGGTCCTTGTGTATGCAGAATTAAAGCAGGAGCGATGCCCTCCAGCCCAAAGCTCTCACGGTCAGAGTCGCATCCGAATGTTTGTGCAAAGGAAAATGAGCCTTGAGATGGGGCAGAGTCTGGCAGTTCAGTTATTGTGTCCCAGCTCCCCCACTCAAAATAACTCCATCTTTGTCTTTTTTCCCCTTATAAATGATATCTTAAAAGAAGAAAATGAACTAGACAAAGGAAAAAAAATTCTCCTAGCCTATAGTTCTTCAGTTGCCTTTTTAGATCTGAGTATTTAAATCCTTTAGAAGGGGACAGTAATGGAAATGCTCACGGATCTTCACTACAGTTAACCTTCCTGGGCATAAACGGTATGCACTTGATAAAGCATGGCAAGTATGAAAAGCAGCTTACCAGACAGGATTGAAGAGCTGTCGACTTCATTCATCTTAAATCTTTCTGCTGCCCTTTTAGCACTGTAATTAGTGTGCAGAAGTGAATAACGTATCCGGATAATCCGTACTGCTCTTCCCTTCCAGGGAAGTTTTGAGCTGCGGTTCTGCTACAGGTATTGCTGGTGCGTGTCCAGGACAGCAGAGAGATGATTTGTAGAGCTGATCTGTGAAAGCAGCTCTTCTCACTAAGCCTTTTCCAGGCTGACGTATCTGTTAATTTCACCTATTGTTCCTTTGCTTTTCATTGCAGTTGGTCTTTTTCCAAAAGAATTACCTGCTTTCCCATTACACACTGAGGCATAATCTGCCATCATCACTGGGAATATTTAGTTTATATCTCTCTTTCCCTTTAAAAAGAAAAAGAAATTCTTTGTACTGTCCATCTCCTGCCCTAGGAAGCCTCCTGCTTTCCAAGCACTTGTTTCTGGTGACATTGGGGGGCGGTAGCTCGTGAGTTCCCAAACGCTGCGCTGATATCTATAGGATGTCTATAGGAGTGGATCACCTGTAGCCGCCTGCCAAGCCTGCAGACCCGCATGTGCTGGGAACTTGTGCAGCCAAAGGCACCCGCAAATCGGTGGAGTCGTAAGGAGAGAAGTGTGATGGCCTTTAAGAAGTGTCTTTCCAGTGTTAGCCAAAGCTATGCCAATCCATGCTGGGAATTTGGTTTGGATACGTTACGTGTTGCCTTTCTGTCTCTACTTTCTTGTTTTCCCAGAGTGCCATATGACTTTTATTTCCATAGTTCTCTCCCTGTATTCTTTCCTCAGTCTAGTTTAACCACATTTTTTCTCTTCTTGCTGACGAGAAGAAAAATAACAGTAACTTTTCATGCTCATATCAACACTTGAGATGAAAGGGGATGAGAACAGAACATGGCAAGCAAGTTGTACCCGTGGTGTAACAACCATTATACCAATTGCTTTACTTTCATTCATTCTCAGTAATAAGATCTGCTAAACTTTCAAGGCTCAGCATCGAGGGAACTATCTTTTAAAAAATAACAAGAAGATATGTTTGAAAAGATCTCCTTCAGCCTTGGATAAATCTAAAGGTAGATGACAAGTAGGTCTCTTGGGGTGCAACTTTCTGAAGCAAGTTGGATGAGCTTCCTCAGTTACTTTTCCATTGAAGAGCAGTGTAATAGTGCATGTTCGGAGTACATTAATGACTACATCATCACTAATAAATTAGGTTGTTATGAGCTGTATGCGATGCTATCAGATCATTGCAGCCATACTGCTTTCATTCCTATTTTTAAATGAATCTGGAGTCATATTTTGAGAAAGTCAAAAACCTCTGAGGCTGGAGGGGGGGAAAAAAGCTGGATGGCTGGCAGAGAATATCAGTAAACTTCTTTTTTTGATTTGTTTTTATCTCACCCTGTTTTTATGTATTGTATCTGCATCTCAACTCCAGTATGATGAGGGACAGATTCCCACTCAATGGAGAGAATGTGTACCCTTTTAATAACAGCAGGAGCAGGAGGTGGGTGTGCAGTGTGACGTGGTTCTTCCCTGCTCCCCGGGTAGATCTCGGTCTGGCATTGGCACTTGCCAAAAAGTGTTGGGTTTATTGTTTTGTTCATTTAACTGCAACCACTCACCATGCTGTCCCTCTGAACACGGCAGTCCATCTCCAGGCTGGTTGTGTATTTATCTGCTGTTCACATCTTAATACAACTCCCGTCCTACAGCCTTTCCTCAGCGTTGATACGGGAACAGCCAAGCCTTCGTCAAATCATTTAGGAAATCAGCTGTATTTAGTGACTAAAAAGATTACTTTGGTCTGAAATATATCCTCCCCATATGCTGTTCTCCAGGCTTGTCCAGCTGGTTTAGTTGGCCAGTAGTCAAGCTTGTTGGAGAACCAAATCCTACATTAGAATATTGACCTTTTCTTTATTAGACTTCTCATTTCATCCCAAGCGTTAGGGCAGTTTTCCTTCATGAAATGTGTTTCCTCATCTGTTTTTGCATATTCCAAAAGATGTTGCCGTAGAGTTCCTGTCCCCATATATTAGCCTTTGCCATAAGAAGATCCCAGCTTTTCTTGGACAGGAGATGATTTATTCGGTAGCCATTAAAGGATTCTGACATAACCATATATATTGGCTCTATTTTTTTTCCTATTTCAAGCCATTCTATCTAGAACAAATGCCCCATGCTTATATTAAAATAAATAACCTGCTGATCTATGGTTTTGGCTCTTGGTGACTGAGCTGGGGAACCACACTCATACAAGTGTCTTGGATTCCTTATTTTTTTAATATAGAAAAGTTTTATAATCATTATAAACAACTGGCAGAATAAATACACACTGTAAGTAGAATTAGCTGTTTGGTTTGCTTTTTGTAATGAGAGAGAATGAAGATGTGCAGAAATACAGAATTTGAGCATTATGGTCTATTTTTATTCTAGCTTAGATGGCTGACAGTAGTGTGTAAACACTGCGCCAATTATTTCCAAACAGCACATCATCGTCCCACCACCTGTTTAAACAGAATTTTACAGCTGACAATCATCCCCAAGAAGAACCTCTCTTCTGGGACATATTTGATGTTCAAAGTTTAAAGTGTGAAATTACGGACCCGTTGGGTTTTGTGTCCAGTTGTGCCTCTGGCTCTCCTTTGCATCTTAGTTTATTCGCCAATAAACTGGTGCGTATTGCTGGCCTGTCTCACAGGAATGCAGCGAAACTCAGTGTTTGCAAAGCTGTTTGGTTAAAGAGATTATTCCCAATAAAAAGTGGTTCTAAACATCTCAAAAAACTGGACAACGTTCAGATCCCAGATGGACATCAAGGGCTTGTGGCCATAATGTTTATTGACAGCAAGAATTGGGGCAGGATTTTCATAAGGGCTGAAACATGTTTTTTTAGCTTGTCTGCCTTAAATTTGGGTAATGAACTGTAAATCGCTGCTTTTTTTGAAGCCTGTCTGAGCTCTTACATAGCATACAGCTGTATGAACAGGTTATTTAACAGTAAACTAGTATGTGGATTTAGGAAAATGGGAGATTCTCTGTGGTTGGTGGTGGTTTGACAATGGATACAGTCTGGCTTACCCAGTGTCCACCCAAAGGTACCGTGGGTCGTGGTGGGGTAAGGGTGGGTGAAGAGGAGACTGAGGGGTGACCTCATTCATGTTCACGGATATGGAAAGGGGGAGTGTCAGGAGGATGGAGCCAGGCTCTTCTCGGTGACGACCAGGGACAGGACAAGGGGTAATGGGTTCAAACTGGAACACAGGAGGTTCCACTTAAATATGAGAAGAAACTTCTCAGTGAGGGTGTCAGAGCCTGGCCCAGGCTGCCCAGGGGGTTGTGGAGTCTCCTTCTCTGCAGACATTCCAACCCGCCTGGACACCTTCCTGTGTAACCTCATCTGGGTGTTCCTGCTCCATGGGGGGATTGCACTGGATGAGCTTTCCAGGTCCCTCCAACCCCTGACATTCTGGGATTCTGTGGAAACGACAGTGGATTCCCTTAAAATTTCCATAGGGATTTTGTTTATAAAGGGGTCATTTTTTTCATGCTGTAATGAGCTGCCTGGTCAGTGTTTCCAACTGCTTCCCAGCCCGCAGGAACTTCAGTCCCATTGATACTTCCTTCAGATTTACAGCAGAGCAACCCATCTTTCTTTTCTATTAACACCGTAAGGCAGTTTTCTATAGCTGCTCCCAGTAATTCTCATAGCGATTCACCAAAAAAGTGGAGAAAAACAGAGGGGAAAAAAAAAAAAAGGCAGGGGATGTGATGGAGAACGTATTCAGAAATCTGGAAAGGGGGCAGCTGGTTTTTGGCAGGAGGTGCCTTGGTGCGGCTGCTTTGTCATCTCCTCATATCACTTGGTTGCTCCAGGCCCAATGCTGGCAGATTTCAGCTCCGTAACTAGTCATTTTCGATTTATTTGAACCTGTTTCTCCAGTCTGCTGAGCTTTCGCTGGCTGGCATCAATTGAGGCACATTGCAATTCCTCAGAAGCTCTGCCCCATCGGATGGTTCGATCTGTGAGAAATTTAGCTAGAGGCGCTTAGACAAAAAAGAAATATTGTGGCTGGGGAAGCATTTAAGTTAGAGGAGGCAGCCAGGGCTGTTTTATTACTTAGGCCTCTGTCACCTGTGATGACCCATGAGAGTGGAGAATATTGATCGCTTGTCACTCACGGCGTTCAGTAGATTGCATTGACAAAGCTTGTCAGGCCTCTAATAGCGGGGTTAGTGGCCTTGGCTGCGACCCAGGGGAAAACTCAACAGCGCCTATTACTTGGCGGCCTTTAACTCTTACAGAATTGGGAGTGAACGCTGACAAAAGCGAGGGAATCATTTTGTAGTTACAAATGCCCTTTCCCGCTCTGTGCTTTGTTTTGGGTTTAATTTCCTTTACGTTTAGACCTCTCGTCCTCATCAGCCCTGCTGGTTCTGCCAAGGCAGGGAAATGGGTTTGAGATGTTTGCCTCTTCCATTGGCATCTCCAGGCCTCGCATGAATGTGGGCTGTCCTGGAGGAGCTGGCGGGTCCCTCAGGCCTTTAGCCGCTGTGCTTTGCAACATATTCTTAAAAAGGGGATGGAGAGAGAGATGCTGAGCCTGATACCTGCAGCCGCTTAAAAACACAGTTATCAATCACCGCAGAGTGGAGGTTAGTGAACCAGAGCAGATTTGTGTTTATCCTCAGATCTCTGTCACCGCTAGCAGCTCTTGTTACAAAGATAGACAGTCTGGTGGATTTTATCTTGCCTTGACTTTATCTTCCCTGTCATCTCGGTTAGGACTAGGACTTGGTTATTTAAAAAATAAATATATATATATAGATAGATATACACACACACTGGGAGAAGGAGGAGGAGAATGCCCATGGCAGTTGGACTAGATGACTCTCGTAGGTTCTTTCCAACTGAAATATTTTCTCTAGTCAAGTCTACTGCTATTCTATTCTCTCTTCTGTTCTCTGTTCTGTTCTTGAACGTGCAGCCTAGCTGCACATGTAGGGGTACGGGACATCACCTAAATGTTCGGATGTATCCGGGGCCATTCTTCTTATTTCTAACCTCTTTGTAGTTATGCCTTAAGTTAGAAAATTGGCGATGCTGGGACCTCAGAGGACTGGGGAAAGCCAGCCTGGTTCATGGACGTGCGGTCCGTGGCACAGCTCGGGATAAAGCGCTTGTGTCTCCGATGAGCTGGGAAGGGCACAGTGTGTTCACGAGTCGCAGATAGCATGAAATGGCAAAGAATCATCCTTTATTCACTAAAGCTCCCTGAGAAGCAAAGAGCTGACGAAGGGCGGGCTCCGTCCCTGCTGCCGCGTCCCTGGCGCGGATCACAGCAGCGGCACAGAGCGGAGCCGGGTCTTGAGGTTCTGCACTCGGTGAGGTTGGGGGAGGTTTCTGCTCACCCAGAAGTGCAAGGTTAAATGGTTTTTGCTCATTGAAGCTTCCAGTGAGATGACTTCTGTTCCTTTTTAGCTTTGGTTTTAACTATGTTTTTCTTTTCCAGTTCACCTGATAATGTCTTTTGTTTGAGGCAGCAGAAAAAGGTAGCATTACAATATAGAAATTTTATTAGTCTTTTCAAGGAAAAGTGGTCAGTAGCGTGTAAGAAATGCATTCTATATAGAAACTGAACAAGAGAGCAGCTGATAGCCTTGCGTATAATTTTTAACTAAGCTGCCGTATGTATCCATTGAGAAAGTCACCAGCTTCAGCTTAGCCCCATAGCTGAACTTTTCCAAAGAGAAAGCGAAAATGAGCTCTATGGGGTTTTCATGTACTTCCTCTCCAGACTTTTTGACCAAACGGTGGTTTTTGCTTCCAGTGATTTCCTTTGATCCTTGCAGACAGGGTATGAAGGGATGGTAAATAATCTGCATCTCTTTGCAACGTGTTGTTCTAAGAGCTGGCGAGAAGTGTGAAAAGGTAGTTTGGGCTTGTATGAGATCTGCCAATCCATATGGAAGTGGGATGCATTTAAACGGAAAATCAGGATCGTATCAAACCCAGTGTGTTTTCTGAACCTCCCGTGTGAACTGAAACTGCCTTTTTCCCCACAAGGCCCAAACTCTTCAACTGCAACAGACTGACAGCGAGTGGGCAATGCTGATCCTCAGCTACAGAGCACTTGTCTTCTCCCCTAAAAATACCTAATTACACAGCTGCTAATCATTTTGCCTCCCCCATAGCAGCAGCACACGGCACTGTACCATCCTTGAAATGTCTCAGCATCCTGCTTTCCCAGCATTAAAAGCACTGATAGATTGGTTTCAAAGGTTCCCTGCTTGCCTTGTGACATTTTTGCATCTGAACAGCAAAAATTAAAACTAGCAGGAGAAATAAATGCTGTGGTGATTAGGCAGGTTTCTGAACGTGCTAATCCTGCCTGAGCAAAGCATAAAACCCCACATTTTAATAAAAGTGTGTTATTAAACTTCAACGTGTGCTGAAATGTTTCTTGGTGCCACTACTCAGAAGCTTTCTGGATGAAGGATGAAGCTGGACAGCCGGCTTCAAGGGGACCTTGCTGCCAAAATGTATATTGTCTATGACATGCCTTCCTCGGTCTACCTGAGCTTGGGCTGGCTGCTGGGAAGAAGAAATTAATTACCTGGGTGACTTTGTCCCAAATTGAAACCTAGCTCTGGAAAACAGATGCCCAGCATATTAATTCGTCATATCACATTGAGCCTTGAGTTTGAGTTCTCTGCAAAAGGTTTTATAATTCATATAACCTGAAATAATTTACACCTAATTAGATTTTGTCAACTGAATAATTCTGTCTCACGCTGCTTCCGCGGAATAATTTAAGCAACTCCATTTCATCCTCAAAATAGTTGTAAATGTCACATTAATTTTGTTGACATGAGCAGCTTATAGGAGAGGCGCTTGGCAGTTTGTCAACGGGATGTGTTATGGGCTTTCCAGACCAGGACGGGCAGCTTCGCTGCTGATATTTTATATAGACTGTTAGCCTAGTGTTGCTTTTTACGGGAAGGTGCAAGACCTGTTAGGTCAGAGGTCTGGCGATAGTTTCTATGGGTAATCCAGGCACTGCAGTTCCTTTTGCCTGGCCCAGAGCTGATGAGATATCATGGCCTTGGGTCGCCTTTCCCACCGACCCGTATGGTTTTGCAGCCTGTGGAGCTCACCTGTGGGCCTGCACCAAGGGCTCGATGGGTCAGTGCATTTGCTGATGTGAGATACTAATTTTATGCTTTTCCTACTGAAAAGCAAAGTACAATTAAAAAAAATAAAATTCCACGCCCTCCCATGAGCCTGTTACAGAGAAGAAAAGAATTATCTACAGTTCTGTTTATATGACTACTTCTTTTATTAAAATACTTGAAAGCTTGTTGCTTGGTGTGGAACGCCACAGGTTAAGTCCTACACTGGATTGTTATGTGCTAAATAAATACGGTCCATTTGCCATATTCAAATTAGTAGATAACGAACATGAAAGTAGAAGACTTGAAGATGTAAGAAAATGTTGTACTAGCTTTTGGAAAGGAATTAATGTGTCAAAAAATTAAAAGAAGCTGAGATAAAGCTTATCTTCTATGATTTTTGCAAAGTACCATTCAAACTTCCTTTAATATTTGTGACATTTGAAATCTGAATCCTATTCTTTGTTTTTGAATGAGTAGTTAATATATATTTACAGCTAAATCATTGATACAGGGTGTGGGCCAGGAAGCTTGAGTGCTGCTGCCTTGACCCGCGCTGTTCCTGTTGGATTTCTCACTCGGTCTCCCGATGGGTCAGACTGTTTTACTGATGTTCACAGGGTAATGTGCCATCCTACCCGACCAGAAGCATTTACTTATTTGTGAAAAGGAATGGAGCTGTTGTGATGAAGGATGGAAGGCAATCACAGCTCCAAGGGCTGGGCTGCATTCACTTGGGAAGTATCGGTGTGTGCCTGGGAAGGCAAATCCAGATCTCATTTTCCTGAATAACAGAATACATGTTGACCTCTCTTGAGCCTTGTTGATTGTCTGCGAGTTTTGAATGAGGAGTGTTACCCGTTCTAATTTTAGTCGGTTAGTGAAACCCATCGTTAACCTGGACTCTCAGCCAAGTCAGAGTTGCCACCACTGCAGGTCTCTTCCCATGTGCCACCGCTGGGACAACGTCCCGTCTGTCTCTGTTCCCTCCCACATTCCCTGACGTGGCAGGATGGGCAGTGTGAAGTCACAGATGGTCCTTGTCCCTTAGGTCACACCTGGGTTGGACTATCAGCGGGTGAACTGCAAAGCCTGGTGGTGTGACCGGCCATCAGTCCCTTTTTATACGCAGTTAATTGTGCATCTGTACACTCACCCCCACTTGTGGAAAACAGAAATGCGCTTCTGAGCACGTTACAAAATTCAGCCTTCGAGGCCCTGCCTAAGCAGGAGAAGAAATCTGTAGACAGCCGTCCCTTTATTGTTGAGGCTTGTCTGCAGCTCTTCTGAATGCTGTAATTTAACTGCGCCTGCTGAGCCTTAATCAGCTTTAATGATGAGGACTCATACTGGGTAACATTGTGGTAGTTTATTGGTTTTTCCACTCTGCTTTGTCAAATTTATTTCCTTTGAATAGGTGGCAGATAGACTGTCACGTTAACAGTGATTTTTAGCAACTATATGTCCAAGCAGTTTCTGTTGTAATATCACTTTGATCTATTTTGTATTATTCTTGGCAACTCAGGAAATACGAGTAGATAGTTCCTTGGAGCTTCTTTGGGTTAGTGGGCAGCACAGGAACACGCAGGTACCCCGTTGAGGTCTCTGATTGTTTTAGCAAGAAACCTGCAAGATAAAAGGCAGCGTGTTTGGAGATAACTCAGATTACTGGACAGTAGCAGGAAGAGGTAGAGAACACGTAACATTTGGTTCAGACCTGGTTTGAGCCAGAAATTCAGGTTTTATTTGTCTACATTCAAGGCAAGTAGGCAAAGTGAATTCATTTCAATGGTTATATAAAGAAAACTTTTCAAAAAGATATAAAGATAGGTGCTGTTCAAACAAAATTTCTATATGCTTTACTGTAATGGTCCTAGGTTCCTCCTAATTAACTTGCAACACTTTATGTATGCTCCCTTTATATAGATGCTGCAAGTTATTGTGACTGATGTCAGAAAGCCGAGAGGCATGGGGACAGGTGCTGCTGCAGACACCTGAGTTTGTGTCCCTGGAAGAACAGCAAAGTTCCATTTCTCTGGGGAGAAGTTTATTTCACACAGGAAAACAAACTCTTCTTATCAGGGAAAAAACCCAACCCTTTGATCATTCAGTCTGGTGTTTTCAATTCGTCGCCTGTAGAGATTTATGTCCATTAACTTGCATTTGAAATAAAGCCTTTCTGATAGAAAGGCTCCATTATTGATTTAAAGTCTTCCAGGTAGTGGAAGACTTACTGGGGCCAGATACAAGCTGTTCTAAGGTTTGATTTTCCCTTCCCTTTCTAAAAATGACATTTTATTTTCCTTTTGTCTCTCATCTCCAACCATAACTCCCTCAGCAATGCCTGGGACGTGACTACCAATACCTTGCGTAATTCCCATTTTGAGAGTCTAATCGCGTTGGCAGCAGCTCCGACCTGGACTGCGGCACGTGCAGATATGACGCTTCGGTGCCATCACATGAATTATCATGGCAATAGACGCAGACGAAGTTCAGAGCCATCAGGTCCTGCATAATTTCCAGAAGAGCTGAGGAATATTTAATATTAGGGCATTTACGTTTTGCTGCTGTTAGGTCAGCTCGGGACCCCTGAAGTAGCCACCAAATCAGCCACATTTTGGTGCGCTGAACCAGTGGATTTGTATTAACGCTGCTGTTAAAAAAAAACAAAAGAGAGAGGAGGATGCCAACTGTGACACTTTAGGGGTTTTTTTAGGAGAAGTTGGTCCTGACAGATTCAGAGAAATCTCTGCTGTAACTCGGGTTTCTCATGTTGAGCACATTTTAGCTATAAAGCTAATTATCATAAGGCTTTTCAAATGACTCCCTCCTAGTTCTCGTCTGGGTACCAGTGGAGTCCATGTTCTCTTTTTGAGCGGATAAAATCCTCCTCCTGGAAGCATTTGTTTATCATATTACAGCTTCACATGAGCTGAGCTCAAGCTTGACCCGATGTTAAGTGTCTGTGGTGGATTTCATTACATCCATATACTGGAAGTCCTGCCAATATACTGGCAGCAAAATCCTAGTGGAAAATAAATGGCAATAAAAAAGAGAAATGATAGCCTGTGTGAGTGGTGAGGAGCAGAGCTTTATTGAGACCGGACAGCCCTGGAGATGTCACTTGGCATACAGACACGAGCTTAAGAGAGTGCGAGTGAAAGCTGATATTGGAATAACGACTCCGTGGCACAGACAGGGGAATAATTTAATTAATTGCACTGAAATTTCTTTGATGAATAGTTATGTGGTGATAAGCACGAGGTCGAACAGTAGAATGAGTTTCAGCTTTTTAATGGGCCAGCACAGCTGCAGTTTTGGAAGCGTTCCCATTCTATTTTTTGAGGGTTTTTTTCCCCGTCTCAGTTTTCTGGTCCTCGCTGTGCGCGTGGCCGCTCTGCCCAGCTCCTCCCGGGCCCCGGGCGCTGCCCAGAGCCGCCTGGCCAAGGTAGCCACGTGGAAATCAATGCCAGATCAAGAGGAAATTGTAGGATGGTTGCTTTATGAATCCCGCATTTTTTCCCGATGATGCTTTTAACAGGGCCTCCGCTGCACCAGTTGTATGAAGATTTTAATAAAAGTTTTCTGGTCTCCAGAGGAGGAGGCATGTCTTTGTTGTTGGAGAGCTGGAGGGAAGGGAACAATGCAACACAGCTGGAATTTGAGCATTAATCCTCTGATTCCTGGGCCATATTTTCAGACAGATCAATTACTCCTGGCTGTAACCAACCTCCAGCCATTTCCTCGCCGTGCCGGGCTCTGTTTACAGTCACTCGGATGCTGCGGCTTGACATAACCTCCTGACTTTATAGAGCTTCAGCTGTAAATATCACCCGTCAGACCCACAGCCACTGGCAGCTGTGGTTTACCGTGAGTCATTAACTGAGAAATTAGGGCTAAGAGCCGTGGGTGGTGCTGGCTGGGGGTGGTTTTCAGAACCCCTGTGTCCGTGAGGTTTGTGCGGCGCTGGGTTGCTGCACAGGTTTGCTCGGGGGTCGGTTCTGTCAAAGGCTCGGAGAGAGAGGCTGGGGGGGCAGGACAGAAATCGGTGCCTTTCCTGGGATACATCCCTGAAGATTTGCCCAGCCAAAGAGGAGAACCCTCCTCTGTTAGCCCAGGCTTGGGGTCAGGGAACGCTCTGCCAAAATGGAGATGAGCGCTGTGAACAGAATGAAAGAAAACACGTAAATAGTTAATAAACCCTATCAACATCAAAACATTTTTTTTCAAATGCTGTGGAGCTGCAGAGACACTCTTGGTTTTGAATTATGATCTCTTCTTGCCTTTTTTTTTTTAATCAGAGTAATAGCCTATTACTCTCCAACAGCAGCTTCTCACTCAGGTTTCATTTTGCTTTGCAAACGTTCATTTATTGAGCTGTGGAAGCTGGGACCTGGATCCCAACCCAGTCGCAGCCATTGCTTGGGCCTCTCTCTTGGTAAATAACCCCTTGGACTCCCACTGTAAAATTCATAAATATACAATGACTTGTTTTGGATTTGAGTACCTTGTAGCGTGGCCTCCATAAGAACTTTCCTCCGAGTCTCTCACTTCTTTCAGTGCTTGGTTAATATTACACCGCGAGATCCACTGTTATCTTTAGTCGCAGACATTTGCCCTGCTCTCTCTTTGCAGCCTAATTCATGTGATCGTATTTAATATTTGATTTATTAAGGAGGGTCACTGGTAGTATCGCGTGAGAGTCTCGTGGCTTTGGCCTTTGCCAGCAACTCAAAGTTAGTTGGTCAGGTTTCTTTTTTCCTTCTTGGAGCTTTGCCCATCTTATTATGAGTTCTTTAGAGAAATGAAATGCAGCAGTAGCTTGAAGAAATCATGGACATTTTCCAGCAGTCAAAGAGCTCTGGAGTCAGTATTATAAGCTTTCTCCCCTGGTTGCAGTTAGGAAGCCAGTTGACAGTATAATGGGTTTTTGGAGGGGGAGTGATGGTTTGTATGTTCTGTTTGATGTTGCAAATACTGAGCCCTCGGGGAGATCAGGAAAAAGGATGTTCTGTTCTTTAGGAAAGGAAAAGATTAACCTGAAATGTGAACTGAAACTTAGGAGCTCTGCAGGACTTAGGTGCACCAGAGATGAGTTAGCTTACTTTAATGGAAATATCTGCTGTCTCGTAACAAAGGCAGGCAACTGTTTTTGCAGGGATTTGGTCAGGAGAGTAATGTGTGTGTGTTTCTATAGAAGAGCCACAGCCAGGGCGCGAGGTGGCTGACCCTCGAAAGCAGGCAGTTCCCTCGACGTGAGTTTCTGGCGGTTTGGATGCTCCTCAGAGTCAGAGAGACTTGTACCCCTGTCAAAGGAAGTCTGAGGATCATGTGCAGTCCTTGTTTTTCCAGAGATTTCTGGAAAAAATGCTTCTGGTGCATTTCATCTTTCTCACTTCTGCTTCCATTTATATCAGTAAGAAGATTTCTTTTTTTATAGACAGGGCAGAACATCTGCTATTGCTTTGATAGAACTATAGGGGAAAAAACCCCATAACCCTTACCTTTGAACTATGATTTTTTTTGATCCATTCTTAGCAAATACCAGTAGAGACAATAAATGTGACTTTTTGTCAGCAGGAATTGTACTTCCATAGCCATATTTTTACCTATAAATTCAAAAAATATGGCAGGGTCACGTTTTTCCAATCTTATTGGCTTGTGCCAATCTGACAAAATTTCATCTTGGCGTTACTGATACACCTGTTTGCTTTTACAGTTCCTTGGCTCTGGGAAATGGTTTCTAATACACCGAGTTGGGTAAATGTGGTTCAGAGACTC
This sequence comes from Nesoenas mayeri, assembly GCF_963082525.1. Lineage (NCBI taxonomy): Eukaryota > Metazoa > Chordata > Aves > Columbiformes > Columbidae > Nesoenas > Nesoenas mayeri. Next base: position 8,221,199 of record NC_137569.1, on the reverse strand, counting down.
TGTGGATGACGTTCATCTGCTTCACGTCACTCTTAATCTTTTACATTGTTTAAATAACTTATTTTCTTCTTTCTTTCTCTACTTAGCATAGCCCTTATGATTTCTTATCTTTGGGAGCAGATAAGGGGAATTTGGGTCTGCGGGCTTCTTATAAGGATAAGTGCTATTCATTTTCTTTGGCTATTGTTTCTTTATTTTCTTTGTATTAATCTCCTTGTTCCTTTAAGACCCTTCTATTCCTGAGTGACAGAGCAATGGTCAATGCTTGGATTTGGAGGAAGACGCGTCTTTAGTAAATATAGATGGGACACCAGATTTGCTGTGGTACAGGGAAAAGAGGTGTTGTTGAATCCAATTTATTCATACATTCTTAATTCAAAACTTCTGCTTCTTCAATAAGTTAAATGGCATTAGTTAGGCCCTCAGTCATCCAAAACGGCTTCAGGGAATGAGAAGAATGTGATCCCTGGGGTGCTCTGCAGCTTTTTCCATCCCATTTCTGAACTCGTAGGAGTACAGCCCAAATTTGGTGCAGGGCGTGTGCCTGTAATTGCGGCTATGCTTCTCTGTGTATGTATTTATGAGAAAGCACGAGATCATTGGCATTTGGTAAGGGTTTTATGCCTTGTTTTCCTGTATTTTGTTGCCACTGTACTTATAGTTATTGCCAGACTGAATTGAACAAGTTCTTATTTGATGTACAGTGATACCTGGACAACAAGTTCATCCACTTTAACAGCCTATTTTTAGTGGTAACCATAACACCAGAGAATGAAGGTACATGAGCACTGGTGGTAATTACACAATGGATCTTAATCTGGGGTGATATTGTGAGATATGAATCTATGGCACTTTTGAACCGAAAAAATCAATAAATAAAACTTCAAGCACTCTTAGCACTTCAGATAATGGGCATATTCCAGGATTTAGCACCATCTCTTGCATCCCTCTCAAAAATAGCATCCTGAGCTTGTAAAACTTGGCTACCCTGCTGGAATTTCCCATTTAGCAAGAAAACTCTGCTGAGCAAAGGCTGATATTCTCATCTCACACTGTTTTCCTCCTCCAAAATAAATGGAATATCCATTTCCAGAGACTTGTATTTCACAGAAACATATTGGGATTTTTTTTTAGTCAAGTTCAATGTTCTCCTGTTTATTTGAAGGAGTTTTAGGTATACATAGCACTGTGTGTTTACAGAAAATACTGATTATCTTCGCCTATACTATATTATTATCCCAGTGCCCTTTTGTTGCAGCTCTGTACCAGCCTAAACCCCAGAGCAAGTTTAGGCTTTAATCCATGTGCAATATTCAAATCCCTGGAGGACAAAATCTGCAGCAGCTTTATTCCTTCTGTTCTTTCCCTTCCACCCCATATACATCACATCAGTAAACATGACCCCAGTGCTTTTCCCTATAGTTTTGTCTTGTTACTCCCGTAGCAGATATTAAGGGAAAGACAGTGAGATCATCTTACTTACAGACAAGCCTCTTATGAATCTCCTCTCCCTAAGCTCTGTGTAGTCAATGAGGGAAAACCCCAAACTTCCACAGAATTACTATGGCCGCCCAAGTTTGGTGCCAGCTCTCTCCTTGGAGTGAGTTCTCATTTCGACATAGAGGGACCAACATCCTTAAGTGGGTGCCCAAGGTCAGGCCTTGTGAATCCTCTGCGGCTGTAACTAGACACCGCATCCTATATCCAGTGGGCAAAGTGCTCGGTTGTTGCTGGACCCCATGGGGCTGTGATTGAAACGTGCTGAGGGCCCCTTGCCCTGAGCACCAGCACAGAGCTCAGTGTGCCGACACACACCAAAGGGGAAGGACATCTTCGTGCGTTTTCCCTTGGAGAACAAACTGTGTTTTCCCAGTCAGTGCTGTCTCCTCTCAAGCCCGAATCCCAGAGCCAGGCTGGCTAATGTGGCCTAAAGCGCTTGCTACCCTGAGAACTTCTTCAAGAGCTGGTAGAAATCAGAGTAGGGAGTTCCAGGCACTTCAAAGTAGTAATTAATGAAACTTTGGCTACAGCAGCGTCTTAAAATAGAATGCAGAATCAGCGTGCTATCTCAAAAAAAGGATATTTTTCCCTTAAATCCCTTAGAATTTATTAGGTGGGCGTGAGCAGAAAGGTTGGCTCCAATAAAAGCCTAGCTTTGTAATGATTAGCAGGGGCCCAGTATAATTTAGGATATTCTTTACAGTTTATAAATACGGGCTCATAAAAAGCCTAGATATAAGGAAGCTGTGACTTTAAGTCATTAGAAGCCCAGTGGTTTGATAAAATAACAGGAAACAGACAATTTATTATGAGCAATCCCGGTAGCTCTGGATTATCTATAAAACTTTTATGGCCCTCCCCAAGTGGCAAGAGGCCATAAAACTTGCCTGAATGAGGGACTTGTTAATTTACTTGTTAAAGCAAATTAAAAATTTATAAGCGCTTTTAGGTAAATGAGATCTTCTCTCATTGCTGCCCTTGCGGGCTCAGGAGTCCTAGGAGGAAAGAAGTGGTTGTGCTCAAACATCACAGCAGAACAATAAAAGCTATTAAATTGGTTCACTTTATTACTACGGAGCCAGGCAGCTGTTGCCATGGTTTGCGGGGGGATGCCCGGGGTTGACAGTGTGGCATTTCTGTGGCCTTCGGCAGAACGGAACGACTGTCCCTTCGCCCGGTGTCCCCTCCGTGCCTCGCGCTGTTCTCCCATTGCCATGCGGAGCTGTTGGGAGTCAGGAGACGTCAGCATCTCCCTTTGTCCTTCCTCGTCTTCGTTGTAAACAGGTTTATGAACACCAGAAAAACCTGCGCGGCTCCAGCTTGCCTAACCAGGACACGTAACAGCAAACCAGGTTTTATTTTATTCCAATGCTCCTGCTGTAACTAAACACAGGGCCTGGCAAGGAAAACAGGGCTGTTGGGCATCTTTGAGCAATCTTTGAGAGCTGTTAAAATGGATTTGAGAAGTGTTTCTCCAGATCACTTCAGCAACAGCTTCTTACAGCAAATGAGTTCCAGCTGGAAGCACCGTGAGGAGTTCCACTTTGTCCTTGCAGCTCCATTTCAGAAAAAAAAACCCTATTAAAAAAGAAATTTTCTATTGAAAAGTCTTTGTGTTTAGCAGAAGACCTGCTTCAGGTAAGGTTTTGAATGAGGAGAGATCTAAATCAAGCTGCAGTGAATTTAACAAAGCCTCTCGCTAACCTTTTTTTCTGTAAGCAGCTTGTCTCTACATGTAGTTATTTCTCTTTTGTTCAGGAAATATTTTTTACAGATCCAATATTATTTACACAAGGAGTTAACAGCACTTCCACAAGGGAAAGAGAGTGGCAGAAATTCAAAAGGTTCACGCTGCGAGCACTTCAGGTGATCACTTCAGGTACTTTCAGGTGTCTTAAGGCCCCCACAAGTAAACCTGCCCGAATAGTCAGTCGTCTACACACAGACCACAGCTTTTCATGCACGTTTCGTCCTTATGCGTTTCATCTAATACCCATTTCATCCCAGTATGATTTGTATGATTATATAATTCCTAAGGGATATTGCAGGTGCTTTGCTTCAGAATGGGAAATTATCTCTGAGAGAGATACATGGAGTACCTGGAGAAAGTCTAAAAGCGTGGCCTTCAAGATAGGCTTGAAAGAATTGGGGCAATTTAGTTTTAAAAAGAGAAAATGGAGTGGAGATTCTGATAACAGTCTTCAAACACAGGAAGATTGCTGCAAAAAGGAAAGGAAAAATCTGTTCTGCATATCCATGAGAGATGGGACAAGGTCACGCTGCAGGTAGGAGATGCAGCTGAGATGTGAAAATAGATTTTTTTAAGGTAAAGACAGTGCAACTCTGCACTAATTGACCTGCGGCAGTTGTAGAGATGACTGGGTGTCTTCAGCAAGAGTTTGGGCTGGGTGAGCTGTTGTCTGCGTTTCATGAATGATGCAGATATCCGGTGGTCCTTCCCGGGCTATGGGGCCACTTGAGTCTGCGTCTGTCTCTGTTTTCCTGTGATTCTATAACGCTGGGATTCCTGGGCGCTCGCAGCGTGCAGTAGGTAAGATGAGTATTCGGATACTTCAGGCAATGCTGCCCCAAAATCTTTATTTCCCATGTGGTTCCCCGGTGAGAGACAGATGTTTAGCAGGACGCTTTCCCTTCACGCCACTAGACCAAACAAAAGCTTACGATCTCCAGGAATTCAAGTGTAGCGATAGTAATATTCTGGCACTTCCATCACTCAATAGTTGTATTATAAATATTTCATGGAAAAACTCAATCATAAAAGTATTATTTTTGTAGCGTGCCAAGAGCAGATCCAGGCACTCGGAGCATAAAAAATATGAAAGTCACATTTTAATATTGTGCTATCCTCTCTAAGTACAGCGCTAGTCTGAAACTGTCGGACATATAAAAATAAGGCAATGTCTCCGAGGTATATTAATGGTGGTTATACAGCTAATGGTTACATGGCAGACTCCCAGTACATTCACTTTAGTGCACACATGTCTCTGAACCAGATATGACTGGCTGGAAAGGTCTCTTGAAATCCCATATGGTGTCCCCAGGGCCATATTTCAGCCATATTTCACTGAACCAAAAGTGGATGTAGAATGAGCCAAACTCTGTCTCTCCATGGGCTTCTCCTGCCTCTGCCAGGCACGTCTGAACCTCCCGGCCCCAGCCCTTGAAATTCACGGCGATGACAGCACTTGAAGTCAAATGATTAATCTTTCATGTCCTTCGTACCTAACTACTGTTCTGGTTCCAGATTTTTGGAAACCTGAGTTCCAAATGGGTTTGTGGGTGTTCTCAGCCTTCCTGGATCTGGCCCTTAACCTGTAATAACCTATTTCTAGAAAGGAAAAGATCAAGTACTGAGGAAAAGAGATGGCTTTGTTCAGGCTGAGCCTTTGAGGTGGATACAAGCACGTGGAGTTGGGCACGACAAGGATGTGATGTGTTTTTATTGTAGGTGGTCTGTTATGGAATATCTATGGCAATCCGTAGCTATTGTTGGAAGTAAGTTGAGCCCAGCATGTTATTTCTGGCTTAAATTCGAGGGAGGGAGATGTCTTGGAACAGCTAATGCCCAGTTGGTAGGGCATCAATTGGCAGGTAGGAGACCCAGGTTCATGACCCTGTTTTTCTTGACTTGGAGCAGTAATTGAATGTGGGTCCCGCTTATTCCACACAGTTGCAATGCAGACATTTCTTGGCGCACCAAGAATTCCCCCCTGAACAGCACCAAATGAATCCAAGAGACAGGGTCCTTCCCCAAACCTGTCTTGTCAAGGCTTTTTTCAATGTTTATTAGTTTAGCTTTGCAATTCAGCGTTTACATAAATGACATGATTAAAAGCAAACCAGGAACCTGGACAGAATGTGGTTCCTGTTAAAATCATTCCAAGGTACTTGTGAATTTAACCCCTTGGAAAACCAAAGACGTTTATTGAGCTGCCTACATATTTCTGTTTAATGAATGGCAAACATGCTGTCAAAGCCATCAGGGAGGGTGTTTGAATTTATTCCCGACGGTATTTATTTACAGGGCTCATTCATACAGTAGCGAGGTGATGGCAACAAATATTGAATACCATCAGCCTTTTGCCAGACACTGGGAGCAAAGAGAATGACTTGCCTCGACTTAATTTAAATTATAACCTGCCAAATTGGTGAAGACCTGCAGAAACTTCATCAATAATTCTGAGCTACATGCCTGATTACATAAATTAGATAGCTTGGTGTCTGTGGTGTGAAGATTTTCTTATAGCAACTAGTTTTTGCATGGGCACAGCTTTGATGAATACTACCCTATGTTCTTATCACAAATGAGCAAAGGAAATATAAATTAGAAGCTCATAAATATGGGATTCTGGTTGCCTTTGAAGAACTTTATTTCAGTATGGTCTGCATGAGAATGCTTTCGTTGGTTTCAAAAAATGCATTTGGTTTTGGCTAGACTGTGAATAATGCGTAAGCCACAACATTTTACGTAGATGTCCTTTATCTGAAGTAGATAAAAAAGGACATCAGATCTGTGAGGGGTTAATTCATGTGTTTCAAATGGAAACGGAATTAGAAAATGAATTCCCTTCTAACATCTCTGCTCAGCGTGCAGATCAAAGCCATCATAGGAGTAAATTTATGTCTGATAGTGTGGACGCTTTCAATGCACACTGGCGAAATATCATGCTGATTGCTGATTGAAAACAGTTGTTAATTCTCTACTTCACTAAATTCAGAGTGGAAAAACTTTCCTTAATAAAGAACAGATTGAAGAGAACCAAGACCTTACTGTGTGGAAATTAATGGCAGATGCATATACTGGTAGTTAAAATGTTTCATTAGATGTTAATGTCTTGCTGTGTTTTTAATTGTTCAGAAATTAGCCTCTAGAATATTAAAACCATCTGTTTGTTATCATGATGAAACAGAATACTTAAATAGTTATTAATTTTGTAGGCTTTTTTTTTTCCTTGTCTGCAAAACTTTGATCTGTTGAGATTTCAGGGAACGCTGGATGCAAAAGCGAAAAACAATTTTAAAACACCTTGGTGCCCCAAATATCGGCATTTGCTGCCTGCCACCCATATTTTGCATGCCTGCTTTATTTCACAAATTATTATTCACCAAGGAGAAGCTGACGTTTTTTAGTGCATCAGAGGAGTGTGCTGATGCTTGCTGAGCCTGTATAATGCTTGATTTAAACTGTAATACGCTACATTTTCACATGCTGATACTTAATTTTTCAGTCTTGTGGGTCATTTTAAAGCCCAGATATTTCAAAGCATGGAAGAGGTTTCATGTGGATCGATCAGCACAGGGTTTTGTCTTCCTTCATTTCCAATTGTTTACAACTATTTTCATTTTTTTTTTAGGAACGAGTTTTGGGAGACTTGGGGTTTTTTATCATGTAGGTGAACAATAAGGGCTTCCTTTCAAAACCTGATTCAGGTGAATATTCCTCTTTGTGAGAACATACATCAAATACTTTTCCAGCGTAACAGTGAAGATACACAGATTTTCCCCCAGCTGAGATGAATTTAAGGAAATGCTGTCCTGTGTGTGTTTTATACACAGTTCTCCATCGTGAAGAGCACAATTCATAATTCAGTTTGTAATGCTTGTTATATGTGGCTTAAGTGTGAAAATTCATTCAGTAAGTCTCAACTTTGCTTAGAGAGCCATTAACATATCTTTCCAAGAGATTTTTGACCTTTTCCTGAATAAGCACTTTACAAATTGTTAAATGCCAGAATGAGGATTAATTCAAGTAACCATAATTTGATAGTAGTCCTGCCTTATAGGTTTTTTGCCCTTATCATAAAACAATAATAAAACTCCTCTTACCCAGCATATGACCATATTTTCAAGACTGCTAAGTCGAGTACAATTCTAAAGCACATGAAAGAGAAGTTAAATTGTTGTTGTTGTGTTGGTGCTGCTTTTTTTTTAAATCAGTGTAAGGTCTGACAAATAATTCTGGTGGACACCCAGTTCTCTAAATGGATTCTGTGTCCCCTGAGGTCAGTGCAGATGTTCCCCTTGGTTTCAGTGGGTGCTGCATCTGATTCTTTGCCTTTGTCTTGAGGCCGCAACACAAGGGCTGATACCACTGGCTGGCACAATGATTTTTGTGGAAATAAAGCTGGTTTTGGACTCGGATCGAGGCCACCAGCTCATCAGTCTGTCAAATGTTAAATCACCTTTGGTCCCTGTTGACAAGGGACAAACTCCACGATGTACCAGGAGACTTTTTGACATTTGCAAATAGGCTGACTCACTATTTCGATTGGCAAAGGTGAAAGCACAGTTCTGCAATATATTTTAAATTATTTTTCAGGATGAGAAAAGAATATAAGTAAGTGGAAAGAAAAAAAGTAATACAAAAATAATGTAGAGCAAAGCCAAAAAAACAACAACAAGCAGGTATTGTTAGGAGTTTGGAAGCATTCTGAATTTTTCAAACCAGCAGCAGCTCTTAATATGTCCAGGGCAGAAATTCAACGAGATTTAAAACATGAAGTCACCCTGTGGTTTAAAGATGTAATTCTTCAGTGTTTCTTTTCCTGGTAGTGCCTGAGTTCTTGCCACCCCTTCCCACCATCGTCTCCTTCGTGGTGCCAAACTGAAGCTCTCATCGGAGTGAGAAGCAATCCAGGAGATGAAAAATTAAAGCCATAACCCGCTCACTTGCCGATGTGGCTTGGTTCTCCGCAAAGTTGCGGCATCAGCTGCAGCCCAACAACCTGAGGCATCTCAGGGGTCTCGGCAAAGCCCCCCGAGCAGTGCGGGACAACAGGGTCGGGCTCCCTGAGCAAATACGACACTGAAATTATGGCCTCGGGTACAGGAAAACTCAGACTTGTTAGTGTCAGGCAGGCCCAGCGGTGCTGGCAACCTGCAATGCTGGAATACCTTGTTTTGTGAAAAGAGCCTCCCTCCAAAGAGGGTGGAGCGTGGAAGACAAAGGTTCCTCCAAGTGGCAGCTTGCCATCCATCAGAAGCTAATCCAGGTTCAAACAACTCAAACAGGGGTTCCTCCCTTTGCTTTTCTCCCGTTATTTGTGATGACTGGCTTCTCTTCATCTCCAAACTCATCTCCACATCAATGACAGCTGCTAATGAATTCAGATGGTTCAGTCCCTTCCCTTCTGTGCTGCTTCAAATAGATTTTCTTTGCCAGATACTTCAGTTCCCCTCTTCTGCTAACAAATTGGTACTGAGGTAGATTATTATGACTTTTGCTTCTATCATTCAAGCAAGGGGAAAATACAATATGTATAGACATGAGTTATATGTCAAAATGCTTTTACTCCCCCTCCACCCTTTTCCTTCACATTATTAAATTATAGAGAAATACTATCTTAATAGCCTCTTGGCCAAGTCGTAGAGAGCAGAGTTATGGTTCCCTTGATAAATTGCAAAACATTATTAAGTTTTGCTCTCTGGACTGAGAGTATTGGCATAAAAGGACATCAACCACAGTCATATTGGTCTTGATTGCTGCTTAATTGCTGCTTGTTTGTGTTAGAGATCATGTGGTTTGATTGATCTTGCCCTGCTTTTGTCATTATAGTTACAACTTCCTCGTTTTCTCCTTGTACAGAGACCACAGGATGAATTTAAATCTTGAATAATTTATATGGCTGGCCAGTTAAACAGCTTAAAATAGTATTATATTTTTAATCCAATAGCTCAACCTTCAAATCATTATTTATGCAACCAGTTATTAAATATTTATTCTGGGCTTATATCGAACTATGAAATAACAGGGCTCTTTTATGTAAACAGTGGCAAACATCTTGAGGTCCACCCATGAATACTGATATTTCCTCCTTCAAGACATTTATTTACTTCTGCAATGTTAACTGGGTGTCAGGTTCGTGGTCTGTGTGGAGGGAGAAAAGGATGATGGTGGCTGTGCCTGAATTCAAGCGAGCAAGGACAGTCACTCTGGTCTTTTTCAGGCTCAGCTCATGGAGCTGCTTCACATCCTTAGATGTTCTCCAAAGGTCTCAACCCATCTCACCTCTCTGTGCATGAGTGACCATCCTGGGGACAAGCAGTGGGTGAAATTCTGCAGAAACTACCTTGGGTTGATGTTTGCCCTCATTAAAACAGCTGGAGACTCTTCAGCCGAATTTGCAGAGAGCTGTGGATAGACTTGCAGTGCTGTTAAGTTTTTTGACCTGGCCTGTTTGCTTTTTGTTCCATCATGTGATTCATTTTCTCTTCTTAGGTACTTCAGTGTTTTTCCAGTAAGTTATACATTTCAAAGTCAACCAGAGGCCAAGCAGGGTCCTTAGGGAGTTGGATGTCATACACTTCGGGCTAAATGGGATAATATTTCTGTTTTCCTCTCCCCTTTCTGGAGATTCAGAGTAAAAGTGGGGTGTTTGCCTCCGCTTCCCTACCTCACCTGACCTTTCCTGTACAACAGAAACAAGAACTCCTTGGAGGTCCAGCTGCCAGTCGCCCCTGAAGCAAGAGCTGGTAATGGTCTAACAAGAAGGATCTGGAAAATCATTGTTGGGAAGTGCACTGAAACAGGCTATTCTTACCCAGAATGTTGGGGTAAAACTGCTGGCTCAGTTCGCAATTTTTTCAATGAGCGAACCTAAATAGAACCATGAAAAACAAGTCAGTGGTGGAGATTGCAGCCAACACACATACGCTGCTCCTTGTGGGGTGTTCCCAGGACTTGGGGGGGCACATGCAGCTGTATTAAGAGATTATGTCTGTTCCCACAGAATTTAAAATCTGATTTGGTGTCATCCAAAGCAGAAGCAAGAACCAGACATGGTGTAAATGGGCACCACTCAGCCAAATGACACGTGGGACTTGTGCGATACGTGGATCAGAACGTGCACGGATGTGTGTCCGTGTGACAAGGATAGTGCACTCGCACTGAGCAGGAATAGGCACGAAAGCAGCTGTTCAGAGGTGCCCTTTAGCAGTGCAAAAGCCTGACACAGAGCCCTGGAAATCCAGAGTTGAGCTACAAAGAAGCGCTGCAGTGGGGCTGATAACTCTCGGGAGGGGCAGATGGATTCCACTCGGTTTGGCACCGTTTTGGCTGCCCCCGAGCAGCCCGGCCGGACCCGTGCACCTCATCCCTGGCGGCTGCCGCGTCTGGCTGTGCAAGCTGCTCGGGGAGATTGATTGGTACAATGGAGTGCTTTGCAAGGTGTAATTTTAAAGGCCATATTTCTCACTGTGCAGCCATCAAAATGCAAAGGGTCAGAAGAAGCCTATATTTTTTTGCAATTCAGCTTTTAAAGTGTGCTGAAATACGCTTCATTTGGTGCAATTGCCAACAGCTTGCTGTTTCATACTGCTCTTAACAGGAGCCGGGGAACAGAGCAAGTCTGTTACACTTTATACGTTGTATAATGTATGTATGATTCTGGGGTGTGATGAGTTTATGCCAAATTTATCTTTGATTTCTGTATAAACAGCACAGAAAAAATGATGGGCTGCATTCTCTGTGTAACTTAGATAAAATAGAGCTACCGAGCTACTTCAGAGTACCTTCTGTGAGCTATATATCTAAGGTTGCCCAAGCATATAATGAAGGAGAAGAGGATCTGGAAATAAATGCTCGTTCTCTTTATCCCCCACCCCCGCGTTGGCAAGGATGCTATTTATTCTTAGCCCATGTTGCTTCTGCTGTTGCTACTGGGAGCAGAACATGATCGCTTGGTGTTTCTGTGATAAAAATGCTAAAGAGCCCAGTTCTCCCCAGGAGAAGCGGGGTGTAGCTCTGGCTCTTGCAGTAGAATCTCCCCTATTTATGGGGTAAGAGGACAAGTTCCTCTGCTCCAGTGCAGTGAGCAAGTGCAGCAGCAGGGTCTGGATCAGCTCAAAGGCAGCAGGAAATGACCGTCAGTGCTTTCCAATAAGTAAGTTAAAAACACCCTTGCTCTGTATCATAGAGCTAATTAGGTAATTGTTTAGAGTTATTTGTTCAAGTTATATTAGATTTAGATTTTTTTTCGTCAACAGGAAATTGGAAAAATATATGCGTGTGTTTATTCTAGTTTCTCATCAAAAGACTTTTTGAACAGGAAAATTACTTTTTCTTCTCAGTAGAGGCAGGAAGGAAACAGCAAAAGATAAGATCTTTCTTGGTGTACCTTACTTGTACCATACAGGTATGCAAAATAAATCTTCATATTCTGGTAGAGATGTTGGATCCCAGGGTGGTGCCATGTAGGCCCTGATCCTCAGCGGCCGACAAATTCTTGGAGCGTGCGCATTGGTGGTTGTAAGATTAAATATCAAGATATACACAGAGAACCTCTCTCCTAATGTTTTATTGTATCTCTTCAGTAATAAGATTTTTCTTTCCTGGTGTGAGAAATGTCTTTGTATTAATACTGTTCAGAGTCCACACAGGGTGTGAATTATCTTTTTTTTTTTTGGTATTTATTGCCTGAACTTGTGTATTGTAAATATCCCTCCTCCTCACTGTCTCACCTCTGATTTGCTTTTGTTGTGCTGCTCATCTGTTTGCCTGGTCAGGCTGATGTGGTGGTGAACGTGGCTTCGTTAGCGATGCCGTGCAGAACTCTTGCTCCAGACCCATGGCCGCTGTGTTGAACCATCTTTAAAGCTTTAAATGAAAGTATTTAAATGACAGCTGTTAATCGTGATTTAAATCACAAGTAGCAAGCCTTGATTTACACTGTTGTTGTTTTTCTCCTGCTATGCAGTTCTCCTTTTATTTGTTTTCATACAGCCAGATTTGTTCCCAATCATTGATAAAATATGTTTTCTTTGCAATCAAATATGCAGTCTTACATGAAATCTGCTGTTGCTCTTTTTTAACTGACAGAGGACACTTTATGTGTGCGTTTGCTTGGGCAGGGACTGGTCCGTAGGTTGGCTTCATGCAGAACTGGCAAAGTGGGTGTCACTTTGTGACCCCCCCAGTCACACAGACAGGGCTCTAGTTAAGAGCTGTCACGATGTGTGCGAGAGCTGAGCTGACCAGAAAAGGATGTTTTCTTATTTATTCTAGGTATAATTTAAAAAGCAGCACCCTTGAACTGAACAACGTTTAACCGATCACTCTTTAATCCACTGATGTTATACATCTGATTTTTATACTAAATTACTTTGCTGTTTAGAATCAATTATGCTTCAACATGAATTGTCAAATTTTGAAGTCAAATTTAATAGATATTGAAGTGAAAAACAGGGGTTTTTTAAAGTGCAAAGTGAGGCTACATTTTATAATTCGCTGATGACTTTTCTGTGCTGGTGAGTGGATGGGGTTAGTGGAAACTGCACTAAACTTTTTGGCCCTGAGAGCACATCAAAAGCAGACTCCTCAGAGCATGTGGTGACATTCGTGTTGGAAAAACAAATAAATGGGTAAAATCAGTCAGGGAGGTCAGCTCCATAGCTGACTATGGAGTGCGCAGCATTTGGGAAAAGTGTATGAATGCCAATAGTGACAAAAATCCACATCCCCAGAGCCCAGCTGGAGCCTGGGGGGCTGGGAACAGCCCTGAGAGCAAGTGCAGGCAAACGCTGAGTACATGAAAGAGCAGGTACAAGTGTCTTTGCGCTGCGTGGGGCTGGCGCCATGGTCGGGTTTGGGACTGGGCTGTAGCGTTCTGGAGTCGGGAAGCATTGCTAACCAAGCGTGCACAAGCCCGTTCACCAGCTGATCTGAGCTAGAGAATATATTCACCCAGGTGGGAGCTGGATTGGAAGAGCTTTGGGCTGTCTTGCCCTTGCAAAAGCTGTGTAAATAACGCGTGACAGGCAGAACGGAAAGCCTAAAATTCCCTTTCCCACAGTGGGGTTATGCCACCCCTCGGGGAGCAGATGTCCTCGTCCTCCAGGACTCTGGTACAGGCTTAGCTTGCTGGCTGCGCTATAACAGGGAGAAGTGTTAGTATTCATAACTTTAAAGTATAATGTAGTGAAATAATCCTTTAATTCCATATGGTGTGGAAACTCAGGCGCCTTGAAACTATACCATAGCTTGGATTTACTGCTGCCAAATGGTATGGGGTTTTAAATTAAAATATATGAAAAAAAAAAGCAGCTCAGTAGAGCTGCATTAGGGTGTTTTTGACATGATATATAAGCTCTGTGAAAAAGGCTTTTGCTAAATTCTCAGTAGGTTTATTTATTTTGCTTTTTGTAACTTGCTAACCAGGCATGGCTACTATGGGAATTATCGCAAGTGGCTTAGGGATCCAGCCCAGCAAACCGAGGTCCCGAGAGGATGATGCTCCCTGTAGTCTGGGACTCAGCTGCCCTTTCATCCTCCCGTACTCATCTGAACATGATTCACTGTCTCTGTCCTGCGTTCTTTTCCTTTCTGAGACAAAAGGCAACCCTGAGCCATCTTGTTATGGGTTGTCCTTAGGAGTGTTTTATGGCTGATGCCCCCCATCCTTTCATTTCCCAGAAATGGCCGTCTAATGTAGTAACTGTAGCACTATTCCTGTAGATCTATCTACTCCTAAGCCTGTATATTTAGGTCTACCTTACCCTTTTACTTTGAATGGCAGAAGGAAGCACAGCAGAGAGCTACTTTCCCTGGACACAGCTGAATATTCAGTTTGCACATTCGCTGTCGCAAAATAGGACTGAATATTTCCCTGCTGCAAAACAGTTGCATTAGATTTCAAGTCACCTGAGAAGCTCTCCCTGCCCTGAAAGACGAGTTGCTCTTAGTGCTTATGATTGCAGCAGTTTCATGGTGATGTGTTTGCACCGTTTTTGTTTATTCATAATCTTACCAGTTTCTGGCCAGCTTCTTTGTGACCTTTAGGCCTGAGCTAGTCTCTCTTTTCTCCATCTCAAAAGGTCACTCAGTGCTATGTATCTCATGCCTCTTCTCCATGTGCTCTGTGTAACCTTCCCACTCCTTGTGATCCTCCTGGCAGTTCCCGCTCAGCATCTATTTTGCATGATGTGCAGGGCAACGCAGCGACATGTCTGAAGTTTCTTGATTTAATTTAGTTTCTGAGCAGCTGATGCTTTTCACCGAACTGTGGTGTGGCGAGTCCTGCTCGAACTGCTGCTGCTCGGGCTCCCATCAACAGGGCAGGGGGAGAACATGAAAAAGCTTCTTGAGTTGGTAGGGAGATCACTGATTTAGAGTCGTGGGCAAAAGAGCCTCCATGTGAGGAAAGCTAATTTAATGTATGGCAAATTAAAGTAGATTTGTATAGTGAGAAACAAATCAAAGATTGAAACACCTTCCCCCTGCTTCACTCCTTTCTTTCTGTGACCCCCAAGCAGTGCAGAGGGATGGGGGCTGTGGGCTGTACCAGCTCCTTTTCCCTCCCCTGCCCTGTGTCACCTCATGGGTGACAACTCCTTGAGGACAAACGAGCTGTGCGGGCCGGGGGCTCCTGTGGGAACATCCCCGGGCGGTCCCTGCCCGCCTGCCCAGTACCCCCGCTTCTTTCGCAGGGTGCGCTCTCCCACTTGTTTCGCCGTTCACTCCTCAGTGCTGTGGCGTTTTTGGCCTTTTCTGAGCACTTTCAGCGCGGTGCCCCCCGCGGGCCGAGCGGCAGCTGCGCCGGGGCCATCGCGGAACCGGCGGGAACCGGCGGGAACCGGCCGGGCAGCGCGAGCCGCCCCTCAGAGCCGCGCCCGCCGCCGTCCGGCAGGGGCGGGGGCAGCACACGGGCTTCGAGCGGGCTTAGAAAGGCAAGAACGAGAACCCAGGTGAGTGTGGGTGCTTGCAGGGCTTTTGTTTTTGTTTGGTTTTGAGTACACTTTGGCAGTGGAGCCACCTCAGCGTTAGAAATCGCTGTTGGTCCTGCAGTAGCCCCTGGTGCAGGGAGTGGGAACATGGCGGCTGGTGCATGTGGTGCGCTCTGCGGTCACCTCCCGGGAAACTCACCCTGCACAGGCCAGCCTTGGGACCTGTTGTTCTTCTCGCTTTCTAGGGAAGGAACTGGCTGTGGTGAAAAATCAGAAATAAAACCTGCTATGGAGTCCTAGCACTTAAGCCAGCAGCCATCCTTCTAGATCCCATTTTCCATTTTGTATTTGGAGTAGAAAAGCGTAGTTACCAGTTCTGCTTGACTTCCAGTATCTTCCAATACCTTTGAAGGCATTACAAAATAATGGGTTCTGTAGTGCCATAAAAGTCACCCAGAAATAGGATGTGAAGGTGCAGAGAGCGATGAGGAGCTCCCGGGAAGGTTCTGGAGGGTGGTTGTGCAGCGGGGCCGGCCCTGCCTCATCCAGCCCCAGCAAGGGCGCTCACATCGCTCCTCATCAGCTCTGGGTGTCCCTATCCGCACACCTGGGAATCCTTGAGGCTGCTCATTTGTTACGAGTCAGCGACACTCTGCTGTCAGTTTGTGCTTTTGGATTTCAAAAATGTCTTTATTTCCTCTCTGAAACCCTATGGATGGATCTCGAGGTGGATAAATCCACTCCCAGTGTACAATGAAGGCGTGGAGCCTAATGCACTTTTTGCAAACCCTTTGTTCCCCGCTCAGTGCAAATTAGAAGAGTAGTGACTGTGTTAATGCAGCAGGGTCCTCAGTGAGAAGCTTCAATAGACATTGTGGGAGTTTCATCGTGGCTTTGCTTTTTGTATGGGATGCCCTGACAAGAAGGACAGAGGAACAAGAGTTACAGTGTGGCGCTGCAAATGCTTTCCAAGGAGGGCTATTGCATTTTTGATGGGAAGCCGATTTAGGGTTCCCATGCAGAGTAATGCACCACATGTGTGCAGTGTAACTAAAGATCCGGTCTTTTATTTGCAGAGGGTTTTTGGCAGCGCTGTGTTATTCAATGTCATTTTAATCTCAAGTGGTTGAATCTGTGCAAGTAGATCAAAATGAACCATTGCCTGTCCACACTAAGTGTTCTCATGTGCGTGTGTAACTTTAGGTCCTTAAAAGAAGACAATGGGCACATTTCCATGCTTTATTTTTTTAATTTAGCGCAGATTGATGGGTTTTGGAATAAAATGTAAACCCCCAACAGTTTGGCACATGGAGAAACTCAAATTGGAATAACAGCAAGGAAAATATGGAAAGCTTATAAATCTTAAATTGGACTTACTTCTGAGTTTGCTGTCTAGTCTATGGAGTTCACTTTGTTCCTACAGAGTTACAGGCTCAGATATCTTGGTAATATTCTCTTACTCCTTGTAAATTGTGCCTAGAAAAATGACACCTGCTGGGTTTTTCTTCTCTTCTCTGTAAATAGTTGGAATTCTCGATGTAGAAGTATGAACTGTTATGATTAGTTAGAAAAGAACTAATGTGTGAAAATTGTGTACAAAATAAATGGAGGATCTAAAAATAAAATCTGAGACTGGGAAAAATTCTTCCGGCCCCAGTTACAATTAGAGTTTTTCCATCATTGAGCAGATGTTGACAGAAGACTGAGTCAGCGAAACTTGATCCATCTTCCTTTGGGTGGTTCAGTTTTAAACCCAGGACCATAAAATTACAGTACACAGTGGTCCTAGATAAGATCTGTGAGTTTTATATGAAGTATTAGACTTCTTGAATTCGTTATCCTCTCCTTCGCCTCCAAAAAATGCTACCTAGGTCTATTAGATCTGACTGATAAACCATTCAATTTAAAATGAAAATCTTTTTACTTGAGATTTTCAGGCTGAGCTCTGGAATATTTAGTTTATTTATTCAATTGTAAGTGTTTGACAAATAGCTCTAGTTCTTAAGTTACATTTCCTTTGAGCTGAGAGTACACCTCTGCCATTTTTTGCAGTTGTCCTCATGAATTACATCTCAGTTGTGTGTCTGAGCCTGTAGTTTTATATACTTTCTCCTTTCTTTCTTTTGACTGAGAGCTCCCAAACCTGCCTTTTACTAACGAGGGAAATAAGGGATGAAGGTAAAGCAGCACATACATTTGCAGGTGCAGTTTGCTCCTGGAGGGAGAAACTGGTGGTAAACATTAGGGTGAGGATGCTTTGTGCTCTTCTTTAGTGAACCTGAGACAGAAGAGCAACGTATACGAGTGGGAATGTATATCTGCGAAGCAGAGCATGAGTGAATATCTTGCGTGTGTGCACCTATAAAAGAGTGTCTGTGAATTTCTGCGTGCAGTGCTTTTCTGCAAAAACTGAAAAAAAAAGATAAGAAAGGGGGAAAAAAGTTGGTGGAGAGAATTCATGGAGAAAGAACTTCTGGTCTCCTGTCATGAACTGGAGATTAGTGTGATTATCTATTTCTGTATGGTCTGAATAGAAATTATTATGAATATGTTAATAATTAGAATAAGTTAGGAACTGTCATTTGGTATTTGTTATAAGAATGTTGGTAAGTGTAGTAGGTCT
Source organism: Nesoenas mayeri (assembly GCF_963082525.1). Taxonomy (NCBI): domain Eukaryota; kingdom Metazoa; phylum Chordata; class Aves; order Columbiformes; family Columbidae; genus Nesoenas; species Nesoenas mayeri. The sequence goes on along the minus strand of NC_137569.1, from coordinate 8,203,396 downwards.
CTCATAAAATACATCATCAGTATTTTCTTTGCGTTTACCTCTGCTGACAGTATTGACAAATGTGATTTTAAATCTGAATTTCTGAAATTGACTTTTTGCCGGTATTAACCTCAGGAGTAACCAATCTTCACAGAAGATCAGTGCAAATGAAGCATCAGCAAGGCTAAAACAAAATTTTAATACATTCAAGCAAAACACAGGGAAAGATACATTAAATATATGCAAGTTCAGCATTGCAGTAGATGTAGCTCTTGCTATATGTATGTATATATGCTTGTAGAGGTGTGTATAGCATATGTATATGGTGAATGTTCACTTCAATGTATTGCAAGCACCACATAAATGCTACTTTGTTTAGATGTGGGGATGGGTTAGAGAAGAGCTGTGGACGAGGGGACTTACCCGAACCAGCCTAAACTCTTGCTCTCTTTGTGTTTTTCTATTTTCCTGCAGCTCAAGCCTGGCCAAAACAGTTGCCGAGACAGTGACAGTGAAAGCGCCAGTGGGGAATCGAAAGGTTTCCATCGAAGTAGCTCTCGGGAAAGACTCAGTGACGTAAGTAAAACTCCTGCAGCCAAATACCGCTCTGATTAACCCCGGTGTAGTTTTCTGAGGGGTGTAAGTCATAACAGGCTTTAGTTTCTGGGATGGTTTTTTTGCTAAAATCTCCTTCCCTTTGGGGGGTTGGGAGAAGAAAAGGTGACTTGTGTCTCCTGCTCCAGTTCAGTAAACTTTTAAAAGTTTGGTACAATGTCTGTGAAAACACTTATTCATTTTGAAATAGTTGAAGACCATTTAATGAAGTTAAAATGCTCTGCATTGTTGAGAAGTGAGATGGCCTCTTTTTACCCCAAGCAGGGAAGGAGAAGAATGCATTTCTTTGGTTTAAATACTGTCTTTATGAAAAGTATTGGAGTGTCTATAGTGACTCAGATAATTTATATATAATGAATTGATATAACATGGCCAGCAATCGCATAAGCTCTGCCTTTATTGCTCTACCAAACTGCTGTGGAAGTTGCTAAGATGGCAGCTCTGCGGAGAGTGTTTTTCTCCGTTGAAGAATGCTGGCCATTCTCTGAATGACACGCATGAGTTATTCTGACATACGAGTGACTACAGAAATCTTTCTGTTGCTGCAATTAGATTATTATTTATTATGTGTACCATCACAATCCTTGAGTGTTTTATTCATGGCTCTGGGTCCTCTGTGCTACATGCTTTACCACACAGAATATAAAGACAGCCCTGTTCCTAAAGAGTATCTAAATTGGCTATTTTGTAGGTCAGATGCTTTGCTGGTAAAAGCATGGATAGCTACATCAGTCAGACCAATTTGTATCAGCCAGCAATCTGGCTCTACATTTAACTAACCCACATTTTGGAAATGGGGATTTTATCGATAGCATGTCCATGTGGATTTAGATGACAGATACCAGATGGTGTCCTCTGTAGGCCAGTCCAATAAAACTGAATTGAGCAGACATTTAAAGAAATACCTTTGTAAAGGATACATTTCGTTGTGCGAATTTGAGCCTGAAGGCATACAACTAGCGATTTTTGCTGAATTGTGCGTATCACTGGAACAGACGCCTGATTTTTTTTTTTTTAATTCCTGTAGAGGTGTGAAATCTGTAGCACTCTCCTCATCCCTTTGTCACATTATTTTAGAGGTCCATTTCTCCCCCAGAGCCAACCTTACGGGTACATTCAGACTCTTCAGAGCTTGCCCTTCATAGCCGTTGGGTGAGGTCAGTCTCAGTGCTGTAAGGGATCTTTGGGAGAGTGAAACGGGAGGAGATATGAGTAGATGCGCAGTGCAGGTAGCTGTGGGCAGCAGCTGACCGTCAGCCTGTCGCTGTTGCCATCCTGGCTTGCTCTGGGCCCTATGACAGCTGAGAAGTCACTGCAATGAACTTCACAATTGCACATCACCTTCCAGGAAAAAAATTCACAGCTCCTTACAAACATGGTTTTAATTTAGCCTTGTCACTCCCTTGCAGTGTGCTGAGTGGAGAGCTCTGGGGCTTATTTGAGCTTCCCAGCAGCTCACAGTATTGCAGTGGCAGACCTGGCAGGGAGAACATAGCCCCAGTTCCCCTGCCACCGATCAAATACAGTTTTTCTCTGATGTTTTTACCATACTTACCCTTTGTCTTGGCACTACGATGAATTAAAAGGAAGTGGAGAACACATGTAACTTCCCTGATGCACCCAAGCGAGAGCACAGAGATTTGCAGGTTGCTCAAAAGGAACGCTATCTAAATATATGTGAAAATATATATTGTAAGATTGTTATACATTATTTCTGTTTTGCTTAATAAGTAAGTTCCTTTATACTTTGATAATTCATTGCTACACAAGCTTGTGTCTCTGTGGTCTGGTGTTGCTGGGTTCAGCTGAGATTTGAAAAACATGTCAAGATAACTCTCTTTTTGCCTGAGTTTGTGGTGGCCTTTCCCAGATTCTTTCAGTGGAGAAAAGTAAACGCTGTTCTGCATTTCTCTTTCTCCCAAAGACAACACCCCATGTTTTTAAATCCTGGGGCCTTAGAAAGTGGTACTGATGCTTCCACTTCCAGCTATGGGTGAGCACACCTTGAAGTGTCCTCTCGTACACAAACATGCATTAAGAGCTTAATGAGGTTATTTTAAGTAATACCTTTTGAAGGGGTGAGTTGTCTAATGGTATCCACCAATTACTGTCCAGAAAAAAATGCAGACAAGAGGGTTTTCTCTGAAGATCCTTTCCTGATTTTAACACTATTTTCTCAGAAAAAAATATGCAGGAAGTTGTGTACTCAACAGAAGATTGAACAAAAATAAAAAACATCGCAGGCAGATTAACCCTGAGGTCAGAAAGCAAATTTTGAACATGAGATATAATGAATCTCCACTGATGTAGCCTGACAGCATTGTAAGATTAAGCATGGCTACTGCATGGAAATATGTATAATGAATGAAGTGCATATACTCTAGGTGGATGATCAATTTTCAAATCCCTAGTTGTAAGTAAGCTGTTGAAACAGAAATGTTAGCTTCATGAGCTTTAATGCGGAGCCTAAGTGATAGCTTAGTGACAGATGCAGAATGAGGGAGGTAGTATAATGAATATCCAGTTGCAAACTGACATGTCAGTGGCTCCATTCCCTCTCCTGTCAGATATCTTTTAACTCTGCATATTGTAAATGTACCTACAGTCCTTGGATAACGCAGATTGATGCAAAGTGTGTTTACAAGGGATGACTCCTTTCCAGCCTAATGAGATCCAAGCAGGTAATTTGCAGCATTTGCAAGAGAGGTGGTCAAAAATGAAAAGAAGATAATTCAATGAAAAGACCATGTTAAATAGGAGACTTTTCTCATAATGAGGCTTGAAATAGCATCAGACAGTAGGAAGAAGAATATCCTATGTTCTTGTCAGATGCAATGCAGTGAGACTGATTTCCATCAACTCCTTTCTTTGTCCTCATCTGGCGCACTTGTACGCACAGGCACACACCCCTCTGTGAGGGAACATAATTAGCAGAGAACTTGACCTCTGCTAGATTGGGGATAATGATTGCTCGAATGCTCCATTGCAAGCATTTGACAGTGCCCTAATACATCTCCACGTTTGAATTTCATAAATCCTTTTCTCTCTGCCTTTCTCCTCTATATAGAATTTTTTGGAATGACAACTTGTTTTTTCCTTTGTGGACAGAGGTAGCTCCAGGGGCCTAAAAGAGAAATTGGAGAGCTGCTCCTTCTTTATATATAGGGTGCTGTAGTCAATTTAATCTCATCAAAATCTTGCCAATAGTAGAATTCATTTTGTTGAGATTTTGCTTGGAGACAAGATGGCAGCGTTTTCTCTTTTCCTCATCTTGGAGCTCAGCCAGCTTGTTTTCCTTACCTTTCTGTGTGTATTTATGTTTGATTGAGTCTTCCCAGTTTAGAATACATGGGTTGCTTTTTAGCCATGTTTTCAAAGCAGCCAGGTGATGAGGAAAACATCAGAATTACAGCTAACCTGGATGATAAATGCACAGAGTATTCAGCCACCTCCTTGCTCATAAAAAACAAATCCAAAAACCTGATTTCTTTGGTGCACATTCCTAAATTCCTGATCTACCACAGAACTGAAGCTCCCACTCAGATGTAAAGTCATCACTAGTCCCGTTAAAAATCTGATGTCTGTGAAATGAACTTTGCTCATCGTTTCCTTAACGAGGATGCGGTGGCAGTGCCAGGCTGCACTGTTGGAGAGGGCTGCCCAGCAGCTTCGGGCACCCTCAGCCCTGCCCACTGCTTCCAGCAAGGGATTGAATAGTAAAAGCCTCTGGCATGTGGTCACGGGCTGTGAGGCAGCGCCGATCTCCCACTCTTGCTGCACAACAGAAGCGTGGGCTGCCCGGCCTTTGCTGAACCTTGGTACCTTTGGTACCTTTCTGTCTGCAATATTATTCCAATTTTGAACAGGGAGTAGGACAGGAATCTTTCCATTTGTCCCCTACATTAAAAGTCTTGGGCTCTTATCAAAGCTGGCACGCTCTTTGTGAATGCTTCCCTTTCCCCGGTGATTTGTAGCTATGTGTTCCTATTGTGGTGTGTACTTTGTGCTTGAGAATAGGTATCAGTGAGGAGTAAGTCCTGGAGTGCCCTGCCCATGGGTTCCTTGCTGTCTGCTTTGGGAAGGAAGGTGTCTGCACCCCCAGCAGTGTAATCCTGTGGACAGCTCACCATTTTGGCCTCAAATATGGGATGTTTTCAACTCTGTCTTCATTCCTCCCATCTGTGTACTGAGCCCAAAGAAGGACAAATTGAGGAAGTGTCTTTGGGTTATGTGCTCTGAAATCCTTAGAACTTTTCCTTCTCCAGAATATCACCCATAATCTTGTCTATATCTAGAGTGGAATAACACCAGCAAAGCTCTGTGTGTGTGTCAGAAGCTGATCAGCTGCAGTGGCTGCTTCTTTGAGAGTGTGTGTATGTTGGGGATGTGTATGTGTGTTTGTGTGTCTAAGGTTGGGTGCTTAAATGCTTTGTTGCATTATGTTAATTCCTCGGCAGTGCAATCAAATTCATGTCGTAATTAAAGCTGTCAGTTGGAAGGCAAGCCAATCGCCAGGAAAACACAGCATAACAAATGAAGTGAAATGATTCTGCGTGTAGCTATACAATGCTTCACCAGGCATGAAATTAAATAAGTAATTTGATGTTGACATCAGAAATTGAAATGATACCCACTGTTCCTTCATTCAGTCAGACCTGCATAAACAATAGCCAGAACAAATATGTACAACACAGTCTTTCTCCCCACCCAGCTCCCCAAGTAATGCACAATATATATGCAAAATGGGTATAACCGTGCCTTCCAAGACCTCAAGGATGCAATTTTCTTTGGTACACAGTAAACTAATGCTTTCATGAGGGCTACTACATTTTTGCTTCTGGGCCAAAAGTTCTCTTTAAGAAAGGAAGAAGGGGGGGGAAAAAAGGCAGAAGGAAAATAACAAAACTGTGTTAATTTTAAGCGACTTACGTTTTTCTGATGGACACCTGATGCAGGCTTCTGCTGGTGGTTGTGTGAATATCAAATAGTGTGTCTAATGTCGAACTTTGCAAAGGGTTTCGGAAAGTGAAACCATTACCTCTATTATAGGCACACTTTATAAATGAGATGTAGAACCCTCCAGTGCAGGATCACGACTCAGCATGGCCTTGTAAAGATGCTGCATACACAGTATCACATTCACCAGTTGGTACCAAGGCTGGGCACTGGGTGGTAGGATCCTTTCGCTACTGGGAGTTATCAAAAAAGGTGAGAAGTTGTCTTCTTGCATAGCCCTCGCTTCAGCCCAAATGCTCTGTCAACACATAGTTCACAACACAGCTAACTCGGTCATTCATGCATGTGCAATGCAGTCTTTCTTAGTTCAATTAAAAAGACTTCGCAAACTGTACTATCCATATGCAGCATGCAATTTGTGAAGGGCTATGTTTCCATCCAGCAAACTCAAATTCTCTGAAAACGCACAGTTGTTTCTTCTCAGTGAAAGTCATTCGACTGCTATGTCTTGACTGTCCTCCCATAGCCATTGCAGCATTGCTTTTGAAGGAATGGAAATATTCGGTGGGGGAGTATTTTGTTTGCTTATTCTTTTTTCTTGCTTTTTGTTGTTTTGTTTTGATACTTGATCCTTCCAAAACTTGGAATAATAAGCAGACTAAAATTACATACAGATGCGAAGTGCAAACTTTGGAGCTTTCAGCCTGTAAAGTAAAAGTAAGTTTTAAAAACCGTGAGTGAAAGAGTGAGACTAGATTGGCATCTGTACGTAGCTTAAACAAAAGCAGCAATAATGATTACGTGTTGGGCTTTGTGGGTAGATCTCTAGCTTACATTAAAAAAATCAAATGGCACAAAGGAGAAAGCAGAATGGGTAAAGTGAAAGGCAGTATATATGATGTGCTTTAGCAGGAAATATATGCATTAGGTGCTAAACTGGAGTGTGCTGCAACACACTCTCTACCAGTAGTGGCAGAGCTGCAGTCTGTGGCCCTGGTGGCTCACAAAACCAATGTGTGTGGCCCCTGAAGGGGACTTCCTAGCTGGAAACAGTAGCCAGGTTGTGTGATGATGGGGACTGTTACTGTATTATTTCCAGCTGCGTGGTGATGGGGATGTAGAGGAAAGCAGAGCAGTGAGGCTGAGCCCAGGGACCATGTGGCGGTGTGTCCCTGAATCTGCACTGCTCCTTGCTTTGCACCACAGTGTGATGCTGCTGCAGAGGTGCTTTGAGGCCCCAGAGCAGCAAGAGTGGGGTGGAAGGATTTAGGAATTTATTTATTTCTGTAGAGCTACCCTTGTGCTCTCATAACCAAATCTGTAGATGGCAGATCTGGTGTCCTTCACTAGCTGCAACATATAAGAAAGAAAGTATTAAGGGGCAGGAACCATATACCTTCATACCTTCCAAATTTCCATAACAGTTTCATTTGTTCCATATGAGATCTCCTAAGAAGGTTTGTTGATTTTATGATATTGGTACCCTTATAGTTACCAAAGTGACTTCCTCTTGTTGAGTCTTTATCTTCTGATGGGTTAAACCAGAAGACCTTTCCCTATACGTACGTAACCCCTCTAAACCTCTCTTACTAGTAGTGCTTTGGTGAACGCACAGTAATATTGTGATTATTTGCAATGAATTTTGTGGTTAATTTCAGATTTTGTGGCACAATCTATTTCTGCCATGCTGAATTCAGTAAGGAGATCCTGTAAGCCCCATTGGGGTTTATTTTCTTTTGTGTCAGTGCTGCATTCTGTCATCAGAGGATCATAGATTAGGGTTCCCTGCAATTGTGCCTTGGAACAGGGATGACAGTGATGGGAATTCTACACCTTTCCAATGGTTTGCCAAGGCTGGTTGTGGCCCCTGTGTAGTCTGGTAATCACTGAGCCAGGTCATTCCCAAAAGGGAGATTGTGCCAAGGAACAGAAACAGGAATTGAGCTACAGGAGTTAAAGACTGGTCATCTGGACTCACTACCCACTGCTCGCTAGGGGATTATCCTCTGTGTTTTCCTTCCTTGTCCGTCGACTAGCCTGGCTTGATGTGTTCCAGGTGAGAGGGCCATAGCGTTGGGAACTGTTCACCCTTTAATGTAACAGCCAGTGACCTGGATTAGGAATGAGATGTTTAGGTCTCTCACCATGTCTCTAAGAGAACCTGCTGTGTAATCCCCATTGCTTAGATGAAAAACTAATGAAACAAACCCCTTTATCTCCTTAATTCCTGTGAATGTAGAGGTCGTGATCATGTCCCACTTAAAATGAATTTCGTGATGCATTTTTTTTAAGCACTTAAACCTTTTGATTATTTTCCATGGTAGTAATATTAGTTTTAATTACATTTATGGCTTTGAGTTTTGAAATCTGTTTCACACTGTAGATGTTTGTTTTTTCTTTCCTTTTTAAACCCTTGGTTTGTCAAAGTGTGGCCATCCAAACAGGAAACTGTAGTGACTGCATTCTCCAGGAAATTGTACATTGACTGAAGCGGCTTCTCTGTGCCCACACGTTCTTTACATTTCAGACTACTAATTATGTTTACAAAATGTCTCATTTTAGAAAAGCACTATGTGTGTACTAACCGGGGCCTTTCGGGAATAAATTGGCAAACAGGTCATACACTGAAAAAGTCATCCAAACCCACCGGGCTTTTTGTTTTGAAGTCAGTCTACATTTTTTTTTCTTTTCCCCCTCCCGCCTGCCCCTTTGTGGCCACAAAGCTGAGTAGCTGGAGTCCAGGGCATTGAATGTCAGCATGTCAGGGAGGCTGGTTGATGAGTGTCTGTTTAGTCTCAGTGCAGGGCGAAATGCCATCATTAATTCATTACCCAGCTGCCTGTCAAATAAATTGGCAATTACGTCCACCGCAGAAGCTTGGAATTCAGTAAATAGCACGTTACCATCTCAGAGTCGTTGAGAGATGTAAAGGGAAAAATTAAGCAACACCGTGTTTGTTTCAGTAGCAGATGACAAGGGGCAGCACATTGGTGCTGTGATGTAGTGATGAAAAGCTTGGAAAGGGTTGGTAATGAGCCATGTGGATTGGAACATGTTAAAAACCGTCACTGACTTTCCACTTTGTCTTTGTGTTTTATTGCAGAGCTCGGCGCCTTCCAGCTTGGGAACAGGCTACTTTGTAAGTGTATCTCAACTTTAACACATGTGCCTCTGAACAGCGTAGCATTGCTGCTGAAACAACAGTGAAACAAGCTGAAATAAGCTTGTTATGCTTGAAATATGCTGAAACAAGCATAAATAATCATTCTCAGTCTGCCCAATAGGTTAAATTATCTCTATTTCTTTGTCCATGAATGCATTTTAAGTAATATTTCAGACATGGTGGTCAGTGTTTTCCTGAATAAATCAGATGTCATATTAATTACTGCGTAAATTCCAACAGTATTTAATTTACAGAATTGTAGAAAATAAGCTGAACCATGGTCTGAGATGGTAGGATCTCGATTTCCCCTTGCACCAATTCTCATTGATTCATAGACTTTAAAGAGCCTGTTATGCAGTCTGGTCTCCTGCAGTCCAAAGAACATGACACAGTGATTTCTACCTGTTGGTTCAAAGCTGTGTGTCTCAAAGGTGATCTTGGAAAACACAGCTGTAACTGTATTTATACTAGATTTATGTTTTTCGTCATGAGAAGAGGATCAGGCCCCAGCTGGTTTGATAATTGATCAGTCTTTTTTTTCTTACTTATTTGCATGGCCCTTTATCGAATTAACAGTCTATATTGATACATTTCTATCTGTTTATTCCCACATTCATCAATATACTTTTTACTTGAATAGATAAGTAATATACTTTTTACTTGAATAGATAAGTAATATACTTTTTACTTGAATAGATAAGTTTGGGAATAAAAAATGTTTTCTGGTTAATCCAGGGCACTATTTTCCTCCAAGATTTCTATTTAAATTGCTCGTACACTCTCTAACTTGTAACTTAACACTCTATTCTCCAAGCATGGCTTTTCTTTATAATATCTGTAGAAGAAATAGAGTATTATGTTTGTCCAAAACCAGGTAGGTAAAATGCAGGGAAAATTTTTCTCTAGCATTGCTCCATGTATTTAACAGTGTAATCAAATCCTGCTTCTATCTTTTCATCAAACTCTGGGGAAAAGAAAACTAAATAGTATTTGATTACAGGATGGAAAAACTTTGTTGCTCTCGTGTCAGATTCCCAGGGAGTAATTTTCTTCCATTAGTACGTGGTGAAATTTAGCCTTTTTTTGTAGAGGTCTGTGATCCTATATGAAAGTTATGGGGTTAAATTGCGTATGTGTGACCTCACATGCACAGTGTTAAATGTAAACACAAAAATTGCTTTGTACCTGGAGAATTGCTATGTCCTGCTGGATTTACATTGAACTTCTGCACAAACCGGATGTTCGTACTTCTTCCACTGGTAAGGTCTGAAAAGAGCATTATCAATTGAAAAGAGTTTTGTGATAGTCTGTGTAATGATACCAAGGCCCAAATCAGTGTAAGGTAAGTTGTGAAACAGGAAAAAACTGCTTTCCTTTTTTCAGCATGTCTTGTGATTTGTGTCGTATGTATTTTTAAGAGGAGGGGGGATGAAGGGAAAAATAATATCAAATGGCTCAGCGTTTATTATGTGTTAAAGCTAAAACTTGAATGTCTCTATGCTTCAGAGTGAATTGCTTTCCTTTGGCCACTTAAAATTCAAGTCATATGAACATATACAGACTTGCTCTAGAATGGGACAAATATAATATGAGATATATAAATAAGCCTTGTTCTCCTTATAGCAGGAGCTGAATATGCATGGTTTAAGAACAATGTTCAGCTTCATCTTTAGGAATCAGAGGAACCAGAAGAAAAGCCATCTGCTATTCCCTTGCACCATACTGTCTGTGGGCTGGTCCAGTAAAGTGAGAATCTGGAAGGTGTCAACATCCCCTATGCTCCAGCAAAAAGCTCGAAAGTTTCCAGTTTGCCCGATTTAGTAACAAGAAGCAGCTTGGCATCTTCTAGTGCCAATGTATTGGCACTTTAAATCAGACTAATTTGGGTCTGTGTAGGTGGGGGTGACGTTCCTTATTAGGTTCCATTAATATTATACATTTAACTGCGCTGTTTCTTATGTATAGCCATAGTAATAACATTTCTTTAACTTTCTTTCTTTACTAGTAGCCTAGTCGATAGAAAATGTCCTGCAGTTTCTATCTTAGTCATTTTTATACTTACACAGTCTTGGATGAAACGTGGAGGGCTTTTTCCTCCCTTTTTGCTTCGGAAAATTGTTTTAAAGATTATCTTGCTTATTGTTTTAAAAAAGTCTGTTAACCTTATTAACTTACATGGGGCAAATAAAACCCAGATGTGTTTTGTGGTACCAAACAATGAGAAAAATGCTCCAGAAAGATCCAATTAGCATGTGTTTCTGATAAATGTAATTATTGTATTATCAAAGTGCAAAACAGTATGCACTTGAATTGACTTATTTTTTCCAAAGCTTTTAACTAGAAGAGACTTAGTTTTTGTTTGGTGTTATCCCAGAACATCAAAACAAGGGTCACTGGTCTCAAAACAACAACAGTTTTTAGTTTAGTAGATGATAATAAAGCTTTTGCCTGTGGAAATTATTGATCAATATATGTTGTGCTTTGGACTGCAAAATATCACATAGTGTAGCGCACCAAAGGAAACACAGGCAAAGCGATAAGGGAGGATGGGCTCACGGTGAATTCGCTGTCCAAACACACCTACACAGATGGAAGCAGATTTTAGTCATGCCCCTCAGTCTCCTCCAAGCTAAAGAGACCCAGCCTCAACCCAGGCAAACTCCTCCATTGTCCTGCCTTCCTCTGGGGCCTCAGCGGTACGGGGCTCCTCAGGACAGCTCCGGCAGAGTAGACAGAGACAAAGAAGGCATTCAGTAGCTCTGCCTTCTCTGTATCTTCTGTCACCAGGGCACCCACCTCGTTCATCAGTGGGCCTACACTGCCTCTGGTGTTAGTTTTATCTGCCACGTATTGGAAAAAGCTCTTCCTGTTGTCCTTGACCCCTCTCGCCAGGTTTAATTCTAAGGAGGCCTTAGCTTTCCTAGTTGCCTCCCTACACCCTCTGGCAACAGCCTGATATTCTCCCCAAGTGGCCAGCCCCTCCTTCCGTGATCTATAAACTCTCCTCTTCCACTTGAGCATACCCAGCAGTTCCCTGTTTAACCACGCAGGTCTCCTGGCTCCCTTCCTTGACTTCCTACGTGTCGGGATGCTCTGATCTTGTGCCCAGTAGAAACAGTCCCTGAACACTAACCAACTATCTTGGGCCCTTTACCTTCAAGCAGCCTTGCCCATGGGATTTCCCCCAGCAATTGCCTGAAAAGGCCAAAGTTTGCCCTGCTGAAGTCTAGGGTCGCAATTCTGCTTGCTATCCTGCTCCTGCCACATGAGATCCTGAACTCCACCATCTCATGGTCACCGCAACCAAGGCAGCCCTCGACCTTTACCGCTTCAATCAGTATGATAATTCCCTCCTAGTAATTCATTATGCACTTGCAGTAGTAGTAGTGAAGGCTGAAATCTTACCTAGTTTTATGGTATAACTCGGTACATTTCTGAATGGCAATATTGGAAACAGGATTCTTGGGTTCTTGTTGCATTCGGAGCTTCTTGAAAAACAGTAGGTAAAGGCAAACTTCCCATGCTCTGGGGAGCGCGTTTGTGCTGCCGGCTTTGCCGACCCGCCTTTGCTGGGCAGGGAGTGGAGAGGCTCAGGAGCGTGCATCCGAGTGATTCAGCCCGACTCGTACCTGACCGGGATGATCAGAACTGCCAGTGATTTAACAGACTTCCTAATTAGATAACTTCATCAAAGCAAGACATGTGCAAGTAACCACTGAGTGAGTGTTCATGATGCAAAGTTGTTGAGTTCTAAGGATGTCAGTTAGGAAAGTGTTAGTGTGTGTAGTAGATTTTATTGAAAAGCCATTTTCATTGTTGCTGGAATCTGTTTCACCTGTCTTGGTGCTTCTTGTCAGAGTGGACACTTGCCTTTTACATTATTAAATCAGTAGTCAGAAAAGAAGAGACAGAGGTAAAAATAATTCTAATTCTCCTATAAACCTTCTGTCTTAGTCTAACTTTATTGTTTCCTATGGGATCAGTCCAGTTTATGATTGGTGCATGTGAAGAAAGATTTGGACATGCTATTAATATTGGTATGCCCTAAGAAATCATAACTAAATACTTCCTGGAAAATCTCCCAGTTGTCTTCAATATTTTTGCATTGCAAATTGTCATTGTCTCTCATGAAAGATGGATTATAAGGTAGCTTACATCTCATCGAGAAGTCGGATCAGATAATTAGAAAATAGTTACGATTTTAGGAAAAAAACACACCTTTTTGGTTTTAAAAGAAAAGTTATTTGAATTTGAATTGTGTGAATTTCCAGGAGGTTGAGAGAGATGTTTTAGAATATGGTTGGACTTTGAATAATAGTAAAGCTTTTTCTCCTATCTGACTACAAAGAATGATTTTTTGCTAGTTTTTTTGTTATCACTCACCCAGCCAAACTAATGTTAAAGGACACAGGTGGTTCATTGGCTTGCAACACAGGACAGAAATCAAAACCTAAATAACCGTGTGTTTTAATTTTAAACATCAAACCCAGTTCACAAGATGGTCCGGTTCTTTGGCAGTTGTACAGTTCCTGTTTGTGGCAACTTGTTTCCATTTCTTGCATTGGTTTGCTTCTCAAGTCTCAGTGGCCATGTCTGAGGGTTTTCCTTTCCTTTTAGTGCTTATTTCTGATTGGCAGGTTTTTTCCCCAAAAGCGTAGAGTTTGAATGTTTGTCAGAGATGGACAGAATTTGGTAGTAAACTGATGGTGAAAATAGTATTGGGGATTTGGAAGGGAGGAAGAAACTCCTGTGACACCTCTTTCCCAAACAATGCTCTTGCTCCACCTTAAAAAAAAAAGGAAGAAGAACGAAAAATGTGATTTGCACATGGACTGGTGACTCAGACAAACATAAATCGTGAGCATATTCCCCAAGGCTCTAGCTAATCAGTTGTGCTATCCAGTTTGGCCCTGAGTGGGTTCAGTTGAGCAGATGTTTGCGCGGTTCCAGCGTGCCACTGGGACACTGCCTTGTGCAACGTTGCATTACATTACTCAGAGCTCGCAAAACTCATCCCAAGGAGAATAGATGAGGCACCAGTGGTATTAGTGTAGAGATGATGGAAACCCAGTATTTGGCCTAGATAAGGGCAGCTATTTCACTGTGCAGTAAGACTTATTTTCACCCGAGATGTTACCTTACAGAAGAAATGTGTAATTAGTTACACCACTGTGTTCTCTGGGCACATATTCTCAGATGGAACCTTAAAACCAGTAGATTTTGCTTCGTTGTCTGGTCTGTATGTGATGGGAGCGATCCTAAGTAGGCTGTGTTTTGTTCTTTGAGGTGATCAAAGTTGTGATGATATTGACTCTCTTCAGGTAGGAGTGTGTTAAGACACTCCACTCTAGGAAAGTACAGTAAGACCAGTTAGTTTCTACAGGAGAAAACCAGATTAGATCACATGTATCATTTGAAAGGGTTTTAAGAAATTCAACCAGCTAATACTATAGATGGGATGTACATAGTGGTGTTGGTAAATAAAGGGTGGGTGGTCTTGCAAATAGGTTAAGTTGCTCAGTTATTTTTAGTGCGTCACTTTAGAAGCCAAACATTTAAACGTATTTTGCATATGTCAAAGTGTGTATCCATCTGAAATCCTGGGAGGTGTACACCAGTGCTACAGCAGTGGCTGTTTGGATGGCACCACACTTAATATACTGTCATGTCTCCTGTGCATGCAACTGAAAATACAATCCTTGTTACCCTGTGTTTGGCACTATAGATCATTGTTAACAAATCCTAATTTGCTTAGTAGGGTAATGAATGATCTCCAATTTTCTCACTGTAATTAGTTTTACCAACTATTGTTGTGAAGGGTATACTGAAATCCATTTTAACTGCACTTTAAAATCTTCATGTGCCCATTCTTTGTAGAAGTGAGGTTGACAGCAGAGGTTATGTATCTTCTAATAGTAAATTTGGATTCAAGAAAAGTGGACAAGATCCCCAGTAGAATCTCTCTATGGGTCATAATTACCTGTTAGTATTTGCAGACCTCAGTAGAGCAGGTTTGGTGTGGAGCACTGAAACCTGGAAACCCTGGTGTTCCTTTGTCTGAAATCTTTGAGGTGATGTCTTTTGTTTTCCAGGAGCCATTGAAAATGCAGTTTATTATAACAGCTGCTGTAAGGGAGGCATCATCATTGCCAACTAAATACATTACATGTAATAAAATCTACCCTAGGTCTATTAATTTTAGCATTTATAAACTGTAGTGCTGTTCCTAGGGAGAACTGAGACTCATTAAAGAGTTTGCTAACAATATGACCATCAAAACAAGAAGAACACCATGGATGTATGTTTCCAGCATCCTACTAATTGTGATGAGAGTAGCTGGAGCAAAACAACTGGCTTTGGAGAAGAAAATTGTGTATTTTTCCAGAGGTTAAGAAAAACACATACTATTAACTCAATTTTGAGGAATGTTTAGGCAAGAAGGGTAAATTAGCTGGGCTGGAATTGTATCAAGACAAGTCTGATCAGATAGTCTTGAACAGAGACAATGACAATCTGAGTTTTTGCAGCCCTCCAGAATGGTATTTCCTCCCACATTGTAGAACCTTGCCCTCGTGCGTGCTCTTATTTGAATTGGGTGAAACTGTATTGTCCAAAACTTAAACAAGGGAAGCGGGGCACAGCTGCATTTCTTACCCAGCTAAGCAGAACTGAGATCAGATTTTGGAATTTCAGGCCTTTGAGGTTTCTCCCCTCCATGCTGAAACACAGATTTTCATCCTCTGTCTGAACACTGCGATGATTCATTTTCTTTAGGACAGACCTTAGGTCCGTTTGGTGATTTGGGAGACTATGTCCCCAAGGAATTATCGCTTGGGATGGAGCAGTGCTGAGCTTGAGGGTGGTTCTTGGCTGGCTGGGGATACTGTCACTCTCCTTCCTGACCAAGCCCACTCCTGCTGTAGTTGTTAGAATGGAGCAGTTTTGCCTTTTGGTGTGTTTTTTTTTGACATTATGTTACATTTAGTACTTCCACGTTTCTTCACCAAATGCTTTGAGCTTGGTAGTCTCTTTTGCTTCTGTGTGTGGTTCTCCACTTACCTTTTTCCTGAGGATAACAAATGTGATGAAGGGAGATGGTGTAAAGAAAGAAAGGAAGGGTGGAAGAAGAAAAGGGAGAAAGGAAAGAAATTATAAGTTTCGTATGTATTTGAAGGGGTGATATGAAAATCTCCATTACTTGCCAGAAGCATCTGTAACTTTTGCCATTGGCAGAAGAGAGGAGTGTTGCAAGTGATTTGCAGACAGCTTCATTTACAGTTGAAAAACTGTGAGGCATTCTCGGTACATGTTTTTGATGGCATTTCAGGTGAACTATGGTAATTTTTTTCCAACAAAAATCAATTCAGAAAAATCAAGACATGATCATTTGTAAGCAAATTTTTAATTTTATACTTTCCTCTTCTGGAGATGGTAAGACTTATATAAGTAACAGAAACACTTAAGATTTGCTGTCAGTCTAAATTTGGTCTCTAATGCCCCGTGTTATTTTTAGCTTATGTTTTGCTCATCAGCAAAAAAAGAATTATGTTTCTGTGTGCCCCCTCTTTTTCCCGTCACATGTGACACGAATTGCAAATGTGAACCTGAATAATAAAGAATTGCTACACTGATTGCTAAACATGCATTATGGTGCTTTTAAACTCATTTCAGGTCATCGTACTGCAAATTAGTTTGATTGCAAGCAGTTAAGCTGTCATACGGAAAGCCTTCATCTTCCAAGGGTCTCAGTTTCATATCATTAAAAGAGAATGCTCAGTAGCATTAAGTGTGTTTATTGTATGTTTAATATGTTGGAGAAAAGATAGTGTTGGGTCTCTAGAGGAGGTTCTGTATTATGAAAAGAGATGTGCAGTCCCTGAGTGTAGTGTTTCATTGATTGTCCTGGTTTTGTAGCGTGTTTAAAGGTGGTTGACCATGTTCTGTATGAAACAAGAGCCAGTTGGCTCTTGTTACTGAAGTTTTGAACTTGGTGGAATTTGCTTGTGACCCAAGTGGCAAAAGCAGCACAGGAGTGTTTGTGATGTTTCGTGTGCCGTACAGAGCTGCTGTGTGACCGCGGCCATCGCCAGTTCTGCCATTGACTCACTGATGGGGTTACTGGAGACAATAGTGCAAAAGCCTCTAGGGAAATAGGGTGGATTAAAGATCAGGAGAAGCCAAGTGATGATGTTATTTGATGTGAGCTTCCATAGGCTTTTCATTTTGCCATCTTTTGAAGAAATACTCTCTTTCTCTC
Organism: Nesoenas mayeri; assembly: GCF_963082525.1. NCBI lineage: Eukaryota > Metazoa > Chordata > Aves > Columbiformes > Columbidae > Nesoenas > Nesoenas mayeri. The sequence goes on along the minus strand of NC_137569.1, from coordinate 8,186,426 downwards.
TCTCATATTTTGGAAGTATATATTTACTAATTTAGGCTACATCATGTTATTTAATCTTGTAAACAATAGATGTGTTTCTTCCCACTAACCTTAGAAGTAAGGCATATAGGTAAGTACAGAAAACACTCCCTTCATACTGCACTATCGGCACTGAGTTCCAAAACTTGCCCAAAGTATGACTTGTTCCTATGTGAATGATTAGCCTGACAGTGAATATTAGTATATTCTTCTTTTGAGTCACTTGGAGGGATAGTAGGATTGTACCTGAAGCAGAGAACACATCTCCTGATTGCAAGAATTAAGGCTGAATTTCACAGAAAAGAGTCCAATCCCCTTTCCTCAGCCTTTTATGTCAGAACTCAAAATTGCTGTCTGATAAAATGTAGGACACCAGATTGAATTACTTCATTGGACCACTGCTGTCCCCTGTTAATGGTAATTGCACGGATATAGCGGTCTTTCTTGGCAACATCTCAGATATTTACCTCCCACTGTTTTTCAATTCAAACCTTTGATGAAAATATTCCCAGTACTTCTTTAAAGCAGACACCCAACTGTCTTTCTTGACAAAGGCAAGGTCTTTAAATCAGATCCTGACAATTTGTGACACAGCAGTCTATCTAAATCACCTTTTACCTATGTCACTGTGTCATTTCCTGGAAAAAAAAGTGTCCATCAGAGGAAGGTTGCTGAAGGCTTGGTGCTCGGAGAGGCTGTGTGTGTGTCAGCGTGGAGCTGCAAGATTTGTGTGTTTGTTTCAGTGGAAGTAATTAGATGAAGGCTTGTAAAGTTGCCATGCGTGCGGTAATGGTTTGTTATAAATATTTGGGGGTACTTTTTCCGCAAGAAAAGCGTTATTAGATTATTGCTGTTCTCAGACCATTAGGAAGTGAGGATTTTTGACAGCTTTTCCTTTAGCAATGGCAAATCTGTTAAAAAACAAAACAGGGCAAATGTTTTTGTCTTTGCTACACCTGAGGGTTAATGTGCATTCAGCTGAAGTAGCTTATTCACCTCCTGAAATCTCATCTCACTTGATGTTCTGAACTCTCCCTCCCACAGAGAGATGCCACATCCACCATTCGCTCAGCAAATGCTATTGTTTCAAGCCATCTTGCATCACCATGAGTCGTCCTTTGACTCGTGCGATCACATCAGTGCCGCTTTTGTTACTGAGGAGCCTTGCTGCAAGATGGCGCCGGTTCACTCATGCCAGAGGGTTTTCCGACAGATCTCTTTGCATGACTGAGCGTGCTCCTGGTACAAACTCAAGGCTGGCATATAATACCAGTGGAGTTTGCCATGTTGTGTGGCATCACTGTAAAGGAATTTCTAGGAAAAATCTCTGAAAATCACTTGCTTGTGAATGAAGAGAGAGTAATTCATATGAGTGTTTATTAGGAATGTCTTAGCTGTTTATTTTATTCAGTGATGTGTGCAACAGTGCTCTTCAGCATCCATTACCTACCTGTGCATCAGTGTAAAGTGTGTAAATAGATTTCTAGCTATTACTGTAATAGATCTTCTTAATATTAATAACATAGACTAATTGCTCCACCTTAGCAGATGAGAAGAGATTCTTGTGAAATGGCAGAACAGACACCAGCTTTAAGCAAAGATCATGAGGTAAATTCATTAGCAAAGTGTTAATCTTTGCCGAGGAGGATGTCTCTATCAGGGATGGTGATGAAAGGTGCACAGGTGTGTGTGCCGGGCTGCTTCAGAGGGTGAGGGCCTGTTTGGAGCAGCATCACTGTAGCACATGATGATACTTGTGCCATTTGGAAATGAAATAAACCTTTCAAATGAAGGGCTAGACTGTTGAATGTATCAGTGAATGCAAGAGGAATATGTTGCTGTTTCAAGGAATCCTTTCTGGCACCAGATGGAAAGGTTTTCACGGTGCACAGTTGAAAGAAAAGGGAGACAGAAAAGAGATAGATTTAAGATTTTTAAGTCACTTATAAAAAATTCTCCTAGAAGATATGCTGCTGCAATGTCGAGTTCCCTCTGCTGTGATGAGAAATGGTGAATGGAAGAGAACTGCTGCCTCTTCTCCTGCTCCTGTGCTTACTTTTTGATTTCTCAGATGGAAATCACTCTGAAGATGGTACAGACCAACAGTTTAATTGCATTGCCACACTTGCAGTATCCAGATTCTGCTTTCTTTTCTTTGATGAAATATCACATTAAAGGTAATAACTGAAGTATTTGTTGAGTAGTAGCAGTAGGCCCAGAAATTTTCCAGCTGCAGCTTCTGATTCTGTAGACAAGAGCACGCACACACAGTTTGGAGATCTGGCAGCACAGATGCTGGGAAAAGGAATGTGTTTGGAGCTCTCGGAAAGGCTCCGATGCTCGCTGGTCCATCTGCAGAGAGATCACTTACACCTCATGATAAGCCCTGCTCCTCTCCTCTCTTCCTGCCTCCCCCGCAATGTTCACATCTGGCTTGCAGGATTGTTTGCACCTTGAAGTGGCAGCTGTGTCACAGGCGATGTGCTCTCGCAGCAGAGGATGGAAGCACAAGCAAACCTGAAGCCCACGCTGGCAAAGAAATCCACCTTCTGAAAGCACTGTGTCTTCTGCAGCGTGCTCAAAGTTGCCAGCTTGGAAGAGGCAGCCGTGAAGCCTGCGATGCTGTTAAACACCACTGAGGACTTGTTTGCTCCCTCCCGATTCCCCCTTCCCCACTGAACACAAACTGTGAGAAGTCCAAGAACTGCCATGCTGCCAACAAGAGCAAAATTACTTGCAGCTGCTGAATGCCACCTGCGCCTGCCGAACTCCAGCCAAAACAGTTTCCTCCCCGGAGTGCCCTGGAGTGGGGAATCCAAAAGCTGTTCAGAGCGAGGAGAAATTTAGTGTGGATGGGGAAGCGGCATTGCAGTTCTTGTCTGAGAGCAGTGCGTGTTATGCAGGAGTTCTCTAGTGTTGACGGTTCTCTCTCCCTTTCCAAGCTCCCTCAAATCACTCCTGAATTCTTCCAGTATGTTGCTTATGAATATTAATTCAGCCTTCTCTCCCTTTATATGCCATCCTTCTTCCCCATCCAAGCTAATGCAAATTTAATGTTGGTTTGGTGTATGTGTGTAGTGGTTTTTTTTTTAAAGTCTTGCAAATGAGAGCAAGAGCAGTGTCTTCCTTGAAGGCTCCGTGATATATTAATGCAATAGTGTATGATGATGCTGTATTTTCTTGTGGATGAAGCATTCCTTGACCCTGAGGAAGGAAAAGAAACACCCTTCCATGTGATTCCCACTGTTTCTTCATAGCCTTCCTCATCAGAACTGGCATCATTTGTTTGCCTGGTGTTCCCCAGTAGTTTGCAGATTATTTTATGGTTTTGGTTTACTAAGTACAGATTGCTTATTTAAGTTACCTGTAGTATAAAAACAGTAAATAAAAGGACAACACCATTATGAATTCATATCAAGAGGCCACTTAGCAGCCCTCTGATCATCGTACTCTTTCTTACAGAGAACTTCATTGGTTCAAAGGACTTGGTTCTGATTGAATTGGTAGAAGTTTTGTTGTATTTAACCAGAAAACCATCAATGTCCAAACATCTACATTTGTTTATTGAAAGGAAGGATCTGAAGAACACTAGGAGTTATATCAAGTTTGTGCCTGCCTTTAGGCGTAGGGAGCTTAGTCAGATGTTGTGGTGTACAACAGACGTTTGCTTAGGTACCTTTCAGAGTCAATGCCTGCATTTATTAATTTGGTTGGTTGTATCATCGTTAGGAATTGCTTTGTGCTTTCATTTTTGCAGTTGAGTTCCCGTTGTTTCTTTCTCTTTGCTGTCATTATCTGATTTCCATAAACCTGCTATGAATTTGTTCTTCAATCATTTCTTGGCTCAATCATAAAGACCTTTTTCTTTCCTATCTGCAGTACAAATACCTGAAGTGATAGTAACTAAGCCCTCTTTATTATTTCTGGAAAATATCATCTAGGATGTTTACGTGAAGGTCAGTTTGCTGCAACTAGTTTAAAAAGATAAAGCAAGTTTCAGTCAGCGTATGAGACGGCTGTGATGCTCTGATACTAATGCTGTCATACACTCACTTGCATATAGACATCCAGATATGAAATTAATGATATGATTCTGTTGGTAGCCTTGTTTCCTAAAAATTCTCTGGGTCCTCTCTAGGGACTTTCATGAATGGAGTCTTCCACCTGATGTTAATGGTTAATATATATGCAAATAATTGAAACACAGGGGGTTTTGAGAAGTGGTAATCCTCAGAAATTCCACTGACACCCTGTTCTGTTTCTTCTTCCATCTTTCTTTTCCTCATTCCATGTTGCCAGGAAATTTGTTTTTCTGATATAGGATACCTCTTTGGAGGAACTAATCATTTCCTTTCTATGCGTACCCCAGAGGAATGTGAAATGCTTGTTCCCTATAAAAGGATGATTGTGCTGCCTAAAAGTGCATAGCAAGGCGGCACAGTAAAAATAGGTCGCAACCATTATCTAGAGGTCATTGCATCAAAACTCTGTTTTTTTGCAGTGTTCCCTTGCAAAGCAGCTGCCCTGACCCAGGAGCTGTTTCTCTCCCATGTTTCTGTGCTTTCCACAGTGCTCAGGGCCTCAATAGGGATGTGTTTTTCCCCTTTGTTCGTTTTTCAATTTTGATGTCAGCTGACTGTGTTCATATAGCTAGAGAGCAGTACAGTTTTTCATCTGTTGACTGCTGCATCTAGAATAGATTAAATTAGTGTTTATTTAACTTTTACTGCTGACTTACAAAATTACTTTTAGTCTGGTTTGGATATATAACTTTTTATATTAATTTATTACCATGCTCTGCTTTGATTGCTTTTTTGCGGTGATATCAAATTGTGTGCTACTTCAATATTTTCTTCAAGATGTTCTCTTGATTAATTCTGTGTGGGATATTTATACTACCAAGAGGGATAATACTTAGAAATTCAGTTTCTTAATAAACACCTGTATTTAAAGCTCATACTTCTCCAAATTAAGTTGACTTGATTTAACTTTAGTTAATCGCACTTTGTTTCATGAAGCTTTTGCATATACACAGAGTCACAGAATCACACAGAAACACAGAATCCCAGAATGTGAGGGGTTTGAAGGGACCTGGAAAGCTCATTCAGTGCAATCCCCCCATGGAGCAGGAACACCCAGATGAGGTTACACAGGAAGGTGTCCGGGCGGGTTGGAATGTCTGCAGAGAAGGAGACTCCACAAGCCCCTGGGCAGCCTGGGCCAGGCTCTGCCACCCTCACCGGGAACAAGTTTCTTCTCATATTTAAGTGGAACCTCTTGTGTTCCAGTTTGTACCCATTGCCCCTTGTCCTGTCACTGGTTGTCACCGAGAAGAGCCTGGCTCCATCCTCGTGACACTCACCCTTTAGATATCTGTAAACATTAATGAGGTCACCCGTCAGTCTCCTCCAAGCTCAAGAGCCCCAGCTCCCTCAGCCTTTCCTCACACGGGAGATGCTCCACTCCCTTCAGCATCTTTGTTGCCCTGCGCTGGACTCTCTCCAGCAGTTCCCTGTCCTACTGGAACTGAGGGGCCACAACTGGACACAATATTCCAGGTGAGGTCTCCCCAGGGCAGAGCAGAGGGGCAGGAGAACCTCTCTGACCTACTGACCACCCCCTTCTAATCCAGCCCAGGATGCCATTGGTCTTCCTGGCCACAAGGGCCCAGTGCTGGCTCATGGTCATCCTGCTGTCCACCAGGACCCCCAGGTCACTTTCCCCTACGCTGCTCTCTAATAGGTCATTCCCCAACTTATACTGGAACCTGGAGTTGTTCGTACCCAGATTCAAGACTCAACACTTGCCCTTGTTATATTTCATTAAATTTTTCCCTGCCCGACTCTCCAGCCTGTCCAGGTCTCTGATGGCAGCACAGCTTCCAGTGTCAGCCACTCCTCCCAGCTTGCTGTCATCAGCAAACTTGCTGATAGTCACTCTATTCCCTCATCCAAATCATTGATGAATATATTGAATAATACCGGCCCCAGTACTGCCCCCTGAGGCACTGCACTGGATACAGGCCTCAACTGGACTCTGCCCCATTGACCACGACTCTCTGGCTTCTTCCCTTCAGCCAGTTCACAGTCCACCTCACTACCCGCTCATCCAGCTCATCACCTGTCTGTGTTTTTTATAACAGGCAGTCACTAGATGTGTAGGGACTGACATGCTTCAGAAATCGTATTTTTCTGTGTAACTTCCTAGGAAAGGACTTATTTTTGGATGGTGGTGGTGGTTTATTTTTTGCTAGCTTTGCTCTAGGAATTTATACACAGCAAAACTGATGTTTTTGTGTACTCTTAAATTAGTTTCTTTCTTGACCTTTACACCAAAAAATGATCCAAATAATTGTAATTCTCCTTGAGCCACACCATTTTTGAACTGGTCCTACTTGTCAGGTGCTAAGTTTTGAAATAGTTTTGAAATACTATAAAGTATGGAGCGTGCATGTGAATCCTGCAGCCATGCCATTGAGCCGTGCCAGCCGCAGTTGCTGTTTGCACCCGCAGTCTCCTGCGTATACCCTGAGTGCTCTGTCACCTCCCTCACCAGTCAGCACCCGAGAGATTCTACCACACTCCAGGATTTTGGCTTTTTAAGCTCCAGTGGGTGGTTTTGTCCGTGGTGGCTGAAGGTGAGCTCACATGGATGGTGTGCTAACTTCTGACAGGGGAGCAGTCACAGCCAGCGGGGAGTTTGCAATGTCTTTGGCTGCAACAGCTGTTTATAAAGTTAACAATCTGTCCTGGCCTCACTCTCGAGATTGTCAGTGTTTTCATATTGATAAACTGCGCATTTGTATGATTTATAGAAAAACATTCAATTTTAATGGCTTTTCTTTTGCCTTTTTTTTTTTTCCCCACTGCTTATTTCCTTTTGAAGGAACAAAGCACTCTTATGTAGATTTTTATTTTTCTCTCCACTCACCTAGATATATTCTCTACTGATGGAAAAGCCTTGTTGCCTAGTGAAAAAAGCAGTGTTTCTTACATCAGTTTAAATTTCACTCTCCTCTCGTCACGGTCTCATCTCAACAAAGCGCAGGTTCAAGTTTAAACACATGCTTACATCCATTTTATTCAGGAGAGCATGTAAGCACACATGCATAACTGAAGTCAATGGGATTTAAGTGTGTGCTTCACTTTAAAGCATGTGCTTCACGGCTTTCCTGAATACAGGGGGGTTTCATCTAAGTGGTTTGGAAATTACAGTGGCCTTGGACATATTGGTTCTTTTATCCATCTGGAGAAAGGGCTGCTGTGAAATTTACTAAGTACCGTTCACACTTTGAAACTTCAGTGTAAACCAGTTATTTCTTTCATACTCATCTTCCTTGTAGTGTGTTTAGTTTACACAGCAAAGCAGGACATGAAGATGGTTGGAATTTGTCACTCTGCATTAGAGTGGGCTGGTGCTGAGGCTGGCGGGTGTAGGTGGGTGTTCAGAATAGGACTACACGCAGCTCTTCTGTATAAGGACTAACAGCACCCGGGACTGCAGTATTTAATCACTGCAACTGGCACTGGAGTCTTTCCAGTGCCCCCTTGTAAGTGCTTAACTCACCCAGGATACCAACATCTTTGCACAGACTGTGTTACAATTACCAGCTCGAAGGCAGCTTGAAGAGCAGTCACTTGTGTCTGTCTGTCCAGTGTCTGTGTTACTTGTCTATCTGTTGACGCATGTAATTTCCTTTCACATGTTGAACTGCAGCTCAGCAGCTGGGCCCCAGTGTTTTCAAAATCTTTGCGAACTAATTAGGCTGTCCTCAGAGTATGGCTCATCCAGCCAGTCTGAATAAACAAATGTCACTGGTTGTATTAGGAAATCTCTACAAATGACTGATCCCTGTCATGGGGTAACATTAATCTTTTTAGTATAGATTTCCAATAGTTAACCATCTGGCTCCATGCAGTTCTCCAGAAAACATTCACTAGCGGGGCCGGTGGAAAGAAGAAGTTGGGATTAATAACCTGAATACATTGTATGAAGCATTAATCTTTAGGATTGGCCATTTGTTTTTATCAAAACAACTCCCTTACGATAATATTTCACAGCATGAGGTACTTGCGTGGACTTCTTTCAAAATGAGAAAATGTTTCAGTATCTGCCATGATCTACAGTTTGCAAATTTAGCGTGGATGATAAAGGCTGAAAGAATTCTACATTCTCTTCTGATTTGTGTTGCATTTACAGTTCCAGCCTGTTTAATGGAAATGTCTGATCTTTGCAGTATTTGTTGTTAAAGCTTTTTATTCAAAATAACACTTTTAGATGAGAATCTAAAATTACTCAAGTAAATGTTAATCATTAATATACAGGCAGCACTGCAGTCATCCTGTGGATGAATTGCCTCAACTGAGCTGTAAAGAGAAGTCTGGCATCTTGGTCTAGGTTAAATGATCTCAGTCCGGCTAAGCGTTTAGGCACCTGCTTGACTTAATCGCCAGTTGTTCCACAGATTTCATTGGTCCTAAGTGCTTTGTTGAAATCCAGCCGTATGACTTGGGTCCTGCCTCAGGTCCCTGACTTGCAAGCTGTGGCAAATTAAAGGCAAAAACCAGCTGAAGAGGTTATGGCCCTCAAGCTGTCTATGCTGCCCTTGTGATGGAGATTATCCCCTCTGCAAGGCAGATGAATGAATGGCTTCTAAAGCATATTAAGTTAAACTCAAATTGGAGACATAGTACTCCAGGCTGAAAACTTGAGCACTCCAGAAGCTGCTTCATGAGCCATTGAGTTGTCTCTGCTCTGGCGGGACGACAACAGCAATCAGGGGAATGGCGTAGATGGTGTAGGGGTTGGTAACTAGTTTGGCTGTCTGATTTTAATCTATCGCTGCATGCGAATCAGAGCTCTTAGTCTCTTTCTTGGCAGCTTGGCGGGTGAAGCTCACTGTGTTTGCAGAGCTGGCTGGCTCACACACTGCTGCCCGAGCTCCCGTTGGTGCTGCCCAGCGCTCGCCTGTGTTTGGCAGTGCCCAGAACAAGAGAATCCATTTAGACTACAGCTCCTTGAGAGGAGGGACTGTGTCTTCCATGTGTTGGGCTGCGGCATATTTGGAACACTATCAGAACAGAACTAATAATTTTCCTGATCTGCATGTGACACTAGTACGCTTGAGTAATGCATAGTACTCTCGACATAGAGCATGTTTATACCTTCTCACCCAATCATGTCTCTTGTGGTATTTCCAAATAAATGGTGGGTTTCTTACTGATTCCTCCTGATAGAGAGTGATTTGTAATAATCCTGTCATGCCAAACTCATAATAATACTAAATGAAGACATTTGTTGGAGGAAGTGATAGTAAATTACATGCAAATTCAAGCCTTGCTGGCATTAATCAAAACTGAAACACAGCTTTTGCATTCCTGATATAATACTGCTGAATCTAATCCCATGGATTTTACATTTCCCTGTGAATTAGACATTTATTTTTATTTAAAACTTTTCTAGGGGAAAAGGAAAATGGTTTTTTTAGAACATTCATGCATCTCTGAAGACCTGTACTTTCTTATGCTAACCTGGTTACTTGTGCCTAGTTAGTTCATGTATATGACTTAGACTGGTTTGTATTACTGTCTGTTTGTGAATTTAAGCTGATCAACCCATCTGACAGAAAGCCATTTCATTTCATGTTGAACACACTGAAGTGAGTTGGCAGTTACTTAATCACCATCACATGAACGTTTTTCTCCAAAGGAGCTTGATTCTTCCAGGTGTATGTGGTCATGCTTGTTTCTTTTCCTATCCAGTTATACACTGTGTCTTTGTGGTGTTGCTCAGCCACTGAATTATATTCTCAGCAGCTGTTTTATCTTATGTTCTTCTAAAGAGTCATGTGCGTGTGAGAACTTGCTTAAAATACAGCCATAGCAACAGAAATCAAGTGGATAAGAAATAGATCCTGCACAACATTGCAAGCAGGTTTGTTTACTCCAGTGGGACTATGCAGGATATGTTGCATTAGGGACGTAAGTAAAGCTTTGCATATTCAGGCTCTCTAAAAGACATTATTTGACCTCAGAAACAATGCACTGTTTTCATCCGGTGGCAGCGTTTGAGAACCATCTCATGGTCATTGCGATATGCACTGGTTTTCATTTTTGAGGTTGATCAAGCACGACTTCCCCTTGGTGAAGCCATGTTGACTGCCCCTAATGACCCTCTTATCCCTGATATGTCGGGGCAGACAGTCTGTCTGAGTTGCTACAGTCTTCTTCAGACAAGCTCTCTTTCTGGTCAAGACCATGGTTGGCAACAGTATGAGACAGCAGCAATAGGCGAGAGGGTCTAACTAGCAAAAGTGACAACCTGTGCACCCTAGTGCATGAGTTACCACACCCGCTGCTGCAGCACAGCGTGGGTGCTGCTCACCTGTGTCACAAGCCGACTGCCCCTTCCAGCACCTGGTGAGCAGCGTCCTGGAGGCTTCTTCAAGACGAGGGGCGGGGGTGTGATCGCCCTCGCCGCGGTCACGCCCACGCACGTCAGCTGCTCTCGCAAGGGCTGCTGGGAGCTTCTTGGTCTCTCAAGAACAAAAGTGCCCAATTGAGAGAGAAAAAAAAAACAAACAAAAAAGGGCTTCTCTGTACCTCGAAGATTTCGCTTAGTCGGGACCCGCTGAGCTGCCTCCGATCAGCTGATCTCAGGAACTGATTTCTTTCTGCTTGTCATAGTTATGCAAGAAGATTAATCGTACTTGATTTTATTTTAAAATATTAAGCATCAATAATACAAAAGCTAGCACTTTTGGGAATTTACCCTGCTGGATTATTTATGTCACAGACAAATTTTTTATGTAAGCAATTGCTCCAGAGTGAATGCAGAGAATGTCAACTGTTTATTCGCAACCATGTGCATATAGGCTGATGGGTTTTCTAGGAACAGCGCTATGATGGTGCATATTCATTCTGTTAGACTCTCGTGTTTGAAATATTTAAGAGGCGACTGTACTTCAGTGCTGCTGATCTCTTTATTTTAGGCCTGATTTAAAACCTATTGAAGTCAATGCACATTCTTTGTTTGATCTCAGTACATATCATTCTCAGTGACTTGAAGTTAATAGACCAGATCATCCTCTGTGATACATGTAGTTGATATTGATGTGTCTGCACGAATGTGTGTCCATGCACACGCTTACATAAAATTTTGCACACTGTCATAGATTGTTGTGCTATGGAGTTCCTCATCTTTGAATCCAATTTATGTGGGAACTACTAGCTTAGCGTAAAATGGACAACAGTGGAAATAGCTGACGTGTCTTTCTGAATTCAATTATTTTCAGCAACCGGAGTTCAACAGTCAATCCATTTAGCACTGTGGGGCAATGCTGCTGTTGGCAACTGGCAGCGTCCTCCTTGCTGGGTGTATTAGCTTTGGTAAAACAGGGTAAAGGGTCTGATGGAAAAGCCACTGACTTCAGTAGGCTTTGGGTCAGAACCTAAATACAGTTCTTATCTGCTAGATTGTTTGGTATATTTGTGTGTTTAGTTTTATATCACTTCTGCGTTAACTGTCAGGAAAGCAATATTTTCCAGAAGAAAATGATTAAAGAAATCGGTTTGGATTTTCTGTTTCTTTAACACCAACATCAAGGTGGTGTAGCTCCTTTGAAATCAATGCAGTTACACGAGAATAAAACTGGTGTTAATGGAGTGCAGAAATTGATGTTAATGCAGTGGAGAAATCTGAGAACTTCTTTATATCAGACTCAATTGACTCTAATTTTGATCACCTGCCTTGAACTAGAATCAGTAAACACTGAAACAGAACTGCACTGGAATAAAAGTAGTGTAATGGCATGGAGAATACATCCCTTATCGCTCAGAGTGACAGCTACAGAACCATTCTAACTTTAATTTCCTTAGTGGAAATTATTCTTTAATCAATCCATTTAACTTGAATGGTTTTGGAAGTTCAGCCAGCATTTCAGCCGCAGCTCAGATTCTGTATTTTATGGAACAGGTTTTTTTGCTTTGAGAGGATCTTCTCCAAATGTATCACTGTTGTAACTCAGCTTCCTTCAGATGAAGTAGATGGAGGTAAATTAGGCACTCTGATGAAAGCCAGAAAACCTGAGTCTGTAAGTTTTAGTTGATCTTCCAGGCTGCAATAACAGTTTTTCTTTTAAAATAAAGCTGAATGGTTGCATTAGAGATCAGATAGTGAGATTCAAAACACACATAAGCACAAACGAAGGCAGTTTGTTTTCCAGGGTCTTCAGTGCTCTGTATTTAGATATTTGCAATTACGTCTGTCTGTGATAACTGTAAAACATTCGATTCTGTGAGGAAGTTCTTAGTTTTTGTTGCTGGCATCTTGCCGTGCGTTTGCACAAGGTCACAGTCACGCAGTACAGAAAAACAACAGTGAAATCCACTATCTTTAGGAGAGGCTGTTATTCATGAGTAGTACATTTTTGTCCTCTCCGTCTCTTCTATCACTATGTGCAGAAAAAATGCCTCTAAAGTACAGCAGCATGTAGAACATCTTGACAGAGGAGTACATGGAATTGTTGGCATATCTGGCATGCTGTGCCTCCAGCTGCCGCCAGAGACGTGGCTTATGGCAACACTTCTGGGCACGCTGTTGGTGTGTTACTTACTTACTGGTCCTTTTGTGTTGTTTGGTACGTACTCAAATTAGTTTTACCAATAGCTGATCTAGGGGAAGTTTAGCTGGTATGCCAGTGCTTTGAATCCAGAGGCTGCAACATCTTTTGACATCACTCCTTCGTGGTTACATTGTAGGATTTTTACCAGGCCTGGGCTAGCAGTTTACAGAATGGTTATGTGGAGTTTTGGAAACTCATACTTGCTCTTTGGACTGTGAATGTTTGTGTCGGTTCATACTTGTCTTTCAGCAAAGTACAGCAGAAGGATGCTGGGATTGCAGTCAGAGTGCTGAATGTCTTTTCTGTTGACTTGTAATTTTCGACATCAAAGCTTTCTGTGGATGAGAACAGACTGTAAAAATTGTATGAGATTAAAGTCCTTCATACTGGCAGAGCAATGTGAGCCATTGCTCGAGATTCAGAAATTGTGGTGGGGAGAGACATAGGGACTGGGACACACTTTTGGTGAGGGGAGTCAATTAAAATTTCATTGCCATTCCAGACTTAATACATTGTTTTGAGCAATGATTGTAGAATGTGTAGCATGTAAATGACGCAGATTTTATTGAACAGAGCTTAATAGCTGAAAGCTCTGGTCCATGATTGGATTCTTGGTTTTGAATACAAAAAAGTGCCTAGACCTTGCATCTGGAGAGGAGTGGGCTGGTAGCTGGCTGCTGTATTTGATTTCTCCTGGTGTAGGAGCCACTGAAATAGAAGCTAAATGAAACATTAGGGACTCTGCAACCATGACCCAAAATTCTAGCACTGCAGTGAAGTTTAAAGCTAATGAAAAGAAAATATTGAGCCACTGACTTTAAAAAAGAGGAAGGAATATTTATCGTATCCACTAGTCTAAAGACCTTGTCTTTACTGTATTCAACCAGATGCCTTAAGGACTGGATTATTTTTTTCTCTGAAATAAATCCATTCTCAGTGTTGCCTTGGGCGTATGAGTTGTGGGGTTTCAGTTTCAGTGTCTGGAGATGTGTGGATAAGAAAAGAGAAGAAAATGCCTCCTGAGGTCTAAACTAAAGCGAATTGCTGTATGCAAAGCAGAGATAGACGTGGGACCGAATAGAAGGTGTAGGTGTCATCAGCACTTAACAGGTAAAAGCTGTGACTGACTCTTAAAAAGGACAGAAAAAGGCTGCCCATGTGTTTCCATGCTGGGCTTGTGGATGATGGAGTGAGTTTAAAGCAAGATATTTGAACCTCAGAGCAAGGCTGAATTTCAATCCATGATGAGCACCGTCACTCCAGCACCTATTGTTAACTATGCACGGTATGTCATAGTTTATTGGTTTTAGTATATGTTGTAGAGGATAGTTGTCTATCTTTTGCAGCTTGCTAGGTTACACGCCATCTTTTTACTAAACACATACAGCAAATAAAATCACTTAAGTGCTGCATAATGGATTGTGGGGTCAACATCTTCCTCTTTCTTCATTTTGTAGCTTATTTGAGCCTCTGAGAAATGTGAACAATTATGCAGGTGTAGTCTCCACCAAAAGTAAGAAAGATTGAATTTGCTATTTGTAGCACGATAAAGCAAATACAGAATTCAATAATGTGCATTTTCATTATCCTAATGGAAGATTTCAGTATGTTAAATGTGTTCAGATGTCCTTGGCAAAATTGAGGTCAGTCATGTGAAATGGAGACAAAATGTGTTTCATCATCTTGTGGTTATTATACTACAAAGATTTCATTGTAAAGTGCAACAAGTAATTGCAGCCACGTTTCTGATGCTATTGACTGCTTTATCTAATGGAAATTATTTCTTTCTTGATTATTTAAAATGAACCTTTTACCATTGTCATGTAAAAAAAGTTGTAGAGGTTTTTTTAAAAAATACATTACAGCATGGCTATTAACAACAACAACAAATTAAGACTGTGCACTTCTCAAACAGGCTTTATCCGAGGATCTAAAGCTGCTTTTGGAAAAACTTCACAATTAAACATCTTGTGTGTGGAAGGCAAATGGAGGGGATGATTAGTATAAATCCAAGAAACTGTTATTCACGCTAGGCCTGACTGAAAGGCGCTGAGGTCCCTAGTAAAACGGGAATGAATTAGTGTAACAAGTTTCGGCTCTGATATGCTGTCCCCAGGTCTGCCTAAGGTGGTTTGTTCCATGGCTTTGGAATGAGGTTGTGAAGTGGATTGATCTGCCTGGAGAGAGCCCCTGCACCGGGGCCTGCCCGAGCGCTGTGGGTGCTGTGCAGGACTCGTGGTGTCCTGTGTCTGAAGGAAACGTGCTGCTGCAAGGTTTGGTTTGCAGGAGCTGGATGGATTTCTCTGGGGAGCTCTGCAGGAGTTCAGTGACCTGCTCTTGTAGTTCAGGACCTGCATTTCAGCTCGGTGCTCTCACACAGTAGACCAATGTCCTCCCTCAGTCATCTTCTTCCATTGCTTTTTATGTCCCAAGAGGCACCCACTCTCTCATAACTTTTCATCATTTGTATATGGATGCACACATTCTCATACATACACACACACTTTCCATGCTAGGAAGACTTAGGCTACTAATAGAAGTCTGGTGCAGTAAGTGCGTTAATTCATTACAGGATAGCCACAGAAAAATGGGGCAGCTTGTAAAACCTGAAAGGCAGTGGGAACCCAGAATTCTGTCTCATCTGAGATCCCAGTCTACGTGTTGTTTTTTTTTTTTCCAATGGTGTCGGAGTTGCAAAATGAATTCTCACATGACACTGGAATATGTTGTTTGCTGTCTGAGGTCTGCGCTGTCAGTTCCCCCTGTTTTTCACGGTTCACGATGAGCTTTATAGCTACCAATTTGCAGATTTAGGATGCACTGTAAAAATCTTGCTTATGGGATATTTGCCTGGCAGCAAACATGCCTTGCTGTGTGCTTCAGTTCACTGCAAACCTGATGTTCAAGTATATCAGTTGAAAATTTCCTAGGTTGTTTTTGCCAGCTTGTCTTTTGCACCTCATAAACATTCCTCACTCGCTTGGCCTTTCTCAGTTGCATGTATGAAAAACATACATGTATTTTATTCATCCTGGAGACACCAGAGACCAGATTCCAACACTCGTATGCTGCATCTCTGCAGATGCGGAATAAGTGGTGATCTAAATGGGGTTAGTCTAGATTTACACCTGTGGAGCTAAGTGGAGCTTCACGTGGAGGAAGACCCAAAACATATGGTGGTACCAATTTTGTTCAGAGCAAGTTTTTAATGATTTCCAGCATTTGATCTACTGTATGGCAGATTTTATGGGTCAGTGTGGATAAAAAAATAAAATAAACATCTGGTAATGTACAGCTTTGTTTGTGTAGATTTATAGGGCCGGGCAGGGATGCAGTCGGTGTGTGGCTGTAGATCCAATAAACAGATACTGTGGTTATTTCTGCTTTTGGGGGAAGAGTTGATCAACTGCAAACATCCCCACTGCTGAGTTTGCTCAGCAAGCTGCTCAAGAGGCCCTAGCCAGTAATTATGCTTTCCAGGCATTTGATGTTTTATGAACTCGGTTCTGATTTCTCCCCATATGCAAATGTGGGGTTTCAGCCAGGCCAAGGCACTGGGAGCAAAGTGCTGATGTGACACTTTGTGCCAGGATTTAGTGAGGTCCTCAGCAGCACAGAGTCAAGGGAGCTTTAGGGCTATTAAGCTGCTCAGCCACAGTGCCGTGATGTTCCTGCTTGCCTCTCTCGCACCATTAATTTGCTACCAGTTGTGAATAGTTGTTTCCATGGGGCAGTGAGCGTAAACCTATGGAACAGGGTGCCACAACATCTTTTTTGCCATTAGGCATGGATTTTTTTATTTTATTTTATTTTTGTTGCTTTCAAAGGAGACTCCCTTTTTATTATTATTATTATTATTATTTGCAACATGTTCACCAGACAAAATGATTATGTTAAGGCAGAGACATCACATCACTTACATTTCATAGCTCTGTGCAATTTTCATAAAGTGCGAGGCAACATCCAAAAAAACATGACTCAGAATTAGAGTTTCAGAAGATTATTATATAGACATTATTTCCCCCAGGTCACGGGCTTTAGTCAAATTTGGAAGAGAATGAAATTGCCAACAGTGAAAAGCAGACAGAAAGGTATGAGTTCATGAGCAGAGAAATAACATTTTCATTTGTTCCTTCCCCATGGGAAAGATTCAACATTCCGGTAAATGGAGACGGTTATAAGAAATGAATTTTTGTCAGCAGGGATGTGATTTTAAGGCTCACTTATCCATTGGCAATCTAGATTTCTAACCCCAGGAATCTAGGAAATTGCTACAGAATGTAGTCTTTATTATAAACAAGTTTTTTTTTTTCTTCCTTTTTTTTTTCCACCCTGTCTTTTTTAGTAGTTGAGATTTTTAAGGCGCAGGTCTGTGCTTCTCTGAGCATTTCAAGGGGTCATATTGCCACAGAATTATTCTGTGTGGCTTGCTGTCCCTTTGAACTGTGTCTTCTGTGGTGCAGTGATCCCTCTCACCCAGAAATTCCTCTGATCATTGGAACAAGGATGTTTTTGAGAACTAAAAGCACCCCCAGCAATGTGTCTTTGCAGTAGACTTTGCTCCCAAGGATCTAAGTACTGTTCCTTGCTTTGTGCTTTTCTCCCTTACCCATCTTTTTAAGCTCTTCTATTCACACAGGCAAGGAGAACCAAGGAGTGAAGAATTTTACAGGGTGGCTCTTGGTTTTAGTGCGTACAAATAGGCAGGATTTGCAGGCTTTCCAGGGCACAAGCCCAGGCACAATACTGTGTAATTAAAGAATTTTCTTCCAAGACAATTGTTCATGTTTTCCTTCATCTGACTCCTCACTGTGCATTTAGATTCTGTGAGGGTGTTCAAATGCTATTATTGTGCCTTCTTGAGAGGAAAAGTGATTTTATATAACCCTAAACCCTCAATTTGTGATGATGCAGATTGGTTCTCTAACATTATTATCTTCTTCAGAAAAATAAATAACTTGAAAACATGTACATCTAAACCCTCCTTTCCCTAGTGTGTTTTTGTCCATTTTAATTTCTTATGACAAAGACCTATTTGCCTTACTCTTATTATCAAGAAATGTTATTGCCATTGCCTGCCAACATCTTACCACAAATGGCATTAGTTCTGTTAGCTTCATTATTATTGTGTCTAAACTGTAGTATAATGATTATGGAACATCATGATAGAGGCTGATTAATAAATAAGAATTGATTACTCTTTGTCCATTCTATTAGGCCCAGGAGGTTTATACTATTGATGGCGTTTTCTGCAAAACTGTAAATGCTTAAGAAAGAAAGGGGAATATAATTCGGTTTTACAAATGACCATTCCAGTTGCATTGCTTTGTCTCTACAAGTGTATAAGGGCAATCAGAGCAGGAGCATTAAGAGCCTCTGAGTGGATCTCTATGGAACTGTTCTCCCTTTGCTTTCCTTTCTCTCAAAATCTGGGTGTCTGTGGCGTGTTTTAATGATGCCGACTGGCATCAAAGAAAGGGATATAGCTTGTCCTTCATGCAGACATACAAAGTCTACTAGTGTTTATTCAGATATATATTTAAACATGCCTTAAGGAATTAAAAAAATTAAGCTAAAATACTAAAGTGTTGCAGCTGTACTTTGTGTGTCCACATTTCCTTCTGGGAGCCTAAAAACCTCCACCGATAGACTTGAGCATCCTTATGCTGGTGTCCTGTTGGTCCTTTCCTGCCCGTGCAGCCTCACACCCATAACATCCACATCCCTTTGAAAGGACACAGCACAACATCTCTTTCTAAAGGACACGCTGCCTCATTAAGGGCCAGGACTGGGAAGAAATCAGGAATTAAACAGAAGTTTGCAAGCTCCTTTTTGCTGGTTTACATACCTTTTTTGGAAACCGAGCGTGAGTGGTTAAGCATGTAGCCTCTCCAGGGTGTTGGGTGCGTGTGAGCTATGACATGGTCTCTTGGTCACAATAGAGGTCGATTGTTCTTGAGTCATGCCCAGTGCTGGGTGCTGCTCCCTGATCCGCTGGCCACAACTGTAACACCCGAGGCTGGGAGAGAGCGACCGTGGCTTGGCCGTGTTGGTGTAGCAGAAAATGGCTGTACCTGTGACCAATTCATCTGTGGGTGAGAAACACAAATGAGTTGGAAAAGATTGAATCTTGTGTTTTAAGACAATTTTCAATAGTACTAGAGTTGGAGGTAGGTTCTCCCTGCTCACCCCAAATGGCGCAATTTCATCACCTGAATCAGGACTGTGCTTATTATTGGAGCAGTTTGAGTGTGGAAGGAGGTTAAACAGGAAAAGTATGATTCTCACACATGTTGGGGTATCACTGGTCTCTGAGTAAAAAATATAGCAAGGAATAGTTCAGCAGACTGCCTTGAAGTTATTTGTCCTCTTCTGTCCTCTTTTGCAAGAAAAGCATAATTTTCTGCATGTACTTGGTTTAATTCTGGCTTATGTGTGTCCCATGAGTGGCTAACTCTCACTGTAGCCAAGACATTTTACAGTAGCAAGATTAATCCTTCTTAGGCTGTGAATTAGCTTTTTTCACCATCGCTGTGGCCTTTATCACTGCCAAGGAGTCTGTCAGTGCGTGAAAAATACAGCCAAACCCTTTGAGAAATTTCAGGCAACTTCTCATCACCAGCATGAGGAGGGATTTGGCAAGTATGTGGAATACATGAATTTGGTTGTGCTGGCAGGCAGGGGAAGCACAGGTCTCAGGCTTGGCCCAGTGGGACAAGAATGTCCTGTTGTTGCATCTCTACTGGTCTGAGGAGCAGCTGCCGAAGGTGCCGAGCCTGAGACTGTGCAGATACACCTGTGGTGGGGAACAGGCCCTCGGGTCAGGCCGGATGCTTCGGCGAGATCAAATGCTTTGTGAGATCAGTATTTTTCTTAAAACTCTTCTTCTGAGAAACAGCATTAAACAGGGCTTTACTAGATTTATTGTTTTTTCCTTTTCCTTTCTTTTCCTGTACAAAAGCTCTCCATTTGCCAGTGGACTCCTGTAAAACAATTGCTTGTATTCCTGCAGTATTTATTGTAATTCCTCGAGCTGTCAGTCAGGGCTCAGGCCTCCTTGCGCAGGCACAGGCTCACATTGCTTACAGTCTGTGAGAAATATAATGATCTGCACCTAGTGAAGGGAAACATTTAATGAAATCTCTTTCAGACATGGGAAACTAAGGTTTTTACTGCTTGTTGATAAAGTCATTCTCTTCTTACTAAGTGCGCTGTTGGGAATGGAGCAGAAAGCTCTTGTGTCTGATTGTTTCTTTTGCTGGAGCTAATGTTTTGAATACACGTTTGGCTCTGGAATTAATGTTTTATGTTATAGTCTGGTTGTGCCTGTGCAAAGAAGGAGCAAAAGACTCGTGCAAGTAAACAATTTTGAGAGTCATCACTTCAGGGGAGTTGGAAATTATTTGTGAAAAAATCCTGAGAATATAACTCGCGTTGCTACAGCCTCTCCTGACCCGGAGCAATCGTTGGAGCAGTGATGCTTTAATGCTGGGCACTGCCCTCATGGATTTTATTTTGCTGTAGTGCTCTCCTGCTTTGACATATCCCACTGAGGTGGATTAAACCTGTGGAGGGGCCGGAGGGCCCCTTGGTTCTAGTTCCCCCGTGACTGGTCACATTACAAGGTTAGAAGCAGCCAGTGCTTGTTCTACTGTTTGGAGCACGCATGACTGGGTGGCTGTTTTAAAGCCACCAGAATCCACCTGTGAAACTGCCCTTGGACATCAGTCTGAGAAGGAAAGAAATGAAAGATTTGCAGTTTATAAGTAGTACAAGCCGAAGAAAAACAACGGTTCTTGTGTAGCTGGCAGGAGGCTTCACCGACCCCAGCGCCCCAGCCCCTCCAGGAGCCAGCAGCTGCCGCCTTGATTTTCCTGGCCTGTGCAAGTGGCAGCAGAGCTGTCCCCGGTTTACCATTATAATTTACCTTGTAATCTACTTTGTCTGCACTTAGAGCTTGGCCTGAGTTTGTCTTCAAGAAGAAGATAATGGTGAGGGTTTGGGGGCTTTGTATTTGCTTTTTACACGTGTATTTGGTTTTTTAGCATCCATACACAGCAACCTTCTTAAGATTTGGTTTTTCAGTAGTTGCATCCCTTAATGCAGCCGTGACTTTAGAGGATTCCCTTCAATCTGTCTATTAAGTCAACTACACGCCAGGGGTACTCTTTGAAACGGAGAGAGTTCTTGGGGGTTTTGAGAGTGACAAAAACCCCACAAACCAGAAGGCATTGTTGGATTTGCAGGGTGTCCATGTGAGGAATCTGTTTCTCTGTGAATTAAGATCATGAGGGCACAGCACCATTTCAGAAACCCACTGGTAACCTTTCCTCTCTTACACACACATGCACACCACAAAAACTGCAAACCTTTCAGAGCTGGTTAGTGTTTCGGGATACATCTTTTTTTTCCAGCCTGAAATATCTGAAGTTATTTATCTGATGATAGGTTTTATTTCTGCTAGTCAGCTTTTTTCATAGCATCTCTGAAAAGAAACGTAAGATCTGGACCACCTAGAGCTGCTATCCAACTCCAACAACTTTTTGTAACCCCAGAATGAAAGACATGAAGGTTGGTTGAGGGTGATGTGTAACAGGAGAACATGCTTTGTATATGTTTCCTACTCCAAAAGAAATAAGAGAAATTAGGCCAGTGGTTCGGTAAATTATATGAAAAATAGACCTTGCTTGTTAATGGACTGTGAAGAAACTGATGTACTGGAGATGATCTATAATATTTCATATTTCTCTGAGGAGAAAAAATGATAAACTTGATGGTGTGTGATTTATTCATGTTTCTGAACATGAAGAAGAATGCTAAAGTCAACTGTCTGTTTCACACTCTGAGACCGATAGCAGGATTTACACTGGGATTTAGCGGCTGGGGTTTGTTATGAGAACTGCGGAGGAGAGACGTGTTGATTAATGGTGGAGCTGGAGATGTCTACATATGGGATAGTTATGCAGAAACTGCAGTCTTTTCCACATACCTGTTTTACTGCTTCACAGAACATGATGACAAATATGTAAGATTTATTGGGTTTTGTATTGGTGTTGTGTGGTTTTTTGTTTTGTGTTTGACCATCTTTACTCCTTTCCTTTGCTATCATTCTTTTTGAACATTCAGAGCTTTACCCTTCACTGCAATGGAAGCATTCCAGTCTGGTTACTCCATTAATTTAATTCGTGCTGTATCTCTCTGAACTGCTTTTTGAGCAGGGTCATCAAAACCTTATGTAATTTAGAAATCCAATTGACAGTTTCTTAGGACCAGAAGGATTGTTTTTCTTTGCTCTGCTCCTGAAGGGTGGATCTTCATCCGACTCCTGGGAGAGATCTCGCTGATTCAGAAAAGGGCACAACTTCTCTTGCTGTTTAGCCTCAGGACCAACTGCTGTGATACACGGTCTTGAGGATGGAGTACATGAAAAGAAAGGCTTTGAAATCTGACATATCCTGCAGTCATAGGAAAGGGGGGAAAAATCCAATCCCCAAACACAGAGTAACTCAGAAGGCAGGCTGTACAGGAGCACATGCGCTTTTCCAGGGAGGAAATCGGGTATCATATGCAGGGGGAAAAACGTGCATGAAGAGGCTTTGGGGTTCTTCAGGTACTTTGCACTGTGTTTGTATCCACAAATTTTGGCCTTCAAGATACATATGAAATTGTAGTCAGTATGTGAACAAGGATGGAGTTGTGGAAACAATAACATTGTTGGGTAAATCATACAGAGAGGAAACAAGGTTATAGAAGAGAAAGACCAAACCCACACTGTAGACTGCGGTCATTTGTGCATTGCGGTAAAGTGTCTCTTAAGACACAAGGTAAAGATAATAGATTTTGACTAGGCTGTCCTCAATTCATGCAGAGGTAGCGTGGCAGAAATTGCAAAGGTGCTTGAGAGACAAGATGACAAGCAGATGTTCAAAATTGTACTCTTTGGGTGTTGACATAATGGCAAGATACAGTTAGGTGAGCGGTTGGAGTGGAGTGTAATAGTACTGTATTTTGGATGTTATGAGAAGTGGGAGAAAACTACACCAAGTGGTAATGCTGTGTGTGTGTTTTTCAGTGCCTGAAGCACTATTCTGAATGTATTTGAAAAGGGCAAGTTCACAGATGTTAGGGCCAGAGGGCAAGCAGTGGGCTACAAAACCTTTCACCTTTTGGGTCACTAGTTCAGAATTACCCTGCTTCATCTAAAAGTCATTGCCATCTGTTGGGTGGCTGCAGGCCAGCGTGGAATAAATGAATGGCATCAATCCAGGCACGGACAGCAGCCAAGATATTATCACACATTAGGACCTCTTCTGATAGCCTTGAGGTTAAAGGGAGTAAATGACCTCTTGTGCCTCAAAAGAAGGCTCAGCAGCCGAGCAGCAAGTGCATGGGAGGCAGTTGTGATGCTGCTGCGTTTTGCTTGTTTGGTACGTAAAAGAACCAAGTTGGTGTTTGAGGCACATCCCTGCAACACACTTCCCCAGCATTATGTTACCATACTTTTTAATATGGATGTGTGTATGTTCTCAAAAATAAATATCATTTAAATATTATTTAAAATCATGGAGAAAACAGAATGCCTAGGGAACACAGAGTAAAATTTATCAGTGTGCAAATGCCTTTCCTCTCTAGTTTACTTAGAAGTCTGTGAGGTAAGCAGGTAGATCTGTTCATTCTTCACATTTTCCAATCAGAAGCTTTTTGCAGCGTGACACCCACTAAGGAGAGCTTCTCTCTAAGCGCTCCTAACTGACAGCTGACATGCAGCGTGAGTTCATTTGTTTATTCTTATCTGGTAGCCTTCGAACAAACTGATGAACAGTTTGATTTGACAAGGTCGTACTGAGGATTTGTGAGGATTAACCTATATGTGGCATTTACTAAGAGATCAGACAGGTCATGAAGATTGGCATTAGGGAGTCTAAGAAGATCCTTTTGCCCTCCCTTCTCCCCTGAAAGCCTCAATCCAATTACTGTCTTATTTTTGACTCAATAAAAGCGAAATGAGCATGTACCATCCTTCACGTAAGAAAGAGATGGTACTGTGACTTAAAATGAATATCAGGGTAGGGCTGTCTAATGATCTGCCTTTCTGGACCGCTCACCTGGTGTTATTAGATTATTCACGCTGTTGCTGTAGTCATGGCTGTTAATGGCCTTTTCAGTTTCTACCACAACGCTGCCTCTTGGGAAGGGAGAAAAAGTTATCTTTGTGTGTCCTATGAAGCATTGACATAATGGATATTGTTATTTACACTTGTGTGTTCAGAGATAACAGTGGATTTTGAGGAAATGCCTTTGGAAGTGATTATAAAAACATGCTGGCTAATTTTATAAAACACATCTTCCCTTCCGGGCGAATTAGCATGTCTTTGTACGGCAGAGTGCAGAGCTGAACCTCTCAGTGATGCTCGCTTTATTAGTTACCTCTGCTAACGCGTGTCTGAAGGAGGGAGCACGCTTGCTTTATCTGCTGCTTCCCAAACATTCAGCATCCAGACTGTAAAGCAATGTTGAATAGCCATCTATTCGGTGTCATCAGTTCTTTTTCTGTCAGGATGTTTCCTATTTACTGTTTATTCTTCCTGCTTGCAAACCCACTGAAATTCCTTTTGCTGAGTTATGTTTAGTACAGCCTATTTATATTGCAGTAGCACTACAAACACTGGCTGCTTTATTGTGTAAGGTGCTGTATATCTCCTCAGCTAGAACAAGATATTCCTCTGAAGAACTTTGCGATCTTGCAGACACAGATGGTGAAAGGGTGCGTTGCTTTTGTACTTGCACAGAGACACCACAGGGGTAGAGATACACGGCATGACTGAACTCAGTGTGCACAAGGAGCTATGGCGTGAGAGCATTGAAAAGAGATTTTCAATCCTGGAAGAAACAACAACAAACCACAACAAAACCCATACACTTTCATTTAATGAAGTACAAAACTTATTAATCTCTACCTGTGCTAAAAGCTATGGAAGCGTCTTCCAGAAACATGTTTCTTCCTGCTCTGCGATGCCGTCACTGCTGGAGGGGTGATTTACTCCCTGAATGCTGCCAGGTGTGGGGCACTCACTGCTGGGGGTGTAGGAGGGGCCAGTGCTTTCTGAGGTTTTCACTCTGACTCCTGAAAGCCTCATGGTTAGTGGTGGGCTTAGTAAGAAGAGCTGTAGCTGCAGGAGAATGGATGGATGGGTGGATTTATTGAGGTATGCTTAAGTTCTGAGTACCAAACTCTGGGATTTGTGTGCACCGTAAATTGCATTATCGCTGATGGGGAGTTAATTATTAATTTATTCTTTCGCCAAAACTAATTACAAATAATTTTGAAGAGTAGGAAGCCATTCATTAGGACACTGAGAAGGAAATGACTACATAAACTGGGCTGTGAGACATCATCTAAACCCAGATGATTGCTTTATTGATGCTGTTAACTGAAGAAGCCAGTTCCGAACTTGCATTTGCTTCACAAGACTCCTGGCTGGGGGCTCTGGGCTCAGAGCAGTGACTGCTGCTGGGGAAAACCCCTGGGGAAGGGCAGGAACCGGCTCCCCTTGGGCAGTTCTGGTCGGCCTGGATGGTCCTGACCAGCTTTGGCAGCCCTGATTTACCTTTTTCATCTCCTTTTTTGCCATATATCCCGGGGCAGAGCTGGGAAAACAGCAGCAGGCATCTCTGCCTACAAAGGAGAGTTCAGTTGATGTGATGTTGTGGTGTGTCCCATAGGAAGTTGCAAGGTTATGCCAGAAGAAACCAGATCTTGCTTAAATTACATTGCTCTTTGCTTTCTCAAAATGAAATTTGACAGGTTTTAGCTTGTTTCCAAACAGAGCTGCCACACAGTTAGATTTTCGTGTTCGCTGGCCCAGCTCACGTTGTGGTGTGTGTTGGAGCTGCATATTCCAATTAACTTTTTACGATCCTGCACAAGGGGGAGATAAGTTAATCTGAACCAAATGTGCTGTTAGCACCATGATACCTGCTGCTTCTCTCAGGGAATCTAGATAACAGCGCTTTTGGCTCCATGGAAAGGAGAGAGAGTAATTTCAGCTCAAAGCTATGTAGGAGAAACATTAAACTGGACAGTTTAAGACAATCTAAAACAAATGCAGAGCAGATACATTCCCCCCCTGCCCCCAAAATCTTGTAAGGTTTCTGAAATATATTCAGAAGATGTATTAAAACCATACAGCGGGCTGTTTGAGTGAATTAGCTCTCTCCCCAAGAGCTTTCCTCACCTCGGGTTTCATGCCCAGCACTCTGGTGTGTGAGGCTGCGTCACGCAGACGCATGTTCTCCAGAAGGGACCGGACGGTCTGACATGGGCTGGGCTGTGAATTGAAGCATCCCCAGCGTGACTGATGGTCAAATTCAGTGCTGAAAATACTACCTCTATGCCTAGTGTCGTGTTGATTACTGCTGACCACAAATGAATGCCTGGTGAAATGTTGATTTTCTACCACAAGGAAAAACATGTCGCTGTTTCCCACTTGGCACCTAGTTCCTGCTCTCACTCACCTGTCTGCTCTTTCTTGTATCTCCTTTTTTTAAAATAGTCAAAGATGCAGTAATAAATGGTGATCAATCTTAAACCAAGTAGGCAGAACTGCTAGGTAATGCAGCATGATTTTCATTGAGTGAGGAAGCAGGTTTGAAAGAATAGCATGAGGTGAAATAGCAAGGAAATTACCTTCTGCTTTCTTAAGGATGCTGTGAAAACCAATATTGAAATGCCTGTTTATTCTTAGTCTCTACCCCCCACCCTGTGACAGCTGTTCTTAACTCTTCTAAAAAGTCATAACCATCCTCTTTATGATCTATTCCTTTTTATAACATTTATGTAGCAGGGAAAGTTGTCTCGTTGTTTTAGTGATGCCTGGCTTCTCTTCCTGGCTCTGCTATTGTCTTTGGCCCTGATTCAGCAAAGCACTTAAGCACATGATTATCTTTACTTTTATGGGATGGTACATGTGTTTACAGCTAAGCATGTGCTTAAGTGCTTTGCTGAATCAGAGATTTTGTCTATAACCTTGGATTTATGTCTCAACCTACTCACAAGTAAAATGAGCTTAATAGTTACCTCCAGTGATACTATGAAATGCAAGTAAAATACAGAATGGTTTGAGTTGCCTTCACAAAAGGCAAACCCCAAATGTACAATATTATATATGTTGCTTTGTTTCATTGTAAATAAGTCTGTAGTAGGTCTCTAGCTGGAGACATCTTTCTGACATTATCAGTAATCCATTACATTTATTGTTCCCTTAGGTTTGTTGTTCTTGCCTTCACCACTTATTTATCAAAACCAGCCCTCCCTCAACTTTGGTTGTGTCTTTAGACACATAGGTAAATACAACTGTTTTGAAGTCTGGGCTTGGAATTACAACTCCTTCAAAATAAATTAGAATTATGCATCTAAATCCCATTGACAGCTTTGAAAACAGCAACCTCTGGGTTTATAGTAATCTGCTGGGACTGGATTGTAGTGCTTTGACTGATATGACAGGAGAAGTGACTTCTAAATCCTCGCCACAAAAAAATCAGTTGTCTTCTGTGGTTGATTTCCAGCATGTTTAGGAGGTGCCTGCCAGTGTTTGTACCACAAGAACAAACCAAGCACAATTCTTCTGTTACTGGTAGTTTCTGTTACTTTTGAGGACAATATATTCTTTGCCTTATTGTACCTTTTTTTTCCACTTAAGGATAGTAACAGAAATGTCATATTGCATTTG
Source organism: Nesoenas mayeri (assembly GCF_963082525.1). NCBI lineage: Eukaryota > Metazoa > Chordata > Aves > Columbiformes > Columbidae > Nesoenas > Nesoenas mayeri. The sequence goes on along the minus strand of NC_137569.1, from coordinate 8,159,057 downwards.
ATGTAATACTTGTGTATGATAATGTGACCGATTGCTTCACTAACGACTCGTAATGAAACGTGGAGGTGTTACTGGTAGATCATATTAGCACTTCCCATATCTCAGTGTGGGACTGGGCTGTTCTGAACGTCACACAAAATACAGTGTCTCTTTTTATCACATCCTTAAAGCTGTGGGTACAAGAAGGTTGTATTGTCTTTTTTTTGGCCTTTCTGCCAAGAGTACAGGCAACTTTTAGTATTTTGTAATACTTTTTGTAATGTATAAAAATCATAGTTCCCTTTGGGCAAGGGTATGAGTTCATTTCCTGTTTCAAGATCTTAGAATAAAATGTCCTGTCTTGTTGCACATCCAGTATGTAGAGCTGAAAATCTTTGTAGAAGGTCAGGTTTTGCATAACTCGTTTTTTTGATAAATAGTGATTTTAGCATTGAGCTTATGATCTTCATACAGTGTCATTTGGAGTTGGGCTTTGCAGATGTTTAGGTTTTTAGAATCTGTCTCTTGACTAGATCATAGGTGTAGTGGCAATTTGGGCTATTTCCTGGAGATAATAAACTTCATACCAACTGACAGTCTTACCAAGTAGATTTCGCCATGTAGAAAGGGTTGTTTGGGTCTTTTTCTTTTTAGAAAATAAATAACAGTGCTAAGAAATCATTCACACAATGGTGACTCTTTTAGGAGAAACAGGTATTCTATGGAAAATTTTGAATCTTTTGCATGTTTCAAAAAGTACGGTATTAAATACTGAAAATATATAGATTGCAAAAGAGCTTCTATGTTGACAGTTCAGGGTCTGGGGAAGTTTGGCACAAATACAGGCACAAGGACTGTTGGTACACCAGAATACCCAGGCTCAGCACTTGAATCTGCCTTGGGGACTGAAACCCTCACTTCAATAAAGTTAAATTATTGTACAATAAATAGAGATAAAAGAACGAGCATGCTTATTGCAGAGCTACAATATTAGCTCTCTGTTGTCTATCAAGAGAACTAAGATTAATTGAAGAATACTCTAAAAATAAACTCCTCGAATCCATTGTTTGGATTTCAATAAACAGAGAAAGCATTGGAAGGAATTGAGAGGTTCTGCATCAGTATCAGGCAGATTTGAATCCTCAGTTCATTCTCAAAAAGGAATTTCTCATGTATCTGAGCATCGAAATGCTTAGGACAGGATTCAGTGTGACCAGCATACACAAGGTGGGATGAGTTCACTCTTAGGGTATTAAGCTGGTTTGCTGGTTACTCTGAGTAAGTTTAAATGCTGAATCTTCAAAGCATTAAGTTTGGAGAGGACCAAGTGTATGTAGTATTGTCACAGAGGCACCTCGAGTTTTAAGGGACAACAGGGTCCAAAACAACTTTTGTTAAACCGGTGAGAAACAGGGTTTTAGCGCTCCAAAAGTGACTTAAATACAGGTTCGGATATCAGTTGAGGAAAATTATGAAGGGGCAGCAACTAATACAACAGGAGTTCCACAGTGTGCATGCACGTGGCTTCACCAAAACAATGCCGGAGCCGTCCCTGAGTCCGGGAAGAGTCCACACCTGCCTGAACACGGTGTGAGGTTATTTCAAAGGGGCACATGTACTTGTAGTGAGTACAGAAAGTGTACACTCGCGATTCTGCGAGGGGAAATTTATAATACACTCACAATGCTGCGAGGAGAAATAAACATGCAAATGTGCATGGAATATTACACGTGCTTATGTGGAAGCACGGGAGGAAAATACACTCGCGATTATGCGAGGAAATATCTATACACTTGCTCGTATTGAGCATGGAAAGTACGTGTGCAAATGTGCACAGAAAGTGCACTCAAAGGGCACAAGAAAAACTTCATGTGTTATATGCATGGGGGATACATATGTATCTTATTTAACTGATATCATAAAAATAAAATACCTTTTCTTTGGCTCTCCTATTAAATTGAAATTTCGAAAAGCTAAGTCAGTTCATTCTTCATAAGTTCAGGTTTTCTACAAAAAATTCAAGCTAACAGAGTAGTACCAAAGTTTCAGGAGTTTTTAGTCTTCCCTCCGTTCATTACTAAGAATTGCAACACAAGCTGTCTTTCAGATGTGACATCTGCAACAAGTGACGTCTTTCAGATGGTGGATTGAACTGATTGTCTGGTGGCTTTTGGTCATTAGAGGTTTAGTAACCAGGAGTTAGTTACTTGGTCCTGGCTGAATTTCCCTTGGTTTTCCCAGTACTTCCGATTCAGTTGCTGCCAGTGGCGCTGGTGACCCTTTGTCAGGCCCTTGGGAGTCCTGCTGCCCCTCTTGCTGTGCATGGAGATGATTCCTGAGTGAGGTGAAGGTGATTCCTCATCTGTGAAATGCCATCAGAGAAAGGGCAGAGTTATATTCAGGTTAGGGCTTGATTGTAAAAAGGCTCTTGAGAGGTTATTTCAGCTTAATTAGAAGCATGAATTTAAAGTGATCTCACAAAACCCCATGAAACTCTATGGTGGAGTCTTACTCGGTTTTAAAAGTGTTAATTCAGTTGTGTTTGTGTCCTAAATCGCTTTCAAATTAGTCGGATCTTCTCTTGCAGTGGAGTTGAGGTCATTAAGAAATGACCTGTTCCCAGCTGGCAGTTGACAGCTATGGAGCCATTCAAAGTTGTTTTACTGCGCTTCAGCTGCAGGGGCGAATAACAACTTACACTTGTTGGATTACACCCCAAGACCATATCTAGCCAAAGGGGGGGTTCTGTTCTTGATAGGTGTATCTGCACAGAGGTTTAGCAGCACTGCTCAATTAGCACACTTTACAGCTTTATTCAGATCAACTCCCCCATTTGAAGTGTGAGCAGCAAGCCCTTAATGACATGTGGCTGTGCAATTCAGTGGCTATTTTCTTACAGCCAGTTCTTCGGTAATTGATATGGTTGCACTTTTCACTCATCAGTAAGCATTCAGCTGCAAGGATCAAGTGAGAATACCTTTCTTTGTACTTTCGAAAGTAGAAAAGAATTTTACACCTTTTTGAGTGTCATTCAGCTGTGTGTTATAGCTTTCTGGTGATGCCAGCTAGAACTAATTTTAATCTTACCAAGCCTGCTAGCAGGTGAGTTATTTTGACATGGAAGTTCCATGGGCGCCTAAAGGAATTAGGTTCTTTTTAAGGACCTGGTTTCTTCTTACATGCACCTGTCTGCTTTGAGAATATTTTTATTTTAAGTGCCTTAATTTGTTTATCATGGTATTGTCCAATTAAGCATTACTTAAAGCAGTGTAAGAATATATTAATCTATAATAAAGTTCAGAATTTTAGTTGTGAGGCATGTTTAAAGAGGAGCCGAGTGAAGAAGCTGGAGCATTAAGAGCTGTCACAGCCAGATAGCTGAGACATAAATGTCAGCGAGTCCTGATCAGTCATGTAGTGGAGGGTGACAGGGTTAGTGCAGGAGCTTAAGAGAAGCATAAGACAAAACTCCCATTAAACTTCCTTCAGTAGTCTTTCACTATTTACCTTCATGTTTATCATTTCATATGACTTTCGCCTGCCATTCCTTAGAGAATATTATTAAATATAATGAATTCAGTTAGTTACAGGCCCCATATCCAGGCTTAGCCTTAGAAGCTCCAGCTTCCCTTTGATCTTCAACATACCAAAATGTGTGATTATGCTATAAAAAGATAATAGAGGGAACATCAAAGGAAAGTTGAAAAACGCCAATGTGGCTTAGTAACATAACAGCTTAAGAATAGTGGCATAACATGCAGACAACCCTAGTTATGTCTTTATGCATTTTAAAATGTACTCTGCAAAAACACCGGCACGCTAGTGTCTAAAAACAGGGAAGCTCTCCCTTCTCCAGGAAATCTTTTCAAATAGAGGATATATTTGCAAGTTCCGTATTACAGTCATGATAAGTTGAGTGGAAGAAATGAGGTTCAGCTGGGTGATTACTCCAGAGATTTCCAGCTTCATCCCTGAGCTCCTGTCATTTTACCCACCGGAGTTAGGGTTTTAACCTTTGAAGACAATAAGTGTCTCCCATGGGAACATCAAAGCCAGTTTTGGCCAAGAAGGTGATTTAGGTGTACTTACTCTACCTCAAGCTAAATGTCAAATGTGATTAAACATTACTGTCTTGTCTTAAGTAACAAAGTACAGGAACTTAGGAGTGACTGCGAGCTCTGAGGCATCTCTGGGTTGATGGTATTTCAGTCTGTAGGTAGCACCGTCATCCTTGGCACTGTCAGCTCATCTTCGCCAGGCACATGCACCATATTAGCCCCGTGTTAAAATGCAAAACCTGAAAGACAGAAGGACAGAAGTGATGTTATCAGGGCCGTGCAGAAGGAGAGAAGCACCAGCCACTTCTCTGGGGCCACTGAGAGTGCCAAGTTTTTGCTGCTTCTAAAATCCTTGTAGTTGTTGACATGTAGACCTTTGGGCATTCACAGAGTATCCCATGTGTGTTGCAGAGATTTTCTGGTGGGATTAGTGATAAAGAACATCTCAGTTTTAAGAAAAATGCCCAGAATACCAAATTTTAAGACTGAGGGTTTTCAGTTTGTAACAAAGACTTGGCATCTAAAAATTAAGTTTGTCGGTAGCTTTTGAATATCCCAACATTTACCTATGTGACCACACCTAGAAATGATAGAATTCTGCAGGTTTTACCAGGCTGAGGTAACTACAAGCTGAATTTTGTCTTTCACTGAGAGTTAAAACATAGGAAATAGATGTTGTAGGTTGAATTAATGGTTTAGTTTTCTGTATTGTTTCAGTTTGATTTTTTACATTTCCAGAATCTTGTGTGTTGCTCAAATCATGTAGGAAGGTCTCACAGGATACAGTCCTAATGATTTTTTAGTATTTTGCCTGGATTTAAAATAGGAAATGGGGACATCTTTCACTTCTTCCTCACAGCAGATAATAGGGGTAGAAACGTTTGTAGATAATCAGACAGGCAGTGACCTGGGAAGGGTTTTCCACTTGTCACCAAAACTTTTACTTCCTTATCTTTATTTATAGTTTAAAAAAATCAGTATGCAGTTGAACGGGCAAAAAAGACCTTGAGCCATCACTGTAGTTAAAGCATGACCATAAAAATATTCTTTCCCTTCTTTTGAAGCGTTGGATCTTGTCAGTCGCCGTTGCGGTGTAGCAGAGCATAGAGGCAGCTGTCAGGCAGCGGCAGATGATGAGTGAGATGCTCAGAGTCACTGGAGTTTCTGTCCTTGCTGCCAGGGGACCAGGGCACTTCCTCGCCACGTCCTTCTACACAGCGACCCCAAAAGCTGCGGGGCACAGGCAGATCAGGCTTTCACCTCTCATTTCCCCTCAGACCTCTGGTTTTTAGAGCGATTCGTACTCGGGAGCTGATTTTGCAAAATCAAAGCCCTTCGTAACAGGGCTGTCTGTGCCTTTTTAGCCTTTTATGCCCATACATCCCTGCCACCTCCTCTGAGGCAGCTTTAAAATGCGATTAGTTGTTGTTTTTAAATACGATCAGTGCAATTCTAGTCTGCTGCTTTAATGAATTGTAGAATCATAAAATGATTGAGGTTGAAGGGACCTCGGGCAGTCTCTAGTCCAGCCCCTCTCAGGCAGGGCTGCCTGGGAGATCAGACTCAATTTCTCTCAGGGCTTAAAAATCATCGCTTGCCTCGGTCTCCCGCTGTGTGCACAGGCCAGGGCGCAGTCCCCTCTGCAGGCCCACGGCTGGGCAGCTCCTGTTCCCCAGGGATTATATTTTGCTTGCTGTGAGTGACACTGTAAAAGACCTTCCGCTGTGTCCTGCCACCGAACAAGGTGGTACCTGCCTTCCAGTGACAAATGGAAAAGGCGGCTCAAATTCAACGCTGCCCAGACTCCTTCACAAGCAGTGCTCTGTCCCTAACAGCTGTGTAGGATCTTTTAAATATGATAGTAATATTCCTCTCCACCTTCCCCTCAAAATCCTCGTACATTTTGAACCTCAATACCTGCAAACATTGGCAGTTTTAGTATTTTGATTTATGTATTTCTTCTAAGATGATGTGTTGAGAACGGGATTTTGGGTGGTTGAGTCAGTCACTGAAATCAGGATGGAAAAGAAAAGCAAAAGCAATGGGATTTAGAAGAAAAGGGAAGAAGGAGATCCTGTTTTGATGAACAATTCACATCATTCTGTTTTCTGAACTTGCATTTTTTCTGTTGCTGAAGACCTGGACTGTTGAACATGAATACAAACAGTATCTTGAGATTAAAAAAAGGGTAAAAATAGGCCAGATTATATTAAAAATCACCTATGTCTTAAGAGACAGCATTTTTTAACAAGCTGGGTACCTGAAGGTACATAACAGCGTTCATGACGGTATGCACCGAATAGAAGAGTGTGTGTTCTGTCTACGTTGTTTTTAAGAAATGAGCAAGGTGAGGCTGGGAGGAGACCTCGGAGATGCTGCAGATGAGGTGGTTGTGGCTTTCAGACCTGCAGTCAGTAGGTGGTAGTGAAGATACGGCAATGGGAGATGGGCAGGCAGGCTCCTAATGCCTCGTTAGCCACTTGGATTTTCTGTGGAGGATGGGCAAGGGGAGTGGGAAGAGCTCTGCTCTGTTTGGGGAAAAAAATATCACAGCCTATTAGTTAGAAGCAATGAAATGGAGACAACTTCAGGGACTCTATTAAGTGCAGTGTGTTTAGGCAGACGGAGTCCCCAGGTGAGGAGTGCTATTCTAGAGGATTGTGTACTGCAAAATAATTGGACTTGGGAAATCAACTGGGCTTCAGTGGCCTCGTGTAGCCTGATACCGGGGAAGGAGGAAGGGGGGAAAACGTTTCCTTTTTCTTTCTATTTTTTCTTCTTTTCTTCCAGTCTAAAGACTGCAATGAATACAAAGAGCAAACGTCATGCTAGATAGATTTACTGTCAATAGTTGTTTGAATAATACAAACAATGGCTATAATTAAATTTCATTTTGGCAGGGGAGTATTCGGAGCATGTCATCACAACACCAGCTTGTAGTATATTATTCTCTTGGCATCCTGGACTTTTCCTGTTGCATTTACTGAATAGTAATGATCCAGAATTCAATCAGAAAAGGCTGAATCTGCAGGGATGCGTGTTAATGCGTTGATATGTCTAGAATCAGATTCTTAAATAAAACATTCCTGCTTATTTATTTCTTTATTTATTAAAGGAGATAAATTAGAAATGGCAGAACAAGTTGAACTAGAGCAACTTTTTGCACCCAGAGCAATTGCCAGATAGAATTACGTTGACAATGTTACTGAAAGGCTGCAGCGCATACATGAATCACAAGTAATGGCTGCGTCATTTCTTTCAGGTGAACAAAGTCACTATTTAATAGGGTGATAGATGCACCAAACCGAGGCCCAGTGCTCCCCTCAGTGTGTATAGGGTGGCAAGATAGTCCTGTTGTCTCCAAAGAACACCTTGATCAATCAGTGCTATTTATAAGATGAAAAATTGCTACAATGCAAGTTTTGTCTTGTCTAATGTGCCTTAAGAAATGTCGTGAGGCATCATCCGCGTTATTCAGGAAGTGTAAGGCTTGAAAAATTACATGTTTGGTCTGGTTCTCAGTGATGCTGAGTGTGAATGAGAATCAAGCTCCAGTGCTTGTGGATCTGTGGAGGTGTGAGAGCCCATCGCTCACAGAGTTAACAACTGCAGACGTGAAAAGAAAAATAGATTGAGTGTAACAATGCCTGAGCCCCTCAGTACTCTTACTAAACATTTTCTCTTCTCTGCTCTTGATAGCTGTAGAACCTCAGGTATTAATTTGGACAATGTGGGCAAGGCTTCAGAAAAGAATGCGTTATTGAGTGGAAAGGCACAATGTAAGATGCTATTGGATTAAGAATGTGTATGCTGTAGTGTAAGTTAATGGAACAGTAATAGTGAGAAGTGACCTTCTTCCCCTCCAGAAATGGAAAAAAAGCAACACTTAGCAGTAGAAAATAAGATGTGAACCTCTGAGAGTAGGGTCAGTGCAAGTGCCAGCATTTTTGGCCCTGCAGTAATAAAATGCTGTCCGTGGCAAACCGGAGCATCACTCATTACTGTTAGTGCATAAACAGGAGTAGATTCTGTTGCCTAATTCCTCTAATAATAGCTAAGTACTTCATGTGTCTCTTCCTTAAAATATCAGTTGCAAATTAAGCAAACACTTATACAGAATAAAAAAGGAAAATATGATCTTATTCAACAGCGATCATCCTTTTTGCCTCTTAGATGAAGCCATTTATGTGACACTGCTGTTGAGTCCTGTCTGCTCCACCAAGAATGAGAACAAAAAACCCCAACCCAAAGAAAACAACAAAAAAGCAAAACTTCAGGAAAACGTGGTTCAGGATTCTATTTCCTGGGTGCAGGATTTTTTTTTAGGCCGGTTAGAAGACAGCAGTAATTAGTGTATGCATTTCCTCATTAAAATATCATTAGTGAAGGCTTTGTTCCTTCAGGATGTTGCAAACAAGGTTTATTGCATTGTGTTACTGTAGCTTACCAGTAGCCAGATGTTATATATGAATTTAAAGATGCATAAGCAGAGTTGTCTGAACAGTCTGGCCTTTATCATATCAAGGAACAAGTTGCCATTCAGATGGTGGTTTCTGTTTAGACGGTGATGGTCACCGACAGGTGGACGCTTGGCTGTGGCTTCTCTTGGAACACACTTGCCGTCATTGCTCTAAATACGTTAGTGCTTCCATAACCTACTGAGAAACATCACAATCCATTCTGTTTGGCTATTTGCTTACTTCAGAGTAGCTTTAACTTTATAATGGGTATTTAAACTCCAGTTTTTCCAAAGTTACCCAAAATCCCTCTTTTCCTGATCGGTAAAGGAAATAAATCAAACTTTAAGGAACTGTTACATGGCTTATCTGAGATAACCCAACTATTTTAGGTTTTCTCTGTGCAAATTATTGTTGCTTTATTCACAGTTTGTCTCGCCGGAGTATCTACCCCATATTGTTCAATGTACACTTAATGGGCATGCTTTTCTGTAACAACCATCGCTTGGAGTCACATTTGATACAGTGATACCAGTATCTAAAAAGGTATTTTAAAAGAGAAAAAAATAGCATCGTGGATTTGCAGGTTGGAAAAGGCATTGGCAACCATTTCGTTTGGAAAGGTTCCTCAGCTCCGTACAGCCATCTTCCCAGCAAACTTTCGGAGCTGCCTTTTTACTCAGTGAAAGTACTTTCCTACTACGAGTAGCAACTGCTTATGGGATGTTTCCTGTTTTTCATAATTAGATCCTGAGCAGAAATGTAAAGTCTGCTGTATAAGAGGATAATGAATCTTTATTGCACTGGTGCAAATCAGATTTGTGCAAAAGGCCCTTTGAAAACAGTAATAAGCCGAGACATGTATTAAGTCACCAAGATAAGGTTCTTGCTTTTATATTTTCCTTTTATAAATGGAAATTGCAACTATCTGGTGGATTTCATGTAACCTTTCCTGCCACTCAAAAAGATTTTAGCCTTGACCTTAAGCTTAGTACGTGCCAACCCCACTTTCCTCATGGTCAAGCCTCTAAAAACATAGATACTTTAAGGAGCAGAAGTAGGGACGGGCTTTGTCTGCTTTCTTTGTGTGTCTTCGGTAGCGCTGAGAAGTGAGGAGGAAGGAGCCACTTGAAATGTCCGAGATAGGATCTAATCAGCCCTCCCAATGTCCATTTAGCGTGAGCTGTAACATTTTAAGAATCTCTCGGCCACTCTCTCCGAAGGGAAGGCTCATGTCATCCCTTGTATTTTCCCATTGTACACATCATTTCCTGGCGAATGCAGGATTTATTCCCCAGCTAAACCCTTCTTGACAGGTTTGTTATCTGTTCACCCGGTCGGCGAGCCCCTGAGAGGCAGAGCATCGCTGTTAGAGAGAGGGGAGGGAGGAAGAAAGGGGACTGGGAAGCAGGGCAAGGAAATGTCAAGCGAGCTGCCAAGGATGGATATTATAGCTGCTGGGGACCTCAGAGAGTATCATGTGTCTTTTGTGTCTATTTTACAGTCAGTGCTTCATGTAAGATGGCAGTCTCGCCTGGACTGTGCTTAGTATTGATTTACTCCCAGGCAGTGCACAGACCATTTTAGGAGTACATGGGAGACTAGGAAAAAATCCTCCCGCCCCCTGTTCCAGCCTTCCATTTTTTCTATAAACAAACATATCTGAAGTGATTTCTATTAAGTTCACCCTGCCTCTTGATTTTTCTATATTTTTTTTGAAATTGGTAGTTGTATGGAAAGCAAATTGATCAGAGGCTTCTCGATGAACAACAGATGCCTAGAAAGTACCACGGCTTGCTGTCTTATATACAGACTTCCAAATCTGTGGCCTTTCTGGCTTTTCGAGAGAGACAGAGCTCATATAACCCAGCGCCGGTTCCTGGATCAAAACTAACGAGAAGTAACTAAAAGGTGCAACCATGCTGAATTGGAGAACATTTTTCTTTTTTTAATCTACACATAATATATAGTCCTTATTATTTGCCTTCTGTTGTGTTCAGTTGCTGCTGAGCGCTCTGGTTCGCTGTGTCTGAGCAGCCGCAGCTGCCTCTGCTGAACGCGCTTCCCTCCGGCAGCCCCGCCTGGGGCTTCGGCTTCTCCGCTCTGCCGCTCACTGGATAGTCGATTTTAGGCTCCTGCTTCTCTCTACCCGTGGTCCTGTGCCTTGTGCCTGTGTCTCGTTGGCGTGTTTGCTCCAGGTGGAGCTGCTCCTGTGCTCAGAGGTCTCAGCGTTCCGTCAGTCTGCTCTGCAGCATCTAAGCCCAAAGCCATTTAGCTTTGCCGGGTTGCAGTAGAGGCACAGTAGTGCTGATCACCTTGGGCAGCTGCTGATGGTTTCTCACCAAAAAAAATAGAAGTATTGATGCCCGTATATACTGAATCTATTCACATTTATGCTCTTTTGGTATTTGGAGATGAAAACAAGCTAAAGGCTTTTAGTTTAAAGGCTTACCCAGGTTGCCGTATTTTTGTGGGTCCTGAATTTGAACAAGGTGATTTTATCGAAGAGGGGGTTGTGTGTGGTGATGGTTTCTTTAGGCGATACTGAGCACGGAGCATTCTGAGGGGGCAGCAGATGGGTGATTCGGCTCTCGGGGAGCAGGGGAGTAGCAGTTTGCTGGGCAGCCCAGGGACCACGCGCGCTGGGGACACAGTGCCCGGGCTCTGGGCTCCCCGCGCTGTTCTAAGCCTGAGCGGAGGAGGATGGTGCTGGGACTGGGGTGTCCAGGGAAATGATGGGAAAAAGAGTCCGCAAATCCACTTTAGTTCACTGCCTGTGGTGGATGCGTAGCTGTGCGGTGCAGGATTAGGAGCTGAATTTCGCACCCTCTGCTACACCCCTATGTGCCATTTAGCAGGTGGAATGGCAGGTTGTACCCAGCTGTGCTCCTGTAAGCACAGAGAAGCTAAATCCATTTCTGCTGGCCAAGAATATTGACATTTTAATAGAAGATCATTGTAGGAGTGGAATATTCAGTTTTAAAGATAGAGACCAAGCAAAAATATTCAAAGCGTTCCACATATGTCAATTAATTTAGCAAGCAATGCTTTCCTAAATGCAATTGTGCAACAAGTTAGTGGAAAAACCTGGGAAGAAACGGAGTTCAGTGCTTTTTTCTTAGTTTTGTTAGAAACCGTAACACATTCACCTACTTACAGATTCCTTTGGAGAGACAGTACGAGGAGTTAAGTGTAGAGATGTTACCAAAACACTCCTATTGCACTGTATTAAAGTACCACGCATCTCTTCTCTTTCCCTTTTTAGAAGTGAGAACAATTTGTTTCAAAGTCTCATTATTTCTAACTGGCTGCCTCATTAAGCAAGTACTGTGACGGCAGCAGAGTCTGTGATTATAAACACCAGGACAATATGTTACTGTGTTTGTAACTCCACAGACAGAGGAAAAAGAAATGGTTTTCCACCCTTCTGTGTGTAGTCAAGTTGTTTTTTTTTCTCCTCCCTTCCCTCAATCCCTCCCAAGCTAGTTCTAATAGTAAAGCATGTCACTTATAATCTGCTAATTAAATCATTTCACTCCATTTTATATAATTTTTAATTTAGCATTCATTTTCAACTTAGCTTTTGGCTTCATTTACTGATAATAAACAGCATTGCACACAACACATGTTCCTCAAAACAGTCATTCACACACATACAGATGCCAGTAATTTTGCCAGTATGCCATGCGTATAAATATTAAATATAACATCCCACCCTCATTTTACCCGTGATTGAATGTGCATGTTGCTGTTTCGTTGCATGATACACTGTAATAAGGCAAAACATGACAGATTTGGCTGCAGAGTCTTTAGATCTCTGTTGTTCACTAACCCTGGACCCCAGACAGTGTGCTAGGTGTGCTGTGCTGCGCTGGCACCGTTCTGAAGAATAGGATTTGACCTGACTCTCTCGCTGGTCCATTAGTTGTTTTTAACACATCCATCTGCTGGGCTTTTTCTGACCGTTACAAGGTGGATGGATGGCCCAAAGTGAAAGGGTGACATTTATGATACCAGCCTTTGTGTGCTGGAGGCCGGGCAGTCACATCAGAGCTGCCATCTCGGTGACATCCAGCAGACTGAACTTCAGCACTGGGTTGAATTCTCAGGTCTGATCACACCCCCGTCAAATTAAGGACAGATTTTTAAATCTCATGTATTATACAAAAAGGGATTGAAATTTTGCATGCCTTCATTTGAGGCCTTTCCTACAACACCCCTGAGACTTTTAAGTTTCTTTAGAGGTGTCTGCTCTCCAGAGATCAGCACCCAACATTGGATTAGTTTTTCTTGAATCGTGAAAGTCCTCCTGACACTTCAAGTGTACCTTTTCCTACTTTACATGATGCATGCTAATGTACATCAGACATGCCAGTGCAAGTGCTTCCTTGTTAGTGCTGCGCTCCTTTGGTGATCGAGATCATGATGTATTTACCTTGTGTGTCCAAGCCGTGCTGTGTATGGCCTGTTGGACACCAGTGCGGAAAGACCGGGCCAGGGCTGCTGGACTGATGGAGACATCAGCCAGTGGGAGATAAACAGGGTGCATTATTTTCTGGTGCTCTAGAATATGTCAAGGTGTCCAGGGTTTACAAGGTATCCAGTGTCCTATTTGTAAAGGCAGACACACACACGCACAAAGAAAAAAAGCCGAGAGTCACCAGCGATTGTATATGGCAGCGCTTTGAAGAGCACTGCAGGGAAGGTAAAAAGATAAAGCTCCCCCTCATTTATTTGAGCTTGTGAAAATTGCCATTGCTGCTGGATCCGCAGCTCCGAAATGGATTTTCCGGGGCTGCAAGGTCAGCGTGCTGCCCGCCGCCCCCACCGCGGCCGCGGGAACACGAGAGGAGCGATAGCACATACAAGATGTGCTGCTGGTGCTTGCTGTTCTGTTAATTAATCACCGAACCACTTTCCATTATTTCCTTTTAATTATAACATTATTTGACCATTCAGATTTGTACTGATTAAACCATCATTTAATTGACAAAGTGTACGGTAATGCTAATGTTTCCTGTCAGTTTAGATTACACACGTGGCACCTCGTTTTCTGCTGCCGCAGATTAAAAGGAGAGTGGCCTTCGCACCAGGCGGCGTGGGCGCTGGCAGCGATGTACCACGGCGACCTGGCAATTGCCATACCCCAGCTTGAGAGGAATCATGATAAGCATAATTAAAAAGTATGAAAAAAGGCAGTACGTCACAGTAAACCAGACCTGAATGTCATCATCAGTTACATTAAACCAGCATCTGCTGCTGAGACTTCCTCTGGAAATCAGGGGAAGAACATTTATTAAGATTTCCAGGAGTGATTGGTAGCAGGTTGGCTTGTTATTTTGCTCATCATATTATTTTTAACCGAGTGAAACATTAGCATGTCTTTCCTCAATCTCTCTCTTTTTTTTCTTCCTTTTCTTTCTTTTTAACAGATTTGTTTTCTGCTCAATTAGACTTGTGATCACAAGAACACAAAGTAGTATTTTTCTCCTTCTGGAAAGACTCTTAGTGTGTGATGGGCAAATTGTCAGGAATAATTATACCAAATGGTGGGAAAAAAAACTGATGGAAAAGATCTCTCCCTGCTAGTGATACGTTTTATTTAAGACACAGTGAACATGAAGCACATTTGTGACAAGGTGAAACTGGCAAGTGGAGCTCTGCCATGGTTTTATTTTTAATTGCTAGTAAACTAATTAGACAGCACAAAATGTTACATCAACCACACACACAAAACTGAACAATGCGGATTGTGTTTCTCAATAAAAGAAAAGAACAGATGAGTTAGATGTGAAGGAAAGAGATAATACGAGACACTTTAACATACCACCTGTCCTGCCAGAAGGGCTTGAGATTGTTATTGTCATTGCTACTGGGTTATTTTGAATGGATTTAAATCTTTTGGGTGGTTCTCGTTCCCCAAACCAGGCAGTTCCCTTCACGACCAGGGAGTTTTGAAGATGTTTTTCTCCGTTTCCAGGTGCGCAGCCCTTGGCAGGGTGTGAACAGCGTATGGTTTGGGTGAGGGGACATTTGCAGCTGCACAAAGGTGGTTTCAGGCAGAATTGTCGTTAACCTTCCCAATTCAGCTGTGGATCAAATCTGTAAGAGCATGAACAGAGGAGCCCGCGGCTTTTATCAAAAGGCGGCTAATCTCTTGCAGTCCTAAATTTCCAAAGATGGCAAAGGTCAGGCTCCTCAGTGGCTGAAACGACTTATGGAAATAGTAACTGGGTTTTAGAGAGCTAATGTGCATTTGAAAATTTTCTATATAGTTTTAGTTTTCAGAAAAGTCAATGTGAAGTGCCAGTGATTGGTTACTTTTCATCTTGCTAAGTGGTTGGGTGGGTTTTTTTCTTCAATGTCTACATAGTTTTTCAATTTGAGAGTCTAAGGAAAAAAAAAAGAATCTATTCTGGACTTTGTTGGAACAGTGGAGTATTTACCCCACCTTTCTCCAAATATAAAAGACCAGATGTTCATCTGCCATAAATGAGCGTAGATTCCCTGAATTCGGTGGCATTACTTTACACTATCTCGTATTTACAGAAATAGCATCTTCCCTGTGTGGTTTCTATGATCAGCGTATCAGTTGCATCTCCTATTTTTAAGTGACATTAGATTGATTTTAGAAATCTAAACTTGAAGAGTAAATATTTCCCCCACTTGGACTGTCTTACAGAGTAACCACCCCGTCATCCGAACTCGGTTATTTCTGGCCGTGGCAGCGTCTCATTGACAGACATTTGGCATTGCTGCAAATCCAGCATCTGCCTGTGCTGGGAATACTGATGGGACAGGAACGCGGTTCTGTATTTACATGAGCTGGCCTGGCCTTCTGTGGATCGATCACTTTAGAATTACTAAAGCAAAATACCTGTATATTTTGGGTATCAACTTTTTGTTTCCAGTTGTTCAAAGACAGGTGGGGTTTGCTCATTTTTTTAATGTTTGCTATATAATACTTTTTCAGTGTAAATTGACTTTATGTTAAAAATCAATGAAAGTATTATTCCGGTAAACGGAAATGAGGTGTGTACAATAACATTATTCATCACTTTTAAAATATTTACATTTGTATAAGCAAGAAACTGACTTCATACTAGAGACAGACATCACGAGTAGAATTGTCCTTCCCTGTTCTAGCTGGCAGCCAGTCACTAGTGGTGTCCCCCAGGGGTCACTGTTGGGTCCAGTCCCGTTTAACATCTTTATTGATGATTTAGATGAGGGGATTGAGACCATCATCAGCACATTTGCTGATGACATCAAGTTGGGAGGGAGTGTGGAGCTGCTGGAAGGCGGGAGGCTCTGCAAAGGGATCTGGATAGGCTGGAAAAATGGGCCGATGCCAGTGGGATGAAGTTCAACAAGGCCAAGTGGTGGGTGCTGCTCTTTGGCCACAACAACCCCCTGCAGCGCTCCAAGCTGGGCACAGAGTGGCTGGAGAGCAGTCAGGCAGAAAGAGACCTGGGGGGACTCATTGGCAGGAAGCTCAGCATGAGCCAACAGTGTGCCCAGGTGGCCAAGAAGGCCAATGGGATCCTGTCCTGTATCCGAAATAGCGTGGTCAGCAGGACAAGGGCAGTGATCCTTCCCCTGTGCTCTGCATTGGGGAGGCCACACCTGGAGTATTGTGGTCAGTTCTGGGCCCCTCAGCTCAGGAAAGAGATTGAAGTGCTGGAGCAGGTCCAGAGAAGAGCAACAAGACTGGGGAAGGGACTTGAACACAAGCCCTATGGGGAGAGGCTGAGGGAGCTGGGCTTGTTTAGTCTGGAGAAGAGGAGGCTCAGAGCTGAGCTCAGCACTCTCTGGAACTATCTGAAGGGCAGTTCTAGCCAGGTGGGGATTGGGCTCTTCTCCCAGGCATCAGCAATAGGACAAGGGGCCGTGGGCTTCAACTCTGCCAGGGGAAATTTAGGCTGGATATCAGGAAGAAATTCTTTGCAAAGAGAGTGGTCAGGCATTGGAATGGCTGCCCAGGGAGGTGCTGGACTCACCGGCCATGGAGGTTTTGAAACTGAGATTAGACATGGCACTTAGTGCCATGATCTAGTCAATGGACTGGAGTTGGACCAAGGGTTGGACTGGATGATCTCTGAGGTCTTTTCCAACCCAGTCGATTCTGTGATTTGTAGTGAAAATTTGAGGGAGCCCTGCAGTTCTTTAAATACATGAAGAAGAAAGACACAGTGTCTGCCTGTAAGTCAGAAAAAGGCTTAGAGTGAGTTATTGATGGAATGTTTATTCCAAAGTGAAACTTTCATTGAAGTCCTTAAGCAAAATGAACAGCTTCTGAATACCATTTAACATTTTAACAGCAACCCTCTACGGCTCCCCAAAATAGTTTTTAAATGGCATAGCTTCCTATGGTGGTGTGCGACCACAAGGGTCTACAGAGCATTTTTTCCCCTCAAGCTACAGATGATTTCCATTCCCCCAGAGAGTCTTTTCCCTCTGTGGTGCACTGGCCCTTAGATATTTCAGGTCCTACCACGTTCTTGGGAAGAGCTGAAGCATGGAAGGGTTGGCCGTTGTCCTCTAACTGCCCTCCAGGGAGCTGCTGGGAAGTTGTTCAGTCATGATGGTGTTTTCCTGTTTGCTTTCGCAGCTTAAGTTAGGGTAGACTATTCCTACAGGAAATTTGAATAAGCCAATATAATTATACAGTAATTTTACCTTCCTGACGAGGTCACCCAGAGTGCTAATGCAATTATCAAATATCGGTATTCCTGAATTACCTAACAGCACCACACCTGGCTAAACCCATCCCAGTCCTTTGTGTTTTCAGGGTTGGTTTTTTCCTTTTGTCAGACTGTGCCTTAGATTAGGTAGTTCAGTGCTACAGCTCAGGAACAAGACAATACAGAGGAGCAGTTATCTTAACATCTGTCTTATTCTTTTGGTTAACTGTGTGTAAAGCCAGAAATATTAGGCATAAATTTCATCCTTTTTTAAAATGGAATCAGATGTACTGTATTAATTTTAACATGTTAATGAGTAGCCAACCGTGAAAGGACAGCATATTCATGATATCGATTAAATATCTGACAATAGGAGGTATGTTAAAGATTGTTCAGTATCTGACTGGGATGTGGAAGGACTTGGGTTTTGATTTCTCTTGATTTCTGAAGGCGCTTCGGTGAAATTGCTGCTCCTTGGGTAGCATTCAGGAGCTGTATTCTGCATTTCCAAACTGTTCACCTCAGACGTGTTGATTTGCTGCGACAGATCGCTGTTCAAGAACAAGGAGAAGTTCAAAGAAATGAGAAGTTGCAAAACTAACAGCAAGCAAGGAGTTTTTGTGAGTTCTTTTTTTAAGCTCAGGAAAAAAAATGTTTCCCTGGGTCAGGCTTGAGAAGGGTTTGGTGTTGATTCATATCAACAAGAAGACTGTCTCCAGCTGGTAGAGTAAACACTAGAAATAAAGAACAGTTCTAGGAGGGAGCTGTCAAGAATCCAGACTGAAGTGAGGCTATAAATCTTGTGTGACAGGAGCGAAACTTATTCGGTGGAGGTTTATCCTCTGACTTTGAGATATTTCTGTCTCTTCCACTGAAGCAGATTGGAGACAGGAGGTTAGGCTGGATGGACCGTTATCCCAACCTGTTTTGGCTGTTCTTCTGACCCTGAAAGTCTCGAACACATAATTTCATCTGTCCAGGATGATATCAGTAAGGCACATGGAGTGTTAAATAGGAAAGTTGAAGCTTAAGTGTCATCACTGGTATCATACAGATAAGTGTTTCTGCAAAGAGGTTTTTCTAATCTGCTGATAAGGATAATATGACATGTGAGCACAGGGGCAGCAGAAGGGCAGGGAGAGAAAGAAATGTGTAAACAGTGCTGTGTAATTGAAGCCTGGCCTTCAAATCCTTGAACCCGGCAGCAGCCGACTGTGGGGATGGGATTGCAGCCTGACAACTTGCAGCTTTTCACTGAATCTGCATCAGTTTTTTCCACTCACTAAGTAGTTTCTTCTTTTTTACCTGCAAAGAGAGAGATGAGATGTGTTTGCAGCTGCATTATTTTTGCTTGTTTGTTTTACTGGGGGTGCTAAAAAAAGTAGCGTAAGGATTTCTGGAAGCTGTTTCTTTCATTGCGGAGAACCCAGAGTTGTGAGGTTGCATTTTAGCTTGGGTAGCAGAGCTATTCAAGGCCCATTAAGCTTTCACTAACAAAATCATGTGTGAAATGCAATTGCAGACCTGTATCAGTATGAAAGTTGACAACTGCATTGTGTCAGTTCTGTATTTAAAACATCCATTGTGTCAGTTCTTCAAGTAACTCATTGGGTGACTATGAGGTGAATGGTTTAGATAACAATCAAAGCTCTGTGGCCTTTTTTCCAAAACTCGGTGACCACTGGATCACAAAAGTTCATTTAGATATTGAATTTCTAGAATTTTGAACACAAAAAAATCAAATGTTTGCTGTCACGGCAGCAATTCCCTCAGTGTTTCTACTGAAATCATAGTTGAAGGTTTTGATCAGAAGGGACCTCTGTGTTCTGGATACTGTACAACATGTTAAGTTGCTGACTACTTAAAAATTGCGCGCCATACAAATATTTGTCAGAGATCTAATGCTTCAGGAGTTTCACAGACATTTTCAGACATTAATTGATTCTGTCAATGTCCCAGAGAAATAACAAAGTAAGAACTCAGTAAAACCAGAGTTCAGAACTGGCCTAACGCTTCGTCCAGTGAATGGTAAAATTAGCATTAATTTTCAGAAGCAGAGGTGGCAGGATGATGGATGCTTTAGAAATCTCCAGACCTGCCCAGGATCAGACAGGAAATGTGTGAAAACATTTATTAACAGGAATTAAAGCTTCATCCTTCCAGTCAACATGGTACCTCAAAGGAAAGTTAGTCTTTTCCCTGTGAAATAAATGAGATGAACATCTTGAAAATGGGTGGGTTTGAAGGTCACAGCTGTACTTCACTTCAGCATCTCAATCATTTAGAAATTCATTTAATGACATTAGGGATGCCATTGGCCTCTCTCAGGATGGGCAGCTTCTGCTGTTTGAAAAGATTACCTTTCTTTATGTGGCGTTTTTATTGTTGTTCGTTTTTGTTTGCTTTAAAAGCCTGAAAACATGATCTGCCCCTTCCTGTATGCCTTTGTGTGGCCACGTTTTGATTTTTAACACCTTGAAACGTTAACGTACTGAGTTCTGCTGCACCGCTGATGACTGACCCTGTTCCTGTCCCTAATGCACAGACCACAGAATCACAGAACGTCAGGGACTAGAAGGAACCTCAAAAGATCATCCAGTCTAATCCCCCCGCCGGAGCAGGAACACCCAGATGAGGGTACACAGGATGAGGAAATTGAGGCCTCCTCTAAGTAAAAAGTTCTTTAAATTACAACAGAATTCCACAATAAGAAGATATGTTTATTTTAGATGTTTTCCAGAGTTCTCTCAGGGATTCAAAGTAAAGGAAGCACCACTGTGGTTTGTCCCAGGCAGTACCACCCAGCCTGAGGGACAGCACGGGCCAAGGACTGTCCTGCCAGCCGGCAGGAACGGGCCTCCCCAGTTTTGGAGAAAAAAGTGTATTTGGCCATGGGAGCCCAGGCTGTGCCATGTCAAGTCATCTGCACTCGAGAAAAGGCTGTTTGCCATATCATTTACAGGTGTAAAGTGAATATGCTCAGGGGGTTGAAAAGGAAGCACTATCCACTTGCTTACCTTGGCAACCCCCTGCAGAGACATAACATAATAAGTACTTATTCTTGTTGTATATGAAAGGCTGTAAACACCTCTAGTAGAATGTATCGTGTGTTTGTATGGCTCATTGTAGCACTGATTAGAGATACCGCTAAGCTACCTGTTCTTCCTCCTTGAAGCAGCAAAATGCAATAATAGGAAGCAGCATGAGCACGTTATCAAGGTGCTTCACGCAAGCTCATGGTAGATCCAGCTCCTTGGTTCTTACACATTTATAGTGCTATCGCTACCTCCACGTGTGGTCAGGTGAGAAAGGCAGGAGCCATGTCACCGAAATGCCAAACTAATGCAGGGAGACGGAGGAGCAAAGGATGCTCCAGAGAGCATCCATCCAAAGAGCAAGGCAGCACACTGAGGTCTAGATGCAGGTTGGGAGGGCCACTGTGGGTCTGTAAGGAGGGAGTGATCTAGAGTGAGGTCGGGAAGGCTGCTCAGGAGCAGGATCAAGGATGGACAGACTGGGAAGTGAAGCAGAAACTTGGATTGAGGCCAGGCGACCTTGACATACATGATGTATGATGCATTGTTGGGTACCAGGTCCAGGAAAGGAGTAGAGTTATCCATCCAGAATAGCTGCCAGGAGCGAGAATCAGAAATGTCTGGTGTAAACTGGATTTCCAGATCTCTCTGTACCCCATCCACAGACAGAACAGCCTCCAAAGAATGACCTGTTCTGTCTTTGGCTGTGTGTCTATGAAAGGTGAGCTGAGCTACCCTCTGATGTTGTCCATCTCTTTTGTTGGTCCATGGAGAAAGCTCACATGACTCATTTGGATTAGACATCTTAATTTGAAGGACTAAAGTGAAGTAACATGACTCATGATGTTGATGCTATGTGGACATGTGTTCCTCTGGGTTTGAATTGTAGTGTGATTGTATATTGAAAAATTATTGAAATTGAATTTGAACTGTTATTTTGGAGATAGAGTGTAGATGCAGCCTGCTGAAATTCAAGAGTTCTAGAGTTCTCGTGTGCATTAAAAATGCCATTCACGGCAAACATACAGGGTGTCGCAACATGGCATCATGATATTGCGTTGTCACCCGAGAACGTGGTCACTGGTGAGTTTTACGGTCAGGCACCATTTCCGTGTACATTGAGGATACACGATACAAACCATGGAAAAAAGCAACCATAACGGCATATTAAAATACGTATTGTTAGATAAACGCAGCATACTGTTGCTGCCAAATATTTCTTTGTTGTGCAATTTGTCATACTTCTTACAGCCAGCTCATCATCACATGTATCAACATATTCACAGCAGTTTTCCCAGTGAGGGTCAGGGCCTCTGGATTTCTGTAGAACTGGTTGGAACTCAGTAATCATGTCTCCCGGCTTTGGAAGTGGAGGAAGTGGTGATAAAATTCAAATTAGCAGAAAATCTTGTGTTGCACATAGTTCTTTCACCTTTAAGTGAGTATACAGAGTTCTGGATGTACTTTCACTGATTCCTCTAATAAAATATTTATGATTTACAGCTAAACAAAACTGCATCGGTCCAACAGGGGCATTTAATCCAGGCAAGTCACCCATGGCTGTGCTGGTCTGGAGGTCTCACTTAATTTCTGCTGCCCCCTGTAAATGTGCACTCACGTTTCTAATTTGCCTGTCAAACGCAGCCTGTATGGCTTCACACCCAGACTATGTGTGTTATTTATATATAAACTGAAATTTAACGTAGTATGATGATTCAGAGTCCGTGGGCAGTTATGTTAGAAGTAGTTTTTAACAGAGAAGTACAGCTCCATCATTTAGAAGGATGGTCTCCTTTACAACCCCCCCTCCTCATAGCTCAGCTTTGCCATACAGAAGTTGTCCCTGGTTGGCGACCCCGATTACTCCGACATTCAGCAATTCTTGAAACCGACACTAACTGCTGCTAAAAAGAGGACCCTTGTCTGCTGCTCACATACACGCTGCCTGTGTCCAAAGTGTAATATTTAATTGCATTTTCTTAATCTTTACCACTGTATTGCTAAGCTTTCTAATACCTTCAAAATACCAAATCTCAGGCTTATCCTAATTAAAGAATCTCAATTTAATCCATATTGCATGACAATTCAATTTGTTGATTGCTTTTTCTCCCCCCTCTTTGTGAAATTCCCGTCAAATGTATTAATTCAACATGATGAATCCTGTATTCAACCCACTGGAGTGAATAATTAAAATTAGCTGATAAAACTTTCAGCAGAATTACTTTGTGAAATTGCTGAACAGATGTGTCATTTTAATGAAAATCCACAGACAAGCGCCTTCCCCCCTCGGCAGGATAAAAATATTATCCCCACGGCACATACTTAATTTGGTGGTAAATACACTCCGAGCGATTGCTGGAAGGGAAGAAAAAGCAACTTGTCACACTTAGTAACTTGATTTTTCCCCAGCAAGCAGTAACAGCTATCTACAGTAATTCATAGTGCTCTATTGTTGCTGCAAGTCCCAAAGAGAACTTATTAAAATGCAATAATCTCCTATTTAAACAGAAACAATAACCATTAAATTTCCTGTGGATCCAAAATTGAGCACAAGCCCCATCTGGTAAGAGTGATTAGAGGCCTGATGAGGGAATTTAATTTGCAACATTCAAAGACTAAATCTGAGCAGATCTTGTCACCTGGGACCAGAGTGCTGCTTGCTGTCTTCTTAAAAATCTCGACCTAAACTGAAAATGGAATGTAGAAGTGAAAATGTTACCCGGGGGCCAAGCTTGACGGGATTGTATTTCATTATGTGTCTCCATCAGGCTTAGGGAGCCGCGTGGAATTTGGGCTTTGGCTGGGCTGGGCCATCTCCTCAACAGGCCCCTGTGACGGTGAACGAGTCAATAAAGGAGGCTCCATCCTGCACTTGGGCCTCCTACTGCCTCACTTGAGTCACTTGCCCAAATGACACCAGCTTTTCTATCCCATTAGAAGCAGCCAAGATAATTTTAGCATCGCCTACAACAAAGCAGCAGCTCCCAGAGATGTTTGTTTCAGCTGCTGGCGTTAGACCTTGTTGCTGAGTCCATGGCGTGTCCCAGCTCTGGCGTTTGACGCTCGCTCCCCATGCAGGGCGGCTGGGATGTAGAACGCTGCAGAAATTCAGCAGCAAAATCCGGTGGTTGGAGGTTTTTTCTGTTGGTTTGTCTGCCTTTTCGGATGGGGTTTTTCTTTGCTCTAATCGTCAGGTTTTGGTCAGCTAGTTTTGTGCCACAGCTGTCAGTTTATAAATTATTATAAGCTCCTAATTAAGAACCTGTTTCTAATGGCAAAGCTCTAGTTCACTGAACCAAATGTTGCTAGGGAGATAGCTGTAACCAGTAAAATAAGGAAAATAGATGCATAATGCTTTTTCAGATTCAAGAGTTCTTCTCACATTCATAGTCTAAATTCCACAGGTTGATTTATGTTGGTAGTGTGTTGTCCAGTGCAGTTTTGGGTTGGATTTTGAAAGCTACAGTGCCGATGATGCAATCCCCCGGAGTTTGTATTTCACTTGGTCAATGCAGCTGGACAGATGTGGTGGGTTATGCTGTACGGACGATTTTGCCCGTCTTCCTTCACTCTTGAGCTCGCATAGGATTACTTTTGATTGAAGGCTTTCTCAACCTCTGCATTCTTTTGGCCACTCGGGCTTCCCGTGTGATGGAGTCGTGTTGGCAGTTACAGGCACGTGTCTACACGCCCAGTAGGAAATCTGAAATTATAATTTGGGGAGTAGCTGTCAACTAGGAATAAGTACTGACCTTGGTGAGATACTGACCACTGAGGCCATTATCAGCCTTCTGAGGAATCCAGCCCAAAAGCCATTAGTTGTCTTAACTATTGCAGATTATTTTGGGGTTCTTTTGTTCTTGTGTTCTTTGTGTTCTTGTAGTTTAATAACTACAGAGTATAAGTCACCAGGATATTGTGAAGGGAGGAGTCATGCAGGAAGTAGTAGAAACACCGTGTGAACTGCTAAGTTAGCAAAGTATTTGCACCTCTACTTGTAGCGAATCATTAAATTCAATGTTTGTATGAAGGGAAGGAGCTGTGTGACAGCGTTACCGCTTGTCCCTTTGTACATGGGCTGCTGAGCTCTGCCCTGCTGTGGTGATCGTGTTTCTCCTATTCTAAGCCAGTTTTTAATGCAAGATGCTCAGGTCCCAGGGATATATTCCTGCCTTGGTTTGGGTGCTTTCTGCCTCCTAGTCCTGGACCCTCCTACGGGGGAGAGAAAGGATTAAAGAAAAAAGAGAAGGATTTCTTAATTTTGCTTACTATCATGTTTACATGGAATGGGAATAGCACACATCCAAAAACGGGATTCTAACTTCTCTTGATGGTATATTAAATTACCTAGGAGGGGACATGGTTCTCTTTTACTACTCAAGGATGTATAGATCATGTGCAAGCAGAGTTTGTCCCTGTTAAACAACAAGCAGGTTTTCCCCAGTGCCTTCTCAAAAGGTTCCTGACAGTGTTTCCAGAATCATCCTTTTCCTGCTCTGCACTGTGCCTCTTGGAAAGTGTTCCCGTGTTCCCTTGTGCCTCACACTCTGAAACTCAATCTACACCACCCATGAACTTGGTCCATTGTCACTTGTCATCTTGAAAATGATTTTTCTTTTCCAGAATATAAGGTTAACAGTGAAACAAAACTTCCCATCTGTGTGCTTGACTTGCACGTAATTGCTCCAAAGAAGGGAGGAGGTCCCCTAGATACAAGTACTCACTCCTATCCTTGAAACTATTTTCTGTAAATAAAACGCTTTCATCTTTGAACTTAAATATATTTCAACCCCAATTTAGATTCTTTTTCCCTCTTAGTCCTGGACCACTCTAAGTTAATAATAAAAAAAAAAGACTTTCTTAATAAGCCCCAAAGGTAATCAGAAAGAAGACAGCAAAATGAAACAACTCGTAAAATATTCCTCAACCTCTTTAGGGAATACTTAATGCACACAAGGTCAGGGCTTTGTAATGGTAATTTAAGAGTTGTAGGAAGTGATCCATCATTATAAAGAGCAACATTGCCATCCTTGACAAAAAGTTTATGTTTTGGAATCAACTTACGGCCTTGCTCACCTCAGGAAAGCAAATGCTGGCAGGTCTTCTTGTAGGATGTACTAAAGGAGATTTTCTATAATGTTATGGAAATGTCATGCTAAATTGTATGTGGGCATAGAGAAATGACAGGCAATCGCAGCTGTCCAGTTTTCTGGAAAGTACTAGTGCTGTTCTGGATTAATTTTTCTTTCTGGAGCAGACATATGGAAATTACCCTTGACTGTACTCGGTCATTTGAAAGGTCACAGCGGTAGATACAAAATCCATAGGCAGTCAATTGCCTTCCACGAATTCAGCATTACTGCTCTTGCCTATTTTACCCTTAGGCATCTTTTATTTCTTGCACAGATGGTCTCACTCAGCCCTAACAAAATGTTTTAAGCTGTTGCATAAATTAAAATAAGAGGCCCCAAAGTACGAAAGTGCAACTCTTTGGTAAGAAGTTGGGGATGGGGGAGGCAGGAATAGGCAAGGAGAGAAAGCAGCGCACGACTCTCTCGCCTCTCTGGCATCTTCCTGAACTGGCTCAACATGGGCTCAGTCCCACGTGTGGCCGTCAGGACAGGCTGAAACTCATGGCAGCAACTATTTCATAAGGTTGCAGAGGAGCGGGTGTTTGTGTTTGCCGTTTGCATAGCAAATCATACATGTGCATCAAAGTAATGAGTAAAGATGGTCAGTATTCTTTTGACATAGTTTCTGTATTGGAAGGGGTGATTTGGTCAAGCTCATTGAATTGGGAAGAGAACTGGAAGGGACAAATTTAATTTATGCTTTTATTGAAAAACTATATAATGATAATCATCTTTCAACCTTGTCATTTGCCTTTGTTAAAATGAAGCTCCTCAGAAGCATTTCACAGGTAATTTTGAAACACTGTTTTTTGTTTCCAGCGTGGGAAGGAAAGAGGCAGTGAAATGTCAGCACGTCCTGCTAAGTAGGAATTCCATATGCTGTTCTACTTGAGTAACAACCAAAAGCATCAGCACCAGTGGCCGAACTGCATTGTCTTGTGCGTACAGACTGCTGAAGGACGCTGAGGTCTGATAAACCAGGGTGGACGTGGGTAACCTTACAGTGGAATGCTGAAAAAAGTGAAATCCCAAACTATTATTTGCAGTTGAAAGTCGTAGACCTCACCTATAGTATAAAAAGCTGCAAATCACTGAGCATACCATTAGTTCTTGGATTTGTTCCTTACTAGATGCTTTTTTATTTATTTTTAATTCAGCTTGCCATTGATGGTAAAATACTTCTGTTGCAGTTTGTAGCTTGTGTATTGATTTGCAAGCAAATTAAGCTGAGTGGAGTAAAAGCGAAGCTTGGGGCCTCAAGGCTTCCCCTGGGCCCTGCAGCCTGTCGTCTGCCTCTGCAACACCCTGTGCAACTGCTTGTCCCTCTGCTTCGCTTTTGAGGCCTTGGGCTTCCACCAAACTTTATCCCTATTGTTTTCTTCAAATCTCTCAGAAGGTGTGAACCTGCTGATTTACAGTTAAAATCTTCAGAAGATGTTTTGATATTGTGTAAGAGAGGTGAAAATGCACATGGGTTTTATATGACATTTATGATCATGTTGGTATCTCACCTGAAGATGAACTACAAGAGTTTGCAGCTCCCTTGGGGGCGAAATGCCCCTCAAACAATATAGGAATTCTTAAATGCAGTACCTTAACTGTATTTCACCTTTTGTTGGTGCTCTCGGGGTGTGGGGTCACCCTGAATTCAGGAAGGCAGCTGTCTTCTGCTTCACTGGACTTCATGTTGATCTGCGACGCTCAGGTTCTGCTTCGTACCCCCTGCAATATGATTCTCTAACCAGCCCTTAGCAGATCCAAGCGTAATCAGGTTTCTGTGACTTCCACAATGCATGAGGATCTTCTCTTAGTGCAAGTTAACAACACATGACATTTCAGTGACGTAGCTGTTAGGTCAACAATCGTTTCTTGGTGTTGGGCAGGTGTACTTGTTTCTGAACCCCAGGAGCCTTTCCTCTTTTGTGTTTCCAGTGCTTCTCACCCCATGAAGAACTAGGACTGAAGGCAGGGTGTAGGAGCTTCCCACGCTGGGGACAGGAGTTGGGGAAGCAGATGGTGCCAGGGTTGATAACTCGTGTTCTGCTCCCAAGACTCACAACACAACGCACAGTCCCAGGGGAGGAGAAGCCAAGGTAGCCCTTGATGGCAAATCTGGAAGTATTTTCCAGATGTGACTGTCCAGTCTGGACAGAAGTAACTCCTTGAGCACAGCAGCATTTGCCTTGTGTTACAAACAGCAACATTCCCAGAATCTCCCCAACACACATGCTGGGGACTTGTCTTACTTCTGCAATACCATCCACTTCTAGTGCCTGTGCTCATAGTTCCCATCCGTGCTCTTGAGCCCTCTTGCAAACAGGACTCAGGAGAAACTCTGAGGATAGCTTTCAACCAACAGCCCTTTTTTCAGGCATCTCTAGGACTATGCTATTGTGAACTTTCTGTTTGCCATAAAAGTACCGGAATATGAATGATCCTCTTATCTCTAAAGCAGTCAAGCTCAATTAGTTGCCTGCTCTCTGTACATGCTGAGAAAAGAAGTGTGAGCGTGCTGTGTGTATGGCAGGGCTGGCAGGTGTAGGGCACCTGAAAAAGGTGATGTGAAAGTGTTCTCAGCCAGACTGTGATTTGCCTGTGCAGGTACCCAGGGTGGTGCTGCACAAAGTCCTGCCTGGTTCCTTCTTCTCCAGGATGATAACAAGCCCATGCGGGGCAGAAGCTCCAGCTCAGTTCACGGGTGGGTAGGCAAAGGCTCCGGCAAGCAGACTGGCATGACATTGGAAATGAGATTTATGGATGAGAATGTGTCTCTCTCCTGCTGTAGGAGACACTTTTAGATCATTTATGGAGGTGACAATACACCAATTCATAATACCAGTTCTTTTTTCCCAGTTAATAGATTCAGCCAAAAAGACAATTCAGCACATTGGTAGATTGGGACCTAGGAGAGGTCTAGTGCTTTTGACTCCTATTTGTTACCAAATCATGTTCTCTTGACCTATAACAACAGCTATGACTTCTGGTATTGCAAGTTCTTGTCTTCACTGGTCTGCAGGGTGGTTGTCATTTCATTGCACTGTATCATAGTTTTTGCTGCTGTTAAGATGTACAGATAGAGAGCAGCGTAGAAGCATTAGAGATGATGCGTTAGTCACTGTCACTATTAACTCTGACAGTGAAACCTAATAAATGGGAACACAGAATTTTATAGGTCACAGAGTCCTGCAAGGTGGGTTCTGAAAGGAATGAGAATATAGCACTGCGATAACATGAACCGCGTCCTTCATTCCCATCTTGCAGAGGCACCTCTGTTTGCTCTGTAGGCCTTTTTTCCTCACCACTTTCACAGAGAGGAAAGTGTTAGTTGCACCTGGAATGGTGGAGTTTTTATCAGTTGGAATTAGGTTTTGACAGTTTAGTAAGCCTTTGTTTCTGTAACTGTATTTTAATGCGAGGAGTGTTGTTTATTTTCTTGAATATTGCAGTAGCTGTTTTCTTCAACTTCTTTTGACTGAGAATATTTCTGACTATACAGCGTATAAAACTCAAGGTGACCATTTCTGTTTCAATGTCTGTTCTCCCTGTAGACGAGAGGTTTCCTGTCTTCCCTGGGACAGTTAATGTCGAGAAGAGAGAGTGTTCTCCTTCAGCTAATGAGATGATGTGTTTCAGAGTAGTCAGTTATGTTTAGTTACTTAATGAATTATGTTTTGCCAGTTGACAGAGCGGGATTGATCAACAGACAAAGAATCCAGATCCAGAAGAGAAAAAGAGCAGCCATGGCTGTATTATTAAAGAAGTATTTATAGACAAAATCTAGATGTTAGGGTAGTGTCATAGCTCTGCTACACCCATTACCAGGCTGCAATCACATTTAGAAAGGGGCAGTCCCACCTTCACAACGTTTTGATGGTGTTCTGTCACATTTTGTTTAATAGCATCGTATTAAAAACTTCGGCAGGCTTATATCACGCAGAACAACAAAAAATCAGATTTTTTTTGTGTGTTGGCGGTGCTTTTTGTTCCAGTTTTCCCGACTGTGGGGTAATGCAGGTGTAGGCAGCTAATGATGTGGTCTCTGGGTGTTGCTTTGCTGTATGGAGTACTGATAATGAGCTTCGAGTAATAGGGTATGAGTCCCAGAAGATGAATTCTGATTACCTTTGTGGTATCGTCCCCTGTATGCCCCTTCTTCCTTGATGTTTCTGTAAAGAACATTTGGGTTTTGATGAGGGTATTGCGTATTTGACTTTTAATTAGATTTGCAGTATGTTATGTTAATAAACCATGACTCTGTATTTAGTGGGTTTATTTTGTTTTCATGTTCTTGAAGTGTATGCTCACTGATGGCAAGCAGCAGTTGAAACATCTTGCTACTTTGTGTATAAAGCCTGTATTTATTGGCCCAGACAGGGTGAATTTTGTCCCATACTCAATAACAATCAGTAAACAGTACTTAAATTGTAGAGAGACTAGCAAACTGCGGCATACTGTGAAACTGCAGAGAGAAATCCTCCAAGGAAATAGCATGATAGGTCTTAAATAATACCTTATAGTCATGGGCTATGCCATTATAGGCACTAAAATTAAATATACAGCTTCCCTAAACAGCAGGTTGTCTTCCCTACTGCCCCCTTTTAATAAAAACTCTGGGACTTTCTCATGTTGACAGGTCAAATGTAGCCTTTTAATAATCCCCATGTTTTATCCCATTTGGAGTTCTTCTTGAAATTTGTTTTTCTTTGAACTCAATCATTTTCCAGTAAATAATTTTCTTGTTACTGAGCACTTTTAATTGAAATTCAAAAAAAGGCAAAACGAAAACCCGATCTTTTGCCAGATCTCCTCTACTCTAAAGGCTGGTTTGTAGCTCTGACTCATGTTGCCAGTCTCCTCACTTCTGTTTTGTTTGGTTTTGTTTAGCAGCTTGCTAGGCCAATTTAATAAACATGCTGTTATATATTCTGCTGTAATTTAGCTGCCATTTTGTTTCAGCGAGACAGTGATTGGTTATGGCAGGGCTGTAATGCCTTGTCAGCACAGGTTACTCACTACTCGGTGGTGGCCGAACATTGTCCGAGACGTAGTGTCATTGCAGAGCTGCTTGACAGCGTTGATGCTGCAGAGGCTGCGGGAGCGGCCGAGGGCGGCGACGAGGAGGGAATGCTGAGCAGAGCAGCGGGAAACGGCAGCAGGGATAACGTTGGCCATTATTTTTATTCTCTTCTGTTCTCATTTTGTTTTTCCTCTTGATCAGCTACTAGTGTTGGTGTCCTGAGGACACTGGTCCCAGCAAAGTTGGTGATGGATGCGCAGACCCTGGGGAGTGACTGGAGGGATCGGGTTGTGTGCAGCTCTCGGCTGAGGTTACTGGGTTTGGTGGCAGTTCCAGTGAAGCACGGGCTCTGCTCCACTGCAGGCGGGTGAGCCACCCCACGTAGGTCACATAGGTCACACAGAATCACAGAATGTGAGGGACTGGAAAGGACCTTGAAAGATCATTTAGTCCAATCACACCAGATGCTTTTGCTTTTCAGACACTATCAACCTGGGGTGAGATTTTAATACTTCATGAAGAAGCAAAAGGCTCCATTTCCAACTGTGGATCGTTTAAACCATCCAATCCTTTCATAACAGGATTAAGTTCACTTAAGCTTCTAGTAAACCAGAAATGTTTTCTGAGAGAGAAATGGTTTGGCTCTGAATTTTGGAACCTTATACTATTTTTTTCTTCCAAAGGGTTGTGTTTCTTTCTAGATAGAAATTAAAAGTTTCAGAAATGGATAAAATAATTTCCAAAATGTGCACAAATCTTTTGAGGAGATGAGAAAGGGAAAACGATTATTTGGCAGGCTTCCATTGCTGTAAAATAAAATAAAATAAAATAAAATAAAGGACGTTTTTACTCTCCCGCCTGTGTAAATTATAGTGAAATAAATAAGGTGAAGCCCAGCTTGGCTGGAATTGCTTTCACCAAACTCTTAAGTAGTCTGTTAAAGGAGTAAATGACTGCAAGGTCTGGGCCTTCATGTGGCACTTTCCGACATTTTATTAATACATGATATTCTGTTATTGATGGGAATTTTGCGTTTGTTTGTCTTTAATAAATCCAGAAGCAACCTCAGCTATTAAGAGACATTTCTGTCTGCTGTCATTTAGTTTAGGGCACTGTGTCACAGACAGAACTAGATTGAGTCTAGCCCAGCTCACTTTCCGCACAGCCTACATTTGTCTGTCGTTTAATTTTGTTTGGAGACAACGATCAGCCTTTCCCTGTCCTTTCTGTAAAGTTTTAGGGTATAGTATAGAAAGTCACGCATTGATTTCCTTTGTGTGAGCTGCCTGACAGTGCCGGTGACAGTTTTTAGGTGTCCCTGCTTCAGGTGTTGGCAAAGGCAGCTGTCCCTGCCAGCGGGAGAACAGCCACGACTTTAACACATTGTGAAGAAACCAGCCTTTGGGGTTTTCCTGGAGACAAAGGAGCTAAATAAAAAGATCCTAATTGTTTTTTGCAGATAAAATGTATTGCCACTGTTTTAAAGCCTAGGAAGGCCCACGTTTGAGTCCTGTCCTTTGAGCTGGGCATGTGGGGAGGCTCTGAGAAGGGCTGGGGGATGAGATGGGGCGAGCGGGGGCTCCGTGTGGGGCTGCGGTGAGAGGGGAGGTTTGCAGCTGCTCTGGCCCAGGGGACAGAGCTGTGGGGAAGGAAACGGAGCCCGCGGGCTCTGGGTTGGCCTGTGGGGAGGCAGCGGCTTCAGTTTGGTATGTAGTTCATGGGTTATGGCAGAAGGGTGAGGTGTTACCTGTGGGGGCCCTCGCAGGGCTGGCGGCCTGTAGGGCCAAGGCCTGTTGTGGCTGACAGAAACACCTCCTGCCCGCTCCTTCCCCACAGAGAGGACTGGAAAGTAATAATGTTTCCCTTCCATGCTGCCAGTGTATGTGGTTTTGCTTCACTGCTGGGAACATTTCCTTCCACATGAAAGGGGCTACTCGCACACACAACATGCAACACACACTTGAGTAAAGGAGTGTTTAGGACTGGATTTCTAATGTAACGAGACAGTTGTCAGGCACTGGCTTGATAATTTTCTCAGGCAATTTGTTTCATTAGACTCGGACATGCCACACTCTCAGCGTTGTTGTAGAAATACATCCCCCATGGCTGTGCAGTTTGCTCTCCTGTGAGCCCACAGAGCTGAGGGCAAGAGGCTCCATCCTCCTCCTGGATTGTCTCCCCCACCAAAACTCACAGCAAAGTTCTTTCTCAACTTTGGATCCCTTTGCAGTTCGATGGCATCAGAAAAGAGATGTGCAATTGAACTGACAATCAGTGATTGGCATCATGCATAACTCATTATTGTGTCAAGGATTTGGCATGTCCACAGAGAGGAAACCATGTGCGTTGTGTTGACACTGAGCTTAATTCATATCCTACCCGCGGTTATGCCAAATCCTTATCTCATCGGTTCTCATGCCAGTTCGCTTGCTTGCGCGCCAGATTCTTGTCAGAATAATGAGTTATGCCTAATACCAATCAGCCTGTGGCAGATGCCACCGTGTGTAGCCATTTTGTACAGTTGGGAGTTGGAGCAAAATGGCCGGGTTTTCCTACAACGGGAGCGGCGCGGTCGGAGCTCTCTGCTACGGTTCTCAAATGGAACAGGATTTCAAACGGCATCCAAATGAGATGTCAAATTTTATGGCAACTTTCTTGAAAAATGTCTTGCTGTTGTTTTCTCTTCTATACCCTCCCCCAAATATGTATCCCCACCCCATATGTTCATTACCTCGCTGCTTTTAAGTTCTTCGAAATTGACATTTGTGGATGTATTGTTCTGAGCAGTTTTCCCTTTCCTTCATCTTCCTCCTTATTAACGCAACAAAATTTTGTAGACAGCTCTGATTCTTTCTCTTGCTAGCACAGGATTCATCCGCAGTCCTCCCAAAAGCACGGGTCTGTGTGTCAGCCCGCCGGCCCTCCTGGTTTTAGCAGTTATACCTGCAGGAGATTATCAGGGGAGATGCTGAAAATAACCCATTACCTCGCTAACATTGTAAGAGGTAGGAAGGACTCGCAAGGAAAAGAGAACCCACACGCATTCTTGACTTTTCCCTGGGGAAGAAGTCCAAGGTGCCACCAAAGCAGGAGTGAACGTTTGATCTGATACTGAACTTCTAAACGAGTTTTTGGTGAGAGAACTGAACTCTATGAGAGAGGGAAAGCTCCGGTGGTAAGAAATGTCCATACGGAGCAAGAGTGTGGAGTGTCTCCTGTTTACACCTTCGACTTGAGTGGGTTATTTGCTGGAATAGAGAGAGCCAGAAAAGGCTGAATTTTAGTATTCTGTGCTACGGGAATATGACACTTTATACTCAGGTGCTTTCAAATATAGGTTAAAAAAAATAATCACATTACACTCCACATAGCCTGGTCATCATTTGTTTTCAAACCACATCCAAGTGACAATGCTTGAAAATAGGTTATTCAGAATCATGTTGTTGTTTAAGCTGCGTTATTATTTTGTATCCAGCCTATTGATTTTTCAGGATTCTTCTGCATGAGGCTTTTTCATGAGTGTGTTCTATAGAACACAAAACACATAGTGGAATCATAAAACATTGTACTTAAAAAAGCTCCTTAATTTTTTGTTTTTAATAGAAAAATAAATGCACCTGGGCTGACAATTAGGATGCCGAGATTTTCCTTAATTTAATTTGAAACCGTTCAAGAGCTTTACTTTGGATATCAGCAGAAATGAGGGCCAAAATCAGGTACACTTTAATTGGGTACAAATCAGTTGGCTTCCCTAGAATTACTTTAGCTTACATAAAGTCCTCTTTAATTGGACACTGTGAGCATACACACATTTGCATTTCTTTAATAAATCAATTACTTACAAAGCATTTCTAGACAGACAGTGCCTGGGATAGTTTACCTGCTTTACTAAACCTGGGCAAGAATTCCTGCAGACTCCTGCAGCAATGCTGCCCGGGAACTGAAAACATGGGATGAAAATAAGACTTTGGTATGAATTGGAGCTTCTCTACTGAAAAATCTCCCTTGTAATGAGCTGGTCTATCTCCAGCAGGGCCATAACGGGCTCTTGTTGTCCAACCCCATCGCTGCTGTTATGGTCACACTTCATATGGAATATTTGCTGTGGGAGCCCACGCGGGTGTGGGGCATCTGGAGTGACTTTTGCTTCTGAGGGGCTGTGGTGCCCAGTTAACCCTCCATTCTGTGAATGTTCATCCAACATAAATGGGGATAGCGGTGGGTTCCCTTGGTGGAAATGTGATATTGGTATTTTTTTAAAAATAAACTTAAATAAGGTCAGAATTTTTTATCCTCTAGAGAAAATTTCACGTCTGATTAAATAGTTTACATAAACTTAATCTTTTTTCTGCTAGATGCATTATAATCTCAGATATTATTCATGTAGCTATTCCTCTGTGAACCATAAAATGTTCATTTCTTCAAAATGAATATGAAGCTCAAAGCATTAGTGGTCTTAAGAGCATAAAAAGTTTATTGCTTTGTGCTTAACATTTTTCAAGTAACTTTCGAAAGCTGAACAAATTTTGCATTTAGATTAATGGAAGATGTTTTCCATTTGAAGGAACTAGCAAGGGAACAGCAATAACAAAAATCCCCCAAGGTTAAAAATGTAGTGCTTTTGATTTTTACCAGAACTGTGTTAGCAGAACAATCATTTCTCAGCATGGAAAGGTAACATAATTGGTCTATACAGTGGCAATATAGAAAACGAGTATGCTTCAGAGAAAGCTAATATGGCTCTACTAAATAATTTCCTTCAAGAGCCTGAATTTGAATGTGTATTTCACCCAGCTTGAGGCAAACAATTTGTACCCATAAGTTCTAGTGGAAGTTACCAGGGGGTCATGCAATTTATTTTAGTTGGTGAAGTTTTCAGAACTGCAGACCTAAATGCACATTCGCTTGCATTGTTTCACCGGTAATTTGATCCAATTGGGCACCATTTTTGTTCTGCTCTATTATGGTAGCTCTAGGAAAAACAGAAAACCAAAACAAACAAAAAAAGCCCTCTCATGCAATATTGTGAAAGAAAACTTTTCT
The DNA here is from genome assembly GCF_963082525.1 of Nesoenas mayeri. Lineage (NCBI taxonomy): Eukaryota > Metazoa > Chordata > Aves > Columbiformes > Columbidae > Nesoenas > Nesoenas mayeri. The sequence continues at coordinate 8,123,652 of NC_137569.1, read as the reverse complement.
CAGAAGAGAAACTACATCTCAAATGTATACAACCAATTTCTCCAATCCGTTCATTCCCCAGCACCTGAAGCCTGCTGGGTTAAGTTCTTAAAAGCTGATGTTATGGTGTGAATCCACTTTCCTTTCCAGTTGTATTTTTAGAGTCTCTGACTGGGGAAAACAGCTTTCTTCAGAACAGACTAACTCGGGGATTTGCCCCTAAACACAGGCCAGTGCTTCATTCCAGCCTGGTTTCTGTGTTCATGAAACCCCGCGGCACGTTCCATGTGCAGAGCGGTGCCTGCTCAACCTCTGCGCCTTAGCCACATACAGATTTTTCTACAGTAAATCACATTATCCTAGAAATCTCAGGAAATTTGATGGTATGGTAGCTGAGAGGTCCTTCTCCTATAGAAGTGGCACTGAATTGTGGGAAAGGGCTGTGCTTTTGAGCCTCATTTAGAAGAAAAACGCCTAAGCCTCATTGTCCTCTAGGCTGCAGAAAGGTTTGATAGACCTGTGGGTCAGGGCACTGGGAAGGCCTTTAGTTTCCCCAGTTGAGGGTACTGGTCCATGGATTCCACCTCATCACCATCCAGGAGCTGTGAGGTTAGAAGGGGTTGGGAAATCAGCAGGGACACTGATTTCTGATGAACATGTCTATCCAAAATATTCTCAAAAGCTGTATTAAGAGAAATGACTGTTAGGACAGGAATTGCTCCACGTAGCTCAGGGCAGGTCCCTCCCTCTGCCAGGTTCTGCAAGCAACTGGGACTGGAGGGAAGATGCACATTTCTGCTGGGGGAGAGGAGGACACAGTTCTGGAAGCTTCTTTCTTAAAACATGACTGTTCCTTGCATTCTCACTTTGCAGTACAGCCGTGTGCATTCATCATATTTATGCAGACAGTTGTTCATTTCAGTCATAGCCCTTCCTCTCAGTGCTGCTTTTTGTTCCATGTGTTTTCTCAGGTGAGTTTGTTTCTCTGTCTTCCTTAAATATTAACTTACCTTTTCAGTTATGCCTAAAGTTTCAATGTATTTATTTTTTAGTGTGATGATTCTTTGATTTGTAGGAAAGAATTTCTGGCCTCCTTTAGCATGTCCATGTTGTTACAGCAGAAGATCTTTTGAGACAGTTGTGATAGACCACTTGATTGTCCCTCAGCCAAGGTAACACATGCTGTAATGTTAATTCTGTGGAATTCTTCATCTCCTGCAGTTCTAGAAATCCATCCCATGCTTTTGAAGCCAATGGAATTTTGACCATTGAAGTCAATGAAGTCACTCTTCTTACTATGAATACCAAAGGTACCTGAACAGATCCTACAGACACAAGGTGTAATATCAGATAAATTCATCCCTCTAGTAGTTTTCACCAAAAAGTGATGTCTCTGACTTCTGAAGCCAGGGACACTCTTGCCGAAGCCTGCCTTTGGGAAACCCTATTTTTGTCCTCTCTGGTTCTCCAGGGTTATCTGATGTCTTCTCACCGTAACCGTGTGGCCAGAGGTCCCTTCCAGCCCCAACCATTTGGTGATGCTGTGATTTGTTAGCACACTAGTTTTAAAGCAACAATTTGGTCAGTTTAGTGTGATGAGGTAAGGGGATCCTTTTCCCTTTAAGAGGCCATGATCAGACATACATGGCCTGAATTTCGTTAGCAGTGTGACAATGAGAGAGATAAGTAGATGTGACAGTTATGAATGACGTACTGTCATGCACTTCTGCGTTCTGACTCAGATAAATTGACACTGCTGTCAAACACAAGCTATGGAGAGTAGAGACCTCTGATGAACCTTCTAATATGGTAAATGGGAGTCTTAATTCTTCATTAACTGGAAAAAGGAGATTTGGCCATGTAATTTTCTCCTTGCTGCCTGTTTTAAAGATTCCAATAACCCAGCATTTACAGTTGACTAGGCAGGGATTGCTTTTTCCTATGCTAGCGACATGCAGGCTGTGAAATCTAAGGAAGCGCCGCTTAAACACAGACTTATTGCCTTGGTTATCTTTAATGACTTTGAAATGTATTGGCCTCATTATGGAACAGTGCAGTTATCAATTCCTCTAATTAGGTGATGTGGTCCCATAAGAAATTTAACATTAAAGTGCAAAAATGAGTTAGTGGCATCAATTGCTGGCAACCTGGGTGTTGGCACTGAATTTAAAGGGACGATGCTCTTTTTCTGTGTAGTTATTCTACACCAGTCTTATTCATTCAAACACCAACAGTAACTTTTTTCAATTCATTTATTTTTTTGCCTATGTGAAGAGCTGTTTATTTATCTGAGAATGTCTTTGCTGTCCAAGCTCTGTTCTGTGCGTGCTGTTGGTGTAAATACTGCCAAGCAATGCACTGGCCGCTGCAGAGTGAGCTCTCTCCATTGCCAGGCCAGGCTAGGCACTAAAACTGCCAGGCCAACTTTGCATTTTTAGTGGCCCTTTTAATCAGAAGATCTCATAGCAATTTATAAGCATTAAATAAAAGTGACATTCCCACAGTCACACCACACAGCAGCAAAGCTGGAATGAAAGCACGGTACCCGCACTTCAGTCACCTTCCCAGATTTTGTAATCGTAGAACTATAGAATCACTTAGGTTGGAAGAGACCCTTAAGATCGAGTCCAACCATAACTTAACTCTAGCACTAAACCACGTCTCTAATGCTGTTCCCTCCTACCAGTGTCTGTTTGAGGTTGCATTTCTCTTTTCCACCATATGGAAAGGATTATTGGTGGTCCGTTTAGAACAGGCATTTGTGTGGGGAGCAAAAGAGACTCTGAGAAACCTTGTTTTAATGTTGTCTAGTTTCTGCAAGAGTTTTGCTATGGCTGTATACGAAAGCAAGTGCACAATAGCTTATCTCTTGTTATCCTTCTCCTTAAGACATGGTCGTGGTTTAACCCCAGCCAGCAGCTGAGCCCCACGCAGCCGCTCGCTCACACCCCTGTGGTGCTTTTAAGTCAGAAGGATAAACAATTATGGCGTTGTGAAGAAGTTCAATGTGTGTATCAGTGAATAAATGTATTCCCTCTCTGTGAGGTTCAAATAGGGGAAGAGGATGAAACAAGCCGCAGTGAACAGTACAGATAGTTGTTGCAGTTGCCCATGAACAGGAAAGCGCCGTATACTCGCAACACAGTGAGATGTGCCTGGATTTTGGTCAGATTCTTAACCTTAGTGATTTTGGTGGGTTTAGTTGAGTCTATTCTCCATCTCCCAGTGCAGAAAGTCTTAAGAGACCTTAAATTACCTTCACATTGTGCATCCTGCCATAGTGTGCTAGAGCAATGAGCTCACTCTGCAGATACGTTTCTTTGGTGGCTTTTGGAGGACAGGGCATTTGTGAAATCCAGCAAGACAGGGAATGGATGAACTGACTTTATCTGTTTGGGCACCTAACTTGGCTGTTCTCAATCGCATTTCAGCTCTTTTCTTGCTGTGCGCTGCTTTTTATCTCTTGAATCACAGTTAATAATTGATGTAGAGGACACAGAGTACCCAGCCCTGCCACCCTTCCTGCCCCTTCCATTGTGTGTCCCTGGGCTGGAGCTGTTGACAGCAGTAACAGCTCTGCTGGGCTGGGGACTGTGCTCATCCAGCCTGAGCCGTCCTGGGCATTCCAGGGCTTGGGAGATAATGCACGGGCTCTTGCTCTGTACGGCCGCATCGTTGTATCTCTGAGTACAGCAGATTGCAGAATGCCCTCATAGATACAGTGATTTCTTCTAAGTCCAGGTGATGCCGTCCCCTGCAACGTATCTGGACATCTCCCAGCACGGTGTTCAGCACTGCAACCAAATCTACTAGGTATAATGTCTAGTTCATTCTCTCATCTTCGGTTCAGAAAGAGATGTACAGTATAGTTTTTTGCTTTAAATAAAGAAACATGCACGTGTACAGCCCCACACAGTGTTTGTTGCTGCTGATGTGTATTTAGAGAAGTTACATTGAAGAATTTCTCCTTTTGCTTGGATGGGAAGGAAAGAGATACAGGCTAATTCTGCTTCCTGAGGGAGCCAAATCTGCTCTTTTGTATTGGCTTCCAAGATGTTTGTGTTTCACGTGGAGACAGGCCCTGTCCTAGCAATGGATATCAGCGGAGTATCTGCAAAGCACAGTAGTTATTGATGCCTAAATAACAAAGAGGAAAAAAGCAACAATCCTTCTGTTTTTCTTCCTCTGCACTGTTTCTTCTCAATGGAGCTTCTTCTCTGAAAATGATATTTTCAATGACAACATTTCATACTTGACAATACTTCTGCATAGTCAGTTCCAGAAGAAAAGGAAGGGTGGCAGGAGAAGGGCCACCTATTGATTCTTATGTTGTTCAGGAATCAGAAAGCTGGCAGGAACGACTGGCCCTCAGTTAACCTTGGTTGAAGCGTAGGCTCCATGTTTTCTCCGCAGTCCCAGGTGACGGCATGTGCAAAGTGATGCGTGTTCCTAAAGCGCACCCCTTATCTCATGTGATGTATTTCTGCAATGTTCTTACAGGTATTTAATGAAAATCAATTAAAAATATTTATCTAGGGGAAAAAAATTAGGCATAGCTTAATGAAAAGACGGACAATAACTGTGCTTTACAGTCCTACAAGCCCTTAAACAAAACACCTCCTTCAAAAGAGATGCTGTAGCTTTAACATTGGCTGCTGTTTCCTTGAATGGAGTTACCCAATCTTTCATCAAAGAAACATATCTCCCATATCCCTGTCTTTAAAAACAGCAATTATGTGTAAATGCCTTCTGATTTATTTGAGCCAGGGCCACCGGCCAGTGTGAGTCACCACAATTTATTGCTAACCGTCACTTTTACATGATAGGTTTGTAACAAATATCTGCCGCATATTGTTAAATTAATCTTCCATTTAAAATTAATGGAGTTAGACTCCCCAGGTTCAATGTAATTTCGTGTTCACGGGCAGGGAGTGATGTGAGCTGCATACAGAATGAGCCGAGGCCAAACGCCCTAATCTTTCATCACCTTGAACCCGGTGACTAGGACGCCTTCTCAGCACCAACTAATGAGATTGAGCTTGCTTCTCTCCTGAGGATGCCGGCTCAAAGAAGCTTTTCTGCTCAGATACAGCAGGCTTCGTCTTATTTTAATAATTCCTCAGATATGACAAGCCTGATGTTATGTATGAAAGAGTCAGGCTTGAAAAAGAGATGAAATGAATTTTATATCATTACTTCAAAACCGAAACCAGCTAAAGGAAGTATGTCACAGTTAAAAATGCAGTAAGCGTTTTAGCTATGAAATATTTTGAAAGTAAACAGGAGTCATTCTTTCATTTATTATTATAAAGCGGCCTCACCTTAGACTCATCTTCTGTAATTCTAGTCCCATTCATAAATTAATAACAATAATGTAGATGAAAGCAGCAGACTGTCCAATGAGCATGTGGATGGGACCATCAGAGAGAAGAGATGTAATTCCTAATGGAATATGCCATGCTGTAGTGCCGAGCTCTATCATTTCTCTTTGTGGGCATTTGTAGAAAATGAGCCTGTCTTTTATGCAATGGCAGACTGCAAATCCATCACATATTGTTTAAAAGTAATGGAGTTGAATTGTGTCAGTGTACCTTTCTGTCTTTATTGTGGCTTTAAAGAAGGAGTAATTTTTGATGATGCTTTGGTATTTATCCGTGCAGGAGGCTAACAGCATTGGTTCCATCTCCAGGAGGGTCTGTGCAGTTGTATGTTGTGGTCAGGATGCCTTATCTGCAGTGTCTTGTCTTATCCTCAGTGTCCCCGGCTGCTTCCGCGCCAGCTGCACAAGAACCTGCTTGTCTGTCCGTGTCATAAAGTGTGAGGAAGAAATATTTTGAACCATCTAGACAGCTGAAGAGAGCATCAGCGGTGATTTCTTCCCTTTGTGCTACTTTGATTTAAAATCTTCATTGGTCTTCATGGATATTCTGTCTGTTTTCCATAACCGAGTAGACCTCAGCTGCAACTGATGTAAAGGGGTACAAGACATGAAAGAACCAGGCTGTCCTGATTTGTGTTGAATTCTGACTCTGGTTAAACCAGTGAACATGATACCAGTATCAGGTGCCTTCGTTTTTGTGGTGGTTTTGTGGCTGAGAAAATCATCACCATTTTACTAGAACTACTGATTTTGACTTTTTAAACTTGTTGTTTACTTATTTAAAATCCATTTTGACAACTTGATCGTGTTCCTTTTTACTACCTTGCCTGCTAACAGTAGGACATTTGAAGCCACGGCTCCAGCAGTTGACATCAGCTGGGGATCAGTGCTCAGCATTCGGTCGTGGAGGCATCACCAGGGGGGCTCGGAGTCTGACTCTTTATTGGAAGTTACATCTCTGCGGTGGTTGCCTTGTATGTAAAAATACGGCCCCAGCAAGGACTGGCTGGGTTGCCTGACAGAAGAGAGAAAGATAAATCGAGCTCCTTTCCTGCTTTATTTACTTGCTATTCATTTTTATACCAGGCTTTGCAGCAGACAGCAATTGAAACTTCTGGATATTCATAAACAAAATTCTGGTCTCCTGTCCACTGATATAGATCAGGGAGGCCAGAGTGTGTGTGGAGAAAGAAGAGAGTTGTAAAAAACCATTGAAATAGATTTATTGGAGACTTCAATATCTGTTGAAGTCAGCAAAGCTGGAATAAGCTTTAAGTAAACACTATCAATTTCCATGATAAGATTTAGATGGTGACTCCTATTTTTCTTTTTTTTTCACTAGACGAAACAATATCGCAAAGCTCGTCTTCATGGAAATGCGATCAAGATGTAAGCAGTTCTGTCATTAACTCCTTTACATCAGGTTTAGTTACAGTCAGTTCTCTTTGAATAGCAGAAGCTGTGTCTCTTAGCATTGGAATTTTTCATTATGTGGGCTTTGCATCTTAATGTTTTTCCTGTCTCCTTATATTCTGGATTGCTGCCATTTTGCAAGGTGAAAAGGTTGCCAGCTCCAGCTCTTGCATGGGTGCTGTGCTCCTGGATACCCTTGGAAACCTTTTGTCTTACTTTTTTATTAAGGAAAAAAACTACATTCAGGTGAAATGAGCTTCTTAGTTTCAGCATCCAGAAGTATAAAAAAAGTTCCCTTCTATGCAGTGCATTTGATTGGGAATAAAAATGACTGATGACAGCCCATACTGGACCCTTTTGTTCAATTCAGCTATGATTATGGAGCCTATTAGCTGGAGTTACAACCTATTTAAGAGCAGTGCTTACTAGTAATGGGGGCCAAATGATTTTGGAAAGTTCAGATTTACTGGGCTCCCTGCAGAAATGAATTCAGCACTGAACATATTGATGCGGAGCCTGAATGAGGCTGTTCCAGTGGGACTCAGAATTGTGTGCTTAGCAAGAAATGAGCGGGTAGTAGAATTAAAGATCAGATAGATGTGAGGCTCAAGGGCAGCCTAAACTCTGAAGTTCATCACAGCAACTTAATCAGACTCAAATGAGTGTTGGGCTGACAGGAATGAAGCCTGTGTGCGACAGGAAATCTAGCTTGTTAAAATGGTGCTGTGCTTCTTCTAAGTCCATGTTTTGTGAGGTCCTGAAGTGTTTTAAAATAACTGTGAGATATTGGTGTTTGGTGGCCATTGAGACAGCTTGTTTTTTTGGTAATGGAGATGTTGACTCTCAGCTTGCTCTTTACCTTTGATACACGTATCTGCAGCTTTAGTACTAAATAATGACCAGCCGCTTGTACCCCTTTGAAAGCAAGGCAAAGCTTCAGGGTTCTCTCAGTGGTTTTTGGCACAATCTTGAATTCTGCACTGGGGAGAGGACGAGTTGGATTCTTGGGTCCCCGGTCATGCACCTGAACAAGACCCCACGAGCTGCTTTGTTGTTCACACTTGGCTATTGAGCGAGGCGCATCCTGCTGCCTCTCCAGAGACAGACCAAGTAGCTTTGTGGCACAGAGTGCATTAAAAAATATTTTATTTTTTCTCTTGGCCCAGTATGGTGTTTGTAGAATCATAAAGTGTCTTGAGTTTTATACTGGTTGCAGCCTCATCCATCCACTGCATCTCAAGCCTCTGCCGAGTTTCTTTGAGTTGCCTTTTAAGTTCCCCAAGCTGTCCTAAGCCACAGCCCCATGGTTCCCATTCATATGCAGCCCTGCCCAGGTTGGTGAAGCTGCCTGGTTCTGTAATTCCCATTCTTATGGAGACACAGCTCTTCCCTTCTGCGTGTTGCTTCACTCCTGTCATGTAACACCTCTCAGTAGCACCCATCTCCTCCAGCCTTCTTCCTGCTCATCAGCCATCTTCTCCAGCTGTGTCCACATCCACAAAGAAGCAACATGCTTTGATAACACCGTGTTCTGATGACAAACCTTTCACAATCCTCTTTTCTGACTTCGCTTCTGCTGTGGGACAGGAAGCTTGTTAGTTCTAAACCAAAAGTTCTTACTACATACAAATTGATACTTGACTTGGAAGTCTGTTTTTTTTCTGGATCACAGGAAAGTACCCTTTCGTTCTCCGTGAATGGAGCTGGGAATATTTGGTATTTGTCAGAGCACTGCTTTCCTTCTTCTGAACAACAGCAGCAGACTCTTGATCCAACCTCGAGACAAGCAGGTGGGACTGTGATTTTGCACCTTGCGAAATGTAGTAGTTTGTGAAAAGAGCCTGGGAGAATCTGATGTTGATCATGTAGTAAATGGGAAGCGTAGAGTTGGTTTTATACTTTTAATACTTTTAATTTTGACTTGAAAAATTGTATTCATGATGACATTTTACAGTAGTGTATTGGCTCCTGTAGGACCTGGTTCCATGCTGCAAGCAGTGGAAATCTCCCCCAGATTTAGCTGTATCATGGTCTTGGGCTGCACAAGGTCAGATGTATCCAGTAAAGGGCTGGAAATATTTTACTGAGGCTGCAAGAAAGATGGGGCAGTTTCTGGGTCACCATTCGGACCAACTGTTCATGTAATTGTTACACGAGATGTTGCTTTTAGGAGTCCTATTTTCCATCATACGAGCATGCCCCAGATTTTTATAAACCATCTGTTCAAGTGAAGAACTTCCAGGTTGTGGGGTTTAGGGTGAGTGGGGAAAAAGGCAGAAGGAAAATTTGAAGTGGGAGTTAGAAGTCGTGTGTCACTGGGATCTGGGAGGAGTCTTTTTAGAGCTAGAATGAAAGATCAGGAGAGAAATGCTTTCAGCTTGACGCACAGATGATACAGCAAGCCTTAAACAGAAGCTGTGGCTGCACAGCAGGTAAAGAAATCCTGCTTAGATTAAAAATAAATATTTTATGCTGCCCGTATGCAAAGCTTTTTTTTTTTTTTTTTAAATAGCTTAAAACCCTATACAATTGGCAGCAAGAAGAAGAAATTAAAAGAAAGGATTTGCATTGTTTTGTTAAGGTAGGGGCCCCTCAAAAAGCTAAATTGACATTGCCTTTTTTTAATGATAAAGAGAACAAGAAAGGACAGGCTACTCGTTAGAATTATGAAGCATAAAAGCATTTGCAAGTTACCTGTCTCTGTATGTTAATAGCAAAGACTCTCCAACCCTTATAATGTCAGATGGCAAATAATTTTTCGAGGCAGGCGTCAAGGTGCGCAGCAGCAGAGAGCTGGGCTGCGATATGCGTGAGTTGGTGCTCTCTGCTCGGAGGGGCAACCAGGAGCTACGAGCGGCATCAGCCGCTCCCCTTCCTCGCCATCCATTTGGAGCGGTTTAATGACTAAAGCAGGGTAAACATTTGTGAGGATAAACATTGTTTTCCTGCTGAGCAACTCTGTCTCCTGTATGAGAACAGGATTGTTTTGGCATATGTCGGCTCTAAATATCCCTGCAGATACTTTACAGGAATTGCTGCCTCTTTAAACATTTATGCCATTAAAAATCAGGACGGTTGTTGACATAAACCTGTGATAGCAGCTGCATTGTAGACAGAGTATGAATTTTTTATGTTATTGATGAGAAGTTTATATCATTTATGTACTGTAGTAAGGGAGGCATATGAGTGCTGAATGCAGAAAGTTATGTGATTGAAACCATTTAGAGTATCAGGGCGCAGTATTTATTAATGTGTCCCTCTCAGAAAGGAACATGAATGCAGTAAATGGAAAGCCAAACACAGCTAAGTGATTTATAATATTTTAAAAAGTCCTGTTGGGATGAAAATAAGTTTTGTGGCTCAACAGCATGCGTTGTCTGGTTTGGGTACCAGTGTCAGCACAGCAGGAAGGAGCGATATTTTCAGATCACGGGAGTGGGCAACCAGTGGGCTGAAGCTCAAGGGCTTGTGATGGGAGAGGGTGGAATTTGATAAAGGAATGACTGCACAAGAAGTTTTGAAGGACACTGTTTCTGTGTATGTTTTCTTGCCTTCAATTACTGTGACTCTGGAGGCAAGAGTAAGGCTGAGGTTGTCTCTTGCTCTGGAGAAAAGTCATTTACCATCTTCCTAATCCTGTCTGTTTTCATCCTTGTCCCTTGTGGCTTCTCTGTCACTTGCTCTTGCCCATATCTTAGTGCTTTCTTTTCAGCCCCTGCTCCCCGCGCAGAGAGCAGCCGCAGGACACTTTGCTCTCAGAAGGAGGGACTTAGTTGAAGTGGCAGAATTTCCCTGGTTGGAGGGCAGAGGGGCGGTGCAGGTTGTGGGGTTACGGTTCACCTTGTGGGGAAGTCGCTCCTTCAGGCACTGTCTCCTGGGGGCTCCGGGCTAATGTAGAGCTCTGCCCCTCCAGCGCAGCCTCGGGAGGCAGAGGAACTGTTCAACCTTCCTCCTTCAGGCACAACTCTCCCTAGTTTTGCAGAATCCCACTTGGAAACGATATGAGTGATTCATGTTTCCCAGCACCAGACGGGCTAAATTAAATTTTCATCTGTTGTCCTTACTGTTTTTTCGTAAAAGAAGTTATCACTGGGTAAATTTTCAGCATCTTGTTCTTTTAATGAAGACACAACGGTTGCTTGCTGGCTTTTCCATCCTCACTGTATATGGCACTCAGGGTTCTGCTATTGTCTGTGTCACAGAATCATTATAGTGTCCTGAGTTGGATGGGACCCGCAAGGGTGATCAAGTCCATCTCCTGTCCCTGCACATGAATAGCAGCAGTAAGTCAGCGTAATTCCTCGTGTGCTTTTGTGCTTTGTGGGACTGCGGTACTTCATCTGGATGTCCAGGATCTTCCTGGAGGGGGGGGATATTCATATATTCATCCCCGCACATGCAGACGATTCGGATTACCTGGGCAGCCTGGCGCTGCGTTAGGGATCACGGCTGGGATCAGTGGCCACGGTGATTTGCACAAGGTGAGCACCTGAGTGCTCAGCTCACCAGTTCATTTCATACAAGCCACCCAACAGCTGGTCAGGGGTAATAACTTCTCATCGCCTCAGCCCTAGGCTGTATTTAAACCACTGACCTGGAGGTCAGAGGCTTTGGATCCTATTACCAGTCCATGGAGACATCCAGTCCTCTGTGGATATGTCTATAAATTAATACAGCTCTGGATTAATATTGCAGACAAAAAGCTGCGTTAAAAGAACATTATTAGGGTTGCAAAGTCAAGCCTGTGAAAGTTAAGAAAAGTGAAAAATAAGGTTGCCTGTTCAACCTTAATTTGCCCCCTCCTGTGTGTGCATTGTGATACAGCCTTTAATTACATGATCACATTGTGCTCGGCCTGAGGCAGCCACCTGGCATCGAAAACTTCAGCCCAAATGGTTTGAAGTTTGGCAAAGTTATAATCAACTGAAACTAGAGGATCCTTGGAAGCAGTGTCTAGCAGCTTTAACAAAAGGCTGTAGTTTGTGTTGATTTCCATTTATTTTACTGCATCTAAAACCTGTTTAACTTAATATATTCTGCAGGTGGGATCCGTCAGTGTGAAAGACCCAGGAGGGCAGTGTGCACCTCCGTTTGTTTAAACACAAGAAGGATATTTTAAAGAAAAATCGTACATTGTTTAGTCATGTAGTGCCAAAAAGATGTCACTGAAATGGGAATCCTACTGTTTTAGGTGGTTTTATATATATATAAAAGAAAAACAAAGATGAAAAATTATCTCTGCAGGTAACAACGAAGTCGCTCAGTCAAATAAGTTGAATGTTAGAAGGAGAAAACCAGAGTCATTTCCATGGTGTCTTTTTACACCCAGCAGAGAATTTATTCAACCCAACTCTCTTTTCACCCCAGAGCTGCTCGGGAGTTGTTGTGCTGTGTTGATGAAGAACACTGCGTGGCATTCCAATTCACATTCTTGCATAGAATACAATTATTAATTTACACTTCATAGAAAGTATGTTCCAATGTATAAAGCTTTCCTGCACTGGTGGGTGGTTCTTGCCCTTAAAAGGAGACGGGATTGCTTATTTCACAACACACTCATGATTAGTTTATGATTTAATGGAGATGTGGCACAGTAACTACCAGGATTATTTTGCAGTTTGGGTGGGAAGAGGCTCCATCTTTGTGTGTCCAAAGCACATGATGTTTACCACATTGGGTCCAAGTGCTGCGCTCCCAATTAAGCAAAGAATTGGAAGAAATTTGGCAAGCAAGGGATTTCAGAAAGTGTTTGGGTGTGTGAGGCTGAGGTATCATGTCGCATAACCCAACTTTAGGGCTCCTAGGACATGCTGTGACCACCTACAATAAAGCACTGGCCCAGGAAAACTCCGCTCTGAAAGCTCAGATAGCTTGACAAATAAGTGTTGATGTTTTTACTGGCAAGATTTATACTAGGTCTGTTATCTCTGTCCTGCTATGTCCAGCATGAACATGAAACCAGAAAGTGACCTTAACTTGTGTGATTCGAGCTCTGCCTACTGGAATAGAAACGTGGTTTGTATCTTTACATGATCCAAAGGAAACGGGTGGTGTGAGCTGATCTGGTCAGGGCAGAGCCAGCTGGGATGATCTTCATGTCCTTAGTGCATCTTGCTTCTGAATCCTCTTCTTTTAAGGTATCTCTTTGCCCTAGATGAGACTTTCTTTTCCATAGTGGATCATAGTCACAAGCTTCTGTAAGTGTCTTGAGAATTTTACCTGTGTGAGAGAGAAAGGAGCCTTTTGGAGCTGATATGATATAAATTATCTATGTAGACAGATACAAGCATGCTTTTCTGTCTCCCTCAAAACCCGATGGTTATACTAGCATTTGACCCGTAGTAACTTAGAGTAACTTATTTTTTTGATGCTTGAATATGTGTTGTGGAGAGTGGTTTCAGGATCACCAGCAAACACAGCGTTCCATTCCTGGGGAGACAGAAATCCTTCCAGCTGGGATACCCGCACTCTGATAGCTCTCCGCATCCCCTGTGAGCTCGGCAGTCCGCAGGAAGGCGTTAGCAAGCCTGTTGGTGCAGCAAGCCAAATGAAACTGGCTAATACGGGATGTTAGCGTGGAGGAAACGTTTTCAAACAGCGAGCATTACCATGAGGTTTTTGGCACGCACAGGACAGGCTGCCTGCATCTCAAGAACCGCCTTCCAATCTTGAACACCAGTAAACAAGAAATTACCTACCCACGGTCATATTGCACAATTATGGCAAAATCCAAAATAATAACTTGGTTTCTTTTCTTCTAGACTTCTATAATCTTCACTGCTTTGACAGTCTGCTGTCTCTGCTTAGCATACTGTCATTGTATTTTATGGTTCTTAATGATCGTAATTCTATTTATTTTATACACATACTTTTTTCCCTGGGGTATTCATCATTCTTTTTATTTTATACATACACTATTTTTCCTGGGGTATTCTCCCAAGCCAATGTTTTGTTTCCCTAATGACTTAGTAAAGCTTATTTTGTTCTAAACTAATTGTGCTCTGCTTTACGGCACAAAACGCCATAGCTAAGATTAGCTTTAACCTTCAGACATCAGAGATGAGCCATCCATATATAAGTCTTGTCTGTGTGTTTTTAAGTGGTAAAGAAAACAAAAAGAAGCCCTGTCCTCCGAGGGGACCTGGCGAGCTGCCATCCTCCTTTTCTGAGAGGGGGCAGGTCGAGAGGAGTCCATCAAAATCACTTCATTTCTTGGACAGCGGTTCAGGTGCAACCATGTAAAAACCCTTTCAGTGGAGTCTGTAACATTTATCAGCAAGTGTAGATTGGTCCTCGGTAGGACTTTGAGGACCAAAGAAAGTTGATGGTGGGTGATTCTGCACTGAGGTTTTTGCTTGTGTTTCCCTTTTGCTGTCCAGAGTGCCGAAGAGAGGACTTGCATTCTTTTTTTCTCTCGTATCACTATAGATTGTTCTTCAGGATGCTGAAATATTCTTTTGGCACTTTACATAGGAGGACACAAAGGACTATGCAGAAACTCTGTAATTCCGTAGTAACCGTTGACTCTGTAATTACACGGTATGTACAGTTCAATGTAAATATGTGGGTAATACAAGCAATTTGTGTTTTCTCAACTACATTATTAAATCTTAAAATTGCAAACTACATGGAAATTAGGTTGAGAATAAAATGGCTAACTTCACATAGTGTATTATTGCAGCGCATTATCTCTAGAAGTCTGTAATTACTTGTTAGTTACATGCTATTTTTCAGATAATAAGCAAGCGGTGAAAGTTTGCGGACTTGTCCGGCTCGTAGCTGCACGGTCTAGCCGTTCATTTGGGTTTAGGAGGTGGAGAATGTTGTCAACTCAAATCTTTTCATCTTTTTTGTATAGAGAGGAGGATTTTTTTTCTCTCAAGCACACAACCTGACTGACTGGTAACCGTAGCTGTTTTATATTTACTGCAAATATAAGCAGTGCCCCTCAAGCGAGTTTTGTGTCCATGCCAAGAACCAACCCAGGCTGTAATGCTCCCGTGCAGGGTTTGCTTTTGCCTTGGGGCTCTCAAAGAGACACGTCGGGTGTTATTTCACCAGCAAGACTCTGGGGCTTCTCAGGCCTGGGCTGCACTTGTTCTGAGCCTTTGCTGGAAGGGTAGGGCCGGGTATTTTAAGGACATTTTGAGACTTTGTTCATCTGTGGCTGAATTCCAGAGTGAGAGACGCATTCACTTCACATACACTTGCTGCTCTTCGGGGCTTTGTGATATTTTAACCTTTCCCTCTTAGGCTTTTCTGTCTCCTTGTTGTCTTTGCCCTGTTGAGTGTGACATTAGGGTTAGGTTATTTATTTATTCAGTATGAATATGTAAGTCTTTGTAGTCCTCTTAGTCTAACCCTCAGCACTTTGGCCCCTTTTTCTGTTGAAATTTTGAATGAAAGACACACTGAGTCTTTCAGCTTAGAAACCACTGCTTATATTAATTTATTTAATTTTACACCAAGCATACAGACATGAGAGTTGGAAAAGGTACATGTACATTCATATGCATGCTAGCAAATCCAAGCAGGTTGTTGAATTATTTAGGAAAAGACAGAAAAGATGGAAGCATTTGGCTGTGGTAGCCAGAGCCACGATCAGGGTCCAGGGCCACGTGATATATTGTGAGGGCTGAAACGAACCATAAAACCTGAACTAAGAGACTGAGCTCCTCTCAGGAAGACACAAAGATGCAAGGACATAGTGAAGTACTGCGAGATAGATGATGATAGTCACCCATCAGTCTTTGAACTCTCCAAAAAGAAGTCGCAGCTGTTGCTCTTCTTTGTGAGGAATCTTGATTTATTTACATTCCTTTAGCTTTCCACCTGTATCTTCTGGGTTTTCTAGCCCTTCAGGGTAGATTTATGAGCTGCTCTGAAGCAAGGAGGCAGACTTGAGGGGAGGAGGAAACGGAGGAGAACCGAGAAGAAACAGAAGGAAGACAGAACAGTGGGAGGGAGAGGGAGGAAGAAGATAAGAGGTAGATGAATGAAGACAAATGGAAGAGAAATGAGACAAGGAAGATGACGGGAGAAAAAGACTGGAACAGAGCTTTTGTGAGTGCACGTAAAATAGAGGTCTGGTGGAGGATTTCCAGCAAAGGTGGTGTAAATCAATGGTGAGTAAATTAATAGGGCAATTGTGCAAATGAGACTCAGTCATTTAAGCCAAGCGTAATACATCACGGATGATTTAGAGAGAGTATAACCCACAGGGCACACCTTTGAGTCCACTAAAGATTTAAAGCAGGATGCTGACACGTCAGAAAATGAAGCAGATGAACAAAACTAGGGACATACGTTAAAAGGGAAGAGGTTGTAAGACAAACTCCAAATGCAGGGCAGCATTAAACTCCTTAATGCCAGAGCCATGTCTTAGACTGAACTATAAACTTCCTGGTCCTTCCAAGTCAGAGTTTATTACTGTGGTTTCCGATACAGGCTCCTGGTATTACTTGGATTCCTGGTGTAATCCCTCACGTGTATCAGAAGAACAAATTAAAAATGCGTTCAGCATTTCTTTAGAGGTGTAATTTTGCAGAAGAGCTGTTTCCTGGAGTTTTCACTGCAAGAGTTTCTACCACCCAACAACACTGAACTGCAGATGGAGCTGAAGAGGGAACGTTGTAAGGAGTCTGAAGCGGCCGCCTGATCTATAAATGACAGGCACGTGGTATTGACCTTGCTGGGTCCTATTCTGCGCTGCTTTTGGAGTCTATATATATGTATCTGCACACCGGAGAAGACAGGAAACAATCTGAATATACTGTGGTCTCTCTCTAGAATGACAGCTGTGCCCAGAGGTTTTGATGAAATTCCAGGAGTTCTAGGTTAACCCCTTTTCTCTAGGACTTTTTTTTAACATGTCATTGGGTTTCCAGGTCAGTTAACGTGCTTTAACCCACCTTTTTGAGACCATTTACAAATCTTCGCCAACCCTGAAAATGGATTCCTCCACCGTGGCTCTGAAATGGAGCAGACCCATTAAGTCCTGTGCCCTTTAGATGCATTGCTTACTAACCTTTTGTAAAGGATCAAAATTAACAGACTGTTTAAATGAATTTCTGACAGTCATTCTGCCCTATTGGTTTTCTGAAAGCATTAGACCGAGTGCCAGGTGGCCCAGTTGATAAAATGTTTTCTTTGACTCTGTAGCTCCTGTAAGTTCAGCTCTTTCCCCCGGGGTCTTAAGAAAAATAAGTGTTTTTCAAAGACTTTTTTGTTTGTTTGATTTCACCATCTTCCTTCTCTTCTCCTTGAAATATTTAAGTAGAGAGTGAACTTGATTTTCGTTTTACTGAGTAGAAAGTTTAATGTAACCCAGGCGTCTTGTTCAGAACAAATATTTTTCTAAAGGAAACAAAAGAAGTGATGAAAGATGAGGTGGAAAGGAAAACTGTAGCTGCTGATGGGGGGCAGCTGGATTTTGTCAGTGAGGGTAGTTCCTTCCTCTTTAGCCCGCTGCTCTTTTTCTGAGGAAAAGCAGCATTTGTATCTCAAACTCATGCTGATAACGTCTTACGTTGACAGCATCCCTTTCAGCCTTAAAATTCCTTCCTAAAGTTCAGCTTGGCCTGAAATGCTGCCTTGGAATCCTCGGGATGCAGCTCTAAGGTTGATTTTTTTATGATTATTTCAAATTAGCAGGAAGTACAAGATGAACATTGCACACTACTGACTGGGGTTTGAGATGAGATTCTGAACTGTCAGATCAGGAGACACTGGGGAAAAAATCTCGAGTGGCAGATCCTGACACACAGAGTTTTGCAGAATCAAACACTGAACTTGGTTTCTAATGCTGCTGAAGTGAATGAGGAGGAAATCAGCAATGTCCTCTGCAAGTTAGTCAAGCTCTGTAACGTTTAACCAAGAGTTCCAGTCTTCATGGGGGTTGTTTCCGAGTCGTCTTGTAGAGTCCTACCGCTAAGTTACAGTTCTCTGAAATACTATGGGATGATTTCTGTTCATACAAAGTGTTGGGTTTGTGTGTGATCACCGGTAATATTCAGTCATGAAAATCTTGGTTTTCAGTCAATCTCTAGTTATTTTCTCTTTCTTCAGTGGTTAAACAGTGGTCATGCCCTGCTTAATTGAAATGTCAGCTTAGGAACTAGTTTAAATAGACTCCTAATATAAAACATGAGAGTAAAATGTAAGCTTGCAGAAGATAATTAACTTCCTTAGAGTTTGGCCCTTGTTTGAGCAGCAGTTGTGTAAAACAGACCTTATCGCTCTGCCCGTCTGCTTAACAGATCCGGCCTTTGCATGGCTAGAGATCCACTTTAAAGGTATTGTTCATTCTAAGTAAAAGAAACAAGTGTTTTGTCAGTGCTCTAAGCTACCTGAAAATAGGATTTACACTTCTATATAATTGCATTTTCTTTGTGTTTGCATAGAAGTCATAGCATAGCTGGAAGATGATGGCAATTATAATTTATTATGCTGTAATTGTTACCTAAATGTTTTTGAATAAGCAAAAATCACATCTGTTTAGGAATAAGTTGCACAGCAAGAGAATTCCCTTTGAAATGAATGCTGTGTTCTCAAATTCTGTAACTGTACACATAAAACAACATATTTATTTCCCCACTGAGTCCATTACATTCCCAAGTCAAACTGCATCCTCTCTTCCCTTCCCATATTAAACCCTTTGATTTAATGGAGGTTTTAACTACTGGTTCTTTAGGGAATTTTCAGTAGGCTTTGCACAGATTAGGTTATTGGAAAGTATAGTTATTTGCTTGTAAAGTGGCAGTTCTGTGTCAAAATTGATTTTCTCTGGTGCTGCAGTAGTAAAACAGATAAGCTTCTGCTTTGCATCCAAAATACACTGATATTCCTGCCATGATACTTCCCTTCTGCTTCCTACCAAGCTCTGTCATATGAAATAAAAAGGAGACAACGATAATGCCACGCCAAATGCCCTTGGATCAGTCATTAGTATTTACATGAACCTTTTTCTTTGTATTAATGGTCATTTACCAGTGATGACCAGTGGTTTAGAGGAGAAGAATCTATGTTGGGAGCTGCTGAGCTCTTCAGTGAAGCGGTTGAATAGTTGTCGGCCTCTTAAAGCAGCCGGAGCTGTGGGTGTTCAGCCTCTGGCAGCAAATCCCATGCGCTGTTTCCCCTTCTATCAGGTACAGAAAATCGAGTGTAGAAAGTCTAGGCAGACACCAAGTGAATGAGTAACAACTACAGCTAGTATGTCCTGTGTCTGGGCGACATGGAGAGGTTTCCCTACCCAGTTTCTTGGCCAGATTTCATAGGGTCCCTCCTAGTTTATGTCTATCACAAGTCCATTCTTTTGCAGCTTGGCCTCCTGAGTGAGTGCTTTTAAATTAAACTATAATAAAGTGTTAGCACCCATTGATTAATTCAGCCCAGTACTCCTGAAGCCTCAGTAGGTCTGGCCCAGATGTAGCAGTGTTCACTAATCCAGAGAATGTCAGTAATGCCCTGATTTCCAGAGTTTTTCTCGGCTCAGTGAGAGTTTTCAGTTCAGTTTTTCATTTATTCAATAATGGTTTGTCCATCTGTATTGCTCATGCTGTTAACGGAATTGTTGTCACGAGCTCTCGAGAGATTAATGTATTTACTGACTTCTATGAGACATTGCACCAATCAATGTTAACAGTCTTTGACAGAGACATAAAGGATCTATTAAATTAGATCTGGGTTCCTATTAAATTACTACGCATAAAAAGCTAGACTCACCTTATCTGTAGCAGAAATGAATGCCTGCTATTAAAGCCTTGAAAGAAAGTTTTCAAGAACAGACAGCCCAGCAGAGCCGTGCGATAATTAGAAGGAAACAGTAATTTGTGACATCCAGCCCTGTCTGCAGGGAAGCCGTGCAGGGAGCAGAAGGTTTTCTGTGTTTAGACATTCCCCTCCCCGGCAATCAGCTCCCTCCCTCACACACTTCTCTTTACTAATTAGAGACAAATAAAATTAAACTATTAACGCAATTAAGAAATTCTTAACATTTGATCAGTTAGTTGAATGCAAATCTCTCCTCCGAAGGGCTGATCGCATGGAGCGTTATGTCCTGAAGTGCATGCTGGCTGGTTAAGAAAGACGACAAAATACTTGGGTTCAAATAAAATAGCAAGTTGTGGTTTTTCACTGCTTTGCTTCTCTCCCCCTTGCTATTCACCTGTAAGCGCCACTTTTCAACCAGTGTGGGCTGTGGCCTCTCATTTACCTCTAGTCTCAAATTTGTCTTACTTTCACAGTTAGACAAGCTGTGTTAACTTCATTCCCGTGACCATTCGTGAGTTGAACACCCTCATGGATTTGTGATAAATCAAACAAATGCCTGGTGACTTCAGAAGGAACTATCCCCAAATAGTGAATGAAAGGCTTGAGACAATAAGGTTTTACTCCCTCCGTTTTATGTCTTGCAGAAGAGAGAGGAGATCAGAAAGTGGCAGACAGCAGCTGCATAGTTTGTGCACAGAATCTATGATGTGCCAATAAAATATCATCCTGGTGCATCCTCAGGGTTGTGTGAAGGAGCTGGGCTGCACTGGTGCAGCAGGACAACTGTGTTGTGCCATCCTGATGTTCATCATATTCCAAGTTTGCTCTGGGATCTCTCACTTGGGATTCCGTTGTACCGTGGGCCTAGGATCTCAGGGGTCATAACGTCTGATAAAGGGAACAAATTCTATTTAGCACCTGAAAGATAAACGTGATTCTCACATATGCGTGAACTGTTGACGCCAGGTTGTCCTGGCCGAAAGCAAGTTAAGGCACCTGGTTTCCGTGCCCTGTCTACAAACCCCTGAGGCATCCTGGTTGAATTTTTGAGGCGTCACTGGAAAGTGCACAGGGCTGATTGGAGTCTCTGGGGCTTTGGTGACACAGTCAGTCACCTGAAAGTTATTTTTTTATTCAGTTGATTATCTGAGCAAACCAAAGTGTCTGTAATAAACAAGGTCTCGGTGCCCCCAAGGTGATGTATCAGCACTGCAGTAACATGTGCCGTGACCCACATCTGAATGCTAAACAAGTATATACCTGCACCTTTTGCTGTCAGTGCAAAGTGGTGGATGTGTACGCAGATCTGTTTTTTTCTACTTATGAAATCTGGCTTCAAGAGGCAACATCACTGTTAATGCTGTTAGTATTTACTTTGTGTTCAAATGGTGATGTTGAATAGTACTTGTGCTCCTAGAAAAGTTCAAGTGCCCTTGAAAAGCAGAAGCTTTACTTGATAGCAAATAAAATTGAGCACTTGATATTAATGGTCTTCTAATTAAAGGTAGAACAAACTTGTTTCAGCGTATTCACCTCAATATGTATCTTCTTGGGCACTTAAAGAAGTGGATTGGCCATTGAAACTTTAAAGCGTCATTTCAAAGACAAACGAGTTCCCCTCAGTGTCACACTTCCAGTGGTCTTATCCTGTAGGGTATTTTGACTGTTTGCCAGAGTTTTGTTCTCCCAGCTTTCCCACAAGTCAGCACTGGGCCACCGACGGGGTGACCGTGGATCTCCCTTTTGTTTTCAGCAGGGCTGGCGAGGTGACAGCGGAAGGACACACATGTGGTCCGGTCCCTCTCCTGGCCCAGAGACAGCCTGACCACAGCCGGTACTGGAGATGCTGGTGTGCTGCCCAAGGGTGTCACACGAGCACTCTCGACACCTAAGAACTTCTGGAATTTCGTTAATTCATTCATCAATACAAGCCATTAAAAGAAACTGTCTTGTTAGCTGGTATCTTGGATACTAATCGGCAGCTTCTATTAAACATCAACCTGCTGGTGCTGTCGGTGTCACAAAGGGTAATGGCCTGCGGCGCTGGGTGGCATCAGCGCAGTCAGCGGCCCTCGGAATGAACTCATGTCACCCCTTGCTGCAGTCGGAGGCATTTTGGAAGGGGGACGTGCAGAGGAGAGGGGGGACAAGGCAGTTAGTGTTAGAACAAAAAGCTTCCTGCATTGTACTGCATAGAGGAATTTCAGTTCACCTGAATCCACAATATGTGTTTACTAAACTCAACTACACGTGAGGAAAAGAAAGTCTGCGGATATATATACACGTGTGTGTGCACATCAGATTGTGATGGCAGTGATCAAGTGAAGAAAATAAGAGACAGGAGGAAGAGATAGCGAGAGGATAACAGAATTCTCTGGGGAAATGGGTAAGAAATATGCCGTGAACTTCTGCTGCTGGAACAATAGGTGACTTAAGTGAATCCGGTTTGTTATACTGTGATCAGGCTGCAAATGTTGCAATACAGGTGGAAATTGTTGCCCTTGCCTGTGACAGATGTAGCTGGGAAGCCTGGTAAAGCTGCAGGTGGGACACGAACCGGAATTCTTATCCACGCTTGATAATCTACCAGGCTTTTCAATCAGACGGGTGCCCTGCAAGGTCAAACATTTTATACTGTTATAAATAATCCGGACTCATTATCTACATCTCTCTACAAACAACACAGCCACCAATATTTTGCATGGAAGTAGAATATGCAAGTTTTACATTATATAGGGGATGTTTAGTTCTTGCTGTTCACCTTCTAAATTGTATTGTTGTTGAAGAGTTAACATCTGCAATATTTCAGCTTGTTCTATTGATTACACATGTACTGCTAGATCTCTGTGGAATATTCTTATCACAGGAAAGAACAACAGCGATAACATTTCAGTTAAGGCTGTGGGTGAAAGTTGACTAGTGAACTGGGTGACAGTTACTCCAGATTAATGTCATGAACCAATTTAGTCTAACTTTTCCTTGCACACTAGTGCAAACTGAGTCTTGTGTATATGCTGACTCTTCTTACCCTCCCTCGGCTACCTACCTGGCATTGCTTGATTGCATTTCCAGAGCAGAACCGCCAGGTTTGGTTGGTGGTATGTGTAGGCATTTAACTCAAACCTCCAAAAACATATCACCGTGGTGGTCTTGACCAGAACTCTAAAATAGAAATAGAGAGCAATCTGTAACATATTCCCTGAGTCACCGTGCTTGTTGCTTTTCCACCACTGAACACCTCAGGAGTTGCTGCTTTTTGAAGGATGTTGCTTCTCATGAATGCCCCTCTCTGTGTGCTTCCTGGGCTCTTAATTTCGTGTTGGTTCTCTTCTCCAATGTGCCTCGCTGCGGTGAACCGCATCCTCCGGGGACTGCGAACCGCGATGTTTCTCGGTGCTATAGAGGGTTTTAACCAGCCCATGCGCTTTTTCACTTCAGTCCCTTTGTAGAATTAGTTGAGTGGGATTTGTTGACTCTTCCTCCACCTCTAATCCTGGATAAAATCCTTGTCCCTGGAAGAATCTCCTGTAGCTTCTATTTATGCTCTTACTCCTGCCACGTGCTTGCAATTGTGCACAACGCTTGGACCCCTTCAATCCTCTTCCTCCCCCCTCCTTTTTTTTTGAATTACTAACGGGTGACAAATCGCTGCTGCTTTCCACTCCATTTCGCCAGGCACAGCTTCTTTCCCGTCCTCATGAGGTTTCTGACCTTTCAGTCGATGCCTTTTGCAGCCCCCCAGGGGCCTCTGGGGAGCTGTAATGGACTCACGTTAATTGCCTGTTGAAGGACAGAAGCAGTTCCTAGCAGGATGATTGCTGATCCCCCTGTGAGTACAGCTGTCCTGGTCACTGCAAAGATTGATCTGACACACACAAACATTTCGGCTCGCTGCTCGGTGTCTCTCTCAGAGCACGCACATAATCACCGCTCGGGCTGTAGTGCTTTCCTGGCTGCCCACACTGCACCGGGGTCTGTTTGCTGGTGCTGTGACTGACTATCCATTCTAATCCCCTTGTGGGTTACGGTAGTTTAGACAGAAGATACCCCACAGACTGCAGGGTAATCCAAAGATTTATAAAGTCAGTCATTGCTCTCCGTTGAAGCAAACCTTCCATTCTGGCTTAAACATGTTTTAATGTGGTTTAAAATGCAAGTGATGCAGTTTTTAAATTATACATGTATGCATTCAGGGGAAAAAAAAAATCTCCCATGTGCGCTGAAGTCCAAACACATCTTGAAAATTAAGAAAGTCGAGGCATTTCTCTTACGCTTCTCCCTTCTGTTCTTTTGCAGCTGGGTAAACCATTATGTTCTCATTGCACCGAGTATGGGGCAGTTTGCAGAGCTCTGTACAAATAGTATTTTTTCCCACTTTTGCTTTGTATACATCCAACCTGTGTTGGACTTCAAGCTCCAAATCTGAAAGGGAAACTCAACAAACAGGCTTTGATAGCAGAGGTCAAAACTTCGCAGTGTTATCAGCCTATGCACGTTTTCTATCTGAAAATGTTAATCAGGTCAAATCTACATGTTCCTTGGCACATATTCAACAGAAGATGTTTTCAACCTGTCCGTGTTTTATCATTTGTAACAAAGGTTTTGCACAGATCTGGTCATGGTCATCATGCAGATAAGTTTCTCCTGAAGGAAATCCCCGCTGAAGTTGAAGAAGATGGATATAACTGCTGCACAGAACAGTCCATCCCCTCGAGCCACAGGTGTCTGAGCTGCCGCCCCTTTGCCTTTGCTCCAGACTCTTCCTTTCCCTTTCCCTCTTCCTTTCTCCCTACAATATTTTGCATTCCAGAAGCTTCTCTTCCTTGAGCATGTTGTTCAAATAACTGTCCACCTCTGGAAAATTCATTAACAGAATTTCATTCAGCTCCAAAGGCTTGGAGACCTTGGTTGGTTGGCTTTTCAAAATATATTTTGTGTCTGCATGCAGTAGAATTCACATCCAATCTTGTGAAATACCATGGTCTCTTTTCTTTTAGGGGAACGCTTGCTTTCTGGGATAGATATTATCAGTGCTTTTAGTTGTGTCAGTAACTATATACCTGAAGTATAAATATAGAAAGCAAACATGGCAGGCATAATAACATTTAGGCGTTCATTTTTAGCTCAGTACAGGAGAATTAATTTGGCTTCAAGCCCCATGGTTCTCATAAAGTTTAATGGGAATTGCAAAAGTGATCCTCATATCCACCATGCTGAAAACGTACACCTTTAACTGCCTCATTTATACTTAATAAACAAGCGATTGTACGTTAATACTAACTGACTCTTGGAGCATAGGAAATATGCAAGGCATATGTACCAAACTGAAAAAACTCTCACGAGAAATGTTACCTGGCAGCTGTGATAAAGCAAAGATTAATTTCATTTGATTAGGCTAACGTATGAGGAATTGAATTCATGAGGACTCGCCCCAGGGTTTGCTCAGCTCTCTGGAAAGACTCACAAAGGCTGGAGGGGTCCTGGACCAGATTCTGGAGCCTGAGATCACAGGGTGGCCCCAGAGAGCAATAACAATTAGGAAAGGGTTTGTTAGTTGGTCACTGGTTGGGCAGTGGTAGTTAGTTGTGGTTAGCACCCCTGAGCAGTCCGCAGTGAAGAGTTCAGTGGTGAAATGCCATGTTTGCAGTGAGTTTGAGCTGCGTTACCCCAGGGCTGGCTCGGGGACTGGCAGCGTTCCTGAGCCTCTTGCAGTTCTCGTGAGCAGGGCTTGGCCCAACACGTTTGGAAATAGGTGGGTATTGAAAATTGCCAGGGAGCTTGAGGGGGGTGGACATGAGAGGTCAGTAGGCATCGAAAGAAAATGTCTGTCATCGTTCACACATTGTCTACTTAGCTGCTTTAAATGACACCAGGTATTTCTTCATTCCTGAAATGACTGCCCTGCGAGCACAATTCTGCAGATGGTGCAGCATCAGAGATAATTGGCTGGCATGGCAAAGTCCAATCAAAAGAACTATTGAGAGACATGTATAGTGCACTGATGTTTTTAACTGGAAAGCAAACATGTTTAATATTGCATCTCAAATATTACCTACGTGGAGAAAAAGAAATGACAAGAAAATGTGCTTTTATGATTGTAAAAAAATGGAATAATATTTTGCTTGTTTAGTGGAAAAAGCCCCAAAGTCCTGACCCAACCATTCTCTGGAGATTGGCTGCAGATCAGTATCAGAATTTAGCAGCTTGCATCCATTTCCAGTTCTTTTTTTACCACATGAATGTGATTTTGCTCCTTGGCCAGCTGCAGCTCCAAGCACTGAAATTAAACTTAACATGTTTTACAAAAAGAATGGAAGGCCAGACCGGAGAATCTTGTTTCCAAGGATCACATAGCCCCTTTTTGGGATTACAGAATTTGGCAACAATATTTGAACCGCACAAACACGACGTCTCATTTGTTTGCCAACTGGTGGAAGACGTTCGGAACCGGCTGCTCCGTCTCCATCGTGCTCGGGAGCCTGTTGGGCTCTGCCAGACTGGGCCGCCCAGCCGGGCTGGACCATCCGTGGTTCTGTCGGACCAGCCTATGTCCAAGATCCGGGTCCCGTGCAGCCGTGGTCAAGAGAAAGTGGTAATTAAAGCCAGTTGAGTCAAAGCTGAACCACATTTTTCTTGTCTAGTAACAAATTTCGGTTGGAAATAATTTAGTTACCCATATGTCCCGTCGTCTCCTTGCAGGCAACTTGCTAACAAACGCGTTAGCTTATTACTTTGTCATTTTAAGTTATTCTGTGAAAGGTTTGTAACAACATATTTCAGCCTTTGTGTTGTTCTCCAACTATGTGCAATATGCATTGTTCTGAATATTTCTTATTCATGACCAGTCACATAATATCCTTTCTAGTATCTAAGCAGATGACTCCTAGATACACTTCACAGATGTTGACCACCATCTCGAAAGATATTGCTGAATATATATTAAAAATGCTTTTCTATAGCCACCTTGGGAACTTCTTTCTGTTAATATTGCTGTGAAAAACTTCTATGGGTTTTTTAGGAACATCGTTGATGCAAATGTATTTTCAAGTCATCAAATGGCCTCATTTGCAGCATTTGGCTGGAACGGAGAGTCAGATGTGGTGTTCTTTCCCAGTAATAATGTTTAGATGATGGTGGTGACTAGGTTATATTTTGTCCAGAAATGCGACATGACTTATACCAGCTTCAGCCATGCTATAAGTGCAAGTGTACAATACCGTATTTTTCATAAATGCTTTCCAAGTATTCATTAATTTTCAAGTGGAACTTGTCTAGTGGCTGATTAGCAAGTGTTTGAAAACAGCAAGTTGAAAGGTCGATAACAAATAGTTTGATGAAAAATGTCTCACTTCTGTTAGAGAGTGGCTGTTATTCACTTGATATTGAGTCTACTTACTTGGTGTGCAAGAGGCTGTATAAACTGTTGAAAATGGAAGGATGCTGGCCCATTTTTCACTCCTCGGTTTAACGGATTTGTGGAAAAGGCGGTGTGTGTTTATAGTTTCCCAGCATTGGTCTGGAATTATGGAGTTCCTAATCTATCTTGAAAAAGAAAACTGCCAAGGCTTCATCCGTGCTGCCTGTCCCTATTTCAGACCTTAAGTGCCAAGTTTGTACACTGAACGCTGGAGATATTTTCCTAATGGGTGTCTCCAGACTCCATGAATACTTTCATCTTTTTATATGATAGAAATAGACTGGACAAAAATAAGCATCGTTACTGTGTGTTACTCTGCAGCCCTCACTGAAAAACTGATTAATGTGTCTTAAAACTATTTTGTAGAAGTATATTCAGTCAGATATTGCATATTTTAACTGTAGCAACAAGTATCTATCTTTCCTTTCCCAACTACTTCTTGCCTTCCCGTGCTACCCCCAGAATATTAGTCTTTGACTTCGGAGCTTTCTTATCAAAGCTCAAGGCCACCTGAATAGCATCAGTCATTCTGGTGTGTGACAACGTACGGTAAGAGGTGTGTAACAGTGGAGGTGCAACTGGTTTGTTGTTTTTTTCTATTTGATATTCCAAACACCAACACACCCACACTGTAAATTGCTCAGAAGCCAAATGGTGAGCTTGAAAGAAGATGGTCTCCTCGATTCTTCCAGTGAATCCCAGCTCCCATCACCTCCACGCCTGGGAAGGGCTCACTGGAAGCTCCAGTTAGAATTGCATTTCCATAGCAGATGGCTACGCGATTACCATTCTCTTTGCATCCTTTTTCTGCTCTACTTTGTGACGTTGCCCTTTTGCAGACAATAGGGTCACGGCTTGTCAGTGCACTTGGTCTTCAGCGTCGCTGTTGGGCTGGGAGGTTTTTTTGTTGTGTTTTGTTTCCCTTATCGTGCAAGAAGGCCGTGATATTTCTGTATCTGGCAGCGTGTCTGCGTGAGACAAGGCAGAGTGAACGAGGATTGATGTGTGAGTGACAGATCCCAAGGTGACGCCGCTGGGAAGCTCTTGATCCGACTGGTTTGAAGTTGAAAGCTCACTAGGTCACACTGAAAATGGTTGCCACTGGGCATTTCTTTCATCCTTGTTTATTTATTTTTTTCCTTCCCTTTCCTGAAGTTTTTTACACACAGAAGGAGGTTTGGTAGTTGTTCCTCATGTTCCTTGTGGCTGGATTATAACCTTTTACTACACTTAATGGCTTTTGTGTCTTGTACTTTCTGGTATTGCACTTGGGAGGAAGCAAAGGGGACCCTCATGCCTTGGAGGTTGGCACCTGTGCCAGGGACTAACCAGATACAAAATGACCATTTTAGGTAATGCCAGGTGTTTTTTAAGACACGGTCTGTTTATTATTTAGCAACCTGCTGTTTTAAAGTTCTGTATTTGCCAGCCAGACCAAAACAGAGGAGCCAGGTGGCAATTCTGTGACATTTTTCCCTCCATACCCGCAGCACGTCCTTAACTGAACAGGCATAAAGAACAAGGCGTAAAGTAACCTGAAAAGACAAGGTGGCATTCGAAGAACCTCTGATCCTCTTGCAAATGCCCTATTGGCAAAGCAAAATAGCAACTGTGACAGAAGCCAGAGGAGGATTTCATCCCCTGTGAACATTGCCAACAACTTGTTGCCTGGCACGGAGTTGTCATCATGATAGTACTCAAAGAGTCGAAAGCCAAAGCCCCTTGTTGTGCACCCTGCAAAGGGGCGGAAAGTCATCTGGCACAGAGGGGTCAGGGAGCCCAAACTGGTGCAGCAGACTCTCAAGTAGGATAATAAAATATCCAGTCACAGGCGGTATGTTCAGGGGTTGGCAGCAGTTTAGGAAGGTTATTAATGATGTCTTGCAGGTAGATGGATTGCGTGGTCCATCTGCCTCCATATGGCCCTTTGTACCCAGTGCACTTGTAGCTCCCCGTTAATTAGGACTGTCGTAATACCCCTTTATTTCTGCTGAAGTTCCTCAGCTTCGCTGACACCTTCTCTCCAGGGATTAAAAGGGCCCAAATGCAGCTTTAGGTCACCAGACCTAGTGAGTCAGTAACTACAGCGAATTTCTCATTTTTACAGTGGAGCACAAATAACCTCAAACTAGTACAAGTGGGCCTCTGGCATTTCGAAAGAAAAGCTGTGCAGTGGACGTTATTAAATCACTGATCTATCAGGTTACTCAAGGCAGAGAAAATAGGTTTCACTTTAAACTCATGTATCACACCTTGGAATAATTGGTCGCAAACTTGACCAAAGTGAAGCACAAATGTGAGACCGTGGCTCACTCTGGAAGAAGACGCTGACCCTTGCAAGTTTGTGCTCTGCGTACCACACTGAAATGAGGAATGGGGACATCCCTGCTTATTGCAAATCATAATTGTCCAAGCTTGGACTGGAATAGTGGGCTTCTGCTGTATTTCTGCTTCTCCAAATAACCTTGAAAAACCAAGATTTTGGAAACAATGTCTGATGGGCCATCTCAGCTGAAGGTAGAACTGATGTTACCAGCATAATATGTGCAGGAAGCACAACGTGAGAGGAGACACTTGAAAAGGCAGAAGTAGCAGGTTACAACTCTGATTGTCTTTCTCGTTGCTGTGAAAACTTTTGAAATTTATCCACAAATGTGCCTGCATGCTGACACACGGCAGAGGTGCAGACCGGACAGTGGTAAAATGAAGAGCTAGCCATCGCCCTTGGGCCTTTCGCAATAACTCATGTTCAGCTTCGAAGCAGAAAGGCACTGATGGCAGTACAACGGGATGTAGTCCTTGCTGATTTAGGGAAGTATTTGAGTCTGCCTTTTCAAGTTTTAAGTATCTAATTAAGCGGTTACTTAACATGTTTTTCGGAATTAGAATAAATTCTCAGTGCAGATAAGTGTCTGATGTAGTTCAGGGTCATTTCTCAGAGGTGAAGATTTGGCCATGGGTGGCTTAGTTAACTCTAGGGGCAATTCAAATGTTCCTAGAGCAAATCCCTTCGTAAGGAAGCCATAACACACCAATGAGAGGGGAAAGGAGCAAAAAGAAACAGTTGTAAAGAATATCACTAATTTGTTTTTCCTGCAACTATGCACTGTGATGATTTGCTGGAGTTAATGAAAAAAACAAACCTGTTTACATTCCTGCTCAGTATATCCACCTGTCCCCCTTTGTTAAAAGAAATAAAGAGCCAATCCAAAATGGGATCATTATCTTCAGTGGATGCACTTCACATCACTGAAGACAATTTCAGCTTAGTTAAATAACACGCAGCCTGGAGATTAAAGCTGTCTGCTTTTCAACTGGATAGACAAACATAGCCCTTGGTACGGAGATCACTTAGAGCTCAATATTCCTTTCAGTAGTAACACCGTGTATCATATTTTTTTCTCTGCCTGCTATTACATTTTACTAGGTTTTATTTATTTAAATCTCAGCCTCCTTTTGCTGACATAGCAAGGCATAACCAGAGATGTTTAGTAAAACTTAGATGAGCCCCTAAGTGGGCCACTTGTTCTATAAATCTTTAAATATTTCATGTTGTTCCTTTAGAAATTGCTTTTGCCAGACTAACACAATCTGCTTTGAAATGACTAAGGCATAAAATAACAGCTCTTTTAAAATTCTCCAGTGATACAGTTATTTGGTATGTTTTTAGGGAAGCCCAGACCTTGCGGCCTCTAATGAGCGATTGGCTTTAAACGTGGAGAAGTTGAGCTCCAAAAGGAGCCATTCTTCTCAGCCCCCCGGACACCAGTAAGATCGTGTTGCTCTCCCAGGGCTCAGCCGGGGCAGCCTTCTGGCCCTTTGAAGTCAATGGCAAAACTCCCATTGAATTATAATGGAACTGGGATTTAACCTGAAGAAACAGTGTCTTTGTTGTTTTTTATCACCAGATACAGATATTCTCCCTGAATTGTGGCCTAGATTGGCCAGTCGTGGAAGAGATTGATGACTGTGCCAAGCAGCGTGATCCCTGCAAGTAGAAAAGGGGGTTATGTCTTAGGAGAGACTAGAATTTCAGGAAGACAAATTGGATTAGACTATTACCACCGAAACTCCAGAGAGCATAATGTGTGGCCTGATAATGGAAATGCTGCCTGCCTGTACACATCTTCGGATAATGATAAATGTGGCACAGCCTTTTTCCAGATACAAGCGTTAATACATTAATAGGAATTGTACGGCACAATTAAAGCCATGTTCATTAGGGAAACCAAGCAGGAAGGGTGCTGGCCAAGCACAGCGTTACAGGGCGGATGGAAGATGCTCGGCCCCTCTTCCCGTGGCCGTTGGCCGGAGCAGCAGCAGTTGTGTGTCCGCCCAGCGGGGTTGTGGCTACACGGCCACCTTGTGTTCAGATGTGAGCACCAGTGACACGAGACTCACCCTGAAGGGTGAAGGGAAGGAGAGGATATTTGGATGAGGAGCGGCTGAGGGAGCTGGGGGTTTCAGCTGGAGAACGGGAGCTGCGGGGAGACCTTCTGATCTCTTCAACTGCCTGAAAGGAGCTTGGAGCATGGAAGGGGTTGGTCTCTCCCAAGTAACAAGCAAGAAGATGAGAGGAAATGGCCTCAAGTTGTGCCAGCGGAGGTTTAGATTGAATATTAGGAAAACATCTTCACAGAAAGAGCTGTCAGGCATTGGAACCATATAACCACATATGAAGTTGTCTCGGTTATGCCACAGAAAACTCAATAATCTTCTTAATATTTTTTTTACCCTACTTCAAAAGCCCAAACTACCCCATTCATCTAGTGTTCTCTGTTACACACAAATCTTGTTTTCTGTCTAGAAAATACTTAAAATGCTTGTGCCACATGTAATTATGCTAGCTATTACATCAGGAAGCTGTGGTTACTGCTCGGGTAGAACAGCAATGCCTTCTGAAGAAAAATAGTTCCTTCATGTAATTGAACATGTCCTGTTTACAGAGTTGCAGCAGTACATTTTTGTTATTAAATCTCAGTGACTTGATAAATTACATCGTGTTTTGCTGGTACCGGTGACAAGCTTAAAAGGGGATGTGGATGACTGGTTTTAAATTAGAGGAATGGTGTTTGCCCCTCTGTGAGGGCAGAGGTCAGTTAGCCTGGGTACTGTAATCAGTTCTTTATAATACCATATTCACCTGCAGTTTGGGCAGCTGGTGGTGTCAAGTGTAGATCTAACCATGGCACGTACTGACAACGCAAAATGACAAGGATAGCATGGTAAGTCTGGTTTTAGTTTCAGTAAAAAAAATTGTGAAGGCCAACTATGTCTATTCCTTGAGTATTTATTAGGTCTTTACCTCTGAAATTGCCTTGAAAACAGAAAGCAATGTCCCGTGGGTCTCAGCAGAGCTGTGTGGAACTGGAGAGCAACTGGGCTTACTGGATACTGACAGCTGAGTACTGCGGTTCAGTACTGCAGCTCAGCATGTGGAGAAAGCAGGAGGAGAGAAACGCAGGGAGGAGTTTTGGGCTGTTGAGTGACTTCTGTGGTATATACCCCTATGTGCCTTTTTGAATGGAAAGACTGAGAGCAACACAACCTCTGTAGAAAGCAAGATGTCCTCATCCCTCTCCTCTCGTCCATCACCACTGGAGCCCTCGTTCTCTCACACGTGCTCGCTTGGCACCAGTTTTGTACCGAGTGGTACAATGTGATCCATTCTGGAAGCACTTCTTGCAAATAGTAAAATACATTTTCCCCGAAGCCAACATCTTGCTTCACATTTGCACTGTGAAACACCAGGCAGAGCAAAGGAAAACTCCATGCAAACCAATTGGCCGCAGTTGCTCTTTGCTTCTTCCTTTGTTTTTCTTTGGCTGATTCTGTGAAAAACTTCAAGTGCTACACAAGAGTCCAAAGCTCAAATGACTGTTAGCTTTGTTTGATCATATATCTAATCTACTTTAACATGGGATCCCGGCATGCGTGTCTTTAAGAGATCAGATCAGTTTTATTCTAAGTGATTTCTTTGAGCAGATTTTTTTTTTTATATTGTCCGCTTTGCCTAA
This sequence comes from Nesoenas mayeri, assembly GCF_963082525.1. Classification (NCBI taxonomy): domain Eukaryota; kingdom Metazoa; phylum Chordata; class Aves; order Columbiformes; family Columbidae; genus Nesoenas; species Nesoenas mayeri. Next base: position 8,090,675 of record NC_137569.1, on the reverse strand, counting down.
AGTAAATTAGTGTGATAGCTGGAGCAACCAGGGAATGAAAAGGAGTCAAGTCCTCAAGTCACATTAGCACGCTTGTTGAGGCCTTTAAACAATCATCGCCATCAAAGTACTGGGTAATAACTGTAAAAAAGCTAATCACAGGTGGCAGTGGGCGTGAAATGCGTGGCTCTGCTCGGTCCTTGCGATAATGGGGGTATTCATGGGACTGGAGAAGGACTCCTTTGTGCGGCTGGTCATGTGCCTGCTGAGCTGAAAGGACTATTTTGCTCAATTTGTCTAAAAGCGGCTGGCTTATATGATAGCTGCAGGGGTTTAGCTACTCAGGTTGTTTTAACCCTTCCCACGCAGATAGATTTGGGTACAATTCCAGGGCTTGTCTGCACTGGGAAGTTTCTCCAAGGCTGTGAAGCTCCTGAGCGGTTGGGAATGGGGAGTGTGCAGAGCCCGGATGCACCGTTGGTAGGGATGGGTGGCTTTGGCTGCGCCTCTGGGGATGCTCAGCCTCAAACTCTTGTTTTTCTCTACTTGGCAGCAATGGGAAATCAGACCTTTGTGAAGCACCTCGGGCACTAAAGCTGAGGCTCTCAGCCACCAGCGAGATACAGTTCTGGAAGCGAGGAGTAAAGCCCATGTAAGGCTGTCAGTGCGGGGGCAGAGCCCCAAGGTGTACCAGGCTTTTGGGATGTTCTCTTTCATTGCGAAGAAGGATGTTGGGGATTTCTAAAGAACCATCCCAAAACACACAGACATTATTTGTTGCGTGAAACCTGCACAATCTAGAAATATTTTCCTTCCTCACTAGAAACAGTTAAAAGGATGCCTAAAAAAAATCCGATAACCTGTTACCTAAGAGACTCTGAAAAGAAGGAAATGTATTTTGACGCTAGAAGTCCTTTACTTTGAAATGGAAATAAATATTAATTATCTAAATGCAGAAAAAAGTTAACTACCATAATGCATTTATTTAAATTTCTGTCAGTACCTAGAAGTGAAGCTGAGAGCAGTACTGTTTTCTACCAACACGCATAATGCTAATGGTTGGGTATTAATTAATATTGCTATTAAGATAGAGCGTAAAGGTTTTAAGCTGATGGTTTATGTCCTTAACTCCAGTCTCAGAACTCGGGATACAAAGAGGAATTGGAAGTTCAATCCTGCATATTATCTTAGATGTGGCACCTTTGAACAGTTACCAATATTCTCCAGTATGTTCCAGCGAGCTCCAGTCAAGAGCTCTGCAGTTTCAGGTGAGGCTAAAACAAGGCAAATCCTGTAAAGAAGCTGCACCCCAAGTGTTCCACCATAGCAATCCAAGTGACTGAATGTTCCGATCATGTTGCTGTCATGTTTTGAATGAAAATGTGTGGCAGCGGCAGGTGGAGAAGCTGCTGTTTCACATGGGAGTGCCGATATTGGCTCAGCCAGGGCGAGTGCATCAGGGCTCTGAACTTCTCGTCTAACACAAGAAATACTTTTTGAGATTCTTTATCAGGACTTACGTGCAGTTTTGTTTCCCCTCCGCACTTGTCCATTGCTTTGCTATTGACAGGTTTTTTTTGCATAGACCTTCTTTTGCCTTTCCCCTTCCATCCTTTGTCTGCCCTGTGCTGCTCCCAGCAAGGCAGGGCTCTTGCTTGGCATTTGTGGAGTACCGGACACAATAAGGCCTCAATCACAGTCTGCAAAGACACATTCAATCCAAGCTGTGATAATAAATGAAATACCTGACTTTAGCAATCCACAAGAAATAGGATATAAATATCTCCACAACTCTTGATTCCACTTGCACTTTAATTCTTCAGGTGAAGGACCAGAGCCAAAGCTACTAAAGCTTGTCAGAAAGAAGTTCATGGTGTTGATACCAGGTTGTACTGAAACTGGTTGTGGCTGGGAAGATGTAAAAGGCTTGTAAGAGAATTGGAATGAGCTCTGTCTGTCTCTCTCATACACACACAAATGGTTTCAATGTGTTTGCTGACTGTGAGTCAACTGCAGCTCTGGGGGTTCTTCTGCTCTCATTTTTTCCTCTCTGTGTCTCATTCTTTATCTATCACCATTACTGTAGCTGCTGTTGAAATAAAGAACCAGATCCTTATTTCTGGTTTAGATAATAGGAGAATTTTCTATCCATCTCACCCCAAATAATCATAGTGTCTGGAATGGAAGAATTCCAACTGTGATCTTGAACCTGTGTCACCTGCAGAGCACTACAGCACTTGCATTACAAGGAGCAAATTGTGGAATATTTCACTGTGTATAACCTAAGATTTTTCAGGATTCCCTGAGGAAACACCTAGTTCTTGCTAACGTGAAGTTGAGCTATTCCTTGGCTGGATTCCATCGATCAATTTTAGGATTTTGCTTCATGCACTGATTTAGAGTGGAAACACTTGTTCAAAACACTTGGCGTTGCTGCGTGCTGTTTGCATGGTGTTGGATGCACAGACCACAGATTAAACGGCAAAGATTTCATCGGTTTTTGCAAAGCCAAGAGTTGGCCACCACTGAACTCAGTCAGGAACGTTTCAAAACAGGTTCTCACCGCATTTGCTTCCCTAGGGGATGATATCAGCATCCGTCTATTTGGGACACCCATAAAGCTACTTTGTAGGTAAAATCCTTTTCCTTTTTTCTGTTGCTCGTGCAATTTGATCTCACACCTCGCAGCCGTGGCCTATTGAAGGGGGCGCGTGCGGCTCCATTCACCGGTGCAGCCTTTGAAGAGTTAAGCTCTGCAGTCACTCAGAAGGTGGACTTGTGCTTTTCCTCAAGTCTCTATTCATCTCCAGGAACTGAATTTTTCATGCAGTAATTAAAATTTGTAGGTCAAACCTCCCATGGCACCGTTTTCTGCTAATGTGGGAGAGCGGTGGTCGGATTCGCTTACGCTGCTCTTCGCCGCGCTGAGATTTAAAGGATGAAGGGTGACATTTTCCCCCATTTTGTAAATTAATGCCATTGATCTGCCTAACAAGAACAAAGTTAGGCTTCAAAATACCAAATGATAAAGAGATTAAGACTTTAAATGGCTTTCCAAAGGCAACCTCTATTGTAAGATTCCAAGCAGAGTATTGAACTTTCAATTAGAATTTCTAATGGGCTATTGACTTAAATGGATAAAATGTTGCAAGTGATAGCTTTCAAGATGACAAAAATTGCATAGTACATTCTGGAATATTACTTTATGAAACAAATACTGTTCTGGAGGCTGAGTAGTAATAACCCAGGCCCCGGGCAATATTGTTCTGTGTCTCTGTGCAGCAGTTTTTCAAAATTGAACTAATGCATTTTGAAACATTTTCTCTTTTCATGTTTTGTAAATCTTTGGGAGTGAGGTACTTTAACTTTCATGAAAGAATCTTAAATCTCCGGTGATGTAGCTATGATTGCACTCTTTATGAAATACAATCCATCTACTCAAACGCCGTATTTTCCGAAGTTCTTTCATCTCGGGCACAAACAACGTGCCCACCTCGTGTGGTTTTCCTGCCTGCACTCCAGAATGTATCTGTTCTGCAGTGCGTGTACTACAAATAACAGCTGAAACTCTTCCAAATCAGCCTGGCACTTTACACTGAATTGACTTGAAGGCTTGTTATGAAACACTAGCTCTAGTACATTTTTCAAAGAATATTTTTCCAGAGACTAGCTGGCCCTTTCCAGGATAAAGGGTTAATATTATGCTTATGTTACAGTGCATTAAAAACTCTAATTAAAACAGCATTACATTCCCATCTGCCAATCTCCAGTAATCTTCTTTAATTGCAGTAATTAAACTATATTTACATGTTCAGAATACTTGTAATTTAGCAAATTGCACTCTCTGCTCTACATTTAATCAAACAACCAGTTCCAGTATATTTAGTGTGGAAAGAAGTAATTTCAATGTTTTGATTACTATAGCAGATTTGACAGAGTAAGTGCCCCTCTAGTAGAGGCTTTGAAAGGGAAGGCAAACATGAAATATAGTCCTGTTCTGATTGTCATGTGAATGCCTAATTACATGTTAGAGGATTAACTATTAAAGGGTACACACTGTTTTGCTTGATATTTTTTTTTAAGGCACAGCTGACATAACAGATAATAAAGTTTGCCTGGTTGAGGCTATTTGGTGGAATACGTAAGCTTTTTATTATTATAAGTCTTAAAACCAGCTATTAAATGCTGTGAGTTAGTTGGGTTTTAATGCCCCACATCTTTAAAGACAAGTAAGTGTTCTAAAGATGATGTTCCCAGGACACTGTGACAGCTGTTTCACACATTCTCCCCTTCTCGTAACCTTCATCTTCTCCTGTTTTCAGGAGTGAGGGGTGTGTGTTATTCTTCGAATGGCAATTTGCAGGTAGATCTGTTAAATGCTTGTTTATATTTTGTATATAAAGTGTCCTCAGGCAACTCACCCATGTAACTCTACTGCTGTCTCTGTGCCCTGGGAAGAAGTGGCTCTGCAGTGATTTCTGCCTCATCCAAGTCGATGCAAAACCACACACGATGGGGCCGTGCGAGCGGGCGGATGGATTGAGAACTTCCTCACAAAAGAAGCTTCTCTTTTACTAGACATTTCTTCCTATGATCTGTGGTCTATAGCGAACTTTAAAAGGTGATTCCAGTACCTACCACCTTGTCTTCCCCGGATAAATTGTACAAAGCGTGAAAAATCCTTGTGATGTGCCAGTCCCAGGCGCGCTGGGTTCAGCAAACACAGTGGCTGCCGGAGCCCATCGCGTCCCGTGTCAGAAACGCGTCCACAGCCACGAGGGAGTTAGATCTACACTTTGGGACATTTTACTGCAAGTTCTGATGGCAAGTTAGAGTCATTTACAAACGTGACGTGTGTCATTAATGCAGATGGGGAATAACTCGATGACCAGAGGATCTGAGCTGTTCAGGTCGGACAGATGTAGGCATGTGTAGCTATTTCATTCCTTGCTGACAAAGAAAGATAATAGTGAGTATTGGCAGAGATAACGGAAATGCTACAAGTGCACAATAGCATCTCATCTCTTTAGGATGCTTTTGTGAAGTCAATTGGTTGTACGTACAAAGATGCAGTCGGGCTGGTTCTCTTCAGTGCTTGACCTACACATACCCACCTTTTGTTCCAAAGGCAGCCAGAAAAGCCCTTACCAAACCCTAATTGTTGTTACTAAATCAGCCTTCTACCAGTGTCCTCCTTGCCTGGGACCCGAAACCAGGCACTGAGACTGACCCTCCTTACATCATTCTGACTTAATTCAGTTCAAAAAAGTAACTCTTGCTCTTCCCTTTGAAGGAAAACCAGGTCATTTCCAGGCGTTTCTGCTGGGTCCAGGTCACTGTGGTGACTCCTCTGTGTATTTCAGGCTGCCAGCAATGAAAACTCAGCATTTGAGCCCTTGCATTGGAGGCTGTATTGCTTTGGTCTCACTTTCAGTCCAAACCTCCTATTTTCTGGTTTACAATTAGAAATATGTCTGTTTCAATTAAGCCACTTAATGAAGGCAAACTTGTACTGTATTTTATTTTAGATATATATATGTATATATATAAAATACGTTTTTAATTTCATATAGTAGTAAGTGATTAAAAAAAATGTGAATAGTCTTACGAGCCATATTTTTTTTAAATCAAGATTATAAAACTTGAAATTTCTTTTAACAACGTTGACCCTAGTATGGAAGATGTAAAGAAAGTAGCTGAATTCTACTAATTTCAGATTATTTATTCCCGATTTACATGAGTGTGGCTGAGGTAAGAATGAGACCGATGACGTTCAGCGCCTATGTAGCCTCAGACATAAAGCTGCAATAGCTCAGAGACCTGCGATGCTTTGGATTTGTCATTACACTCCGTGGTGTTGCGCAGTTGGGATTTCAAGATGGGTCGTCTTAAGCCTATTTAAAACCGGGATCGTGCTGGTCATACGTTTAAATAGATTTAGTTTAGTAGTTTTGGGGGAAGAATAAAATAAAAATCCCATATAGGAACACATCTGATTTTTCAAAGGTTTTTGGGAAAAAAATGGAAGCTCTGGCATTTCAATTTGAGCTCATTTCACACATCATCTCAGCGAGCGCAGGGGCTGGTCCCCTGCCAGGCTGGCTGAGCGCTCTCTTTTGAAAAGCACGGTTTCTGTGCGGAATGGCTGCTGCAGCACATCAATATTTCCTAATATCGTTCATTAAACTTCCAAATGGACACTAAGTATGTAAATACAACAAAACTCAAAGGCTGGCTTTGAATTTCTATTTTCTAGGAAAGCTTTTAACGTTACTAGTCTAACAATATTTTGCCATGTCTGGCTTGCCATTTTCGAGGAGTAACTTAATGAGTTTATTGTATAATGAAAGACTCTGATTTATTAGCTTTTCATTATGCTCATTCCATCAGCTTCCTGCTAAATACTATAACCCTTGGCAGAGACGTTAGTCTTTATCAGGTGGTATCATTGCTTTTTAATAAACTCTCCTCCCACATTGATAATATTACATGTGAAATCCTTTATCCTGCATTATTCCCAAGGGGAGGAAAAAGTATATTTATTGAAAAGGCTGCACTGAAGCACTGCATAGAATTCAGCAGCAGTTTTGTGTTCCCTCTTTCCACTAAATCAGATTTAGTGGGCAGAACTGGAGGCTGCGGGTAGGTCCTTTGGCTTCCTCCCCTCAACCGGCAGAGAATTCAGCCCATGCTGTTGATACCTTAATTACATAGAGAAGCCGTCAGCGTGCAGCTATTTTAAAACTGTGGCACTTGCAGGTATTAACAAATATTTCTTCAGTAGATATTTAATGATCAACTCTATTACAAGAATTAACATGGTGATGGCACGAAGGGAGCGGGGGGGGAAGGAGGGTAAAGTAATATTTTACAACCTGAAAAATTAAGCACTGAGATAGTTAAGGCCCAGCTCTCATTAGCTGAATGGTAGATTTTTCTAATTAGTTCTTTCTAGTGTAATTAGCATGGATGAGTCTAATCATCTCATGTGAAACCAAATCTAATGCTTGGGAAGGAATGTCCTTGGCCTCTCTTTCAGACTGATTCCAAGGATTTTGTGTGTTTCTGCTCAGATGTTCCTTAAAGAAACAGCAGCCGGGGAAGGTGGAATGGCATGAGGGAGAGGCCTTGGACCTCAGCCTGGGTTTGCATGTGGACATAGAGGAAATACTCCCATGGAAACGTGCAGGTGAATCAGGTGTGGCCAAAGTCATCAGTCGAACTCACTGATCTTGAGGGTCTCTTCCAACTGGAATGATTCTTTGATTCTGCAAGGGAATTTTAGACCCGCATGAGAAGTGAGTGTTTGACCATTGAACTTAAAATACCGGTGTTTCCGAGCTCTGTATTTCCCTCTAGGGATATCTTTTTAGAATTAACACAAATAGGGAGATTGAAAACAGAACATCGTTTTCTTCTTGTGTAGCTCCTCTTGCTGCGAAATCCTAACACTCAGAATGGCACAGTCTAAGCAAGGTAAAACCAATATTGAGTCGTATTGAAAATCATTTTGATTATGGAATGATATCAAATTTTACAGTAAACTCATTAAACTGTTGAGTTTACCTTCTTTTCCTTCTTTCTTTTTTTGAGAAATACGGGTGCAAAGGGCAGGCAGGAAGCTTGGTTGGCCCCGTTTGGGTCTGATGTGTTTGTAATGATTACTCTTTGCCAGTAATAATAATTTATTTTACAATTTGAAAATGTTCGGGAGGATGAGGAGGCACAAGAACCTGCTCCATAGCACAGCGAAGTGGATCCCTCTCCTCCCGAGGCCGTACGGACGTGGAGCACAAAGGGAAAAGTGAAGGGCAGGACAAGGAACGCCGTGGAATCCAGTGGAGTTTGAAGCAGGAGCTGCTGCAGGGCTCTCAGGTCAGTTCTGCACGGTGTGCAGGAGCCTGTGTAGCTGAGGCCCTGGTCGCGGTCATTATGAAGTCACAGCAGTGTCATCAGTCAGCACTGCCAGCAGTGAAGATGTTTTTGCGCTGGAGGAGACGTTGTGGTGGCTGTGTGGGGTAAGCAGAGCTTGGTATGGAGATGGTCCATCTGACCTGTGCTGCTGGAAACTCCCGATTCCTTTATGTTTTCTCTGCATGATCCACTCTTTTCCTGACAAGACTTTGCAGTTTCACAGCCCTCATTTCTTAAGCGCTTGAAAGTCTCTATCTGGAAAATCAAAAGGTAGATACAATGATTAAAGGTATCTCTTTTAAAAAATTCTTTATTCAAACCCTGTCTGTGAGGTTTGCTTTTGCCAGCGGGTTTACTGAAAATACTATTGCATTGAGCTGCTAATGAGCTCAAGCAGTTTGTTTTGGAGTGAAAGGCAGAGCAGAATCACTGGAGTGGCTGTGACAGGGATGTCCCCTGAGCCCTGTGGGGAGGGACACAGCCCTGAGCCTTTTTCCCTGCAGCACTTGAATGCAGGTGAGCAGCGAGGGAGCAAAGATGCAGGTGAATTCCTCTCACTCATTCTGTGGCCTCAGGGTGTATCTGCCTGATGTGCTTTGCAGCCGAGAAGAGAGAGTTCGGTACACAACATACAGCAATTCCTCAGGATTTTCAGGAAAATGAAAATACTGCCTTGTTTCTGAATGTCGTCCTCAGTGGACTCCTCACTGGATATCCCTCGTATCAGAACAACTAGATCCTTCTCTTCCTGAAGCCGTCTGGCTTTCTAGATCGTTTGCAGCTACAGGGCAGGGGATTTAGGGCCATCCTTATGGAAGCAGATATGCTACTGCACAAAATTTATTGAAATTACACTTAAATAAAAGGAAGGCAACAGCTTAGGGGCTGACATTGTGGAGCCAGGGAAGAAGGCAGGCGTGACTTACGACTTCATGCAAGTTGCTGGATTTTACAGGTTTTAGAATGGTGTGTTTGATTTTAGTCCATTCTTGTTAAATGCGGGGAGTGGTGTAAAATCGCTGCACTCATAACCTGGTGTGGGACTGGACTCCTCCGAGCACCCAGCGGGTTTGGGGGTGGTGGGACCCGGCTCTGAGAGGAGATGATGGTCCCGTCTGCTTTAGCTGAGGGGTTGAGTCTGTTTCGAAAGCAACAAAGAGCACAGGGATTGAGCCCTGCAAGACCCATGGGATTTATGGCACGGCAGAAGAGCAATGAGAGAGAATTGAAATGTAGTTAGTGATATTTTTACATGGAAAAGAGGAAATGAGATGTAAACAGTATTAGTGTAATACAATTTTCATGTGAGATTAAAAGAAAAGCCAGGATTTGAGAGATTTGGAAATTGCAGTTACAGGATAAGTGATATTTGAAAGGATCCTACTTGATTTGATTAAACTTCAGTTCAAATGTCATTATAGAGATGCATTATTCACAAGTTTTTCAGAGCTTTTTGTTTATGGCATCCCAAGCTGTGCTCATCTCACATCTGTGCAGGGAAGCTGGTTGGATGGGGGCGTCCTGAGGAAATCCTGGTGCTCAGGACGGCCGGTGCGGTTCAACCTCTTCCCTGCGGGCTGGCCTGGGCTTGGTGCTGCCGTGGGGTCGGTGCTGCCGTGGGGTCGGTGCTGCCGAGGGATCGATGCTGCCGAGGGATCGGTGCTGCCGTGGGGTTGGCGCTGCCATGCTCAGGGGACCCTGTTCCCTCCTTGCCGTGCTTTAGGATGAGGTGTTAGGAGTCCGCTTCCAGTAGTTCCACAAAAAATGCATCTGCAGTTAAATTCTGTTCTGTTGCTAGAAGTTAGTTTGGATGATGCTACTTCTTGGCCTTTCAATGGCAGTAAGTTTTAGAGTTTGCATCTTTCTTTTTAGGTTTTTTCAGTTTTCCACTTTCTGTATTTTACCCTCACGATGCTGAAAACCCCTGTGGTGGGAGCTGTTGGACGCACAGTAATGTGGTCGAATCCTCTATCCTGCCTTTGTTCCCACTGGCCTGGCTTCACTGACCGCACCAGCTCTATGATGATTTCTGTGACACAACAAGCCTTTTTTAACCAAACATTTTTGAAGATCGAGTAACATTTGAAAAGCAATTTGAGTGGAAGATGCTTGATAACTTTAAAAGCCTCCAGTGATATATACGAGAGTCTCTCAGTACTAATGTTGTCTCTGGTTCACAGGTTACGCCAGTTCACTGTTTCCATTTTGCTTCCCAGGGCCTCGCTCTGTGACGCATGAATCATCATTAATAATAGAGCGGCTCGTTTGGTAAATCCCTGACGAGGAAGTTTACTGCTCCTACAGCGCGGTGCCAGATCCCCCTGACAGCGCTGGCATTTTCTCCAAATGCACAAGTCTATTCCCATGTCCCAGCCCCAGTCGCGGGAGATGTTATACCAGCATCTGGCACTAATATCTGTTGTTGACATTTTGGGAATGAGAGCATGAGCTATTAGCAAAGATGTTTGCTTGTACCTAATTAATGTTCAATTGTGTACCCCTTCTTTTATCAGCACTGCAGCAGCAAACCAGACTTGGCGTTATCTTTCACCAGCTAGCTTTAAAACTTAATTATTTCCTGACTCAGTGTTAAAGGCCGTGCGGTAAGACTTGCTACCTTAATATAGTTTTAATCATGTTACCAAGCATCAGAGTGACTTGATGGCTCTTTAGCTGAAGTGGCTGTATTTTTGTATCAATGGAGCAAGATTTGGAGTGCGCTTTTTTTTGTGATGCGTTGGTAGGACACCATGGAAATAAATGGATGGGTGAATGCTTTTTTCAAGAACAGGCTTGGAGAAGCATAGGCAATTTTGATTCATTCAGCCAAATTGCAGCATCGTGCAAAAGCACTCAAAACCTTTTTCCAATATTGCAAGAAGCATCATAGCGATGCTGATCAGGTACTTGAGTGAGTGGTTTCAGCTGAGTGAGACAGAGATACCAGATCACGGACATATCACTAGCGAGAGCATTTTAGCCCTCGGCTGTACCCGAGGCAAGCGGTGCCTGTGCCTGTGGGAGGGGGAGCGCCAAAAGATACACAGAATCAAAAATTACTCTTGCTAAGAACACTAGACGACAAGTATTGTAGGTGTCGGGCTGGTCTGTGTGTCTGTGACGTGACTGTGGAGGAGCACACAGCGCACAGAGGATTATGCTCAAGTCTTACCGCAATGAAGCAGGTATCGGACATGTTCTCCTATTTTGATCCAAACCTTTTTTTATGTGTGTGATCTGTGCATCTGTGTTTTGAAATCTAAGATGAATTCAAAAGACTCAAATGTGCAGAGAGTTACCACAAAGAATAGTGGCAATGGAGGAGTTCCTGTTTGGAGAACCTCATTTAAATGTAGCATGATATCCATGCTAAAGTGGTTTTAAGTAGGCTCAGCTTGGTTTGCATCGAGGTCTCTTTGCTGTTCAATGTTCAGCCTGTGAGTTATACACATTAAAGTAATTCACAGAGCAAAGGTGTGTTGCCGACCTCATTACTAAGGATGATGTCCTGGTGTTCTGGTTTTTGGCGTGCTGTTTTGAAATAATCTTTGTGTGCTTGAATTTTTTAGCACCATGAAAATGAGAGGCTGGCTGGGAGAGGCGGCCGTTTGAGGAGACTTTGATAGCACTGCCTTTTCAACCCAGGCGGCAACAGCTCTGCTGACTGTTGGTTTTGCCAACAACAAAAACTCTTCCACTTGCGGTTGTAATGTGAAGGATATTAATAGTACATGTCTAGATTTATTTTACTTAAAGCCCAGACATCATTAAGCCTGAATTTTGAGTGTGAAGGACTAACATGCCACATTACTGTACTTTTTTCTTTATCTGTACCACATTTTTAGGAGAAACTAGATTTTTAGATGAGCGCAGGTCTACCTTGGCACCTTAGCAAGGACTAGATTTTCAGAAGAATTTTATCAGGCTTCTAGCTGAGATTGTTTCACAGATCAACCCTTGGTTGTGTACCAGGTACTGCTGAGTACCTACCCCTGTGTTAGAGTATTTCCTAAGGAATGTTGAATCTTTTATCAGAAGTTATACTTTTTTTAAAAAAAAAAGGGGAGACATATTCAACTCATCAAATTATAGATAAGGAAAGGAAAAAAGGCTTAAACACATTGCATTGTGTGATTTATCTTTGAGGAAACTGTTGCAGGAAATCTCTTCTTACCAGAGGCTTCCCCAGCAGGTGAGTTCAGTGTACAGCCCGTGCCTCTGCCTTTCCAGCTTACCTGTGCTCTTCCTGTATCCACTCGAACAAGTGTTGAAAAAGCAAAACCCTTGAGAGGTAGTAATAGAATCATAACAAATTCTACGTAGACCAGTAACCTCAGATTTCTGTTTCCTGTGGGTCGATTACCTTAAAGCCGAATTGTGGGCGGAAAGCGCATCAGCTGCCCCAGCAGAGCTTTATCTGTGAGCTGCCACTGTCCTCTGCTCCTCACTGAGCTCTCTTGTGTGTATTGCTCTATGGAAATATTAACTTGTTGCCATGACTGCCTGAATGTATGGCAGGGTATTTTTTTTCCAACCTCAGAAATCAGTGTATTAAAAAAACACACTTGGCTACCAATTCATGGACTGCATTAAGTGCGACCGATGCCAAAGGCCTAAGCCGCCCAGAGCAGATACCGTCACATAAACGTCTGCCAAGTGTTTAAGGCATTTGTGTTGATGATTTTTTGGTATCCACTCTTCACCGAAGGATCCAGGACTTCTTAGTCTCGTGCTTATTCCCATCCAGATGCAAGTCCAGCTCTGGGCAGGCGTGGCTCATGCGATCTGAGCCACCACGATGCTCAAGGCGATGTTACATCTGGTACCGGGTCTAGGAGACAGACCGCAAATGGACTGCTTGCGGGGTACGTTGGCTTTTGGGGAGATGTGCTGGTGAAATCATATGTAGGGCTGGGGAGGAGGCTGAGCGATGGCTGCGGATGCTGGAGCATGTGGTATTGGGCAGCCGCTCGAGTACCATTTGGTTGGTGAGTTGTCATTTCTTAGGAGCATATTTTTATTCCCTAAAAAATGTGACCTGAGATTTGAAGCTGCCTTAAGTTGAGTCAATGGAAAATTTATTTTTATTATTAAAACTGCAGTACAAACATTTTCACCTCTTACACGTTCTGTGCCAAATTATGCAGCACAGTGCGGTAAATTTGAGACATTCTAGGGATTAGCATTAGGCAAATAAAAGAAGCTTGAAAGTGCTGGCTCTGTTTTTTATCATGGTTTAACATCAGGCGTATCTTCTTTCCGTGTAAGTTAGAGCTGACTGTGTAACAGTATTGTCATCCACAAGGGATCTTGAGACCAGCATTACAGATTTAACATGCTCAGGGAAACCAATACTGAGCTATCAACCGATACATGACACTAATACAGGGTTCACTTTTACACTCAGCCAAAAAGAGAGAGAGAGACAGATTGTTCCAAGTTTAGACAAGCTGTAAAATCCTTTACTAGCAGGTACTGTACTGGCCAGCCCTTGAGACTATTCTAATTGCTTTACATCTGTACAAAGGTTCCTTGTAATCGGGCTTTCTGCCTCCATTTGTCTTCTTTTCAGCCTCTTAGTAAAGGCCTTAATTGGTCTTAGCGGGGCTTTTTTCAGTTAGCGGAACCATACCTTAAAGGCTGAACAAGTTCCAGACATTACCTGGGGGGGAATGGAGGGAGCAGAGGAAAGACATCAATACTTCTTTACCTTTAACACTGTAATTAATGGGCTCAGAGCAAGGAACAGATTTGGAGAAATTTTAGCTCTTTGGGGGATTTAGAGAGAGATCAGACAAAACAGAGCAGGGTGGAATTCTCTAGAATTTCTTCCTGCTTCATTTCTCCGCGAACAATCATTAGCCTTGTAATTGTCTCCTGGTAAACTGCTGTATCAGGTTCCATTTTGTCCTCTTTAGAGGATCGAGTTGCCTTTAAATCAATAGTTTGAAGTACTGGGGGATGTATGTGAAAGGAAGTGCCCTCTAATTTCTGTTTCTTAGCTACTAATTATTTAATAATACATTTTATTGCCTATTAAAATGTGGCATAAAATGCTTGTCAGCAAAACTGGATGGAACATAATCATTTGAGGAGAAGGATAATTGGCACTTTTGCAGATGGCTTTTATTGCGAGCCTGGTTTGTTGTTATAGAAGGAGCTTCTTGCCAGGTTTCCTCACAGTCTTTGCCGAGCGGTCAGTGTTGCAAGTGAGTTGCCGCAACACAGCTCAGACTTTCAAATGTGGCACATCGAGAATTCAGGGCGGATTTGGTTTTCTGATAGAAAAGCTGCTGTGGCGCGTGGAGAGTTTCTTCCCTCCACTCTTGCCTTCTTAAGAACCCTTGTGGTTTTTAACACTGCGCTGCAATTTATTCTGGTTACTAGATAGAGCAAAATAGGAGAATTGGTTTGGCTAACTGATTAATGGAGGTAGGTGAAACTGGGGCAGGGGGGTTGTCTTGCAGTTTTGTTTCTTTCTTTTGGTGCAATGGCAAATGCATGTCTGCTTTTGGCTGAACTCTGCGTAGCTTATCCAGTGACCATATGCAAACCACACGCTGGGCGTTGTGCAGAATTTGCCCTAAAGTTTAGGAGCTTTAGAACAATAATTGGGAGGTTGACTCGCTGCCCTCCCCTTTGCTTGGAGACCCTTGTCGTTGTTAGAATGAGCAGCCAGAAACTTTGCAGAAGAGTCTCCCTTGGCCAGAGGACAAACGCAGGTGCCGAGTGGGGGGACCCGCTGTGGCGGCCATGGGGACGATGGCACCCGAGGTTCTGAGCTGCGGATGGAAGGGGCCGAGGGCACTGGGTGAATTTGGCAATCAGGGTCCTGCTATTTGTGTGAGAGGGGCCAGACCATTTGCTTCTTGGGGATCACTGATAGACAAGAGTCTCTTCTTTGGTTTCCCAACAAGCAAACTTCCCAAGGTGACCTTTGAATTCCATTGTGTTTCTTCTGAGGGAATGGTGGTGTTGTGGAGGAGAGATCTGCTTTGTGTTTATTTTAAATTAAATGAAGAAGAGACTGGAACAGGCTGTTTCTTATTAAATACTCTGCTTAAATTCTGTTGTGGCTTGTTTTCCTCCTGGGGAATGCTTTTGTTTATAAAGAAGTGTTCCCTTTTCTGTCATTGTTTGTGTTTTACGTGCAATGAACTGGTCTTGTTTGTGGAAAGGTTTCTCAGCCTGACGCTCATGGCAGATCCTGCTCAGGGCTGCACGAGCATCCCAGTCAGTGTCCTCTTGCTAATCCACCTTCTTCCTCCCCTCAAATGGCTTCAGTACAACTTAGAGCAGCGTTTCCATTTTCTCAAAAAGAGCTTTAGATCGTGTCAGCCATATTCTGTGGAGAAGTGTTAAAATTTGGGGATGGCACTGTGCATTTGTTCAGTGTCAAAAGTACATAATATGTGTCAACTCTGTAGCCCACGTTACATGTTCAAAAGTAGTTGAAATGAAATAGCATGTGTGAGATCCAGTGTCGTCTTGGTAGATATTTTTCATCATCTCTCTAAATTGTCTCTTTTCATCATGGCAACCAAAGAATAAAATCAGAGATGCTGATGATGTTGCCCACAGCGATCACTTGTGGAGTGGGCGCTACGCAATCAGCCCCTTATGGAAAGGAGAGCGCTTGGTGTTAATGCGGGTACCAGAAACCCGTCCTTGAAGGAGATGACTCATTTCCCTGGAAGCCGTTTGCATTTCATTTGTGAAGATGGCCCTGGAGTTTCAGAAAGTTACTCTGGTAGGCAGCCAGCTACCAACATGGGCTCAGTGGCACCTGCACATGGTCGCTTCAAGTCTTGAAGAGGTGGCTGTGGTACAGATAAGAGGTGGACAGGAGAGGAAAAGTTTTCATGAGCATTATTGCTACTTGATAGAAATCGGAACAAGTGCATCCAAGAAACACCACCTTTGCTGGGCTTTAGCTCTGCCTGTGCTAATGAGTTAAACATCTCGTGGGGTCAACAGAAATCTCTTGTTGTGATTGTAATAGACTCTCTGCACATGTAGACAAGATGGAAAATTGATCCAGTACACTTCAGAGAGAGCTGAACGAACAGAGCATTGTTAATTTGACAGCATTTGAATTTGAAGAATTCAGATACGAGGACTTTGCTTTAATGTTCTATCTTAAAAATTTGCTGCCAGATCTGGCACAAAGTTTCTCTGCAGTATAGGAAAATCTTTATCTTATTGCCCCAAAGATAAGGAACACGTACTCGAATTTCTCCTGATCTTTAGTGGTTGCAGTTCCCTAGATGTGCCTGCTGAGTCTTCAGAGACAGACAGACAGACGAGCGAGGGGAGTGGGAAGGTGCCGGGTCCCAGGGCTGTGCTGGATCAGTTACTGGGATGTCAGGACTTAATGACACTGTGTGTCCTTCCCTTGTCTCTCTGCTCTCCATCCCATCCATGCTGCTCCCTGTCCCTCACGTTTTGATCCTGCTGGGCCTCTGCAGCGTGCAGTTCACTGCAGGCGGGACGCAGTGGCTGTTGGCCCAGTCCCAGCATTCAACTGGAAAGCTGGGGCAAAGCAGCTCTGTTCTGCCAGGGGGATGAAAGACGAGCATCCTCCACCATTAAGATAAGTACCTCATTCTCAGTGGTGATTCACTCTGCCTTTCTCTTCCCATTGATTATAGAAGGAACCTCATGATGATCTACACTAAACACTATTAGATGGCTGAAGTTAGATGGGCAAATCTGCTTCCTGGCAATTACAAATGGGTTTATAGCTTCTGGAACAGCAGCAGCCCAAAGAAATCCCTGAACGGAACAAAAAAGTGGTGTATGTGTTTGGAAGGACGGGCATGAGCAGTAAAAGCAGAGTTTGGCTGGATGTGCTGAGCGAGGAGCGTCTGTGGGGTGCAGCGCCAGAACTAAACCTTGCTTTCGGTTCCTGTAAAGTGCCTGCTTTTGAATTGCACTGGCATATAATGTTAAAAAAATATAGATATATATTAAAAATAATGCTCAACGAACATGGTGCTGTCATTAAAATCCCTACTGTAGGCAGCCCTTTTAACTAAAAATATTTCTGTTGGCTTCATTTGCATTAGTGAGGAGGGTTGTTATGCTTTGCACTCATGTCTTCTGCATCTTCAGTAAGGGCTGAAGTACAGGCTGAGCAAGCAAAGCACAGGAGCGGATGTGCCTCCAGCTTTGGGCTCCAGGGTGTTATAGGACTAAGAAATCTCAGAGCCAGATCTGTTAGCACAGACCGAGTGCCCTTCATTTTAATGAGTGATGCCAATTTTCAGGAGCAAGGACACATTTCCCTCCTCCCAGTGCTGTGACAACATGTGTCCCTGGCAGGTGCCGAAGGGGGAAGAAAAGCTCCTGTGTCTTTTGCTTTGCTGCCCAGCTCTTCTGGGGTGCGTTATTTTCACAGCTGTATGCATTGTATTGTAAAAGTACAGTGTGGTATATATTCATAAATATCTGACTCTCTCTATATAGATATAGATATAGATATAGATATAGATATAGATATAGATATAGATATAGATATAGATATAGATATAGATATAGATATAGATATAGATAGCATGTGTGTGTATATATAGTCATGATCTAATTTGAGGCATGTAGATTTTCAGAGCATTGTCTCTGCATGTTGACCACTTAAAGAATGCAGATGAGGAAAGTTTGGGGGTTTGGAGTTTTTACCGGGAGACACACGTGTTCCTTAAACTAGTCTTATTAACATGATATTTGAGGAAAGGAATAGAAATCTAAATGGCTTTCAGAAATAAAAGCTTGAATTTGCTTAACTGAATCAGTTTATAATGACAAGTGGATGAGGTTTAGCAACATGTAAATCTGTTAGAAACACAGGCGACGGACAGTAGGAAACAACCCTCAAGTGCCCGAGTGATGTTTTTATACAATGGAGACTTGCAGCCGCATCCTCACCTCACCGGGCTCTGTACACGCTGATCCTTCAGCAAACAGTTCAATTAACTGTGGTCGCCCTTCATCTGCTGGAGCACCAGCAGTGTTGGGCCCTGTTTAGTTAATCTCAACGTTTTATTCCACGATCCCAGAGCAATTAGTCAAACTATCAAAACATTTGGCTTCAAACTAAATCAAAGAACGTGAAGTGGCTTTTTGTGCTAATTTTTGTTCCTGGGTCAGGCAGGTTTTTGCCAGGTTTTGTGTTTTGAGATGTTTGAAATCATCAGCTAAGACCGTAGACATGTGCAACGTCTCTCAGAAACTGATGTTTCCCTTCAGATATTAATATGTTGGAAATGGCAACCACATTCTTACTTAGATCAAACGAAGGCAAGGGAAGCAGCGCTCGTTTTGCATTTGGAAGACAGGGATTTTGCAATGAACTCGGGGGTGTATTCAGATCCTCAGGGGAATGGACACAGATTTTAATTCCCTAACAGTGCCTGAAACAGTCAATCCATGGAGCAAGTGGAGGTCAGATGTCAAGACAGGTAGCTGCCAAGAGACAAGGAAAAGAATTAATAGGAGGGAAGGCAAAAAGAAAAAACCACCATCAAAGTGAACTGGTTCCCCATGTGAAGTTAAGTGAACTGCATTACAACAGAGATAGTGTCTGGAGGAACTAATTGCTCGTGTGGTTGGGTAGCTCAGGTCTGCCGGAGACCTTCTTGACTCTGGAACCTATTAAATAGAACAGAACTTGCTGAAAGCAGAGATCTTCAAAAACATGAGCTTTACTTTGAGAGGACTTTTTATTTTCTCCCTCCTTTCTCTCCTCTCTTCCTTTAAGGAGCCGTCACTGATGTAGAGCAGATTTTAACAGCTTTTTGGCAATATGAAAGATATTCTATAGTCTCAAGTGCTTATTGTGGAAGCACTGTTGATCTGTTCCTGAAAAGTCCAGAACCATATAAAAGCATATTAAAAATAGAATACGATCTATGTGTTGTGCAAGCTTTGAATCTGCTCCTTAAAGCATTTTCTTTGTCATTTTTTGTAATACAACACTTGACATTTCTGTTGGTGGCAATTAAAAATGGCTGAAGCGATTCTGGCAAAACCAGCTGGTTTGAGAGGGTGGAGTGAGTGGATTCCTCTTCTCCTTTAGTATTCAGGATAAAAAGGTGCAGGTACCTTTGGCAGGAGTGGGCACTGGGACAAAATAGGTGTTCGTGTGTGTACTTTGACTCAGAGTGGAAATGGGTGTTGTACTCGCACCTGTAGAATTCCTCCTAAATAAAAAAGGTCCAGTCATGCAATTGTATGGGATTTCTGAAAGCGCAACACTTGTGATCATGGCATTTAAACATACTTTCCGAATATAGAAATCTGGGAATCAAACTTTCAGTGTCAATGTCTGACTGGAATCACTGTGAAATAGCAAGAATTATTATTTCTAGGACGTTTCTAGTTATTCCGTGACACAGTGATGCTAAGTGCTCTTGTGAATGGCCATTTATTGTAATTTTCTGGTCTAAAGATAAGCTAGTAAAAATACCAGAATGAGAAAAAACCAAGAGTCATACAGCAGATTGGAGAACATCAAAGGCTTAAGGAAATAATTCATCATTAGGCAACTGGTATGGACTAAGTTTGATTTCTTGCCAGATTTTTATATATCCTGAGTATGAAACTTCCAATAAACTCTTCCATACTTTTACTCTTTGACGTGAGGAAAGCGTTTGGCTTCGTTAGGTCAGTGAGCGTATCAGATTTATGTCCAGTTCCTTTCAGAGGGGAGAATACACGAAAGCAAAAAATAATAAATACCCTTAAAACTTGTCTGGTTTTCAGTCCATGGAGGCTATGGAGATTATGGAAACTTTGTTTTACAATTGTAAACTGTACTGAATCAAATAGTGGTGTTTGTCGTCTGTACAAAAAGAAAGAAAACAAACCAGGGTTTCAATGAGCCAAAGTCCATAAGAGAATACGGAAGACAGAAGATAGGTGTGGCAGAATGCAAACCCCCATCTCTCCCCCTCCCTCCTTCATCATGGAAGGAGAAGACACATCTCCCTCTCTCTGCTGCTTGAGGCCAACAGCTTCTTTTGTTTGGCCCCAGAGCCCCTGGCCAGGGCCATTAGGACAAGGCAGCGCCAAGGCGCCAGGAGCCGCTGGGCACCCATGGCCAGTGTGGGGGATGTTTGGAGGCTTCAGGGGCACCCACAGCCAGGGTGGGGGTGCAGAGAAGCTTCTGGAATCAGATCAGATCAGTCAGATCTGATCAGCCAATAAGAAACTTCTCCTCGCAGGATTTCAAGTGTATCTACTGTCCATGCACATTTGCACATGTAATTTCAATACGAGCACGTGTATAAATTATTTCCTCACATAATCATGAGTGTATTTCCCTCCCGTGCTTCCACATAAGCACGTGTAATATTCCATGCACATTTGCATGTGTATTTCTCCTCACAGGATTGCGAGTGTATTATAAATTTCCCCTCGCAGAATCGTGAGTGTACACTTTCCGTACTCACTACGAGCACGTGTGTCCCTTTGAAATAACCCCACACCGTGTTCAGGCAGGTGTGGACTCCTCCCGGACTCAGGGCCGGCTCCGGCACTGTTTTGGTGAAGCCACGTGCATGCACACTGTGGAACTCCTGTTGTATTAGTTGCTGCCCCTTCATAATTTTCCTCAAGTGATACCCGAACCTGCATTGAGGTCCCTTTGGAGTGCTAAAACCTTGTTTCTCACCGGTTTAATAAAAGTTGGTTTGGACCCTGTTGTCCCTTAAATGAACCTCGGGTGCCTCCATGACAACAGTTTTCTAGGTTTTTCTTAGAAAACACAATGTGTGATTTCCTTTTAGCGTTGAACATCTCCAGACACAGGTTGAGTGGATGATTTGCTAGTTGTTCACTCTGTAAATAGTCCTTTCATTGAAGTGATCGAGTTCTCTTGACATGAAATTGAGAGACAAAACGAATACGGTGAGGTGGCTTTTCATAGTGCAAGTAAATATGCTTTATGTGTGAATTTTTATCCCTTCTGTCTAACCTTGACAGCACATTGAAATTCTGTTAAAATTAGCTTGGATTGAAGCAAAACGCTTGTCTCAAAGAAGGATGAACATTCTGGATTTTTCTTAGTAAGATAGTGAATTGATATCCAGTTTAGATATCAAATCAATATTATAATTCAGCCATTAAAACTAACGTATTTTGATATCATATGTTGTGACCAAGTCTCAAAGGCTAAGAGGAAACGCACAGGTAATTCTGTAACATGAATAAAAAAGCTGAAATCCTGAGCCATGTATATAATACTTATGGACTATGAGCCACCAAAATGGAAAGAAAACAGAACAAGAGACAAAGAAGTTAATAGATTGTATCCAGTCATCACCAGCAAGCAAAGGAACTTGCAGTCAGTTGCATCATTAACATTCAAACAGAGTCGGCAGAACTTTGTTTCTTTTCCATAATGAGATAACATACACATAAGAAATGGAGTTTTGGGGTTTTTTTAAATGTTCTTCTTTCCTATGCATCAAGAAGTTGTGCTGAAGGTAGAGCTGGGGCTGAAACATTCCTGGGGCACTAGGGAATTCCAGTCTTTCTAAGTGTGGTGTCCTCAGAATCAGCAAAAGAAGTAGGTGCAGGAATTACCTTTCTTCTTGCCATGCTTCAGCAGACTCTCATCAGCAGGTGCTTAATGGGGCTACGTACTCTTAATTATTGATCTTACATTTGCGTGAGAGGACAGGTGGAAGTGGGCACTATTACCCAGTAATTGACCATATTGGAGGGTTGGCAAGATGCTAAGAGTGTTTAACATATAAATAAGATCAATTATAAGATAATGCTCTCTACTGTAATGAGCCGATGTAATTAAGAATCTTAAGGTATTTATCAGGCAAGAATCCTAGAACAGAATCACAACAGTTTTTCTGTGGATAGACTTGGGATAAATGTCAGTTCACAGGGACTGGATATCTAAATAAGGTGGAATAATGGGACTGATACAATTCCCACAAGTGATACAAAACAATAAGTTTAAAAGAGAGTGAATGAAGACATTTTGATAAATTTGTAGCTTTTGTGATTGTTACTTTTCAGAAGCTCATAATTTTTCTATGAAGAGAAGGGAAAGAAGAGCCACCTCATTACCAGAAGACTGTTAGGAAGGGTGCCAAGCTCTTAAAAAAAGGAAGACCCCTCGTTCAAATAAGCAACAGTGAAAATACCGTGTAGCTTCAGCCGGGAGTATTTAGAAGTGCTGGAAGCCCTTGCTAGAGCGCTGCTGATTCCATGAGAGTGTTTCAGGCGCGTAGTTATCAGTGCATTGAGAACTTGCATTGTTTGCATGTAGAGTCTTGAATTTCACATTCTCTGGTACAGGCTCAAGAAGAACTGGAGGTGACAGATGTGATCAGCACTGTCACCCGCCAGAACGGAGGGGAATTAGGGAAGGCAAGGGAGATCAATAGAGAAACTCAGATTCGGGTGTACAGAAAGCAGTGTTTTCAGGAAACTGTCATTTTGGATGCCACATCCTAATTCCCTACATTTTCTCAGGGCCTTTCAGAAAGAAAAACTACTAAATGAATGCTGGTAGAAATAAAGCCCTGCTTCCTGGGCCTGAAATGAAAACACCTCCAGCTGTCTGGCCAGCAAAGAATTGACAATCGTGGCATGACTTGAATCGGTAAAAATGAATCCTGTTCGGTGGTTTGATTTCTGTCTCACGTACACATTCTACAAATGAGGATTGGGGAATGCTCTGAGGTTGTTCCCCGTGTTTCGTTTTACTTTCCTTTGAAAAGTAGTTTCACTGTATCTTCAAAGTGATTTAATCTATAGTAAGTTATGATAGACAACTTTTAAGATGTGAGAATCAGGGGATAAAAAACTTATCAAGGCAATGTATTTTCAGGAGTTTAAATATAAAAGTTAGTGTTTTGCTTATATTGGTTTTCTTCTTGTAATATATGAACTAAAGAACGGCTCTTGCTTTGGTTCTCATTCCCATTTTACAGAGAACATTTGGAACAAAACAACTGCCACCTTTGGTTGGCACTCACAGGGATAAAGGTTCTGAACAGGGGGGGCTGATGTCTCTTGGGGCTCAGCTGCTGCTTTGGCGCAGAGACACACACGTGGCTGGACATCCTGTTCGACCCCTCTAGAACTGCAGGGAGAGCTCTTTGGAGAGGCTGAATCATTTCATCTTGCAGGAAATGCACCATTTAAGGTTAAGAAATGGGATATTAAAATGTAATTTTTATTTTCCCAAATTGAAAATTTCACAATGTCCAAACAGGGCAGCATGACTCTGCTGGCCGTTTTCCTTGGGCTGGATGTCTTGTTGGTGGCCTCGTCCATCCTGGGTTCCGATGGAGGGAAGGCAGAGTTACCTGTGCTGGAGCCCTGCGCGGGTGCTCAGGGAAGATGTGAAGTTGTCGCCACTGTCTCTACTATGTGCAAACCCTTTTTGACTGAAGGGAGCGTGTCCTTTATGCTCTTCCAGAGGAATCGGATTGTAATTAAGCTGTAATTTAGGCTGACTTGCGAATGCCAGAGGGAATTGGTGTGGCAGGGTGTGTGTTGTCAGTGCGGTGACTGGAGAGATTAGTTGAGTGCTCACAGAAGAACAACCTTTCACAGGTTTCACCTTTCTTAAAGAAGGGAGAGAGAGAAAAAGCAGGTAACAGTAATGATTCCTTCTCTTCTGCTGCATTCAGTCTATTTTTACAGATAAGTCACGCCACCATGATCCCCATTGTACACATAAGGAAAATGGCTTGTTTATGATGGCTCATCAGTCAAGGAGCTTCAGTAAGAATGAAATCAAGATGTTTCTGGTTTGTTGTTTATGATGCAGCTAGGTGTGCTTGAAATTTCCCTGGTTAAATATTGATTTTATGTCTATAATGCTTTCATTTTTTGAGGTTTTCCCCAATGTTTCTGACGGCGAGTTCACAGTCTGACTTCACGGTGCTCTTGTAATTAACCCATGAAGATTAAAATTAGTGTCATTATCGCTGTAAAAGCTAATTGGTGCCTGGCTTTTTCAGTAGTCCAGCAGTGAGCAATTTAGGCAGATGTCCAGTCTTGCTACATTGGCGCACACAAGGGTGATCCTGGATGTCTTTATCGGAAGGGGTTTATTTTTCTGTAGCAATCAAACAGACTATATTCTTATTTTTGCAATATATTGGTGGCCTCATTTTAGAAATATAATCTGTCACTTGAAATGCTGTCATTTAGGTATAAAATTTCAATAACTTGTGCCTCCAGAAGGGAATGGCCCCTCTTACCCCCTTTCTGCTATACAAGCCTGGTGGGAACCTGTGGGTAACACGCAGCACTGTGAGATCTGGGGGGTTCATGTGCTGGATGGAGACTGAGCTGTGTTCTGAGAAACGCTGCACGAGGGGAAAAAACAGAGAGAGAAGGAAGAAAGAACAAGCGGCTGCTGCTGCAAGTAGCTGTCAAATTAGCAGGTCTGGAAGTTGTGTGTATTGTTATGAGCTGCTCAAGTTCACACCAGAGCGACCCAACCCCATCCGTCTTTCTCAGTTTACATTTTAATTGGCTTGTAGTTAAGTTTTTTAAACACTGTGAGACTGCTGACATACACTGTAATATCATGTGAATAATTTATAGAAGCTGTTCGCGATGAGCTTTTTTTTTTTCCCTTTTTTTTTTTTCTATGAGAATTGGATAAAAGGAAGGAGAGAATTGGAGGGGGGAGAGCAAAGGAGAGGAGCAGCGATAGTCCAGCAGCACGTGGCTTGCTGGGTGTTAAATGTTTTTGCTACTGCATCTGACTGCATTTGGGATTTCAGAGGGGTTTGTACAATGCGATCTTATTAATAAGTGTTCTGTCAGGAGAGCACCCAATTAAATTGAATAGGGTTTATGGTTCCCTTGATGTTTCTTAAAATGTGTGGATCTAGCTGGCTAACGAGGATTGTGGGGGTTGGGGTTCGGTTTCTTTTACTCCTTTTTCTCTCTTATTTAGGACCTGTGGGTTTGCACATCCCCAACCTGGCGCTCCCACCCTCCCGCAGGGTTTCACCTTCCCCTGCAGAGGCTGCCGGGGCCATCAGGCCCCCAAAACCAACTTCCAGCCTGTTGGGAGACTCACCACTAGAACCAGGGAGTGCTGGGCCTGTAATTAAGACTTAAGGGAGCATTCTGTTGCTTGCTTAGGGAGCTCCAAGTTTGCTGGGGCATCTCGAGTGCAACAGGAATACATTCTGGTGAGGTTTTATAAACTGCCAAGAGCTGCTATTTAAAGAAAAAATATTCTGACAGATAGCTTCTGATTTGGTGACCGAATTTATAGAGAACACAGGCAGTTGTTGATGACTTGGGAGCACATGGGAAAGAAAGAAAGAAAGGTTCAGCCCCAGTTTGTCCCTGCTGCTGCTCCCAGGGCAGGACTCAGTGCGGGGGTTTCCAAAAGGGCTGTTCCCGGTCCCTGTCCGCACAGGCGGGTCGCGGTGTTCTCCCTGCTCAGGCTGCAGTTGAGGTTCTGACCATCTCCCGCTGCAGGTTGGTTGCAAAAAACACCCCGTTCAGCTTTCCCTGTCACAGGCGTGTTGAGCAGAGCGTGGTGCGTGTTTACTGGCTTAGATGGAAACTCGGTGTCAAAAGTTAGCCCTTCATGTTTGATCTCATTCTACTTTGATTTAATCTCCAGGGATCATTTTAGCTGTTCAAATATGACTTCTGTGCACGGTTTTGAACACAGCTTGTGATTTGGAGAGTTATGGTGTATATATTGCAGTTATCAATACTGTAGTTATAACAGATTTAAACTGTTGAGATATTGTGTAAATGTATTTTGACCCGGAGGTGAAATAAGTATTTGTCATCTTAAAAGTGCAGCCATTGTCCTTATGTGAAATGTGTGAAGACTTGAACTTCAGTAGCTCTCAGCTTCTGATAACTGCCAAAAATCTTGGAGAACAAGGCTAATACATGGAATTCTGCTTGTTTTCGCACTGGACTCTCATTTCCCCCCCTGTAATTTACTTTAGCATTTGCACAACACATTATCCTTTTATGTTCTGCTTGCTTCAAGAGTTCTTTGCTACCCTACAAGATAAAAACTCAGATCATACAAAATCTTTGTGTTCTGTTGTCCGCCTGACTATGAAGATCAGAGATTTGTAGGATCTCAGGATGTTCACGATACCTGGAATGGATGTGTTGTTTTAAAATAAAGGCAGCAGTGCTCCAGCAAAATTGCATCATTCAGTGCTCAGGAAAACCAGGTGCACAAGTTCAATGACCACGATGCTCCCGCTTGCGAATCTGAGGGAAGAGATCCAAGTAACAGAAGTCAAAATCCGCAGAGATGTTCCTTTTCGGGTCTGTGAGCTTCACCTTGATAAGAACGCCCAAAGCCTTCACCCTCCGTTCCTGACACGTCCTGCGGCGCCTCGTTTTCACAGCATATGCTGCGTGACATCCGCATTAATCTGAGCGCCCCGCAGTAGCAAAGCACAGCAGGACCAGCTCAGGACAGGCTGTTGGCCTCCGGTTTCATTTATCTGCTTTTGTTGCCGTGTGTCTTGGCTAAAGGTGACCTGCAAGGGAGGAGGGATTAAATAAAAGGCGATCTGTTTGTGTCCCATGTGCTTGTTAAGTTGTACAAAACGTTTTGAAACATTTGTTTAGTTCTTGGCTCTTTTTTTTTTCCTCTCTCAGAACCATCAGATCCAGACTTCTCTGGTTTTCCTATGAGACGTAGTTGAAAACCAGAGAGCTCTTGGGATTGAAAGGCTGAAGCTCAGGCAGTTGAAAGGGGAAGAGGATTTTAGTTATAACATTTTTAACCTTTCTGGTCTTTGTTTGTTAGTGGCAGCTCAACACCGCTCCTGCTTCATGTCTTTTACATTCTGTTCCTTTGGTTAAGATGTGAAGAACTCTCATCGCCACTCTCTGATCCTCCAGGGAACTCTAGCAAATCCAGATTTTAAACAAACACCCGCCTCAGCCACCCCATTTATCTACCGACTCTCAGATACACGTACAAGACATCTCTTTTGATTGTTTGTTGCCTATATTTTCTGCCCACCCCTAAACTTCAGGAGGGCACAACCCCTTCAACTCCACTTGTCTTATTTTACCTAAAAGAAAAATCAGAAAATAACATCTATGTTCTTCAAAGAGAAAGTGCTATTTTATTTCTTTCATATATATATTGAATGCAACAGAGTGATCTGAGAAATTTTAGAACATGCAAAAATTATTACTTCTTTTTTTTAATTGAAGAGCTAGTTTTCTACTGTTTATTACAGTTATTGTTTCATTAGTGGGGTTCTAATCCTGAAGTTTAATACAGATAAATAGGAAGAAGAATCAATAATTGATCTTAATCATCTCTTTGGAGCTGCTGAACTCTCCTCCAATTAATTAGAGGCATTACGTGAGCTCTTGTGCAATGAAGAGGCCAAGCCCATGTATTAATAATCTGTAGAGCTTTGGCATATACATCAGTACCGTGGGGATGCTGACTATATATCGCTGCATGTGTTCATTTACAATCAGTGACCTCAAGAAATCTGGTTAAATCAACTGGGAATCCTTTAGGTGTCTGTCAGTGTTTGGAGAGGTCACAGCAGACACCTTTCCGTTCCCGAAAACTGAAAAGCTTTGTTGTTTTTCTTAACTATAGCTAGATTGTCGTTGTAAATAATCAGATCCTCTGGTATTTTGTTAAGGTTGCCTAAACATACGCACTTTGAAGGGTTGCAAAAGCAGAAGAAGAGTTGAATGGTTGAATTCATTCCACATTAAAGATACTTGAACTGTGACATTTATAAAGCTTGACTACATCTTTAGCCATGCCTAGTATGGCAACGCTACCCGTAGTTTCTGTTTGAAATACAAAGATGAGCTGAAGTATTTAACATAAAAAACCCAATCCGTCTCTTTTTGTGTATCTCGCCTTGTTTCTTGTTTGGCATCGGGAGATACAAGTATTTGTGGCACAGTTTCACAGCTTGGCCTGAGGGATGGCTGGTGTGCCCCATGACACTTCACAAGGTTTCAGAGTTTCTGTTTGTTCCTCTTTGTACTGTTCCTCAAGACAGGATCTCCTGTGGGAAATGAAATACCCGGGTTAGACCAGCCGTGATTATATGTGTGTGGTTTTCTGTACTGGAGTGTGTCTTGTGTGCGAAGCCTTGGTGCTGGGTGCCATGCTGGTC
This sequence comes from Nesoenas mayeri, assembly GCF_963082525.1. Lineage (NCBI taxonomy): Eukaryota > Metazoa > Chordata > Aves > Columbiformes > Columbidae > Nesoenas > Nesoenas mayeri. The sequence continues at coordinate 8,062,638 of NC_137569.1, read as the reverse complement.
CTCGCTCTGCCCCATGGGAGCCATGTGTCCAGTACCCGTCTCAAACGACTAAGGGATTTTAATCAAATCAGAGCAGTACTCCGAATAAAATTTGAGTGGGTAAGGAAAATGCCTGTTATGATTCTTCTGTGAAAATGTTTACTTTGAAACAGCATCAGATTTTGGCTAATGGGAAGTTAACCAAAGTCATTGTAACCATGTTTATAGACAATGACTGCAGTCTGCTTAACTGTGGGCTGTGGCCCTCGGGCACGCACTGACCACAGGAATGAACAGATCTCAGCGCTAAGCGGACGCTTTGTTTGCCCCAGAAAGGCTTTAGTCGGCCAGAGGCACTGCTGGCAGACTCTGCCTTGTGCTCTCCGACTTGGCCTGACCAGTTTCGAACCATCCTTGTGTCATTCATTACGATACGGTTGATATATAAGCACCAAATCCGTGCGCTTTGTCTCACGGCTGAGTGTAGGCTACAGAAATATTCTCTAGCTATTGTTTTTCCCCTCTCCCTTTTCTATTCACAGTTCTGCTTTGAAATGCATCAGAAGTGTTTTCTTGGAGAGAAGCGTAGGGAGCCACTCGAGTTATTCTGGCAAAACAGAGCAGCCGCTCTCAAGCCGTTGTGAACACCAGTCGTGCTAATTCATTTTGGGAGAAGCGTATGTTGAAGCCTCTCTAGGCTGGGCCTTTCCTTGGAGCCGCACACCTTCCCACGCGATTCCATCTTTGTCCTTCTGTCTCCCCTAAAACGCCTCTTTGGGAGCTGCCATTCATGTGTGGCATCTGAAGGTGGTTTAGTGGTAAATCAAAACACATCCAGAATTTAAAGCCCGTCTCCCAGTTTTGGTGCTCGTAGGGTATTTCTGTGCTGCTTGTGACTGTTGCAATGGATTTTATGTCTTTGCTGTGGGAGTGTCAGGATGGTTTTAATTAGTGTCAGTTGCTTTCAGTTCTGGGCCGATAATTTATAACAGGATTTTGAAGTGCCTAATACGAGGTGCCTTTCTATATTAGCAGCGTTTTCTTTCTCTGGCCTTTTCAACAGAAGTGTCAAATCCTGTTTTACCCAGCTGCTGGCCAAGTTTTGATGGTCTGGGACTTGGGACAAGCACACACACGTTTCGATGCTTTTCCCAAATATCATCCAAGTCTCTCAGGCCTGACAGATGGTTTGGCAGGACTAATTACACTTCCCGGTTTTGTCACAGATTAGCAGTGTCCATAAGTCTTTAACGTGTGAGGGCTGTTGAGGAACCGACGGGGAGTAAGCTCATTTCATTTCACGGTGTACTAAACAAGGGGCTCCAAAGGAGAAACCATCAGAATTGCTTTTCTTTGTGTAATTTGAAAAGTCCAGACTCTACAGTCAGTCCGTCCATCTCAATTGTTCAAGGAGAGCTTGTGTGGGCATTATCCATGAGGTGTCACCTCCCCAGGTCAGCGAGGGCTTTCTCGTTCTCTGTCACGGTCACTCACATACTCAGCCTTTGTTACGGGTCATGTTTTCAGGTGTCTCAAGATCCTTTCCATGCGTCAGTTGATGTCAGGTCTTGACGAATTGTCTTTGAAAAATCTCTGCTTACATAAATAATGAGAATATCCCCACTTGTATTAAGTGAGACATACTTATATACGTACCATTCAGCTAGGAAGTGCTGGGGACAAAAAATCACCCAGGCTGTGTGAAGCACCTTGCTGCTGAACTAATAAAAGGCCATCTGCATTGGTCACAAGAAATTGGAATAAGAGTGTTACAGTGTTCTCTCTGATGTGGTTCCTTACATATGTGTTCATTGTTCTACCACTGGCACAAAATTTTTAGAAATTCTGTATAGATATATAAGCAAATGAATGAAACTGGAAAGAGAACTTTTAAATGTTTGAATGTCAAAACCCAGAAGCATTTACAACTCCTGATAGTATTGATTTCTTGATTCATGAGTGTCCCACTATATAAACCATACGAGGAGGAAGAGCTGTAGGAGTGTAGAGACTCTGCTGCTGGTATTTCACAGCCATCCTTTCATGAAACTTACTCCCTTTTTTCAGGTGAAGAAATTTTATCATATAATTTAATGTAGCCAGCAATTAGTGAAAGTTCAGGAGAATCTATTCAATAGGAAATTTGGCCCAGCAAAACCTGCTGCTGTGCGGATGTAGCTTAGTAATTGTTTGTTGTGTCATGATACACGAAGCAATGAGACTCGTGCTCCAAGTGAAGTTGGTGTGAGAGGAAGAAGTGATGTGACACTAAGACTATTACTTGGTACCAACACAGCAGTAGAAAAAGCCCCGAATTCTACCACTCTTTCAAAATGTTATTTTCAGTGAAATGGAAGGGTTGCATGTATTTAGTCTAAAACTATTAATTATGCTGTTTAATGTGACTTGCAGAGAGCTCGCTCACCAGATGGGATGGAGCTCATCCTTTTCCATTTGTTACGTGTGTTGAGAATTGGGAACCACTTTGCTTCTCCGAGGTCTGGCTGCGCAGGCAGCGGTAATGCATGAAGGAGCGAGAAACTCGGCTGCATTCCACCTGCTGGTATTGCCATAGGTGCCATGGACACCGCAGCACCTCCCCTTCGCCAGGAGGGACGTGTCCTGGTTCCTCGCCCTGCTAATTCTTGTCTGTGATGAGAAAACTACGGGTGGCACGGAGCGATCGTGTGGATCAATTCAGGAGGAAATCGGTGTCGCTGCGGGAGCTCCCGTGGCAGGCAGAGAGCAACCTCCCATGTATCGGCCTGAGCCTCCTGCCGTACGTACAAATAAATAAGGAGATTTCCATCTTCTCTCTCTTCTTGGCTTGCAACAGGAGCTCGTGAATCAATCGTCAACAAGCCAACTTCTCAGCCGGTTGTGGTAATGATGTGTGTGATTAACACACTCTGGTTCTTTCTCTTCTTTCTTCCCTCACCCCCCCACCCTTTTTTTTCCTGAAATAAGAGGGTTTCTTGTCCCAGCAAGCGAAAGGCCGGAGGTCCATTTGGTGGCACGTCCCACCCCGTAGGCGAGCACAGGGTGTCTCTGTATCGGCGGCTCTGCCATGTGCTGGGTGGGAGGAAGTTTTTCCTCGCCGAGCCGCACGCAGCTCTGCCTGGGGATGGCGAACATATTGCTCGGCAGGTGGGGCCCGCTCAGACGCATTGAGTGTTATTTCAGCATTGACAGCAAACATACATCACATGGGCCCGTAATGCCAGCGTGCTCCGTAGTAACCGGATCAAAAGGACTGCGACTTGGAATGCTCAGCCTTAATATAATATTTTGAGGCAGTAAGTGGTCCTTGGGAATGTCCTTGCTGGCCGGAGAGACTCGGGCTCCTCTGGCTGGGGCTTCTCGGAAGCTGCTTTGAGTGTGAGCCCTAATGGTGCTTTCCCTCCTGACCCACTGGTTTATTTGTCCCCTTCCCAAGGCATGGCAAATCAGACCTCGCTGTGAAAGCCCCACATTTTTGAGGGTCCTCTGCAAATGCAAGCTTGTGGATTTTCAGTTCTTTTATCTTCTTATTCATTAGAAGTTTATGTGGTTTGTCTGCCAGCTGGTGAGGTATATATAGCCCTCTGCAAGAAATACTCTAGTCTGGATGTGCCAAGTCTTAGTATCTAAATGGAGAGTTCCATAATTGTTACTTGGTTCAATCGGTTTGGTCAAGGTTGTGCTCATGGTGTTATCTACTTAGTCTCAGCTGAGGTTATGTGTAGATGTCTTTTTTTCCTGCTAATTACAGTCATTGTAGGTTTTGTTCCTTTTGAAAAACTCAGCTCAGTATTAGCAGCGGGTTAGTGCGAGCCCAATCGCAGTCCACAATGCGCCTTGCACTTTGGTATCCGACTTCTTACACAAGCGTCAGGTGAACATGGAGCTGCGAGGAAAGGTAGAGAGAAGTAACACGTGCTGTATTTTGCAAAGCATCCCGCAAACAACTTTCTTTGTAAATATGGAGATTTCTAAAGGTTAAGGTTACAAAGTTGAAGAACCTGCCCAGGTTCTGGTAAGTGCTCTGCATCCCCTATTCTGACTGTGTTTAATTGGGTGCGTAAGTGAGAACTAATACCCTTCAAAAAGAAGGGAAGCTGGGGAAAAGTGAAAAAGCAGCAGCTGGAGCCCCACTAGGAAATACACCCAGCTGGTCTTCTCAAGCCAGCACAGCTGCACCAGAGGGACTTCAGTCTGGGCAAAGCAACAAGAGTCAGTGTAGGGCTCGAGAAATCCAGACGGGGAAAGGTCCTTAAAAGAGGTAGGAACAAGTGAATGGTGGATTTTCTATCCAAGGATCAGATTCCATTTCTTCGTTACAGAGATTAAAATCTAACCTCGGGGAGTTTGTTGGGTTTTTTTATTTTTTACTTTTGAGATCTACAGTAACTGCTGTAAAAGAACTGCACAGATTAATTCCCATCAGATACTTGCTAAGACTTATTCAGTTCCTCAGTACATTGATTTATATATCTACAAGTGTATTATAGGTAGCGTAGCCATCAGTTTGGGCAGTGGTTTTATATGCAACACACAGTGCAAAACAGCACTCACTCTTTGATGGTTCATTTTGTACGGCCATAGGTACTACCAGCTTGGCAGTAGGATGGAGCACCTGAGAAAATTCTAGTGCTTAACGAGAATGGAAAGTTTTATCTCTAAATTTGTCCAGTGGCATTAATCTGTGATGGGTTTTACCCTCAGGAGGAAAGATTGAGAAATGTCTCTGCTTTCTGTTTTGGTGTTTTGAATTGGCAACCGAGCGAGAATTAAATAATGGGAAAAGCTCCAGATGCCTCAGCGAACATGTGGAGAGCTTCCTGCGGTCGTTCCGAGACTCCGCTTGATTTCATTGACGTAAGTAAGCGGAACAGAGGAAGCCTTGGTAACTCCCTGAGATGGATGAACCATGTCAGGACGCAGGCAGACAGACTTTTTTGTCATCCTCAAGCCTAATTTTAAGCTTGTGGTTACCTCAGGAGACTGATATTTCCTGAAGTCTGCACCACAGTTCATTTGTGTACATGTGTGTTTGTGTTGCAGAAGCGATTGATTTTGTGAGCAATTGCCTTTTGGAGCCAAAAGATACAATACGCCAGGGTCAGAGCTGGCTCGGTCCCATTCCTGCCTGAGCAGAGCTATTACAGACACCTTGTTTTCTTCTCCTGTTAGTATGTTTTTCAGGTATTCACCCCAAAAAATAAATATGGTAAGTCAGGCACTGTGAGGGGGAGGTGGGTTCTCCCCACCCCATCTACCTTTGGGTGGAACATGTGGTAGGAAGCAGCCCTGCGCTTGCTAGGGTTTTTCCAGACAGGCGCTGAAGAGCTCAGCAGCCAGTTTGATGAATCCGACCTATAAATCCAGCTGATTTCTGTTGACTGTGTCCCCTTGGCAGCGTCGGGGACACGTTATGGGTGCACCTGGTCCATTCGGCGGAGCCGCAGGTGCCTCCCGCGCTGTGCACCCGTCCCGTTTGGCAGCACTCGGTGGCTAGTGGTTTATTAGCTCACTTTTCACCTGTAAAAACTCCCAGCAAAATGCCAGCCAGGCGTTCCAGCGCCTCTGTGAAACCAGGCTCCGCTGGGTTGAGCGCTTTGAAAAGCTTGTCAGGCCTGTCTGCAGCTGTCCCAGTAAACTGCTGGTTTGTTTGGTTCTTTGTTTCTGCAGATTCATAGGCTCTGCGAGGAGCTGTCATTTTGCTTGCAGAATGATACTAATTTAAAAATAGGAAGTCTGCTAAAGTATTAATGATACCAGATGTGGCTGTACATTTTTTTTCTTTACCTGTCATGTACAGTAGCGATGAATGTTATTTTCCCAACTGCTGTGCTGAGATGGGAAGAAAACTGTGAAAGAATCCAGATTTCTTCCTTTGTGATGTTGTTATAAACTGGATTTCTTTGGAAATGGCGAGGTTTTTGTTTTGAAGGAGCATCACTTAATCAGTGCTGCACAAGCAGATTGCACCACATTTTCCTCATCTAGCTAAAACAAACTCTGCATTTTGTGGAGAGTAATGGAGTCTGACTGCCTGAGATTCGTGTCGTACATGGTACAACCATCTCTTCCCTCTGCCCAAACACGCGTGATCTACCTCTGGCTCTGGCGCTTATTCCTTCTCTGGTCAAGCAAGGTGTGTTTTCTGTTTGCTGGTTGTTCGGTTCTCTCTCAAAGGGGCTGAGCTGTATCTGTTTTTCCTGTATTAGAGCTGTTGATTTGCATAAAACATCTCACGACTTGATGTTGTTTAGATCTCGATCAAATTTAATTGAAAGGGAACAATGGGTTTGAAAGTTATTAGGGCTGGGTGAGCCGACAGCCTGTTTGCATAAACCTTGTTTTCTTAGAAAGCCGGGTAAAACATTAAATAAAATTACATCACTGAGTAGTGCGATTTGTGCCACACAGATGTACGATAACAAAGACACCGGCTTCTGCTTTATCCCTGAAGGATCAGTGAAAAAATTACCTTTTCAGGTTAATAGTATTTCCCAGACACTTTGTAGGCTGCCTAAGTGACTAGACAAGGCACAAGACCATGGATAATCAAGCTTTTTGTCCTCATATGCTCCTGCGTGGCACCTCCCAGTTCTCAGTGCTGTGTGACAATGTTCGTACAGAAAAATCAGATGAAGTACCATTTAAAGGGAAAAGCTGGTGGTGTCCATCGCTTTTACATCCAAAGAAAGAGGGGGAGTGGGGGAAAAAGAACGTGTATGCTACAGTTATGATCCTGTCCCTTATTTTTTCAAAGTAAGATCACATAGCAGTTCTGTAGTGTGAAAACGCTGTGTTCAGTTTGATCTGGCTCGGTAATGGTTTGTACTGCACATGGGGACAATTTCCAGCTCCACAGCGAACATCAGGGATGAACTTTGCGCCCTTGTTCCTGGAGAGCAGAGGTTTGCTGGGACAGCTGCAGCCTTCGCTTTTCTTCAATGGGCTCCCTTGAGCTTTTATCTGTAGGATCAGGATGCTCAGCAGCGTAAAGCAAACCTCGTCCCCTCAGACAGACCCTCCCGCGGGGAGCGGGGGAGTCCCGGGGGCTACAAACCACGGCTGGAACGGGACAGACCGTTCGGGAATTCCAACCCCATTGTGGTGGGGAGGGAACGTCCACACGCGCGCACACACACACACTTTACTGCAGCATTTGGGGGGCTGGGGTTCATTTAAAACCACCGTTACTTAGGCTTAATCGAGATGTCTTGGAGACCTGTTTTTGCACGTATTAAGGATCACTACCAGGAAATCGTAGTTTACAGTGTTTATCTAGTGAGTTATGAAAATACCAGATAAGAAGACTAATGACTCAACGCAGCATTTTCCAAATTGTGAAGTAATCTTTGGATTTTCCGAGATTGTTATTGCATTAGTTGCACTTTTTAGTCTGTCAGAAAATAAATAAATAAAGAAGCCTGTATTTTCCAATTAACATTCGGAGAACATCTGTTGCGTATTGTAAATAACATACTTATAAAGCAAACTGATAATAACTACTCAGACTATTTTCCTGTTCTGGCTATAGCATTCAGCACCATACAATATGTTATATACCACACTCTTTATTTGGCCCAGAATAAAATGGAATTATTCTAATAATACCAGTCAATTACATGTAAAATAATCCAAATAGTTTGCAAAAACTCTAAAAACATACACCACAGATTGTGTTAATGAAGAACGATAGTGATAGACCAGAGTACAGAGAGATAAATTGACAGAGCTCTCCATTTGGCAGTGAATGCAAGTGTGAGATGATACTGTGGTTGAAGCAGTTAAAACCAGGGCTATGAAAGAGTTTCAGAAATCGATTTTCCTCTGAATCTCACTCAAAATGCATACTCGGAATAAACTATTTCTGAATAGGAAAATAGCTCCATAGAGTTCTTACTTGAAATTCCAGCCCTAAAATGTTGCACTTTGTCCTCTTGAAGGTTCTAACTCAGTTTTACAGGACTGAAGGTGTAGATGAGATTTTCTGTGCTTCCGGGCAGCTCGGCCCGAATGAACTTGGAAGTCCTTTGAAGCTGAACTTTTACTGACATGACCTTGTTTAACTGCTAAAAGAAACATGGTCTTATTGCAGTAATACAAGCAGCACTTTAAATACGGAACAACTTCGTGGTGTTCACAGTTATGTCAATCTAAAATTGTCTTAATTATTACAAGAATCAGGCCTGTGCTGTTGGAAGGTGTGTGGAGTGAGTACTTGATGTACATTGGAACAAGGAGCCAAGACTCGGTCGCTCTTGGACTGAGCAGTGGGTGCTCAGAGGAGGAGGAATAGTTAGAAAAAGCATGATTTTGCCTTTTTTAGTTGTCTCATCAAATCATCCAAGTTTATGGGTGTGTCCTTCATCCCTTGTGTATTTAGTTTGCTTTACTTCCGCTTCGTCCTTTCTGCATTTCGTTATTTCTCTTTTCCCGCCTATGCAGTTTGGTGCTGCGGGTGCCCTGGCGATGCTGGTACGGCAAGGCCTGAACCTTCCTTCATTTCACCTTGACATCTCCTTAGTGCGGAGGAGCAGAAGGGAGAAGAGTGGCAGTTGGCTAGGAAAGCTTTGTCTTCTAAAGCAGCAGTATCATGAACGCCATCTGTTATAGCTGTCTGTGATATTATCCGAATCAGAAACAAAGTCGTTAGAACGTTTTAATGCGTGCACTTCTCACGGAGCTGCTAGAACATGATGAAGTGCATGGCTGAAAGACATTTCAGAAGTCAGATGACAGTATTTCTAATAACGTATTGAACGTTTTCCTAGAAATCTCACTCTCACAGAGTACCTTTAGTTTCATCTTTCCTGAGGTCTGATGGACCAGGGCTGAATTCCCAGCTAACCTGTTTATTTAGACCATAGTCCATGTCACCAACACCTACCTTGGTGTGACAAAATAAACAATTAAACCAATTGGCATGAATCTCTCCTCCTTCTTTCATGCACAGTGATTTCAGGAGAAGTAAAAAGTAGGAGATCAGACTCTAAGAATGTAGTTTTTTCTGGCTACTTCCACAGTCTTCCTCAAACTAAAGGTGCAAAGAGCCCTAGCTCTGCATACACAGATGAATCAGCCCTCTAAATCCATACATACACACTGCTTGCTGTAGCCTTTTATTGCACGATCATTTGTTAAGTAATTTAGGTTTGACATCTGCCTCCATACATGTGCACAGTCCCTGCCATCCTTTCATTTTGCTTTCAGTCGGGTTACAGTCGGTGAAATTACAGGACGGTGGGAATGTTGGGCCTGTCCCCTCACCTTTTTGTCAGGAAGAGTTTGTATCGCCAATCATGGATTTAATATGTTTGCCAGCTCTGCAGCGGTTTGCCACACTTTTTGAACAGTGCAGCCCTCCTCATTTTCTTGTGAAGGTACAGAATTACCCAGTGCATTTAATACTACCTACTGTTGGGTGTCTGTCCTTCTTTACGGTGTAGAGCGCTCTGGGGGGCTGTTTGCAGGATTTCACGATTCAACAATCAGTATGTGGTGAAATAAGGAACAATGACGTTCCTGAGACGGGCAAAAGCACAAGGCCAGACGTGCAGGCACTGCGCTGGAAACGCCTGCGCGGGGTTTCAATTGAGTTTGGGGAGCGAGCGTTTGGGTGCTATTGAAATGACTCTCTGAAAACTGGAGCTGTGTGTGTTGCTGGGTGACTTCAGGGGTAATGCAGATGCGTATTTGTCAAGAGCAAATACAAAAATATTATATAGTCCCTTAATGAGATCTCGCTTTGGCCGCAGTATTATGAGATGATGTTTAATAGACCATAAAGTCAGTGGATCTGTTGGCTGTATCTGCTGTCATTGGAAGGTGGGATCAACTTGATCATGGTTCCATAAGAAGCTCTTCAGTGCTGGGCTGCCGATAGACTGAATCTGGATGTCTTTCCTTAAGGCCCAAGGTCCTTTTGGCCACTTAACTAAAACTACAGTGATGAGTGTGTAGGGTTAATGCCTAATTTTAAAAAATGCGTATTTTTTTTTCCCCAGCAACAGGAAATTATAAACCTGTTCATCCAACATGAATACATTTGGCTGTAAAAACATGCTGCAAGTGGCATTGTATGCCATAAAAATATACATCATGTGCCAAGACAAGCAATTGATGCTCTCCTATAAAATGCAGTAAACACCTCCTCCCTGCCCTGCCTGTGCCTGTCAATCAGGTTTCAGAATCATGAAATTTTACAGTATTACTGGTTCGAAGGGCTCCCCACTGGGAGCAGATGCCATCTCTGTCTTCATAGACTCAGAGAAAGTCCTGACATGTTTCATGGCGTTCATACGTGGAAGTCTGTGAAATGGAAAGGAAAACAGCTTTTTCTGTCAACCTGTCACTGATATAAGCTCTTACATTTCATCAGAATGACTAAACTTTAAAGCTGTTTCTCCAGTGCTGAGTATATTTGAGAACTCCCAAGTGTTATCAGAATTTATAGAGTCCCAGCATATGATAGAAGACCAAAGCATTTTGTGGCACGATATTAAAAATTCATTCAGATACTCGATAAAGCGTGGATGACAAAAGTGTGAAATGGAATAAGGTAGAGTGAATTTCTCCATGGTTTATTGACCTTGATTCCTCTACACAAAATAAATAGACAGAATGGACTAAAATCTCTTCTTTATGAAGGCGAAATCCTGGCAGTCAAAGACCGGCTCATAAAAATGCTCTCTATGGCACATACCTTGGCAATGTTCAAAGTTGGAGGCAATGGAAATTTATTGTTGGTGCCGCAATGTGTGTGTCTCTATTCCAGAGAAGGAGAAAGCAAGAGCTGCTTTTATGAGGTTACTGATGTTATTTGGTGGAGAACAGAGAAAGAAAACACGCTTACTTTTGTCATTTTGCGTTCTTTCCCCAAAGGCATAATAAGATAAACCACTTCCTTTTGCATACCCGTTTTTTATTTGTTTGAAGAAGGGTCGGAATGAGAAGTTTGCCATCTTTTCCTGCTGGAACAGGCTGGGGCTCCGCGTGGTTTTCCAGCCGCGGAGCAGAATGCCTCATTGCTTTCAGATATTAAACTTTTGTGCTGAAAGCCCAGTTGGAGCTGCTGTGACAAATGGATTTTTACCTGCTGCCCCAAAGCACCCCCCGCGCCCCCGGCCACGGCGCTGCCCTCGGGCACCATCTGCCGCGCCAGCTCCCACCCCGGGCGCTGCCGTTCCAGCTGCTCCGGCCGGGCACCTTCACTTGATGAATTGTTCTGAAGAAATATCTGGTCTCCCCACCACGTTCATTAACTATTGCAGATCTGTTGAAGAGCGGCTCTGTGATGCAATTTAGCTGTAGTTAACGAAATTCATTGAAGTCGTAGTCATAGATTATTTTTTCATCTCGCAGGGGTAGAGCGCGACGCTGTTTTAGCAGCACTTTTTTCCCCTTCTCTTCAAAAACAAAATTCTTGTGAAACACCCTTTAAAGCGATGATGAAATCTAAAGAGGATTTAAAGTGACTAGTTGGCGACTGATAATTTGTTACTCCTCCTTGTAAAACGCAACCAAGCTGCATGGATAACACATGCTAAAACAAATATATTAATCATCTATCCCTTCCAATAAAGAAAAGCGAGTGTTTTATTCCTCGCACCTCCTTAAGTACCCCAAAGCTACTGATTTGTGAAGCTGGCATTCTTCTCATGGACAAACCCAGCTTTCTGGAGCCACTGGAATTTTTTCATGGCCAGTGATCAAGAACTAAAAGAAACAAAACAAAAATCCACTTAAAATACTTGAGAAAAATGGACTCAGTATGTTTGTGTTTGGATTTGTTCGAATGAGAAAGCAGAGTTTTACAGGCGTTCAGAGGGAAGCAGGCGTCATACGGTTTATACAGAAGACAGTAAAACACAAATAGAAAGAAAAGACGAAGTGGAGGGGAAGGGAGGAGCACAGCCGTGTTTTACAGATGAAGGAGACAGGCGCAGACAGAGAGGGAAGGGGGTTTTACCCAAAGTTGCTGAGGAACAGTGCGTGGCAACCAGGCATTAAGCCCAGGGTTTTTATAATCTTAGCGCCTTAAGGCGTGACGTGGGACCGTCATCTCTGGTGGCCGGACAGGCAGTGTACCGAGCTCCCACATGTACAGAGGCACTTCAGAAGCAAAATCTGGCCCTAATACAAATGGAGTTTTCTTTTATTGTGTATGTTACATTTTCATCTAAAATGATGCCCTGAAGCTATAATTACACATTATAATACACGCTATACAGAGATGTCCCTGTTGATTTTAAGGATGAGGATAATTTATATATTAGTTAAAAGCTGGCACCTCTGAATCAGAGTCACATGTAATAAAATAAATACGCGTAGTTCCATGAGCAAAGAACTTATCAAGGCCTGGTTTCCCTTAGAGAGCGAAGTGAAACCTCTGATTGATGCTTTTTTCTTGGAGTTGTTGTAACATTTCCCGACGTGTGCGTTCTCTGGTCCGAAGCGAGGTGTGATCACACACTACAGCCTTTCTTTCAGCCTTATCGGCTTTCTATGCATACCAACTGGCCGCCTTTTTCAGAAAACTCACAGGAGCTTCATTATCTTTGAAATCTCCTGTCAAACGTGGGTGAAAATGGGTAACGAGTTCAAAAATGTTGAGAAGGTTGGACAGAGAGGGGAACATCATGGGCTGCTCAGCCGGGCTGCAAGATCCTGGTGAGGGTTTTGTGCGCGGTGTAATAACACCAGCAGACAGAGCTTAGATACCATGGAACTCGACGTGTTGTCTCAACCGATGACACTTAAACTGTTTATTCAAATTGCCTAACCGGAGCAAATGAAGGGCTCGCTTCTGCTGCTTTGATTTCCACAAGGAGTTATGTTGTGTTGGTACGACTGGTTAATCTGCTCTTCATCACTGGACTCCCCTTGTATACAGGCAGGCGTATCATAAGGAAGGGTAATAAGTATTGTCTGAGTTAAAATGATTTGTAATAATATACTGAGATACCTAAAAGGACACTGTCCTACACTGCTCTGGCTTTCTAAACATAGAGCTCTGGTGACATCAGGAATATTCTGCAATTTTCTTGTCTAAACATGCCACTTGGAAAACGCATGACATGCATAAGAATTAGCAATTCGCACAATCTTAAGAGAATTATCTGTTTGTCTCTAGGCGATTCACAAAAATATGCCCGTAGCAATTTGAGGCATTATAAATCCATCCAGGTTGGTTCTGACCATGTTGCAGAAGTAATTCCGACTGGCACATCAGATGAAAGAACAGATTTGAAAACAGTAGCGTGCATGGCCCTGAAGGTTTTATCTTGGCTAATTTTCCAGGCACCTTATGGCACTGCTTCGGGTTTCTGTGAAGACTCCAAATAAAGTGTCTGTAGCCTGATGAAAGATTTAACACCTTTTTTTTTTTTCCCCTGAACAAGCTTTATAAATGTTATGCGAAAGATAAAGAATGTACTTACTGATGAGAAGCAGCTTATTTTTCAGTGTACTCTTCACTAAAAGCGCACGTGGCGTTTCTCTGTTTCCAGTTCGTGCAGCAGTGGAGGTTCTGGTACAAACCCAGAGGGTGCAAAGCTGGGATTTCATTTCCACTTTTCAATAGTGCCCGTGGCAATTCCTTAATTTAGTGAGCTTTGTCGTTCCAAATCGAAACAGCCAGAACAAATGTGTCCGCCGCAAGGACTGCGTGAAGGGTCAGTAACAGAAATAACTAGATGATGCTTAACAACACAACTTGTATCGTGTGCAACCTGAATGATGAGACAGAGAACAAAGGCAGCTTTGAGAAAGGATGGTGTGCTCTTCTTGTGAAAAATCAGATGCTTTCTTAGTGTTTTGCCTGCTTTGTTTTGCCTTGTTTTCCATCTGCTTCCACTAAATACCAAGGAAGCATTTAGGGATCTAGTTTGGGTGTCTCAAGGAGAAGCCTGTTCAAGACCACCTTGCAGTCGCCAAACATTTTAGGGACATTTTCTCCTTCCAAGGCAACGCCGTAGAGCAGGAAGACGTACAAATACCTGGGGACAAAGATGAGTCTTTGTTACTTCTGCTTGGGAGCTAGTAAATGTTTCCTTTATTATCTCCTCCTGGTTGTGTGCTTGGCTGACCTTTTTTCTGCCCAGATCTGCTGGCTTCCGTGGCCTTTCAGGCTCGTGTGCCTCGGGAGGCCGCCTCATTTTCCAGCTGAGCAGGGTCCTAAACGCTATAGGGCACTCACTCGTGTTTCTTCACCATTTATTTCTGTGGGTTAGAAATCATAATGAAGGGCCACACATGTTCTGCCTGAGTAGGCACGGAACAAATACAGTGCAAGGGGTTCGGGATAACACCA